>NC_042616.1:196046691-197336476 GCF_901001135.1 Rhinatrema bivittatum | reverse complement strand
AGCCTACGTAGAGGCAGGGAAACCTCCACCTCTACAAGTCAAGGCCCATTCTACAAGGGCCCAGGCAGTGTCCTGGGTGGAAACCAAGATGCTGTCGCCTGCCGAGATCTGTCTGGCTGCGACTTGGTTCTCCATACATACCTTCTCCAGGTTCTACCGCCTGGATGTCCAGGCCTGGGAGGACACAACCTTTGCAAGGGCAGTACTAAATGGACCACGGGCAGCCTCCCACCCAGTTCGGGAGTAGCTTTTATACATCCCATTGGTCCTGAGTCCATCTGCTACACGATAGGAAATGGAGAAATTACTTACCTGATAATTTCGTTTTCCTTAGTGTAGACAGATGGACTCAGCATCCCACCCACGGCTGCCCCGGAATCTGGAAAACTGGGGTGGCAAACCCTGAGAACAAGACAAGCACGGGTAAACCAGGTATTACCCCTAGTTCAAGACACCCATACTTGCCGGGAGTCAGCATTATTCGGTTGAGTGCACTGTGGTCTCGAGTTTGGAAATCAGTTAAACCAGTCCTAGTTAATCAAGTTAGCGAAGTTAATCAAGTTATTATAGCACACATATATCCACAATTGCTTTTCGATGAGAATACTGAAGAGCTAAGCTTCCTGCACAGGTATATGTAGGCTGACGTCAGCGTTGAAATCTGACTCCGTCTCCCATCTGCTATCAGGAGTACACTATACCCATTGGTCCTGAGTCCATCTGTCTATACTAAGGAAAACAAAATTATCAGGTAAGTAATTTCTCCAATGCTTGACTTGTTATCCTCACATTCTTTTTTGACTCTTTTCACTGTGTTAGATTTATCCAGAAAATCATAGCATTCTATGATTGAATATACCAGAATTTCAGCTTTTTAGTACAGAACACTTTTTACTCCTCTTGGCATGCAAAGAACTAAAAGTACCTTTGTAGAGTTGCTTTATAAAAGGTCCGTGTGTGCAAAAAATGGGGTTATGCGTGTGGCCAGGCCTTATGCTCACTGCGTTCATTTTAGAATAGGCCCGGCCATGCACGTAACCCCTGTTATGCGCAGAAGTGCCGGGCCCTGCAAAAGGGGCAGGTCGGGGGCGTGGTCTGGGCAGGGCGGGGTGGGGTGGGCCAGGCAGCGCCATTAGCCACTGTCCCTGGGAAACGTGCGCTGGCAACCGGTAGGTGCGCAGAGGTTACTTCTGCTCCGGAGGACTTGTTGGGAACTCGTGAAGCTCTATTCACATTGCTGCGCATTGCCTTTAAAATTCCACCCCCTCACGTGCGGAGGAGGCAACCCACCCATATATGCACACACATGGACCTTAAAATCCGGGGCGCATGTACGTGTGGGTGTTAGGATTCCCAGCTGCGGTCACCCGCGGCCAGGCTCCCTTACTTGCTCTGGCAGGCATCCGGTTTTGGCCCTCTCCTCCGCTGCGCAGGGCGGCCAGGCCCTGAATCCTGCAGTGCGGCCTGCCCACGTGGCATGACATACCGCCGGCTCGGCCTAGGAACCCTTGTCCCTAGCCGCGTGCACGCTGTTCTCCTCCTTTTAAAGGGCCCGCGACGGGAAACTTTGCCGCGGCCCCGAGAAATGACGTCACCTCGGCAGGGTATTTAAACCCGGCTCTGATTACTGCACTTTACCTCAGCAACGGGTCCTGCTCAGATCTTGAGTGTGGAGTCTGCATTGTTCCTGATCCTGCATTCCAGCCTTGCCTTCCTGATCCTGCCTTCCAGCCTTGCCTTCCTGATCCAGTGTTCTTGTCCTGCTCCTGCTCCTGCCCTTGGACTGACTCCCCAGTTTTGGATTTCTGCCTGGTATTCCAATTTTGCTTGACCTCCGTCTGTCCTGACCTCCAGCTTGTCTCTTCGTCTTGCTTACCTGCTGCTCGTCTTGACCTTTGGCTGCTCCTGGTTTCGTCTGTCCGCCGCCTGCCTCGACCCTTGCCTGCCCGACTCCATGCTTTCTCCTTTGGACTCCTCGATATGAGAGACCCGCCCCTAAGTCATAAGAACATAAGAAAATGCCATACTGGGTCAGACCAAGGGTCCATCAAGCCCAGCATCCTGTTTCCAACAGTGGCCAATCTAGGCCATAAGAACCTGGCAAGTACCCAAAAACTAAGTCTATTCCATGTTACCATTGCTAATGGCAGTGGCTATTCTCGAAGTGAACCTAATAGCAGGTAATGGACTTCTCCACCAAGAACTTATCCAATCCTTTTTTAAACACAGCTATACAAACTGCACTAACCACATCCTCTGGCAACAAATTCCAGAGTTTAATTGTGCGTTGAATAAAAAAGAACTTTCTCCGATTAGTTTTAAATGTGCCCCATGCTAATAACTTCATGGAGTGCCCCCTAGTCTTTCTATTATCTGAAAGTGTAAATAACCGATTCACATCTACCCTTTCTAGACCTCTCATGATTTTAAACATCTCTATCATATCCCCCCTCAGTCGTCTCTTCTCCAAGCTGAAAAGTCCTAACCTCTTTAGTCTTTCCTCATAGGGGAGCTGTTCCATTCCCCTTATCATTTTGGTAGCCCTTCTCTGTACCTTCTCCATCGCAGTTATACCTTTTTGGGGTGCGGTGACCAGAATTGTACACAGTATTCAAGGTGCGGTCTCACCATGGAGCGATACAGAGGCATTATGACATTTTCCGTTTTATTCACCATTCCCTTTCTAATAATTCCCAACATTCTATTTGCTTTTTTGACTGCCACAGCACACTGAACCGACGATTTCAATGTGTTATCCACTATGACACCTAGATCTCTTTCTTGGGTTGTAGCACCTAATATGGAACCCAGCATTGTGTAATTATAGCATGGGTTATTTTTACCTATATGCATTACCTTGCACTTACCCACATTAAATTTCATCTGCCATTTGGATGCCCAATTTTCCAGTCTCACAATGTCTTCCTGCAATTTATTACAATCTGCTTGTGATTTAACTATTCTGAACAATTTTGTGTCATCTGCAAATTTGATTATCTCGCTCGTCATATTTCTTTCCAGATCATTTATAAATATATTGAAAAGTAAGGGTCCCAATACAGATCCCTGAGGCACTCCACTGTCCACTCCCTTCCACTGAGAAAATTGTCCATTTAATCCTACTCTCTGTTTCCTGTCTTTTAGCCAGTTTGCAATCCACGAAAGGACATCGCCACCTATCCCATGACTTTTTACTTTTCCTAGAAGCCTCTCATGAGGAACTTTGTCAAATGCCTTCTGAAAATCCAAGTACACTGCATCTACCAGTTCACCTTTATCCACATGTTTATTAACTCCTTCAAAAAAGTGAAGCAAATTTGTGAGGCAAGTCTAGCCTTGGGTAAAGCCATACTGACTTTGTTTCATTAAACCATGTCTTTCTATATGTTCTGTGATTTTGATGTTTAGAACACTTTCCACAATTTTTCCTGGCACTGAAGTCAGGCTAACCGGTCTGTAGTTTCCCGGATCGCCCCATGAGCCCTTTTTAAATATTGGGGTTACATTTGCTATCGTCCAGTCTTCAGGTACAATGGATGATTTTAATGACAGGTTACAGATTTTTACTAATTGGTCTGAAATTTCATTTTTTAGTTCCTTCAGAAATCTGGGGTGTATACCATCCAATCCAGGTGATTTACTACTCTTCAATTTGTCAATCAGGTCTACCACATCGTCTAGGTTCACCGTGATTTGATTTAGTCCATCTGAATCATTACCCATGAAAACCTTCTCCATTACGGGTACCTCCCCAACATCCTCTTCAGTAAACACCGAAGCAAAGAAATCATTTAATCTTTCTGCTATGGTCTTATCTTCTCTAAGTGCCCCTTTAACCCCTCAATCATCTAATGGTCCAACTGACTCCCTCACAGGCTTTCTGCTTCGGATATATTTTAAAAAGTTTTTACTGTGAGTTTTTGCCTGTACAGCCAACTTCTTTTCAAATTCTGTCTTAGCCTGTCTTATCAATGTCTTACATTTAACTTGCCAATGTTTATGCTTTATCCTATTTTCTTCTGTTGGATCCTTCTTCCAATTTTTGAATGAAGATCTTTTGGCTAAAATATCTTCTTTCACCTCCCCTTTTAACCATGCCGGTAATTGTTTTGCCTTCTTTCCACCTTTCTTAATGTGTGGAATACATCTGGACTGTGCTTCTAGAATGGTATTTTTTTTAACAATGACCACGCATCTTGGACATTTTTTACTTTTGTAGCTGCTCCTTTCATTTTTTATCTAACAATTTTTCTCATTTTATCAACGTTTCCCTTTTGAAAGTTTAGCACGAGAGCCTTGGATTTGCACACTATTCCTCTTCCAGTCATTAAATCAAATTTGATCATATTATGATCACTATTGCCAAGCGGTCCCACCACCATTACCTCTCTCACCAAGTCCTGTGCTCCACTGAGAATTAGATCTAAAATTGCTCCCTCTCTCATTGGTTCCTGAACCAATTGCTCCCTAAAGCTACCATTTATTCCATCCAGGAACGTTATCTCTCTAGCATGTCCCGATGATACATTTACCCAGTCATATATTGGGGTTATTGAAGTCTCCCATTATTACTGCACTACGAATTTGGTTAGCTTCCCTAATTTCTCTTAGCATTTCACTGTCCGTCTCACCATCTTGACCAGGTGGACGGTAGTTGACTCCTATCACTATAGTCTTCCCCGACATACAAGGGATTTCTACCCATAAAGATTCAATTTTGTATTTAGGCTCATGCAGGATGTTTATCCTGTTGGACTCTATGCCATCCCGGACATAAAGCGCCATACCTCCTCCCGGGTTCTTCTCTCTGTCATTGTGATATAATTTGTATCCCGGTATAACACTCTCCCATTGGTTATCCTCTTTCCACCATGTTTCTGAGATGCCAATTAAGTCTACGTCATCATTCACTTCTATACATTCTAATTCTCCCGTCTTACTTCTTAGACTTCTGGCATTAACATACAAACATTTCAAAGTTTGTTTTTTGTTTGTATTTTCATTCTGCTTTTTAATTGATAGGGATAAGTTAGAATTTTTTTAACTCAGGTGAGTTTTTAGTTACAGGCACTTGGACTATTTTTCTAATTATTGGAACCTCACTGTCGGGATGCCCTAATTCTAATGCATCATTAGTATCCTTTGAAGATACCTCTCTCCGAACCATGCGCTGCTGAGCGACTGTCGGCTTTCCCCTTTGTTCTAGTTTAAAAGCTGCTCTATCTCCTTTTTAAAGATTAGCACAAGCAGTCTGGTTCCACCCTGGTTAAGGTGGAGCCCATCCCTTCGGAAGAGACTCCCCCTTCCCCAAAAGGTTCCCCAGTTCCTAACAAAACTGAATCCCTCTTCCTTGCACCATCGTCTCATCCACGCATTGAGACTTCGGAGTTCTGCCTGCCTCTGGTGACCTGCGCTTGAAACAGGGAGCATTTCAGAGAATGCTACCCTGGAGGTTCTGGATTTAAGCTTTCTACCTAAGAGCCTAAATTTGGCTTCCAGAACCTCCCTCCCACATTTTCCTATGTCGTTGATGCCCACATGTACCACGACAGCCGGCTCCTCCCCAGCACTATCTAAAATCCTATCTAGGTGACGCGTGAGGTCTGCCACCTTCGTACCAGGTAGGCATGTTACCAGGCGAACCTCACACCCACCAGCCACCTAGCTATCTACATTCCTAATAATCGAATCATCAACTATGATGGCCGACCTAACCCTTCCCTCCTGGGCAGTAGACCTTCGGGAGATATTCTCAGTGCGAAAGGACAATGCAAACAGTCTTAGTTCAGTTAGGCAGCCAGAGTGACTCACTGCTCTCTTGATTAACAAATGTTGGTACCTATTCAAACCCAATCACACTACCTCGACACCTTTCCAAGGTGAGTAACTGAGCTGAACTATTCAACCTTTTTACTTAGGTATACACTGCTCCTTGCTTATTTCTAGCTTCTGGATACTTTTTGGGGTTTGTTTTTTTTTTTGTGGTTTTTTTGTTTGTTTTTTTAATACAAACACTCAGTTTGTATTAAATACAAACACTCAGTTCTTTAAAAGTCTGCAGAACACTTAGTTCTGCAGACTTTTAAAAATAAACACACTACCTACTGCTTACTAGCTACCTTATTGATTGACTATTTAAAAATACAAACAGTCTAACTTGTTTATTCACTGCCTTTCTGACTATTAAAAGCACAAACACACAAACACACTAAATAATATTCCCAAATAGTTAACTTTGCCCCAATACTTTTAAAAAAGACAATGTCCCAAGCAAAAACTTACTGATTCCTTTCAGCCACCAGCAAGGTGATCCTCTCCTCTCAGTGTTCCCACTGGAATGTCACCCCAGCAACCAAGGGCTCAACCTGCGGGAAACGTGGGCTGCTAAAGGTGAAGCTCCTATTTGGTCTTCTCAGCCTTCATTGCCTCCCGATGACGAGGACCACTGGGAGCCTTCCCTGGTGGCAGTATCAACCTCATCTCGGCTCAAGGGACCACATACGCAACAGGTTGCTGAGGCCATGGATGCGGCGGATCTGAGTGGCCTTCAAGCCATCCCTGGATTGGCTCAGAGGCTCCAGCAACAGCAACAGTGCCTGGACGTCCTAGCAGTCTCTGTGGAACGTCTTGTGAATAACCTGGACCCAATGCCGATGCCTGGCGTTCCTTCACCTGCGCCCGTGGCAGCATCAGTTCCCACCGCAGCTCTCCACCTCCTGGCACCTCCTTGCTATGCAGGGGACCCGAAAGAGTACTGTGGTTTCCTGAACCATTGCTTCATGCATTGTTCCTTGCAACCGGCCCAATTTATCAATGACCAGATCAAGACCACCTTTATTCTGTTGCTCCTAGATGGCAAGGCCCTAGCTTGGGCTTCCCTCCTGTGGGAACGTGGGGACTCTCTGCCCCTGGACTTTCCCTGCTTCGTACAGAGTGTCAAACAAGTCGTTGACGAACCAGGATGACAATCCACGCCGCCTCTGATCTTCTTCACCTCCGTAAGGGTTCGCGCCCTTTGGCGGAGTACGCAATGGAATTCCGCACCCTAGCTTCAGAACTAGGGTGGCGCAAGGACAGTCTCTGTAGCATTTTCTTGGAGGGGCTGGCCTTGAGAATTAAAGACGAACTGGCCACTAGGGAGCTTCCAGAGGACTTAGAGGCCCTAATTGACCTGACCGGGCAAATCGACCACCATCTCCAACAACGCCTGCGGGAGCTGAAGCCAGGCCGTAAGGCCATTCCGCTGGTGCCATCCTTCTCCCGGCCCTTAGGTCCGCCCGAGCATGTCCAGACTCAGGGAGAAGAACCCATGCAGGTCGATCAGAGCCACCTCACCCCGGAGGAAAAACAGCAGCGCCGGACCTTGGGTCTATGCCTCTACTGTGCCGGCAAGGGACACATGCTGGCCCAGTGTCCCAAGAGGCCAGGAAACTCCAGAGCCTAGGCGACACAGGAGAGATGACTCAAGGCTGCGTTAACCCTGCTCCCCAATGCACTGTTCCATTAACCCTTATCCACCCCAAGGACTCATTTACCACGCAGGCCTTCATCGTGTTACGCGTGCTGCCCGCGGCAGACCCGTGGCGCTGCCCTCTCACCTTCTTACACAGACTCCAGCTCCTGGTTCCTCCTCGCTAGCGGCGGTGGGCTGCCGGCTCCGACCTTGGGCTGCCCCCGGTACCTCCGGCTCTGCCATGGTCCCCAGTGCTGCAGGTCAAGTTGCCATGGCTCGTCGGGCCTCTCCGCATGGCCTGTGGAGAGACGCCACTACCCACACCGTGCCCCTCCCTAGGCATGCACGCGCATCACTGATCCTTATGAAGGGCCTGCGGCGGGAACCTGGCCGCAGCCCCGGATAATGCCGTCAAACCCTTCAATGAATTTAAGCTCAGGCTCTGCTCCCTAGCGTTGCCTTTGCAACAGGTCTTCTCGCCTACTCGAGTACTTGTTGCTGCTAGAGAATCCTCTACGCCTGTTCCAGACCTTCGTTGTTCCCGGTTCCTGTCTTCCTCATTCCTGCCCTGTCTATCTTTTGGACTGACTCTACGGATATCGACTTTGCTTTGCTTGACTACGCTTCAGCCTATCTCCAGACCAGACCTTCGCTACGCCTGACTACAGTATTGCCTATCTCCAGACCCAGACCTCTGCTACGCATGACTGTGCAACTGCCTATCTCCAGACCCAGACCTCTGCTACGCATGACTGCGCCGCTGCCTATCTCCAGACCCAGACCTCTGCTACGCCTGACTACGCCGCTGCCTATCTCCAGACCCAGACCTCTGCTATGCCTGACTACGCTGCTGCCTATCTCCAGACCCAGATCTCTGCTATGCCCGACCATTGACTTCTCCGTGATAGGACCATTGCCTTGATTGACTATGCTATTGATTTCTCCATGATCAGAGGATTGCTTGCCACGACCTCCGTTTCGCCGCCAAACCTGTCATTGATGCCTCTCCTAGCCTACTCCCTGGACGTGGACTTACTAGGCTTCGGCCTACCTTTGCTCGAGCGCCTCTAGTTAATCTCTGTTCCATTGGCGCCCGAGTTCCATACCGTACCCAGTCCAGGGTAGGACTACACCACCTATTGTCTGCTGCCTCTGGGCTGAACCAATTCCTCTTGTAACCAACTTCGAGGCCTACCTAAGTCCTGCTGACCCCGGCACCCAAAGGCTCAACCCGCGGAGAATGAGGGTTGGTATAGGTGAAGCTCCAGTGGCCTCTACCTTCAACCCACTCCACATGCTGACTGTGGGGACCCGTAGGTCCTCACCTACGGGTTGCGTCAACCCCACCTCGGCCCAAGGGTCCACCTCCGACGCAACACATCAACTCCGGAGCTGAAGGGAACTTTATCCTATTGGACTTGGTCAAGCAACTGAACCTCCCAGTGACGCCCAGAACACTACCGCTAGTGATCTCCATCCGGGGGGGACCCATTACCGGGTCGGATCACCCACATCACTGCCCCTGTGAAGCTATGCACTGGGATCCTCCACGAGGAGGAGATTTCATTTTTTATCTTGGAGAAGGTGATACACCCAGTGGTCCTAGGCCTCCCATGGCTTAAAAGACATTCCCCCCTGCATCGATTGAGAGACACTGCAGCTGTCCTTCTGGGGTCCCAGTTGCCATCCGACCTGTCTCTGTGACGTGCCCCGGCCCAGGCTTCTCCTTGCCATGATGTCTCTGGTCCTGCCAATGCAGTATGCTGACTTCGCGGACATGTTCTCCAAGGAGATGGCGTAGACACTCCCCGAACATTGTCCATTCGACTGTGCTACAGACCTCCTTCCGGATTCCACGCCCCCTCTGGACTGAGTATATCCTCTGTTGCTTCCCGAGACCCAGGGCATGTCCCACTACATCCGGGAGAACCTCGACAGGGGCTTCATCTGTCCTTCCACCTCGCCCATTGGTGCCGGCTTCTTCTTTGTGGCAAAGAAGGACGGTACTCTGAGACCTTGCATCAATTACCAGGGGTTAAATGCCATCACCCGCAGGGACAGATACCTGCTGCCTCTTATCCCAGAGCTGCTGGATCGCCTCCAAGGGTCGAGGATATTCACCAAGTTGGACCTTCGAGGGGCTTATAACCTGGTGCGCATCAAACCAGGGGACGAGTGGAAAATCGCCTTCAACTCGAGATGGCCACTATGAATACTTGGTGATACCATTTGGCCTATGCAACGCCCCGGTGGTTTTCCAAAATCTCATGAATGAGGTCTTTCGTGACATGCTACACACAAGCATCATCGTTTACCTAGATGACGTCCTTATTTACTCCAAAGATTTGCCGACACACTGCCTGGAGGTCAGGCGTGTACTGCAATGCCTCCGTGAGCACAAGCTCTTTGCTAAGTTGGAGAAGTGCCTATCTGAACGAGAGTTGCTTCCCTTCCTGGAATTCATTATCTCCACGGCGGGCTTCCACATGGACCCGGAGAAGGTTACCAGTATCCGGGAGTGGCCCCAACTCTCGGGGTTCCGCACCCTGCAACGCTTCCTTGGCTTCGCCAATTTCTACAGACACTTTATTCCCCATTACTCGCACCTGGTGGTACCTCTCACCGCTCTCACCAGGAAGGGGTCGATGCCAAACACTGGCCACCCGAGGCAGTTGCGGCCTTTAAGGAGTTAAAGGAGGCCTTCCTCTAAGAGACTTGCCTCAGGCACCTAGACCCTTCACGCCCGTTCGTGGTGGAGGTGGATGCCTCTAATATAGCTGTGGGGGCCGTTCTCAGCCAAAGCTCCGGGACACGCACCTTATTGCCCTGTTCCTACTTCTCTCGCAAATTCACACCGGCAGAGAAGAACTACGGCATTGGGGACTAGGAGCTATTGGCCATCAAAATGGCCTTCGAGGAATGGCGGCAGTGGCTTGAAGGAGCACAGCATCCCATCACAGTTCTTACTGACCATAAAAACCTTGAATACCTCAGCCAAGTCCAATGGTTGAACCCTTGCCAGGCCCGCTGGTTGCTGTTCTTCAGCTGCATTAACGTCATCCTCCGCTACAGACCAGCCTCCAAGAATGCCAGGGCCAATGCCCTGTCCAGGGCCTATGAGACAGATGACGTTCCTGCTATACCTTAATATATTCTCGACCCTGCAAAGATCCTTCTGACCACCACCCAGACGGTGCCCCAGCGGAAGATGGTGGTACCCCTCCATCTTCGACAGAAGTTCTGGCATGGGCTCATGACTCCCTCACTGCCGGGCATCCTGGACGGGCACGTACGCTGGAGCTGTTATGGTGAAATTATTGGTGGACACAGATGGAGCGAGATGCCCGGACCTTCGTCGACTCTTGCCCAACTTGTGCCCAGCAGAAGCCATTCCCTGGGTGCCCCTGGGGTCTCCTGCAACCCTTGCCTGTGTCCGAGAAACCCTGGACCCACATATCAACCGACTTTGTAATACAGCTACCTCCATCGGACGGCAACCATGTCATCTGGGTGGTCATCGATAGCTTTTCCAAAATGGCTCACTTCATTGCACTACCCAAGCTTCCCTTGGCCCCCAAACTGGCCCAACTGTTCACGCAGCATATCTTCCGCTTCCATGGGCTACCCCGACATATAGCTTCTGACCGAGGGACTCTGTTCACAGCCAGAAACTGGCGATCACTGTGCACGAAATTCGAGGTGCAACTTGACTTCACTTCAGCATATCACCCCCAGGGAAATGGGCAAGCTGAATGCACCAACCGGACCCTGAAGACTTTCCTCCACTCATTTGTTAATGACAGACAGAACCACTGGTCCTCCCTGCTACCCTGGGCAGAGTTCTCTCACAACTCGCACACCCATTCGGAGACTGGCTCCTCACCCTTCCAGGTAGTCTACGGGTGACAACCAGTCCCACCGCTACCTACACCACTCTTGGTGTCCTCTCCCACGGCTCAACTCACTGTGCAACAACTCCGTTCCCTCTGGAACAGTATGCAAGACAACCTCCTGCAAGCAGCCAAAGCAGCCAAGAAGGGGGCCAACAGACACTGCCGCCCAACTCCTCTCTTTCAGATAGGAGACCGAGTATGCCTGAGTACCCGCCACATCTGCTTCCGGGTATCGTTGATGAGTTTGGCTCCTAGGTACATTGGCCTCTTCACCATCACAGAGCGTCTAGGACCAGTTACCTACCACCTGTGCCTATCCTCAACTTGAAGATCCACAACACGTTTCACATCTCTCCTGAAACCGCTTGTGCTATCCTGGCCTCATTGTAAGCCTCCTGAGCTACAGGATGTGGCATCTGAAGAAAAACAGATATACCAGGTGAAGGAGGTTCTGGACGTGAGACGCCATCACAGATGCTGGGAATATCTGATTGCCTGGGAAGGATTTGAGCCCGAGGAGAATACCTGGAAACCCGCCTCGAACATCCTCGACAAGGTGCTCCTCCAACAGTTCCACACGGCTCACGTCGGCAAACCTGTCCCTTCTAAGAGGGGGCGTAAAGGAGGGGGTACAGTTAGGATTCAGTACTGAGGCCAGCCGCGGCTGGGCCCCCTTGCCAGCTCTGACAGGCATCCGGTTCCGGCCCTCTCCTCTGCCGTGTGGGGCGGCCAGGCCCCAAATCTTGTGGCAGCGGCCTGCCCACTCGGCACGAAACTCCACCGGCTTGGCCTTGGCACCCGCCGCCCTAGGCGCGTGCGCGCGCTGTTCTTCTCCTTTTAAAGGGCCCGCGGCGGGAAACGTTGCTGCGGCCCCGGGAGATGATGTCACCTCGGCCGGGTATTTAATCCCAGTTCTGACTACTGCATTTTGCCTCAGGAACGGGTCCTGCTCAGATCTTGAGTGCGAGGTCTGCGTTGTTCTTGATCCTGCTTTCCAGCATTGCCTTCCTGATCCAGCGTTCCTGCCTTGACTTCCTGATCCAGTGTTCCAGTCCTGCTTCTGCCCTTGGACTGATTCCCCGGTTTTGGACTTCTGCCTGGTATCCCTGACATCGCTTGACCTCCGCCTGCCCTGACCTCCAGCTTGTCTTTTTGTCTTGCTTGCCTGCTGCCTGTCCCGACCTTTGGCTTGCTCCTGGTTTCATCTGTCCGCCGCCTGCCTCGACCCTTGCCTGCCCGACTCCATGCTGTCTTCTCCTTTGGACTCCTTGACGTGAGAGACCCGCACCTAAGTCCTGCCAGTCCCGGCACCCAAAGGCTCAACCTGCGGGGAACGTGGGCTGGTAAAGTTGAAGCTGCTGTTGGGTCTTGTCAGCCTGCACTGCCTCCCGACGACGAGGACCACTGGGAGCCTTCCCCTGGTGGCAGTATCAACCTAGTCTCGGCTGAAGGGTCCACATACACAACAGCAGGAAATGTATTTTATAACATGTGCGTGCCAATGCACGCATGTTATAAAATCAGCTTGTCCATGTGCATGCGCGGCTTTGAAAATCCGGCCCATAGTGTCTTCTGTATAAACAATCTCTAAAATGATTTCTGATGCTGTTGGAAATAGAACAGTATAATATGATAAATATCAAGGAAAGGAATAAGAGTATCTGAGGATGGAGGAAATGTGATCATATAGGTGTGAATAAGGAGATAGGCAGTGGCATTTTGGATATATTGAAGACTAGAAAGTTGGTATTTGGGGAAGTTATGGAATAAAGAGCTATCTTAGTCAAAGCAATATGTAATGAATATTTCAGCAAGAAAAGCGTCAAGGTCGTGGATATGATCAGAATGAAAAGATAGGGGCAGATTTTCAAAGCCCTACGTGCGCCGGGCCTATTTTGAAAAGGCCTGGTGGCGCGCGTTAAGCCCTGGCATGCGTGTAAGTCCCGGGGTTTGATAAAATGGGCGGGGCGGGCCCGGAGCCATTTGCTGCTGTGCCCAGGATCACTGGCCAGCCATTGGCCGGCACGCGCAACTCGGCAAGATACATTTTTTAGGGGGGTTTAGCTTAGGGCTGGGGGCGGGAGAGTTAGGGGAAGGGAAGCGAAGGTGGGGTGGAGGGGGAGGGAACGGAGGAAGGCAGCGCGGCTTGGCGCGCACAAGGTGTACAATTGTGCACCCCCTTTCACCCGCCGACCCCTGATTTTATAACATGCACGCAGTATTTGGCAGTTTTGCACATATATGAAATGTGATTGGAAACCTAGTTCATAATCAAAAAGTACACCAGAGATTTAAGCAGAGTTGGCAAAAGTGAGATTAGATACTGGGAATGAGACAGAAGTGGAACATTAAAATATATACCAGTGGGTGTATAACATTATTATATAATTCCATAAATCCTTTAGTGGTACAGATGACTTTTAAATTGTTATTTTTTCTCAGTGTTTGCTTGATTTCAGGTTTGTGCTCTCACCTGTCTTCTGCTTCCGGGGTTGACTGGTCCCCTGTTTGAGGAAAGCAGGTGCTCAGAGGGCCTCTGGGGAAGTAACAAAACAGTTCCTGACATGCAACAAATCAGCAAACATAGAGGAGAATACATTTTAGTTTAAACTATCTTTATCTCCAGAGGGCATATGGGATCATACACCCACATGTATTAATTTTCTGTAACAGCACTGTTGACTGCATTGAAATGCAATTCACCACTTTGATTTCCAAAACTCTCTATGCTTTTTCGGTATTGGAATGTTAAATTTTATTCATGGTGTATGTTTGAGCTTGCACTATTCCTGACACAGGAAATCTTATAGCGATCCTGAACTATAGTGAATTCTGGCATTTCCAATTGTCTGATAAGGTATAATACAAATGAAGGTACAAAACTTACTGATATCAAATACAAAGAAGGGGATCTCTGACAAAAAATATATATATTTTAATTTTCTTTTCCTTTTGGAATAAAAAAAAATTTAGAGTGAAAAACAGGTGTATTCATATACCACAGTGAGAGAATCACAGGGAAAAAAAAATCACAATTCAATCATCCTTGTGAAATATCTCATACAATCATCACACACCTTCACAAAAAATAAAATACCCTTAAGTATATATACATATACAACATATTTTTTTGACAGAGGTCCCCTTCTTTGTATTTGATTTTCTATTGTCTAACAGTGCAAAGTATTAGCCTTATAGTTGCAAAATATCCTGCTATGGCATATTTTGGTGAGCAAGTGATGCAAAGTGAATTTGATACAGTATGCCTTTCTAATTACTTATTTGGAATTCCCATGATATACAGTTAATGTAGTGTGCACATATATCCTATATGCAAACGTAGGGGGTCATTTTTCAAATCGCGTTAGGGCTTTATCGTGGGCGTTAGGGCCCTAATGCCTGCAATAATGCTATAACGCATGCCATAAATAACGCATTGTGAGATGCGTATGCAAATTTTAAAAATTTAGTCAAGTGGGAGGAGTTTGGGCAGAGTAAATGAAAATGAAGGGTGCTTATCGTTGCGTGTAATAGCATAACGTACGCTATTGCGGGATTTAACACCGGAAATAATTACACATTTTTTCCTGGCATTATTATGGCGATAGCTGTGCGTTACGGCCAAACCAGGATGTGCGATAAATGTAGCAAATTCTGTTTTGGGGGGGGGGGGAGGGAGAGAGGGAGGGAGTGGGGAAGAAGGAGAAAGAGAGAGCAAGCCTCTGGGGAGGCACACACATATAGACAATTTTTTATACCACTGTAAGAGGGGGCATTTTGAACTCTGGGTGAGGTTTTGGTGGTGTGCTAGGTTTTGGGGGGCAGTTTTAAATGCACAGTCAGAGGGGTGAACAGCACATTTACCATCAGTAAAGATTTATGTAATTTGGAGTGATGAAAGGTATAAAAAGATGAGATTTGTTCAATGTATTTTCGACCTAGCTTGATGCACTATCTACATAGCTGCTATCTAGCTAGGTAGAGAGTACAATGTATTATCTCATCTTTGTGTACCTTTCATCACTCCAAATCACATAAAATCTTCACTGATGTCTACTGGCTGTTTGTACCTCTGACAGTGCATATAAAACTGCCCCACAAAACCTAGCACACCACCAAAACCTCACCCCGAGTTATTAGTTGTCCCTCTTACAGTATATTAGAGCCTTACAAAGAATCTCTCTCACCCCTTTTTTTTTTTTTTTTTTTTTTAGCGAGGGTGCTATTTTCGTGAAATTATAGTGAAATGATAAGTCTAGACCTTAATTTGTCAACTTTTCAAGCTTTTTTTTCCAAGAGCATGCCGGGACCTACCACATGCCCAGTAATAGTGTGTTGTTTATGTGGTATTGGTAGTGTACATGGCATAGTACATGTTATATACTAAAGTTGGTGTCCCAAACAGCTTACAGTCTTATGGTTAAATTATGTTTCAACTAAGGTTTCTATGTTGCACACTTTAAGCCCTGATATTTGTAGAAAAGACTTTCAGCATGTTTAGTATTGTGCTATGATTATTTTGCTCATCCCGTCAATGTAATATTCTTTAATCTGATTACAAAGAATACAACTATGTATCTTTTCTTCTTTATTTTTATAAACTTCTCTTTAATATTTAGTAACAGTTTGGAGATCCAAAAATAAGGATCATGTCTATGTCTAAAAAGTGATTTCCTGCTACTTTGTATGAAGGGATTTTCTGATATTAAACCTGGCAGACTTGTCACATTAAATCACTCTTTATATAAAAATAATACATTAGTTCTATTCAATTTCAGCATACCAGTTTGATAACATAATCATATGAAGTTTTAATGTTCTGAAAAATGGCAGTTGATCAAGTAGTATTTTGCACTCTAACGCCTCATGTCAGACAAGTAAATTACTTTATTACCTTGCTAATCAGTTTGTTATTTGCCTGTAGGATTCAAAATGTGAAAGCTATCCAAAACTAATAAATTAAATCTTAATGCAGTAATTGTATAGAATTATTCTTTTGATAATGTTAAATTATGGCATTCATGCATTTGATGCAATGCAGTGTGAGGCTGATTTACTTATTCTGTTTTACCTCTGGAAGATAAATGGTAAAAAGAACTCGAATAGCAACTTTTAAAAAAGTAGGCATTTGGGAGATATTTGGCAAAAAATAGAAAATGTTTATTTCAGCCTGAAAAATCCTATTTGGTCTTACCAGATGTTTCATTAATACTTTCCACTTTGCCCACCAACCTTCAACCAAACACTGATTAATCCTAATAAATGCGCGGCTTTCTTTGCCTCCAACAGCACTCAGGGCTAAATATGTTACTTCTCCATGAGGCTGATATAATTCTAGACTGAAGCACTGCCATATTTGAGCAGCACCTATTAGTTTATGGATGTAATTTTGACACTTTTTTGAACATTTTTGTGCTTATTAAAACCCTCCTAACCCTTATTAAAACCCTCCTAACCCTTTTCCCTTACCTCAGCCCCAATTTACTAGAATCCCTTTGCTCCCTAGTTCTGTTTAACTTACCTCAACTAATATACCCCCAAAGTATAGTTCTGTGTTTTTTAATAGATTCTACTTTTATTATATTTAAATATTTATATACATACTTTCGTTTAATATATAACTTGTTAAATATATAATCTGTTAAATGTATAATCTGTTAAATGTATAACGCTCTGGCGTAAGTTAAATCTGTTAAATCTGTTAAATCTGTTAAATGTATAACGCTTCGGCGTAAGTTCCTGTTCATTGTACACCGACGTGATATCTTTGATGAGCGGCGGTATATAAAAAATTATAAATAAATAAATAAATAAATAAATAAAAGCAAGTAGCAATGAATCTTCATTTCCTAGTGTGTAGACAGGTGGAGATGGAGCAAGCTGACGTCATAGTATACATAACCCTGCTGTGGCACCAGCCTGCGAGTATTCTCTGTCTCCAGCAGATAGACGTGCATCTCCCTATGGGGATTGCTTTGAGCTTATTGAAAGGAGAAATTTGAACATTTTTCAAGGCTTACGAGCCTTTCTTAAGGCGCAGTCCTCCGCTTCCCCCATTTCTGTCCTGGCGAACCCTCAGCCGGTGGTTCCTCCCTCTTCCAGTCCTATGCTTAAGCACCGGGGCTCGGCCTGGCTCCCTGAAGGTGTTCCCAACAGGAATCTGGATGGCACTGATGATGAGGTTGATCTGGATTCCTTGGAAGATGGGGAAATTCCTCCAGGGCTGGAACCGTATCAAACCCTTTTGTGGTTCTGTTATGGATTCTTGGGTACTGCGGTGATGACAACGCCCAAGGGGAGGAGCCCTGTGAGGAGCCGCAGTACCAGGCTAGACTCGAGACAAGCAAACACAGAGATTTGTCTTTTATTATACAGCTTGAAGATACCACCAGAGGTGGCAGTAGTGAGATGATCCAGTAGTAGCAGTCCAGGTTCCCTCGGCAGAGGGGACCTGTCTCACAATGGTAGGTGTTAGCAGCACACGGTGGTATAGGGAATTCCAGTTGCAAGTTCCCAGTGCTGAGCTGTAGATGAGACAGATTAAAGATTAGTTTACTCAGTAACAGGCCGATACAGTAAAAATCACGGGAGAGCGGGCGAGCGCACAAGCCACTCTCCTGTGCGCGCGATTCAATAACTTAATTTATTTAAATTAGGGCCCGTGGTAAAAAGAGGCGCTAGGGATACTAGCGCGTCCCTAGCGCCTCTTTTTGGACAGGAGCGGTGGCTGTCAGCGAGTTTGACAGCCGACGCTCAATTTTGCCTGCGTCGGTTCTCAAACCCGCTGACAGCCACAGGTTCGGAAACCGTACGCCGGCAAAATTGAGTGTCCGGTTTTCAACCCGCGAGCTGCGGGCCCATTTTAAATTATTATTTTTTTTTATTTTTAACTTTTTTTAACTTTTGGGACCTCCGACTTAATATCGCCACTTCCCCGGCGCTGGCTGAAATTAACGCTTACCTTTGGGTAGGCGCTAATTTCTTAAAGTAAAATGTGCGACTTGGCTGCACATTTTATTTACTGTATTGCGCGAGGATGACTAATAGGGCCATCAACATGCATTTGCATGTTGCGGGCACTAATTGTCTTGGGGGGGGGGGTTGGACGCGCGTTTTCGACTTGCTATTACCCCTTACTGAATAAGGGGTAAATAACCCTGCTGTGGCACCAGCCTGCAAGTATTCTCTGTCTTCAGCAGATGGACGTGCATCTCCCTATGGAGATTGCTTTGAGCTTATTGAAAGGAGAAATTTGAACATTTTTCAAGGCTTACGAACCTTTCTTAAGGCGCAGTCCTCCGCTTCCCCCATTTCTGTCCTGGCGAACCCTCAGCCGCGTCGAAAACGTGCGTCAAAATGCCGGTTAACAGTGGAGCGCACTGTACTCTATCGGCCTGTAAGTTGGTAGCTGTATAGATGTAGATCCCAGCAGGCAGAAGTAGTTGAATACAGGCACCGAGGCAGGGAGAGCAGGCCCTCGAGGAGCGAGTTCCTGATCCTTGATAGGTACCTGAAAGAAAGCAAAAGGCCCCCGAGGAGCGAGTACCCAGGTTAGAGAATACCCCGAAGGGCAGAGAGAGCTTCCAGCGGACAAGTCCAATCCTTGCTAACTTGATTTATTAGCAAACGAAGAGCAGGCTAAATACCCGGATGGCATGATGTCACTCGAGGGGAACGCCCCCGAGGTTCCCGCCATGACGTGGATAAAGACGTGGGTGGCATGCGCACCCTAGGAGGCCCTCAGGAGAAACATGGTGGATTGCCCTGCCATTGCCGTTCTGGGGACGCCGGAGAGAGCGGCATGCAGATGCGGCTGTAGCCATCTTCCCAAGGCTAGCGAGGAGAGCAGAGAGAAAGGTGAGGCACAGAGGTCGAAGCCGTCTCAGACCAACGGATGCAACAGGTTCTTTTATAGAGATGAACCTCCGGTCCTGATTTTCCAGATCTTGAAACTCCTGAGTGATCCTGGGTCGGATGCTATGTCAGAGCCAAGGAAGAATCCCATTTTGGTTTCCTTACATAAAGCTTGTTTTTTCCCAGTGATGGATGCCATCCAGGAATTGATTGATCTGGAATGGGATGCCTCAGAGGCATCCCATTCCAGGTCTTTATCCCCTGGATCCGGCTGTGAGAGAGTGTTTGCGGTTTCCCAAAGTGGATACTCTGGTATGTGCCGTGTCTAAGCGGATGACTATCCCCATAGAGGGAGGAGCAGCCTTGAAGGATATACATGATAGAAGGATTGAGGCTATTCTTAAGCAAGCCTTTGAGGCAATGACGTTTAATTTACAGATTGCTTCCTGTAGCGCCCTAGTGGCGAGATCTTGTCTGCTTCTCTCTTAGGAGGTTGATGAGTCTGGAGGGAATTCCAGCGCAGTTATGGAGCCTGCTGCCACCTTTTTAGCAGATATAGGCTGTGATTTGGTCCGGACCTCGGCCAGAGGAGTGGCTTCGGTGATAGTGGCTAGGCCTCAACTCTGGTTGCGAAATTGGTCAGCTGACACAGCTTCCAAAGCCAGTCTTACCAAGATGCCCTTTAAAGGCTTGCTCTTGTTTGGAAGCGAGTTGGAGAAACTGGCCAGTAAGTGGAGTGAGTCTCCTGTTCCTCGGTTTTCTGAAGAGAAGAAACAGTTACAGCACCCCTTTGGTATAAGGGGTCATTTCCGGGGTTCTAGGAGTTTTTGTCCCTACAGAGGAGATGACTCGGCTTTTTGGTTGGTCTCAGACTTTCATTCCCGGCAGCGCAGGAGAGGAGCGAGCTTGGGTGGTGGACCTTCTTGAGCTTCCCATTGAAGTCTTGCTGACCCACCTTATGGAACAGGAAATAGTGGAATGTTTTTCTCTCTCTTTTATCAGAGGTGGGTCAAGATCACATCGGACCAGTGGGTCCTGGAGGTGATACATAAAGGGTATACCCTGGAATTTCGTAGTATTCCTCGGGAAATGCTCATGGTGTCCCCATGCCACTCCCCGCAGAAGAAGCAGGCAGTGGAGTTTACGCTTCAAAGGCTCCTCAGACTGAGGGCTGTGGTTCCGGTGCCCATGTCTTGATATTCCATTTATTCTGGTGTGCCCAAGAAGGAGGGCTCCTTTTATCCCATTTTGGAACTCAAGAGGGTCAACCATCACTTGAAGATGACTCATTTTCTAATGGAAACCTTACGCTCTGTAATAATGGTGGTGCAGTTGGGGAAATTTTTGACCTCCTTGGATCTGTCAGAGGTTTACCTTCATATTCCCATCCAATTGGACACCAGTGCTTTCTACGCTTTGTGGTGTTGGGTGCCATTTTGGTCTCATAACCGCTCCCAGAACATTTCCAAGATTATGGTGGTGGTAGCGGCCGCCTTGTGAAATGAAGGAATCCTGGTGCACCCATATTTGGACAACTGGCTGATTCAAGCAAAGTCTCAGGAAGAGAGCTGCCTGATGACACACAAGGTGATCTCTTTATTGCAGGAGCTCATTTGGGTGGTGAACCTGACCAAGAGCAATCTTCAACCATCCCAGTCGCTGGAGTATTTGGGGGGCTGGTTCAACATGGGACAGGACAGTGTTGCCTACTGGAAGTTTGGATCCAGAGATTGATGTCTTAAGTGCATCAGTTGATGAACACCATATGCCTGATGGTGTACCTACAGGTACTTGGTTTGATGGCAGTTACCCTGGAAGTGTTGCCATGGGCAAGGGTGCATATGCGACCTCTTCAGCGCTGTCTGTTATCTCGTTGGAACCTGCAGTCTCAGGATTATGCGGTTCAGCTCCACTTGCTGATGGAAATCTGCTCCTGCCTCTAGTGGTGGTTGCAGGAGGATCATCTGAGAAAGGGAGTTCCCTTGTCTTCCCCGTCCTGGTTGGTACCTACGACAGATGCGAGTCTCTACGGTTGGGGGGGGGGGGAGGGGGAGGCTCACTGTCTGGAGTTAATGGCCCAGGGGCACTGGAATGATGAAGAGTCCCACTGGAGCATCAATCACCTGGAGGCCCGGGTGGTATGGCTGGCATGATCGCAGTTCAGCCACATGCTGCGGAATCAAGAGTTTCATGTGATGTCAGACAATGTGACTACGGTGGCCTATATCAATCACCAGGGTGGAACCAAGAGCTATCCAGTGTCGCAGGAAATATACCAGCTGATGGAATGGGTAGAAGGTCATCTGTAGATGATCTCGGCCTCTCATATTGCAGGAAAACAGTGAACTTTCTCAGCAGGGAGAGTCTGGACCCAGGAGAGTGGGTGTTGTCAGCCTAGGCATTTCAGCTGATTGTGGATCATTGGGGCCTTCCGTTCCTAGACCTACTAGTGACTTCTCGAAATAGGAAGGTTCCTCGCTTCTCCAGTTGCAGGAGAGATCCTTGGTCCCTGGGAATAGACGCTCTCGAACAGGTCAGCCCAGAAGATAGATTGTTTTATGCCTTTCCTCCATGGCCCTTTCTGGCAGGATAATTTGCAAGATCGAAGGCCACAGGGGATTTGTACTCCTGGTGGTGCTGGTCTGACCAAGGTGTCCTTGGTATGCAGATTTGCGATGAGTCCTGGTGGAGGCCCCCCCTTTCGTCTTCCGCTGCACATTAATCTGCTTCATCAGAGACCGGTTCTTCATGAGGATCTGACTCGATTCTGTCTTATGGTTTGACCCTTGAGAGGGCTTGCCTGTTAAAGCATGGTTATTTCTCACAAAACAAGCAGGATGGAAGTCCTCACATATGGGTGACATCACAGGATGGAGCCCAATCACGTAACACTTTTGTCAAAGTTTCCAGAACTTTGACTGGCCCCTACTGGGCATGCCCAGCATGGCACTAACCCTGCAGCCAGCAGGGGTCCCCCTTCAGTCTTCTTTTTTTCCGCACAGCAGTAGCCTCACGGCTAAGGAGCTCTGTAGAGATTCCTGACAGGAATTTTCCTCACGGAATTATTGCCCCACAGGGGACCCCCTGTTAACTTTTTTCAAGCCACGGTATTCCGGTAAGTTTCTACCAGTTTTCCGTCGAGTTTGGCCCTTGCGGCCTACTGGCCGTCGACCGTACAAGGCTCGATTTTTTTCTATGGCCATGGCGTTGGGGTTCCGTCGGTGCCCGGACTGTACTCGTACCATGTCCATTACAGACCCCCATAAAGTCTGTGTAATGTGTCTTGGACGAGAGCACGATGTCTTGACCTGCACCAAATGTGCCCTAATGACATCAAAAGGTCGCAAGGCCAGAATGGAGAAGATGGAACTTCTCTTCCATGCTCAAACCCCGACTCCGTCCATTGCATTGATGTCATCCGAACCGGCACCATCAACTTCGCGCCAGCATCAACCACCAGCCGGTGACCGCCTGGCATCGACAACGTCTCGGCCATCAACACCCTCTACTCCCCCTCAAGACCAAGGGGATTGTAGGGAGAAACATTGCCATCGGCATCGAAAGACTTGGACCATCGAGGGAGCGAAATCATCGACCTCGCCATCGTCCGAGCCGCCGTCGAAGAAACTCCGTCCAGAAAAGGCACCGACCTTTTCGGCGACCGGGTCACCGAGGCAACCCTCCCCTGATGGGGCATTGGGAGCCGTGACTCCGCCTTTAGCGGTGGTCCCTCCGGCTATGCCGCTGCCTCCTTCTGTTCCGGAGCCGGGACTGCTTGCTCCAGGTCTCAGAGAAGAACTGGACCGGATGGTTCAGGAGGCCATCGACAAGGCGATGCAACGACTCCAGGTTCCCCTGGCACCGACACCGGTACTGATAGTGGAACCGACCACCGACCCGATTCCGGCAGCGTTGGCACCGCTGCTATCCAGGATGGAAGCGCTTATCGCTGCTTTTCCACTGATGGAACCCGGGTCACCGATGGCTCCAGTGCCCTTCCCGCTTGCTCTGTCATCGGGAGGAGAAACACCGTTCCGCATCCCTCCATCGGGAGTTCTGCCTCAGCCATTGAGACCGATACAGCCCGCCGATTCCATCGGTGCCGATACGTCCATCGGCGCCATCAAGCCATCCCTTGATGCCTGCGCCGAGACCTTCGAAACCTTCATCGGTGCCTCCGGTAATTCCTTCGATTCCTTTAGAGCCTAGACAGGGGCCTTCAGGTATCCAACCACCCCGTCCCCCTCTAGTTCCTAGAGGGACAGGTGCTGATCCTTATGATACCTGGACTGATGACTCCTCACCAGACACTGATGACTTGCCATCACCACCTTCACCCACTGAGAGTAGAAAGCATTCTCCTCCAGGGGACCTTTTTTTAATAAATTTTGTGAAAGAAATGTCTGAATTGGTTCCCTTCCAATTATAAACTGAACAGGACGATAGACATCAGATGATGGAGTTGCTCCAATTCCTTGATGCTCCCAAGGAAATAACCTCCATTCCTGTCCACCAAGTTCTTCTGGACCTCCTCCAGAAGAACTGGGAACATCCTGGCTCCATTGTTCCAGTCCACAGAAAAGCTGACACTACCTATTTGGTGCAGTCAGCTCCAGGTTTTCAAAACCTCAATTGGATCACCAATCTGTGGTAATTGAATCTGCACAGAAGAGAGCAAAAGATCAAAACCTCACACTTCTTTTCCCCCTGGAAAGGAGCAGAAGTTTCTAGATGCCATTGATCGCCGAGTCTTCCAAGGATTAATGCTCATCTCTCGAATAGCCGTTTACCAACTTTATATGACCCGATATAATAGGGTCATCTTTAATCAAATACAAGACCTGACAGACTCCATGCCTCAGCCACTTCAAGAGCAGCTACAAACTCTACTTTATAGGGGTTTTGAGGCAGGCAAAGATGAGATTAGAACATCTTATGACATCTTTGACACTGCAACCAGGGTATCTGCAGCTGCTATTTCACCAAGATGATGGGCCTGGCTCAAATCTTCAGACCTTCGACCTGAAGTCCAGGACAGATTGTCTAACCTCCCATATGTCGGAGACAATCTATTTGGAGAGCAGATTCAAAAGACAGTGGCTGAATTAAAGGACCATCACGAGACCCTAAGACAGCTCTCTCTGATACCTTCGGATTACTCTTCCAAACAGCCCTTCCAGAAGGACTCTAAAAAATCTTTCTTCCATCTGAAGAAGTCCTACCTGCCACAACCAGATCCCGTTCTACGAGACCATTTCTAAAAACACAGTCTCGTCAGACCCAGAAACAAAAGCCACAAACAGCCCCCCAGTTGGGCCCTGCTTCTGGCTTTTGACTCTCACATAGAGAGCAGCAGCCAGCTTCCATTACCCCACATACCAGTGGGAGGTCGATTGTGCCATTTCAACAACAGGTGGCACTCAATCACCTCAGACCAGTGGGTCCTAGTGATAATTGCTCAAGGATATCATCTCAATTTTCTCTCTATCCCACCGGATTCCCCACCTCTAAGGATGTGGAAAACATCCGACCATTCTTTGCTCCTGGAACAGGAGGTCTCCCTGCTTCTCCAGTCCAGAGCAATAGAACCAGTACCATCCCCTCAGCAAGGCCTCGGGTTCTATTCCCGGTACTTTCTAATCCCCAAAAGATCGGGAGGCGTTCGTCCAATTCTGGATCTACGAACCCTAAAGAAGTACCTCCAGAGAGAAAAGTTCAAGATGGTAACCTTGGGCTCACTTCTTCCTCTTCTACAAAGCAGAGACTGGCTCTGATCTGTAGACCTCCAGGATGCATACACTCATATTGTGATAATTCCATCTCATCGCAAATATCCCAGGTTTCTCGTAGACCCTAAGCACTATCAGTACCGAGTGCTTCCTTTCGGCCTCGCATCTGCACCACGAGTCTTCACAAAATGCCTCGTCATGGTTGCAGCCTTCCTCAGGACTCAAGGTGTTCATGTCTATCCCTATCTGGACGATTGGTTAATCAGGGCTCCGACTCAGCAAGCTGCTCTGTCGTCCCTACAACTCACCTTAAACATTCTAATTTCACTCGGATTTCTTGTCAATTATGACAAATCCTGCTGAGTCCCATCTCAAACCTTATCATTCATTCATTCATTCATTCATTCATTCATTCATTCATTTATTTATTTATTTATTTATTTATTTATTTTTATATACCGATATTCCTATAAAGAATATAGATCACACCGGTTTACAATGGAACAGAACATTCGCTGGGAGGCGATACATTGAACATGAATATTAACCATTGAAACATTTAACAGTTAGAATCAACGAACAGTAGAGAACCGAGAGCAAGAAATAAATAAAATGGTGAATAAATAGTAAAATAAAATAAGAATAAAATAAATGAATAAAGTGATAATAAATATCGTACATTATTTAAAACTAGAATGTGTCCTTGCAGGGCTGAAAAAAGAAAGACCAAAAAGTCCACGAATGTTAGTCATAGGACTTGCATTCATGTTTTGGGACTTGCATCAAGGAGAACCAGGCTTTTCATGGAAAGTTTGATTGAACAGCCAAGTTTTTAATTCTTTCTTGAAGGTTAGGATAGACTTGGATACCTTGCAGGCAAAGGCTTTCCTGCCTCGACAACGAGCTCTCACTCTCGTGTCTCTGGCGCATCAGCTGCGGTCTCAACATTCAATGACTGCACATCGTTTTCTCATCCTCCTGGGACACATGGCATCCTCAGTTTAGGTCACCCCAATGACCCGCTTGGCCATGAGAGTCATGCAGTGGACTCTAAGGTTGCAATGGACTCAATCCCTTCAGCCCCTGTCAACCATTGTCCACGTAACCGACTCACTCCGTCTCTCTCTCGCCTGGTGGACAAATCAGACCAATCTTCTACAGGGCTTGCCCTTTCAGGCGCCAGACCCTCAAATAATTCTCACCACTGACGCTTCCAACTTCGGATGGGGAGCCCACGTGGCTGATCTGCAGACACAAGGTTCTTGGTCTCCAGAGGAAGCCAAACACCAGATAAATTTCCTGGAGCTGCGAGCAATCCGATACGCTCTCAGAGTATTTCAGGATCGCCTATCCAATCAAGTCATCTTGATCCAGATGGATAATCAGGTGGCCATGTGGTACATCAACAAGCAGGGAGGAACAGGCTCCTACCTTCTGTGTCAGGAAGCTGCACAGATATGGGCGGAGGCCCTCTCCCACTCGTACCTCAGGGCCACCTACTTGCTGGGAGTGGACAAAGTGTTGGCAGACAAGTTGAGTCGTGCCTTCCAACCGCACGAGTGGTCTCTAAACCCCTCGGTAGCGAACACCATCTTCCAAAAATGGAGTTATCCTTAAATAGACCTCTCTGCATCACCCCAGAATCGCAAAGAAGGCAATTTCTGCTCTCTCACTCACAGCAAACATTATCCACCAAGAGACGCGTTCTCCCTATCATGGGTAACCAGTCTCCTATACGCATTCCCTCCACTTCCACTTCTCTCGAAGACTTTCGTGAAGTTACATCAGGACAAGGGAACTATGATCCTGATAGCTCCCCACTGGCCCCGCCAGGTGTGGTTTCCAATACTTCAGGATCTCTCCATTCGCAGGCACATTCCTTTGGCAACAGACCCGCTTCGAATCACTCAAAACAACATGTGCCTTCGCCACCCCAATCTTCAATCCTTGTCCCTGATGGCATGGATGTTGAAAGGTTAATCCTTCAACCTCTTAACCTTTCTGATCCAGTTTCCCGTGTCTTGATTGCTTCACGGAAGCCTTCCACAAGAAAATCTTACTCTTACAAATGGAACAGGTTCACGTCATGGTGCTCTTCTCAGGCCCTTGATCCCTTTACCTGTTCAATCCCGAAGTTTCTAGACTATCTTTGGCACTTGTCAGAGTCAGGTCTAAAAACTTCCTCCATCAGAATGCATGTCAGTGCGGTAGCCGCCTTCCATAAAGGTGTCGGGGATGTCCCTATATCAGTGCAACCCCTTGTCACATGATTTCTGAAGGGCTTGCTTCACCTCAAGCCTCCACTGCGTCCTCCGGCCCCTTCTTGGAACCTCAACCTAGTTTTGGGTCGGCTCATGAAACCACCATTCGAGCCTCTTCATTCTTGCGATCTTCACTATCTAACATGGAAAGTGATTTTCCTCTTGGCTATCACTTCTGCTCGCAGAGTTAGTGAGTTACAGGCACTAGTTACCTATCCGTCTTACACTAAACTTCTGCAGGACCGGGCAGTACTCCGCACTCACCCTAAATTCCTACCTAAGGTAGTTTCGGAGTTTCATCTCAATCAATACATCATACTACCTACCTTTTTTCCCAGGCCCCATTCCAATCCAGGAGAGCAGGCTCTGCATACTCTTGACTGTAAACGGGCTCTAGCTTTCTACCTAGACCGTACAGCTGCCCACAGAAAGAACACTCAGTTGTTTGTCTCTTTCCATTTTAACAAATTGGGACAGCCTGTGGGTAAGCAGGCTCTCTCCTCCTGGCTAACGGACTGCATATCCTTTTGCTATCAGCAAGCAGGCATTCCTCTTCAAGACCGTGTTAAAGCACACTCTGTAAGGGCTATGGAGACTTCAGTAGCATACCTGCGATCGGTGCCACTTCCTGACATTTGCAGGGCTGCCACCTGGAGTTCTCGCCATACTTTTACAGCCTACTATTGCTTAGACAAAGCCGGAAGACAAGATTCCATCTTTGGCCGGTCTGTATTGCGTAACCTATTTACGACGTGACGCACCAACACCCTTCCGCCTGCCCGGTGGGATTAAGGATGCCCTCTCCCAAATTCCACCCCAGCTTTGTGCCTCTGGCACGTCCCTGGGTACATTTGGTGCATGTCCGGACATCCTCAGCTCGGTACTCACCCATATGTGAGGACTACCATCCTGCTTGTCCTGTGAGAAAGCAGGATGTTAGTCCTCACGAACCCGACCATCACCCCGCGGTGTTGGGGTCATTTTCTTATTTTATTTTTCAGCACTGCCTGTAGCTTTGTAACAAGACTGAAGGGGGACCCCTGCTGGCTGCAGGGTTAGTGCCATGCTGGGCATGCCCAGTAGGGGCAGTCAAAGTTCTGGAAACTTTGACAAAAGTGTTCCGTGATTGGGCTCCATCCTGTGATGTCACCCATATGTGAGGACTAACATCCTGCTGTCCTGTGAGAACACCTGTTACAGGTAAGCAACATTTGCTTTCTCTGTGGTGATTGCCACTGTACTCTGCGCTCGCAAGTTCTCCACTTCCTTGGCTTATGTGCGGGTTTGGAAAGATTTTGAGGCCTGGTGTGATGAGTGGCGTGTTCTTCCTCATTCAGTTAAGATCCCTGTCATTCTGGATTTTTTACAGGATGGACTGAATAAAGGCTTGGCCCTTAATTCCTTGAAGGTGCAAGTTGCAGCTTTTGTCTTTTTCAGAGGGCTGGTGAATGGTGTTTCCTTATCAACTCATCCTGATATGGTCTGTTTTTTGAAGGGCGTGAAGCACCGTAGGCCTCTCTTGAGGTTACTGGTTCCATTATGGAGTCTTAATTCAGTGCTGGACTTTTTGGCGGGCCCTACGTTTCGACCACTGCGTAGCCTTTCCTTACAGTTATTGACTTGAAGACTGTGTTCCTGGTGGCTATATGTTCTGCGCGTTGGATTTCTGAGCTGCGGGCCTTGTCTTGCCAGGAGATATTCCTTCGGATTACAGTTGTGTACTGTTTCATCCTTCTTGCTCAAGGTAGTCTCGGACTTTCATTTAAATCAGTTCACTTCCTGGATAAGGTCAGGGATATGGAGGAGTTTCGCCGTTTGTGCTCCTTGGATGTTAAGCGTCTTGTTGTGCGGTATCTGGAGGTCTCTGAGTCTTTTCCAAGGACAGATCACCTATTTGTTCTCCATGGCGGGAGTAAGCAGGGCGCTCCGGTTTCACGGGCTTTGATAGCTCGTTGGATTAAGGAGGTGGTCACGGCCGTGTACGTGGATGCTGGAAAGCTGTTGCCTACTCAATTAGAGCTTATTTCACTAGGGCTCAGGCAGTGTCTCCCGTTGATATCTGCTGAGCTGCGACCTGATCCTCCTTACATACTTTTTCCAGGTTTTATCATCTGGATGTGCAGGCCCGGGAGGATGCAGCCTTTGCATGTGCAGTGTTGACTGGACCGTGGGCAGTCTCCGACCCTGTTGGGGAGTAGCTTTGGTACATCTCACTGGTCCTGAGTTCATCTGTCCTCACGCTAGGAAATGGAGAAATTACTTATCTGATAATTTCGTTTTCCTTAATGTAGACAGATGGACTCAGCTTCCCGCCCTCGGCTGCTGCATGAGCGTGTCAGTAGTTCTCCTGTGGGTTCTGGGTCCCAAGAGATTACTGGTAAGTGTTCATCTAGTCCCTAGCTTGGGGTTCCTAGAATCTTATGTGAGTTCAGTGTTTATGGTGCTTGAGTACAGTTCTGGTTACCTATTTTAATCAAGTTTTTTGCTAGTCTGTCCACAGTTGCTGAGTACAGTTCTGGTTACCTATTTTAATCAAGGTTTTTGCTAATCTGTCCACAGTTGCTTTTGAAAAGAATTCTGTCAGGCTGGGATTACTGCAGGATATGTATACTGTGACGTCAGCTTGCTCCATCTCCATCTGCTGGCAGGGGAGCATAAACCCACTGGTTCTGAGTCTGTCTACACTAAGGAAAACAAAATTATCAGGTAAGTAATTTCTCCATTGCCTCTCTCAGCATCCATAGAAAAAAATTTAACAATATTCCATAGTTTTTAAACACTAGATTTTCCCATACAAAAGCTGTTCTTAAAGGGCAATATTTTTCTGTTGGAGATGGCAGCATTTGCTTTTTAAAAACCACTTTGACTTGCTACAGTGGATAGAATCTCATCAATAATATTCACATCATATCTTTTATCCTAATCTCAACCTAGTTTTTCATACATTCATATTTTTATTCTTTCCAATACTATTTATTACCTCATTCACTCACAATTGCATTGCACACAGTTATTACATGCATGGAAAGCTTTTCTACATTATCCATCACTTCTCAAAATCAAATGTATGTGATTATGTATTTCCAAGAATGTAGGGGACACAGAAGACACATAGAGTGCTTCAGTACTGCTTAGCTGCCAGTAGCAAGCTAAGCAGTACTGAAGCACTGTGTGTGAATTTGCAGATACTTCACACACAGTGTGAAGTATCTGCAAATAAAGAAAAGAAAAGGAACAACCAAAGTGCTTCAGAGTGCTTCACACACAGTGACTATTCAACACTAGGTTGTATTGCTTTATGCTTTATGGTACAAAGACAGTAGGATCACTAAGCCTTGCATAACTCCCCATTAATTTTCAGGCCCATACACCTCCCTCTTCCCCTCAATTTTGGTAATTAAATTCAACAACCATGATGACCCCCACAGCCACTCTCTCAGAACAATTCTGTAATAACACATTATTGGACATAGGGAGGACAGTTTTCAAAAATAATTTATGTGGTTAAATACTGATTTTCCTAGGTAAAAGGGCTTTATAAAATATCGCCTATCCTAAAAATGTCTAAAAGTGCGCATGTTTCAAAGGGAACATATGCTCCTTCTTTCTCTTTGAGAACTGGTGCAAAGATTACAGAAGGTCCCAATGCCTAGGTCCAGGCTGAAGCCTCGGCCTTGCTTAGGCTTAGGCCACGGTAGGTCTCCGTGAACTCGGCATAGGCCCAGCGCAAGGCTGAGGGTTTGGCCTGGGCCTAGGCCTCCCCTGCAGATCCCTTCCAGTCCAGTAAGTGAGGGCCAGGGAGGATCTTGGTCACGGCATTTTTCCGGGTAGGAAGGATGGGTGGGGGGCCACAGGAGGCCCCATTTTTTTTCCATTTTGGGTTTTTTTCTATTTATTTTGTTTTTTTTCAACTAAAATAAACAAAATAAACATTACACAAAATGAAATTCATGGGGGAAAAATACCCAAAAATGAAGCAAAAAACCCCAAACTTTTTTACCCTTCCCACCCCTAAATACTTGGTGAAAGTATCTTTGATACCAGTTACAGCTGTGAGTCTCTTGGGCTAGCTGTCCACCAACTTTGCACACCTAGATTTGTCAGTATTAGACCATTCCTCTATACAAAATTGCTCAAGCTTTATCAAGTTTATTTTTTTTATTTTTATTTTTTTTAAATTCTTTATTTATTGCTTTTACAGTTTTACAATAAACAAAACATATTCTGAAAACATTATCTTTGACAGATCTTATCTGCAAATAAAGAAAAGAAAAGGAACAACCAAAATTTGGCATAGGAATTATATTTCTTAATTTTCTGTCAAAAATAATACATAAGGAAATATTAGCAAAATTCTCAAATTTTGAACGGATTATAGAAATTATAAAAATAAAAAAGAAATAATACACAATTAGAACCCAATTATTAATTAAGATCCAGCCTTTTCTTCTTCGAGGAGATGTTTGAGGCCATCTGGATCTAAGAAGGAATAGGTTTTACCATCAAATTTTACTATACATTTACAAGGATATTTTAAACTAAAATATCCTCCCTTATCCACTACTCTCTTTCTATATTGTAAGACATTTTTCCTTCTTATTTGAGTGGATCTTATTAAGTCAGGGAAAATCCAGATTTTTTGACCAAAAAAAGTAAATGATCTATTTCGAAAGAAAGACCTCATTATGTTATCCCTATCTGTGGAGAAGGCAAACTGAACCGAAAGGGTCGCCCTGGAAGTTATCTCAATTTCATCCTGGGATTTCTGTAGAAGATCAGACAAGTCTATGGAATCTTCACCAATTGATTTACCTTTCACATTTCCTGTTTTATCTACTAAATCCAACTCACTCTTTTTACTCCCCAGATAATACACTTTTACTATCACTGGCAATATTTTTTCAGGTAATTTCAAAATTCACAACATATAGTTCCTAAATAATTCCAATGGATCTATCTTCTTAATTACGGGGAAGTTATTTACTCTCAAATTCAGCGATCTAACTGCATTTTCAAGATTTTCTAATCTTTTACACACTTCATTTTCATTTTTAATCTGATGATTCTGGATTTTTTCAAGATGACATACACGTTTTTCCATTACATTAATAGCCTCTTGTTGTTTTCCCAATTCAGTAGTATTTACTACTAATGAATTGGAGGTCTTAATCACTACTTCAGTTAGATTGTTAATAGAAACATCTATCTTTGCCATGTAATTCCACAAACTTTCCATAGTGATATTTACAGGTTTCTTAGGTAAATTATCAGATTTAATTATTACACTAATATTTTTTTGATCACCTAACAGTAAATCACCACTCTTTGGTGTACTCGTCTTATCAAGTTTCTTAGAGAACATTGATCAACAGCAATCTTCAAGTCATGCCACAGATTTTCAATTGAATTGAGGTTGGGGCTCTGACAGGGCAGCTCCAGGACATTTATCTTTTTGCTCCTTATGTTATTTCAATGTAACTTTGGCTGTGTGCTTTGCGTCATTGTCATGCTGAAAGGTGAACTTCTGTCCCAATTTCCACTTTCTTGCAAAGGGCAGCAGGTTTTCCTTATGGACTTTTCTCTCCTTTCCTCCATTCATTGTCCCTTCTATCCTAATAAGTACCCAAGTCTCTGCAGATGAGAAACATCCATATAACATGATGCTGCCACCATCATGATTCACAGTAGGGATGTGTTGGTTTTGCACCAAACATTATGCTTTGCATTGAAACCAATGTTCTATTTTAATTTCATCAGATCACAAAACCTTTTGCTACATGGCTACACTGTTCCCTCAGCCTTCCTTTGCATACTTTATTCAGAATTCAAGATGTGCTTTTATCGGATGGTGTGGTTCAGTATTAGAATCCAAGAGATGAAAGTTCATACAAAAGTGAGGGTCCTAGTGTCTCGGTTCTGCTCCATTAGGTAATTCTTAGCAAGAGAAATATTAATAAGGAGCTCCCATAAGGGTTATTCTCTTTTATTTAAATCCCCTGTCATATAATTTTAACACATCAGCGCTCCTCAGATATGATGAATTATGTTGAGCTCAGTTAATTATTTTATGAGTTCAGAGCCATTTCAAAAAGACAGTCAGAGATATGTTCTTAAAAAAAAGAATATGATTTTTATTTTACGTGAGGAAAGTGTTTAATTGATCAAGTCATGTCATAGATACAGAAAGATTGTTATGTTCTGGTGTAGTTGTGGACCCTGGATCGTAGTGAGAGCTCACTCCACCCACAGGGAGGAGCCCTGTGGGGACTCACCATGACAGGCATGGCCTCAACTGAGATGGACACAGTTAGTAACGAGACTTTATTAGACTGGAACGTAGGTGAAGTACCCACCGAGTGGGAAGAAAGACACAGTCCAGAATAATAAGGTGGCTTAGTGATGATATTCCTGGTAGTGGCCCGCGGAGCGGGATACACCAGGGAACTCCTCCTCCAGATGAACACTTCTCAGGGGTAGATCCGGTAGTGGCCGCAGCGTGGGGTATGCCGAGAATCAGCACTGATGTTGGTAAGAGAAGTGCAGGAGGTCAGCAGAGCAGAAAAGATGAGGGTACTCACTCTGAAGTGTAGAAACAGGTATGCTGAGGTGAGCATGGTAGTGGCCCGAGGCACGGGGTACACTGGAGGTTCCGTCAGCAAGATAGTAGCAAACAAGTAGCATACTCAGAAAGCTGAACAAGGCTGGGTCCCAATATGAGTAGATGGATTCTCCAGGTAGGAAGGCCCTCCGAAGAGTGGATAGCCAGAAAGTGACAAGGCCCCCGAGCGGGTACCTAAAACGTTCAAGTCCTGGAGTGCAGGAACGCGTTCAGAGTAGCGAATAGCGAAGCGTCTCCAAATGGAGTGGAATTCAGCAGGAAGGAAGTCCTTGCTAACTTGTAGGAAGCAAAGTCCGAATAGCTTAAATACACTGGTGGGTGACATCATGCGGAGGGGATGCCCCCGAGGTTCCCGCCATGATGTGTTTGAGAGGGCCTGGCACTTGCCCTAGGTAATCTCCGATTCAAGATGGCAGACAGGATCGCCCACGTCGTCCCGTCCCCAAGAATCTATGGTGCAGGGAAAAAAGAGGTGAGCATCACAGGTCACAGCCATCTGCGACCGACGGGCGCAACAAAGATAACTAATAAAAGATGGTTTCTTACTATATACGAGTTAAGCTTGCCAGGATCTTGGGCATACCATACTCTGGATAGTATAGCAGCCCCAAGCTCTGAAATCTCATTGCATATATATACACTTACTTGTTGATAATTCATGGACTCGTGGTCCAAAGATTTAAGTACTGATTTTATTTCAATATAGGTCAAGACATATTATCTCAGAGACACATGGCCTCATGTATTTTTCTTATTAAAAATCACATAATTTCCAATATTCACTGTATATGTCAGGTTATATGGCCAGCAGAATTTAGCTATAAAAATTAATTGACCTTAGATATATGAATACAATAATTTGCATCATATATGCTTAGTCAAGCTAACTGGATGCTTTGTTTTGCTTTACTGTTATTCAACTAATTAAATATATAATTAGAATTAGAAGCATTTATCTACTTTATTAGTAGAAGAGCACCTGATTACATATTTCTAGCTTCAGTGCATAAGTAAAGAAACTCCACAATTCCATAAGCATTTAGCATTTAAACTTCTACTGACTAGATATGTACATAGGGATATAGAAGGCATATGTCTCTAACAGATTTTAAAAGTAGAAAGATCTTTTTTTTTATCTGGAGTGTGGTGCCAATGATGTCCCAAGCTCTGGGAGCTTTGCCAGGCTAGACTACACTAACACTGAAAGTCTTATCTGTTAAAGCCTTGGCTATCTTCCCAGCCTGACAGCAGTGCCATGGTCCATGGAAGAGAGAAAAAAAACCAAAAACAGAAATGCAGCACAAGTCAGGTTTGGGGTTCAGGGGTTATTGTTTTCACACTTTTGTTTCCTAGAGGTACAGGGGGCCTAGACACCATGTTACTAGACTTCAGAAAAACTATCATTGTTAAAATGGGGGAGTACTTCAAGGAGTCTGTAGCTGGATGGGGTAAACTAGAGGAAGTTGAAGAGCAGTGGGCAAAACTAAAAGGAGTTATTATAAGGACAACTAACCTTTTTGTTAGGAAAGTAAATAAAGGAAAGTGGAAAAAGAGGGCACTATGGTTTTCCAAAGAAGTAGCTGAAAAGGTCAGGAAGAAAAGGTTAGTGTTCATAAACTACAAGAGATTGCAGAAAGAGAAAGAAAGACAGGTAACAATATCTGGAAAAGCTAAGAGAAGCTGGGAAAGTAGTCAGGAATGCAAAAATTCAAATGGAGGAAAAAATAGCAAATATAGAAAAATGAGGGGCCAAGACCTTTTTTTTTTAAAAAAAATATATTAGTGATAGGAGGAAGTACAAAAGTGGCATTGTGAAACTCAGAGGTGAAGGAGAGGAATATGTAGAGGCTGTTGAGGAAAGTGTGAAATTGCTTAGCAAATATTTTTTTTTTGGTGTTCACTGTGGAAGGGCCAGGAAAAGGACGACATAAAACAAACAAATAAGATTGGAAACGAGATAAACCTTAAATGATTTTCAGAAAAGTGGGCTCTTGAGGATATAACTTATCTTAACATAGGTAGGGCAGTGGGTCTGATGGGATTCATCTTAGGGAATTAAGAGAACTTAGAGAAATCCTAGTAGCTCTGCTGGCTGACCTTTTCAATACTTTTTTTTTTTTTTTTTTTAGTCGGGGCTGGTTCAGGAGGACTGGAGATGGGTGGATGTGGTTCTTTACATAAAAGTGGAAGTAAAGAGGAGGCTGGGAACTATAGGCTGGTTAGTCTGACCTCTGTGGTGAGCAAATTAATGGAATTGCTACTAAAACTGAGTTTTAGTAGCAGTTCCATTAATTGTGGTTTATTATTATTATTACTCTTATATTCCGTATATTCCAAAACAAGTGTGACCAGCCCTTCGGTTTGTGACTAGATGGCCCTAGGTCCCTTACCATCTGGACTATTAACAACATGGGATTTTCCATTCTCTTTCAGTCTCTCCACTGAGCTGACTGGATTGGATATCCCAGGGGCATAAGGCGGAGTTAGAGAAGTGGTCAGTTTGAGTTAGAAGTTCAGGAGTAAACAACTGTTTTTTGTTTTCTCCCTGCTGAAGTGGACCCACTAACCCAACTTTATATTTTCTTGTGTTTAGAGGAGATCCCTTCTATGTACACTCCGTCTGAGATGGTCTGCTTCCCTTTTGTAAAGAGTGAAGGTTTTTGTAGCTTTTTATAAGTTTTCTTATTTTGAGGAACACTCAGTGTCTTGGGAAAGGAGCAACCCCTTCTAATCCTGAGAGCAGGGGCTGGAGCTCTGTGAGCAACCCCCTCTACACCCTGGAGGAAGCAAGACCAGTGACAGCACTACCCAGCTATTTTGGCTAGAGACTTTTGGATTTTCTCCTTTTTTGTTCATGTGGAGGTTTTTTCCCACCCCATGCACAAACTGGCGAAGGAGATTGAGAGCTGTGAGTGAATTGGGGCATATGGCCTCTTCCCTGAGAGGTCCTTCAAGGTTGTAACATCAAGCCTTGGGAGACTCCCAATTGGATCTCTACCCCAAAGGGATCAGGATACAGGCTGGGGCTTCAGACTGAATTTTGGACTCAAGTAGGATTTTTTTGTAGCATGGGGGCCGCCCTACTAGGATTCTCCCTCTACTGGGCTGTTGCACAGATGAGTAGGCAGTGACAAGTTCCCTCCCAGGAGCTGGAGAGATGGACACCAGCATCCCAGCAGAGACCCCATGTAAATAGTTCAGCTGTACAGTTTCATTTGCTAAAGTGTTAAGATCCAGCCTGCTATGCAGCCTCCCTACCACCAGAGATCCCAATGGAGCTACACCTGTTCTCACTCCAGCCATTGCCTTCATGGGCTCATGACTCAGCAGGGCTTGACCTATTTAGCCCTGCCTCTTGCAATACTTGATGCTTTGTCATTGAGTCTATTTGGCTCCCTGCTTGGCCCTGTTCTACCTCGTTTTGCTATGTGGTTTTCTGCCTAGCCCTGTGGCCTTCCTAGGCCTTCGGCCTAGTCCTGTGACCTCTGGGCCTTTCAGTTCTGTCTTGCCTAGCTTGCAGCCTCCTAGTATTTGTCTGGCCTGTGGACCTTATGCTTAGTAGCCTCTGGGCCTTCTGAACCACTGCCTTCAGGCCTCTGTGTTCCTTGTTCTGTTCCTTTTTGTCCCTGTCCTGTTCTTGTCTGTCTTGTCTAATCTTGTCCTTGTCTGGCCTAGTCCTGTCTCTGATATCCATTCCCTGTTCTGCCAGTGTCTTGCCTTTCCCAGTCTGTCCAGCCTGTCTTGCCTAGCTCCATGTGTGCCCAGGCCTTCCCTCAGTATCCAGTCCTGTCCTGACTCAGTATCACATTCTGCCAGCTGCCAGAACCCAAGGGCTCAGCCTGAGGGGGAGGTGGTTAGTACAGGTGGAAGATTCTCTCTGCCCTGCCATGAAGTCCTTTGCTGCCCCTGCGGGGATTCTCAGCTTTAGCTGGACCCTCAGTTGTGACAGAAGGTTTCCATGCATAGAAGGCAATCCTCTTTAAACAGAAAGGAGGGTTTGTAACCAAAGGGGTCATGGGATGAGGGTGAAAGGGGATAGACTGAGGAGTAATCTTAGGAAATATTTCTCTACAGAGAGGGTAGTGGTTGCCTAGAATGACCTCCCAGTGGAGCTGATGGAGACAAAAATGATGTCTGAATTCTAGAAAGTATGAGATAAATATAGTGGATCTCTGATGGAGTGATGAGAATTGTAAAGCTAAATTAGTCGGGCAGATGGACAGACTGGTTAGGCCTTACAATCTTTTCTGCCATCATTTTCTCTGTTTTTGTGTTTCATGAATAATGGTTTTGTTCCTGCCATCTTCCGTATAGGCCAGATTTGTGGAATGCTTGGAATGTTGTCAAATTCACACTTTGATCAGTCTTTGACATGGAAGCCTATGGCTCTTTTAAAGTTGATATTGGCCTCTTGTTTGCCTTCATAATTAGGGCCGGCATGATCTATGCATGGACTTGGTGATGCCATTCATCTTCCACTTCTTAATAATCGTCTTGACCGCACTGAGGAATATTCAGGATTTTGCGATTCATTTATACCCATCCCAGATCTCTGTTTTTCTACAGCTTTGTCCTAGTGTTCTTGGTGTGTGTGTTTTTGAAGGCGACTGGTTATTCTAGAGCATTAATATTTAGGATTGCTACAGAAATACAAGCAGGGGGTGGGGGAGAGGAGGAGGGTGAAGACTTATTCAACCAAGGTATTCTAAGTTTTTATTTCTACTTTCTTTTCTAAAGAATTGTGGAATATTTTTTTCACTTGGCATTTACAGGGTAGGATGTGTGGATACATGGAACAAACACAGTTTTAATGCATTGTACTTCAAGGCTATAAAGCAACAAAAGGTGAACATTTTATAAAGGAATTTAGACTTTTTATAGCAACTTTGTACGTGTGTGTATGTTTATGTACATTGGGATATGTGAGATATGCGATTATGCCATCAAAAGATACAGTGGGACACTGACGGGAATAACTGAGATATGTGATCATGCCATCAAAACCACACAGTGGGCTAATTACAGTTATTAACATATAATAACTTGGAAAAGGAGCTATCTTCTCAGTAAAGTACTGTATTATTCATTAATAGAAACCTGGATGAATGTTACAGTATATATATATATGTGTGTATGTATATATATATATATATATATATATATATATATATACACACACACACACACACATGGACATATATATATGACTATGAAGTGTGTTTAGGAAAATAAAGGGCTGAATTCATTCTGTGTGTTAATGATTAAGAGTGTGCAGAAGTCATTTCTTTTGTTGTCAGAAGGTGAGAGTTGTATCTTGGAGTTGGAATCAATGGGTTTAGATTTTCCCACTCACCAACCCCCATCTCTCATCCGCCTCAGTCACATTTATGCTTCCTTGCCTCCTCAGTTAGCAGAAGAATGTTTTCTGTTGCTTGAGATTCAAGATAAGAATCAACAAAGTCTTCAGGGCAGAGCCCCATGTGTTCATGCATAGCAAAACCCCTGCTGCTGCCCTCAAAATCATTGTGCTGCAGGGGATTTCCTAAGTCTGCCTAACAAATGAGCTGCCGTTCCTATATTGGTAATGTGCAGACTACTGGATGCTTATTTCACTCGTACCCCTTTGTACATAAGTTCAGTAGCCTCATATTTACAAAGCCATATTTAGGTCTTCCAGTACATCAAAACACAAAACAATTCATGTTCGAATTAATACCACATATTTGAAATATGAAAGAATATTACAATTTTTATTTATGTAACAGAAAACAGTTCAACATAAGCTACATCTTGCATGGGGTCTACTTGAGTCCTTCTTTGCCGCCTTAGTCACCATTGTTGCTGGATTTGGCAGTACAGTTGTTCCTCAGCCAGCTGCCGGTCTGGCAATTGACGGGGCTGTTTGCCATTGTGTGACTGAAAAAGAAGAGAAATAACATGAGCTAATGAGTACATAAATGCTTCCTTAAACCCTACCTAACCTGCTGCTGTAGACATCTTAAATACCACATCTCCAAATAAGAACAGAAAGCTAACTGTTGATGGATGCTGCCATACTGGGAAACAGTAACAGTGCAAAGGAGAACAATTTTAACACTGTGACCAAATCAAGACCTGGATTTATGAAAATGCAATAAGTATCGCATGCGATAGCAAAAGGGGTGTGTTTTATGCTAATATACGGTTTATCGCAATTTGCGCTAACTACCTATGCGAAGAGCTAAGTTAGCGCAAATTGCGATAAGTGCCAGACCTGTTGTATTTCCTGTATTCAACCACTGGGGGACCATTGTGAGAGAGAGAGAGAGATTTGATGACCCTCGGAGGGAGGACAGTCACCCAAAGATGAGATTGGGGCAATGTTCTTTCCACCTAGCTTGATGTTACGTTTTCGCATGTGGTAAGGGCCTATCGCAAACGCCTTAGCAGATTTTGATAAATGACCCCCCAAGTTATGGTACATAGGCCCCTAAGAAAGGCAAGTAAAACCTACCAATATCTGCATGTGGCTTGGGCGGCATAACCTGAGCACTAAAAGACTTAGTTTTACATGAAGCAATTAGTGAGCATGTTCTCCATCTACGAGTATATTTGTATCTATTTCAAGGATGATAGATCTGAGCTAGACAACAAATAAATATATTTTAAACACAACAGAGTAATTAATGATATTGCTTGCTTTCTATGAATGGTTTGGGACATGATACTAGTTACAGGGAGCTGAGGTGCTGTTTCATATACAGTATATATACACAACACAAATAAATTGCTGTTGTTTGTTTCAGAACAGAACCTGATGATTGTTCCTGCAGTGGGTTTTGACCTTGACTTGGTCTAGTCAGCCTCAGAGTCAGTAAGGCAATGAAGAATATAATGTGAAAGGTGTGGCAGGAGAGCACTGCGTTAGCACAGGGGTGATCTGCAGAGGAGTTTAAAGGATCATTGTCCAGTCTTTGTAGCTGATTCATATGATGTACATGTACAGTATATGGCTCCGTGAGTAATCCTCCAGTGGTATCACCTGTGGCAGAGCTGTTCAAGGGATGAACATTAGAGTTTGCAAGAGGCTATCTTTGGATTAGTTGCCTCAGGGATGTAAGAGAGGAAAATGCTGCTCCTTAACTAATTGGTAACACCTGATACTTGTTTCAGATAGCATAAAAGACAGCTTGAAACAGATTAAAGGGAAAGGTGGGGAAAAGAATGACCTGTGGAACCTGCTGCTATCTTCTCAGTAAGCTTTCCTGTTTGAGTCTGAGAAAAAGGTTTGCGAGGAATGAGTATGCATAAGAGTGTCTGTTAGAAGGGAGCTGGTGGGATTGCTGCTTTGCTGTAGTTGGGACAACCTGCTTGGTATACTTTTGTACCCAAGGCTTGTTTGCTCTCTTCTTGTTATTCCTGGTAGCCTCTGCTTTAAGGGGTCACGTCCCTGGTTTTCCCTTAGTAAAATAATGAGTTCTTGTTAGATAGTTGGTGTCACAGTTTTGCCTGCTATTCAGTCTCCCTGTGCCAAGGTTCTGTCTGCTGTGCAACCTTCTCTCCACCAGGGATCCTCAGTGAGCCTCCCTCACAGCTCTGCCAGTTATCTCCTCACTGATCACACCATGCCTCAACCTCAGCTCTACTTAACCCAGCCTGTTCAGTTCCTCAGGGCCTCTTCATTGAGTTACCTCGGCTCTATGACTTGGCCAGCTTTACCTTGTTATCTGCCTTGCCTTGTGGTCTCTCTTGGCCTCTTGCCTTGCTCTGGGCCCTTCCAGGCCTTCTGGACGTTTTCTGCAGTCTCTTAGCCTCCCTGCCATGCTTTGTGCCCTCCTGGGCTTTTCTCTTCTGCCTAGTGGCCTCCAGTGTTTTCAGTTCTATCTTGTCCTTGTCCTGTCTGGGTCTTATCTAATCCTTGTCCAGTCCTGCCCAGCCCCCCCCCCCCAATCTGTGTTCTGTAACTAGCCCCCCCTCCAGTCAATGCTCTGTATCCAGCCCCCCCCTCCCCAGTCTGTGCTTTGGACCCAGCTCCCAACCAATACCTATGTTCAGTTCCTAGCCATTACCTCTATCCAGCTTCCAACCTGTGCTTGAATCCAGCTCCAGCCATGATGTTTGCCAGAAGGAAAGTCCTACCATCCCCCAGAACCCAAGGGCTAAACCTGTGGCAGAAGGCGTTGGTTAGGCAGAAGATCAGCTCCATTCTTTCCTGTAGCCCTGTACCGCCTCTGTGGGGGTGTTCCCTGACTTCACCCTATCAGTTCGTTTCAGATGGAAGAGGCCAAACAGGCAGATCAATGAAACCCTGCCCAACCCACCCACCCTGAGTTGAAAGTGTGCTCTTACTGTGGTATGTATTTAGTCATTGTGTTTGCCTTCTTATAGTGCTCTCTCTCGCTCTCACCTTGATTGAAGCTGTCGAGTGCTCGGAGATTTTATTGTCCTGCCCTGGATACCCGGAAATTTGTATAAATTTCCAGAGTCTCTGGGCTAAATCCGGAGAGTTCCCAGGTATGTCCATTGGCACTGATCCCAGCTCTGGATTCTTCGACACCTCCACCTCCTCCCTCTTCCTTTAGTAGTCCTTCTTCCTGTTCCTGACAAGCCCTCTCTTCAGGCCACCTCCCCTTCTCCTCCCAATCCATCTGGATGTCCCCTCCCCCTGGCTAAGGTGAAGACTATGCAGCTCTTCCTCCTTTGTTCTCCAACCCTCCTCCTCCCACAGTGCCTCTCAGAGAAAGAGCTTTTCCCCTAACCTGGGGCTTCTTGGGTTTTGACGGTTTCACTCAGGTTTCTTCTCTTGCACAGATTCTCCCACTGGCCTCCTTATCCAACCTCTCACAGAGGATATAATAACCATCATAATATATATTAATACAAATAAGCATCCCAATATCATCTCTGCTGCTATCAACTACAGAAGGATTCTGTGACCGTTATCTCACTTCTGATGAGTCAGAGAATTCTTAATCAAAATGCCATTTTATGACTGTGGTCTCATCTTTGAGGGATCACAAAAAGCTTGGTCAAAACCATGGTCGTCAATTTCTTTTGAAATGACAGGAATATGTAATGGGAGATGACTGAGAAAAAGTAGAAGAAATCTGAAGATGTTAAAACTTTTGTTTTTCCTTCGGCCTACTTTACTGTGGTACTTTGTACTTCAGATTAATTTCTTTACAAGCTAACCCACACGTACACACCCACTCCAGTTTGCAATTAAGAAATAAACTCCGTCTTGCAAGTTTACAAATCCAATGCTGCAAAGAATATAAGACTGAAAGGCAGCTGTGTCTGGCACACATAAAATTAACAAATTCTGGGCTCTGTTTACTAAGCATTTTTCCCATAGACATACAATGGGTGAAAATGTTGAGTAGATAGACCCTCTGTGGGAACAATTTGGATACCCAAAAAGTGAGGATTTTTTTTGTAAGATGGCTTGGACCTAAAACCTTCCTATAATAGCATGCAGAGAACTTCCAAATGCTTCTCTGTCTTCATGCAGTTAATGAATACAGGATAACTGCATTTAGAACCTTGGGGGAAGATTTTAAAAGCCCTACTTGCACCGAGCCTATTTTGCATAGGCCCGGCGACACGTGCAAGCCCCGGGACATACGAGCATCCCGGGGCTTGAAAAAAGGGGTGGGGTATGGGCGGTCCAGAGTGTGGGCATGGCCAGAGGCCTTCGTAGGGCCGCCAGGCTGGGGGATCGCGCGCCAGCACTCGGCCAGCTCATGGAACCTTAGCCTGCCCAGAGGCAGGCGCAACTTCTAAAATAAAGGTCAGGGTTTTTTTTAGGTAGGGCTGGGGGGGGAGGGGCGGGTTAGGTAGGGGAAGGGAGGGGAAGGTGGGGGGCGGAAGGAAAGTTCTCTCCGAGGCCGCTTCGATTTCGGAGCGGCCTCAGAGGGAACAGGGAAAGCCATCGGGGCTCTCCTAGGGCTTGGCATGCGCAAGATGCACAATTGTGCACCCCCTTGCACGCGCCAACCCCGGATTTTATAAGATGCGTGCGGCTGCGTGCACATGTTATAAAATCGGGCGTAGATTTGTGCGTGCCGGGTTGCGCGCACAAATCTACGCACGCGTAGGTACTAAAATCTGGCCCTTGGAATTTATAATGAAAAGAACGAAGAAGGGGGGTCAGTGTAATCTTGAGAGCTCATGTACTACATTATTTTAGGGTTATTCCTATGTTGGTCTAATAAAATGTATCACAGCCTATAAGGATCCAAGCACGTACGTAATGCAATCTGTTGGCACCCTTATTGTTCACAGATTATTACTTTTCTCATTTGAATCTGTAGAGTGCATTTAATAATGGCTTTGAGTTTGAATATTTCTTTAAAGTTGTGAAATATTTTAATCTCGTAATTATGAGTGATTGTTTTAGCTTTGAAGATGCTCAACAATAAGCTTAGAGTAAATAGTCTTTCAATAAAGATAATTCAGTTAACTAAAAGATTAATTATGCAGCTGAATATTTTTTTTTGCTATACACCTGGTTTTGTAATTAATTTTAGTGCAGATGTCTGAAAGCGATGTGCATGTTACTACCTGCTGAATTTATGGATTCAAAATTATTAGCTCTTTTGTTTTGTTTTAAAGTTGTATATAATTAGAGTTTTGCCATTGCAGGGTGTTTGATTATTATATAATAGAACACATTTATGAATGAAATACATATACAGTGCATGTATATTTATAAAAATAGCAAATATTAATTATACTATTTAAAAGCAGTCCTGAGTAAGAAGAAATCATAGTATTTTGGAGCAGTCAGATGGATCCTATCAAGGACTCACTAAGGCATAATCACAATATCTAATAGAATTCAAATAATGTTTCACTTAATAAAAAAGAATCAATAGCATTGAAATAACTGTATATGTTCAAGGTTGCCAGTTGGAAAAAAATCCTTCATTTGGCACGCAAATTAATTTTTTTTGTGTGTGTTAAAGAGAGGCTAGAATATTTGTGTTTCTCACAGGACAAGCAGGATGGTAGTCCTCACAAATGAGTGACATCACGGGATGGAGCCCTGTACGGAAAACTTTTCTGTCAAAGTTTCTACAAAGCTTGCCTAACAAATCTGCTTCATTTTTTTGAAGGGGTTAATAAACATGTGGATAAAGGTAAACCGGTAGATTTGGTGTATTTAGATTTTCAGAAGGCGTTTGACAAAGTCCCTCATGAGAGGCTTCTAAGAAAACTAAAAAGTCATGGGATAGGAGGCGATGTCATTTCGTGGATTACAAAATGGTTAAAAGACTGGAAACAGAGTAGGATTAAATGGTCAATTGTCTCAGTGGAAAAGGATAAACAGTGGAGTGCCTCAGGGATCTGTACTTGGACCGGTGCTTTTCAATATATTTATAAATGTTCTGGAAAGGAATATGACGAGTGAGATTATCAAATTTGCAGATGATACAAAATTATTCAGAGTAATTAAATCACAAGAGGATTGTGATACATTACAGGAGGACCTTGCAAGACTGGAAGATTGGGCATCCAAATGGCAGATGTAATTTAATGTGGACAAGTGCAAGGTGATGCATATAGGGAAAAATAACCTTTGCTGTAGTTACACAATGTTAGGTTCCATATTAGGAGCTACCACCCAGGAAAAAGATCTAGGCATCATAGTGGATAATTGTTATGAATTGCTGCCCGTGGGTTCCCCCGCGAGCAGGCACTCACCCCATGTTGCCTTTTTCTTCGCGGCTGCGTGTCGCCTGCCTTCTCCGCGGCCAGAGCCGCGGACTTCTACCTTCTTCACGGCACAGAGCTGCTGCTGCCGTCACCGTCCTCCCCCGGGGCTGCAGGCCGCATCCCTGGGCTCGACTGGCGACTGGAGCTGCCACCGGGGCTTCCTGCAGCGGCTGGAGCCACTGCCTTCTGCGCACAGACGTCTGTGCAGGCCACTGCCCGCGGTCCTGCACAAGTTCCTGCTTCCTCCCCTTAGGTGCCGGTGCGCATCTCTCTGCTGGATTTAAAGGGCCAGACACAGGAAGTGTGCTGGCCCCACCTAGGGAGTGGACTTCCTGCCTAGCCCTATAAAAGGGCTGTCTTCACAGTACATCTTCGCCTTGCATCGGAGTTACTTCACTCTGGAGGCTCCTGTCTGCCAGAGCTCCGTCAGGTCGTCTTCGTGGAGCTCCTTTTCGTTTCGTCTCGTCATGTCAAGTCTCGTCATGTGAAGCCTGAGGTTCTCGTCCAGATGTCCTGGTGTCTCGTCTTGATCCTCTGCTTCCTGATGTCCCAGGTTTCTTGGTGTCCTGCCCTTCTTGGTGTTTGCTTCAGCGCTCCTGAGCCCTCTGGTACCTGTCAGGCTGTGCTGTCTCGGATGCCGTCTTTCCCGAGCGTGGAGTGGCCTGCAGGTGGACTGGTGTCCTGTGCTCCTGAGCTGTCATGTCCTGCCAGCCTTTGTGGTGCTTCGGGCGATATCTGGCTTCGTCGTCAGAGTCCCACCTCGACTGGATTCTTCCCTGCGCTCGTCCTGTTCTCAGCGTGGTCCGTGACCAGCCTCCACAGGCTGTGTAGGGCGCGCAGTGGGACAGGGTGGTTCGCGACCAGTCCCGCGGGTGGACTGAGTAGGGCGCCCTGAGAGACAGTGCCAATGTCCTTCCGCCCAGCTTCTCGTCTCGTCTGGACTTCGTCAAGTTCCTTGTCTTGTCCTGGATGCCGTTGCATCACTCTTGGTATCATGTCAACGTCTTGTTCCTGATGTCGTTGCATCGACCCTGGTCTGGGATGCTGTCGCATCGACCATTGGTCCATGATGTCTTCGCATCAGCCTTGGTGTCATGTCTTCGTCCGCGATGCCATTGCATCGACCCTGGTGTCATGTCTTTGCTGCTACTTTGCTGTCTTGTCTTGTGGCAGCCCTAGGCTCTGATGCCGTCCGCATCAGCCTTGGTGTCAAGTCCTCGTCCGCGATGCCGTAGCATTGATCTTGGTGTCATGTCTTCGTGTCAAGGCCCGTCTGCCCTTGACCTCAGGCCAGGCCTGCTGCTCCATGCTGATCCAAGTGGCAGGTCCGAAAGGGCTCGGAATGGTCGGAGGACCATTCACATTCCAACATAATTCTGTTGTTGGCCTTGGGAGCTTGCAGGCCTGGCGGAGGGTAAGACCGTCTGCCATGCTGGAACACGCTGTCAACCCTCGGTTCGGTCCTGGATCCGTCTGGGGTCGGGCTGAGGCCCAAGAGCACACTAAAACACCCTGACGTAACAATAATACTTTAAAATCATCGACTCAGTGTTCTGAAGCAGTCAAAAAAGCAAACAATGTTAGGAATTATTAGAAAGGGAATGGTTAATAAAATGGAAAATGTCATAATACCTTTGTATTGCTCCATGGTGAGACCGCACCTTGAATACTGTGTACAATTCTGGTCGCCACATTTCAAAAAAGATATAGTTGCGATGGAGAAAGTACAGAGAAGGGCAACCAAAATGATAAAGGGAATGGAAGAGCTCCCCTATGAGGAAAGGCTGAAGAAGTTGGGGCTGTTCAGCTTGGGGAAGAGACGGCTGAGGGGGGATATGATAGAGATCTTTAAGATCATGTGAGGTCTTGAATGAGTAGATGTGAATCGGTTATTTACACTTTCAGATAATAGAAGGACCAGGGGGCATTCCATGAATTTAGCAAGTAATACATTTAAGACTAATCGGAGAAAATTCTTTTTCGCTCAACGCACAATTAAGCTCTGGAATTTGTTGCCAGAGGATGTGGTTAGTGCAGTTAGTGTAGCTGGGTTCAAAAAAGGTTTGGATACGTTATTGCAGGAGAAGTCCATTAACTGCTATTAATCAAGTTTACTTAGCTAATAACCACTGCTATTAATTGCATCAGTAGCATGGGATCTTCTTGGTGTTTGGGTACTTGCCAAGTTCTTGTGACCTGGTTTGGCCTCTGTTGGAAACAGACCTTATACCTTGAGTTATTCTTGCCAGTCTGAAGGGTTATTTTGTACCTCTCATGTTGTTTTAGTGTCTTGAAGCCACTCTTTGTGCTTCTTGGCCCCTTTATCAGTGCCTTTTATCTGCAACCTTTTCTGTTTCATTCACCCTTTACAGTGCCTTAGGATACTGCCACTTTTTGTGCCAGTTTGCCATTTGAGATGCCAGCACTCATTCATGTTGCTTTTGTTGGTGCCCTCTTTTTGAGTCTTGGGGTAATCTTCCCACTTTTGTTGCTTTTTTGCTCTTCTCAGTATCTTGGGGAATTCCTTCCAATGCTGGTACCCTTTTGCTCCTTTACAGAGCCTTAGGCTATTCATACCAGTTTTTGTACCATTCTCCACAGTCTTTCTAGGTACTTGATGTTCTTTCCCCCTTCTGATGATTTCTTCTCACAAGTTCTAAGACAATTAATTAAAAAAAATTATTTTGGAGCCCAATGTAGGCTGCAATGCTTCCCCCATTGACTTTAATAGCAAACAAAAAAAAAAACAAATCAAACTAAAAATGATTTATTTTTCATTTTGAAACTAAAGAAAAGAATTGGGGTCCCCACAAAACAAATTTTAAAACAAAAGTAAAATTTTTCTCCTACACATCCCTACCCTTTATGGGCTTCTCAGGAGGAATCTGGCAAGAATTCAATTAGTCTTTCATTTAGTCTTTCTGAAATGACCTTATCTTCCCTTTTTAAATATTGGGGTTAACAAATAGCCTCTTTCACCTCACCTTTTAACCATGACAGTAATCATTTTGCCTTCCTTCCACCTTTCTTAATGCGTGGAATACATCTGGACTGCACCTCTAGGAAAGTATTTTCATTCATTCATTCATTCATTCATTTATTTATTTATTTATTGAGTTTTATATACCGTCATTTGGTTTTTGCCATCATAACTGTTTACAAAATGTTGATGTTTAACAGAGTTTTGAAGATTCATGCGATTGTTAACATAGTTAATGTAGGCGTTGCATTAGTTCCACATGTTTACATTGGGCTGGAAGGGAGGGAAGTAATAACAGAGAGTCATTGGGTGTTTTGAGTAAACATCCAAGTTTTTAGTTCTTTTTTTAAAGGTTTTTAAATTTTGCTGTGTTCTAAGTTTGGGTGGGAGGGAGTTCCAGAGTTTGGGACTTCCTAGGGATATTTATTTATTAATTATTTTTATATACCAACATTCATCTCAATTGAGATATCACACCGGTTTACATTCAGGTACTGTAGGTATTTCTCTAAGTTTTTGTACCTGAGGCAATGTGTAGGGTAAAGTGACTTGCCCAAGGTCTCCTGGTTCATAGTCCACTGCTCTAACCACTAGGCTATTCCTCCTCCCTCTCTTCCGAGAATGAGCAGGTGGAATTTTTAATAGACCTTTGTTAGTTGAGCGGAGGTTTCGGTTTGGTGAGTGGAGTTTTATAGCTGTACTTAGCCAGTTTGTTTTTCGTATATTATTTTGTGTAATATGGATAGTATTTTGTAGCCTATCCTGAATTTTATTGGGAGCAAGTGTAGTGATATAAGTGTTGGAGTAATGTGATCATGTTTTTTAGTTCCTGTGAATATTCTGGCGGCTGTATTTTGAAGGATTTGGAGTGGTCGGATGGTGGTGAGAGGTAAGTTGAATAGCAGGGAGTTGCAGTAGTCCAGGTTGGAGAAGATGAGTAGTTGAAGGAGTGTTATGAAGTCGTTGGGGGAAAGGAAAGGTTTTAGCCGTCATAGGGTTAGGAGTTTGTGATATCCGTCCTTGATTTTAGCAGTAATTTGGTTCTTGAACGATAGTTCGTTGTCAATTATGACGCCTAGGTTGCGGGCATGAGTAACTGGGGAGATTGCCGCCTTTTGGTTCATTATGTTGAGTGGTGGTAGGTGAGGAGAGTTGTTCTTTCTATCCAGCGTGATTATTTCTGTCTTATCGATGTTTAGGATGCGTTTCATGTTGGTTAGTAGTTGCTTTATTTTAGTGAGGTAAGTGGCTTTTTTTTGTAGGTATCTTCCAGATTGTTGTGTATTGGGAATAGTATTTGATTATCATCCGCATATATGAAGTGGGTCAGATTAAGGTTTGAGAGGAAGTGGCATATCGGGGGAAGATAAATGTTGAAGAGTGTCTCAGATAGAGCGGAGGGATGGGGAACTCTGGTGTCAAGATTTATTTTCTTTGAAAGGGTGTCGTTAATTGACACCTGGTAAGTTCTTTGTGATAGATAGGATGAGAACCATTGTAGGGTTTTTTCATTTGCACCAATTTTGGAGAGACGGCCAATCATTATTGAGTGGTTTACCGTGTCGAAAGCTGCTGATAGGTCTAGTAGGGCTAGAAGGTAGCTGTGGCCATTTTCAAAGCCTTTGAGCATGGTGTTGTTTAAAGATAGGAGTAGTGACTCAGTGTTCAGGTGTTTCCTGAAGCCAAATTGCATGGGGAGTAGGATGTTGTTCCTTTCCAGGTGGTCGCTGAGTTGGGAGTGGACGATTTTTTCAATAATTTTGGCAATGAATGGTAGGTTTGATATGAGTCGGTAGTTTAGTGGGTTTTCTGGATCAAGGTTGGTCTTTTTTAGTATGGGTTTGATAATTGCTGATTTTAGGCAGTCAGGGTAGTTTCCTTTTGTGAGGGAGAGGTTCACGATGTCGGTTATCATTTTGGTTATTGATGGTACGATGGCTTTGATCGTTGGTATGGGTATGCTATCGATAGGGTGCTTAGCTGGGTTCATTTTTTTGATGATGGTTTGGATTTCCAGTGATGATGCTGAATCAAAGTTGGGCAGCTTGGTGTTTGATTAATTTATATTTTCGGGTCTTGCGTGTTGTTGAGGTTGTTATTTATGAGGTTTTTGATTTTTTTCATTAAAGAAAACTGCAAAATCATTGCTTGTAATCTTGGAGGTTTGTGATATCTGGTCATTGGAGGATTTGGTTAGGCTTTGTACGATATTGAAAAGCATTATTGGGTTATGTTGGAATTTGTTTGTTTTGTTTGAGTAGAAGTCTTTTTTTGCGTCGTGGATACGTTTTTTGTAGTATGCTAAGTGTGATCGGTAGGCGTTAAGTAGTGTGGTTGTTTTGTTGTTCCGCCAGGTTTTCTCTTTTTTTCGGAGTTCATGTTTGGCTGATCTGATGTTTTTGTTGTACCATTGGTTCTGGTGTTTTGGGTTTTTTATTGTTTTCTTTATCGTGGGGTTTATCTTGTCTGCTATTGTTTTAGTGATGGTGAGCCAGGAGGAAGTGGCGTTTTCTGCGTTAGATAGGTCTGTGTTTGTTAGTTCTGTTTGTAGATTATCTTGAAGTGTCTCGATGTTAAAGGGTGGCCGGTAGGAGAAGGATCTAGGTGGGCTTTTTTCTGTTGTAAATTTACAGTTGGAGGTCAGATTAGAGTGGACTAGAGAGTGGTCCGACCAGGGGATATTAGTGATATTTGTGTGGTAATTAGCCCTTATTTCAGTATTGATGAAGACGATGTCCAGTGTGTGACCTGCTTTGTGTGTTGGGCCTTTGATGATATGACTTAGGCCTAGGGTTGAGAGAGCGTCTGTTATTGAGGCACATGTGGGGGAGTGGGGGATGGAGTCTGTGTGTTTGTTAAAGTCTCCTAAGATGATGATGGGTTTGTTAATAGTTTGGTCAAGAAGAATTCTATCAGTGGTGAGCAGTTCCGATCTAGTGAATTTGGGGGACAGTATAAAAGGCAGATTTTAGTTTTGGTGAGTCAAATAGTGCAATTTCCAGTGGTGAGTGGGTGTTAGTTGGGAGTAATTTCATCTGTAGGGTTTTTTTTTTCATGATTAGCATTAGACCTCCTTTCTTGTTTGGTCTGGGGATTGAAAATGTTCTTTAGTTAGGGTTATTGATTTGGTTGATTAGGACTGGGTCGGTGTTCTTTATCCATGTTTCCATGATGGCTATGAAGTCTGGTTTGTAATCGTCGAGTAGGTCAGTGATGATGGGTATTTTCTTTATTATGGATTGTGCGTTGAATAGTAGGAATGATATTGCTATGTAATTGCTTAGGTCTTAGTGTTGATGTGAGTGATGTTTGTGTGTTGGTACTCACAATCTTTCTTTGTTTTTCTTCTTGTTTCCTTCTGTGGGTTATCCAGGTTTTGGTCCTTTCTGTGGGTCTTGAGGTGGATGTAGTCAGGGGTTTGAGCATTTGCCATTTCTTGTGGAGTGCAGCAGCAAATTTTCTGGGTTTGTGGGTGTGCACTAAAGCATGCACAAAGGGGAGCGCCTCTTTGTCGTGCGACGCCTGGGCAGAGTGCCTGCTTCTGTAGGGTGTCCGGCATCTCCTGATGATGTCACCGGGGCGGGCCTCCTCGCCGTGGAGGCAGGGCCGCACCGGTGTTCGTCGGGGTGTTCTGCTTCCTTCCCGGCTCCCGCTGACCTTGTGGGCCCCGGGTGCCCGCTGGAGTTGTCGGTGGGTTCGCAGCGCTCTGAGGGATGCCTGGGGAGCGCGTCTGCTTCTCTTTATTCTTAAATTTCTCTTATTTTTAAACAATGTCCATGCCTTTTGAACACTTTTAACCTTTGCAGCTGCACCTTTCAATTTTTTTCTAACTATTTTCCTCATTTTATCAAAGTTTCCCTTTTGAAAGTTTAGTGTTAGAGCTGTAGATTTACTTATATTCCCCCTTCCAGTTATTAGTTTAAATTTGATCATGTTATGATCACTATTGCCAAGTGGCCCCACCACCGTTACCTCTCTCTCCAAATCTGCGTTCCACTAAGAATTAAATCTAAAATAGCTCCCTCTCTTGTTGGTTCCTGAACCAATTGCTCCATTACCAAATATATAGCGAACATCAAAGAAACCAGTGAGTAACAAACTCCCAAAATGATGTTCCCTAGATACTAACCATCTTTAATAAACATGCATAATATGTCTGAAACCCCAGAATTGTATCTAGATCTGAAACAACTAAAAGTGCTGATACTATCTCCCTGTGCAGTGTGATTATAAAGCAATATTTTCCCAATGGGTTTCTTCTTCTTCTTTTTTTTTTTTTGTAAAATAAAAATAACTTTATTTGCAATAAAACAAATTTCATGTATGTCTTGTAGTGCTATGGAAATAATAAGTAATAGTAGTGTTTTTTATAGGGATCCCTTACTAAGCATACTGGTTGAAAGAGACTGAGGTTTGTTTTGGTTAATAACCAGTAGTACAATGGTACTGTACATTAATTGACACTATGTCTGCTTGATTTAAAATTCTTTGCAGACATCATTCAAGATAAATTAAACCACATTTCTATTCTGGTTAAGTTAAGAAGTGCAATAAGAACTTGGGATGCTGCATTCTTGTGACATGGTTGAGTCATGTATGTTTTTACTATCCCATCTGGTTACTGTTAGCTTTAGTCAAGCTCATTGTGTTCTATAAATGATTGTTAATGAATATGAAATGTTATCCAAATAAGCTCCAATTCCTTTTCGTCCTGCAGACCAGTCCACACCTGCGGGATTCCCCTTCTTGTCAGTAGGTTGAGGCAGAGAATTTTTCCCACTTTTTTTTTTTTTGCTTATGTCACTAATTTTATATATCCAGGGCGCTATGCTGGTCACCCGTATTGCTGCCTACCAGCTGTACATGACCCTGTACCACAGGAACCTCTGGAAGCGGGTCCAGGACCTCGCAGAGAGCATGCCTCAACAGCAACAGGAGGCGCTCTCGGATATAGTCCTGCTGGGTTTAGAGACAGGCAAAGATGAGGTGAGATCCACCTACGTGTCTTTGAAATGGTGACCCACATAGCTACAGTGGACATTGGTGCCTGTAGGATGGCCTGGCTCAGAGCTTCTGATCTCCGCCCAGAGGTACAGGTGAAGCTAGCTGACCTCCCCTGTGCAGGTGACAACCTCGTTGGGGATAAGGTCCAGGATGCAGTAGCGCAATTAAAGGACCACCATGTTACCCTTCAACAGCTTTCCACTAGCACTTCCAATGCCCCTTCTTCGGCCAGGAAGTTTTCCAGGCCAGGATCCCATAAGCCCTTTTATAGGCAGAGGAATTATTATCCTCCAGCCTCCCGAGCACTAGCTCCAGGGGCTGCCCTCGCCAGCAGCGAGCACCCAGACCCCTGTTGGTGCCCCAGCATCTGGCTTTTGACTGGTGGTGGGGAAGCACGTCAGTCGCGTGCACCCTTGACGCCAGATCCTCTACAGAAGGCAGGCTCATTTGGCTTCGCCAATCCTGGGAGGATGTCACTTCGGACTGATGGGTCCTTACAATAATCCATCAGGGGTACCTTCTGAACTTCAGACAGCTCCCAGGGATCTCTCCCCATGTCCATCGTGGGGTTTGTCTGCCCAGCAGGTCATACTTCAAACAGAAACTTCTGCCCTTCTCACAACAGGCGCAGTAGAGCCGGTTTCTCGCCCTTAGCAGGGCCGAGGATTCTAATCGAGGTATTTCCTAATTCCGAAAAGGATTGGCAGCTTACACTCCCATCCTCGACCTGAGGGCATTGAACAAGTTTTTCTCAAGAGAAAAGTTCAAGATGGTCTCTCTGGATACACTGATTCCCTTCCTCAAAAGAGGAGATTGGCTCTGCTCCCTCGAACTCAAGGAATAGCCATTTTCTCCAGTTACAGAAAATACTTCTGCTTCATGGTGGGGAAGACTGACTATCGGTACAAGGTGCTGCCTTTTGGGTTGGCCTCAGCCCCTGGCATCTTCACCAAATGCCTGGCAGTGGTGGCTACGTATCTCAGGCATCATGCAGTGTATGTTTTCCCGTACCTAGATGACTGGTTAATCAAGAGTGATTCCCGCACAGGGGCACTGAGTGCTTTAGCCCTGACAGTGTAGACCCTCCAAGCCTTGGAATTCGTGAACAACTACCCAAAGTCTCACCTCTGCCCATCTTCTCAGTTGGACTTCATAGGCGCCAGGCTAGACATGATACAGGCAAAAGCATTTTTGCCCCGCGATAAGGCTCTTGCCCTCACCTTGCTAGTGGCCTTAGTCCGCAGCAGCTGGCAAGTGACTGCCCGCCTTCTGTTCTGTCTGTTGGGCCAATTGGCGGCTTCCATCCGTGTTGCCCCTCTTGCCCTTTTGTGCATGTAGAGGGATCAGTGGATGTTGCGATCACAGTGGGGACAGGCCTCTCAGGACCTTGAGACTTGCGTTGCAGTCATGGAATCTTTGCAGGCTTCTCTGTCCTGTGGGAAAACCTCTCCAATTTTGAGTGGGGGATTCTCTTCCAAACTGCTCCGCCTCAAGTGATCCTCCCTACTGATGCCTCTCCTCAGGGCTGGGGAGCCCATGTGGACAGCATCCACATGCAGGGTCTCTGGACCACTTATGAAGTTCTCTGTCAAATAAACTTTCTGTAGCTTCGGGCGATCCGTTACACCTTATGGGTGTTCAGAGACCAATTGTCACAGAAAAGAAATCCTGATCCAGACGGACAACCAGGTGGCAATATAGTATATCAACAAACAGGGAGGCACGAGCTCATTCCTTCTCTGTCATGAGGTGGTGCAGGTGAGGACCTGGGCCCTGTTGCAGGGGATGTCGTTGCTTGCGACATATCTGCCAGGGACTCTGAACGTGCTGGTGGATCGGCTGAGTCACTCCTTTTAGCCACATGATTGAATGGTCTCTCAATCCGGAGGTAGCGGCCAAACTGTTTTTTTTGGTGGGGTATACCAGATGTGGACCTCTTCACCTTCCTGCACAATCACAAGGTGAGCAGTTTCTACTCCCTGAGGTCAGGGGATGGACATCTGGCCTGCGATGCCTTCTCCCTCCACTGGGGGAGAGGTCTGCTCTATGCGTGCCCTCCTCTCCCGCTCCTCTTGAGGACCCTGCTGAAGCTTCAACAGGACAGAGGGATCATCCGACTGGGGACTGCACTTGATCTGATCACGCAAACCGGGGCACCCTGCGCCATCCGAACCTCCGGGCATAGGTCCTAACAGCTTGGATGTTGAGCGCTTAGTCCTTCAGCCCTTGGCCCTCTTGGACAGTGACTCTCAGGTGCTGATGGCTTCTAGTAAATCTTCCACCAGGAAGTCCTACAGTTTAAAGTGGAGAAGATTCTCCGTCTGGTGTGTGGGCATGGCTTGGATCCATTCACATGCCCCCTTCCCCAGCTGTTGGTCTACTTGTGGCACCTTTCCGAGTCTGGGCTTCAAACCAGCTCAGTCAGGGTTCATTTTAGCGCTTTCAGTGCGTACCATTGAGGTGTCGCTGGCACACCCATATCGATGCAGCCTTTAATAGGTCGCTTTATGAGGGGGCCTGCGCCAGTTGAAGCCTCCTCTTTGGCCTCCTGTTGCGACCTCAGCATTGTCCTGGCATGACTCGGGTGTCCTCCCTTTGAACCACTGCATTCCTGCGACCCTCACCTGGAAAGTTATTCCTTGGTTATTACGTACCCGCCATACTTGAGTTTCTTTCACGATTGTGTAGTCTTGTGTACGAACCCTAAGTTCCTGCCTAAGGTTGTGACTGCCTTCCACCTTAATCAGTCCATCGTTTTACCCTCCTTCTTTCCTAGGCCTCATTCCCACCTAGGGAACGGGCTTTTTATACTTTGGATTGCAAGAGGGCCTTGGCTTTCTATGTAGATTGCACAGCCGGTCACAGATAGTCCACTCAACTCTTTGTGTTCTTCAATATCAATAGGCTGGGTGTGGCGGTGGGTAAACAAACTGTCCAACTGGGTGGCGGATTGCATTGCCTTCTTCTATGCGCAAGCAGGCCTTCTGCTGGCCAGCAGAGTTAAAGCTCACTCTGTGCAGGCCATGGTGACGTCAGTGGCTCATATGCGAGCAGTCCCCGGCATTGACATTTGCCGGGCTGCAATGTGAAGTTCTCTTCACACGTTTGCGGCTCACTACTGCTTGGACAAGGATGGGCGTCAGGTCAGTACCTTTGGTCAATCCGTCCTGCGCAATCTGTTCCAGATGTGAACCCAACTCTTCCTACCTTAAGCCCTGGTGGGAGCCAGGCAGTTTCCTGCTGACCAACAAAGCCACAGTTATGTTGTACCTGTTGGCACTTTGTTTGACACTTGTTGGTCTCACTGTTCACAGAGACTGCCTAGAGCTTGGTATTCACCTACATGTGAGGACTAACATCCTGCTTGTCCTAGGAGAAAGTGCAGTTGCTTAACTATAGCAGGTGTTCTCCTCAGGAATCCCGCCCGCCACCCTATGGAGTTGGGTTCTCCTTCTGGTTTGTTTCCCTGCCGGACTCCATTGGATGATGTCACCCACATGTGAGGACTAACATCCTGCTGCCCTAGGAAAATACCTGTTAATGTAAGCAACTGTGCTTTCACAAGGACAGAATAGTTATTAATCCTGTCTCATCCTTCTTACCTAAGGTGGTTTCAGAATTTCATGCAAATCAGGAGATTGTTTTACCAGCTCTGATGAGGATGGGGGGGGGGGGGGGGGGGGTGAAGGGACGGGACGCAGGGGCCAGCCCTCACCTGCTAGATGTCCGAAGGATGCTGCTACATTACTTAAAGATCACTAATGAATTCAAGAAGACAGAAAGATTGTTTGTCCTGTTGATGGGCCAAAGAAGGGGCCAGGCAGTTTATAAGCCCTCAATTGTAAGCAATAGTGGCAGCATATATTGCGCAGGGAAAGCAAGTCCTGAGGGCTTTGTGTGTCCACTCTACTAGAGCTCATGAACCTGGTGGAGAGTAGGGCAGCAATGGTCTTCCTGGGGTACTTTCGCAAACCATTACAGATTAGACCTGCAGGTAGAAGAGGTTAGTGTTGGAAGCTTCTAAGGCCTCAGCCCACCTGAATTAATTACTGCTCAGGTACATCCCGCAGGTGTGGTCTGGTCTTCAAGGTGAAAAGGAATGTGAAATGTATACTTACCAGATAATTTCCTTTCCTTTAGTCCTAGCAGACTAGTTCAAGTACCCTCCTGAAAAGGTGGGGGGGGGGGGGGGGGTAAAAAATACAGAACATCAACCTAATGAACTAGGTCAAAAGGATACTGAAGGACCTCCCAGCTATCTCAGGATATATAACGTGAGTTATGTAAGCAGAAAAAAAAAAGAACTTGGAAAAGGTTTTCTCCCTCCACCTACTGGCAAGCAGGGGTATCCTGTAGGTGTGGATTGGTCTGCTAGGACTAAAGGAAAGGAAATTATCTGGTAAGTATAAATTTCACCTTCTACATAGTTCCTGGATTGGCCAAATTTCTGGGGATACTCAGAATGTAATATTTTTTTAATTAAGGTTCAAATAAGCTAATGGACTGGCTTGTGTAATGTTCAACTCTGTTTCCTGTTGATTGAATCTGGTGAATTATTTTTGAATACCTCTGAATTTTGCAGAATAGGGGGGCTATACAAATGACCCTTTTCTGGGATTAAGATTTTACTGAATCCAGTGGAGATTCCTAGTGGACAGGCAGATCTGGACAGATTCTGTTGTATGAATTGGTGGCAGATTTCCTGGTGAATGTATAGTATACTTCTGTGCATGTTTCTCTTCATTCTCCTATCTGTGTCTCATTGCTCTGTGTATTATAGAAACATAGAAACATAGAAACATAGAAATGACGGCAGAAGAAGACCGAATGGCCCATCCAGTCTGCCCAGCAAGCCTCACACATTTTTTCTCTCATTCTTATCTGTTACTCTTAGCTCCTTGTTCTATTCCCCTTCCACCCCCACCATTAATGTAGAGAGCAGTGATGGAGCTGCATGCAAGTGAAATATCTAGCTTGATTAGTTAGGGGTAGTAGGGGCAGTAACCGCCGCGATAAGCAAGCTACACCCATGCTTATTTGTTTTACCTAGACTATGTTGTACAGCTCTTGTTGGTTTTTTTTTTTTTTTCTTCTCCCCTGCTGTAGAAGCAGAGAGCCATGCTGGATATGCATTGAAAGTGAAGTATCAGGCACATTTGGTTGGGGTAGTAACCGCCGTAACAAGCCAGCTACTCCTCGCTTTGTGATTGCGAATCCTTTTTTTTCTTCACCCCTGTCGTTGAAGCTATGCAGGATATGCGTGAAGCATCAGGTTTTTTGTTTTTTTTTGTTTTTTTCCCCCTGCCCTTGAAGCAGAGAGCTATGCTGGAAATGCGTGATGTATCAGTCTTTCTCCCATGCCGATGCAGGAGAGAACCATGCTGGATATGCATGGAAAGTGAAGTATCAGGCACATTTGGTTTGGGGTAGTAACCGCCGTAACAAGCCAGCTACTCCCCGCGTTTTGAGTGCGAACCCTTTTTCTTCTCCTTTGCCGTTGTAGCAGAGAGCTCTGCTGGATGTGTGAAGTATCAGTTATTCTTCTCCCCTGTCATTGAAGCAGAGAGCTATGCTGTATATGCATTGAAAGTGAAGTATCAGGCATATTTGGTTTGGGGTAGTAACCGCCGTAACAAGCCAGCTACTCCCCTCTTTATGAGTGCAAATCCTTTTTTCCATTACCTCTTGCTGTTGAAGCTTAGAGCGATGTAGGAGTCACAGTAAGCATGTGTATGTTTATTTAGTAAGGGTATTGTGTCAATAGCCATCATTCTGGCGAGTCACCCACTCTTCATTGGTGGCCTCTTGACTTTATGGATCCGCAGTGTTTATCCCACGCCCCTTTGAAGTCTTTCACAGTTCTGGTCTTCACCACTTCCTCCGGAAGGGCATTCCAGGCATCCACCACCCTCTCCGTGAAGAAATACTTCCTGACATTGGTTCTGAATCTTCCTCCCTGGAGCCTCAAATCGTGACCCCTGGTTCTGCTGATTATTTTCCTACGGAAGAGGTTTGTCGTTGTTTTTGGATCATTAAAACCTTTCAAGTATCTGAAAGTCTGTATCATATCACCTCTGCTCCTCCTCTCCTCCAGGGTGTACATATTTAGATTCTTCAATCTCTCCTCGTACGTCATCCTATGAAGATCCTCCACCTTCCTGGTCGCCCTTCTCTGTACCGCTTCCATCTTGTCTTTGTCTTTTTGTAGATACGGTCTCCAGAACTGAACACAGTACTCCAGGTGAGGCCTCACCAAGGACCTGTACAAGGGAATAATCACTTCCCTTTTCTTACTTGATATTCCTCTCTCTATGCAGCCCAGCATTCTTCTGGCTTTTGCTATCGCCTTGTCGCATTGTTTCGCTGTCTTCACATCATTAGACACTATCACCCCAAGGTCCCTCTCCTGCTCCGTGCTCATCAGCCTTTCCCCCCCCATCGAGTACAGTTCATTCGGATTTCCACTCCCCATATGCATGACTTTGCACTTCTTGGCATTGAATCTCAGCTGCCATATCTTCGACCACTCTTCCAGTTTCCTTAGATCCCGTCTCATTCTCTCCACTCCTTCCGGCGTGTCCACTCTGTTGCAGATCTTAGTGTCATCCGCAAAAAGACAAACCTTACCTTCTATCCCGTCTGCAATGTCGCTCACAAAGATATTGAACAGGACAGGTCCCAACACCGATCCTTGCGGCACACCACTTAAAACTGCTCTCTCTTCAGAGAAGGCTCCATTTACCATCACACATTGTTTTCTGTCCGTCAACCAATTTGCAATCCAGGTCACCACATCGGCACTCACTCCCAAGCTTCTCGTTTTATTCACCAGTCTCCTGTGCGGAACCGTATCAAAAGCTTTGCTGAAATCCAAGTAGATGACATCTAGTGCTCTTCCTTGATCCAATTCCTTGGTTACCCAGTCAAAAAAGTCAATCAAATTTGTCTGACAGGATCTTCCCCTGGTGAATCCATGCTGCCTCTGGTCCATCAATTCTCCAGACTGTAGATAGTTGACTATTCTCTCTTTCAGCAGTGACTCCATTACTTTTCCCACCACCGAAGTGAGGCTAACCGGTCTGTAGTTGCCTGCCTCTTCCCTGTTCCCACTCTTGTGAAGCGGGACCACCACCGCTCTTCTCCAATCACTCGGCACCACTCCCGTTTCTAGGGATCTATTGAACAGGTCACACAGCGGACCCGCCAGAACATCTCTGAGCTCCCTCAATATCCTTGGATGAATCCCATCAGGCCCCATGGCTTTGTCCACTTTCAGGTTCTTTAGTTCTTCCCACACATTTTCTACTGTAAAAGGATTTTCATCTATTCCCCTTCCCTCCAGTTTCTTGTTGTTTAGAGATGGTCCTTCTCCAGGGTCTTCTTTAGTGAACACAGAGCTGAAGTATTCATTTAATATTTCTGCCATTTCTTCGTCTCTCTCTACACATTGATCATTACCACCTTTCAATTTCACTATACCACTTTGGACCTTTCTCTTTTCACTGATGTATCTGAAAAATGTTTTGTCACCATTTTTTATCTCCTTGGCAATCCTCTCTTCCGCTTGACTCTTTGCCAACTTGATTAATTTCTTTGTCTCCCTCAGTTGATACAAATATTCTTCTTTGTGCTCCTCCCTTTGGGATCTTTTATATTTCTTGAATGCTGTTCTTTTAGCTTTAATTTTGTCAGCCACCTCCATTGAGAACCAGATAGGTTTCAGTTTTCTTTTGCTTTTCTTTACATTTCTAACATATAGAGCAGTTGCCTTGGTGATTGCTCCTTTTAGATTGGTCCACTGCTGATCCACATCTCTCTCGTTCTCCCATCCTTTAAGTTCTTCCTCCAGGTAGTTCCCCATTTCCTCAAAGTCTGTGTTTTTGAACTGTAAAACTCGGGTCTTTGTGGTTCTTTTCCCTATTATTTTAGTGATATTAAACCATACCGTTTGATGATCACTGCTGCTGAGGTGGGCGCCCACCTGGACATCTGAGACATTATCTGCATTAGTGAGCACTAAGTCGAGTATAGCTCCTTCTCTCGTGGGTTCCAACACCATTTGTTTGAACAAAGATACTTGCATGGCATCCACTATCGCTCTACTATTTTTAGTTTCTGCAGATGGGATTTTCCAGTCTACATCTGGCATATTAAAGTCACCCACGATCACCACTTCTCCCTTCTTACCTATCTTATGGATGTCTTTAACCAGATCTCTGTCCAGCTCTTCCTTTTGGTTTGGAGGCCTGTAAACCACTCCAATATAAATGGATGCTCCGTCATCGTTTTTTAGGTCGACCCATAGAGCTTCTTCAATACCCCAACTTCCTTGTAGCTCAGTTGCTTGGATGTTGTTTCTGACATAAAGAGCCACACCTCCCCCTTTTCTATCCTCTCTGTCCTTCCTTAACAAGTTGTAGCCTGGTATTGTTGTATCCCATTCATGAGATTCTGTGAACCATGTTTCTGTGATAGCAACAATGTCCAATTCTGCCTCAGCCATTAGGGCCTGCAGATCTGGGATTTTATTTCCCAAACTATGAGCATTTGTGGTCATAGCCTTCCAGGTACTCTCTTTACGGTTATTGCATTTCCTGGACTCCTTGTGAGATAATTGTTGAGATTTGTTATTCACTTCACTATTTCTTTTTGCGGTAGTGCCACTGTTGACAGAGTTTTCCATCTCAATTAGATTCTTTCTTCGCTTATGGATCTTTAAATACTGCATGCATTGTGTTTTCTCTCTCTTTTCTGGTAATACTGCAATGCTTTTCTCAAGAACTTCTTCAGTTTTTATTTTAGAGAAGGCTTGTTGTTCTTTTTGCATTTGGTACATTGTGTGTCTCCTCATCACAGGTCTAATTCTACCAGAGCCAACTGTATTCCTGGTTTTTAAAGAATTTCCTGATGACCTGTTTGTATCTCTGTCTGTCTTCCTGTATCTCCCTTTTGTATTCCTTTGTCTGTCTTTCTGCTTCCCTTCACTGTATCTTGTGAGGCTTCTTCAGTTTGTCTTTCTCCTTTTCCTCTCTTTTGTAGAACTGCCTGCTTTTATGTAAATAGCAGGAGTGAAGATCCGGGCTCCTCAGCAGGGCTGCCGGTATTCTAAATGTTAATTGGGTGTGGAGAAGAGTAGATTTACTTGCCTGACCCCAGCAGCCATTTGGTCTGTGTATGACTAGTTGGCATAAAGGGGTCCTGGGAGGTAGTACAGTGATGTTCAATATTGTTTATTTATCATGATTTGTATAGTTCATACCAAATAGGTATGATCTTTTGATATGTCTTGTGAGTGTGAAGTAATAGCTGGTAGTTGTCCCCAGCTTAGTGATACTATAAAATAGATCAATTACTGGCCTTAGTACTTAATTTTATAGCATTACTAAATGTACTACATGTCTCTACCATCTAGTTGAGACACATAGACAAGACAAATACGGGCTAATTTTACCCCCTCCTCCCTAAGCACAAATCCCAGCAGATACGCACGTGGCTGGGCTGAACGCATTTTCTAAATGGCTCGGCCCTGCATATCTGCTGATACGCGTGGAAGAGTCGGGGTTTAGAAAAGGGGCAGGCTGGCAGCTGACTGGGACAGCGCCATTTTGGCTGTCTCAGGGAAGCCCGTGCTGGCAGTCAACATACTTCATCTATTCAGATGAAGTAAGTTCCGAAATAAAAAAAAATGGTAGGGAAAGGGGTTTTTGGGGTCGGAGAGGAGAGGAGAGGGGGGAAAGGGAGGCAGAGAATGAAGGGGTATAGGGAAGGGAACTGGGAAAAAGCCTGATCAAGTCATCGCGCGTATTTAGAAAAATCCACCCCCCCACATGTGCGCGAGTGGGGCGTATGGGCCTAGGATTTTAGAACATGTGCATGGCGACACACGCATGTTATGAAATCAGCGTGTCCATGTGTGCATGCCGGGAACAGTGTGCACATGGACGCGTGAGCGCAGTTTTGAAATCAACCCTAGAATTTATAGTAATCACCTAAGTATTATAGCAAAAACATATTTAATGTGAGAGGATCAAGATCAAGAAGGGTCAGAGTTTTTGAATTTAAAAACAATCTAAAAATGATGGGTGTTTAAGTGGGATTTGAATATGGCCAGAGGCAGAATAAGTCAAGAAGGCCATTCCAAGCACATGGTGCCACAAGATTAAAAGCACATAATCTACAATTAGGAATGGAGGAGAAGGGCACAGATAGGGGCAGTTTGCCTAACAAGTGAAGGTCATAAGGAGGAACATAGAGGAAAATATCCAATGTAGATCTGTGAGGAGAGAGTTAACAAGGTCATAACAGTGATGGAGGAAGAGAAGACTCACAGCTGAATTTTGAATAAACTATAGTGGAGAAAGATGGTTCAGTGGCAGATCACTGAGGAGCAGATTACGGTAGGCCAAGTGAGAGGTGACACGTGAATTAAAGTTTTGGTAGTATGTTCAGAAAGGAAATGGTACATTTCAATGATATTATATAGAAAGACACGACAAGGTCAATATTCAGTGCCTCTTATCTGGTTAAGTTCCAATTTAACTGGGTAAGTGGTGATGTCTATATATTCAGCTTAACTCAGCGGCCTCCACTTAACTGGCTGTTTATCTGGCTAAACAGCCAGATAAGAGAGGAGTGGGCCAGGGTGTTCTGGGCAGGAGCTATTTATCTGGCTAATATTGTGAAACAAATGAGCATTGTCAGTAATATAGCAGGCCTTTCAGAAAACCAGATCGGGGGAGATGAATCAATGTTGTCATAAAAGGTTTGAGACGAAGGATCAATAACTTAATAAATATTTTATAATCAACATTTAAAAGAGAAATGGGCCTATAATTAGAGATCAATAAAGGGTCCCGATTTGGTTTAAGAAAGACCACTATCTTAGTATTATTAAAATGAGTTGTAGCAGAACCAGACCGTTGCATTTCCGTAAACAGATTGTGTAATCTGGGAATTAAGACAGTAGAGAAGGCTTTATAAAATTCAATAGTAAACCCATCTAGTCTGGAAATTTTCCCCACCTGCAAGAAAGAGAGGGCACATGCAAATTCTGGTAATGTAAAGGGGGAATTTAACAGATCTTTACCAGAGGTAGAAGTGTACAAAGAATTATAGACATCTTTAAATTGCTTCATAATATCTTGTTCTTCAAACAGAGTGGTCCCAGCAGGTGATTTGATAGCAACAATCCTCTTGTATTCCTTATGTCCTAAGATAATTAGTAATTAATCTACCACATTTATTATTTTCATCATAATATGTAGATTTGTGAAGAAAAATGCGGTGAGAAGAGAGTTATTGGAACACATGTTCTAAGCGCCCAGTTTGAGTCTCCAGCGATGCTATTTCTTCCTTCTGCTTCCTGTGTATTTGAGTAGCATAACTAATTATCTCTCCATGAATGGTAACCTTAAAGGCTTCCCACACTACCTGCTGTGATATGCCACATTTAGTATTATTCACAAAAAACTCTTATATTAAACCAGTTAAATGTTGTATAAAAAGAGGATTTTCCAAGAATTCTGCAGTTTCCAACTGGGAGAAGCAGAAGGTGGTACTTCCAATCGGATAGCTAATGAAATAGCAGCATGATCCGAAATATGAATTGAGAAAATGCCAGTTTGAATGATAGAGCTTAGAAGGTATTTGGATACAAAAATAAAAATCAATAAGAGAATAGGAGTGATGAGAAAACCTTATCTGTCAGATGCATTAATCTCCATGGATCAACCAAACTATATTGGGAAACCATAGTCAGGAGAGCAGTATTGGAAAGAGAAGACCTACTAGGACGAGAAGATACCATTAAAATCACATCTTAAAATAACAGGACAGTTAGCATGAATACAAAGCAGAGAGGAAATAGCTTGTAAAAACAAAGAAGCATAAGAATTAGGAGCATATACATTAACAAGCAATATTAGACATGAATTTTTGCAGTCACCGCAATCCGTCTACCCTCAGTGTCACTCTCTTGATGGAGAATCTGTGCCTGCAGCTTTTGTGAAACAAAATGACAGCTCCTCAGAGGATGCAGCAGTGAAGGCTACTTGGCCCACCCAGTCTCTTTTCAGCTTACAAGATTCACCAGAATCCAGTTGGGTTTCCTGGAGAAAAACAATATCAGGATGTAAGGACTTAAAATATGAAAGCACTTCTTTACACTTGATACAGTGATTAAGACCATTCATATTTAAGGAAAATATTTTTAATTCAGTGGCCATGGCAGCAGAAAAAAAGACTTGAATTAAAAGAAAAAGAAAATTGAGGTATCCATCTATGGCGAGTCTGTCCAATTAAAAGAAAGAAAAAGTAGTGCTCACACACATCCACGAGAATATCCAATCCAGACAACCAAGCAGAAAAGTCAGAGCCGCAAAAAGGAAAAAGGGAAGAGAAAAGCAAACCTGAGAAAGAAAAAACAAAACGGCACAGGAAAAAAAGCATACTGCGCCATCAACCCCAAGACTGGGGATAAATATGGTCAAGCATGCATAAAGAGGCAGCTCGCGTTCCCACCAGAAAAAGATTAAAAACTTTAACTGCCATAAAAAAGTGAGAGAAGAACAAAATTTTTTTAAATAGCAGTATCAGTTATACATGATAAAGTAAGAAGAGCAAATAAGGAGAATCCACAAGAAACAATAAGATGTAGCCAAGTGCTGGAAGTCGGTTCAATGCAACTTAACCAGAAACATCGGAACTAGTGTCACTGTTCGGAGGACAATGAAGAAGCCTGCAGTGGCAAGAGAAAAAGCCATCATACTAGTTAAGATCACGCCAAGAGAATGTTCAACTAGTGAACATCTCTGTCAGAGTCAGAACATCCAAATATGATCGAAAAGCATCGAGAGTGTCATAGATTTTAGTGGTGTTACGGTGAGTAATTCTCACCCGAGCCAGGTACAGAAGAACATATTATACACCAATATCCTTCAGTTTAGGCCTCATCACTAAAAATACCTTTTTTGCAATGAGCGCTGGAAGGGGCCAAATTGGGCACAAACAGCAATCACATTCCATTATATGAGACCAGTGCCTTCCCTTTTGCTGCTGTAAAGATCACAAGAGCTTGCGATTATCTTAACATTTTTAATATCACCTGGCGAAGTGGTCAAGACGGAATTAAGTGTGCCCGCTCAATTTCCAATGGAGGGACGAACTACAGTCCCAAGCTAGTCAGTATTAATTGTCGGAGAAAGGGGAACATATCCAGCCATTTGTGTCCCTCTGGTATACCCAGAATGTGAAGATTGTTTCTTCTATTTCTATTGGAAAGATTTTCAAGAGTACACCGCAGGTCCACCATATTAGCAGTGGCAGCACGGAGTTCAACAAGAACCGCTTCACAAACCTCGACCCTCTGTCATCATTTCAAGATGAGGTTGGAAAGCCGCCACATTATTGACTAGATTGGTAAGATCTAATTTGTTAGCACAGGTCATCTCTGTGTTCTGTCAGAACATTTCTTTGAGAGCATAGTTCTGTTAGAATTGGGTTGGAGGTCGAGGATGCCTTGGGTAGCACCGACTTCTCCAGTTTCAGAGGATTATGTTTAGTGCGTTTGGTGCCTGATGAGAGAGCAAACGTGGCCTCGTTCTTGCCAGGTTTTGAGTTGGAATATGATCCCAAGGAGTTAACAGTGGAATTCTCCTCAAATCGCAATGCTTAAAAACCACAGTTCAGCATAAAAGTAGCGAGACTCTGTGGAGCTAGAAACTTAAGCGACCATCTTAGATGGTGCTCACTAGTGCCACTGTGGCGTCTAGCCTTATCCATGAAGAGGTCATTAGAAATTTTGGCAAGAGCCATGTCAGTGGTACAAAGAGAAGCCAGATTGGAGTGGATTGATAACAAATTGAGATTCAAGAAAGTCAAAGTAACAGAAGTATACAGCATATTCAAGTAGTCTGGGTGTAAAGACCAGTATTGCAACCTTAATAAAAATAAAAGGGCCGGATTTTATAAATTTGCGCGAGGGCGTACTTTTGTTCGCACACCAGGCGCGAACAAAAGTACACTGGATTTTATAAGATAAGCGCGTAGCCGCGCGTATCTTATAAAATCCGGGGTCGGCGCATGCAAGGGGGTGCACATTTGTGCAACCTGTGCGCGCCGAGCCCGGCGCGCGTTGCCTGTTCCCTCCGAGGCCGCTCCGAAATTGGAGCGGCCTCGGAGGGAACTTTCCTTCGCCCTCCCCCCACCTTCCCCTCCCTTCCCCTACCTAACCCACCCCCCCGGCCCTATCTAAACCCCCCCACCTTTGTTGCCAGATTTACGCCTGCTTTTAGCAGGCGTAAATCTGCGCACGCCAGCGGGCTGCTGGCGCGCCAGCACACGACCCGGGGGCTGGTCCGGAGGCCTCGACCACGCCCCCGGGCCGGCGCCACGCCCACAGTCACCGCCCCAAACTGCCCCCTGACCCCGGACACGCCCCCGGACATGCCCCCTCCCCGCCCTTTTATGCGCGCCGGCGGCCTATGCAAAATAGGCGCTCCGGCGTGCGAAGGCCCTGCGCGTGTAAATCCGGCCGGATTTACACGCGCAGGGCATTTAAAATCCGGCCCAAAGTGAATAGTCAATTAGTTCTGAGGCCTGTTTGTCCCTAAAATTCATTATTTAATGACATTTTATGGTGCTCTCCAATTAGTATTTGTGGAAAATAAAATAAGTTCTTAGAGAAGTCCATTAACGGCTATTAATCAAGTTTACTTAGGAAATAGCCACTGTTATTAATTGCATCAGTAGCATGGGATCTTCTTAGTGTTTGGGTAATTGCCAGGTTCTTGTGGCCTGGTTTTTGGCCTCTGTTGGAAACAGGATGCTGGGCTTGATGGACCCTTGCTCTGACCCAGCATGGCAATTTCTTATGTTCTTATGTTATTAGGAAATATAGGCCTGGATTCTCTAGTATCGCTAGGCTCTTTGAATCGCGCGGTACAGGGGGGCAGGGGGCGAAGCGGGGGTGGGCCTGTGAAAGCCGGCAGCGATCGCATCCAATAGCACCATCATAAAAGGTGGCACTATTGGGCACAAAATTGGCATCAGAAAGGGTTCTTACCTTTTCACTGACCACGATGTCTTTGCGGCGTCCGCCCCGGTGCCGCCCCAACTCCTCCTGTTCTGGTCTTGGTGCTGCCCTGACTCTGCCCCATTTAGTGATTGCACGCGAAAAGTCTCTTTTCGTGTGCGATCGCTTTGGAAAATGACCCCCATAGTTAACAGGGCAGGTAGGGTGTAAAGTGATCATATCTGAAGACAGCAGGAACAGTTGCAATGGAAAGTGATAGACTGAGGATATGAGAGATGGAAGGTATGACAGACAGGGAGATAGGGCTGAAGAATTATGTGGAATAGAGTCACAGGAGGTAGTAGTGAGTTTGGAGTGGAAGAGAAGATGAGCAGCTTCCTTTTCTATGACTTTTGTAAAAGACGACAGGGTACCAGAAGGTAAAGAGATGGGAGAGGAAGCAACTAGAAGGTTTCTGGAGGACAATTCAAGATGTATTTTGTGAATATTGTCATGAAGCATGCTACTGACTGGGCAGATAATGGGGGGGGGGGCACAAACAGTGTCATAGATTTTAGTGGTGTTACGGTGAGTAATTCTCACCCGAGCCAGGTACAGAAGAACATATTATACACCAATATCCTTCAGTTTAGGCCTCATCACTAAAAATACCTTTTTTGCAATGAGCGCTGGAAGGGGCCAAATTGGGCACAAACAGCAATCACATTCCATTATATGAGACCAGTGCCTTCCCTTTTGCTGCTGTAAAGATCACAAGAGCTTGCGATTATCTTAACATTTTTAATATCACCTGGCGAAGTGGTCAAGACGGAATTCAGTGTGCCCGCTCAATTTCCAATGGAGGGACGAACTACAGTCCCAAGCTAGTCAGTATTAATTGTCGGAGAAAGGGGAACATATCCAGCCATTTGTGTCCCTCTGGTATACCCAGAATGTGAAGATTGTTTCTTCTATTTCTATTGGAAAGATTTTCAAGAGTACACCGCAGGTCCACCATATTAGCAGTGGCAGCACGGAGTTCAACAAGAACCGCTTCACAAACCTCGACCCTCTGTCATCATTTCAAGATGAGGTTGGAAAGCCGCCACATTATTGACTAGATTGGTAAGATCTAATTTGTTAGCACAGGTCATCTCTGTGTTCTATCAGAACATTTCTTTGAGAGCATAGTTCTGTTAGAATTGGGTTGGAGGTCGAGGATGCCTTGGGTAGCACCGACTTCTCCAGTTTCAGAGGATTATGTTTAGTGCGTTTGGTGCCTGATGAGAGAGCAAACGTGGCCTCGTTCTTGCCAGGTTTTGAGTTGGAATATGATCCCAAGGAGTTAACAGTGGAATTCTCCTCAAATCGCAATGCTTAAAAACCACAGTTCAGCATAAAAGTAGCGAGACTCTGTGGAGCTAGAAACTTAAGCTACCATCTTAGATGGTGCTCACTAGTGCCACTGTGGCGTCTAGCCTTATCCATGAAGAGGTCATTAGAAATTTTGGCAAGAGCCATGTCAGTGGTACAAAGAGAAGCCAGATTGGAGTGGATTGATAACAAATTGAGATTCAAGAAAGTCAAAGTAACAGAAGTATACAGCATATTCAAGTAGTCTGGGTGTAAAGACCAGTATTGCAACCTTAATAAAAATAAAAGGGCCGGATTTTATAAATTTGCGCGAGGGCGTACTTTTGTTCGCACACCAGGCGCGAACAAAAGTACACTGGATTTTATAAGATAAGCGCGTAGCCGCGCGTATCTTATAAAATCTGGGGTCGGCGCATGCAAGGGGGTGCACATTTGTGCAACCTGTGCGCGCCGAGCCCGGCGCGCGTTGCCTGTTCCCTCCGAGGCCGCTCCGAAATTGGAGCGGCCTCGGAGGGAACTTTCCTTCGCCCTCCCCCCACCTTCCCCTCCCTTCCCCTACCTAACCCACCCCCCCGGCCCTATCTAAACCCCCCCACCTTTGTTGCCAGATTTACGCCTGCTTTTAGCAGGCGTAAATCTGCGCACGCCAGCAGGCTGCTGGCGCGCCAGCACACGACCCGGGGGCTGGTCCGGAGGCCTTGACCACGCCCCCGGGCCGGCGCCACGCCCACAGTCACCGCCCCAAACTGCCCCCTGACCCCGGACACGCCCCCGGACATGCCCCCTCCCCGCCCTTTTATGCGCGCCGGCGGCCTATGCAAAATAGGCGCGCCGGCGTGCGAAGGCCCTGCGCGTGTAAATCCGGCCGGATTTACGCGCGCAGGGCATTTAAAATCCGGCCCAAAGTGAATAGTCAATTAGTTCTGAGGCCTGTTTGTCCCTAAAATTCATTATTTAATGACATTTTATGGTGCTCTCCAATTAGTATTTGTGGAAAATAAAATAAGTTCTTAGAGAAGTCCATTAACGGCTATTAATCAAGTTTACTTAGGAAATAGCCACTGTTATTAATTGCATCAGTAGCATGGGATCTTCTTAGTGTTTGGGTAATTGCCAGGTTCTTGTGGCCTGGTTTTTGGCCTCTGTTGGAAACAGGATGCTGGGCTTGATGGACCCTTGCTCTGACCCAGCATGGCAATTTCTTATGTTCTTATGTTATTAGGAAATATAGGCCTGGATTCTCTAGTATCGCTGGGCTCTTTGAATCGCGCGGTACAGGGGGGCAGGGGGCGAAGCGGGGGTGGGCCTGTGAAAGCCGGCAGCGATCGCATCCAATAGCACCATCATAAAAGGTGGCACTATTGGGCACGAAATTGGCATCAGAAAGGGTTCTTAACTTTTCACTGACCACGATGTCTTTGCGGCGTCCGCCCCGGTGCCGCCCCAACTCCTCCTGTTCTGGTCTTGGTGCTGCCCTGACTCTGCCCCATTTAGTGATTGCACGCGAAAAGTCTCTTTTCGTGTGCGATCGCTTTGGAAAATGACCCCCATAGTTAACAGGGCAGGTAGGGTGTAAAGTGATCATATCTGAAGACAGCAGGAACAGTTGCAATGGAAAGTGATAGACTGAGGATATGAGAGATGGAAGGTATGACAGACAGGGAGATAGGGCTGAAGAATTATGTGGAATAGAGTCACAGGAGGTAGTAGTGAGTTTGGAGTGGAAGAGAAGATGAGCAGCTTCCTTTTCTATGACTTTTGTAAAAGACGACAGGGTACCAGAAGGTAAAGAGATGGGAGAGGAAGCAACTAGAAGGTTTCTGGAGGACAATTCAAGATGTATTTTGTGAATATTGTCATGAAAGCATGCTACTGACTGGGCAGATAATGGGGGGGGGGGGGGGACAGGCAGATGTAGTGGTTTGATGACAGAGGCAAATATAGCGAAGAGATTACAGGCTTACATAAGTCAGACAAACTCTTAAGGCAGAAAGTTGTTTTTGGCAACAGCTACATTTCACTGGTTTAATTTATATCTTTTAGGCTTTAGATCATATCAAACATAGCACAGATTAGTGATAGTATGATCTCCTTTGTATGATGAACAACAGGGAATTCTCTTTCATGGTTATGTTATATCCACGTTTGAAAAATCCACTCACCTGTTTGTCTGTTGCTACAACTCAACTACTTACCAGGCAATAAACTCGTGTCAAAAGAACATCTTTGGATATACAGTAGCCACAGATAATATCTTCAGTCAACTCTACTATCTGGAGCCTGGATTGAAAATCTTAGGCAAAAGGCACTGTGGGACTTTTGCCTGATTCTTAAATTGACAGTTTTGACCAAGTCCCACAAGGTTTTTTTCAGCAGTTTTATTTGCACATTTCTGTTGATTTTTTTTTTTCTTTCCTAAAGTTGCAGAAAATTAAAATAAAAAATATACCATTTTGAAATTGTGCAAGCAACTTGACATGGGCTTTTTGTATTTTTTATTGCCCCATGTTTACCCATGTAAACCGACATAATGTGTCCTACGAATGCCGGTATATAAAAGCTCATAAGTAAGTAAGTAAATAAATAAATACATAAACACGTAAACCTGATTCTTTGTCTTATTAGAACTCTGCTCTCTAGGCTATATTTTTTAGCTGAGTAGAAGAAATGTAATCCTAGTTTGGAAATTTCATACTTTATACTCTTTCTCTCTTATCAAAAGAAAAATAAGTACTGTAAATTATCCATGGGAAAATCTACACTGATTAAAAAATTCATTATGTTCTAACAACCTATACTCCTATAATACATAATTTTTAATTTAGTTTTATTTAACTGGAGGTAATCTGCAAATAGTTGCGGTCTTTGGCATGCAAGAAGAAAATATGATTAGTGGGTAGAAAGTAGGTTGTGGGGATAATTTCCCCAAAGTGGAATAGAATAAGAAGTGGTTCTTTCTATGAAATATTTTCATCCTTGGTTAAAATTATGGTTAAGATGTTTTGCCTATGATGTAAGCTCCCTCAATCTACTGCAAGAGAAAAAAAATGTGACCAGAGTTAGTCTTGAGAGTGTACTTGCTTTGGTAAATCTTTGAGAAATATATGTGGACAATTGCACATTTAAGTGAAATCTATGTGTCCTCGGCCTAGATTCATCAAAATGTGAGAGACAGAGACATATGAACAGCACAGTACACATCAGTGAAGATTTGACATGATTTGGAGTGAGGAAAGTCACAAAAAGATGAGATTTCGACAGTGTTCTCTCACCCTAGCTTGTCTCTAAGCCTAATGACGCTGTTCTGGCCGGCACCCACCCCGACCCCGTGCCGCCCCTTTTTCTTTGCCGGCTCTTTGACGTGTACCAGGAGATACTTGCGTGTCTGAGGGCTTTTAAAAATCCCCACGGCATTGCGAGGCCTGGCCACATGCAAATCTGTTTTTTGATGCACGTCAGCATTTTAAAATTTACCTTAAGAGGGTAATATTCAGTGCTTCTTAGCCGGATAATTTAGGAACTGTTCTGCTGAGTAGCAGAGGTTGAATATTTACTTCCAATTTTAAAGGGATTATATGAATAGATTTTAACTGCATTATTTAGACACATTTACCCTGGTAAATTGGTTTTTACATGCATAATTTGAGAGATTTTCTAAAAAATGCACAGCAATGAAATAACCAGTTTAACAATTAGTCTAATAATCACCCAGTCAATCTGCAACTCGTGAAGGCCCTCCTGGCTCTTCATCCTGAAGTTCCCCCATTTTACCCAGACCTAAGCAGTCATTTTTTCACTTTTTATCATTTATTCATGATATTGAGGAGGAGTAAATTTATGTGAGCAAAGTGCTATATCTACATGCATAAATTGCTTATAAAATAGCAACTTACATGTGTAATTGTTGGCCCCTCCCTGGAGTACCCTGGCCCACCCCTTTTTTAAATGTGTAAATTTATTTTCATACCCTAGTTTATGTGTATATGTTGAGGTTTATAAAATATCCTTTTGTTATTTAAAAAATATTTTTAAAGACCACAAGACCTTATCCCCACTGTCAAGTTGCAAATACAGCCCTGTATGATTCAGAAAAGTGCTGACATTCCCATCATAATCATAGGCCATTATTGTGACTTCACTTTATTCACTGTCTCTCTCATACATCACCAAAAAACGTGCTTTTTCCATTTATCAAATAGTTAAAAAAAACCTATAAAACCATGTTCAAAATGAGTCTCTTAATGTCCTACAAGATTTATATTAAAATAAATTCCCTTTCACTGGCCGTGTATTGAAGACTTAGATCTGCTTCAGGAGGAAATTTCTTCTCTAGCCCATTATCTTCTATATTTTTTTTCTGGTAAGACATAAAAAAAAAATGTATATCATCTAAAAGCACATATAAAAATATTTTGTCAAGTAACACTCACCTAAAGAATCAACAGTTTAATGGCCCACTATCTTTCCACTTGTATCTTTGTTACCTCAATGGCTAATGGTTGCAGTTACCGCTGCCACCATTAGCCTCACATAGGGGGTCATTGTCTATCGGTATCGCACGCGAAAAGGGATAGGGGCGGAGTCGGGACCAGAAGAGGAGGAATCGGGGTGGCGGTAACTTCGCTGGTGGCGATAAGGTAAGACCCATTATCGCTGCCAGTAGCTCGCCCAATAGCGCCACCTTTCACGGTGGCGCTATTGGTTGCGAAAGCCGGCAGCGATGACACCGCGGTGGTGCGATCGCTGCTGGCTTTCGCATGCCCGCCCCCCCCCCCCCGCTTCGCCCCCCTGTTACCGCAGAATTCAGTAAGCTGTGTGCCGATAGAAAATCCAGGCCATAGTTTCCAACAGGTCTGCTCTAGCGCCTGTCAGAAACAGCTGGCTTATATCATTGGCATATACACGTCACTTATGTCATACAATGCTAAACCACTCCATATCATTGTTCAGACCCATGGAATGTAGCACCTTTAATTTAAAAATCCAAAAAACTTCCCTCCAATTAAATATTGATGATATTGAGAAAACTGAAACCTCTGTTAACATTTGCTAATTTTAGAACAGTATTACAGACACTCATATTTGCAAGTACCGATTATTGCAATGCTTTGTTATTGGGACTATCTGATGCTTCATTGAGACTGCTTCAAATACTACAGAATTCTGCGGCAAGAGTATTGACAGGGAAGAGAAAAAGGGATCGTATCACAGCTGCACTGGCAGATCTTCACTGGTTACCAATTGATCAAAGAATTAAATATAAAGCACTATCGGGCCTATTACCCCTTATTCAGTAAGGGGTAATATCGGGCGCTATTACCCCATATTCAGTAAGGGGTAATAGCGCGTCCAAAACGCACGTCCACCCCCCCCCCGAACCTAATAGCGCCCACAACATGTAAATGCATGTTGATGGCCCTATTAGGTATTCCCGCGCGATACAGAAAGTAAAATGTGCAGCCAAGCCACACGTTTTACTTTCAGAAATTAGCATCTACCCAAAGGTAGGCGCTAATTTCTCCTGGCACCAGGAAAGTGCACAGAAAAGCAGTAAAAACTGCTTTTCTGTGCATCCTCCGACTTAATATCATGGCGATATTAAGTTGGAGGTCCCAAAAGTTAAAAAAAGTAAAAAAAAATAGAAAAAAAAATTTTGAAATAGGCCCTCGGCTCGCGGGTCAAAAACCGGACGCTCAATTTTGCCAGTGTCTGGTTTCCGAACCCGTGGCTGTCAGCGGGTTCAAGAACCGACGCTGGCAAAATTGAGCATCTGCTGTCAAACCCGCTGACAGCTGTTGCTCCTGTCAAAAAAGAGGTGCTAGGGACGTGCTAGTGGCCCTAGCTCCTCTTTTTACTGCCAGCCCTAATTAAAATAAAATACTGAATCGCGCATTTTTACTGTATCTGCCCCTATGTTTGATACAGAAGCTCATCTATGATGATAAAGCAGAGTGGCTTAACACCGCTCTTCGCCTGCACGTGCCGCAAAGAAATCTTAGATCTGCAAATCAGGCTTTATTAACTGTTCCTTCAATGAAAACAGCACGACTATGCAGGTTAGAGACCAAGCTCTGTCCTTAGCAGGACATAAGTTATGGAATGCTATGCCATTAGAGTTAAGAGTTCAAAGAAACTACAAATTATTTAAAGGTATGTTAAAGACCTGGCATTATAAACAAGCATTTGGCAATGAGAACGAAAATAAGAAATGAAAGGCTGCGCACGTTAGCTCCTAAGAAAATTAATAGGATTATGACTTGTATTAGTATTTGTTTATTCTTCTTCTTATAATTTTTAATTTTTTACTGTTTTTAATGTTTTAGATATTTTAGATTTTATGGAAGAATCTAGGAATATAATATAATATTTGAAGTTAGTTATATTAAATGAAGCTTTGTAATTGATTTTTAGATTTTGGCACTTTAACTGTTTTTAGTATTTTTGTAATGACCTAATAATATTTTATGTGCCCTCTTGTGAACCATTATGATGGTAAATTACTTAATGACGATATATAAAAAAAGATATTAAATATTAAGCTATTATTAAATATTTCTTGTCAATTTCCTCCTTTCCAATCTGGGGGGACATGTTCAATAAAAAATCACTGGAGATCTTCAAAGACATGCTTCTCGTCTATACAATGCTGTGCTAAGGGAGCTTCCAAAATAGTGTCACTATATTTGTGCCATGCTTTTCCATAATGAAACCAACTTGAAGGATATAAAAAATATTCTTTAAAATTTGTAACATAAAGATTAGCAATATCAGGGGCCATAGTTGCCCCCATTGTTGTTCCATGTTTTGAAGATCTCCAATTGGTTATTATTGAACATGTCCCCTTGGATTGGAGAGGAGGAAATGTTCAACATTGCGTATATGCTATTTTATGCGCACAACTTTTGAAAATTCACCTTATAGTACATAGACGTTCTCGGAAGGGGGGGGGGGGGCCCGAAATTTATGCACATATTTTCTTTTTTCAAAAGTAAGCGTGCAAATCCACATGCTCAAAGTTACTAAGTGACTAGATTTAGCCACAGCAAAAGTGAGCTATTGAGGGGAAGGGGGTGGAGGGAGGGAAAATACATGCATAGATTCAAATCTGCATATTTTCATGCATGCAGTCAACCCACAGCTGCAACATCTGCAGGTAATTTGTATCCACAGATCTTGTAACTAGTTTACACAGGGGAAACTATCCTGGTAGTTTATTTCTGGACAATAGTTTCTAGGTCCACAGGTATGGAAGTACCCATGGACCTTGTATCTGTGCAGGTTTCTCAAAATTGCCCTCTTTGAGGGTAGTTTTCAAACAGCCTGCATTGGGTTAAAGTCTATGGGTACTTTGTATCCACAGATGCATTTACATGAATCCGCTTTGAAAGTTTGCAGGCGTCTCCAGTATGCTTACTGACATACATATGTATAAAAATAAAAAGCGTGTGCATAAATGTTTTCTCCATCCCTCCTGTCCCAGAATGCCTCTTCAGAGTGCACACAAAAGTACGCATGTAATTTTGCATGCACGAGCTTCCAGTTGATTTTAAAAAGGCGATTTAAACACTTAAACCAGGTTTTATGCATATTAAAAGGATAACTTTCAAAACTGCTCACATGTGTCCAATTAAACGTTTCTGTAAGCACATGCAAACTTGTCACTATATTTTATAACCTGTGTGGACACATTCCTACTCCCAAAGCAACCTAAAACTTAAATAGGAACTGAATATATTTGAGATGAAGGCAGCAGTCCAGCAGCAAGAGGGGGGGGGGGGGGGGCTCCCAGTCTTTTGCATTGAGTGTCACATATATGGTTTTTACCCGCCGGTGAGAAGCTGCATTGTGTATCCAATGCAAAGAACTCCTGTCTCTCGGAGAACAAGTCCGATCTCTGGAGCCTAGAGTGCAGACCTGGAGGAACTGAGGTAGACAGGTATATAGATGAGACCTTCAGGGACATAGTAGCCAAGTCCCAACTTCAGACTGGCAGCCCTGGTGCTGCCTTGGAGGAAGAAGTTCTCATGATCAGAGAGCATCAACCTGGTGCAGCAGGAAAGGATCCTGTAGCAAGGACCTGCTTTCCAGGTGGTGCATTGTCCTCTCGCACAGAGGATTTGTCTCCCAGGGCTACTGCCCAGGAGGGAAGGGTTAGGTAGGTTGTCAGAGTTGGTGATTCGATTATTAGGAATGTAGACAGCTGGGTGGCTGGTTGGCATGAGGATTGCCTGGTAACATGCCTACCTGGTGCGAAGGTGGCAAATCTCACGTGTCACCTAGATAGGATTTTAGACAGTGCTGGGGAGGAGCCGGCTGTTGTAGTTCATGTGGGCACCAATGGCATAGGAAAATGTGGGAGGGAGGTTCTGGAAGCCAAATTTAGGCTCTTAGGTAGAATGCTGAAATCCAGAACCTACAGGGTAGCATTCTCTGAAATGCTTCCTGTTCCAAGTACAGGTCCCTAGAGGCAGGCAGAGCTCCAGAATCTCAATGCGTAGTTGAGACAATGGTGCAAGGAAGAAAGATTCAGTTTTGTAAGGAAATGGGGAACCTTTTGGGGAAGGGGGAGTCTCTTCCGAAGGGATGGGCTCCACCTTAACCAGGGTGGAACCAGACTGCTGGCGCTAACCTTTAAAAAGGAGATAGAACAGCTTTTAAACTAGAACAAAGGGGAAAGCTGACAGTCGCTCAGCAGCGCATGGTTCGGAGAGAGGTATCTTCAAAGGATACTAATGATGCATTAGAATTAGGACATCCCAACAGTGAGGTTCCAATAATAAGAAAAGTAGGCAAGTGCCTGTAATTAAAAATTCACCTGACCTTCCCAATCCCAGAGGGCAAATGGAGGTTGGGACCTTAGCGAGCCTCTACAGAATCAATCTTTGAGTATTTCGCGTATTCTGGAGACTTCAGACACAGAACTGGTGACGCCATCTACTCTACTAGTGACACTTGCACTGGAACATGATAAGGAATGGCTGTTAAGATTATGTCTTCATCACAGGAGTGAATTATTTCTTGGATTTTTTTTTTTTATTTATTTATTATTTATTATTTATTTTTTATTTATTTATTTTATTTATTTTTTATTTATTTTATTTATTTTTTATTTATTTATTATTTAAAAATAAAATATGTTTTCTTTGACCTATTCCAACTGATACAGTTCTTAGTTGGGAAAAATACTGATATACTAGCAAGTCCCGGGGTAGAAGTTATAAGTTCCTGATAGATATATAGATCTCTCTGTCTACCTAGCCTTTTTCTTTTGTTTTGGAATAAGTTTCCTATAGGTTGAGTTTAACCGTCCCCTCTATATTTGAGGACTTTATACAGAGGAATGTAAACATTTATTTCATGAAAATTGTATATTTCTTTCTAAAGTATTGTAATTTCTCTGTATTTTTTCAAGATGTTTATCTTGTTTACAAATGTAAAATTGCATAAAGATAAAATAAAAAAAACAAAAACAAAAAAACCTCACCTGAGCTAAAAGATTCCAATTTATCCCTATCAATTAAAAAGCAGAATGAAAAAACAAACAAAAAACAAACTTTGAAATGTTTGTATGCTAATGCCAGAAGTCTAAGTAGTAAGATGGGAGAATTAGAATGTATAGCAGTGAATGATGACATAGACTTAATTGGCATCTCAGAGACATGGTGGAAGGAACCAATGGGACAGTGCTATACTGGGGTACAAATTATATCGTAATGACAGAGAGGAGCATCTGGGAGGCGGGGTGGCGCGTTATGTCAGGGATGGCATAGAGTCCAACAGGATAAAGATCCTGCAGGAGACTAAATGCACAATCAAATCTTTATGGATAGAAATCCCATGTGTGTTGGGGAAGAGTATAGTGACAGGAGTATGCTACCATCCACCTGGCCAAGATGGTGAGACGGGCAGTGAAATGCTAAGAGAAATTAGGGAAGCTAACCAAATTGGTAGTGCAGTAATAATGGGAGATTTCAGTTACCCCAATATTGACTGGGTAAATGTAACATCGGCATATGCTAGAGAGATAAAGTTCCTGGATTGAATAAATTACAGTTTTATGGAGCAATTGGTTCCGGAACCGACGAGAGAGGAAGCAATTTTAGATCTAATTCTCAGTGGAGCACAGGATTTGGTGAGAGAGGTAATGGTGGTGGAGCCGCTTGGCAATAGTGATCATAATGTGATCAAATTTGAATTAATGACTGGAAGGGGGACAGTAAGCAATCCACTGTTCTAGTGCTAAATTTTCAATAGGGAAACTTTGATAAAATGAGAAAAATAGTTAGAAAAAAACTGAAAGCAGCAGCTAGAAAAGTAAAAAGAGTGCAAGAGGTGTGGACTTTGTTAAGAAATACCATCCTAGAAACAGTCCAGATGTATCCCACACATTAAGAAAGGTGGAAGGATGGCAAAACGATTACCGGCATGGTTAAAAGGTGAGGAGAAAAAGGCTAATTTAGCCAAAAAATCTTCATTCAAAACTGGAAGAAGGATCCAACAGAAGAAAATAGGATTAAGCATAAGCGTTGGCAAGTTAAATATAAGACATTGATAAGACAGGCTAAGAGAGAATTTGAAAAGAAGTTGGCCGTAGAGGCAAAATCTCACAATAAAAACTTTTTAAAATATATCCAAAGCAGAAAGCCTGCGAGGGAGTCATTTGAAGCGTTAGATGATCAAGGGGTTAAAGGGGCACTTAGAGAAGATAAGGTCCTTGTGGAAAGATTAAACAATTTCTTTGCTTTGGTGTTTACTGAAGAGAATGTTGGGGAGATACCCATTCTGGAGAAGGTTTTCATGGGTAATGATTCAGATGGACTTGAACCAAGTCACGGTAAACCTAGATGTAGTTGACCTTATTGACAAACTGAAGCGTAGTAAATCACCTGGACTGGATGCTATATACCCCAGGGTTCTGAAGGAACTCAGAAATGAAATTTCAGATCTATTAGTAAAAATTTGTAACCTATCATTTAAATCATCCATTGACCCTGAAGACTGCAGGGTGGCTAATGTAACCCCAATATTTAAAAAGGGCTCCAGGGGCGAACTGGGAAGTTGCAGACCAGTTAGCCTGACTTCAGTGCCAGGAAAAATATTGGAAAGTATTCTAAAGATCAAAATCACAGAACATATAGAAAGACATGGTTTAATGGAACAAAGTCAGCATGATTTTACCCAAGGCAAGTCTTGCTGCACAAATCCGCTTCACTTTTTTGAGGAGGTTAATAAACATGTGGATAAAGGTGAACCAGTAGATGTAGTGTATTTGGATTTTCAGAAGGCATTTGACAAAGTTTCTCATGAGAAACGTCTAAGAAAAGTAAAAAGTCATGGGATAGGTGGCGATGTCCTTTTGTGGATTACAAACTGGTTAAAAGACAAGAAACAGAATAGGATTAAATGGACAGTTTTCTCAGTGGAGGTGGGTGGGCAGTGGAGTGCCTCAGGGATCTGTACTGGGACCCGTGCTTTTCAATATATTTATAAATGATCTGGAAAGGAATATGATGAGTTAGGTAATCAAATTTGCAGATGATACAAAATTATTCAGAGTAGTTAAATCACAAGCAGATTGTGATAAATTGCAGGAGGACTTTGTGAGACTGGAAAATTAGGCATCCAGATGGCAGATGAAATTTAATGTGGATAAGTGCAAGGTGATGCCTAAAGGGAAAAATCACCCATGCTATAGATACACAATGTTAGGATCCATATTAGGAGCCACCACCCAGGAAAGAAATCTAGGTGTCATAGTGGATAATACATTTAAATCGTTGGCTCAGTGTGCTGCAGCAGTCAAATAAGCATTTTGAATGTTAGGAATTATAAGGAAGGGAATGGTTAATACAACGGAAAATGTCATAATGCCTCTGTATCGCTGCATGGTGAGACCGCACCTTGAATACTGTGTAGAGTTCTGGTTGCTGCATCTCAAAAAATTTATAGTTGCAATGGAGAAGCTACAGAGAAGGACAACCAAAATGATAAAGGGTATGGAACAGCTCCCCTATGAGGAAAGACTAAAGAGGTTAGGGCTTTTCAGCTTGGAGAAGAGACGGCTGAGGGTGGATATGATAGAGGTGTTTAAAATCATGAGAGGCCTAGAATGGGTAAATTTGAATTGGTTATTTACTCTTTTGGATAATAGAAGGACTAGGGGGCACTCCATGAATTTAGCATTTTGCACATTTAAAACTAATTGGCAAAAATTCTTTTTCACTCAATGCACAATTAAACTCTGGAATTTGTTGCCAGGAGATGTGGTTAGTGCAGTTAGTGTAGCTGGGTTTAAAAAAGGTTTGGATAAGTTCTTGGAGAAGTCCATTACCTGCTATTAATCAAGTTAACATAGAAAATAGCCACTGTTCTTACTAGGATCAGTAGCATGGGATATACTTAGTTTTTGGGTACTTGCCAGGTACGTGTAGCCTGAACTGGTCACTGTTGGAAACAGGATGCTGGGTTGATGGACCCTTGGTCTGACCCAGTATGGCAGTTTCTTATGTTCTTATAAAATACATGTACATATGTGGGTACAATACTTATGTAACTTCGTTTTGGGGTAGCTGCTCACTACCAATGAGGACATAAAATAATTTGTTTATCCTGGGGCTGCATATACTCACACTAGCTCTTTCACAAATCTTTTTCCCCAGGACTTGAGTTCTTTACTGAAGGAGGGAAGGAATTTCTGCTTTAAAGCCTTAAGTGGCCACTGTGACTGTGTAACTCTTTGCCCTGTGAGAGTAGAACCCTTCACCAACGCTGGAACTCACTACCCACTCAAGGGTTCTGTTTGGTACAGGAGTCGCGGCTCCAGATCAACCTCTTGGAGTTGCAAGTGATCCGCTACGCCCTACTGGTGTTCTGAGCACTGCTTTTGAACAAGGTGGCCATGTGGTACCTGCACAAACATGGGGGAATAGGGTCGTTCCCCCTTTCTGCCAGGAGGTGGTCCAAGTTTGGTCGTGGGACATTGAAAATGGCATCACCCTCCGGGCGGTATACCTCCCGGGGGTGGACAACATTCTGGCTGATGCCTTGAGCCAGATGTTCCGGCCCCACGAATGGTCTTTCAGTTAGGAGGAAGCAAACTGTATCTTCCACGCCTGGGGGTCCGGACACAGATTTCTTTGCCTCCTTGGAAAATAGGAAAGTGCACAGCTTCTGCTCCCTCAGCAAGAGGGGTGGGGCATCGATAGCGGATGCCTTCTTGATCCACTGGGGCACAGGGTTACTGTACGCTTACCCTCCCCTTCCTCTCATATCCAGAACGCTCCAGAAGTTGCAGCAGGATCGGGGCTCCATGATTCTGATCGCCCCCTGCTGGCCCCATCAAGTCTGGTTCCCGACTCTGCGGGCCCTGGCCTCTCGTCCCCGATCCGACTGGGGGTCTGCTCTGAACTAATCACCCAGGACCAGGGCAGGCTTCGCCATCCCAACCTGCCCTCACGGCTTGGATTTTGACCAGGTGACTGTGCGGAAGGGTATCTCGTGTCATTCTGGAGTCCAGAAAGACTTCTACCAGAAAATCCTATAATCTGAAGTGGAAGTGGTTCTCGTCTTGGTGCAAGAGTCACGGTCTGGACCAGTTCTCTTGCTCCCCTCCTGCATTTTTGGACTATTTGTTGTCCTTCTCTGAGTCTGGTCTGCAGACCACATCAGTGAGAGTTCACCTCAGTGCTATCGGAGCATACCATTGGGGTTCGGATGGTTCCATGATTTCTTCCCATCTGCTAGTGGGCAGATTCATGAGGAGCTTACTACAACTAAAGCCCCCCACTTACCCACCAGCAGTTTCCTGGGATCTGAACGTAGTCCTCTCGCAATTCATGAAACCTCCGTTCGAACCTTTGCATTTTTGTGATCTAAAGTACCTTTCCTGGAAGGTGATCTTCTTGGTCACGGTTACATCAGCTTACAAGGTAGGTGAACTGCAAGCTCTGGTGTCGTAACCGCCTTATACAAAATTTTGTCATGACAAGGTGGTTCTACGGACACACCCGAAGTTCCTTCCCAAGGTGGTTTCGGAGTTCCATCTCAACCAGTCCATTGTGTTGCCTTTGTTTTTCCTGAGGCCTCATGCTCACCAAGGTGAACGTGCTCTGCACACATTGGACTGCAAGAGGGCGTTTACCTTTTACTTGGAACGTACAGTGCCCCACCTCTTCTCCACTCAACTTTTCATCTCCTTTGACAGAAACAGATTAGGAGTCACCGTCTCCAAGCAGATTTTATCCCACTGGCTAGTGGATTGCATCACGTTCTGCTATGAACAGGCTGATTTGCAGCTTGATGGCCATGTCAAAGCTCACTCTGTCTGGGCCATGTCGATCTCGATGGCCCACTTGCGTGCAGTGCCCATTCACGAGATTTGCAGAGTGGCGTCTTGGAGTTCCTTCCACACATTCACCTTGCACTATTGCCTGGACAAGAATGTCTGTCAGGACAGTCATTTTGGACAGTCCGTCCTCTGTAATCTCTTCCAGCCATAAAAACCCAACTCTACCTCCATGGGCCCTGTCCTTAGGTGCAGGCCTGCTCCTATAATTTACTGCCGCACCAGTTATTGTGCACGTTGGCACAAGTTCTCTGCGACACATGTTCGGAGCGGCTTGGAGCTATTTATTCACCCATGTGTGAGCATTATTATCCTGCTTGTCCTTGGAGAAAGCAGAGTTGCTTACCTGTAACAGGTGTTCTCCAAGGACAGCAGGATGTTAGTTCTCACGAAACCCACTCACCACCCTGCAGAGTTGGTTTTTTTCTCTGTTTGTTATTTTATTTTTCAGGAATTCTATGTTATAAGACTGAAGAGGGACCCCGCATGGACACGAGGTTAGTGGCATGCTGGGCATGCTCAGTGTGCCTGTCAAAGTTTCTAAAAACTTTGACAAAAGGTTTCCGTGCCGGGCTCCATCCGATGATGTCACCCATGTGTGAGGACTAACATCTTGCTGTCCTTGGAGAACACCTGTTACAGGTAAGCAACTCTGCTTTACTGAAGGTGAATCAGAGAAGTGGTTAGCACAATTCAAACAGTTCTTAGCACCACAGATTTCATCTTTGCTGTTATTCCTCTGTCTGTGCAAAGGTCTCTTACTGCTAGAGTAGGGGAAACACTCTAGAGAGCATGGATAAAATGAGGTTCCCCAGTGGATAGGGTATCTTTGTGTGGGCAGGAAAACCCCCTCCAAAACTGGTAAAAATTGATAAACAGTTTCTGCACAGAGAGCCCCTATTTCCTCTTTCCCCAGAGGCGAAGACTCCAAGTGGGGGTCTTCAGACTTAGTTTTAGTTTTATCTTACTCTTAGTTCTCCAATGTCTCTCTCGATCTATTTGATATCACCCATGTGTGAGGATTGATATTCTGTTGTCCTTGGAGAATAACTGTTACATGTAAGCAACTCTGCTTTCCTCTCCCATTCCCTCTAGCCCAAATATCAAAGGGCTGCTTGCCCCCGATTCCCCCCCTCACCCCTCCAGCCCCAGCAGTGATCCATTTGCCCCAATCCTCCTCCCACCCTAGCAGAGATGGGGCAGCAGTACCTATCCCCATCTGCTATGGAACCAAGAATAATGGATCTCCATAGCCCAACATGCACTCTGTGGTACCTCCCCCTCCCCCTGGAAGGTTGTCCTTATTTCTTACTTCCTCCGACATTGGACATGTGAAGATCAAGGTAGGAGAGAGCTGGCTACCCTTCTGCCACACAATTGGTGCTTTTAGAATAGTGCTGGCTGAATTCGCTTAGTACTTTGACATGCACAACCACAAATTATTTTCCATTTTAGGTCCAGCTGAAGAGAATAATCAGAATTTGACTGCAGGTTGATGCTCCTATTTCAATTTGTTTAGAAGAACCACATTTATACTGGTGGGGCAGTAGTTTTTAAAGAAAACATGGATAGAGTGTTACGAACCTGCCCGCGGACCCCCATCCTGCGGACGGGCCCTTCACCTACCGCCTTGCCGATGCGGCCCTGATGCCGCTGATGTCACCGCTCTTCTTCGCGGCTCCGAGCCTCCAGCGGGATCTTCTCTTTGCAGCAAGGGATGCTGCTGCCAACACTGCCTGAGCATCAGGGAAGCCGCTGTCCTTCTTCTTCGCGGCAGGAACGCCGCCACCTTGGCCTCCCGACTGTTTCCTGCCTCCTGGGTCTCCCTAGGCGCGGGCGCACGCCTCTTCTACAGATTTAAAGGGCCAGTGGTGGGAAAAGCCCCGCGGCCTCAATGGATGACATCATCCGCCCTCGCTTGGTTCAGCCCTATAAAAGGGCTCTGCTTCATTTCCTCAGGGCCTTCGGATCCGGTCTTCACAGTGGTCTGTGGTCTTCCTTCCGGTCCAGGTCCTCCGTGGTCTTCTTGTGTCTTGATGGCTCTTCGTTCCATGTCCTTGATGTTCCTGGTCATCTTCATCCTGATGTTCCTGCTCTCGTTCCTCGTCGGAGCTCCTTCGTACTTGTTCCTTGTTCCTGATGTTCTGATGTCAAGTGGTCCTGATGTTCCGTGTCCAGATGTCCTGATGTTCCGATGTCCTGATGTTCCAGATGTCCCCGCATCCAGATGTCCCTGACGTCCGATGTTCAAGTCCTGATTCCGTATTCCTCTTCTTTAGCTCTTCGTTCTGCTCCCAGGTTCCTTGTCTGTTCACCTTTCCTGGTGTGCCACCATCGTGGTCCGTGACCAGCCCTTGGGGGGGCTGTGTAGGGCGCCTCGTGGCACAAGTCCTACCTTCTCGTCTGCAGTGCAAGCCTCCGGAAAGCTCCTGTTTTAATGCCAGGGTACTGAATCCTGAGTCTAGAATCCTGTTCCGATCTTGTGCCTGCTTCCGTCCATGCCCAAGACTCTGCCAGAACCTACTCCTCTTCAGCGTGGTCTGTGACCAGCCACCGACGGCTATGTAGGGCATGCCCCGGTGCAGGCCTCTCCTGAATCTTCATCATGTCCTGGTTTCAAGTTCCACTGCTTCGTCGGGAGTATGCTTTGCCTTCGGCGTGGCCCGCGACCAGCCATGGGCAGCTATGTAGGGTGCGCTGCGATGCAGCACTCACCCAGTACTTTCTCCTGAATCCTAGCCTGAGACCTCCAAGTATCCTGAAACCTTGTCTGAGTCTTCTGAGTAACCTGAAACCTTCTCTGAATCCTCCGAGTATCGTGAGTCTACGACTGAGTCCTTTGAGTATCCTAAGTCTACGTCTGAGTCTTCTAGTTCCTGTCTTGTCTTATTTCTGCCCTCAGCCTCCGTCTGGCCTCAAGCACTCGTCGTTCCCAAGCGGCACGCCCGGAAGGGTTATCGAGTGGCCGGAGGGCTACTCCTGAGACCAGCATTGTGTTGCTGGGTCTCATTGGTGCATGTAGGCCCAGTGGAGGGCTGAGCCTGCCTTGTTCCTGTTCCAGACGTTCCTTGCCTTGTCTTCAATCCAGCCTTGTTCCTGCTCCGCCCGTGCCGGTACTCTCTCACCTCCCACAGTGTGCATCTTGGGGCTTCTCCCTGAGCCGTCCCGTGGTCCAAGGGCTCACAATCTCCCTTGAGAAAGTGATCGTGTCTCCGTGCTCGCAACATAGAGAACGTGAATAATATTTTAAAAGAATCTTTGAGGTGTCAGGAGCAGCATTGAATATGTTAATTTCAGATTAGTTAAGTGGATATCAAGCCTGCAGGCAGAAAATACATAAGGCACTTTGGGTTCAGAAGTATTAAAGGCATCTTTTCCAATAGTGAGAGCTATGGAATATGTGGCAAATGCTACATATGATTTGACAGCCATTGCAGCAAGATCAAACACAGCAGCTACTCCAGTCAGAAGAACTATTTGGCTAAGGGATTGTACTGCAGATGTTAATTCAAAAACATGTGGTTTGGCTGTCTTTTAAGGGGTCTTTTTTCTTCAGTGAGGAATTAGAATTAATACTGAAGCTAAAAGAATCAAAAGCATATCTGACATGCTTCTAGGAAGCATGTCAGAAGGTATTCAAAGCAAGTAATGTCCTATAGAATCAAGAAGACAGAAGATGATAGCTCAAAAGCAAAATATACAGTTCCTCTAGGTGAATAACAAAAAGGATCGGAAACATATTTTTTCTAGGTGAGGAAGAAAAATTTCAGTGTGATTTGTAAGCGCTCTTTCCTGCAAATCAAAAAGCAAGAGCAAAGTTGTCAGCTTATTGGGACAATTGAGACCATACGGCATGTGACCAATGGGTTCTAGAAAGTAAGGCTAGAATATTCAAAAGAGCTTCAGAACGTTCTCACAAAGACAGATTCTTGAGAATTCCATTATCCAGAATTCCAGACAAGAGCTTGGCATTGAAAAAGATTATGGACTTATTGGGAGATAAATGTTATTAAGTTATCTCAGAACGCAGAAAGATAATCTATTCCATAATGAACTCAATATTCAAGAGGGTTTGTCTTGCTAACTCTGAAATCAGCAGTTACAGTACGTTTTAACTGGGTAAAACATTACTTGGTTAAAATGTAACCAGATAAAAAGGAGGTGGCATGGGAGTGTTCTAGGGATGGGGCTTCTTAAGTTTATCTGGCTAGTGCTGATATTCATGTTACACAAAAATATTTCTGTCCCAGTCCCCCTCCTAATCCTAGCACTCCTCTGATGTTTAAATAAAAGGCCGTGGCTCTAGGCCCCCACTCCCAACCTCCTGACCCATCTAGAACCCCGCCCAAGCTGGAAGGCAGTAGAGTCTTAACACACTCCTGGCAGCATCTAGGGTTACTGTCAGAGTGTTGCCAGATGCCAAACATTTTTATAGCCAACCAATCACAAAATCTAGCCCAAAACTAAAAAAATTCAAAAAAGAAATTATGCAAGATTCTATACAAAGTCCCGCATTGCATGCAGACAAATTGATAAAAATAACTATGGATAGAAAAATGTTTTAAACAAGGCTAGAAAAGCCTAGAAATCTAGGTTGTCATGTTCATTATTGCCATAACATCTATACATATCTGATGTAAAATGAATCAACATAGATGGTGTTGGCTCAAAACTGTTACAGTAGAAATTGTTTCTGGACATATATGCATGAATGTGTAATATTGCCTCCAGCAGTTCTTGTTTCATTCTCTTTTGCTCTTAAAAATCAAGGGGGAGGACACACGGCAGGGCTGTCCATTGTCGCCCCTGCTGTTTGCTTTATTTTTGGAGCCATTCACAACTCGTATATGCAGCTTGGAGAGCATCAGGGGAGTAGCCAAGGATCACAATCACTTTAAAATTTAATTATTTGCAGACGATATCATGTTCACCCTTACTGAACCTTTTCAATCTCTACGGGAGGTTACCGCAGAGTTAAACTTGTTCAGTATAGTGTCTGGGTTACGAGTTAACTATGACAAGTCAGAACTTTTAAATATCAATCTCCCCACTTCTGAAGTTCATAGTATTGCACAGAGCTTCTCCTTCAAGCGGGCAGAGCAAGCCTTAAAATTCTTGGGGGTTCGTATAGGTAGAAGCGCCAGCCAATTGCATGCACTTAACTACACACCACTATTACAAACTATTCAGAGGGACTTGGAGAGATGGTCTAGGGCAGTGATTTTCAACCTTTTTTGAGCCGCGGCACACTTTTTACACTTAAAAAATCCCGGGGCACACCACCAACCAAAATGGCACAAAATGACACTAAAACAGTACATATTATACATATGTTTAAAAATATAGATTCTAAATGTATCTATACTCATTCAGTGTGAAACCTGGGCCTGTTTCGATGAACACAAAAGGGATATCCTGGCAGGAATGGTGGAAAGACACACACGAAGCTCTTCCTCAACAGTTCTCAGTCTCTCCCTGTTTTTAGTTTTTATGGCAGTCAAGCTTGAGAAGCCCAGCTCACATAGATATGTGGTTGAAAATGGGAGCAATGTCAAAATAGCTTTGTTGGCCAGAATGGGGAACTCCTTGGCAACAGATAACCAAAAACTGTCTAAAGGAAGATCAGCAAAGTTTAGCTTTAAACCGCGATCTTGCTTCAGTTCAATGAGTTCCTCTTGCTCCTTTAAAGTCATGTCCTTTCCAGCAACAGATAATGAACTGTATGGGTCCCTAACCCAGTCAAGGCATTCTGTGAAGGCTGAAGAGAAATAAAACGACAATTTCTCCTCAAGAGTTTTCAAATGTCTGCCAATCACCTCGCACATTGCAGCAGTGTTGCCATCATGCAGTTTCTCGGTGAGCGGGAACATCTGAAGGTTGCCACCCTGAACATGTTGTTGCCAGAGCTGCACCTTTAAACGGAATCCGTTCATTTTATCAGTGCTTGTAAGCAGGTTTTCATTTCGGCCTTGCATCCATGTGTTCAGTTCATTCAGATATTGAAATATATCAGCCAGGTATGCCAGCTTTGTACACCACTCATCACTTGCAAGCAGCTTTGAAAAATCGGACCTCTCGTTTGTCAGAAATATTTTAAGTTCCTCTCGCAACTCATACACACGGGCCAGCACTTTGCCGCGTGACAGCCACCGGACCTCCGTGTGGAGCAATAAGATTTTATGTTCCGCTTCCATTTCTGTACACAAAGACGCAAATAAGCGACATCGCAAAGGTCACATCTTCACAAAGTTCACTATGCGCACAACATCATCCAACACAGGAACTAGATCTGCTGGTAAGGTCTTTGCAACGAGGGCCTCACGGTGCAAGAAACAGTGGGTAACAAGAACATCTGGGTTTCTTTCTTTAACCCTACTTACAAAGCCTTTGATGCGCCCGACCATGGCTGCGGCTCCATCAGTGCAGACACCTGTGCAGTTTTCCCATGTAAGCCCACTTTTATCAAGATATTCCGATGTGACCTGGAATATTACCTCTCCTGTTGATTTTTCTGGCAGTGCCTTGCAAAATAGGAAGTTTTCTCTAATGGCTTCTTCATCCACAAAACGCACATTGGCCAACAGCTGACAATGTCCACTGATATCCGTCGACTCATCAAGTTGCAAGGCAAATTTCTTACTGATGCGCACCTTTTCCAAAACAACTGTTTCAATGTCAGCAGACATGTCATCAATCCGTCTGGAAATTGTGTTATCAGAGAGAAGCACTTTAGCTATCTCTTTGGCTGCGTCAGGGCCAAGCATCTCATTTACAATAGCTTTACAAGCTGGTAGTATTAATGTTTCTGCCACAGTGTGAGACTTTTTTGATTTAGCTATGAGTTCAGCAACAAGGTAGCTAGCTTTGAGGGCTCTCTCATTTACCTGTGTGCTTTTTCTCAAAAAAGTTGCTTCTTTCTCATTGTTTGTACGTAAGCGTACAAAATACTCCATCGGCTTGTTTTGAACGGAAGAGTGTTTCGTTTGGAGATGGCGTTTAAGCTTGCTTGGCACCATGGCGCTATTGGATAGCTTCTCACCACACACCAAGCACAGTGGTGTTGGTACTGTCGCATCCCCAGTGAAAGTAAATCCAAATGAAAGATAGCTTTCACTGTATTGCCTTGAGCTCACCGTCTTGTCTTTTTTCTTTTGTCGACCTCTCATACTAGGGCCTTCATCTAGGTCAGAATTGTGTCCAGGGTCCTGTTCGGCATTTGCCTTTTCCATTCTCAAATACTTCTCCATCACTGCTGAGATAGTGTGCGCAGCCACACACTAAAATAGAAGAGTATTACATTATCTGCCACACTTAAAGGACCTCTGCCAAGCATATACTGCAATATAAAGGGGTACAATGAGAAATACTATGGTCATGAGGCCAGAGTACAAGTACCAGCTCGGTGATGTCATTAAGTCGCGCGAGCGTTCAAAGCTCGCGCATGTGTTATTGTACACGGCTCCTACACTGTAGGAAGCGTGACTGCGCATCGTAGGGGAACAAAACACAGGGGCAGGGCCGGTGCAAGGGTATTTGGCGCCCTAGGCGAAACGTCAGCTATGCCGCCCCCCCCCCCCCGCCTCCACACACAATTAACTTACATTGTGCATTAATGAAAATAACGAAGTCTGTATTTATAACAGAACACTTATTTGACATTTTTATGCCATGTAAACCATTGAGATGATTTGTCTTATCGACGGTATAGAAACTCTTTTATAAATAAATAAATAAAAATATATAAAATAAACATAAACCAAAGCTATACTTGTTGCTGAAACAAAAAAAGCAGACACATCACATAATATTAAATAATTAAAATGGCAGTCAATCAAGAAAAATGAACTTAAAAAGCCATCTTTACTTACCCCCTCCAGCAGCTCTCTTACTCTTCTTCCATGCAGGCTGTAGTACACACCAGAAGCAGCAGTAGTGGCTAAGCTCTATACCAGGGGTCAGGAACCTTTTTGGCTGAGAGAGCCATAAACGCCACATATTTTAAAATGTAATTCCATGAGAGCCATACAATATGTTTAAAACTAAATACAAGTAAATGTGTGCATTTTATGTAAGATCACACTTTTAAAGTACAATAAGTCTCTGAAAATATTACACCAGGCCTTAAGACACCAATACATCTCCTATTAGGAAAACGGACCAAGTCAGGCTGCTATAGAGTCCTACACAGAAACAACACGCCAGCAGAAAACCTCACCTGAATCACGTGCTGTCCCTCACCTAACATAGAATAAAGAGACCAAAACGCATAACAAGAAGCATGCAGAAAAAACTGAATTGGAAACTGCAACAAGCCAGAGTCTCTGTATGCAGTGTAACAAAGGAAAAAAGAAACATCACCCATCCTTATAAAACAAATCAAGAAATATAAAATCATCAGCAGTAAAACTGTACTAACAAAAAGAACATATTTCGAAACAGCTGATGAGTGGAATATCCAATAATTAAAAACTCATATAAAACATTTCCAGATACCAACAAAATATTTAAAAATAGCAGACACAAAGACCCAGTAATGAAAAATAATAAGGATACAAAAATTTTTTTGCTCTGCATACCTGGGAACATTTGATATCCAGGTGTCCTGAGATTGTTCTGAATTAGCAGGAGGTGGGGTGGTTTGCTTGGAACTTTCTCCTCTCTCAGTCACATACCAGCGCTCTCTCTCACACTGGCTCTCAATGACACACCTATACACACATGCTCTCAGTACTCACATATATACATGTTTTTTCTCTCTCATATAGGCTCTTAATTACACATTTACACACATGCTGTCTATCTTTTCACGCTTACACACACACACACACAGGCTTTCAATCACATAAATACATGCTGTCTTTTTCTCTCACACACAGACTCTCATTCACATGCTTACAAACATGTCCTCTCGTTCTCTCATTTACACACAGGCTCTCAATCACATACTCACATGCTCCATCACCTAAACCAGCTGTCAATCAGACACAGACACACATGATCTCTCTCTTACTTATACACACAGGCTCTTAATCATACATACACATGATTTCTCTCACACACAAAGGATCTCAATCATACACACATACTCTTTCACACAAACTTACACATACAGGTTCCCAATGGTAAACTTACATTCATGCTCTCTCTCTCACAGGCAGGCTCTCAATCACAGACATACTCTCTTTCACATACACAGGCTCTCAATCATTCACATACATGCAATCTCTCACTCACACACACAGGATCTCAAACACACATGCTTGCTCGTTCATTCACTATCTCTCTCCCCCACCCCGGGAACTAGCAGCAGCAGCAGCCTCCTCCCAACGCTAACCTCTTCATTTTCAGCCCTCGCGGAGGCGGAGTCCCATCGGCCGCGGTTGAAACTCCATTTTCCTCCGAGCCGCGCTGCAGTCTTCTTCCCGTCGGACACTAGCGTGGCCTCTTCTTCCCGCGCAGGCACCGGCGTGCTCTCTTCTTCCCGCGGCCCGGAAGAGGAAGTGGAGAGCATCGGGTGCCTGCGCGGGAAGACTCCCGCGCAGGCACCCGATGACTCCCGCGCAGGCACCCGGCTGACTCCAGTCGTGCCCGGCGTGCTCTCTTCTCCTCCCCCCCCGGAAGAGGAAGTGGAGAGCATCGGGTGCCTGCGCGGAAGAAGAGACCACACTAGCGTGGTCTCTTCTTCCCGCGCAGGCACCCGATGCTCTCCACTTCCTCTTCCGGACCGCGGGGGGGGGGGGGGGGCGGGAAGAAGAGAGCACGCCCGGTGCCGCTGACTCCAGCTGTCCTGCCGCGTTCCGCCCGGGCTGACAGCAAAGGACTCACATGCTTGAAAGCGCGGCTCTCTTAATTTTACCGGGGCAGTGCCACCCCAGGGAAGCTGGCGCCCTAGCCTAGGCGACCGCCTAGTTCGCCTAGTGCTTCCGCCGGCCCTGCACAGGGGGCACTATAGTTGGGGAACTTTCCCCGCGGCACACCCGACCATGTGTCGCGGCACACTAGTGTACCGCGGCACACTGGCTGAAAATCACTGGTCTAGGGACACCTTCTCATGGCTAGGCCGCATCGCCATTATTAAAATGAACGTCCTACCTAGACTATTGTATTTCTTTACCACATACCGATTCTTATCCCAGCCCCAATGTTGAAAAAATGGCAAAGACTTATTTTTGGTTTCATTTGGAAAAAACGTCCCCCTAGGGTGAATAGGAACACTCTATATGTATCAAAGCAGAGAGGGGGTTTAAGTGTACCTAATTTAACCTGGTATTATTGTGCTGTACAACTACGTGCCTTAGTTATTCTTCATAGATCACATGCACTTCCACAGTGGGCTCTCTTTGAACAGTCATTTTCTGGGGTACAACCTTTATCAGCGTTGCCATGGCAACATAAGCACACTTGGAAAGGGGTAACCTATATTCCATATGCTTTAAACACAACCCTACAGGTGTGGTCACGCTGTCGCGCCACGATAGTAGGTCCTTTCACTCACACACCTCTAACCCATATATTTGGAAACGCACTGCTCCCTTATCCTCAGTCGAATAGTCCAGAAGCTGTCTGGGTCCGTGCTGGTATTGTACGAATCAAAGATATTCAAAATCAGGGTACTCTCATGACTCGGGAGGAAGTGGGTATCCGCTATTCATTGAATCAAGTAGACTTTCTGCTCTATGCCAGAGTATATCATGTTTTTAAGCAAGGGGTTAGACAGGGTTCCTTGTGGACTACCACCACATTATTTGAAAATATATGTCTTAATGCTCATGTGATGCGAGGTGTTATATCTAAGATATATGCTATCCTTAGTGGAACAGAAATGGGAGCCCTTCGAGTGCAGGCAGCATGGACTTTGGACTTTACAAAACAACTGTCTGGTCAGGATTGGGAATCCATATTTACCTCAGCATCTAAGTGTTCTATATCTTCCAGTTTACAGGAGAACTGCTATAAGCTGTTGTATCGCTGGCATTACACACCCCAACAATTGCATAAATACAACTCAGGTACCTCAGATAAATGCTGGCGAAAGTGTGGCGAGGTAAGCTCGTACTATCATATGTGGTGGAGCTGCCCGAGAATGCAAGACTTTTGGAGGTCTGTTATATCTTGGACATCCTCCCTTGTCAATACCTCCTTTACGGCTGAACCGTGGCATGTGCTCTTAACCCTGCCACTGGATGATTTAAATAAAGACATACAACGACTTATACAACAGGTTTTTATTGCTGCACGTATAGTTGTCACACAACATTGGAAAACGGATACAGTACCTAGCCTCGCTTTACTACAACAGAAACTGCATTTCCTTTTCCAGATGGCTCGTATGACTACGACTCATCTTGATTGTCTCCCCGCATTCCGCAAGATCTGGTTACCTTATCAAACCTGGATGGACTCTGTTACTGCGTTTATGTTATACACCATTCTCTGTAAAGGCTACGCCTATATATCTTTTGTTGTAAGTTACTTGTAAACCGGCACGATGTGCAAACGGTTGCCGGTATATAAAATTAAATAAATAAAATAAAAATAAATGGACTCCCAGGGGTAGCATATCAGGTCTCTATGCATTAGTGCAGCTAGAACCTTAATCGGAACATTTTCCCAGACAGTTCGCCAGTGCCAAGATTAAATCTATCATTGCTTTTGTCCTCCTTCTATGATGGGTGTCTTTCTCCTACATGTCCGCTAGCTACCTTGTTGTCAGTGGGGGTGGGTTTGGGGAGGGTGGGGTTATATGTTATATGTTTTATATAAAATATAAAATCTTCTATCCTAGCGGATGGGTTCTTTGGGTTGCATGGTATGTGGACCTTATTGCATCTAAGCGTTGTAATTAGATGTCTCTGTATGTAATTCTTTTTCTATGCATAGCTGGATGTATTACTTACGGTGTCCCATACCTTACTATAGTCTTGTAATGATTCTGCAGTGGATAATAAAAATTGATTAAAACAAAAAAAAATCGAGGGGGAGAGATGCAGAAATCAACATAAAACTGAAAATGACAGTCCCTAATTATAGTGTACAGGAGCTGTGACTGGCTTTAAGTTAGTTCAATAAAAATGTATTACCTTCACCTTGTTTGGTGATCCTTATTTCTACATATCCAAGTGGACTCAGACAGCAATCACAATACACTACAGTATAGATGAAACGTATGTAGTTAAAAATTATGTATGAATGAAAAGTTTGATTTAAACTCCCATGTTATGTTTTAATTGCTGATACTAACTGTTCTGTCACAAAGAACCTTAACTGACCAAGCAGTTAACTTTGAACCAGTGATTAAATACACTTTTTAGAAGATGTCATCTTCTACAAAAAGCAGTTTCTCCATCCTTCCAATAATCAAGCTATAACTGCCCTTTAAAAACTTTCTTTGCTTCAAATCTCCATTATTATTCTGTCTTTCATATGCATGGGCATATCTCCAAACTTGGTGACCTTTTGTAATTCTACACAAACTAAAATATTATTGAATTTCAACAAGTAAAACCAGCTTCACTGATAGTGCACAAGATCCGAGAGATTCAGTAACTTTGAGTAAGTTTCAGTGCATAGCTGTAGTTTGAATGCTTAGTTGGGGATAGGGGGTCCACTGGGTAGAAAGAGCATACTGGATGGGGGGTGGGAGGGAAGGTGTGGAAAGGGGAGCTGATTCGGTACTAGCTTCTAGAGCTAGTACCGAATCAGTGGTTGCAGTCACTTACAGCTATGCTTCAGTGACTGCAACCACAGTGACACGCTCAGGCTTCAAACTCCCTTTAGTTCCAGATATTCATTCATTCTGTCATCGTGAGCGTATGGACCGAGTTCTGGTTTACTTCAGGATCTTTTGCATCCCAGTCCTTCACCAATGCCTCAGTTCTTCCATCCGGACCAGCCTTTGTTAACTGTCCCGTTTCTTTCCTGTAGCGTTCGTAACATGGCACAGCACAGTTCTGAAATAAACAATACTAATAATATCGGCAATAAAGATATTTAAAAATTGTTACCATCTTCAAATTATTTCATCTGAGCACAACGTTGTTTCTAGATACAAACTTTGCTCGCTATCTACAGCCAGCTAAAAAGCAGGGCAACAGCTGGTGATGAATCAGCATAAGCGCTTCTGGAGATCAGGCAAAATTTTAAAAAAAACGCCCCAAAAACCGCACAAGCCCTTAAAACTAGCCCAAAAAACCGCAACCATAAAAAGCCAAAGATTTCCCACAGCTGATCTCAAAAACTAGCCCAAATGGGCGGTAAAACCGCCCAACTGGCAGCACTGCTGTCAGTTGGAAGGTTTTTAGCCAGATAACTTCTGAGTTATCTGGCTAAATGAAATGAGTTATCTGGCTAAATGAATTGGACAATTATTCGGCTAAATTCTAGCTGGATAGTAAGTTAATTGTCTAGAATTTAGCTGGATAAATTAAGGGTGATTTGGGATGTAACTCAGAGGAGTTGAGTTAGCCAGATAAGTTAATTCAGAGTTAGTCGGATAACTTATCCAGCTAAGCCTGGTCAATCCAAAAATCTGTCCTAAAGTTAGCCAGCTAACTTTTAGATTAACGGCTATATTCAATTGTGCAACTGCACTATTGAATATACCTGCAAAATTCACCTTTGCAGTCCAGACAGTGACTAAATATGGACCTCAAAGTGGCCTGCTCTGTGAGTGGTTTGGTCTCCCTTTGCAGGAGCAGCGTCCGGGTGATTACTTCGTCCCTTCAGGCCTATGGATGGACCTTCCCCTTCCCCAGGGGCTTATGAGGTTTAGCATCCTTATGAACGAGGGTTCTCCCATGGAAAGGGCATTGTATTCTGATCCAAAAGGGCCTTAAAACTTGGGCAGTCCTGCCCAATAATTACGGGGTAAGGTAACCAAGGAAGTACTGTGGCCTCCATTGTCCCTTGATTGGCCAGGGTCTTCAGGTGTACCCAGCAGGTAGGATATCATTGATGGTCCCCGTGAACATTTGCCAATGTCACTACTTTTCCAGCCTCAAAATGGATCCATTTCAGAAAATTGCTCCACATGAGCATGTCAATACTACTGGAGTCCATTAGCGCTTGGGTGGAAACCTCATTCAGCTCCACTGGTATCACACATTTAGAGGCTCCCCAGCTGGAGACATCTACTAAGTTGCAACAGTAAGAAGTTACCACATTAGTATCAGTTGACTCCAGTTCCCTGCGGGAACAGTCTCTCGTGAAGTGTCCTCGCTCCCCACAATGGAAGCATGTCAAGCCGACTGGAGGTTGCCGTTGGGATGACTGGTTCATTTGGGCCTGTCTCTGAGGCTCCGGACTCCGCCATTCCCTCTCTATATTGAGGGGTTTCTCTCTGCAGGGTGGTGGTGTAGGCATGGTCTGGACCCGAGAGTATGCCTCTGCTACCTCCAGGGCTTTTTCCATCGTCCGGTCCGGATGCTGGCAAACCCATTGCTGCATGGGCGGACTGAGATTGTTCTGGAACTGCTCCAGCAAAATTGCTTTGGCCACCTCCTCCCCGGTTTTCCCGTCTGGATGCAGCCACTTCTAACCGGCATCTTTGAGGTGGTGGAACAAGTTTCTAGGGTTCTCCCCTGCCGGTAAAAGTCTTCCTCAAAACTCCTCTGGAAGGCTTCTCTGGTGATTCCTGCTGTTTGTAGGATCATTGCCTTGACCTCCGGATTTGTGGCTGTCCCCTCTGGATTGGTGGTTTGATAAGCCTCTTGACACGGTACTTTAAGTACATTTCCCAGGTAGATAGCCCATCTAGCTTCAGGCCAGCCTTGCAATATGCTCAAAGTTCTTCAAGAACCCCTCTGGATCCTTTTCTGGGCTCATCTTAAGGAGGGTTGACGACACTGACGGTGGACAGGCCACAGCAGTTTGCACAGTATGTTGCTGCATCACCTGTACTTGTAACGCTTCCTGCTGGGTAATTTATGCTTGCAGGGCACTCTGCAGCTGCTGTTGGACAGTGGCAAGAATTTGGATCACCTGCTCCATTTTAAATTATTCTCCAGATGTAGAAGAGCAAACAAAGCAAGAACCCTGCTGGTCTCTCCGGCCTGCACACAAGCTAGGTTGGAGCTAGGAGGGCCCAAGGCAAAGAGAGAGAAGAAAGAAAAAAAAACCAACTTTGCCATTAGCATTAGCAACTTTGCCATTAGCATTAGCAAGCGCGGAGAGCTTGCTAATGCGACCCCCGCTGCGGCTGCCGGTTATGCCGGTTTCCATATCCAACTGTCTGCCAGTATTGAAAATGGCCACCGGTGAAGCGAATGCATGTGCATGAGGCTATTACTCATTCATTCCGCAACCGATGCTGGTTATACAGTGCGCTCAGCTGAGCACACTGTATTACATCGGCCCCAGAGAGGGCTATACCCATTCTTCAGCTGCTGAGAAGCAGCACAGCTAACAAACTGTTCCTCTTCCCAGTCCTCCCTAGAAACTGGGTTTTCCCTCGGTGCCTTGCTTAGAGAGATCCTACATAAGACACCATATGTGGCACCTGAGCTGTCAATGGCCTGGTTACAGCCAGAGGAAACCACACAGAAACTCTGGCTGTGCTTAAAGTGTTCTTTATTTACAGTGATCTTAAAGACACACAAGTATCAGCAGACAGTAGAACAGACTCCTTGAACTCAGGCGGTCTCTAAGTTTTAAATACAAGCAGTTTACCAACCTTACAGATAAGTCCTCTGTCAGCTCGTCCACCTTGTCTAGGCCCTCTGGTTTTATGCTCAGGGGTTGGATCCTCCCTCCTGCCAGGCTACCTTGGGGAGCCCAAGCTTAAGGAGGATTGGGCAGGGTATCTGAGCCCTGTCCTTTAAGGTGGATTGAGGGAGATGCCTATCTAAACACTCCCTCACAGTCCATTCCAGTACCAGTGATCAGAAAAATATTAGTACAGTTCAACGGATTTGTTGAAATTTTGCATTACATTATTTTGTGTCACGCGCATCCGGGCTGGGTAAAATATACCACAGCTATTGCTCAACTGTGGTCACATGGCTAGAAGCTGTCAGGCAGCAATGGATTTAGCCAAATGCACAACTATTAGAGGTCTATGCCCCTGCCAGGTGAACAGTGATTTCATTTTAATGCCCTGTAAACTTGCAAGGGCCTGTTGGTATTGAAGGGCCTAGAAGATAAACGGTCAAGGGTAGGTCCTGGTCTCTCATAACGATAGTGAAATCCGGTGAGCACGCTCCACCTTAAAAGGCCTTTGGAAAGAAAGGCCCAGTAGTTTAGGAATGAAGTCTTCAATAAATTTAATGTGATCTGCATCCTCTGTTCCCTCTGGCATACCTAATATGCAGATACTGCTTCTCCTGCTATGATTATTTGCCTCTTCCAGATCATGTTTCGATTCAGCAATAGTCTTATGATCTCTTTCAGCAGTGAGCATTTTGTCTTCTAGATGTGAGTCTCTGGTTTCAAGCTCTTCTGCTCTTTGGTTAAAAGAGGTAAGCAGTTCTTGTCTGATAGCCTACACTGCTTCGCTGTTGGCCTTCAGCATTTCTTTGAGGCTGAGAAGTTCATCCATTATCAGGGCCAAAATGTCTAGGGAATCCTTATTAGCCACCATTTTGGAGGGAGATGGTGGGTCTAGTTTTGAGCATTTTGTGCTGCCGTAAACAGCAAAAACAACATTGATCTTATGGCCAAAAGACTTCAGCACAGAAAACTGTGATGAAAAAATATCAAATAACATTAATAGAAGGGCCATGTTCCAAAATTAGTGCTGGAGTATGGGCTTTATGTGGCCATCTTGGTCGGTATCTTAGCTGCATCCTCAGGTGCTGCATGTTAGAGACGAAGATATGCCAATTTGTGGTAAGAATTTGCACATAGAATATCTTATCTTGAATTTATATAAAACCATCTTTATTCTTCTCTGATGTGATATTCTGCTTGGAAATCCGTGGGAACTGCTTGTTCTAAAGTGAATGGCTGTTGTGTTATTTTGCAAAAAATACTTTTATGTAGTTTTTAATTAACAAACATATTCTTTACAAATCATGTCCCTGTTTTCTGATAGATTCCCTTTTGTCTGCTCACAATAATAATCTGATCTTCAGGAATCTGCATTTGATCAGTTTTAGTAATTGTTTAGAGGTCTGTGATCACTTTTAGGCTGCTCCAAGCTGTGGCCTAATTTTATCAAGGTTTTTAACTTGTGTTAATATTTTGTTTTGGTGATATTTTTAATTGTTATTTTGTCCATTTGTTATATATTTGTGTGTTTATTTTAGGTTTTGTATGTTGCTTAGAGCTCCTGTAGAAATGAGATGACTGATAAATCTGATTAAATAAATAAATCTATAGGACTGACTTTTTCTTCAGAAATTTTCTTTGAACCAGAAAGACATTAATTCTGTATTGTTTTTTTTCTTAGCAATTTACAAACATACACCAGTTTTTTTTTTAATGTGGTTATACAATAAGGTTTACCAATTTTGCTTAGCATCTGGAAGAGTTGTGTTTGACTGAATGCTTTTTGAAGAATAGGAATTTGAGTTTTGAAATTAATTCAAACCTTATTCATTGCAACACGTCAGGACTGTTTTCATTAGAAAACTTCAAGCTGGTGAATATTTTTGCTTTTTCTGTAAGCCAAACTCTTTCTGTATGAGTGCAGTGAATCTGGACGCCTGTAAATTATGATGACATCTTCATATTTGTTCGGAGTCTTGTCAGCCAGTTGGCACACAGCATTTTTGGAGACCATTTATAGCGCCTGTTAAAGAACATTCAAGTTTTAATCACGTGCTTTCAAAGTATCCACCTTTGTTGTCTCTGTCCTCCACACAAATGCCTTTTGTCATAAGGCATCCTGTGCAACTTGCAGGAACGTTTTATCTGGTCTCAAGGGTGTTTTTGCACTACTAGTGTGTCACCATAAGACTGTGTCGCCATAAGACTGGAAAATACTTGTGCTGCCATCCTGTTTAAATACAAACATGCCTTAATTCTCTTTGACAAGTACACTAGTCAGAAATCAGTTAAAATAAACAGTTCAATAGATATAGTTTTCAATGTATGCTTTACGTTTTGTTCCCTAGGCAGCTGGAGCCATCCGACCTCTTGTCTCTACTGTTATTGCTTCCTCTCCAGACGGTTGTTTAGACCATTCACTAGAACGTGCCAGACATAGAGCAAGTGAGATGCCGCAAGCTTTTGTATTTGATATAATATATCAAGCTTATCTCCAGGTAAGATTTTGGGCTTTTCAAAACAGAAGCTTTCACTTTTTATTCTTTTGTAATTCAGCATAAGAAAAGTTGACATTTATTTTTCTTGGCAGCAAAGAGAGAAGATACAAGAATGCATCTGTTGTATAACTACTCAAAAATGTTATCTGTTGGTACCCCCTGTTGCTATGCCTTCACAGGTTATCTTTGATTGCAAAATGTTCTATTTGTTTCCTGCTGTTGAATTGACATAGTATCACCCCGACCTAAATTCTGTAGTAAACATTTAAATATTTCTTTCTTTTTTTTTTTTTAATAAAGAAATACATTTTAATTCATGGGTTAGATTTAAAGATTAGCAAAAGATGTGAGGCACTGCTTGCATACCTTTTAACTTGTTCAGTTTTTCTGAACAAGCTTTTGCCAAGCACTAAGTATGATGGAGTTTCTTATCGATAATGACTTATGAGTTTTCAGCAATTACGTATAACAGTTTATTTATGTGTTCTTCGATGTGATGTAAGAATCTCTGACCCACAACTAAGTCGACAGGTAAAACCTGCAGTTGGTATAGTTGCCAAGTTGGTCTCTCTTCTCTCCTTCTTTTCCTTTTGTGCTTGTATTCACTTGAGGGGTAATATTCAGTCACTGACTGAATTACATAGCTAGCTGGAGAAACTTATCTGACTAACTTTAGAGGAACAGTAAGTGATGAAGCTGCACTATTGAATATAGCTGGATGGCTAAAGAGAGCCAGATAACTTTTATTTTAAGTTAACTCCTGCAGCTAAAGCCCCCTCTTCGGCCTCCTATTGCATCCTGGGACCTCAACATTGTCCTGGTGTGGCTCATGCGTTCTCCCTTTGAGCCGCTGCATTCCTGGAAAGTTATATTCCTGGCGGCGATTACTTCAGCTCGTAGGGTCAGTGAGCTTCAGGCCTTGGTTACATACCCGCCATACACGAGGTTCTTTCACGATCATGTGGTCTTGTGTACGCACCCTAAGTTCCTGCCTAAGGTTGTGACTGGGTCCACCTTAATCAATCCATCGTTTATACCACCTTCTTTCCCAGGCCTCATTCCCATCCAGGAGAATGGGTTCTTCATACATTGGACTGCAAGAGGGCCTTGGCTTTCTATTTAGATCGCACAGCCAGTCACAGGCAGTCCACTCAGTGTCCTTCAATACCAATAGGCTGGGAGTGGCGGTGGGTAAGCAGACTTTATCCAACTGGCTGGTGGATTGCATTGCCTTCTGCTATGCGCAAGCAGGCCTTCCGCTGGCCGGCAGAGTTAAAGCTTAGTCTGTGCGGGCCATGGCGATGTCAGTGGCTCATCTGCGAACAGTTCCCATCGTCTAAATTTACCGGGCCGCAACGTGGGGTTCTTTTCACACGTTTGCAGCTCAGTACTGCTTGGACAAGGATGGGCATCAAGAGTGTGCCTTTGGTCAATCCGTCCCGCACAATCTTTTCCAGACCTGAACCGATGTCTTCCCGCCTTATGCCCTGGTTCCACCAGGCAGTCTCCTGCTGACCAAATGAGCCATAGTTATTGTTGTGCCCATTGGCACTTTGTTCGGCTCCTGTTGGTCTCTCTTATTCTCGGAGACAGCCTGGAGCTTGGTATTCACCGACATGTGAGGACTGCCATCCTGCTTGTCCTTGGAGAAAGGGCAGTTGCTTACCTTTAACAGGTGTTCTCCTAGGACAGCAGGATGTTAGTCCTCAGGAATCCCACTCACCACCTCATGGAATTGGATTCTCCTTCTGGTTTGTTGTTTTATTTTTTCGCTCGTATTTTTTCTATATTAAAAGACTTATGGGGGACCTTGCATGGACATGCAGATAGCGGCATGCTCAGTGTGCTGGTCAAAGCTTCTAGAAACTCTGACAAAAGTTTTCCGTGTCGGGCTCCATCGGATGATGTCACCCACATATGTGTACTAGGAGAATACCTGTTATAGGTATGCAACTGCGCTTTCCCTGTGGTCTGTGCTCATTTTTCAGTTGGTGGTAGAATACAGCTTTGGGAGTGCTGGTGTCCTCAAATGTTATGACATGGTCTGCCCACTGAAGCTGAACCTTCATAACCATTCCTTCTATACTGGATATCACCATTCCTTCCATACTGGAAATGTGACATCTCTCAACGACTTTTCTATTGGAGATCCTGTCTTGACACCTTATATAACAGATGGATCTTGGGGATCATTAATGGAATTGTTCCATTTGCCAGAGGTGTCCATAGTATAGCAACTAGGAATCACATCCATATAGCAGTGTGGATGTACTACTGCCTAGTACACTGGTAGACAGTCTCAATCCTTTCTCATCCTGCAGATGCTGTTGGAGTCTGCCAGAGGAAAAGTTTGATATGGTAATGCATTGTATAATCAAAAAATGTTTCTAAGATAACAGAATTTGTCAATTGCATTAAGGGAGTGCCCTCGATGAAACGTGTACACTTGATATAGGCCGTAGATGAAGCTTAATGGTACATGACCTCTATTTTTTTATTAAGGCTAATGGAGAGCTAAAAGCATCTAGTTATCTAGGAAAACTGGTCTCTGATAACCTGGAGATCTTTCAGTGAATGGCTACTAGTCCACAGTCATCTACAAATGACAAGTTCCTGACCACTGATTTCATCATTTTAGAGTAAGCGTATAATATGTCAGATTGTTCAATCTTCCACTTGTACCTGATTGGAATTCCTGCCCTGAATGGTTCTGCAATGATTGACGTTATTTTTACGAGTGGACATAGGGTAAAGTTTCAGGATAAGGATTTGGTCTCTCGGAAAGTGGAGTTTGGTGTCCCTCAAGGATCATCTTTGTCCCCCTTGCTCTTCAACATTTATTTGGCCCCGTTGGGAAGATTGATTTGTTTTTATGGGTTTACTTCATTTTTTTACGTTGATAATATACAGATCCTGGTAACAATGGGCAAGGAAAAGGAGGCCTCTACTAAGTTGTTCAAAGATTGCATGGGGGCAGTGAGGGACTGTTTAAGTGGAAGTGGTCTACTTTTGAATTTTTAAAACATGGAGGTTTTACAGATTGGGAGAAGCTTAGAGATATTACAACTAAAGATTGATGAGAGGCTGACAGTGGCAAAGAGTTAAGTCTTTGGGGGTGAAGTTGGATGGTAACTGGAATTTGGAAGCCCATGTTTTGGGGGTGGTTCGTATGGCATTTATTCGCTTCAGAATAAACCATTCTGAATGTAATCCTGATACATAAAAAAGGCTCCAGAGATGATCAGGGAAACTATAGACCTGTCAGCCTGACTTTAGTGCCAGGAAAAATTGTGGAAACTATTGGAAAGAATAAAATCACAGAACATATAGACAGACATGATTTAATGGGACAGACAGCATGGATTTACCCAAAGGTGTTGCGCCCGTCAGTCGCAGGCAGCTGCAACCTTTGTTGCTCATCTCCTTTCTCTATGCAGCTGGGAAGAATGGCGGCCTCCACTTCCAAACGCCGACCCTCAAGGCATGCCCGGGACCAGCATGCCCGTGACCGGCTATCTTACATCCGGGGTTACCTAAGGCACGGTCGCGCCTGCCCCCTTCTTGAACGCGTCATGGCGGGAACCTCGGGGGCGTCTCCACCGCATGACGTCATCCGCTTACCATACTTAAGCTCAGCTGACTTCTTGCAATACAAGTTAGCAAGGATCACCCTTGGCTGTATAATAAAGTTGTTTCCTCTGTTGTCCATCACTCCTGAGACCTCGCCTGTTGTGGTGAGTGCCCACAGGGCTCCTTCCTGTGGGTGGAGTCTTCACTCGCCACGACCCAAGAGCCCACTATTAGTTCAAGACACACAGAACATAACAAAAGGGAAGTCTTGCCTCACAAATCTGCTAAATGTTTTTGAAGAGGTGAATAAGCATGTGGATAATGGTGAAATGATAGATATGGTGTATTTGGATTTTCAGAAGGTGTTTGACAAAGTCCCTCATGAGAGGCTTCTAAGAAAACTAAAAAGTCATGGGATAGGAGGAGTTGTCCTTTTGTGAAATGCAAGCTGGTTAAAAGACAGAAAACAGAGAGTAGGATTAAATGGTCTGTTTTCACAGTGCAAAAAGGTAAACAGTGGAGTGCCTCAGTGATCTGTACTTAGACCGGTGCTTTTTAATATATTTATTAATGATCTAGAAAGAGGTACGACGAGTGAGGTGATCAAATTTTCAGATTACACAAAATTATTCAGAGTAGTTAAAACACAAGCGGATTGTGATAAATTGTAGGAGGACCTTGTGAGACTGGAAGATTGGGCATCCATATGGCAGATGAAATGTAATATGGACAAGTGTAAGGTGATGCATATAGGGAAAAATAATCCATGCTATAGCTACTTGATGTTAGGTTCCATTTAGAAGTTACCACCCAGGAAAAATATCTGAGCGTTATAATTAATATTACATTGAAATCATCGGCTTAGTGTGATGTGGTGGTCAAAAAAGCAGTGTTAGGAATTATTCGGAAGGGAGTGGCAAATAAAGCGGAAGATGTCATAATCCTCTGTATGGCTCAATGGTTAGACCATATCTTGAATACTGTGTACAATGCTGGTTACTGCATCTCAAAGAAGATATAATTGCACTCGAGAAAATACAGAGAAGGGTGATCAAAATGATAAAGCGCATGGAACAGCTCCCCTATGAGAAAAGGCTAAAGAGGTTAGGGCTGTTCAGCTTGAAGAAGAGATGGCTGAGGGGGATATGATAGAGGTCTATAAAATCATGAAAGGACTTGAATGGGTAAATGTAAAATGGTTATTTACTCTTTCGGATAATACAAGGACTAGGGGGCACTCCATGAAGTTAGCAGCCAGCACATTTAAAACAAATCGGAGAGTTGTCTTTCAGAGCCTTGTCAGACATTCTGGAGGGGAGATTTAGTTGAAATGTTCTGTCTTACAGTTCAGGATTTCAGTGTTCTCTGTCAGACTTTTAGTATCATCTGCCAAACAAATGGGAGCACTACTGTTTGGAGTAGGATTATAAGCAACTCAGAGACCCAGACTGAAAAATTTGATGTTGAGTTTATCTGCTACTTTCTGCATTTCTTTGATCTTTCTCCTCCCACTATTTGTTTTTCATTTGCCATAGTCAGGTTTATATTTTGGTCTTGACTTGGAAGGTAGCAAGCCGTCTTTTCTGGGGACTTGCCAGCAATGTATGTACTGTGAAGTATATACATTTTGTCTAGAACTCTGTGTCATTTTCATCAAATCTGGCCTATTTCCTTTTAATGAAGCTAAAAACATCAGCAAATATAGAGTATTGAATCATGAAATTTTCTTCATGCTGTTTCACAGTCTGTATCTTTGATGTCAGTCCTCAGGAACTGTGCTGCCAGTTTATGTTGCAATTCCTGAGTTCTTAGATCTTAAGATTAATGGCGTTTAATTTTTTTTAAGGTTTCGGTCTATGAGGTCATATTTTCTGCTGAAAACTAGCTTCTGTACTTGGATCAGCAATCTGTACCTTTCAGGGCATAGGTGATTTTTACTTCATAAATATATTTCTGTATGTCAATGATGAGGTCCCAAAAAATCCCATTGCTTGAAGCAGAGGTGCATCCAGGTAGTCTTGTACTTGTTTAGCTAATTGAACATGGTGTTAGTGATTTCAAAATTGTGTTCAGTGTATTTGGACAGAAACAAGAGTCTGAGTTGGCTTTGCATGAGGTTAAGCCAGCTCTAGTACTGAAGTTGCAAATAAGTATCAGTTTGTTAAGTGATATCCTATATGGATCTGTCCAATCACTCATAGAAAGCACCTTTGACATCATCAGTGTGATTCATAGTAGGGTCATAGGCACGAATAATTCTGACATACCTACCTTTGGAGATATTTATGTGGATAAAAAATAATCTCTCATTCATTCCTTTTGGAAATTTAATGAAGTTACTCACCAGAGATGTTCAAAGGGCAAAGCCTATGCCATAAGTTCACAGTTCACTTTTAGGTTTCCCTATCCAGTACTATACAGCCTGTCCCTCTGTCTACCAGAGTCAAGTCTTTGAGAGATGAGTTTGATTCAGTGCTGGAATGCAGATGCTGTAATTTTTGAACGTCCTGCATAGAAGGGCGGTGTGCCTCTCTGGTCATGAGCCATTTTGATGAGAGGTCGGGTAGGCTTCATACCTGCCCGACCAAGATAATATGGCGCCAGGCTCGCTAATGCAAGCCTGGCTGGCGTCATGCAGGGGGGGAGGGGAGCCTCGAGGTGGCCGGCCGGCCCCCAGGCTCCTCGTGCTTCCTGCTGCTCTGGGATTGGTGGTTCTTTTGAACCACAAAGGGATGGGAGCTGATTGACTCCTGTGGTGACTAGTTGGGAGGGGGGGAGGAGGAGTTGGAAGAGAGACTATCTGATTCTTCGGGTCTGTCTCTCTTCCCGGCCTGGCATCTGGCGCTGCATGCCTCGTAGTTCCGTCGGCGGGGGGCTTTTTTCCTCGGTTCAATTCCTGGCAGGTTTCTGTGAGCTGGTGCGGCGGCGGTGGTTCGAGTCGGCGGCGAATCGGGTGGGCGATGGCATCCGAGGAAGCTGCGATGGCATCGGGAGAGATGGAGGATGCAGTGCCGGAGGAGCGCCGAGGCGATTCGGGAGTGGAGGCAGTCGGCCCGGCGATGAGTCCTGAGGGGAGCACGGTTAGGGGGAGGGTTGCTCATTCCAGGGCGGGGGGGGGGGGGGGGCCCAGGCTGCAGTGACTGGAAAAAGGGGGGCTCTCGTAAGGCCTCTCTGCTGGCTGAGCCTCGGTTGGGTCCCTCCTCTTCTCCTTCCCCTCGCAATAACCCTCAGCAGCCGGCAGCTTCGGTGCTCGTGCACACAGAGCCGTCCAGTGCTGTAACAGGCAGAGCTGCAGCAGCTGAGGCTGTGCTGCCTTCTGCCCAGCACCGGGCCTGTTACCGGGGTGGAACTAGCCGGAGACATTTCTGTTAGGGAGGGGGGTGGAGCTAGTGGTCGGGCCCCCCTTGTGGGGCCTCCTGGATGGACTTCCTTAGGTTCCCCCGAGGTGGGTGCTTCTGGGGCTCAGGGGATGAATCCAGCGGCCGATACAGCTGCTGAGTGGTGGAATGCTGGCAGGGGTGCAAGACTGGGCTGGGGCCCAGGGCACAGCTGGGGTCCGTATTTTCCTGCATGGTCAGAGGGCCCCTCACCATCTTGGTATGGTGGTTCATCCGGTTGGTTCCCCGCTCCTTCGATCTCTCCCTGGGGTGTTAGGTCAGGTCCTTGGAGGGGTGCTCAGGCCCCGTCCCCTTCTGGTGGAGGGCCACGGGATTGGCCTTACTTTTTTGAGGGGTCTCGCGTGAGTCTGTATGGTTTCGGGTCTGCTGGGCCTTTGGCTGTTGCTGCTTCTTTGTCTCCAAGTCCTTCAGGAAGATGAGCTGGCTGACGGTCCAGAACCTTTGTGCCGGGAGGAGTGGTGCAATGATCTGATCGCTGTGGCTACCAACATCCCCGGACCCGCAGGTCCATCGTCTTTCGCGAGTGGTCCAGGCAGTGGGCAAAGTGTATCCAGTTCCATGGTTCCAGCTCCTGTTGCATCCGGCAGCACCAGTGGTCCGAGTGGTGAGTTAGCGGTGGCAGGCGGGGGTGGTAGTGAGTCGGTTGTCAGTGCAAATGGGGCGCCTACTGCTTTACCGATGTGGTTCTGGAGCCCGCGGTTGCCAGTTTGGAGGCTCCTAAGATGCGTGCTAAGTCGCGGCACAAGAAGAAGCTTTCACGTTCCAGCTCTTCCGCTTCTTCCTCTTCCTCTTCATCCTTGTCGGACTCGTCTGGGGCTTCGGAGTGGGGCGAGGGTCCGCAGCGGGGGATTGGCAGTAAGCCTCTTGAAAGGGGGGCTCCTGCGCTTGTTAGTCTATCAGAATTGTGGGAGGATGTTCCGAAATCCCTCCATCGTAAGATCAGGCAGCGGAAGTACATAGATATATTCACGCTGCTTGAGGGCTGTCGGGGGAAGCGGAGAGAGAAGAAAAGTCGGCGTGGGGGAGATATGCCGCAAAGTGGGGATCGTCGGGTGGTGCGCAATGTGCTTAATTGGATACGCTCGTTCCTTCGGCTGGCCAGTGTGGTGGGTCATCGTGACCCTACGCAGTATGGACCGTTACTAGCATATGCTGATGCCATTTTGGCTGCCAGTCAGGTGTACAAGGGGTTGTCATGGCTCAATTACAATGAGCGCTTCCGCGACTTAATGGAGGAGAATAAGTACATGACTTGGGGAACTCGAGATGTTGGCCTGTGGTTGACCCAGATGAGTTCTAAATCAGGGTCTAATGCGTCCTCTGAAGCAGGGAGGGCCTCCAGTGCAACTGGAGTGCGGTCCCTTCAGTTCGGGGCGGGCTCTGTGGGTGGCGGTCGAGCGGGGGTCGCATTCCCTGATGTATGTTGGAAGTTTAATCGCACAGCATGCAGTTTTCCTGATTGCAAGTTCAAGCATGCATGTGCCAGTTGCGGACAGGGCCACCCCTCCTTCAAGTGTCCAAAGCGAGTGGGCGGTGGGACCAGTGGTGGGGTCATCTCTAAGAACCCCCCTAAGTGAAATTTTGAGGGTAGCTCCTACCCCTGTCCGTTTGGATACTATGCTGTCATGGTTGGGTAGGTACCCAAAAGTGGGGGGTCGCTAATCTTTTGCAGGATGGTTTTGCACGTGGTTTTCTTATCCCTTTTGAGGGACCGGTGGGGGTGGGTGGGGGTCAAAATTGTCCATCGGTTCATAAGTTGGCTCACGTGGTCAGGGACAAATTGCAAAGTGAGATTGCGTTGGGACGAATTGGGGGTCCGTTCCCAGATCCTCCGATGGTTGATATGGTTTTCTCCCCTTTAGCGGTGATACCCAAGAAGGATCCAGGTAAGTTCCGGCTGATTCACAACCTTTCCTTCCCAGAGGGTAAATCAGTAAATGATTACATCCCGGAAGGCCTCTGCACAGTGCGGTATGTGTCCTTCGAGACGGTGGTAGCGATGGTTCATCGTTGTGGTGTGGGGGCCTTGATGGCTAAGGTGGACATAGAGTCTGCCTTCAGGCTTCTCCCAATCCACCCCGACTTTTTTCCGCTGCTAGGTTTTCGCTTTCAGGAGGAATTTTACTTCGATAGGTGCCTGCCTATGGGATGTTCCATCGCGTGTGCCTATTTTGAAGCCTTTAGCTCTTTTGTCCATTGGGTGGTGGCTGAAAAAGTAGGAATTACTAGCTTGGTTCATTACCTGGATGACTTCCTGTTTGTGGGAAAGGCATCTTCGGCGACATGTGTGCAGTTATTGCAGTGTTTCCAGAGTGTGGCGGCCTGTACTTGTTTGGCCTTCCTGGGCATCGAATTGGACTCTGTTGAAATGACCTCATGGTTGCCTGCTGCCAAGGTAGCGGCATTACGGGATCTTGTATCACAGGCTGTGAGGGCTAAGAAGATGACACTGCGTCAGATGCAGTCGTTGGTGGGGAGTCTTAACTTTGCCTGTTGCGTGATCCCTATGACTAGGGTATTTATCCGTAGGTTGAGTCATAGTATGTCCGGATTGCAGAAAAGTGAACATCGGATTTGCATTACTCAGCGGCTACGTGAGGACCTGTTGATCTGGGACCGTTTTCTGGCTGAGTTCAATGGCAGCTCGTTGTGGCAAAGTGAGGCAGTATCTAATCACAACGTTGAACTCTATACCGATGCGGCTGGTTCGGTGGGTTTTGGTGCTTATTTTTGGGGCTCTTGGTGTGCCGCTGTCTGGCCTAAGGATTGGCAGGAGTCAGGTGTTACCAGGAACATTACCTTCTTGGAATTGTTCCCAATTGTGGTCTCCATTGTCCTTTGGGGTTCGCGATTGCGGGACAGAAAGGTTGTCTTTTGGTGTGATAATCTGGGGGTGGTAGAGGTAATCAACAAACGGGCTGCTAAGTGTATCCTGGTTTCAGATTTGCTGTGCGAATTTGTGCTGTGTTGCATGAGGTTGAACATAACTGTATGGGCTAGGCATGTCCCAGGTGTGGTTAACTCTATTGCTGATTCTCTTTCTCGTTGCAAGTGGACCTTGTTTCGGGAGCTCGCACCAGAAGCGGATACTCAGGGAGCGTTGGTGCTGTCTTTCCTCTGGAGCTTCGGCACCCGGAAGCATGGCTGCTGTTCCGGGCATCGCTAGCTCCGTCCACATGGAACTGCTGTATGAAGTCTGCACACAAGGTGGTGTCTTTCTTAGCAAGTCAGGGTTGGCATTGGGGTCTGGTCTCTGATGAGTTATTGGTGAGGTTTGTAGAACAGGCAAGAGGGTCGGGTGATTCCAGGTCGGCAGTGTACAGGCAGTTAGCGGGATTTTCCTTTTTTACGAGGGCCCATGGTTGGGGTTTCCCGATGGGGAGGTTTCTAATCCGGTGGTTGATGGCAGATTGGGCTCGCGGTTCTCCCCCCGTGGGGGATAAACGCTTGCCTATTACTCAGGATATCCTGTGTCAATTGTGGGATGTGTTGTCTTGGATTTGTGACAACGAGTTTGAGTGTTGTTTGTTTCGGCTGGCCTTCGTCTGGGCTTTTTTCGGTGCGTTTCGTGTGAGTGAGTTGGTGGTGCGGGCGACCACAGGGTCTGATGCGTCCGGGCTTTTATTTAAGCATATGCAAATTCGCGTGGAGTCAGTTGTTCTGTTTATTCATAAATCCAAGACGGATCAGCTGGGTAGAGGGACTTCAGTGGTGCTTCATCCCATACCGGGTTTGCGCACTTGCCCTGTAGCGATCGGCATCGCCTACGGACGTATTTGTCCTGTGGGGGGTGTTCCTTTCCTGGTGCACCGGGATTTGAAGCCGCTGACTAAGTATCAGTTCGAGGCGGTATTGCGGGCTTGTTTGGCTGTGATGGGGTTGGACTCTACAAGATTCGGGACTCACTTGTTTCGGATTGGGGCTGCCACCTCTGCGGCACTCTCCGGTCTCTCAGGCGGCGTGATCCAGCGTATCGGTAGGTGGAAGTCGGATGCTTTCACCAGGTACGCAAGGGGTCTCCGTAATAGCACAGGATATTAACATTTCTCTCCTTGCAGGTGCAGTTCCCCGCGAGCTAGTCATATGGATTGTGGGACACTCCTACGTGGCCTGGGCCTTTGCACATGCTCAAGAACGTCCTTACGGGACAAATCTGGACTTTGGGGGGCGTGGAGTTTCCTTTTGTTGGTTGGGCGGCGGGGGATGTCTTGGGAGGAACTGTTGTGGTGTTTGCGACAGGGGTTGGATTGTCGCTGTCCTCCTGATATTTTGATTATTCACCTCGGGGGAATGATTGGGGAAAGATGTCTGGACGACGGTTCGTTGGTATGGTGCGGAGAGATCTGATGTGGGTTTCTCTTCTACTGCCAACCACGGTTCTCTGTTGGTCTGACATTATCCTGCAGCGATCAAGCAAAAGATTTGGCATCGTTGTCGGGCTAAGGCCAATCAACAGATGGGTTCTTGGCTGACTTCGATTGGGGGGGTTCCATATACGGCATGATTGGTCCTGGGAGTTGGTGAAAGGTTTCTTCCAGGGGGATGGTGTCCATCTTTCTTTTATTGGGATGGATTTGTTATTGAATTAGCTATAGGAGGCTGTGGAATGTATTCTCTGCTGGAGTCCTGGCCACATCTTTGGGGGTCGCAGGTAATTCTTACCTGCGCCTGTGGCGGGTAGCCTGAGCCGATTGGTGGGGGATTGTGCTGTGGTAACTGGTGGCTGACCTGGCAGGGGGCAGGTCAGTGTTCCCTAGCCAAACAACTGGGTGCAGTTGTGGCTGGTACGGCTCCTTGCTGGATGGTGGCGGGGGTCGATTTATTCGGCTCCTTGCTGGACGGTGGCGGGGGTCGATTTATTCGGCTCCTTGCTTGATGGCGGCGGGAGTCGTGGGGATGTGATAAAGGTGGGCGCTTCATCCAGGCTGGGTTAGCCTGGTGAGCGCCCATCCGGCAGGCTGGGATAGCCTGGGTTTATACAATTTGCAGACTGGGTTAGCTTGGGTTGCCCATCTTGCTAGCGTGCGGCGGATGGGTGTAAATGGGGGAAATTCAAGGTTATATGTATATGGCTCGGGCTCCGGGGTGTTTAATAAATCTGCGGCCTGTTGACTCCCAAATCTGTGTTTGTGTATTATGTGGTTGTAAAGGGGTGGGCTTGGGCAGAAGCGTTATTCCTGGCTGCCCATATTATTAGTGTGTGCACATGCTATGTGGCAAAGTTCCTGTTTGTTTGTTTTTTCAAAAGTATTATCGGATGGCCAACCAAGAGTAGTAACCTTGCATGGAGTAGGCTATTTATAGTGGCCCTTTTTAGTTTCTGTTCCCATATGGGGAGAGTATTGCTATCTATGAACAGGGCTGCTGTGTTGCCCATTCAGGATATGAGTGCTGCATCTACCTCTGTCTGTAGCAAATGGTCATCTCACATAGCCTCTCTGTATGCAGATTTTGGACTAGAGCAGTGGTTCTCAACCTTCTTTCGGCCGGGACACACCTGACAGATGGTTCTCACATGCGTGACACACTGAACATGTGACCGTCACGGGGCAAAATGTAAATATACATTCTGCATCCTCAGGTGTCTGGGTGCAGAGCAGAACTAGGGCATTACCCGTACAGCTCACCATACAAAAAAAGATATTCTGGTTCTGATCACATCTCAGTAAAAGCAAAACAAATTCTCGTTACTGGCAAGCACAATACCCCTCCTTATGAAAAGACAGTAATTTATCACTACAAGTATTTAACCAGGCCCTAAACACTAATACACCTCCTGTTAGGAAAACAGAGCAAGCCAAGCTGCTATAGACAGATACCCACTTAAAAATAATTGTAAAACTATACTAATAAATGTTACAAAACAGCTGATGAACAGAATAACATCCAACAATTAAAAACTCATAAAAATTATTAAAAATTGTCCAAATATCAATAAAATATTTCAAACCAGCAGACAAATCACATAATACCCAATAATTAAAATGGCAATCAATCAAGAAAATAAACTTAAAAAGGTTCCTTTACTTACCCTCTCCAGCAACTCTCCTACTCCTTTCCCTTGCAGGCCAATAGCACTCACCAGAAGCAGCAGTGGCTGCTGAAGCTCTGTCCTCACAGTCCTCTTCCTTAGGGCCCACAACCAGTCACAACCAGTCTCTGTCTCACACAGACCAGTAACCTCCCTAACTAGTATCTCTTCCTCACATACACACCAGTCACCTCCCTGACCAGTCTCTGTCTCTCACACACAGACACCAGTTACCTCGGTGACCATTATCTGTCTCTCTCTCTCACACACACACACACACACACACACACACACACACACAGACACACACACACACACCAGTCACCTCCCTGATCAGTTTCTGTCTCTCACACACACACACACTAGTCACCTCCCTGACCAGTTTCTCTCAATCACACACATGCTCTGTCACTTACATACAAGCTCACAGATACTCTGTCATTTACAACCACACACACACACACACACACACACACACACACACACACACACACACCAATCACCCCTGACCAGTCTCTGTCTCTCTCTCACACACACACACCAGTCACCTCCCTGACCAGTCTGTCTCTCACACACACACTCACACACTAGTCACCTCCCTGACCAGTCTGTCTCTCACACACACTCACACACCAGTCACCTCCCTGACCAGTCTTTGTCTCTCTCACACAGTCACCAGTCACCTCGGTGACCATTCTCTGTCTCTCTCAAACACACATACACACACACACACACACACACACACACACCCCAGTCACCTCCCTGATCAGTTTCTGTCTCTCACACACACACACACACACACACACACACACACACCAGTCACCTCCCTGACCAGTCTCTCTCAATCACACACATGCTTTGTCACTTACATACAAGCTCACACACACACACACACACACACACACACACACACACACACACACTGCCATTCATGCACCCATTGTACCACACACACACACAAGCTCTCACTCATGCACCCAGGCACCCATTCTACCACACACACACAAAGCTGCCACTCACCACCCAGGCACCCATTCTACCACCCACACACACAAATCTGCCACTCACGCACCCAGGCATGCATTCTAACTCACACAAACACACACACACAAAGCTGCCACTCATGCACCCAGGCACCCATTCTACCACAAACACTCACACACAAGAGCTCTCATTCATGGACCCAGGCACCCATTCTACCACAAACAAGCTCTCACTCATGCACCCAGGCACACACACACACACACACAAGCTCTCACTCATGCACCCAGGCACCCATTCTACCACACACAAGCTCTCACTCATGCACCCAGGCACCCATTCTACCACACACACACAAGCTCACACGCATGCACCCAGGCACCCATTCTACAACACACACACACACACACACAAGCTCTCACTCATGCACACAGGCACCCATTCTACCACACACAAGCTCTCACTCATGCACCCAGGCACCCATTCTACCACACACACACAAGCTCACACGCATGCACCCAGGCACCCATTCTACAGCACACACACACACACACACAAGCTCTCACTCATGCACCCAGGCACCCATTGTACTATACATACACACACGCTCTCACTCATGCACCCAGGCACCCATTCTACAACACACACACACACACACAAGCTCTCACTCATGCACCCATTATACCACACACACACAAGCTCACATGGAACCTCTTCTTATTCTTTGGCCCAATAAGCCTGACCTCCGGCGGCATGCGTCGTCTCTCCAGCCGCCTCCTGCGGTGCGCGGCATCTCACCATTCTTTGACCCCGCCGACAGCGGAGCCCATGTCTCTCCACTCTCCAGCCGCCTCCCGCGGTGCACAGTATCTCACCGTTCTTCAACCCAGCCGACGGCAGAGGACAGGTCTCTCCACTCTTCAGTCGCCGGTGGCAGCGCCTCTCCATTCTTTGGCCCCACCAATGGCGGCTCGCAGGTCTCTCTATTCTTCGGCCCTGTCGGCCTGGCCTCCAGCCGTGGCGTGCAGCGTCTCTCCATTCTTCAGCCCCGCCCCTAGGGAGAAGGGAAGCACAAGCGGGGCAGTGGAACACCGGGAGCCGCGACACACCTGCCGGTGCTTGGCGACACACTGGTGTGTTGCGACACACCGGTTGAGAACCGCTGGACTAGAGATGCCTGGCATCATCATTGGCCAGTCACCATCACTACTTGCTTATGCTACAGGACATTAAGGATTTAGAAACAGTGTATAAATTTATACTCCTAGTCTTGCTGAATAAGCTGTGCATGACTGGATTATAGTGTGAGAGAGGTTTGTACAGTCCCAATTCCACTTTTCTGTACACACACACACACACGATATTCACTTAAAGGTGTTAAGTCCTTAGGGGGTCAATATTCAAGAACCTGCTGAGCAGGTAAGATAAATGAGTATATTTGGTGGGTATGATGATATAATTACATACTAGGTAAAGATGCATATCCAGCTATTCTAAACTGTTATTTCTGGGGCTAGAAATTATTTTTTTATTGGTGCAGAATTGGCTAGAGGTGCACAATGATTTTTTCCTTCCACTGTATTACCATTTAGATTGAGTGAGTAGGCAGTCAGAAGAAGGTTGCACGCAATGGAGCTCTCGTTTTCCTTCAGACTATGTAACTGTGTAACATAGTTTTGTTAATGAATATAATATGCTCTATGTTAGCTGATGTAATCACAGCAGGGATCTTGCTTGGTGTTAGCCTTGGGATTCTGAAGAATTGGGGGATAACATATATGTAATTTCTTTATATTGCCTGAATTTGTGTTCAGCAAGATAAAACATGTTGTTTGAAGGCAGATTGCTTCTTGATGCAATAATATTGTATTAATATACCTTTTAAATCAGGGTGAGCAAGTAAGATAGTTATTTTTTTATTTTTTTGCAAAATGTCTCTATTTTCATACAGCAATAGCATATATAAAATCATATTAAGGCTTGAGCATTCAGTTACCAGAGACCATGCTACTGCATCACTTGAATTAGACTTTTGGAAAAAGCTTACTTAGTAAGAGCACAGGGGCTCATGCAATAAGTTAAAATTTTGTATATTTAGTAAACACTATGGGCAATGGCTCCATGTATTCTTTTTCAATGAATTGCTATGCAAGTTCTCTTCCTCTGCTTTCTCATTGAAAAATCATTAGAAAGGCATCATACATTCTACTCAGCGTGTTTTAGTAATTTCAACATTTTCTTCTGCCTCAGCTTCTAGCCCTGCTTCAACTCCTGTGTTGAGAAAGTTGCTAGTAGCTTTTATTTTCTCCATTTTATAGTTACTTTCACTGTTTTCTCCCTGGCTGGCCAGCAGGTATAGCAATCAGAGAACTGCTTGATAGAGATTACAGATGTGCATTCCTTTAAACAGGTAAAACAGGACGGATGAGCTCATTTTTGGTTCATTTTAAATAAATCAAATTTGAGCCTGGGAAAATTAAGATTTTCATTTGTATTCCTTTTAAGTAAATATACACGCTGTTTCCAAATATTGTACGCTAGTTCAAATAATGGACACTATTTAAAAATGGTGCATAGACCTATTTACTGAAAATGAATAAAAACAAAAACATGAAATGTTTCAAATTCAGAAAAATGAGAAATGAGAAAAAAACCCAAAAAACAAATAAATGACAAAAAATGGTTTTCGCTGTGCACATCCCTAATAGAGATGTAAACCGCTTAGTTTGGCTGGGGATCGCTCTTGTCATACTTGAACCCTAGGAATGGAGTGGAATTGAAGGAGGGGCTGCTTGGATGGGAGAGATAGAGAGGAAAACACTCACCTTTTTGAGATTCCTTTCAAATCCCTACCACTTCTCTACAGTAAATACACTTCTCATAGACTCATTTGTCATGTATGTTTGTTAAGGAGCTGTATATGTCTAGTACCGAAATAACTAAGGGGCAGATTTTAAAACCTGCACGCGGGCGCTGATTTGTTCGCGCAACCTGGCGCAAAAAAATTTACACCCAATTTTATAACATGCGTGCGCTGCCGCGCGTATGTTATAAAATCTAGGGTCGGCGCGCACAAGGGGGTGCACAATTGTGCAACTTGCGCGCGCTGAGCCGCGCAGGCTGCCTCTGTTCCCTCCGAAGCCGCTCCGATTTCGGAGCAGCCTCCCCTAACTAGATCCCCCCCTACCTTTGCTTCAGAAGTTACGCTTTCCCTGGCGTGCTATCCCCCGGCACAGGCCGCTGTGCTGGAGGACTCAGGTCTGCCCTCCGGACCGCCCCCGAACCTCCGCCACGCCCCAGGACCACCCCCGGACCTGCCCCCTTCCCGCCCCTTTTTCGAAACCCCGGGACATACGCGCGTCCCGGGGCTTGCGCGCACCACCGAGCCTATGCAAAATAGTCTCAGTGTACGCAGGGGCAGGTTTTCTCAGGTTACACGCGTATCTTACGCACGTAGCCTTTGAAAATCTACCCCAAATGAGTTTCTTGACTCTAATTGTCTATTAAATGTTCATCAATACGGCTTCCAAGCTGCCTATGGGACAGAAACACTCCTCTTATTAATTTGTGACTCAGTTCGTCATGGATTTAAGAACAGAACAGATTACTTCCTAATCCTTTTTTCCCTAGAAATTGGGGTGTCACACGGTTCTTCATTGTTGGACACATTTTTCAATCTATACATTTATCCACTTTGCCAACAACTGACCAGTCTGGATGTTGACTATTGGCTTTATACCGACAACATCCAATTTTATATCCCGGTTACTTTAAGTGTCTCACATGCATTAGAGAAGATCACCCATTGTCTACAAACAGTGAAGTCCTGAATGTCTGATAATAGACTAATTTTGAATACAGGTAAGACTGAAATTTTGTTGCTTTCTAGTTTTTCTCCACAGCCTCCTCCCCCTTTTCTGACCTATGAAAGATTAAAAATTCCCTTTCTAAACAAATAACACAACCTAGGTGTCTTGAACACCATGTTATCATTTAAACTACATTTGCAAAATGTAGTCTGTACCTGTTTTTAAAGGATTCAAATGTTGAGACATATAAAGTCTTTTCTCTCAATTCAGAACTTGAAAATGGTCATACATGCAACTGTAACTTCTGTGGTTGACTATTGCAGTACCTTATTTGTCGGTTTATCTGATTCTACTGTAAGAACATTACAACTGGTACAGAATTTTGCTGTGAAAAATCGTCACATGCATGAATTTACGATAACATATTTCCCCTGTCTTAAAACAGTTACATTGGCTACTGATAAAATCTCAAATGAAGTTCAAAATTGTCATGTTGGTCTTTAAAGCAATTTATAGGTTGGCTCCATCTAGTTTCAACTCTACCCTCAAAATTTACCAACTGTCTTGAACTTTGAGATCTGCCACTCAGAATCTATTGACAATTCCATTAGTCAAGCAAGTTCTTTTGATGGTATGAAGAGATGGTTTATTTTATATAGCTGGGCCCCACTTGTAGAACATGCTTCCAAATGATATAAAGAGTGAAACATTTATATTCAAATTTTGGAAGTTTCTAAAAATGTATCTGTTTCAACAGGCCTTTGAATAAATAGCAGGACCTCAATCTATTATTAAGAAGGCACTTTGCAGAATATGATCAGTTGCCTTGATGTATCTAGGTTATAGCTTGACTGAAATCAGTCCCTATAAGATAACAGGATTGATTTATTTGAGACATAAGAACTTTTATGCATTATTGTGTAGTCGTCTATAAGTATATTTTATAGTCACCTCCTTGTGATCTGGATGATATGTGTTTTTATTCATATTTATTATTTTAACTGTTTAAATTTGCTTTTGTAGATTGTCCACCTATTATTTTTATTGTATTTTAAATATGTATGTTTACTTGTTTCCTGCCTAGAACTGTGGATGGGCGAGTTATAAATATATTAATTACGTAAATAAATAAATAGTAGCACTTTAGAAATGATAAATAAGAATAGTAAATTCTTGCTGAAATTCAGAACATTGGTCCAACAACTAACATTATCTTTTCTCAATTTTGGGACCCAATTCTTGATTAAAGAGAATTGAAGAGGTACAGAGAGGTGAAAGGTTTAAATTAAGTGTGCCTGAATATAGATACCTTCATGTAATTAATTTATTGTGAAGGGCATAGACTTTTGTTGGCAAAAGCTGTGGTGACAGCATAGATAGGAGGTAACTAAAGTGTATGTGGTAGGGCAAAGCAGGACTGTACAAGTGGTTCATGTCTGCAGCTGTACCATAAAAGGGTAAATAAATATTGTAAATTAAGGTCAAGATTTTGTCATATATATGTATATATATATATGCCATTATATATATTTAATTATGCTGGACATTTAATATATCTAAAGTATATAATTTTCACTGTGATTTTCTCACCAGTTCATGGAATTATCTTCTGAGGTTAAGTGACTTGGGAAAGAAATTACTGATAATTGCCTGGTCTATACAAAGCTACTGCTTAAAAAAAAAAAAGCAGCAAAACAACTCTAAATGGCTTTACCAGCAGTAATAGCTCCTGGCAGTGGCTCTTTGTGTTTAAGTTGGAGTCTGCAGTCTGACCACTGTGGGAACTAACTTGTTTTTCTGTTTAGAATGCAGATTAAAAGTGGGAACTACTAATTGCAAATGATATATATTCAGTCGGTGAAAGGGCATTAAAAATGGCAGAAATGACTTCTTAGAATTCAACATAAACCACTGCATAATGCATAGACTTTTCATTCTCCAAAATTAAAATAAAACAAAATAATTTCATAACAAAGTTTAGATGATAAAAGGACAAGATTTTGACTTTATCTGCAAATATGTTAGTTGTGAAGTTTCCTACTGATTTTAAGGTGGTTGTGTATGTGCATCACTTTTAGGAATCTGGCATGCTATTCTTATAAAATATTATAGAGCAGACAAACATATGAATTAAAAAAAAAAACGATCTGAAGTGGCATGCCCAAAAATTGAGCCCAAGTTATAGTGTGATTTCTAATTGTTTCTGTTATATTCATTCTAATTGCAAGGAATTTTGAGGTTTGTTTTTCTGTGAAGAATTGATTATTTCATGCTTATAATATGTGGTATGGCTCTGAGCCCAGCAAAATAAAGAAGTTATTAGAGAAGTGAACAAAGTACCAAGAAGGATTACTCAATAAATGTGCGCTTAACCTGTGCAAAGAAGTCTCAATTGGTGTTGGTTTTGTTGGAAAAAAGATCTGGGAATAAATTTGATCCCCCGCACTAATGTATCAAAGACCTTTGCAGGAGGTGGTAGGGGAAGTTCTTACAGCTGTTGAAATTAAAAGAGAGGAGGTGTAAGACCATGTCACAAGTAGGGTTTTATGCTATTGCCTAACAGATGGAATTTACTGCTAAATTTTGAGTTCACAGAGGCATTGGCTGTTGGGTTATACCAAGGTTCTAATTGATATGTGCTGATCCAGGGATTTTGCTCTGTTTTCCGTATTTGAGTTGGAAAGGATTTTTCTATGGATCATGATTGTCTTAAGTTCTGTAGTGAGTTTTTCTGCCATCATATTGATCACTCAAAATAGCTAATGGCCAAAGTGTATGTAATTTTGATTATGGCATCTTGATTATATTGAGCTAGACTAATTATATACAGTAGCTAGAAACTTGAAAACCATGGATTACATCCTGAGTCTGTAGACTGAGTCAATTCTGTTCTTAAAAAGATAAAGGCAACATTTAGTTTTAAAGATTTCCTTTTGAAAAATAAAGTCTTTGGTTTGATTTGTTTCAGCAACTAAACTGTTATCTTTTGAAGCCTTATTATAAAACATGACTATACCATTATGAACGGGGTACATTTTTTGTTATATGAATATTCTAAATCAATCCAGATACAGTAGAGAGTTATTTATAGAGAATGGTTGGTACCAAGGCCATTCTGGATAATAGATATATTTGGATAATGAGTGTTCACTCTGTATTTTAAATAAACCGATATACAATGGCTGCTCAAAGATAAACTGTTCATTGAATTCAGACCAGTAATATAATAAAAGGTAGTGGAAAACTACATATGTGGAGCGCCTAAAAGTCCACATTTGTTTGAAAAAGTGCATATGTTAGAACTTAACTTGTTTGGTTAAAACAGGTAGCTGTTACTTCAAAGACTGTAAGCTGTCTTCAGGAGCAATGATGATTCAAAAAAGAAGAGTGTATTTTCCAGAAAAGTCTGTTTTTCGTCAGTTTTATTTTAGCAATCCAAGTAGTCCAAGCTGAACTCTGAGCTGCAGATAATATTGACTTCTTCCAACTGTCAATACTTGCAGTAACACAACAGTGTCCATGGCTATTGCTACAAATGACAGCAGTTAAAAGTAGGTGGTATTCTCTCCAGTTTCTCTTAGGTACCATAGGATGATAAATTAAAATCCTAGAAAATCAGAAGCTCAAACCATGACTTAGTAGATTGCTTTCCCCCCAATCATTCTCTCTCCTACTACCCTAGGTTTTTTCCCAAACACACTCTCTCCCCCCACGCCCCAGCTCATCCCTCTTCCAACATATTCTCTCTCAATCCCCTAACACATTTCTCCTCCAACATTCTCCCCCTTCCCTTGACCTATTTCACACCATACACTTTTACAAACCCTCCCACACATACCTTACTACCAAACTCTGGCTTCCCCCACTACACATACTGGTAAGTAGGTTCTCCCCTCCATACATTCCATCAATTTGTCTCCCCAAACAGGTCCCTCTTCACATACTCTCCCTCATCTCATTCCCCCAGTCTCTCTCCCCCCATCCACTTCTCTCAGCTGTCAGCCTTCACAAGATCTATAATAGTTCCCCTGTCCTTCCCTCTCCTGTCTACCTCCCAACTTGTGCTGTAGGTACCCTGAAACAATATTCTCCTTCCTGCACCATGTGGCTTTCTGGGCACTGCATGGCTCATGCTGTAACTCACGAGAACAATGCACAATTTCAGGGCATCACGCATTGGAGGAAAAAGACTGAAGTGGCTCAGACTCTGGCTCCTTCTCCTCCTGCAGGCTTGCAGTATATCACTCTTGGGGAAAGATATAACTGCTCTAGTTCTTTCTCCTTCCGCTGGCTCTCAGAGCTGGCTTATTTCATTGGCATGCTTATGTGAGCTGTCTCTTCCTGAATTCTGCATGGAGATAGGTAAAGTTTACCCTGGGTGGGCGGGGGGTGAATTCTGTGTATCTTCCTTGCACAATTGCGCAGAATTCCCCTAGGAGTATCCTTTGCATTAACCTGCTCTCAATATCATCCAGCCTAGCCACATCTGCAGATCTTATCTCCTCTACCATCCACCTTACTTTACAAGAATTTTGTCTCACACAAAGAATAACAAGGAGACTGTAATTTGGAGAATAATATGACTGTAGCTGTTGATATTTATTACATATTTTTTCATGATAACAATTTGGGTCCAACCAGGCATTTATATAAAACTATTATTAGGTAAATGAATTTTTTGCTGCCACTGTTTCAAGGTGAGAATCACCATCTTGTCTAATCTGGCTTCCCCTATTTTGCGGTGGTGATGTTTTGCTATCATAAGGTAAAGCGGTCCTATCTAGCTCATAAGCAAGAAATGGCCCAGTTTTCCACCATTTTGAATTTTGGCTTGTATGTTTGCTATAGGTAAGGAGGCCCCTCCAAGCTGTAGGAACAAGTGATGGCCAGACCTCTTCTCTGGATTTTATTTTTCATTCATTTTAGAAGTGCATGGAGGTCTCACCTGTGCTATAAAAACATTTGAGTAGGCTGCCCCTGCCCTACTGCAACCATAAGTGAACTTGATCCAAACTTCATTGAAATAAAGTAAAGTGAAACATAGATAAACCATACAAATCACTATTATTATTTCCAAATGGATCCCTACATTCTTCAGCCATGACATGAAAGGAACCCTTCCCAGTCCCTGCTCCCACACTTTTACCTACCCCTTCCCCCAGTCCGCTTGCATCATAAGAATGTAACTCTGTCAACAGCTAATGCCAAGTATCAGGATGGGCCTAATGGTAAATCAACGAGGAAGGGCTGGGGGAGGGGAAGAGCCCAAGCTGGCTTTTACTTGGCTCCTATAAGATGCGGGTCTCCTCTCCCACCCTAGCCCCCATTGAGGTTGTTAGCTGATGCATTGGCCCAACCTCTGCATCCTGTGCCAGAATGGTCTGTGATCAGAAAGGAGGCTGAGGGAGTGAAGGAGTTGAGTTACATGGTAGTGGGCATGTTGTGCCCTTGGCCATGATATAGCATGGTGAAAGGAGTGTAGCTCTTGAAAACTAGTCATTAATGTATAATGTTTGTCCATTTAAAAGGTATTACTATAACTTTTTTTTGTCCATTACTTCTACTATGATAAAATAATTTAGTAATAAATATACCGAGATAGTTATTCTTCATACTGTGTTTAATTACCCACTGGACATTCAGTTGGTTGTTCACTGAGATTTTACAGATATGTGTTAAACTGTCTTCTGAGGTTTATGTGGGTTGGAAAAGAAATGATTGATAATTGTTCCACAAGTCTGTTTTATATAACCATTTAAGTCATTCAGAATTAAGGAAGGTATATGGTAACATTTCAAGCAGTTGCCCATGATAACATGGTGAGGAATGTGAAATATTATTTCCACATTGAAAGTAACTGTCCAAATGCCATTCCTACAATTTGTGGGTTGGGGTTTGTATCATTGTCATAAGTTTATACTTTCCTTCTTTTTTGATAGTTTGTCCTGGTGTGTTTATTTCTAAAGACATGATATGGTGCTAAAATACAGTCTTGCATATTTTAGTGGTGAAAGCTGCACAACATGGCTTTCCTAGAAATGTGTATCCACCACACATGAAAGAGTGGATGAGATCAATTCCATGTACTATTAGTTGATTTATTAATAACAAAGCTTAATGGTATTAACTGGATAAATGTTTTGATTCATAGTTATCATTTATCTTCTTGGATATGGTTTTATAGCATTAAACCTGTTTATTTCATATTATTTTTATGCATTGGCTGGACTAAAGAAAGACGTTATAGTCTAATCTATTAAGTTGACTTATTTGACATTTACAAGTTGCATGTCCTCCACATATCTTGTATGTTTTAGTTATTATCAAGGTAAGTAAGAGATCAGATTTATTCCTATATTTATGAAATGCTTTTTTTTAAATATGGCACTTCATAACAGAACAAATAAAAACAGAGAATAATAACGTAACATGACAGCAGATATAAGGACTATTAGTCCCATCTATTCTATCTAATTTTGTTCCTGGTGTAATGTCATAGACCCCAGTTGATCAAAGGATTTCCCCCCCTCACTTCTTCATAGCTGGGGATCCTCTGTGCTTATCCCAGGCTTTCTTGAATTATGTTACTGTTTTTTTACCACCTCTTTAAGTAGGCTATTTCATGTATTTATCTTCTTTCCTGTTAGAAAATATTTTCTAATTTTGCTTCTGAGTCTAGTAGCGCTATAGAAATGCAAAGTCGTAGTAGCTATTTCATACTGTGGCCTCTTATTCTAGCACATTCTTTCTGCTGAAAAGATTTGCTTCCAGTGCCTAACTTAAACCATTTAGATATGTGAATGACTATCATATCTATCCTTTTCTTTAGGGCAGTGGTTCTCAACCTTTTTCCCTTTGTGAAACACCTGATGGACAGTGCTCCCGTGTGACACACTGCTTACAACAATCCACAGCTAAACTAAAAAAAACAGCCTCAGTATTACTTTTATTGTTAAGAATGACTCAAGGGAAAGATAAGAGTACTCTCTCTCTGAACAGAAATAAATTTTTGTACAAGCTGCATTCTCTGTCAGCTATGGAGCCACCAACCTTTTTTCTTCTGCTGTCACTTTCAGGCCCAGCAAGAGAAGATAGAATAAGTTATCACTAGCTCGGGAGAGAATTGCCATTTCTCACTGTGCTCCAGCAAGAATGGTGGACAAGAGCTGTGTCTTACTGGACCCAGTAGGTGAAGAAGTCTGCCTTGTGAACTGTACAGCCTTGCACACCCTCCCCTCCCCACACAATTAAAAATTATGGGCCAGATTTTTAAACTTATGCGCGGGCATGTTAAAAAATCCGGGGTTGGCGCGCGCAAGGGGGTGCACACTTGTGCATCTTGCGCACGCCGAGCCCAAGGGGAGCCCCGATGGCATTCCCCATTCCCTCCAAGGCCGCTCCGAAATCGGAGCGGCCTTGGAGGGAACTTCTTTTGTGATCCCCCCACCTTCCCCTCCCTTCCCCTATCTAGCCCACCCCCCAGCCCTAACTAAATTCCCCCCCCCCCTTTCATTTCCGAAGTTACACCTGCCCGAGGCAGGCGTAACTTGGGCGCGCCGGCTCGCCATCCCTGTGCCGGAGGACTCGGGACTGCCTCCCGGACTGCCCCCAAATCTCAGCCATGCCCCCCGGACCGCCCCTGACCCGCCCCCGGACCGCCTCCATGCCCACAGACCCGCCCCCTTCCCGCCCCTTTTTTGAAGCCCCGGGACATACGCGCGTCCATGGGCTTGCACGGGCCGCCGAGCCTATGCAAGATAGGATCGACACATGCAGGAGCAGTTTTTCGGGGGTTACACGCGTAATCCTTTGAAAATCTGCCCTTAGGCATTTATAATAGATTTTATATGAAAAATGACATTAAAAAAAGACACTTGGAACCCATATGGCATTAGGCGTATTGTAACGTGTTTAGTATGGGCTTAGCACTCATAAAGACATGAGTAAAATAATTATAACAACAATATAGTAAAACCTCCATACTAAAACAACACTAACTGTCAGAACACAAACAGCAACAACCCTATTTATGAAAAGGTAGAAGTGTTAATATTACACCAAGTCCTAAAATACCAATACATCTCATATTAGGAAAATAGAACAATCCAGAATCCAGGCTGCTATAGATCCCTACACAGAAACTATACGCTGGCAGAATATCTCATCTTGGTCATACATGCAGAATACATACAGACCCGTACCAAATACAGAATAAAAAGAGCACACTGTAAGTATGAATCGAAATATGCAGACAAAAACTGAACTGGAAACCACATCAGTAGAACAATGGAAAAACAGACTCACCACTCCTCATAAAAAAAGAAATATATAAAATCAATAGTAATAAAATCACACTAATAAAACAAAAAACATATTTCATAACAGCTGAAAAATAGAACATCCAATAATTAAAGACTCATAAAAATGTTCCAAACACCAATAAAACATTTCAAAATAGCAGACACAAACATCCAATAATAAAAAAACAAACAAACCCTGCTCTCCACACTTGGGAACATTTGATTTCATGGTGCCCTGAGATTGTCTTGGATTAGCAAGAGGAGAGAAGGGGGGTTGTCGCTCAGACTTTCTCTTCTCTCTCTCATATATGCACATACTGGGGCGGATTTTAAATGCCCTGTGCGCGTAAATCCGGCCGGATTTACGCGCGCAGGGCCCTCGCGCCGGCGCGCCTATTTTGCATAGGCCGCCAGTGCGCGCAGAGCCCCGGGACGCGTGTAAGTCCTAGGGCTTCGTAAAAGGGGCGGGGATGGGGCGGGGATGGGGCGTGTCGGGGGCGTTCCCGAAATGACACGGCATTTCGGGGGTGTGACACGGCGGGCCTGGGGACGGGTGTGGCGCCGGCCCGGGGGCGTGGTCGAGGCCTCCGGACCAGCCCCCGGGTCGGGTGATGGAGCGCCAGCAGCCCGCTGGCGCACACAGATTTACGTCTGCTTTTAGCAGGCGTAAATCGTGCAACAGAGGTAAGGGGGCGGTTTAGATAGGGCCGGGGGGGGTGGGTTAGGTAGGAGAAGGGAGGGGAAGGTGGGGGGAGGGCGAAGGATAGTTCCCTCCGAGGCCGCTCCGAAATCGGAGCGGCCTCGGAGGGAATAGGCAGCGCGCGCTGGGCTCGGCGCGCGCAGGTTGCACAAATGTGCACCCCCTTGCGTGCGCCAACCCCGGATTTTATAAGATATGCGCGGCTACGCGCGTATATCTTATAAAATCCAGCGTACCTTTGTTCGCGCCTGGTGCGCGAACAAAAGTACGCAATCGTGCAAATTTTTAAAATCTACCCCACTGTCTCCCTTACTCTCACATGCTCAGTCTCACGCAAACACTTAGGCTGTTTCTCTTGCTAGTCTTACGCATGCGTACACAGACAGGCACACACATGCAGGCTGTTTCTCACTTTCACATGCTCAGCCTCACACAGGCAAACACACCCACAGGCTCTCTCTCATTCTTATGTGCTCAGTCTCACACGGACTCACTCTCACTCATATGCTCAGTCTCACACAGGCAGTCTCTTATTGTCACATGCTTAGTCTCATACAGGCACACACACTCGTCTCTTACTCACATGCTCAGCCTCACACAGGCAAAAACATCCACAGACTCTCTCTCTCTCACACACATGCTCAGCCTCATACAGGCAAAAATATCCACAGGCTCTCTCACTCTCACTTTCACTCTCACATGCTGTGTCTCATACAGGCACACTCACAGGCTGTCTCTCAGTCTCACATGCTCAGTTTCACACAGGCTGTCTCACTAATATGCTCAGTCTCACACAGACACACTCACACATAGAGGCAATCTTTTTACTTTTACATGCTCAGTCTCACACAGACACATATACACAGACACAGGCTGTCTCTCACTCGCAAGCTCAGCCTCACGCAGGCAAAAACATCCACAGGTTCTCTCTCACATGCTCAGCCTCACACAGGCAAAAACATCCACAGGCTCTCTCTCACTCTCACATGCTCAGTCTCACACAGGCTGTCTCTCACTTATGTGCTCAGTCTCACACAAACACACCCACAGGGAGTCTCTTACTCTTACATGCTCAGCCTTCTACAGGCAAAAACACAGGCTTTCTCTCACTCTCACATGCTCAGTCTCACACAGGCTGTCTCGCACAAACACACAGGCTGTCTCACACAAACACACCCACAGGGAGTCTCTTACTCTCACATGCTCATTCTCACACAGACGCAAACACAGGCTGTCTTTTGCTCACATAGGCATGCCAACACACAAGCTGTGTCTCACTCTCACTGCTCAGTCTCACACAGGCACACACACACACACGTTGTCTCTCCCAGAAGCACAAGTAACAGCAGTAGCAGCAGCAGCTTCAGCCTGTTCTCCTCCAGCCTGTTGCCGACAGGATTCATTCTCTTTCTTGGGGCCACGGGGGGCTGACGCTGTGCCTCTTCAAATTTGGCTTGCAATGCTCCTTCCTGTGAAGGTCTACCTCACTTTCTCTTCTGGCCGTGCCAATAAAAAGGTCATACTGCCTGCACAGTACCCCACCTTCACTTGTTCTTTCCAGATAGCTGTTTAGTGCTGCAATTGGCTCTGCTGCTAGCATTCCACCCAGGCTTGAAAATACTGATAGCCCGGCCGGAGGAGGAGATCCCTGCATTCTACTGGAGCAGAGGAGGGGGAGGGAAGATTAGCCTCAACAGCAGGAGACCAGGGAGTGTGGTATTCTGGTCACAGAGGTGGCAACACACCAGCTTGTGCTTTGTGACACAGTGGTATGTCGCCACACACTGGTTGAGAATCACTGCTTTAGGGTATACATATAATTCAGTCCTTAAGCCTCATTTCAGATGACTTTTGGTGTAGACCTTGCAATGTTTTGGTAGCCTCTCTCTGGACTACCTTCGGCCTGTCTATGTCATTTCTGAGGTATGGCCTTCAGGATTGGTCATGTGGAGGACAGTTTTTAAAGAGTTTTATGTGATTAAACATGTTTACCTGTGTAAAAATAGCTTTCAAAAATTGCCCTCATCCCCAGTGCAGGTAAAAATACATGCGCTATTTTGCTATTTCAAAATGTACATGATTTTCTCCAAGGACAAGCAGGATGGTAGTCCTCACACATGGGTGACATCATCAGATGGAGCCCAGCACGGAAATTTTTTTGGATGTTTTTGGATGTTTTCTTTCGTTTTTAACCTTCCCCGTGGTGGCGTGCCTTGGTGCCTGCTGGTCATCATTGCCTGTCGCCATCATTGTTGTTTTGCATCCCTCTTTTTTCACTTCGATCATGGCCACTTCAGGTTTTTGTCTATGCTTCCAATGCCCGAGGGCCATGTCTATCTCGGATGCACATGATATATATGTCTTCTGCCTGGGGGTATCGCATGATGACTGGAGAAACATTTTGGATCGGGCAGGTCCGAGCCATTAATTTCGGCATTGGTGGCATTGACTTGGAGCCGCACCGATGGACACCACACCATAGACATCAGTGGGACCGTCAGTTCCGCTGATGCTGCTGGTGGATAGGGGTGCTAGAGACCGGCCAAGCTCAATCTCCTCCAGGTTGAGGAAGTCACGTTCCTCATCTTCGACCTCGGCACTGGGGAAAGACTGAGCCGAGCACCAAGGGAAGCTGAGGAAGCATTGGCACTGGTCACCTTCGATGCACGGTGCTGGGCACGGAGATGTGCCAGCTCATGCCAAGATGCCCCCGAAGTGACCTCATGGTGAGGAGCGTCCATCAATCATCAATGTCGGGGGGTCTGCGATGGTCTCCATTGGTCCTGATGCCAGTCACCGATCCACCTCAGAGATTCGAGGAAGATCTGGCCACCCCTCTTTCCTCCCAGTCAGTGTTGGCCTCGGCAGTGTTTGAGGAGGAGCTGGAGTGGTGCATCCAGCTGATGGAGGAGCGGACACTGCAGGGCACCTATGGCATCAACGCAGTTCCTGTCCATTTTGGAACCGCTGCTGGAATGGCTCAATGTGCTCATCTGTGTGTTACCAGCCCGGTTGGTGCCGGTTTCCTGGAGGCTTTTGATGCTTGGCTGGACACCGATGCTTCCCCCAGCCGATGCGGTGGTCATTCTAGGTTCCTCTAAGAAGGAAGCTCTGCCTAGGCCAGAAGAGTCATCGTGGCCTACTGCCCCCCATCCAACTTCCCTGGGGCCTGCATTGGGTTTGCCGGTGACTGCACCTCTGGACGAAGGCCGAACACCCAGGACCCCATCCCCTGTTATTACAGTGAGGATGAGGATTCCTATGACCTCTGGGAGGATGATTCTATGGTGCCCTCTTCTGAGGACTCGGAGAGTCTCCCCTCAGAACCGTCTCCTTCAGAAGAGCAAAGGAGGTTCCCGCCAGGGGACTTATCCTTCCCAGGGTTTGTGCAGGTAATGGCGGAAGCCATTCCATTTCTGTTGTTGACGGAGGAAGATGCCAGGCACAAGATGCTGGAGATCCTCCAGTTTGTGAGGCCTCCTAATGAAAGCATGGCAGTCCTAGTGCATGATATTCTTAAGGAGTTACTGTTGAGGATATGGGAATACTCTCTCACAGTGCTTCCCATTATCAGGAAGGTGGACGGGATCTACCTCATCCAGAAGGCTACTGGATTGATAAGTGTCAGGCACCCCCCCCCCCCCCCCCGGGGCAGGCCCACAGGGAGTTAGAAACTCTTGGGAGGAAAGTGTTCCAGGTGGGCATGCTCATTGCCTGCATCGCCTCCTACCCAGCTCTACATAAGCCAGTACTCGCAGGACCTCTAAAAGCAGATGTAGGACATAGCTGAGCAGCTGCCTCAGCAGCAGCAGTTCTCCCTCCTATTGCTGGTGCAGAAATGCCTGAAGTGCGGAAAACATGAGGTCTGGGCAACTTACGATATTTTCGAAACGGCAGAGAGGGCTTCTAAACTTGGAATCAGTGCCTGTAGAATGACATTGCTGCAGGCCTCGGATTGCCATCCAGAAGTTCATGAACGGCTAGCTGAAATGCTGTATACTTGGGAGAATTTCTTTGGAGATAGGGTGAGGGATGCAGTGTCCCAGTTGCGGGACCATCATGAGACCCTCCAACAGCTCTCCGCTGGCACTCCAAACCTGTCCTCCTTATCCACGAAGTTGGAAAGGCAGGGGCAGAGGAAATCTTTCTATCATCAGAGGAGATGCTATCCTCTACCCCCTTGCTTCCACCAGCAGCATATGAGCCTTTAGCCCTTACCATGTGACAGGGGCTACTGGTGCCATTGGTTGACCCATGTCACATGGTAGGGGCAATGGATGACCGGCGCCATTTTAAAAAGTTTTTAAAAATGGTGCGGACCATCCATTGTCCCTATCATGTGACAGGTGCCGGTCCCTGTCACATGGTAGGGGCTAAAGGCCACCAGCGCCATGTTGTTTAGTGGCAGCCGACGGCTCGGGAGCAGCAGATTGCTCCCAGGCCCCCCCCCCATTGGACCACCAGGGGTTTTCGTGAGTCTTTGGGGGGGGGGTTCAAGAGGGTGGCGTGACAGAGGGGAAGGCAGGGTGAGGTGGGGGCTGGGCAGAATTTTGAAGGGGCACGTTTTGCCCCTTCAAAATTCTGCTGCCTGAAGTGGCTGCCTCACCCTGCTTCACTGGCTTGTGACTGGCGGTGGTGCCCCCTAATGGTTAGCCCTAGGCCCAGGTCTAGCTCGCCTAGTGCTTCTGCCGTCCCTGTCAAGAGGTGTTCTAGATTTGGTTGATGCTCAGGCATCCTGTTGTGTCTTGGGACCTCAACGTGGTACTAGCTCAGCTGATAAAAGCTCCTTTTGAGCCGCTGCTTACCTATGATCTAAAGTACCTGACCTGGAAGGTCATATTTTTGGTGGTGGTCATTTCAGCACACAGGATCAGCGAGCTCCAGGCTTTAATGACGTATCCACCTTATACTAAATTTTATCATGACACGGTTGTCTTATGCAGACACCGTAAGTTTCTGCCCAGATATTTAATATAGGAAGCCACTTTCCTGAAAGGAACAATACAGTGTGGCACGTTGCTCACTGTGCAGGGGCCTATGAGAAAAATCTGACTTTTGGTAATTTATCTTTTATATCCCCCCCCCCACTTTATCAAAGGAGTTTAAAGTTGAAATTGAGTCGTCTCCCCCTCCTTGAGATGTGTAAAATAAATTAACACGTCGTCCGCATACAGGGAGATGGTGTGCATTCTGCCCGCCACCCAGACGCCCTGATTCTTTGGATTCAACTGAATTTTCTGAGCCAACACCTCAATTACGAAGTCAAAAAGGAGTGGCAATAATGTACAACCCAGATGGGTACCCTTCTGAATAGTAAAGAATTCTGATAGACAACCATTTGTAAGGATCTTTGCCTTGAGATAAGCATAGATTATTCTCATCCAGGCAATAAAATGAGGAGGAATGCTGTACTTTTCCAGAACCGCAAACAGAAAAGGCCACCTCAACCTATCAAAGGCCTCTCTGTGTCCATATCTATAACCACTCCCTTAATCATGTCCCTCCTAGCTAAGGTCTTGATGTCGAATAGCTTCCGGGTATTGTTAACAGAGGATCTTCTCTTTACAAAATCAGTTTGGTCCTCATCAACTAAGTCACCCATACAGCTCTCTAGCCATAATTGTAAAATTTTGCCTAATATTTTGACATCAGTATTCAGCAGGGAGATTGGCCGATAGGATTCCACCTCAAGTTTATCTTGACCTTTTTTGTATATAAGAGCTCTGGTTGCATCAGTCAATGTCCCAGTCTCTGGGCTGTCTTGTAAATGTTGTAACTAGAGCAGTAAGGGTCCCCCTAACTTCTGGCTAAAGCATTTACAAAATTCTGCTGGGTAAAGCCATCTGGGCCAGGACATATCTAACCAGGCAATCTATATATGGCTCTTTGTAACTCCTCTGCCGAACTTGGGGCTGCCAATCACTCTCTTTGTCTCTCTGTCAGAGAGGGCAGCCACATCTCCTTCCAGCTCTGAACTAACTCAACCAGTGATGGCGGCTCCTCCTCTGAGTATAACTTAGCAAAGTAAGATTGAAATCTTTCACTGATCTTCCCCAAAGCATAAGTGAGCCCTTTGTCTTCTTTCCGAATACTACCCCCTTTCTGAAGAACGATGTAATGTCCCTCTCTCTCCTGTTCATTTGAATGTATGTGTTTATATTATACCCCGCTCTGAACGTAGGAAGAGTGAGTAATAAATATTTTAAAATAAATTAATAATTCATAAATCTCACAGAGGGCAGAGATTGGCTCTGGCTAGATGTAAGAGACACATGTATGGAAGCCTTCAAGTTTTTGCTCGATTTCTAATCTCTCTAAATTGCACAGATTGCTAGAAAAAGTTGTTTATGATCAATTTTCAGAGGTTAGCAACAATAATAAAATATTACATACTTTTCAGTGTGGTTTTCTTAAAATTCATAGCGCAGAGATCTTGTTGTTTTAGTGTCTGATTTCTTGCTCAAAGAACTTGATGGAGGGAGGGCTGTCATAGCTATCTTTCTTAACATTTCTTTTGTATTCAACACCGTATCACACAATATTCTTTTGGATCATTAAAGGCCCTTATCATTCTCATACAAGTCTCATTCATTCTCTCCAAGTCTTAAAAAGAATAAAACCGGCATGATGCGATACTCATCGCGAATGCCGGTATAGAAAAACTCAAAATAAATAAATAAATAAATAAAGTATTTTAATGGTTTACATTCTATTTAGAAGCACACTATCGACAGGTCTATATGAATAAATCCTCCTCTACCTGGTATGAAATGCGGACAGGAATTCCTCAGAGGTCAATTCTTTTCAATATTTACTTACAGTCATTATGTTTTTTATTGGATCATCATGCTATTGTATTTAGAATTTATGCGGACAATATCCAACCTTTTTTTTCCCATGATATGCATGTGCTTTTCAAGAATAGATAATTGAAAATTGTAAATGGCATTTACAATTCTAAATGTTTTTAGTTCCCCCTCATTGAGGGGTTCTCTGCAATGGCATGTAGCCAAAAGAAATTTATGTTCTGCAGGAAGGTGTTATTTGGATCTTCCACCAGTAAAAAGTTTATTCATTTTTGACTGGGTGCAAGGTCATTTTTAAAGATAATCCCAAATCTATGTAATAATCTGCCTTTGGAGGTGAGGCAAGAGCCAAATTTGGCTAGATTTCGGAAGAAATGAAAGACTTCATTTATGCTTTTAAATAATTTACATTAGTTAATAATTGCTCATGAACAATTAACAGCTGTCTCACAGGTTTATTTATCAAAATGCGTTATGGCATTAACGCATGCGATAGTTATTGCAACACGTGGCGCAAATGCAAATTTTAGAAATTAATTCAAAGAGCCGGGATTGGTGAGGGATTTGGGCAGGATCAATTAAAATGAGGGAAATTATTGCACCGTGCGATAGTATAACGCAGACTATTGCACATGTTTAATGCTGGAAATAACTACACCTTTTTTCCTGGCGTTAAGCTCTGCAATATGCCCGAAAAGGCTGAAACGCAATTTGTGCTAAATATCACAAATTCTGTTTTGGGCATTTTTGGTAATGGGGAGAGGGAGTGGAGTGGAGAGGAGAGAGAGAGAGACAGCACCTATGGGGTGGCACACATAGGGGTAGATTTTCAAAAGGTTACGAGTGTAATATACGCGCTTAACCCTTTAAAAGCCCCCCTGCTTGCGCTGAGCCTATTTTGCATAGGCTCAGCGGCATTCGCAGGCCCCGGGACGCACATATGTCCCAGGGCTTTGAAAAAGGGGCAGAAAGGGGGCGGGGCACCGGTTCGGGGGCGGGACCGAGGCCTCCGGCACACGGCTGTGCCAGGGGCTGGGCCGCTGGCAGCCAGCTGGCGCACGCAAATTACGCATGCCAGAGGCAGGCGTAACTCCTTGAAATAAGGTAGGGGGATTTAGGTAGGGCTGGAGGGTGGGCTAGTAGGGGAAGGGAGGGGAAGGTGGGGGGGAGCGGAAGAAAAGTTCCCTCCGAGGCCGTTCCCGCCCACGCAAAGGAATGTGCTAATAAGGAGTCTTGCTGCCGAGTTTTGTATGATCGGATGCAGTGGATGGGATTTCAGAGCGGCCTTGGCGGGAACGGGGAAAGCCATCGGGGCTCCCCAGGGCTTGGCGCGCGCAAGGTGCACAAGTGTGCACCCCCTTGCGCATGCTGACCCTGGATTTTATAACATGCAGCGGGAGCGCGCGCATCTTATAAAATCGGGTGTACATTTGTGCGCGCCGGGTAGCGAGCACAAATGTGCCCTGCGCGTGCTTTTAAAAATCTGCCCCCCTTAGTCAACTATGTATACTGCTAAAGGAGGGCCAACTAGTAACTCGAGCTGAGGATTTGGTGGTGGTCTAGGGTTTTGGGGCCAGTTTACAGGCAGAATGAGGCGTTCGAACAGCACAGTAGACCTCTCTGAAGATTTGACGCTATTTGGAGTGAGGAAAGTCACACAAAGAAGAGATTTGTACAATGTTCTCTCACCCTAGCTTGATGGACCAAGCTAGATAGTTCCAGGGTACTATCCTCTATTAAAATAATTAAACCTTATTTCAGTTTGATCAAGAATATACTGAAAACAAGATATGTTCATCATACTAGGCACTATCGGCAGATAAGCCTTCGTTTGCCTTGTATTTAATCAATGGTCAGATCAAAATGTTGTTCATATCAACCACTATTTTCAATTATTTTCTTTGCAATTAAAAACACACTTATTTGGCTTGTAATAAATGTCTTAGGTGATAATGAGAAACCCCAACATGGTCCATGTTTCAAATAGCTGGATCTGCATCAGGGGGTCATTTAATGTATTATGACCGTATCTCTTATCATTGCAAAAAATCTTCTTTCAGAATTTGAGATGATCAAACATTGCACAAAATCCTCTTTCAGAATTCAAGATGATAGGTCTCTAAAATTGAAAGAACTAAATTTCAATAATAAAGAAAATTATATATATATATATATATATATATAGATATATACCTACAGCACAAATTTTTCAGCGCTACTCACAAACCATTTTGACAGCGTCTGTGCTTCTTCTATGTGCATGTTTGTCAGTGGGAGGCTGTTTTCCATGATTAAAAAAGCATAAGAGAGCCCTCAATGCTGCCAGGACATAGTTATCATTAGATCAGGAAAACAATCAAAAAATTAGACAAGTATGTGTTCTAAGATATTCTCACATGGCTAAAGCCATAGCTTCAATTATTTACTATCATTGGTTTATTTTAAGACCTTAAACTATTTTTGCATTTCCTCCTATGATAGCACATACAAAAGGCCAAAGCGTCAAAGATCATGTAATCCATTTCCATCTAGATTCCTCAATCATCACTGATAGACTTTACAGAGAAATCATTCAGCTTCCGGAGCTGATCTTTTTGTATGCAAACAATAGTAGAAATTACTTGCAAGATCTGGTATCTGAAAGGACATTTAAAATACAAGGATCTACCAGTTTGTCCACTTTTGTTATTTATTTTCTAATGTGTCCTTGTTCAAAACTTTATACAGGAAGAATGCTGAAAACCCAAGTGGTGGAACATCTCAGTTGCCTTTTTACAAAAAAGATGCAAGCTCCTATTATAAAACATTGTCTTGAAATTAATCATGATTTTTTAGATCTAAAGAAGGGTATCATTGATCAAGTACCCCGTTTCCAAAGGGAGATGATCGTCAAGCTATAATGTTTGATCATCTTAAATTCTGTTGGTAGATTTTCTGCAATAAGAGAGACAATCATAATACATTAAATGACCCCCTGATGCAGATCTAGCTCTTCAAAATATGGACTCATGTCGGGGTTTCTCATTATCAGATAAGAAGATTACTACAAGCCAGAAAAGTGCTATTTTTAATTACAAAGATAATTTTAAAAGATGATTAAGTGATTAAGCATAAGGCAAATGAAGGCTTATCTGCCAGTGTACCTACTATAACAGTTATATCTACTGTATTTTCTGTACATTCACAATCAAATTGAAATAAGGTTTAATTGTTTTAATAGAAGATGTTTCTTTTCTTTGGGTATCTTAATTCCATTCAAAGATGTAGTCAAGAACCTTGGGGTATTATTTCACACTAAATTGTCATTTAAATCCCAGCTTCAGCAGGTCTTATATAAGGGTTACCACAAGCTGTGTGTGCTTCATCATTTGAAGTATATTTTAGAATTGGAGGACTTGTGTATTGTTCTGCAAGCATACGTATTAACATCTATTTACTACTGCAACTCTCAATATGTTGGGCTGCCTGCCTCATGTCTTAGAACCATGAAGATTTTATAGAATTCTGCAGCCTGGCTAACCTTCCAGAAACATAATTGGGAACATATTACCTCAAAATTTAAAAAATTGCATTGGCTACCTGTAAAACAGCTAGTCATATTTAAACTTTTAGTTCTGGTGTTTAAAACAGTAAAATATGATGGCCCTGAATATCTATGTGCCCCCTCAAGAACTATGATCCTCAGGCAAATTTATATTAGTAAATCAATTTATTAAATTTGCTCATTTAGTAACATCTAATAGATGCTGAGCATTTTCTTTGTCAGGTCCTGCAGCTTAGAATACCCTCCCAGACTCTTTAAAATAATTAGATGATGATGTTTTTCAGAAGCAGCTTAAAACCCTTGCTATTTCAGAGGTCTTCAGATCAAACTAACTGACTATCGGGCCGATTCAGTAAAAATCGCGGGAGAGCGGGTGAGCACCTGCTCTCCCGTGCGCGTGATTCAGTATTTAAATGAGGGCCCGCAGTAAAAAGAGGCGCTAGGGAAACTAGCGCGTCCCTAGCACCTCTTTTTTGACAGGAGCGGCGGCTGTCAGCGAGTTTGACAGCCAATGCTCAATTTTGCCGGCATCAGTTCTCAAACCCGCTGACAGCCATGGGTTCAGAAACCGGATGCTGGCAAAACTGAGCGTCCGGTTTTCAAGCCGCGGGCCTATTTTAAATTTTTTTTTTAATTTTATTTTAAATTTTTACTTTGGGACTTCCGACTTAATATCACCATGATATGAAGTCGGAGGGTGTACAGAAAAGCAGTTTTTACTGCTTTTCTGTGCACTTTCCCGTTGCTGGCAGAAATTAATGCCTACCTTTGGGTAGGCGCTAATTTCTGAAAGTAAAATGTGCGGCTTGGCTGCACATTTTACTTAGTGAATCGCGCGGAAATAACTAATAGGGCCATCAACATATCACAGGTGCCATAGGTTGTATCCTTCTATTTCCAGTTTTGCTCTTCTTTGTTTCCAGTTTTAGCTGTTGTTCGCTTCTGTTTTCTCCTTATATACTTATTTACACTTCTTGTCTCACATCTTGCCCTTTTGCTCTGGAAAACACATTTTTTGCCATTTGTACCACTTTTTCTGTTCCCCACTTTAAATCCTTACCATTTGCTGATCTTCTTTGTCCTTGACTAATTTTTTCTTACTAATGACTCCTTTTGTTGAGCCAACCTGGTTTGCATGCTGTAGCCTGTTTCTCTGTTTTTCCATTGTTCTTTACCCCATTCTGCTTTGGTTAAAGTAATAAATTAAACTCTCTCTTTAAACTTCTCCCATTCCGCTTTTATTAAACATTTGGCAACAAATTTCATTTTATCTTCTTTACCAGCATTGATGGGACAGAATTAAAAAAAAAACAAAACCCCACAAAAATACTCCAGACTTCTTGTGGTTATACGTGGTTCAAAAGAACAAAAACAGCCTCTGCAGGTCAGTGGGCCTCCGGAGAGAGTAAGTCCCCAAGTAAAATGATGATCAATATTTCAGACATTTTTAGTTTTTTCTCACCTCATATATAATGGAACGCAGCCTTCATTTGATCAGATAAGGAGAAACCGGTCTCTTACAACATCAAACAAGATGAAACCAAGTCCATAAATGATGAAGGAAGCATGAGGCTGACTGCTTTTGTGGTAACATTGTAATATGGGACAGACATTAGAGGGCTATTTTCAAAGCCATTTCTGCGCATGGAACAGTGATTTATGTGAGGAAATGGGGTCCTCTGCATGTAGAAGTCTGTGCATAGTGCAGGTACACGTGTACCTTTCTGCACAGAGAGTGCTGGTGTTCTGGAGGTGGAGTGTGGGTAGAGTTAGCATGTACTCATGTACATATTTGTGTACATGCACAATTCGCAGTGTGGGTCTGTGTGTGTACTTTTTCCAATTCAGTTTTCAAGGGGAACCGTTTCTCTTTGAAAACTGGCACACCGTCTGTAGGTAAAAAGTACCCTCAGACTTTACACTCTTGCACACAAGTTGTCCTCATGTTAAGATGTTAAGTTGCCTTTAACATCTTAAGTTAAAGATCAGCAGAACGTTTTGACACATGCTCATGGGAATTAATCAAGTTAATAAAAGAAATGTAAATATTGAAGGGGAATGCTGAAAGCAGAGAAGACAGAGGCAGTCTGCCTTTTGCATGCTTAGGTACAAGGAGAGGAAGAATGATTAAATATAGTTCAATTTGTGGAGCAATTTATCACTGCATGTCTCCTGAAAGGTCGTGATCATTCCTTTTATGAAAGATTTCACAGGAAAGTCTGTTCAGACCTCATGAAGGAGAAAAGTCTCAGGCCATAACTCTACATTCCTTTGTGAATCCAGGCGAAAGAATGGGCGATAAGCATGGCACAAAAAGAGGGAGTGGGGGGTGAAGGCTAAATGTACAACCATAAGATCCTAAGGTTTTCTGATTTGATCTCTGAAACCAGACTGAAAAAGGAAGAGACCTGGCAAAATTAAAGCAAACCCTTTCAAAAATAAGATTGGCATGAAGATAGCAACAACAACAAAAAGAAAAATATATATAAACTGATACCTTTTTATTGGTCTAACTTAATACATTTCTTGACTAGCTTTAAGAGGAGATGCTCCCTTAATCAGGTCCAAATCTTTTATCTGTGGACTGCACCAACCTTCAAAGTAAAATAATGCACACACTTTCACTTTGAATCTTGCCGTGGTTAAAAGCATCCGTGGACATTTCTACCTGCTTTTTCTGCAGATATGTTTTTCATGGAAAATAATATCGGGTAGATTTTAAAAGGCCCAAGCTCGTAAATCCCATGGTTTACGCGTGTGGCCAGGCCTTGCGCGCGCCGGGCGAATTTTCAAAGGGGCTCGACCACATGCGTAAACCCCGGTACGCACATAAGTGCCAGGCCTCTTCGAAGGGGCGGGCGAGATATGTGTTCTGGGTGGGGAGGGGCAGGGGGCGAGCTTGGGAGCTGAAAACAAAGAACCCCCCCCCAAAAGGTAGAGTTTAGGGGGTGGGGAGGAGAGGAGAGAGGAAGAGGAAGGGAATTTAGGTAGGGGATAGGGAGCTGGGGAAGGCCCAAATGCGTCGCCGCATGGAAATTGCGAAAGCCCCCACCTTGCGCACGCTCTTGCACATACACGCATGGATTATAAAATCCGGCACACGTGTGCACGGCCCACGGATTTTATAACTTGTGCGTGCTGGGAAGTGCGCGCGCACGTTTGAAAATCTACCCTTATATGTAGAGTTGAAAGTGCAATCTGCATGCATAATTTTCCGTCTCTGACCGACACATTCCTCTAAGAATGCCTCTTTTAAGTGCAGAAATATTTGGGGCAATATTCAGCAGTGCAGCTATCACACGATTTATGTGGCTAAAGTTAGCTGGAAAAATTGTCATAGATATTCAGTGGAGCAGTGCCGATTATGCATTCGGCTGAATATACAGGCCGATACTGTAAAGCAATGGTTCTCAACCGGTGTGTCGCGACACACCAGTGTGTCACCAAGTATACACAGGTGTGTTGCCACACTTCCCGGTCCCCCGCTGACCTAGCTGCTCCCCCAACCCGAGCAAAATAGGTCCTCCACCCGGGCTTAAAACGCTGATAGCCCAGGTGGAACGTGGCAGGACAGCTGGAGTCAGCAGCACCGGCATGCTTTCTTCTTCCAAACCCCCTGCGGCCCGGAAGAGGAAGTGGTGAGCAGCAGTTGCGTGCACGGGAAGAAGAGACCATGCTAGTGCGGGCAGCGTTGGCCCAAAGAAGAGAAAAGAGGCGCAACCTGAGGAATGGATGGTGCGGCTCGGAGAAAAACTAAGAACAGCATCAACCCCCGCGGCCGATGGGACTTCTTTCTCCACGAGGGGTGAAAATGAAGGAGGCTGCTGCTATCGCTAGTTTGGGGGGGGGGGGAGTGAGTAAATGAGCAAGCATATGTGTTTGAGGTGCTATGTGTGTGTGTGTGAGTGAGACAGCATGTATGTGAATGATTGAGGCCTGTATGCGTGTGATTGAGAGTCTGCCTGTGAGAGAGAGAGAGCATGAATGTAAGTGTATGACTGAGAACCTGTATGTGTAAGTTTGTGATTGAAAACCTGTTTGTGTGAAAGAGTGTGTGTGTATGATTGAGATCCTTTGTGTGTGAGAGAGATCATGTGTATGTATGATTAAGAGCCTGTGTGTATAAGTAAAAGAAAGACCATGTGTGTCTGTGTGTGATTGAGAGCTGGTTTAGATGAGGGAGCATGTGAGTATGTGATTGAGAGCCTGTGGGTAAATGAGAGAAAGAGAGACAGTATGTGTGTCTGTGTGTGACTGAGAGCTGGTTTAGGTGAGGGAGCATGTGAGTATGTGATTGAGAGCCTGTGTGTAAATCAGAGAAAGAGAGGACATGTTTGTAAGCATGTGAATGAGAGTCTGTGTGTGAGAGAAAAAGACAGCATGTATGTATATGATTGAAAGCCTGGGTGTGTAAGCGTGAAAAGATAGACAGCATGTGTGTAAATGTGTAATTAAGGGCCTATATAAGTGAGAGAGAAAAAGCATGTGTATATGTGAGCGATTGAGAGCCAGTGTGAGAGAGAGAGAGAGGAGAAAGTTGCAAGCAAACCATCCCTCCTCCTGCTAATTCAAAACAATCTCAGGGTACCTGGATATCAAATGTTCCCAGGTATGCAGAGCAAAGCATTTTTTGTATCCTTATTATTTTTCATTATTGGGCCTTTGTGTCTGCTATTTTGAAATATTTTATTGGTATCTAGAAATTTTTGATACAAGTTTTTAATTATTGGTTATTCCATTCATCAGCTGTTTTGAAATAATCTGTTCTTTTTTTTAGTATGGTTTTGCTGCTATTGATTTTATATTTCTTGATTTGTCATTCTTAACATTAAAAATAATACTGGGCCTTTATTTTTTTATTTCTGCCATGAATTGTAATGAGCAGTGGTCACACATGTGAGCGTGGTCTATCAGGTGTGTCATGATGGGAAAAAGGTTGAGAACCACTGCTGTAAAGTACGCTCAGCTGAGTGCACTGTCATGCTGTTGGATACGCGTTTTGGATGCGCCTCCAAAACCCCTTATACAATAAGGGATTTAGCACGTCCATAACGTACGTTCAAACCCTCCCCCAAATTAATAGTGCTCATCACATGCAAATTCACCCCAGATACTGTAAAAAGAATTGCGCTCAATCCGCAGAAGTTAATTTCTGAGCATCCCAAAAAAGTGTACAGAAAAGCAGAAAATACTCATTTAAATACAGTATCACATGCCCAGGAGAGGTGGCTGGGCGAGCATTAAGAAAGCGGGCGCTCAACACTGAGCATCTGTTTTCCCGCGCACTTTACAGTATTGGCCTGAGTGCCTTAGAGATCCCAACTTTCAAAATTGTCCATGGTTCACCATTTGCACGTGCAACCCTGGTCTGCAACCAAAATGCTTCTGAAATTAATATAGTCAAACTTTACTAAATTTGGGTCACTGAGAACGAAAATGATGCTTAAAATTGTTGGTTGGCTATAGTTTTCAAGATATACTACTGGGTCAGTATATACAACGTTCACTTGAGAATTGCGGAGGATAAGTGAGTTAAGAAGGGAAAGAATCTCAAATTAAACCAGAAATGACCATACATCTTTGACTAAATCTATGAATAAATCTATGATTGGATTTGGACAAGTTCTTGGAGGAAAAGTCCATTACCTGCTATTAAGTTCACTTAGAGAATAGCCACTGCCATTAGCAATGGTAACATGGAATAGACTTAGTTTTGGGTACTTGCCAGGTTCTTATGTCCTGGATTGGCCACTGTTGGAAACAGGATGCTGGGCTTGATGGACCCTTGGTCTGACCCAGTATGGCATGTTCTTATGTTCTTATGTTCTTACCTTTTGGGCACAACAATGCAATGAGATACTCGTGTGAGAGATTCCCACTACATCAGGACAGACTGACCACTCTGATAGTCTTTGCAGTCTGGGAGGAAAAGCATTCAGCATCCAGCACTTGTTCATTCAAGGAAGATATTATCATCACCCTCACACATCAAGCTGGGTCTGATGGACAAAATTAAAGCAGCCTTCAAGTACCTTGGTGATAAATTTCTAAGGTTAAATGAAGCTAAGATAAAGGAAGGTGTCTTTGTTAGCCCTCGGATTCGTGAAATTTTTCGATATGATGCATTTAACCATGCATTGTATGGCAAGGAAAAGACAGCATGGAAAGCCTTCCTGTTTGTGGTAACAAATTGCAGACAATTACAAGGAGTTAATGGAAAATTTCCTCAAGGCATCCAGAAGCAGCTGCATCATGTTACTAAAAAAACATTTTTTGCACTCTCATCTAGATTTTTTTTCCACCAAACTAAAGAGCAGTGAGCGATGAACATGGCGAGCGATTTTACCAGGACATTCCATCAAAGGAAAAATAATATCAGGGCAAATGGAGCCCATCAATGCTTGCAGACTATTGCTGGACAGTGACAAGAGATGTTCCAATTAATGAATACAAGAGACGAGCCAGTAGCCATTTGAATAAAGATTAAACTAGGAACATATAATATATACTTAATAGTTTTTACCCCCTGACATGCCGTAGCTCCTCCAATTTTTTTTTACTCGTGCCCACGTATATATACATGTCAGGCATAATTTGCAGCTTTTAAAATACACATTGCTCTCACATTGCTCGCGTATATGGGCCTTTTAGCAAGAGCAAAGCTTTTAAAATTCATACCATATATTTTATGGGCATAATAATTATAACAATCCAGAATTAAATGCAGAGGCAGATATTTTATAGAGTATTATATACTCTGCTTCTGAAAATACTCATATATATACTTGTAATCATCAGCTCATGCGTGTTATGTATTTATTTACATTTATTATTTATATCATTTGTGTTACATTGTGATGTCTTAACACATATTGTTGTGGGATGTGGACCTTTGAGCCAGAAGCGAGGAATGAATATCGCCACAGGACAATCCTCACTGGACTCGTCTCCGGGAGGTGGCGTAGTCAACGAAGAGGACTCACGAGGATCGGTTCCGGAGATCAGGCAGGACGGCCCTCCAAGGAGCAGATAGCCTATGAACGCAGACGAGCCACTGAGGAGCGGGTACTCAGGGCGTTCACCCAGCGCGATAGGAACCAACTTGCACGAAGAGATGGAATGGAGTCCAGGCAGATGATCCGGGGCAGGCAGCGAAAAGACGAATCGAAGTCCAGGCAGAAGGCCGAGAGAAGACAGCAAAGAGACGAATCGAAGAGATGAGCCGAGGTTGAGTCCAGGAATCAAGCCAAGGAATGGGTCCGAAGAAGGGCAGGACCATGAAGACACAGGAACACAGCATACAATAGCCCCAAGGCACCGAGGGCAGCACAAGGCAGAGCAGCCCGAGAGCAACAGAAAGGATCTGTTGCAAAGGCACTAGAGAAGGGCAGCTGCAGGGTTTAAATCCCCCTCCGGGCTGACGTCATCTTCCGGTGGCGGGCAGACTCTCCCGCCACGGCCCCTTTAAGAGTCGGGGCCTCCCACGCACATGAGTCAGGGGAGGCCCCCGATGCAGTCAGGTTGGATGCGGCCTGCCGCTGCGGCAAGGCCGTTGCGTTGAGGAGCCGCTCAAGGTAGGGGGGACTGGCCGGTTGTGGCCAGACGCCATAACACATATTTGTTTTATTGTTTATTTTTAATTGTTTGCTTTTAACTTTTTCTGTGCTTACATTTTATATATGTTTTAATTATAGTAACCCCTGAGGCAGCTCTATCCTATAGAGCGAAACTCTGCCTGAGTTGGGCACGAATACTGTGAGAATAAAAGTCTTTTACTATACACCGATCTCATTCTTCTTGGTCGCTACACAGCTAAATTGGATCGGCTTCCGTTTGTTTTTTGGGTCCTATTTTATAAAGTATGCATGTACTCTGCTTCTGAAAATACTCATATACATACTTGTAATCATCAGCTCGCTGATACCTCAACCATTTCATCCAGACTTTCACCAGTTCACCTAGACCCTCCAACATTTCACCCTGAAGACTGACTTGTTCAGCAAGACCTCCCACCTAAAAATTACAGACAAAAGACAAGTGTGGTTTCAATCGCACAAGTTAAAAAGTGTAAAAATGTACAGACAAGTTCAGTAAGGTATGCAGATGTACCCCTTTCAAAATAGCAACTTGTGCGCGAATCCCACTATGGAATGCCCCTAAATTGCCCCTTTTTTTTCCTTTTAACATTTACGCACAATACTGCAAGTACACATAGACTATAGGTTTTTGCTAAATACTACTTAATATGAGCAAGTTTCAGTATTATGCATGTAAACCTTATGAAAATTAACCTCATAAAGTCTTTAGTAACTGGATAAACTGGCCTTGTGTAGTTCCTCCAATGTGATGGGTTTGTGCATGGTTACTCTTTCTGTGGTGGTGAAGGCCTTGGTGATGCCCTCCAGGAATCTGTCAGCCTGGACTGACTGAATGCTTAGGGGAGTAAAGGCCCTTGTAGAATCTGTTAATAACCTTTCTGTATGGACCTTTGTTTTCAGTTTTATTTTATTTTGCCTGGGAATTTCAATGTTATAACAAAAAAATGTCAGTGAAAAAATGATTTTGATAAAACACACAGATGAAAAATGAGTGGAAAAGTCTAGTTTAGTTATGCCTTTTTGATCAATTGTTAATAATCTTGCATTTTGAGTTTTTGTAAACCGTTATGATGGCTTTACCGAATGACGGTATATACAACTCAAGAAATAAATAAATAAATAAATAAATAAATAGAAATTCCTAGGCAAAATAAAATAAAAAGTGAAAACAAAGGTTCCTACCTTTATGACATCCTTTTTGTAACCCCGAGGATTCTATTCTTATGCTTATAACGGAGAGGGTGATTTTTCAGTGAATTTGTCTGCATAACTAAGCAGCTACTCAGAAACATTTTCTGGGCTGAAAACTGTCCTGTTTTGGCTAAAAATGCAAAGCCAGGGGCATTTGCTTGTAGGTCCACGGGTACAAAGTACTTGTGGACCTGCAAGCTTCCTATGTTAACAGTAATAGAGAATCCTAGCCTTCATCTCTACAGATGAGCACTTTGTTCTGTCTGATTCAGCAAACTGAAGACTACTTGGGCCTCAGACAGTTCCCTCATGCTAATCTTCGGCGGGGGTTACCTGAGCTCTGCACGTTAGAATGCTTCTGATTCATTCAGCTAATGCGATTGAAATTTGAAATTGGAAAACATTTCTTCTGTAAGTTTTCTGTTGTCTTGAATTAAGTTGAGAAAATCCAGTCTCTTTGAAGTGTTCAATAAATTCTTAGTCATTGTATCCTGTCTTTTGTTCGGATTTAATACAGACAGTTTGCATTCATATTAATAGTCTTTCTCTTTGTCTCCTATATGATGCAGAAATCTTGTTTGGTCTTTTTATCCTGGCTATCAGGTGCTGCTTTTATTAGTGCTTCATTCCAAACCAGAGTCTTGACCCTAAGGGGTCGATTTTAAAAGGCACGGAGGGGCGTCCATGTGCATGGGGTTCCTGGCGCATGCACGTGGATGCCCCAATTTTATAACATGCGCGTGTCACCCACACATGTAATAAAATACGATATCCCCATGCACAATCACGCTCGTGTGTGGGGGGGTGGGGTGGGGGTTGGTGGGAATTTTTCAATTACGTGCAGCAACGCGATCGGTCTTTTTCCCCAGTTCCCTTTCAGTCTGCTCCAATTAATGAGCGGACTGGGAGGGAACTTCCCTATCTTGCTACCTAACATTCCTCCGTTTTCCCTTCTCCACCCTGAACCCTAACCCTTACCTAGTTACCCCCAATTTTTTTGTTTGAATACTTACTACTCCTTGGGAGCAGAAGTAAACTCCGCGGGCCGGCCGGCTGCCAGCATGCGCTTCCCCAGGACAGCGTTTAATGGCGCTGTCCAAGCCCCCCTCCCACCCTGCCCCTCCCCACCCAGACCATACCCCCTGGCCCGCCCCTTTTAGCTGGCCTGGCACTAGACAAAAATTGAACTAGAATGCACAAGCCAGACTATATGCAGTGTAACAATGGCAAAATAGAAATACCATTCCTCATAAAATATTAAACAAAAAAAAATAAAAAAATAACATCCATTAAATCTCATATACAAATTATTAAAAAAATTTCCCAAACATCATTTAAAATAAAACTAGCAAACACATTAAATAATACCCAATAATTAAAACTAGTAAGAATAAAAAAATGTCTTTCTATACCTAGGAACCTTTGTTTTTCAGTTACCCTGAGATTTCTGTGGATTAGTTTGGGGGGAGCAGGGGAGAGTGAGGGAACTTTCTCCTTCCTCTTTCACACACGTTCTTTCATGCTCATACATGCGCTCACATACACATAGTTATTCTCATACATCCACATGCTTTTATCCACACACCTGCTCTCACACTTGCTCTTTTACACACACACACACACACACACACACAAAAACAATGCTCTCACACATACACACACACACACACACACACACACACACACACACACACATAAGAACATAAGAATATAAGAAATTGCCATACTGGGTCAGACCAAGGGTCCATCAAGCCCAGCATCCTGTTTCCAACAGTGGCCAATCCAGGCCATAAGAACCTGGCAAGAACCCAAATATCATCTGTGTATGTGAGAATATCTGCTCTTTCACACAACACATGCACTCTCTTACATAAACATGCTCTCAGGCACACACATAGAAGCTCTCTCACACACGCAGATATTCTCACATACACTGATGCTCTCTCATACATACACATACAGATGCGTTTTCTCAGGCAACCCATGCTCTATCACATACAAATCCACACATGCTGTCCATTAGGCTCAGTCTCCCTTTTCTCTTATAGTGAGAGGGAGGAGCTCAGCAGGCGGGACAGTCTTTTCTTTCCTCCTGCCGCTGTCAGGCTGTACATCACCGGGGCCACGAAGCCTTTTCTCTTCCTCCTGCCCAGGCCTGATGCTCGCGGGGGGGGGGGGGGGCGGACCACATTTTGCGATAAGATCAGCATAAAGGAAGTGCTAGCCCTGTGATTTTTGATTACCGCAGGACCCGGTACAGGAGAAGGAGCAGCAGCTGACTGGGCTCTTTCCTGCTCCCAGTTGAGTGATGCACAGGTCTCTTCTTGTCTTTGCCACCGGTGAGATGGGGGTCCACCGGCGGCTCTCTTCTTTCTTTTTCAGTTCGCCCTTCCCCCACACCTGTGCAGGTGCTGCACAATTAAAAAATTGCGGGGCTAGCACTTCCTTTATGCTGATCTCATCACGAGATTAACACAAAGGAAGTGCTAGCCCCACGATTTTTAACTACCGCGGGATTGGCACAGGAGGAGCAGCAGTTGAACGGGTTCCCTCCTGCTCCCGGTCGCGTGATGCATGGACCTCTTCTTGTCTTTGCCACCGGTGAGATGGGGTCCACCGGCGGCTCTCTTCTTTCTTTTTCAGTTTGCCCTACTCTCCCTCCCCCCTCCCTCCCCCGTGCCAGTCCCGTGGTATTCAGAAATTGCAGGGCTAGCAAATTTAGCTAAATAAATACCAGGAGGCAGGGGGAGGCAGCCACTGAGCGTTTTGGAGGGCACTTTCTGCCACTCCAAAATTTTGCTGCCTGAAGCGGCCGCCCCACTCTGCCTCATTATAGAACTGCCCCTGTATGCACAGTTGATTGCATGATGCAGACCCCTATAGAAATAGGCAGGGAGACTGTTCAGAGAAAGTACTGAAACCATGGCCTGCACAATCTCATGGCAAGGGGCTGAGAATGCTGCCTCATTTGTATACTCTTTGAAACACTTATTCGCTTCAGCTCTTTAAGAATCAATTAAGATAGCACCAACACTTAAACATATATGAAAATATGATTATTACAGTAGCTCGTGAAGGTATCAAGCATCACGTGTTGCTGTCTTGACATTCAAGTATGTATGGTAACCGCATCTCTGCTTTCATTTTATTGGATTAAGAGTTGCCGTGCCCATAAAGGAACTCAGATGGTGAAACATGCCTTTCTTTAATTTAGAGGAAGCACTACTGCTCGTTGACAGTTCTAGGGTGGCCTGACAGCTCTGATGTTCTTAACAAGGCAAAGTAGTATTGGAGAACTAAAGGCTGGATGAAAAGGTGTCCTATCTGCATAAGCCACTTTCTACAGAATCTCTGATATGATTAAAGCAGAGCAGAGTAGTATCAGAAATATATCTGCTTCTACAGTGAAGCTCCTGTAAAACAGAACAGCAAAGCACTGTCATGGCAGGGCAATAATACAAATAGTATTTTCAGAACAATTTCTCATTAATACTCATATCACCTCATAGTTGAAATACTGGGATATAACCCAATTTTTGCACAATGGTCCACTTGAGGTGGATTCATCACCCTCCTCAGTTTCTTCATCGATAATTTGTTTCTTCTTCTGTTGGGCAGTTGCCTCCTCTAGCCAGGAAAGACACTAATGGATGCAAGTAGTGTGTACTGTGCAACACTTTATGAATAACGTGTTCTTCTTCAGAGGCACAAGTGTTAATAATGCTCTTGTGTAATTGATCACCTGAAACCTGCTTTTAAGGAGGCTAAAGGTATGCTTGATGGGGGACTACTGCAGCAGTCTACAGATGGAGAGGTGTGACCAAGGAAGGATTTAGCATCAAAGCCAGTGGGGATTCCCATTATCTTGCTTTCAGAATTAGCTATAAGATCCGGGGGTACACAAGTACCCATGTAGCAGCAATGTGAACTATTAAATATTTTCCCCTTAGAGCCACAGAGCTGTACCTCAAATGCATGAACATTATAGCTAAGCCAAGTGACCAGAAAAGCACCTCTCTTAAAGGTAAATTTTCAAAGGCTTACGAGCAGGAAAAAAGGCCATATACATGTGAAGGTGGCCCAGTCACGTGTAATGTGTATTTTAAAAAGGGGTCACGTGTATGTATATGCGCCTTCATGTGCAAAAGTGTACATGGGAAAAAGTGGCATGATAGGGGCATGTCGGGGCAGGGTTTGAATGCAATGAAGTATTTTAAAAGTGACATACGTGTGAACGTCATCCAACTTACATGTGTTCATTTACTACTACTCATTTACACACACAAGTGCAAACTTTCATTTTTGACTTGGTGTTTGGCAGATTCACTTCTTTGGGTGAGTGGACACAGAAGCAGGCTAGAGGGTGGGAGGGAGTGTACCAGGGATCCTGGACATACAGGGGGGTCACCAGGACACACAGAGTCATAAGATAAGTGGGTGGGTGGGAGTGAGAGTATTTGGGATTTACAGGGTCAAAAAGGGGGGTGAGAGTGAGTATACCTGAGACAAACTGAGCCATACTGGGTGGTAACTGGGACATACTGTTTTATATTAGTGGTAACTGGAACAGATTGGAGGATAACTGGGACATATAGGGCTATAAGGAAGGGGGATGGGAGTAAGTTTTATTGTGGCCTACTGAGGGGTAGGAGTCAGTGGTGGAGATTACCATTTCAAAATGACTAATTGCCTTATGGATATTTATGGCACAACTGCTGAGGAAAAAGAGAGAACAGAGGAAGAAGAGGTATCCCTTACAGAGAGTATATAGAATTAGAGCACAGTTTTGTATCTCTCAGAAGAACAAGTCATGCACAAGTTCAGATTCAAGCCCTTTTTATTATTAAACATTTTTGGTCATTTGCAGTGTGAATGCAGCAAACAAACACAAGATTCAATTACTCCATCACTCTAGAAAAGGGAACCGTACTGTTCTGTGCCAGCAGTTAGAGTAGGACCTGCAACCTACCACCTGCAGGGGCCAAGCCTTGCCAGACATGTCAAATTCACCACCGCCCTGGCATGTTTGGCTACCGGCACCTTCCAGACTCCTCTAGGGGTCATGGCTGGAATCAGCCAGTCTGCCAGTTTCTAGTTGCGTTGTTCAGAAAAACACACCAATGTATATTCTTCCCTCAGAGAAGATAGCAGTGACATCAAATACTGATTGATTTCTATCAAATAGCAGGTTTCTCCTTTGTCTTGAGGGCTATCGAATGTACTCACAATCCTGTAAGGGTACCAGGGAGAGACAAGACCACTTACCGCAACCGCAAGGGCTTCCTCTCCCTCAATACACAGGTGATCTACGATGCCAAGCAGATCATCCTAGACATGGTGCACAGGTTTCCAGGATCCACTCACGATACCTATATCCTCTCGCAGTCAGGAATTAATGACATCTTCCAGGAAGGGCACATCACTGGGAACTGGCTTCTAGGTAGGAATGTACTTATCACTACCACCACACAGTAACTAACCTCTTCTTGTTGTCTACCACATTTCTAGGTAGACTTTCGGCATAGGTCTAGGAGGATTGCTGCAACCTACACCTGAGAATTACCCTGCTGCCCATTCCTAAGGGATATCTAACGCTGCTCTTCTCTGTTACAGATAATAGAGGATATCCACTCAAAACCTGGTCCATGATCCTGCTAGCTAACCCACAGACCACTGCAGAAGCTTGCTACAATAGGGCACACCAGCAGACCAGGGCAGTCATTGAGAGAACATTTGGTCTACTTAAAACATATTTCTTCTTACTGGACACTTCTAGGACATGCCTTCTCTATAACTCATCTAAAGTCTGTGGCCTGTCTCCTCCCGAGGGACTGGAAGATAATCAGGATGATGAGGTGGAGGAAGAAGATGATCTGAATCGGGGGAATTGTAGGAGGTACATTGCCTGAGTCAGTGGCTGGCTATAGAGAAAAGGAACACTTTCATAGGAAGACATTTTAGACAGTGATGGTGAATTTATTTACATGGTGTGCTCAATGTGACGAATAATACAGAAAATCATATCATGTACTTCTTTGGCCGCCCTCTTTTTCAGGGAGGGTCAAGCTCTGGTGCCTTGGACTTTCCAAGTCTAGTGTTCCACAGCGGTGCCCGCTTGCAGCTGACACTGCCATCGGAAGGCACAGGACCAGAGGGCAGTGGCTTATCTTGATGCAGCTGAGAAGATGGCCCAGCTGCTGTGGTGAGCCTGTGCTCCACCTGTTCCCTCACAGAGAGAGGTGCATAATTCTCTCTCATGGTGGCTGGTGTAATGCTGCACATTGCAATAATGCAAGTGGTGGTGGCAAAAGAGGATGTGGTACTATGATAGAAGGTGGTGGAGGCATAGGTGGAGCAGCCAAGGGGGCAGATGGAACTCTAGCCTGAGGAGGCAGGAGCTAGAGGGCAATTGTGATGCAATGGAGGCCCAGACTGCAGTGTAGGGGGAGATGCTCCAGAGGATGCTCCCCTACCAGCCACAGCTCCATACTGTGTGCCTTATTTTAAAAAGCATTTACATGTGTAAAATGGGGTTTTACTCGAGTAAGTGGGCTTTTGAAATATATGCTATTGAATTGTCTATAGGATTTACTTGTGGAAGTGCACTTTACTTGAGTAAATGTCTTTTGAAAATTGCTACAACAGTATATTACCTTTACATGCTTAACTCCTTTGAAAATTACCTCCTATATGCGTATATTCTCTTTAAACATATCGTATACCTGTATTTTGGGATAACAGCTGGATCCGTCTACTCTGAGACTTTAGGATCTGATCCAGTGTTTCTCCTTAGAGTTTGCAATGTGAGAAAAACCTAGACCAGACCGACCTGTCCCTAATGCCATTGAACCTGCTGGTATTCAACCTACACAAGGTACAGAGCGCACTGTTAGCTCGCGTTTGGACGCGTGTTTTCGACGCGCTAGCTTTACCCCTTATTCAGTAAGGGGTCGAAAACGCAGCGTCCAATCCCCCCGAAACTAATAGCGCCTGCAACATGCAAATGGATGTTGATGGCCCTATTAGTTATTCCTGCGTAATTCAGTAAGTAAAATGTGCAGCTAAGCCGCACATTTTACTTTCAGAAATTAGTGCCTACCCAAAGGTAGGCATTAATTTCTCTCGGCACCGGGAAACTGTACAGAAAAGCAGTAAATAATTAAAAACAAAAATTTAAAATTGGCCCGTGGCTCGCGGGTTGAAAACCAGACACTCAGTTTTGCCGGCGTCCAGTTTCCGAACCCGTGGCTGTCAGCGGGTTTGAGAACAGACGCCGGCAAAATTGAGTGTCGGCTGTTAAACTCGCTGACAACTGCCTCTTTTACCGCGGGCCCTCATTTAAATACTGAATCGCGCGCGTGGCCTGTGTGTGCGCCGGGAGAGCGGGCATGTGCCCGCTCTCCTGCGACATTTACTGAATCGGCCTGTATGTGTGCTAAGTCTTACAGTTTTTCAGTCTAAGAGTTTCTAATGGTTCTCTGTAGCTTCTTCTACCCTAACAACCCTTTATCCTTTGAAATAGCTGATGAAATTAACAGGTCTGAACCAGCTTCAGTTGGTAGACAATCTCTGATAAATTGCTGGAATACATTTGGTGTGAGGGTGCTTACGGATTAGTGGTGAAGATGGGTGAGGGAGAGGTTGGAGAAAAAACAAGGAGTCCCTGATAGCTTACAGCTGGTAACTTTTGTGCGAGAGTACTGAAATAGCAAATGATCCTTGATGTTTAGTAGAACTCAAGGCAATGCAGAACTGCATTCAGGATAGGTCTGGGAGAGATATAAGTGTGTTTAATGCTATATAGGGCTTGGCAAAGGGTACTAAGCTTTCTGAAAAGAAGCCGGGCCCTAACAGCCAGGCTAGCCAGTGGGAGCATGGAGAGGGGTAGGCGTGTTGCTGTACATTTCTCAAACACCTGTATTAAGATTGGTAGATCGTCAGTCTCTGTATTACACAAATTATAGCATTTTATTTTAGTAATATCTGAAGCTTATGGGATATCGAGGTTACTTAGTTGACTTTTCAGCAGCAGCCTGCTTCAGGTGTATTCTTCTCCTACCAATAGTGCTGGCTGCTGCTCCCCAGCACTGACCTCGGCTACAGCAGCATCAGGAGGGGGCCGGGTTCTCAATGTTGTCCTTATTCTCCTCCTCCTCTGTGAAGAGAATACAAAATGTGTGGCATTTCATGTACTCATTTGCTTCAAGATGTGATGTGAATTATCATACAGGCAGTTTGAGGACATTCGTTTTGTGGGAGGGGTGTAGGCAAAGGGAAGTGCGCCTAGCCATGGGACATCCATAATCATATGGTGGTGGCCAGGCCATATAATAGTTATTTGATATATGGAGGCTTTGGTTCAGCAATATTTTATTATTTGGTGCCTGTTTATTATTTATTAATTTTATAGATTGATAGGCTGCCTGTGCTGAGGCTGTAGGCGGCACACAACATAGCATACATGAATACAATAAAATATGGGTTTGAAGGTAGACTCTGTGTCAGGATAGGTAGAATTGGGTTGTAGTCAAGGGTCATTATGCATCACCTAGTGTATAGGTGTTTCTAAAATAGGGGGCATATACTTTTAGTGGTTAGAAATTTTGGAATGGGTTTGAATACTTTGAAGAGTTTCTAGCTAGCCCTGAGGGTGCCTTTCAAGTGACAGCTCATGACAGAGTTGCCCGTGACCCAGAGAAATGCCAGTGTCCAATGTAAGTTTGCATAAGGGTTTGTTTACACTCAAGGCAGAGAAAGGGTCTTGCTGAGCATTAGGCCTTTACTATAGCTGGTGATGGAAACAGGACATAGACAGACCATGTGAAAATCTCCCTGATGGCCATATCATGATCTGATCTCCAGCTCCATCCCACCTGGATGCAATCAGTCCAGCCACGTCCTTCGCTTCTGGCGCAGCTCCTAGACAATTTTCTTCAGGGCCTCAATTTATACAGAGAAATAGGAATGCAAAGTTTAGTGTGCATTATAGCTGTACTGTGATATCCATACTGATATGTAAATATATTTACTACTGATTTCTGGAGTGAGTAGTATGGCACTTTGCACTCCCGTAATGCACCTAGAATTTGGTGTGCTGCCACCAGGCTCAAAAGTACCTTAGAACAGGGTCACTCCATGAACTACTGTGGTACCCCTTTTCATGAGGGAGAAAGCTGGGCAGTCCAGCCAGTGGGAATATCCCTTACTGGTAATAGCTAATTAAAAAAGAATAACTCTAGCACTTCAGTAAGCATGCAGCTTTGGGGAGTAACAGGAACCATAGGACAGGGCCAAATCTTTGCCTTCTGAAAGAAAGACATTGGTTTACGCTGCTTTTGGGGCCACCATTAAATCTATCACATGTTCCAGAGGATGTTCTAGCTCACAATTTTACCATTATTATTCTTGTGACTGTTGGTTTAAGTCATCCCTTGTTATCCTTGCCTATGATTTCATTCTTGCATTATATTACCTTGGCAACACATGTACATTGATCATGCTGTTAACTGAATTACATCTGTTACTGCATCCATACATAACTGTTGACTCTTGCCCTATCTGTAGGCCACATTGGGGCCCCTTCCAGTGACCTCTGTGTACACACTAAGCAGCCCCATCCCATCCCTTCACCCCTTTAGCCAGCCTAGTGAGCTCCCATGCACACCCTAACCAGCCCTCACTCCCATCCCCCACCCCTAGAGCCCTCCTTAGTGACTCCCAGGCACACCCTAAGGAGCCCCCACCCCCAGCCTCATGCCCCTATAGCCACCTCTAGTAATCCTCCATGTACACCCTAAGCAGCGCACACCCCTACTACCCCTGTGGGTATGAAGCTGTATGGTTAAAGGCACATTGCAGGCCTTCCAGGCCTGTTTGTTCTGGAGGAGGTTCCTCCTCATGCCTGGGAAGGGGAAGAGCCCCTCATGTTATCCACCACCAGGTATGCCAGTCAGGCAACATCCCTGGTGATGAAGTTAGGTAGGTGAGCTTGTGATGACATCGTGGAATGAGCATGCTCTGGAAGAATGTGAAGTTGCGCATTGCGGAAGTGTGCGTGTGTACGATACACGCACAAATTTGTGCGAGGACTCGAAACCACGTGCAAATGTAAGTGAGACATACACGTACAATGTATACATAAAAATTACCTGTATTTTATATCATGTATGTACATGCGTATGTTATCAAATTCATTCGCATGAGCACGTGAGTCTGTATGTGCATGAATATGGGCTCATGTGAGAATCTTTTAAAGTTATCCCCTCTATGTACCGTCTTTTTACAGGCTGCAGTAAAGTGTGAAAATTGGTCACAGGACATATTTTAGCTGTGGCAAATAACCAGTTCCTTACTCCAGCTTTTCATCTTGAGGCAATTTTGGACCTTGTGCAGAAGTGATCGCGAGACTGTCTCTTTCCAAGTAACGAGAAACAACAGCATGGAGGGACTTTTTTCAACTTTATCTGGAGCCAGTTTTTGTTTTCAATCTCTTTGTCTTAGGTTAGAGTAAAAGAAAAAAAGTGTATGGGTAACCAGTTACCAGGGTTTTCTGTGGTATGTCGATGAGGTTTGAGCCTGCAGCCCTAGGAGTTGCAGGCTGTGGGCCTGCTACTGACTCTCCAGAGAGTCCTAGCATTTTTACCCTCTATACTAGGGAGAACTATACATGCCTCTGCAGTACTCCTATTGGATCAGCACTGTGTGCACCTCAAATTTAGACCTACATATAAGGCACTCCCAGAAGGCACATCCTTTTTGGCGTCTGCTTCGCAGAAGCTCTATTCCTCAAGCCTCTGATCCTGACCCTGTTCTTACCTTGTTATCTTGTTCCAGTGTTCCTGTCTTGTAATCTTGATCCACTACTCCTGCTCCACTCCTGTCTTCTAGATCCTGTCCAGCCCTTAGGCTCTACCATCATGCCTCAGGCATAACCTCTCTAGATACACACCTTCCATCTGGAGCGGCCCTTGATAACCGAGTCTTGATAGCGCCGACATGGGAGGATAAGAAAATAAATTGATTTTCCCTTCCATAGGAAACAATAGGGGATTTTGGATTTGAAGGGAGATTGCTCAGATTTATTCTGGCCCTGAGTAGGAGTAAATTTATTCAGGATCGAAGAGATGAATAGAAGGCATGTATGAGGAGGGGTGAATCATCATTTGTTGGGTGGTAACGTGGGTGGGGGTCGAGCCTTAGAATGGAGTGTATAGGCAAGCTCTGCCTTCTATGCTTGGTGAAAAAACAAGAAAAACAAGACCGATGCCTTGGAAAGTAAAATTTATTCTAATAGATCCAGTTAAAAAATGATGCACCAAATAGCAGCCAAATATCACCTCTTATGATTACATATTTTTGGCAAAACCTAGTTGATGCTAATTTGCCAAAAACAGGCTCAGACCTCTGGCAGTGAATCAAACCCATCATTCTTTGCAAATAAATAGTTGCCTTCTACAGTACTTTTGTGTCTGATAGATTGACAGGTATGAGCAATGCATTATTAAGTGTCACGGACTCTGTTGTAAATTTGGCATTGTTAAATAATATTCCCTAGTATAGAGTTCTCTTACATTCAGATATGTGTTGGAGTCACATCCCCACACATCTATAATTTGTCAAGCTCATTTAGGGTGGTTTTTAAGCAAAGACTCACTTTTTCACCCTCTAGGCATCACATGGTTTATCTGATATCATATTCCACAACATGCAACTAAATAACAGAAGGTATTAAGAAATAGAGGCTGCTCTGTCATAGTTTCTCCCTAGAGCATAAGAGTGTCATCCCAGTCTTCTTGTCTTAGAATCAGGTGAGCACCATTCTCAAACTGCAGCCTCCTGTGTGAAAATATACCATGACTAGCCGTTAAGCCCGTTAAAACGGGCGAGATTCCATCGGTCAGACCGGCACGGTTAGAGCCGCTCTGTTCTCCACAACTTCCCTTTTCCTTCCATCCTCTCTCACCTCATCTACAACCCCTTCTCTCTCCCAGCCCTCCTCCACTCTTTTTTCCTCTTCTCCAGAACTTCTTACCCTTCCCACTTGTTCAGTCATATCCTCTTCCCTTTTCCCTTCCCCCTTCCCCCTCACCTTCCCTTTCCTTCCCCTTCTCCCCTCTCCCTCAGCCCTCCTCCACTCCCTCTTTTTCTCTACTCCACTTTACCCTTCCCACTTACATCCTCTTCCTTCCATCCCTTCTCATCTTCCCTTTCCTTCCCCTCCTACCTCCTCAACCCTTCCCTCTCCCTCAGCCCTCCTCCACTCCCTTTTTCTGTATTCCACAACTTTACCCTCCCCACTTACATCCTCTTCCTTCCCCTCCCACCTCCTCCACAACCCCGACCCTCCCCCTCAGCCCTCCTCCACTCCCTCTTCTTCTCTCTGGCATGTCTGACACTTAGATACCGCCGCTGCTGCTCCATGGGAGGTCTCCGGGGGTCTCTCTCGCGCGCGCCTCTCCACCGGGCTTGTTGCTGGCCCGCCCGATGCTCGGTGATGAGGCGCGCGCGAGAGAGAGACTCCCGACGACCTCCCATTTCTGTGTCTGTGCCGCCGCCGCTGCTTCTCCCCGCGCAAGAGAGAGAGACCCCCCGGAGACCTCCTGTGCTGCTGCCACTGCTCCTCCTCGCCGTTTCCAAGACAGCCGTCCGCTGGGCTCCCCTCTGACGGACGTGCTCTCACGCATGCGCAGTAGAGCTGCTCCATACTGCGCATTTGCGGCACGTCGGTCCAAGCCCATTTATATGGTAGATAACCTTGTAGATAGCCATTATTAATCTACAATGGCATAAATGTAATAAATACATCTCTCTACTATTCCACTGTCCATTCTTTACATAAATGAAATACATCAAATATGATTCATAAGGAGATACAATGAGAAATCCTAACCCCATCACACATTGCCATATTAAAAAAAAAGGCAATCATTGTTTAAATCTTCTAAAAAAGATTTTTAATTTTGGTCTGGAAGTTTTGGGCTAAATCTAACTATGAGAAATAATTTGGGTACCTTAGCACAAATTCTCAAATTTACTCCTTAAAAATGAAAATAATTGGACTTACCCTAAGGAAAGATGCTGTTGCATGAAAATGCTAGAGAAATAAAGCTACAAATAGACAATTTCTAGCCCATTTTAAATTTGAACCAAATATCAAAACAATTCTGTTATGCCTCAGTACTTTGCTTGTCAAATCATTGGCTGTTAATCTGACTCTAGCATTGCAACACTGTTTTGAATTATATCAACTCTGAAGCAAGATTGATTGGTGGTCTGTTGTATAAACTCGACTATTTAAATATTTCTGCTCTTGATTAACTATTTGGCAAAGTAGTAGACCAAGAGTATTAAATAAGTCCTGTAGTGGGAATAAACTATGACAGGGTAACGAACAGTTGAGAGAAGTTTTATATAAACTATGTGTAAGAAAAAAAAACCAGCCACACACATACACTGTGGGCCTGTCAGGGTTAAGAGCATTTAGAAGGCAGCGCTTGGATTACAGAGAAGGAAGGTGGGGATAGCTGAAACTAGACATCATGCTCTAGTAATGCCAACAGGCTGATTCCTTTGGCTTGATTGAGGATTCTTGAAGAAAACTTCTCGATTGAATATTTAAGATGATGGTTCTTAGGTTAGGGCCACTTTTAAGAATTCTTAGTTCTGTCGTCCAGAGAAGAGTTCCAATGCTTTTGCCACACTTACTTTGGACCTCAGAATTTTTTTTTTTCCGACCTGGTAGTTTCCTCCTGTTCCTTTGGGCTTCCAGCTCAATCGGAACTAAGACTGGGATCTGGCACTGTGAGCCTTCATTTGCAAGTACCCAGAGATTTTTCTCTTATTTTATATTCTCTCCCAACTGACTTTAGTCCAGTCAATATAGCAACAGTCCTTGGCTAGGGACCATGTAAATCCATCCATTCATTCAGATAAACTAGTGGCTGGTTACTGTCCAGCAAGGCTATGGGTACCTAAGAGGCTGGATGTTTAGTGTTGGCAGCTGTTTAGATTATTATAGCACTTGGAGGGAAAACATACAGAAACTTGGTCTTGGATTAAGTATGGGATCTTAATGTTCATCTGCCCAGGATGATAGAGAATCAATGAGGAAGAAACAAATTGACTTGGATAAGGTGTGATATCTTACAAGCAGGTCAAGCCTCTATAGCTGGCAGTTGGGATATATCCTTGTAGTGTGTTACAACTGGGCAAACTGGAGAGGCCAATTGGACTTTTTCTGCCATCTTATACTTTAACTGTTCAGGACATGGGATCATTTTTGCACTGCAGTACATCACCAACTTGGACAAAATTTGTGCTGTGTATCTCCCAATTGAGCATGGCAACCACTCAAACTCAAAGAAACATCAGTGCTTCAAAATTGCTTCATATCCCCCATGTGTAAAAATAAACCGCTGCAACAGGTGCTGCTTTTCATCATGGTTCTGTTCTGTTCTGTTCCTGTGTTTTAGGCTTATGAGAATTTTTTAGTCATTTAACTGGATTTATGTCTATACCTCTTAACAGGTTCCCAACTGGGAACCTTTCCTCTGAAGATCTTCCCTGTTTCAGCTTCTCAGGGTTAGAGAGTAAGGTTATATTCCATCTAAAAGAGAGAGCTTTTCCCTCTGTAAGCTGCATGTTAACTGGATAGGGAAGAATCTCAGGAACAGTATGTAAATAAGGACACCAAAGATTAAATACAATTTAAAAAGGGTACCTGAGTCTTGGAGCTTTCTCAACAGGTGTGTAGCGGAGTCCCAGAGATGGCAGGTGACGTGGTGGACTCTTGGGGATTTGGAGGCTGAAGGCAACATAAGAACATAAGAAAATGCCATACTGGGTCAGACAAAGGGGCCATCAAGCCCAGCATCCTGTTTCCAACAGTGGCCAAACCAGGCCATAAGAACCTGGCAAGTACCCAAAAACTAAATCTATTCCATGTTACCATTGCTAGTAATAGCAGTGGCTATTTTCTAAGTCAACTTAATTAATAGCAGATAATGGACCTCCAAGAACATATCCACTCCTTTTTTAAACACCGCTATACTAACTGCACTAACCACATCCTCTGGCAACAAATTCCAGAGTTTAATTGTGCATTGAGTAAAAAAGAACTTTCTCCCATTAGTTTTAAATGTGCCCCATGCTAACTTCATGGAATGACCCCTAGTCTTTCTTTTATCCGAAAGAGTAAATAACCTATTCACATCTAACCGTTCTAGACCTCTCAGGATTTTAAACATCTCTATCATATCCCCCCTCAACATAAAATTGCTCCCACAATAAACTTCTCCCCCTCCTTCCAAAAAAATACAGCATTAGCAGCACTGAAGCTGCAGGTAAAGGAAGAACCCAGCAGCCAGGAAAAGAAGAGAGGCCTGGTATGGAGCCTGAGTGTTGTGCTGCTTTAGCTCCTAGGCCCTGATGGTGCTCGATGCAGGCAGCCGTGGGGATGAGGCCCAAGGGATGAGATAGGTCTTCTCTGGGGAGACAGCATGGTGGCAGAAGGTCAGGCGATTGTTGGCTTCATTTCAAGTACTGTGGTAATTCCAGAGAGGCTCCCGGTAGCCCAAAAAGGTGTAAGTGATACCCCTGGGGAAGGGGCTGGAGTGAGAATATCAGGTCCCTGTTCCTGCTGCCAGGCCCGCCTGCTGTTAATCCGGCTGTAGTGGTGAGCAAAAGGCCCCATTGGAGGCTGCGGTAAGGCACTGCAGCGAGGGGGTGAAATTGGAGCTGCTGGCCCTCCCTACAGCTTCCTGGGCAGTGCAGATTAGAAAAAAGAAAAGAAAAAGCGCGGCCATGGTTTTAAAGCTGGGAGCTGCAGGAGGCTTTGGGTGCCTTGAGAAAGCCCCTGGTGCAACAATGAAATGTGGACCACGATTCTGCTGACATCATCGATGACGTCAGCAGGGATCCGCAGATCTGAAATGGGGACCACAGAAAAATTTAAAAATAAAGTAAAAGAAATTAAATCAAAAGAAATTAAATATAGCGTGCAGGAGGGGAGCTCTCAGGGATAATGAGGATGCCCCTGCCATGCTGCAAAAATCTATTTCAAAAGTGGAAGTAGCTCTGATGAAGTCCTGGCGATTTGGGGGTAAAAACCTCTAAAACCACCCATAATCCATTTAATTCAGATTGTAGGCACCAGGGAGGAGGCTGGGGATCCTTAACCCATGTTTATTTTGATGCAAAAGTTACAGATTTTAAAATATGGGCATCGATGCCAATGGGTGATTTTTGGGTTTAACAGGTGTGTGGGGTAAAACAGGTTAGGGATGGCTAGTCTAATACAGACTTTCATTACATGGAGAGGATATTTGAAAATAATCTTTGTTCTGCATCTGCACAATACATGAGCACATTTAGGCTTTATAATTGAATTCTATTGCTACAAGAATTCCAGTCCATTAAAATTCTGGTTATCCGGACCAGGTTTTCCCTGACTAAAACTAGTGCCATCACTATAGCACAAAAACAATTCCGAAGTGGTCTCCAGGGAAACCTGGAGATGGCTTTGCTAGCAATGGGCAAACAAGCAGGTGCGATTATACCAAGACATAGTAAAGCACAACAGAACAAAGACCATTAGAAACATTATGAGGAATGTTAAATGTCACCAAAATTCTTTAACATGACAAACATTTGAGGCAAGACACAGAGAAAGCTTGTCATGGATTATTTAGAAGTGCTATCACTTAGCATAAGAACTAATTTGAGCAGTGACATCAATGAGAACAGAAATTTAATGATGCTAAAAGTTAGGGTGACAGTTTAGAATTAGAAAAAAACACAACTTCAGTTGGAGTGGGAGAGCTTTGCTTTGGCTCTAATGAAGATTGAAAAAGTGCAGAAAAACATTCTTTATTGACAAGGACAGTGTAGTGACATAGTGTGACTGAAAGTGTGAGAGTAATAGTGTGAATTTTATTTAAGGAATCCTGCTAAGGTAAGGCCAAGGATAGTAAAGATAATTTTAAGTACTGCTGACCCACAGAAGTAGTTGTCAGGATTTGTTAGACAATGGCAAGAATGAAATTTGATGAAAGAGTGTAACTGCTACACAGTTTCAAGAGAAAACTAAAACACTTGCAAGAATATAGAAGCATTTCCAAGCTGGAAGGTGTTCAATGGTGATACTACTAATAAAAAATGCAGTTTAAAAAAATGACAGTGCTTGTTCCTACAGGAGACTATTAAAGAAAATCTGCAAGTGTTATATTTATCATTATAGCACAAACTGAGAATTGCCCTGGTAGTCTCAATATTCTGACAAGGAAGAAAGGAGACATGCAAGCACCTTTGTAGAGCAGTACCAAGGTTGAAAGGCTTTACTCTAAGAGACTGAAAAAAATAGAATAGATAAAAGGAGAGGGCATGCCGCAGAAAGAAAGGCATTGACGTAATTAAAGACAAAACCTTGCCTTTAAATGCTTATGTTCATTTATTTATTTATTTCTTGATTGATTGATTGATTGATTTTTATATACCGTCGTTCGGTGTAGCCATCAACAATAGTTAACAAAGCATGACAGAAACAATTTCTAACACAGGTAAGTACAGTGCATGCTAAAATAATAAAAAAGAGACAATATCACTCATGATAAGAACGGGTTAAATTTAAGCATTAAAAGGGAATAAATATTAAAGCAAGACTAAAAGAAGTTTAAATTGTGGAATGAATATGGAGAATAGGTTGTAGAGGATGAGTGGATTATTAGGGATCTTGATATGCTTTTGTGAATAGCCAGGTCTTTATATCCTTTTTAAATATTTTGAGACTTGTTTGTAATCGAAATTCAGTAGAAAGTGTGTTCCATAATTTTGGGCTTGCAAGCGAGATTGCATGTTCACGCACTTGCGAGAGTTGTGCAGATCGTATTGAGGGGATTGTTAGTAGACCTTTGTTGGCTGATCGTAGGTTTCGTTGAGGTACGTGAAGTTTAATTGCTGCATTCAACCAGTCTGTCTGTTCTTCATATATAATTTTATGTTTGATGGTAAGTACCTTATTTATTTATTTATTTTAGATTTATATTCCACTTTTTGCAGCACTTCAAAGCGGATTACATTCAGGTACTGTAGGTATTTCCTATTTGATTCGGTATTTTATTGGTAGTCAATGTCATGATGTAAAAAATGGGGTCATGTGCCATATTTCTTGGTGCCAGTTAGGATTCTAGCTGCTGAATTTTGGAGAATTTGTAGGGGACGAATGGTAGAAAGGGGTAGGCCAAGTAAGAGCGAATTACAATAGTCAATATTGGCGAATATGAGAAGTTGTAATACAGTCCTGAAGTCGTCTGGGTTTAGAAAGGGCTTTAGTTATCTTAGTATTAGTAGTTTGTGATATCCGTCTTTTATTTTTGCTGCAATGTGTGTTTTGAAGCTTAATTCACTGTCAAAGATAATTCCAAGGTCGTATGCGTGTGTAACGGGAGATTTCAGACTTTGGGTCCTCAAGTTTTAGTGGAGGTAGTGGTGCCGGGCTAGTTTTTCTCTCTAGGAGTATGATTCTGTTTTGTCGATGTTTAGTATAAGTCTCATGTGAGTCAGTAGTTGTTTGATTATAGAAAGATACATGGCAGTTTTTTTGTAGGTTGAGTCTAATGTATATTGGATTGGAATTAATATCTGTATGTCATCAGTGAAAAGATAGTGAGTCAAGCTGAGACCTGCAAGTAAGAGCAAATAGATGTTAAAGTGGTGGATAGGGATAAACCTTGGGGGACACCAGTTTTGAGATGAATTTTGTCGGAAAGGGAGTTATTAATTTTCACTTGATAGTTCCTATTTGATACTTAGGATGAGAACCACTGATGTGTTTTCTCTGTGAGCCCAAGTTCTGTTAGATGATCGAGACGTATGGAATGATTTACAGTGTGAAAGGCAGCTGATAGATCTAGCAGAACCAGTAAATAGCTTTGGCCAAGGCAAAAGCCTCTTAACACCGTATCGTTAAGAGAAAGGAGAAGAGTTTCGGTACTGAGGTGTTTCCTGAAGCTGAACTGTGATGGGAACAAAATGTTATTTTTTTCTAGATGTTCTGTAAGCTGTGTGTGAACGACTTTTTCAATAAGTTTGATAAGGAATGATAGGTTGGAGATGGGACGGTAATTATTTAGAATATCTGGATCAAGATTGTTTTTTTTTAATAATAGGATTAATTACTGCTAATTTTAGACTGTCCGGGTATTAACCTTCCGAGAGGCCAGATTGATAATTTCCGTAATGGTGTTGGTGATTGTGATTTTTATTGATTTCATCGTGAGTATGGGGATACTATCCAATGGATGGTTGTCGGGGTTCATATTGTTAATTAGAGATTGAATTTCAAGAGAGAAGATTAAATCGAAATTCGTCCAGCTGGAAATTTCTTTTTTTCCCATGTTGATGGGTTGAGCATCACTACTGAAATTGTTGGTGATTAGGTTCATAACTTTATCCTTAAAAAAGTGGGCAATTTCATTACATCTGTTTTCCGATAATGGTGCTTTGTAATTGTTAGCAGTTCTGGTAAATTACTAAATTAGTCAGTTCAGAAGTGTTAAGGAAAAGGTTAATGGGATAGAAAGAGTCTGATAACGTGCACATTCTCACTTTCTTTGTCATAGAGTAGGATGGACTTAATTATCTTTATTTAACTAGATTAACAGTTCCACTAAGTGTTTAGAAATATTTTCACTAGAGAACTTGCACACTAGCTGGTGGAAGATTTACAGAATAGGGAGATAGAATCTCTTGTCGATTTCTTTTGCGCATAGGGTAGTAGGAAGAATAAAGAATTATGTGTCAAGAGCTCTTGCCAGCACAAGCCAGCATTGAATGCCAACCATGCCCACAAGCATCTTAAAATAAAGTTAAGTGTGCACACACAACCAGTCAATATGGGCCTACACAAAATAGAGAGAGTAAGACACCAGCAAAAAGAGAAAAGGAGAACGAGTAGAATTTAGTAAAGAAAAGAAAGAAAACACACAAAAGAGACATATAAATAAACATAGACACAAAGTTTTATACTTACCTGAGGGAAGTTCATAGAAGAAATGCCCATCCACAGCTGAAAAACAAAACAAAAAACACATAAAGTATCAATTCTTTGAAATCATACAAAAAAGCACATAGAAGTAGAAACATTAATAGCTTTCTTGTTAAATAAGCAATACTTGTCTAATATACTCAGCTAAGCAGTCTTGAGAATTCTGGAATTCTAGTTTCACTAACCCCTAGATTCATCAAAATGCGATAATTTTTGCATGGATAACGCCCGTGAAAAGGAAAAGGGGTGTGGCTATGATTTTAGAATTAGAAGAGAGAGAGAGACTCTGGAGTGGCACACATAGTAGTCAACTATTTATGCTGCTATAGGAGGGCCAGCTAGTAACTCGAGGTGAGGTTTTGGTGGTGGTCTAGGGCTCTGGGGCCAGTTTTACCTGCAGAGTGAGACATACAAACAGCACAGTAGACCTCAGAGAAGATTTGACGTGATTTGGAGTGAGGAAAGTCAAACTAAGATGAGATTACTTCAGTGTTCTCCCGCCCTAGCTTGATAGTACCCTGGTAGAGAGTCCATCAAGCTAGGGTGAGAGAACATTGTAGAAATCTCATTCTTTGTGTGAATTTCCTCACTTTAAATCACGTCATTGTGAAACATGGTTACTGCCTGAACTTCAAAATAGTCCCAGCGAATTCCCCACTACTCTTAATGTGGAATGCCTTGGAACATCAGGCAGTCCTCGAGTCTGAACTCTTGGCCTTGTTGGAAGCTGGTACGGTTGAACCCGTAGCCCGCTCTCAGGAGGGTCGAGGTTTTTACTCGAGGTACTTCCTGATACCAAAGAAAATAGGTGGCCTTCAGCCTATTCTTGATCTCAGAGCCTTAAATAGGTTCTTGCAATGAGAACGCTTCAAGATGGTCTCCTTGGGCACCCTGAACCCTCTCCTTCGCAAAGGGGACTGGCTCTGCTTTCTTTATCTGAAGGACACTTACGCTCATATAGCCATATTCCCGCCTCACAGGAAGTATCTCCACTTCCTCATAGGCCACAGACACTTCCAATACAGGGTGCTGCCCTTCAGCCTTGCCTCTGCCCAGAGGGTCTTCACGAAATGCCTGGTTGTAGTGGGTGCACACCTGCACCGCAATGGGGTGCACGTGTTCCCCTACCTAGATGACTGGCTTATCAGGAACACCACGCAGGAGGGTGCTGTTCGTTCCCTCTACCTCATGGCCCGAGGGTGCTGCAATCACTGGGGTTCATAATCAATCTCCCCAAATCTCATCTTAGCCCATCCTAGCAGCTGACGTTTATTGGAGCTCTGCTGGATACGACCCTCGCCAGGGCATTTCTCCCCTGGGACTGTGCCCAGGCCCTGGCATCACTAGCAAACTCGGTCCATCAGAGTCGGAAAGTCTCTGCCAGGGTGCTACTCCGCATGCTGGGGCACATGGCAGCCTCCGTACATGTCACCCCTAGCCATGCGCATCACGCAGTGGACTCTCTGCTTTCAAGCTACCCAGGCCCTCTCAGCACTGGTGCGAGTTACCTCACCGCTCCAGGCCTCTTTCTCCTGGTGGGAGAAGCTGCCCAACTTGGAAAGAGGCCTCCCTTCCAAACCCCATCTCCTCAAGTGATCATGACCACCAATGCATCCACCGTGGGCTGGGGGGCACATGTGGACAGTCTCCACACACAAGGATTGTAGTCAGAACAGGCTGCATCTTGTCAAATAAACTTCTTGGAGCTGCGAGCGATCCAGTATGCCCTCTCGGCATTCCAGGATCGCTTGGCTCACAAAGTAGTCTTGATCCAGACTGACAACCAAGTTGCGATGAGGTACATAAACAAGGAGGGAAAGATGGGCACCTTCCTGCTTTGCCAGGAGGTGTGCAGATTTGGGCCTGGGTCCTATCCAAGGGCATGCTCTTACAAGCAGTTTACCTTGTAGGGACAGAGAATGTAGTAGTGGACCACCTAAGTCAGACTTTCCACCCCAACGAGTGGTCGCTCAACACAACAGTTATGAACAGGCTCTTCCATCTGTGGGGTGATCTGGACGTGGATCTCTTTGCTTCCCTTTGGAATTACAAAGTGCCCCACTATTGGACTACTCTATTTGGGGTACCCACTCCTCGGGGGCCTCTCTCTCTTCTCTTTCAGGTCGCTGTCTGGAACCGGTACTCGCTCCTCGAGGGCCCATGTTCCTGGACTCGCTACCTGGACTTCTGCCTGGAAGACACCGCTGCCTATACCATCAGTGAGTTACCATCTACTTCTCTCAGAGCTGTTCCCTGGAACCAGGTACTTGCTCCTCGAGGGCCTGCCTTTACTTCAGCTCCTGTGCTCCATACTGAGAGACCGCTGTGTGAGTACTATACCAATGAGGCTCTATTCCTGAACCCTGCATATATTGCTTGTACTCACGATCTCAGTTTCTCTCCACTACAGCACAGCCCTTGTGGGATCGCTGTTCCAGAGCCTGAGGGACTACAAGCCCAGCCGGGCTACATTCCTGCTCACTACCGCCACCTCTGGTGGCTCCTCAATACTGTTTAATAAAAGATCTAACTGTGTGTGTGCCCTAAAGCTGAGCTTGACCTGTGGACCCTCATGGGACTTTTCCCCATGGGCGTGGTCAGCAGCCATAGAGTCCAGGGGTCCACCCAAATCCTTACAAACAATAACAACAAGTTATCCCCATACCTTCTGTAAGAGTAGTAACTGCCACTCTATGCAGGTTACCTCCAAGCCTCTGTTAAGGATAGTAACTGCCACTCCACACAGGTTACCCCATGCCTTTTGTAAAGGGTAGTAACAATCTCTCCATGCAGGTTACCCATTCAGAAATGTTACATCTAAAGTTAGCAGTAGTGTGCACCTATTCTTTCTTTCCAACTGCCATTAGGGTTCCTCTGTGTTTATCCCATGCTTTTTTTAAATTCCATTACTGTTCTTGTCTTCATCATCTCTTCTGGGAGGGCATTGCATGTATCCACCACCTTTTCCATAAAGAAATATTTCCGTACATTGTTCCTGAGTGTACATCTGATCTCTAATCATGTTGGGCAGTTGGACTCTGTTTTGAAGGCAAGCTGAGGGATACATAGAAGGAACTCCATTACTTTATATGGTGTTACTTATAGATTTCCACAAATCTGTTTTTTGGGTTTTTTTGTAGTTGTCTCCACATTTTATAAACTGATGTGATATGTTCTCATGAAACTTCGGTATATAAAAATTAAATAATAATAATAATAGTATGCTGCTTATTCTGCTGAGATTAGGGTTCTGTATGTAGCTACTGTGCTAGGAGTCTGGTTCTGGCCTCGTTGCAGTGTAAAGTAGGTAATCGTGTGCCTAAAAGGTATTATACCAAGACAAGAAGAAATGGGATATGATATTTCTCCCAGGACAAGCAGGATGGTAGTCATTACATATGGATGACATCATCAGATGGAGCCCTGTCAAGGAATACTTTTGCTAAAGTTTCTAGAACTTTGATTGGCACACTGAGCATGCCCAGCATGCCACTAACCCTGTGGCTTCACATGGTCCACCTTCAGTCTCTTTTTTTTCCACGCAGCAAGTTGCCTTGTGGTTTAGGAGCTCTGTGAGAAATTTCCTCACACTTTTCCTCACGGAAAAATTCGAAGTCTATCTCCCAGGGTCCCTCTCCGACGCTCGGTAAGTGTTTTTCCCGTGATTTGCGGTCGGTTCCCGGCTGCATACCTGTCGGTGCCCGACGGTCACCGACCATGTGCCACTTTTTTTCGACATGGTGACCGGGTTTAGAAAATGCCCCGAATGTCCAAAGACTATGTCCATAACGGACCCGCACAATGTCTGTGTTTTGTGCCTAGGGCCTTCGCACGACGTCCATCGCTGCCCCAGTTGTGCACACATGACCCCCAAAGGCCAGCGCACTCGTCTGGAGAAGATGGAGCATCTGTTTTCTTTAAAACTCTCTGCTCCATTGATACCAGTACAAGTTGCACCGACCGGAAAGGGTCCATCTATTTCGGAGATGCTCCACCAGGAACACCGTGGAGCTGGTGACCATCCGTCACGACCCCTTCGAAGACATCGGCGTCATCAACCTCGTTGCCGGAGAAGGATCAGACCAAGCACCATGGGAAACACCGGCACTGGCACTGACATGCATCACCGCCCGGTGCCAGCACCGATACTGCAGTAGCATCGACTTCCACCGAGCTGCCTGCGAAGAGGGCCCGGGGAGAGGAGCCTCCATCCTCCTCTGGACCCGGGACCCCGATGCGTTCCCCACTGATATCGGTGCCAGGTGCTGAGCCTCCACAGACTCCACAGATTCCAGTAACGTCTAGCCTGCCTCCTACCCCAGGCGCAGTGTTGTCCACACCAGCCTTCAGGGAGGAATTGGACAGACTGGTCCAACAGGCGGTGCTGAATGCCCTTTGGGGCTTCCAGTCACCACCGGCCGGCCCCCATACCTGCACCAGAACCGATGCCCTCGATGTTCGCACCATTCCTCGAGTGCTTGGACACCCTTATTGGTGCCCTGCCGACTCAACCCGTGCCACCGGACACGCAGGCACCAAGTCGACCATCAAGGCCTCCATAGATTCCGATTCCCATCCTGGGTTCCTCGGAGGAGGAAGGGGTGGCTTCCGGCCCGATCCCTGCATGGGACCCACCGATGCCGGAACCCGTTCCAGGACCATTGGGGCTGTCGGTGCCTAAGTGCACCTCATCTACCTAGCTGCCCTTGATGCAGGTGCTGCCTCCATCGATGCCACCTCAGAATCCATTGATGCCTTCCCACCCTCTCGGCTTTGGCACCCTTCCTCCCTCAGGAAGCCCAGTGGGAGAAGGAGAAACTCCCTATGATCCATGGGAGGATGCATCCTCGGACCATTCCTCACAAGCTTCCGATGAATTGCTCTCAGAGCCTTCACCCCCGGAAGACCTCTCCTTTGCTAGCTTTGTCAAGGAGATGTCTGAAACTATCCCATTTCCACTGGTAACAGAGGAAAACACTCGCCACAAGATGTTGGAGGTCTTACAGTTCGTAGATGCTCCAAAGGAGGTAATGGCAATACCAGTGCACAAAGTTCTTCTTGACCTCTTGCACCGCCTGTTGGACCATCCGGGTACTGTACCTCCAGGCAACAGAAAGACGGATGCTACATACCTGGTCCAACAAGCCCCAGGATTTCAGAAAAGCCAATTGCCCCACCATTCTGTAGTGGTGGAATCAGCCCAAAGGAAGCTAAAAGATCCCATCCACACTCCTCTGCTCCTCCTGGAAAGGAACAGAAGGCACTGGATGCATTGGGGCTCAGGGTCTTTCAAGGGTCCATGTTAATAGCGTGAATAGCAGCGTACCAATTATACATGACCCAATATAATAGGAATCTCTGGAAACAAGTCCAGGAATTTGCAGAGACCTTACTACAGCAACATTAGGAGACCTTGTCCTCCATCCTGAAAAAAGGATTGGAAGCTTACGACTCTTTCGAAACAGCATCCAGAGTCTCGGCAGTGGGCATCAGTGCTAGACGCTGGGCCTGGCTCAAGGCCTCAGACCTATGCCCGGAGGTGCAGGACAAACTTGCAGATCTCCCCTGTACAGGAGAAAACCTGTTTGGGGACAAGATCCAAGACGCAGTGGCCCAGTTAAAGGACTATCATGAGACCCTGTGTCAGCTGTCAACTGTCACCTCAAATACTCCCTCTGTAGCCCGCAGGGGCACACGTAGGGACACCAGGAAGCAGTTCTACAGACAACGCAGATATTATCCTCCCGCATCCCATGCTCGACCAGCTCGGGCCCCTCAGAGAGTACATGCACGCCAAGCGAGGACTCCTAGAGCACAACCAGCTCCACAAGCTGATCCTGTGACTGGAATTTGACTCCTTTCCAGAGAGCAGTAGCCACCCCCCCCCCCCCCCGATCCCACAACCCGGTTCACCAGTGGGAGACCGCCCCTGCCACTTCGCAACCAATTGGTGCCCAATTACTACGGACAGATGGGTACTGTCCATCATAACCCACAGTTACCTTCTAAATTTTTCAGCTGTACCCCTGGACTCCCCACCCAGTCCAGCGTGGAGCCGGGATGATCACACAATACTTCTCGAGTCAGAGCTCTCAATCCTTCTGTCTGCCAGGGCCGTAGAACCGGTTCCCTCGACTCAGCAGGGGAGAGGGTTCTACTCCCGGTATTTTCTAATCCTAAAAAAGACCGGCAGCCTCTGGCCTATTCTGGATCTCTGTACCTTATAAACATTTCTTCACAAGGAATGGTTCAGAATGGTGTCCTTAGGCACCATGCTCCCTCTCCGACAGTAGGAGGATTGGCTCTGCTCTCTAGACCTTCAAGACACTTATGTCCATATTGCAATCTTCCCTCCTCATCGCAAATACCTGCGATTTGTAGTGGGACACGGGCACTATCAATACAAGGTACTTCCATTTAGCCTGGCCTCGGCGCCCCGAGTATTCACAAAATGCCTAGCAGTCATGGCTGCACAGTTACATCGCAAGGGCGTCCTTGTCTTTCCATATCTAGACGACTGGCTAATAAAAAGCCAGTCCAGACAAGGAGCCCTCGACTCCCTCGGTCTGACCATATTGCTTCTAAACTCATTGGGGTTTCTGATCAACTACCCGAAATCCCACTTGACACCGTCTCACCATCTCTCCTTTATAGGAGCAGACCTGGACACCACTGTGGCCAAGGGGTTACTACCCAACCACGCTGTCTAACCTCGCCAGCTCTATCTGTCTTCGACAAACAGCCTCGGCTCTCCAGTTACTTACATTACTCGGCCATATGGCGTCAACAGTCCACCACTCCAATGGCACGCCTAGCCATGAGACTGACACAATGGTCTCTAAAATCTCAGTGGCACCAAGCTACTCAGCCGCTTTCGTCCCTTGTCCACATAACCAATCAACTTCGTCTGTCCCTTACTTGGTGGACGAACAAGGCCAACTTACAAACAGGTCTTCCCTTCAAGCAACCAGTTCTCAGGTGACTTTAACCACGAATGCCTCCAACCTAGGTTGGGGAGCCCATGTTGAAGGCCTTCAAACCCAAAGGACTTTGACAAAAGCCGAAGCGACCTATCAGATCAACTTTTATTCAGGGACTGCCTATCCGACAAGGGCGTCTTGATTCAAACAGACAACCAAGTAGCAATGTGGTACCTGAACAAACAGGGGGGCACGGGCTCTTATCTGCTCTGCCAAGAAGCGGTGCAGATTTGGGCATGGGCCCTGTTGCATTCCATACTACTGCGAGCCACTTATCTGGCATGCACACAGAATGCAGTGGTGGACTGCCTTACCGGACTTTCCAGCCCCACGAGTGGTCTCTGGATCCCTCTGTTGCGAGCAGAAACTTCCACCGGTGGGGTCAGCTGGACATCGACCTCTTTGTGTCCAATTGGAATTGCAAAGTAGAACGATTCTGCTCCCTACAGGGACCGAAAAGCACCAACTATCCGCCTCTGGAACCACAGGCCTGCTATATGCGTACCCTCCGATACTGCTAATAAGCAAGACTCTCATGAAGCTACAACAGGACCAAGGCTTAATGATACTCATAGCCCCGTATTGGCCACACCAAGTCTGGTTTCCCATACTTCTCGACCTTTCTGTCCAGGAACTCATTCGCCTGGGCATGGCGCCCAACCTCCAGATCCTGTCCCTGATGGCCTGGTTGTTGAAAGGTTGATACTACAGCCCCTCAGTTTTTCTAGTAGCATCTCTCAAGTCCTCATAGCTTCACGAAAGCCTTCCACGCGGAAGTCTTACCGCTCTAAGTGGAAGAGGTTTACCTTGTGGTGCACACAGAAAGGCTGATTCCTTTTCTTGTCCCACACTGAAACTCTTATACTATCTCTGGCAACTCTCGGAATCTGGTCTCCAGACTTCCTCCATACGAGTACACCTCAGTGCCATCTCTGCTTACCATCAGGGATTAGGGGATGCCCCAATAACGGCTCAACCCCTGATGGGTCACTTCATGAGAGGCTTACTACAGCTTAAGCCTCCTCTACGACCACCAGTCGTGGCATGGGACCTCAACGTAGTACTTGCACAGCTCATGCGTCCTCCTTTTGAGCCCCTGCACTCCTGCAAACTAAGATATCTTACACGGAATGTAATTTTCCTGGTAACTATCACATCTGCTCGCAGAGTCAATGAGTTGTAAGCCCTTGTAACATACTTGCCCTATACAAGGTTCCTCCATGACTGGGTGGTTCTCCGCACTCACCCTAAATTCCTACCTAAGGTGGTAACTGACTTCCACTTAAACCAGTCTATTGTATTGCCCACGTTCTTTCTAAGACCTCACACTCACCCGGGTGAGCGAGCTCTGCACACCTTGAACTGTAAACGTGCATTTGCATTTTACTTAGACTGCACTGCAGTCCACAGAAAGTCCACCCAACTCTCTGCTTCTTTTGACAAAAACAAGCTTGGAGTTGCGGTGGGCAAGCAGACACTCTCCAACTGGTTGGCAGACTGCATTGCATTCTGCTACTGGCAAGCAGGCCTTCTACTTGAGGGATGAGTGAAGGCGCACTCAGTCAGGGCCATGGCAACGTCAGTAGCACACTACCGTTCAGTACCAATTGCCGACATCTGCAGGGTTGCGATATGGAGCTCTCTCCACACCTTCGCAGTCCACTATTGTCTTGACAAGGCTGGATGACAAGACTCTGTCTTTGGCCAGTCTGTCCTACGGAACTTATTCCCAGTGTAAAAACCCAACTCGTCGTACCTCGACCTGCTGTGAATTTCAGGCTGCCTCATCATTGTCAACAGCACCCCAGTTATTGTGCCTGTTGCACATGTTGTGTGCTGGTTGGTTTGCTTCGTTATGAGTCAGCCTGTAGCTTGCTATTCACCCATATGTGAGGACTACCATCCTGCTTTTTCTGGGAGAAAGCAGAGTTGCTTACCTGTAACAGGTGTTCTCCCAGGACAGCAGGATGTTAATCCTCATGAAACTCACTCACCACCCTGCGGACTTGGGTTCGATACCGTTTTCTTATTTTATTTTTCGCTCGTACTTTTTGCTACAAACGGGACTGAAGGGCATGTTGGGCATGCTCAATGTGCCAGTCAAAGTTCTAGAAACTGACAAAAGTATTCCGTGACAGGGCTCCATCTGATGATGTCACCCATATGTGAGGTCAGACAGACCTCTAAGTCTATTTCCAGGGTTAGACTTGTCCCAGTTTGAACCTTCCTAGTTATGACAGACTGCTGCACAAAGTAAGTCTGGTTTTAACGACCTCTCATAAGGACCTATATAATAAGCAGCAATAAGCCTACCATGGGTTTTTCAGTGCTAACGAGGCCCTGGTATGTTTAGAGCCAAAGAAACCCACACTAAAAATCTATAGCAATCTTAGCATTCGTGTATGCAAATTGCAGAGTAAAAGCCTAATTAGTTATTATCCTGCAATGCAAGGAGGTGCACTAAGCAGGAGACTGCCTAATACATCTCCTACCTCCATGGGAAATTTAATACCTGCTCAGAGGCAGGCATTAAACTTCCCGTTGGCTGGATTGGCACCTACTTTCCCCCTCCCCAGCACTAAAACTGCACCCAACTGTGGCCAGGCAATCCAGGTCCCAGGCCCTTAGTCCCTCCTTCCCTCCCTCTTCCCTTCCTTAGTCCAGCGGTAGTCATCCTCCTCCTATCCCATTATGCTTTCCCAGAAAAAAAATAAAGCATGCCATGGAACAGAAGGTGCTCCCCCATCTCCTCCCAGGAGCTCCTGTTGGAGAAAACCCTTCCAGCAGGACTACTCTCTTACTGATCTCCGATTTGTCCTTTCGCTGACACATGTCAGCGGAAGGACCAATCCCCTTTCAGAGGCTGTCCTTGAAAAGACCAATCAGAGATCAGTCGGAGTAGCTCTGTCGGGGTGTCTTCTGTTCCATGGTATGCTTTATTATTATCCTGGAAAAAAGTAATGGGTAGGTGGTGTATAACACTGCTGGATTAAAATAAGAGGGAGAGATAGAGGGACAAAGAACCTGGGACCCAGAATGCCCAGCCAGAGTTATGAGCAGTTTTATTTATGGGAAGGGAGGGAGGACTTGCTGGACCGACCTACATGGCTGGCCCGGCCACATCAGGAAACTTTTTTTTATTAGAACGGGTCAACATGCAAATAGATCAAGGGTATAAAAAAGTGCACTTTCTTTACCTTTGGTCCGATTTTAGCATGAGTTTTATTATATTGGCCCCACGAAGTCATCACATAAGGGGACCAAATAAATGCTAAACAAGGCGGCTGATAAGATGGATCCCTGAGGGACCCATTGTTGAATCTCATACCAATTAGAATGTGACCTCTGCAACCGAACCTGTTGTTGTCTTTCCGAAAGGTACGATGCAAACCACTGATAAACCACTTCATGGACTTCCACCTGCTTTAACCATTGTAGTAAAATATCATGTACTATAGTATCATAGGTGGCTGTTATATGTAAATAAACAGCTATAAATGAGTGATTCTTATCTAATTGACCAAGTATAAAATCCAAAGATGAAACTGGCAAAGTTTTGGTGCTATGATTCTTTCGGAACCCACATTGAAAGCGGTGCAAAATTCTGTTATCCATTAAAAAATCATTCAACTGTCTATAGGCTATTTTTTCCAATACATTACCTAAAGTGTTTAAACTGAAAATTGGCCTATAGTTCAGACTCCGTCTTGTGCTCTTCCAGTCTGGTCCAACCTCCAAAAAGGAGGCAGACTCTGCTGCATTTCTTCTTTGACCTCAGTCCTCTGCCCTTGAGGAAAAGAGCTCATGCAAGGTCCATCTCCCCTTGGAGAGTCCCTGGGCTTCCCAGCCCGCAGCCTGATTACTCCAGTTGAATCCATAGCTGGAGGGCTCTAATCCCCACCCTGTTAGGGCAAAAGCAGAGGAGGAAAGGGGCAAAACCCTGCCAAAACTTTCACGCGTTATACGGTCTGCTTCTTTTTTACCAACCAATAGGAGAAATCCTGACCTTTAAGGTCAAATCACATTATATCAGGTAATACATACTCACTCATCCAAAGTGCCATCCAAGTCTAAATATTATTGCTATAGGCAGCAACTGTTAAACAATTCTTCCTCCAAAGACCAGATACTTTAATACCTCCAGGGGGGTCTCCCCCATCCAGAGCCTTCTGTACACCCCAGGCTCATAAAGAAACACGAAAAAAATGTGGGTCTTCCTACACATCTCACTGATAACTGGCTGGCAGAAGCATACCATATTTTTAATATAGTTTAATACATTGTTTCTAGCTTGATAAATACACTGCTTATGGTTCTAAGTGGTGCTATAGACCGTAGAGTTCATGTCTGGAACACAACAGTGTCTGTCAAGGAGTGTGCATCTCAAAATGGGGCAGCTTGATTAAGTGCTGACAGAGTCAATGTAAGAAGAGTATCTGGCGCCTCAGGTGAACCTTTAGTCATTCATCCCCCTCCCCCAGTTAACCTCCAGCACACCGCTCCCACCTACTAGTTTCAGTGGTTCCAGCAAAGGTTTCCCTTCTTTAGTGGTAATGGCTCTGGCAGAGCACCCCTCTGGGCCTCATATTGGGTGGGATTTTGTTGTCCCTAAGATTTTGGCACCCTAAGCGACCTCTTATCTTGCCTAATGGAAGTGCCGGCTCTCAGTGCTGCATGCAGATGGATGAATATGTGCAGCATGCTCATTACTCTGGGGAGGTCCTTTTTTAGGCTTTTTTTTTTTTAATCTCAAGTGCTCATGTACAGCTATTATCTTTAGATAATTCTTATGTTGATCTAATTAAAGTTGTCACAACCAATAAAGAATCCTTGAAGAAAAATCACTGTTTTATAGAATTGTTTCTCCCTTATATATGTTCCTTCAGGCATTTTAAGGATAGATTTTAAAAGGTGACTTGTAAGCACAGGAAATAGTGAGATCTCACATGCCTTAATATTTATCTACCACCTAAATCTGTTGAGGAAGTAACAGCATTGTGAATTTTATGGAAACATCCTTGTTTAAGCCTTTTATAACTAGCTTAATGCATTTCCTTCAAAGAAAATCCAAACTTTCTCAACTGTAAGCTTTGTTTGTTTTTTCCCCTTGAATATTCAAGAAAGGGGGAGAGAAATAGAGCATGCATTAATGCATTACTTTTATGAGTGTAGAGATAAAATATGTGCAGTCTAAGAAACTTAATTTTGTTTATTCATGGAGTAAGTGAAGCATTGATTGCTTCTAGATGTTGCCTGTCATTATTACAGTTTCATACAACATCTGCTGGCAAGGAAATGTAAAAGCAGAGGTGAAACATTCTTGTTTTGACTGCTTTTTCCACTTTTATTTGGAATGTGTGATTAAAGATGGCATTGGAAATGTTTTAGCTCTTTTTATTTTGTTATGCTTTGTGTTTTTACATGAAAATGTTTCCTCTCAGACTGAAATCATCATGTTTGGTGGAAGATCATATAAATAATGCAAGAAAATTCTTTATCATTTTAGAAAAAAATGAGGCCAATTTTTAAAGCCACTTAAGTGGGTAAATAACGATTTGCCCATGTAAATAGGCCATCAGAGAATTACTTTGCTCTAGTGCAGCTAAGCGTGTGTGCTTTACTACACAACACCTGGACTTTTAACCTCATTGGGTGTGTGTTCAGGTCAGAGGAGGAGAAATATATGCCTACAAAACTACACATGCAATTTCCCAGCAAAATTCTGCCTGTTGAAAAAGCAGATAAGTGTGTCTGGGAGTACGTCATACCTGTAACAAGTTTCAAAATGACATTTGGAAAGGAGGCTGGTTCCTCTTGGAGCACCACAGGGTTCTGCCCTATTTTCCACCCTGTTTAACCTGTATTTATCATCTCCTTGTAGCTTCGTATGGAGTGCAATTTTGTTTTACGCTGATAACCTGCAGCTGATACAGTGAACTCCTTATCCATGTGCGTTAGTGCCATGAATACCTGGTTAATTCAAATGGGCTATTGCTTAATGCATATAAGTCTAAAGTAATATGGCTTAGTCATAAGGGTCTCTTGTCAGTGTTACCTTGTTTAAAGTTGAATGATCACTCAATTAGTTTTTCTTCAGAGATTCGTGATCTTGGAGTGATACTGGTTTCCAGTTTGACCTTGAAGCCTTGTGTAAAAGAAGGAATTTTGAAGGATGCCTTTTTTAAGTTATGAGTTATTAGACTCCTTAAACATATTCTCTCAAAAGAGAATTTTCATACAGCCACACAGACATTCGTATGTATTGTACTGTATTATTGTAATTGTTTATATATATATATATATATTTATTTATTTATTTAAGTTTTTTTTATATACCAACATTCAAGACGGTAGTCCCATCATGCTGGTTCACAAGAAACAGGGGTGCAATTAAAATAAACTTTACAATTTGAACAATAGTGCAGAAAAGCAGTTACATGTAACAGGGAATCAATAACTTGGAGTAAGAAGGAAAATGAAGATCAGATATTTATATATATATATAATAACATTATAAGGGGTGGCTATTAATGCTATTACTAGCGAAGTATGTTGATTGAAGGGAGTTAAGTAATGTTGGAGTTAGGAAAGGCCTGCGTGAACAGCCACGTCTTGAGTCTTTTCTTGAATGTTGAGATGCTGGATAGAGTCAGATTGCTGCTGCATGGCTTATTACTTCAAGTGTGCCCTGGGAGCATATTACTCCCCAGCTTAGATTCTTACTTTAGCTGCCTACTGAGATATTGCATTCAGCTAATAAGGATCTTTTAGTTATACCATCATTGAAGGATGCTCCTGCACAGGAGAGGTATAAGCAGGCATTCTCAATTATAGGTCTCTCCTTTTGGAATGGTATTCCTGATGATTTACTTCTGATTGATGAGTATAATCTTTTTCAGAAAAAGCTGAAAGCTTTTTATTACGCAAAAGCATTTTCTTAGGTAAGTATGCCATTCATCTGTGAGGTGGGGTTAATGTGGAATTTTATGCTAAGGTTATTTTAATTTTTGAATGTTTTATTATCTTTTTTAATGTATAATGCGAGAGTTGCAGTTGTCACAGAACTCAGTGGCATGACTTATTTCAGGTCAATCTATTTGGGAACATATCTCCCCAGTGCTTTGTCAGTTGTACTGGATAAGATCACAGTGCTTGTGCTTAGTTTGCTATCACTAGACTTATTTCCATCAGCTAATATTGTTACATATTTATAATTCCATAAGAACCTTGTATTCTCCACAGAGAGGTCTACTAGAAATTGCAAACTGTGTGGCAGACTCGACTGGCTGAAATGAGAGAATGTGTGGAAGACTCAACTGGCTGAAACGAGAGAATGTGTGGCAGACTCAACTGGCTGAAACGAGAGAATGTGATTTTTCGATAGTCACGCCAATCTTTTGGAACTCTCTTATGACCTGCAAGTGTTGGACTATACAAAGTCTTTTAAAGTAATGCTAAAAACTTATCTCTTTCGTTCAGCATACTCTTTATGAGACAAAACCTTTGAGCTATGTGATTATATGAAAGATCTACTCTGAGACAGCAGTATATTGTCTATAGAAATGTATTTTTTGTTATGTATGTTGAATTTTGTTTTATTATGAGTGTTTACTATTTGTTCACCGTCTAGGATTATGACATTGGCAGTATATAATATTTAAATAAATGAAATGCAGTGTAATCTGCCTAGAATGATTTACTTACTGTAGGCGAAATATACGAATTTAAAAATAAATAAATATGTACATACTTCCACTTTGAAAAATGGGGCAAAGTGTGTGGGTAAATAATAGCATCCTGCTATGGGGGAGTAGAGAGGATTTTGTGAAAAATTGGGTAGGGCAGGGTTTGTATACTTTAGAGCCTGAGTTGGTGCTTCCTCGAGGATGGGAGGCTAATAGTGGTGTTTGGCGGGGGAGGCGAGGCCCCAAGTCATAAACTTTTTAACAATCTGCATTATTCCGCATGCATGTGCATACAACAGAGCTCATTTATTTGGCCTGCATAGCACCGGATTTGTAGGCCCTGGAACAGCGTGCACTATTTCAAAATAATGTATGGTAACATGTTTCAGCATTTAGCAAACATAAACATGTTATTGTAGTTAGTAAACGGGGTCCATAGGTTTTTGAATTGCTCTCTAACATAGTCCCTGATTTTTTTGTACAAGTCTCTTGGTTCCCTTTGCCTTAAGCACATGCTGAAATATGTATGTTTCTTTCCTCCACTTAAAGGAATTAAATCTATAAACTAGATATGGTGATTTGTCACACGAAGCAGAACTTGTGGATAGAGTTCAACAGATATCTGTAACATAAGTCAGAGGTATACAAACTTTTTAAATAAAGGGCTGCACGTGAGATTTCAAATCACTGAGAGGGCCAGGTGGAGGGGGATGAGGGTTGTTCCTTGGAGTCTGCCCTTTCAGTAATTTCAAATGCTGTGGAAGAGGAGAGGTAGATGACAAAGTTCTTGCAGAGATATGGCAGATCGGGTAAAAATATTCCTTGGAAGCTGGCAATCTGCCTACCCCTTCTTCATTAAATTGCATATCTCCCCTGGGGACAGGAGGAGGGGGTGAATCACAGGGAGACGCGTTTGTGGCATATCCTCTGCCACTCAAACTGCTTATACACTCTTACTTTCTTCTTCCCTCCCCTTTCTCACCCCTCTCCTCCCCTCCTCTCATACTTCTTTTCTGTCCTCTCACCCTTCTCCATTCCTCTCATTTACATTCTCTTCCTCACTCACACACATACATACACAGGCTTAGTGGGCCCAGGCCTCTTTTTCAACCACTAGTGGAATGGGGTTCGCTGGGTCATCCCTCTCTCTTTGGCCGCCATGGGATAGGTTCCAGGGCAGCCTGCCCGGCCTCTCTTGTTATTTAGCCACCAGCGGGAGTCACATTGAAGATAATGTCATCTTCTGCTGCCGTGGAGCTGGTCTCACAGTAAGAGCTGCAAGAGATGATGTTTGCTTCAACATGACTTTCTGCTGGCTGGAGTAGGGGGAAGGGAGGTTGACTGTCACTGATCCAATAGGACAGGGTTATGGTTTTTCTCTATGCCCCATCCAGTGTATAAAATTGAGGTGAGAAGGGTTTGCCACTCTCTAGCGACTCCTATGCTCTCACCACCCAACATGACCTTCTTCTACCCTGTCACTGCAGGAGACTTCCTGACCTGCTGGTGGTGGTTGGGTACCCCACCAGGACTTCCTACTTTTTCCATCGCCATCCATGATTAAAAATAAAAGAAAAATTGCAAATCTTGCTCTGCAGGCTGATTCAGCCTCAGGCAGTGAAGTTTTTGGAAGGTTGGACAGAATTGCCCTTTGGGCCAGATATGGCTGATGGGCCATAGTTTTAGATCCCCTGTCTTAAGTGATACATTTATAATTTAGTAACAAAAACAAGTGGTGTGGAATTGTGGTGTCTCTGAAAACCTACTTCTCAGTGAAAAAAATGTATGAATTTCTGGCATTTTGTATAATGAAAGCTTCTGTTAAGCACAGATTTAGTACGATATTATTATAATGTCTAAAATGACTAGTTTTGCAAATCAATTTGCCTAGAAGTGAAGCTGTTTTATGTTTATGAATTTTTCAGTACTTTAGAGCTATGTTCAAATGAGTAGTTTATTGTTTAGAGATTTTGTGACTTCTAATGCAGGCACCTCCTGTGCGCCAAAATATGGGCCTATGTCTCTTTACATTTGTGATTACTAGTGGCTTTATGGAACAGGTTGGATGAGTTGCTGTACCGCCAATCAGAGTATTACAGTTCTGACATAAATATCATCTGAGTATGGGGTGGGGTTTTAAAGGTTTATACACTTTGTTGAGTTCAGACATAAATAAAAAGGTTTTTTACTAGCATAAACATATTTCATTAGGGCTACAAACCCTGCAGATGAATGATCCTTAGAGCATTCGACTGATACTGTTTGTGACCCATTGCGAAGCAAGAGGCAGTGGATTATATATCTGTTGCACCCTAACTGAAGCTGAGTTCATAAAGAAATTTACTAAAGAGCTAGTGGATTATATAGTATAATACTTTGATGTTTAGCCTGTGTGACTAATGTTGTCAGTTCCAAAGACATGCAGTGGGGTAAAACCAGTCCCCACTGGTATGTGAAGGTTAAACTTAAAAAGGGTAGGTATCACATATGAAGAAAAGCAGTTAACCACGCCAAATATAATAAAAACAATCTAATCATAGAATAATATGTAGCAGTTGTCAGCCAGCCTGTTGTGGGATTGTACCAAAGACTGCCACCGGACTTCTCGATCATTCATCTTTATTAAAAGATCTGGAAATCACAAAAGATTCTTTAATACATTTTTTGTCACTGTGCACGTAAAAGCACCAACAAATAATGGACATCAACTGACTAAAAAATTCAAATGTGACAAAAGATAATGTGCTTTCAGTATATACAGCTATTGCAGGATGAGTTCGGGTAACTGATAATAGTCCCACTAAGAAGACCTGCAGTATCGAGATGACCCACAGTCCCGACATTAGCTAACGTTTCATCCATAGACTTGTTTTAGGGGGCAAAAAATTAGTGGACAAGGAAATAACCACACTTATCTTTAGGTGTTGACCATCTGACTATGACTCAGCCTCACAAGTTCAAAACCAGAATGTCCATCTTGTGCTTGAAACCTTGCCAAGGATGCCGACCTATTGTATATCCAGACTTTTTCTAGTCAGGAAATGTGATTAAGTCATGTAATCAAGAGGACCAATTCTGATAGGTCTGAAAAAACTAAAAAAGTTGACCAATCACAATGGTAGACTAGAATGCTAGTGAGTACAACTAAAAATCAGCTTTAAATACAGAAAACACAGCATTGTCAAAAAGAACACAGTGTTGGCATAAAGAGCTGTCAGCAAAGGTAAACTGCATATTGATCACAAAAAAAAACAGGACAAATCCTATTCCATGTTAAGTCCTCTTGGAACAACAGTGCCAAATCAATGTATCCATCTTTGTTCTTGTTGCAATAGATCACCACCTTGCCAGTCGATGGTGACATGGTCAATAATGCAGAACTGTAGGGTGTTGATAGGATGAGCAAATTCTACAAAATGTGAAGCTAATGGAGCCACCAATTTCAGTGTTTTAATGCAACTGCGGAGTTCTGTGATACACATATGAATCTTTCGTATCACCTGTCCACATAGAACTTGTCACAGGGACAGCGGATCACATAAATCATGGCTGAAGACTTGAAACCGGAGTCTGCCAGTGTATGCTGAATACGGTATGCAGATGTTATTGGTGGACATTGACATTACACACAGAGCAAATGCTGCAGGGCTGATGAAACCCCGTACTGCTTGGTGTGCAATCAACACGATTTTGTCTGATGAAATCAGACTTGATCAAAAAATCCCATAAATTGACCCCTGTGTGTAAGTGATCTGTGATAATTCCTGAAATTTTTGGTGGAGCTGCAAGACATGTCAGTGGAGGAACATGATCTTCTTAATAGTAGCAATCTGAGAAGTAAAAGGTAAGATTGAAGTGAGACATGTATCAGTCATCAGCAGGTTATGGCAGAAAAAGCCATTCACAGTGTGTTTTGCATGTAAAACACTTTCCTGATCCTGCATTTTGTAGAATTTCCTGTATTAGGAAAATGTTTTTATAAAAAAAAACTTTTTGTAATTTCCAGATCTTTAATAGCCCAGAAGTCTGGTGGAAGTCTTAGGTATAACCCCCTGACAGGCTTGCTTACACCCATTACATATTATTCTATGATTAGATTTTTGATTATATTTAATGTAGTTGTTTTTCCTTTGTCAGTAGGTGTTTAAACATTTCATAACAAAACATTGTTCAAAAAATGTTTGATAAGAGTCATTTGAAGTCACCTTGTTTGCATTGTATGGTGTCATTTGACTAGAGGTGGTTGCCTATAATTTAGTTATACATTTTTCACAACAGTGCAATGACTACGACTTGGATTATGGAACAGAATGCTTACACTTAGCCCAGAAATATTGTAACATAAAAGCCAAGCTCACCGAAGGATCCCCTGACCTCTGGAAGGTAAGCAAGTTATATGGTAATTCATTTTGGTTGTACCAGTTGTATACTATGAGAGTTTTTTTTTTTTCCTTGGTTTCAGCAAGTACCAGATTCTAGATTACCAGAAAAGAAACCATGTAATCAATACCAACAGGGAACGCACAGATTTCTCTCAAAAAACCAGTAGTACATTAAAATATTTGTTTGGATATTTTATTCATATTTTGCTAATGGATAAGTAAGGAGCAATTTTTAAACTTTGCACATTGGGGCAAAGCCTGTGCATGCTCTTTGCTCAATGGGATGTGCCCCGACTTTTAAAGTGAAAGCACACATGTTCTTGCTCCGTGAAACTTTCCACAGATATAAAACACACATGGTCACACGCACCTGCTTTTGTATTGGGTAGATGTTTGATGGATAAGTGGTGTGCAAAAATTTGAAAACACACTCTGTGCTTGTACTTTTCCTCCCCCAACCTTAAACACACCTCTAGTAACCCCTCATCTCAAAAAAAGTACATGCTAAAGTCACTCAGAAAAGAACAACTTTGCCCTTAAGAATAATATCTAATATTTGATATTCACGTATACTTCATAGAAAGCCAACTCTGTGTTTTGATGCACTGTAATTTCACCCATAGATTTTGCACCTTTTGAAAATTGCCTAAAGAAAAAGTACCTACCTGCTATGATTTGCAACTGCTTTATCTGAGGATATATTTTTCCAGCTTAAATCAAATCGTGTAGTTTTGAAAATATAAAACTATGTGCATTGTTGAATTCCCTGCCCTTACCCACCCCAGGAATTCCCCCGCTATGCGCATTGTGGCACAACATACATATTTTTACCTGCTTACAAGCTGGACAATTTTTAGAAAGCATTTTTACCTGTTTATGTAGCCATTTACACGGGTTAATGGCTTTTGAAAATTATCTTCAGAAGGATTTGATAAGGACATAGGTTTTCTCATCCATTATCAGACATAGGTCCCCTAAAAAAGTAAAGTGCTTTTGTCGCTTCTCTTCTGTCAAACTGCACCCCATCCCTTTACAGAGCTTTAATTGTAAGAAAAGGTAACAAAGAGGTGAAGGGAGGTGATGACTTTTTCAAGTATGGCTATGAAAGGTGGAAGGCCAGAGATGAAATTTTACAATTGAAAGGAGATGAGAAACAATGCAGCGAGAGGAGGAAAAGGAAGGAATGCTAAACAAACACTTCTGTTTGGTATTCACTGAAGAATGGCTTGGAGAAATACTTGATTGTTGAGAAGGGTAAATGTGGTTGCAGGGTAAATATCACATCATTTATGGAAGAGAATGTTTGTGTGGAACTAGCAAAACTGAAAGTGGACAAAGCTGCGGGACTGGATGGGATGAATCCTTGGATAGTAAGAGAGCTCAGAGAAGTTCTAGTGGGTCCCACTGAAGGACCTCTTCAGTGGATCTTTGGAGATGGGAGTAGTTTCACGGGCCTGAGGAAGGGAGCTGAGAAGGGCAGATATGTTCCCGCTTCATAAAAATGGTCACAGACTAGAAGTTGGAAACTATAGGCCGGTTACTCTGATCTCAGTTTTGGGCAAAGTAATGGAAGCTCTTCTGAAGGAAAGGATTGCAAACTGTCCACAATCCAGTGAATTGTATTCTATCTAATATTTTATATTTTCATATTCTTCATAGAAAGCCAACTCTGTGTTTTGATGCACTGTTTGCCTGTAATTTACCCCATAGATTTTGCCCCTTTTAAACTAGACCATGAAGGGAAAAAGGAAAGAATTTTCACCGCGATGTTCTGAATTATTCAAAAGGCAAATCACATTCTCACTACATACCCAGCGAGACTCAGAATGGCGGTAAATGGTACTTGGCATATGTTTGAGCCAGCAATGGAAGCAAAAATAATTTTTAGACATTTAATCTCAAGAGGGTTAATGCCAAAAGGAATATGCACAGTCTTTCCATTGGATCTAGAAGGAATCTTTTTTTTTCTTCTTGATAAACAGATGAAAGTTCTATAAATACCTACCCTAACTATGATTTTGTTGGCTTAGTAGTAGGGTTCAGGACTAATACTGAAGAACAAATATAAAAAGTTCTGTTATTGACAATGATTGGGTATGGTGATGATGTTCTCTGCAGAGGGGCGGAGTGGCATCTGTTCAGATTATTAAGTGGTTTCCTAACCCCTTTTGGGGGGTTTTGGCTGTTGGGTCAAAGGGAGGGGTTGGGAGGGAGGGAAGGGAGGGAGGGAATAGGGAGGGTTAGCGATGTGCAACAGAGAATAATTTAAATAAATTTTCATCAGGCAGTTTCATGGCAGCAACAATCAGTTAGTTTTAGATTTTAGGCTGATTTTATGCTGGCTCTCCAGGCCGGGGGTAGGGGGGCAGTCCAGCCGAATGGATTATATATATACTGACTACGGTGGCTCTTTTTTTTTTTGTTTTGGATTAAATATGGGTGAAAATGTGAGAGTCATAGCTGGGCTTGGATCAGTAATTAAAAGAACAAAAATGTTCCAGTCTTTATGCAGACAAAAAGCTAAGATTTGTTTGCTTACAAGAAACACACCTAACAGCCCCAGAAAATAAGAAATTAGTTAGGGAATGGGTAGGGCAGGTCTAGTATTCTCCTGCCAACAACAGAAAGGGGGGAGTGGCTATATTGAATGTGAAACAAATTATTTTTGAACATATCTTCACCTATGAAGATGCTGAAGGGAGGTTTGTTTTGGTGGTAGGGAAGTTATTTGGATGGGAGCTGACACTTTGCAGCATATATGCCCCTATTATATATACCCATAAATTCTTTGTGGATTTGGCTAACAGAAGAGGTCCAGTGATATTAGCTGGAGACCTTAATTGTGTGAGTGACCCAACCTTGGATAAATCTTCTTCCTCCTCCTTCTTACTCAGATTAGGGAAAGGTAAAGATATTCCTTATGGGGTAGATTTTCAAAGGGGTACGCGCCTACCCCCCGAAAACCTACCCCAAACCCCCCCTGCGCGCGCTGAGCCTATTTTGTATAGGCTCGGCAGCGCACGCAAGCCCCGGGACGCGCGTGTCGGGGGGCATGCCGCGAGTGATGCGGCGTTTCGGGGGCGGGCCGCGAGTGACGCGGCGTTTCGGGGGTGGGCCCGGGGGCGTGGTCGAGGCCTCCGGACCAGCCCCCGGGTCGGGTGATGGCGCACCAGCAGCCCGCTGGCGCGCGCAGATTTGCGCCTGCTTTCCGCAGGCGTAAATCTGCCAACAAAGGTAGGGGGGGTTTAGATAGGGCCGGGGGGGTGGGTTAGGTAGGGGAAGGGAGGGGAAGGTGAGGGGAGGCGGAAGGAAAGTTCCCTCCGAGGCCGCTTCGATTTTGGAGCGGCCTCGGAAGGAACAGGCAGCGCGCGCTGGGCTCGGCGCGCGCAGGTTGCACAAATGTGCACCCCTTTGTGCGCGCCGACCCCGGATTTTATAAGATATGCGCGGCTACGCGCGTATCTTATAAAATCCAGCATACATTTGTTTGCGCCTGGTGCACGAACAAAAGTACGTCCGTGCGTACATTTATAAAATCTATCCCAAGATGCACATCTCCAGAGCGCATATGACACTTTCTCTCATTGATTATATCTTAGTTTCTACTGATTGCTTTGCCTGGCTAGGGAAGGTAGAAATCAGACCAACTAAATTCTCAGATAATGCCATGGTGTGGCTGGAATTATCTTCTGGGAATCAACAAATGGGTTTGAAACAATGTCAATTTCCAGCTCACTTAGCTGAAGATAGGGAGTTTAAAGATTATCTCCAAATTAAATGGTTGGAATTCGAGAAGAATAACAAACAGCATGACGCAGACCCAATATTATATTGGGAGACAAGTAAAAAAACAGTGTTAAGAGGTGAAATAATGGTGTATCTGATCAGGAAAGCCAAACTTTTAAACAGACAAATTTTAGATTTGGAAATGAAGTTTAATAAAGCCAAGGTCAGGTTGAGTTCCTTCCCATCTGATCTGAACAAAAAACTATATAGGGAATGCTTATGTTCTTTAAATTCCTATATACAAAACAGAACGCAGAAAACCTTCTGCACGGTTCTCACACACTATTTAAATTTGGGAACTGTTAGGATCCGTGGGTTAGTGGGCCCATGGCCCAAGGTGAGAGTTGGTACAGCCCACGGGGAGGAGCCCCACTGGGCCTCACCATCGGGAGGCGAGGTCTGTATCAGCAGATGACACAGCCCAGAGAGTACGGAGAGAGAGGCTGGGATGTGGGTGCAAGTGCCAGAGTAGGAACTTACTGTGGTGGAGTGCAGAGCAGACCCCGAGGAATAGGGAATGTGAAGCAGAGTATGGAGGAGTGCCGAGGGAACTACCCCGAGGGGCGGAGCCACTTGGTGATCCGGCACAGGAGAAATGACGTAGACTTACCCGAGGAGCGGGGAAGCCCAATGGAGTCTCTGGCAAGGCACGTAAACACTACCCCAAGGAGAGGGGAAGTGTGAGCACAGTCATTGAAGTGAATCAGGGCACTGCCCCAAGGAGTGTGGAAGCACGGCACAGTCACTGAAGTACACAAGGCGTTGCCACGAGGAGCGGGGTGACGTGGCACAGTCCCTGAAGAACACAAGGTGCTGCCCTGAGGAGCAGGGGAGCACGGCACAGTCACTGAAGTAGAAAGGCAATGGCCCGCGGAGCGGGGTACACCAACGCTGAGTCTTCAAGAAGCAGTTTAGTTCCAGGAGCAACCCCGAGGAGTGGGGAAGCCGGCAGGCAGGGCTTCAGAGGCGCAGGGCCCTCCCGAGGAGCGGGAAGCCAGAGACAGGAGTGAGCCCTCGAGGAGCAGGTACCCGGAGAGTGTCTCACTCCAGGAAGTACAGGATACGAGAAACACAGGTCCGAGGAGACTGCAGCAGGAATCAGCAATGAGGGAACTTGTTGCCAAGTCGATTAGATCCAGGCCCGGGTGGTGCTTAAGAGTCCAGGGCTATAGGAGGAGACGCCCCTGAGGTTCCTGCCCTAGCATCCTTAAAGGTGGGTTGAGTATCGCGCACGCGCGCCTAGGAAGGCCGGAGGAGATATGGAGGTCGGCGGCATCCCTGCTGCCATGAGGAGTCCCGGGACAGGGCGGCATGCGTCGGAAGTGGCTAGCCACAGATGCGAGTTCACCCAAAGAAGAGAGGGCGGCAGCACATGATGTAAATAAGAGTGGTCGCAGCTGTCTGTGATCCACAGTCATAACAGGAACAAGGCAGGGAAAATTATGGCTAATATGGTTAAAGTGAATAGGGGGAAAACCTATATAGAAGTGTTGAAGGACAGCCCAGGGAGTTAGAGAAACATTGGCCTCAAAGATTTGTAAGTTATTTCAAGAGTTTTATGAGCAGTTGTACACAAATAATACAGTTGATGTGGAGGGGCAGGAGGGGGAGAAATTCTTCAAAAGGCTGGAAATGCTGACCAACAATTAGAGTTTTTTAACAGTCTATTCCAGCTTCAAGAAACTGTGGTCTGTATAAAGTCTAGTCAGTTACATAAAGCACTGGACCCAGATGGGCTAAGTGCTGATTATTATAAAATCTTGATAACTCACATTGGGAAATTCCTGAAAGAATATTTTGAGATGGTGGTGTGGAAAATTTCCCAAGAAAGCAAAGAAAGCTTATATACAATTTAACAACCAAACTATGTTTATAATGACTAAAATAACTTCGTTAACAAGCACATAAATTTTTGAACTGTTAAACATCTAAACTTTGTAAACTGTTGTGGTGGCAAAACTGAACAACGGTATATAAAACTCGATAAATAAATAAAAATAAATAACTATATAGGAGTTCTTTGAAAAGGAGGCAAAGATCCTACAAGTCCAGCATCCTATAGGCCTATATCTTTACAGAATTTTTTAAATCTTATTTTTCATTCATTTTCAAATGAACACAAAAATCTCTTGTTCCAGAAAATATTGGGTATGCATGACAAAAAATATATCACGATAACCTAAATAAGTAAGAAAAACATCTATACATTCCTCAATGTAAAAGAAAAAAAAGGCGAGTGGGGAGCTCAAGATAAAAAGAGCAAAATTTTCCATGAAAATAAGGTAAAAGAATAATAATAAAACAGACACCAGCATTATATTCATAGTAGCCGATTCTGCGGAAGAGTGACTTTAGGCATGTGAATTTAGGAACGACCGGAGTTGTGACGGTTCAAAGAATACATATTTTACATTAAGATATGTTATAAGCACTTGTATATATATCGCAAAATAAACTGAGCCCCCTTAGATAACACCTCAGATCACATAGAAAGAAATCATTTACTACGAAGTTGGGTTGCTCTGGTAACATCAGGATAAATCCATAATTTCTGCCCATAGAACAAAAGTAATCTATTACGAAAAAAAAAACGCTAAGATATTATTTCTATCAGACAGGAAGGCAAAAGATACTAGCAAAGTTCCTCTTTTAGAAATATCAGTCTCGAGAATATGCAAGAATGTCCTTAAGATCAAGCTGGCTTACATCAGATCCCGCTTCAAATTGTGTTAAGTAATAGGCCTTGGTTACTACTGGCATCACTGCCACTGGAATTTTGAGAACTTGAGAGATGTAATTTCTAAATACATTTAAAGGAGAAATCATTTTTAGATTGGGAAAATTTAGAATCACTTAAGTTAAAACTTTGCAAAGAATTCTCTATATTTTTAAGCTTTTTAGAGAGTGTCTGTTCAGATTGAACTAAGGCATGTTGAACTTTCTCAATCAAACTGACCCGAGTAACCATGGCTGCCAATTTAGTCCTATATGAAGAAATTAATTTTTCATTAGCCAAAAAACGATGGTTAGTATCCAGAGTAATCTTAGTTAAAGAAGAAATAGAAGCTTCGAAGGAGACCAATGCATTCCAAATGGCATCTAGTGTGATCACAGGAGGTTTAACAAGTCCCATCTTCAAAACTGGCTTATCCAACGCCACACCGCCTGCACTCAGTGCAACGCCATTTCCCAAATCACAAAGTGGAGCCGATGCCAAGGTTTCAGCTAGGAATTCTGCCACTCCAGTTGCCCCCAAAACAGGGCACTCCTCTCTGGCAGTAGTGAGAGTTACCACTGCGGCCAGTGGACAAAGCTCTCAGCTTCCTCTGCTGCCGCTTCTTCCAAAATCTGCCCTCCCCGACTCACCTCAGAAGAGGCCGACAAGAAGTCCAAGCCCTCTGGGGAGATGTTATAATTGGCGCTCCGAGGTTTAAGGAGATCTCTTTGGCCAGCGTAGGGTGGCGTTTGCTCAGCGTCGATCCCCGCAATAGCCATTGCTCCCTGTCTTGCTGCTGGCGTTACTGCAAAAAAAACAAACCCTCAGTCAGGGGCTGATGTGAGACCAGCGAGGGAGAACTAGTAATGTACTCCCTCAGCTTTGCATTTCTCTTGGTGTAAGCATTGTAAAACAGGCAAAATCAAAATAGTTATACAGAGAGATAGAGCTCCTGCAGCACTTCTCAGTTGGTGGCCATCTTAATCTCCCCCTCGTTACTGAAATTTGATTTGAAATTATTTGCCAAAGTTATTGTTAGCAGATTAAATTTTATACTACCCTCCCTAATTTCTCATAATCAAGTTGGGTTTGTTAAGGGGTGTACAGCGGCTCAGCATATTGTGCGGCTATTGACAGCAATGACACAATGTAAATTGCAAAATACACCAGCTCTTGTGGTGGGGGTTTGATGCTGAAAAGGCTTTTGGCTGGATGGTATGATCATATCTTTTTTTCTGTGTTGGAATGGTGTTGTTTTGGGGAAAATATCATGAGATATATATCTGTTCTATATCAAAATCCAGGCTCCATCATCTTGGTGAACGAGTACATGTCACAAGAATTTGACCTGCAACGTGGTACACGACAGGGGTGCCCATTGTCTGCTTTTTTGTATATTTTAACAATGGATCATCTCTTAAGAAAAATTGCTGAGGACACAGAAATCTCGGGGTTTATGGTGGGAAAGGAAAGTTTAAAAAAGCTGTTTTTGTTGATGACGTGTTATTCTTCTTAATGGAGCTGGTTAACTCATTACAAAAAGTAATGGAGATACAAATACAGTTTGGAAAATTTTGTGGCTTAAAGATTAATTTAGACAAGTCAGAAGCATTAGATGTATTAGGTTCAGTAAGGCAATGGTGGCCCGATCCTTTCCCCCTTAAGTGGGTGGAATCAAAGATGAAATACTTGGGAGTTAAGAGCCCGGTGGATTTACGGAACATTTACTTAAGTAAATGTTAGAGAATAATATCTCTTAAGTAAAGGTAAGATATTACTTAAGTAATATCTTACCTTTACTCTCTAAGATGAAAAAGAAGTTAGCCATGTGGTAAAATTTGCCCCTTTCACTTTATGGTAAGGTTCAAATGTTCAAGATGATGGAACTTCCCAAAATGCTGTATCTTTTACAAATGCTACCGAAATGCATAAAAAAAAGGGGATATGATTGAGATCCTACATGCTATGAGACGATTTATGTGGGGAAAATGAGGGGCACAGTTAGCATGGCAGAAGATGATGCTACCTTTAACTGAGGGGAGGTATAGGGTGTCCAAATAAACTACAATTTAGCCTGTTTTTTATGACATGTTAAAGATTGGTTGTATAGTACAAAAACATTTTTGCCCATTCATTTTTTTTTACAAGCACGGGGTAAACCGTTATGTTTGAGCAACATATTACACGTGCAGAGTCATCGACTACAGATCATGTAAAAAGTAATATTGTAGTGCAAGCATGTAAAAATGCATGGAAGGTGCTTTGTGATAAGATTCAGGTGAATCAAGAGTATCTCCATTATTGATGCTTTCTGGACATCTTCAATTCTCACCAGGAGACCCAATTTTTAAATGATAGGAGGCAAAAGGTCTAAGAAGATTCTATCATTTTTTTTCTGAGTGATCGATGTACCTTTTGCTCTGTCATAGAAGTGTGAGATAACTTTGATTTGCTTCATAAAGACTTCTGTGCTTACCTACAAACTGGACATTCCGTAGAAGTGGATTTATCAGCTAAATTGGGAGTTATAGATTTGGAGCCTTATGATCTAATATTTGCAGTGAAACCAAGAAAAAATACTTCTTGTGCCTCATTGATTAAAGCAATTACTGCCATAAACACACCCTGATCACTGCTAGACAGTAGAAAAATGGAATCAGGAGCTAGACGCACCAATTTCTTTCAGTGATACAGGAATGTTTTAAAAATATAAATCAGTTCACTAAGAATGTACTGTGAGAGAAACACAATTTAAATTCCTTTGTCTCATGTATGTCTCCTGTTGGTCATTTAAAGGAAAAATGTGCCCTTCGGATCTTTGCCTGAAATGCAGGAAAATGAGAGGATCTTTGTTTCATTATTTCTGGGAATGTCCGCAGACACAATTGTTTTGGAAAGAAGGTTTTAACTATCTGGGAAAATTGTTTCAACATAAATTTCTTTTGTCATCTAAGACTTGTCTTTTTGATAACTTGAACGGCGTGATTTTCAATGTATTACAGAGCCAGGAAATTTTTCTTAGGAAAGCATTTTTGATTGCAAAAAAAAACATTGGCTAAATGGATAACCTCAGAAAGACCAACCATTATACAATGGAAACTATGGATGCTTAAACTGGTGGTTCATGAGTATATATTGGCCAGAAAATAAACAACAAAGAAATATGATCTTTTCTTGGAGGTCTGGCAAGAATATCTCCAATCTTTGAATGTTAAAGCCGGGAGTGCCTTATTTGGACTAGCTTGAAGAAAGGGAGTTCAAAGTTCAAAGAACAAAAGAGGGGACTCTTTGGGGGATCGCTTATGAGTACTGTAGTCTATGTTTTGTGAAAAGCCCAAGTAATATAATGTTTATTGCTATCATGAGGATGTAGGGGAAGGGGAGGAATTATGGATGTCGAAGGGGATGGGGAAGGAAAGATGGGACAAGATTATCTATATATCTATATTACTTTATATATTTTTGGTTTTATTTTGGTTTTTTATATACCGGTCTTCTTGCATTAGATGCAAATCAAATCGGTTTACATTGAACAATTAAAACTTGCTTGAAAAAGCATTACATGTAACACAGAACATCAAAACATGAAAACCTGTTGGAACAATAATAAAACACAGAGTTTGAATTGTTCATCTTTACCAGATGCCTTACAGGAAAACAAAAAAAAATGGATTAAAAATTGAAAATTAAATAACATATGGAAGTATCGAGAGAAAATAGAGCATGGGAGCACTGAGTGAAAATTATGAGAGAGGAAGAGGAGAGGAGAGGGAAGGGGAAAAAGAACAGAGGGACTAGAACGGTGGTTAAAAAAGGAAGGATTAGAGGGAGGAAATTATAAAAAGAAACAAACAAATCGAATTTGCCATGGTAAATCTACAGTAAGAAATCAGGGAAATGCTAGATTAAATAGATAAGTTTTCAGTTTTTTCTTGAAGGATTGATGGCAGGGATCCTGTCTAAGGTCTGGTGGAAGTGAATTCCAATGAGAGGGACCTGCCGTGGAAAAAGCTCTGTTACTTAGTGGAGTTTTGGCTTGAGGGATAAAAAGGGAGCCTTGATAAGCTTTTCTTATTGGTCTCTTTGATTTGTTGGTACGAAACTGAAAAGTAAGATCAATTGGGGCTAAGTTGTTTAAGGATTTATGTATGATGGTCATGGCTTTGTAGAGTACTCTGTATTTAATCGGAAGCCAGTGAAGCTTGAAGAGTATGGGTGTAATGTGGTCTCTCTTATTTGCATTGGTCAGGATCCTGGCTGCTGAGTTCAGTAACAACTGTAGAGGCTTGATGGAGTTGGCTGGAAGACCAAGTAGCAAAGCTGGAGAGTATGATTGATTGAAGGACAAGGCGGAAATCGTGTGAATGCAAAAGGGGTTTTAGCCTTTTCAGAACTTGTAATTTGAAAAAGCATTCTTTAGTTGTGTTATTTACAAAACTTTTGAGGTTCAGGTGAGTATCCAAAAGCACGCCTAGATCTCTTACGTGGGAAGGGTTTTTGATGTTGTCCAGGATAGTTGCAGGAGGATTAGGATTAGAGGTCATGTCTTTTTGTGTTTGATCACTTATAAAGTTAGATATCTCTCTAGGAATGAAGTTGTCATCCTGGGAGATGATGAGGTATTCCGTTTTTTGCTTGTTGATGACCAGGTTAAGTTTGGTAAGGAGCGAGCTGATTTCCTGAAAGCAATATTCCCAGAAAATTAAAGTGTTTTGAAGGGACTTCTTTATAGGGATGAGAATTTGTATGTCGTCTGCATATACAAAATGTTTGATTTTCAGTTTAGATAACAGGAAGCAGAGGGGTAGAAGATAAATGTTGAAGAGGGTTGGGGAGAGGGAGGAACCTTGAAGTATTACAGTTTTTTTGTTCAATTAAAGTGTAAAATTAAAATAAAGAAATACAAAAAAAAGTTGTCTGATTAGCTTACCCATAGATGCACTAAGCCACAATGTTTTCTCGTACGAGGGGTCGCACTATCTTGGGCGGCTGTCACTACGATAGATAACCTGAAAGGGAGCTATTTTGTCTGCTTTCTGGGACTAAGAGTTAAAAAAGGATAGCCAGTCCTCCTAGCCTCCCACCCTAAAACCCTGCAACAGAACCAAATATCATAAAAGAAAACAACTTCTGCTGGGAGACTCAATAATCAAAGGAACCAATTTGGGAGCACATTTTGATGGTGACACTATAGATAAATGCATTCCAGGATCCTCAGCCAGTAGAAATGCAAATCAGATAGTCCCAAGTCATTGAAGAAGAAAGTAGGAACTTTGATATCAGTGTTATCATCCATCTGGGAACTGTTGACATCACTAGAAATGGTATCCATGAAGTTCAAAAACATTTCCATAATCTAGGCATGAAGATAAGAAATACTGCAAAGGCTATTGCATTTTCAGAAGTATTACCAGTTCATAGAATAGGAGATGAGAGGCTTTGCCATATAAATTAGTTCAATACCTGGCTCAAATCCTGGTGTACAGAAAATGGTTTTGGATACATTGGAGGCTAGGGTCATGTATGGAGCAATAAAAGGCTATATGGAAAGGATGGCCTACATTTGTCTGTGGCAGGAAGAAGGATGCTAAGTGAGAAATTCAGATCTTACATTAATAGACATTTAAACAAAAGTATGGGGGTGGCAGGAGATGGCCTTTGAAATTGTCTTGTCACCCCCAAGCAATACAAACACTACAGGACAAGCGAAGAGAAAATAACAAAATCATTCAGTTCAAAAAAACAGAAAATGTTCCGAAGAAGTGCAACAAAGCAAGGGAGAAAAAGTGGAAAGCTATGACTACAAATGCTCGTTGTTGCATGAGCCGGCTGCGGCAGGCCCGCGGCCAGGCCCTCTTACCTTCTACTGCCTACTCCAGCGTCTGGCTCCACTTCCCTCACAGCTGTGGGCCGCCATCTCCGTCCTCAGGCCTTCCCCAGCGCTCCTGTTTCCACGATGGACTCCTATGGTCCGCGGCGGGCCTCCCCATGTGGCTGCGGAAAGACGCCACTGTCCCACGCCATGCCCCTCCCTAGGCGCGTGTGCACGCATTTCAGTGCCTTATGAAGGGCCCGCGACGGGAACTTGGCTGCGGCCCCGGATGATGACATCATTGAAGCTCCGGTATAAAAGGCTGGCCTCAACTCGTTAGTCGCCTTTGCAACAGGTCTCCATGCTGGTTGTGTACGTCGTTGCCTCCTGGTGATTCCTTCGTGTTCCTTTTAAGTTCCTGTTCCTGGTTTTGTCTTCTCCATTCCTGTGTTTCCTGCTACTCAGCTTCCCTGCGGATTGATCTCCTGGACCCAACCACTGCTTTTGCCTGACTATGCTATTGATCTTCTCCGAGACCCGACCACTGCTTTGCCCGACTATGCTATTGATCTTCTCCTGGACCTGACCACTGCTTTGTCTGACTATGCTATTGATCTTCTCCTGGACCCGACCACTGCTTTGCCCGACTACGCTACTGATCATCTCCTGGACCCGGCCACTGATTTGCCTGACTATGCTATTGATCTTCTCCTGGACCCGACCACTGCTTTGCCTGACTACGCTACTGATCATCTCCTGGACCCGGCCACTGATTTGCCTGACTATGCTAGTCCAGACCTCTGCTTCGTCTGACCATACTACTGATCCTCTCCTAGTCCAGACCTCTGCTTTTCCCGACCACACTATTGCTTCTTTCCTGGACTTGACTTCAGCCTTGCCTTGCCACCGCTCCTTGATTGCCGCCTGCCCTGACTTCAGCCTGTTCTACGACGCCTCTACAGTCTTAGTCCTGGACTTGGCCTTTCAGGCTTCGGCCTGCTCTTGCTTGGGCGCCCCCTGTCTGACTCTTGTTCCTATTGGGGCCCGGGTCTCCGGGACTCTACCTCGCCTAGTACAGACTCTCCAGTTCTATGGTTGCTGTCCCTGGGCTGATCTCTCCATCTTTTGATCGACGACTACACAAGGATGCCCATCTAACTCCAACTTTGATATCGGTGTTATCATCCATCTGGGGACCATTGACCTCACTAGAAATAGTATCCATGAAGTTCAAAAACATTTCCATAATCTAGGCATGAAGATAAGAAATACTGCAAAGGCTCAACCCGTGGGGAAAGAGGGCTGGTATCGGCAAAGCTCCAGCCGGCCTCTATTAGTCAACCAGCCTACTCCGCCTGCTGACAGTTCCGTGTTCCTGATGCCTTGATCCTGATGCCTTCGTCTTCGCCTCTGCATCCAGTTCCCAGTTTCCTGTGTCCACCTTTCCTGGTGTGCCACTGTCGTGGTCCATGACCATCCCATGGGGGGCTGTGTACAAGGCCTTCTTCTCGTCTGCAGCGAAAGTCTCCGGAAGACCCTTTTTATTAATGTTCTGAGTTCCGTGTTCCAAGTTCCGAGTCCTGAGTCTTGAATCCTATCCTGGTCTTCGGAGTTCCTTGCCTGCTTCCGTCCATGCCCAAGACTCTGCCAGAACCTGCTCCGCTCCAGTGTGGTCTGCGACCAGCCACAGGCGGCTTTGTAGTGCGCGCCCCTGTGCAGGCCTCTACTTAATCTTCAACATGTTCTAGTCTCAAGTTCCACTACTTCGCCTGGAGTCTGCTTTGCTCAGCGTGGTCCGCGACCAGCCATAGACAGCTGTGCAGGGTGCACTGCAATGCAGTTCTCACCCAATACTTTTGCCTGAGTCCTGAAACCTTGCCTGAGCTCTTCTGAGTAACCTGAATCCTTGTCTGACTCCTTCCAAGTTCCAAGTCTTCGTCTGAGTCCTTCCAAGTAACCTGAGTCCTCGTCTGAGTCCTTCCAAGTTCCAAGTTCTTGTCCGAGTCCTTCCAAGTTCCAAGTCCTCATCTTGTTCCTCCCCTCAGCCTCCATCTGGCCTCACGCACTTGTCGTTCCCAAGCGGCGGGTTCGAAAGGGCTTTTGAGTAGCTGGAGGGCTCTCCTTAGTCCAGCATTACGTTGCTGGGTTTCCTTAGTGCGTGTAGGTCCTGTTCCGAGTTCCTTGCTTTGGTTCCAGTCTTGCTTTGTTCCTGCTCTGGCCATGCTTGAATGCGCTCATCTCCCACGGTGTGGCTCAGGGCTCCTCTCTGAGTTGTGCAGTGGTTCAGGGGCTCACGGTCTCCCATTCGCTAGCGGCCGCGCCCATATCAGGACCTGTAGGTCACGGTCGCAACACTTTGTGTGCAGCAGTCGGTAGGTGACGGCCCGCCTTCTGCTCCAGTTTGGAGGGCCACATGGCAGCTTCGGTCCATGTTTATTTATTTATATTAGACTTTATATTCTGCTTTTTGCAATTTTTTTTTCAAAGCAGATTACATTAAGGTACTGTAGGTATTTCCTATCTCCAGAGGGCTTACAATCTAAGTTTGTACCTGAGGCAATGGAGGGTAAAGTGACTTGCCCAAGGTCACAAGGAGCAACAGTGGGACTTGAATACTGGTTTCCTGGTTCATAGCCCAGTGCTCTAACCACTAGGCTACTCCTCCATTCTATGTGAAGGGCACAGAGAACCTTGAGGTCGCAGTGGCAACAGGTCTCCCAGGACCTTGAGATCTGTCTCTCAGTCACGGAACCTCTGAGAGCTTCTCTATCCTGATGGGAAAACCTCTTCAATTTGGAGCGGGGAATTCCCTTTCAGGCTGCCCCACCTCAGGTGGTCTTCATCACCGACACCTCTCGTAAGGGCTGGGGATCCTATGTGGATGGCCTCCACACGCAGGGTCTCTGGACTGCTCAAAAAAGCCCGCTGTCAAATAAATTTCTTGGAGCTTCGGGCGATCCGTTATACCCTCTGGATGTTCAGGGACTGGTTGTAGCACAAGGAAGGCCTAATCTGGATGGACATCCAAGTTGCAATATAGTATATCAACAAACAGGGAAGCATGGAATTGTTCCTCCTCTGTCACGAGGCGGTGCAGGTTTGGTCCTGGGCTCTGGCTCAGGGAATGTCACTGCGAGCGATGTACCTGCCAGAGACTCTAAATGTGCTGGCGGACCGGCAGAGCCGCTCATTTCAACCACACGAGTGGTCCCTTAATCTGGAGGTGGCAGCCAGGATTTTTCATCAGTGGGGTACCCCAGATGTGGATCTCTTCCCCTCCCCATTCAACTACAGTTGAACCGCTTCTGCTCCCTGCCACTGCGGGCAGACATTTGGCCTGCGACACCTTCTCCCTTCTCTGGGGGAAGGGTCTGTTGTACGCAAACCCTCCTTTTCTGCTCCTCTTGAAGACCCTGCTCAAGGTTCAAAAGGACGGAGGGACCATGATCCTTGTGGCGCCTAATTGGCCCTGACAGGGCTGGTTCCCTCTCCTTATGGATCCGTCGGTCAGGAACCACATTCAATTGGAAATGGTGCCCGATCTGATAACTCAGAACCAGGGTTCTCTGTGCCATCTGAACCTTCAGGCATTAGCCCTCACGGCATGGATTTTGAACGCCTAATTCTTCAGCCCTTATTCCTTTTGGACAGTGTCTCCCGGGTGCTGGTGGCTTCTAGGAAGCCTTCCACCAGGAAGTCTTATAATTTGAAATGGAGAAGATTCTCCACCTAGTGTGCGGGGCATGCCTTCACATGCCCCCTTCCCAAATTGTTGGACTACTTGTGGCACCTTTCTGAGTCTGGGCTTCAAACTAGCTGAGTCAGAGTCCATCTTAGCACTGTTAGTGCAAACCATCGGGGTGTCACTGGCACACCTATCTTGGTTAGCCTTTAGTAGGGGTCTGCTCCAGCTGAAGCCCCCTCTTTTGGCCTCATGTTGCGTTCTGGGACCTCAACATTGTCCTGGCGCGGCTCATGTATCCTCCCTTCGAGCCGTTGCGCTCCTGCGACCTGAAGTTCCTCACCTGGAAAGTTATATTCCTAGTGGCGATTATTTCGGCTTACGGAGTCAGTGAGCTTCAGGCCTTGGTTATATACCTGCCCTACACAAGGTTCTTTCATGATCCTGTAGTCTTGCATACACACTCTAAGTTCCTACCTAAGGTTGTGACTGATTTCCACATCAATCAGTCCATTATTTTACCCACCTTCTTTCCCAAGCCTCATTCCCACACAGGGGAACAGGCCTTTCATACTTTGGACTGCAAGAGGGCCTTGGCTTTCTATTTAGAATGCCCAGCTGGTCACAGACAGTCCACTCAGCTCTTTGTGTCCTTCGATACCAATAGGCTGGAATGGCAGTGGGTAAACAGACTCTATCCAATTGGCTGGTGGATTGCATTGCCTTCTGCTATGCTTAAGCGGGCCTTCAGCTAACAACCTGAATCAAAGCTCACTATCGGGCCAATACAGTAAAAATCGCAGGAGAGCGGGCGAGCGTCCACTCTCCTGTGCGCACGATACAGTAAATTCATTTATTTAAATTAGGGTCCGCATCGCTAGCGCCTCTTTTTGGACAGGAGTGGCAGCTGTCAGCAAGTTTGACAACTGATGCTCAATTTTGCCGGCGTCGGTTCTCAAACCTGCTGACAGTCACGGGTTCGGAAACCGGACGCCGGCAAAATTGAGCGTCCGGTTTTCAACCCGCGGCCCATTTTGGGACCTCCGACTTAATATTGCCATGATATTAAGTCGGAGGGTGCACAGAAAAGCAGTTTTTACTGCTTTTCTGTGCACTTCCCCGGTGCCGGCAGAAATTAACGCCTACCTTTGGATAGGCGGTAATTTCTTAAAGTAAAATGTGTGGCTTGGCTGCACATTTTACTTACTGTATCGCGCGGGAATACCTAATAGGGCCATCAACATGCATTTGCATGTTGAGGGCGCTATTAGGTTCGGGGGGGGGGGGGGGGGGGGTGTTGCACTCTACTGTATCGGCCTGTATGTGCGGGCCATGGTGTCGTTCATGGCTCATCTGCAAGCGGTCCCCGTCGTTGAAATTTAACGTGCAGCAAAGTGGAGTTCCCTTCACGTGTTTGTGGCCCATTACTACTTAGACAAAGATGGTCAACAGGACAGTGCTTTTGGCCAGTCTTTCCTACACAAACTCTTCCAAGCCTGAGCCCAACTCTTCCAGCCTAGCACCCCTGCTTGGAGCCAGGCAGTCCCCAGCTGACCAACAGATCAGTAATTGTTGGTCTCTCCTGCTGCTAAAGGACAGCCTGGAGCTTGGTATTCACCCACATGTGAGGACTATCATCCTGCTTATCCTAGGAGAAAGCACAGTTTCTTACCTGTAACAGGTGTTCTCCTAGGACAGCAGGGTGTTAATCCTCAGGAATCCCACCCGCCACCCTGCAGAGTTGGGTTCTCCCTCCGGTTTGTTGTTTCATTTTTATGCTTATATTTTTATCTGTTTTACGCGACTGAACAGGGACCTCGCATGGACGCGCAGATAGCGGCAATCTAGGCATGCTCAGAATGCTGGTCAAAGCTTCTGGAAACTTTGATGAACGTTTTCCGTGCCGGGCTCCATCGGATGAAGTCATCCTTATATGAGGACTAACATCCTGCTGGCCTAGGAGAACACCTGTTACAGGTAAGAAACTGCACGTTACATTACTACTAATGGCATGATGATGTACTTTCCTTGCCTCTTCCATATATGAACTGGGTGGATATTCCTGATGTTAGAATCCTATAAGATGACAGGTGTTTGGCCTGTTTCTTGTATAAGAATAATTGAAAAATTTATAAATAAAATAACAGAAGGAATGGAGTTTCATTTACTTAGATATGTTTAAGAAAGCATCATCCCAAAGCTGTGTATTAAGAACATTGCAACTTTTTGTCTCAGCAATCACCAGGGTATTTACTATATACTGTAATTAAGAGATTGGCAAAATCATTTGTTTATGATGCTTTTTCTGTGAAGAATTGTCCTGAGGGCACTGTTTTATTGGTTATACATTCCTTCTTGTTCACTTAGGTCTAATGAAGTTTACTGTCCTTTAGGTGACCTACAAGCGAGATCTATATGCAGCGGAATCGATTATTAAGGGTATGTATTTGTCCTTATGATTATTGCTTTAGGTAACTCATAATAAATCCAAAATTTCATAGTGTAAGATACTGTTTAAAGTCAACAATGAAAAATTAATGGCCATATACACTAGCTTGCAAACCAGAATGATGACTTTTATTTGTTTTTCAATTTAAAAAAATGTAATGCTACAATGAATGCACAATAGTTATTTTGTATTTTGTTTTTTTTGCTAACCAAAGTATGCCACATTTATCACTTTATTTCCACAGTTGGTATTTAAATTTCAAGTTGACCAGTTTAGCTTACTCATAAAGTTGGCAAGTTTGACCAGTTATCTAAAGATGTACTTAAATATAATATTCAAATTCTCACGTGAGAAAATAATTTTAATATGGAAAGTTATTTTCTATTATCCTGAATTGGCATAGGTCAAGGTAACACTTGTTACTCCTTGAATAGTAAATATTCCATAGTGTTCTGTCACATAATTTGTAAGAAGGGGTAGGAGGCTACCTGGTGCATGATACTTGAAAGTAAGCCCAAAATATATGGTGAAAACTATAAAATGTATTTAAAAGATTATTATTCCCTTTGGGAATGCATAGCACTGTATTTTAGAGCAATGCACCCATGCCATGGGAAGCATTTAAAGCTAGCCATCCTGAGTATCTGTGTTGAAATGTATACTATTTTATTTATTTATTTCACTTTATTTATAGACTGTGGTTTACAAAGGTACATTCATAAGTAACAAGAAGATAAAACAAGATAAAATAGGAAAACATAAGAATAAATAAATTAAAATTAACATTTTAAAAGAGTTGATAAAAATAAAACACATATAATAGAAGCAACAAAATAAAACAAATATGTCTAAGACTGGGATTCGCAAAGATCTTTGAAAGCGTGTCTAAAAAGATATTTCAGTGTTTTCTTAAATTCTTTAGGATCAGAGAGCTGCCTTAATGGCTGGGGAATGGTGTTCCACGTGATAGATCCTGTAATTGAAAATAAGCGTTTGCGGGTAACTGCTAGTCAGTCTACTACTACTACTACTATTACTATTACTACTGTTAAAGATTTCTATAATGCTACAAGATGTAGCCCTCTACAGGCACACAATTCCTGTGCAGTAGAGCTTAAAATTTGATGAAGGCACAGAAAACACAAGAGGTTTCACAAACTTTAATAATTATAGAAAATGATTTAATAACAAAGCCATGATCAGGGAGAATCAATTTTAGGATTTAAAAGTAACTTCACAAAGGTAAGTTTTTAGGTGGGATTTGAAAATGGCCAGAGATATGGAGCACATCACATCAACTTAGTAAGATCATTCCAGGCATTTGGTGCAACAAGGTGGAAGGCATGGTGCTAAAAATTGGACATGGAGGAGAAGGACATAGATAAGAACAGCTTGCTTGATTGGAGTTCAGGAGGATAGTTGTGGGTAGGATAAAAGATGAGATGAGAGGCAATGAGGAGCTGCAGAGTGAATGCATTTGTAGTTGATTACAAGAAGTTTTAGTTGAATGTGGAAGTAGATTGGTAGCCAATGTAGTGATTTAAGAAAAGAGTTATAGCAACACTGGCAGAAGATAAGTCTGGTGCCTGAGTAGTGGTGAGAGATAGGTCAGTGGGAGACCTGTGAGGAACAGGTTGCAGTGGTCCAGCTAGTGAGTGAGGAGAGATTGGATAAAGGTTTTGGCAGTGTGCTCAAAAAGGAAGGAGCAGATTCTGGTGAAGATTTAGAGAAAGAAATGGCAATTTCAGTAATGTTTTGGATATAATTAGAGAAGTGTAGAGAAGATTTGAAGATGATGATGAGGTTGAGGGCAAAGAAGAATGGGAAGAGGACAGTGTTCTCCATGGACGAGCAGGACAGTAAACAGCTATACAAGTGGGTATCATCACATGACTGTGCTGAGATGAAAAAGCTCTCTCAGAGCTCAGAAAACCTGAAAAGGTTTTCTGAGCAAGTGGAGATGTTCCTGTGATGTTGCTGCCGAATGAGTATCTGCAGACTTTTTATGCTTTTGTGAAAGGAAACATTTTTGCTGTCGCTCCTTAAGCCGCTTGTTACATTTTTGTCTTTATTATTTTCTCTTCCATTTGTTAAGTAATTGTTAATTTTTTTCTTTCCTGAGTCTCAAAAAAAATTTTTCATTACTTCAATTTCTCCAATATTGAGTTGTAGTTCCCAAATTAATATTAATTAATAAAAGTACCCTGGTATTAATCCTTCATATAAAAGAAAGGACACACAGTAATTTCACACTGACAATAAAAACAAGTTCAGTGTATATTTCCTCTTTTAATATGTTGCCATAGAGAAGGGCTGTTAGTCCAGAAAAAGACACAGTCATTCTGTTCAAAACAGGAACATGTCACTTATTTATATTTTATTATATGCAAAGCCAATTAATCTCTATATTAAGCATAGTAACATAGTAATGACAGCAGAAATGGACCAAAATGGTCCATCCAGTCTGCCCAACAAACTTCTTATGATAGTATTTGCCATGCTGTGCAGGTTAGCCACCATGTTACTCTTTTACTGGGTGATGAGCCTTCTTGAAATTTCAGACAGTGCAGCTGGATCTGCTTTGTTTATGGACTTGGTTATGGTTGTAGAAGCAGTAATGTGCTTTTTCCCTTATGTCTGTGTATCAGTACCCCAGACCTTATAAGTCAGGGCCTATGGTGGTTGTCATCTGAATCCAAAACCTCTTTCCACCCCTCTGCCATTAAAGCAGAGAGTGATGTTGCAGTTGCATCAAAGGAATCAAATAAACCTATGCCTTATATTAAGATTAGTAACTGCCCTTTCATGCACGCTATTCCCATGCTTATCGGTTTCCCACACCAAAAAATTCAGGGCCTTCGTTGGTTGCTGTCTGAATCAAATTCACTTTTTCCCTCTGCCGTTGAAGTGGAGAGCAATGTTGCAGTTGCATCAAAGCATCAAGGCTTATTGGTTAAGGGGAATAATCTCCATACTTTCTGTTAAGGGTAGTAACCACCACACAAACAAGTTACCCCCATGTACTCTTTTCTGCATTTCCATCCTCTAGCTTTTAAGGATCCACAGTATTTATCTCATACCCCTTTGAATTCTTTCACTGTTTTCAACTTTACCACCTCCTCCGGCAGGGCATTCCAGGTACCACCACCCTCTCTGTAAAGAAATATTTTCTTTAAGAGTTCAGTTTTGACAAAAACTCTTTTTGGGTGGTTTAAATGATTGGTAAAATTTGATATAAAAAGTGGGTTGGAGAACATAAGAAAAACATAGCAATATGACAGTAAATGATTAAATACAACTTATTGCTTTAGAGGCTGATCACGGCTTGTGGCCCATTGTGCGGCGAGAGGCTGCAGACTGAAATTATAAAGCGATCATTTATGATATTGTCATTTGCTTTCAGATATTAAAAATGATGTTTATATAATTTAGGTGGTTGGGGAGAATTCATAGAATTGGATATTTGATCCTTTTTTCCTCTCTTTTTGGTGTGTGATAGTGTATTGAGAGGGTTTTTGCTTTTTCTGTTTTGATTACTTATCAAGAAATATTTTCTGACAATGGTTCTGAGTCGTCCCCCCTGGAGTTTCATTTCATGAACCCTAGTTCTTCTGATTTCTTTCCAATGGAAAAAAGGCCCAAAGTTTGTTGATCATTAAAACTTTTCAGGTATCTGAAGGTCTGTGTCATATCTCTCCTGCACCTCCTCTCTTCCATATTTAGATCCTCGTAAGTCTTTCAATACTGACTTCACACCAATTTGGTCACCCTTCTCTGGATTACCTCGATCCTGTCTCTGTTCTTTTTGTGGATATGGGCTCCAGAACTCAACACAATACTCCAGATGAGGCCTCACCAAGGACCTGTACAGGGGCATCATCACCTCCTTTTTCTTACTGGTTATTCCTCTCTTTGTGCAGTCCAGGATTCTTCTGGCTTTAGCTATTGCCTTGTCACATTGCTTTACTATCTTCAGATCACCAGACACTATCATCCCAAGATCCCTCTCTTGGACCGTGCACATCAGTCTTTCACCCTCCCCCCCCCATCATCATATTGTAATCTTTTGGATTACCGCATCTCATGACTCTGTACTTCTTGGCATTGAATCCCAGATGCCAAGTTTTTGACCACTCTTCAAGCTTTCTTAAATCAATTTTCATTCTGTTTACTTCATCAGGTGTGACCACTCTGTTGCAGATCTTATTATCATCCTCACAGACACATTTTACCTTTTGTCCCTTTTGCAAAATCACTTTTCTTCCATTAGCCTAATCATGATACATGAATAATAATTTTGCCGCAGTTCCCTAATTTCTACCTATCATGCTTTTGTTGCAGTTTCTCTTTCTTACCTGACATATTCATTAGTTGTTAGCTCGTTATCTTAATACCTCCTATCAATAATTTGCAATTCCTAGCATATTAAACTTCAGAAGTAAGCAACTTTTTTCCAACACTATGGGCCTCATTTTCCAATATCGCATTGGTATCTCATGCGATACCAAAAAGGGGTGTACCTTATGCTAATAAGCATGTGTATCACGAATTGCACTGTCAGCTATGCGAAAGGCTGTTATCGCAAGTTGCACTATTAGCCCAATTTGGGGCTACATTGCAGAGAGAGAGAGAGAGAAAGAGAGAGAGCGCCTTGCTATAGTGCCTCCTCCCTAGACAGGTATTTGTATCCCTATGGGAGGCCCACCTAGTAACTCGAGGTGAGGTTTAAGTATTAGTGTAGGGGGTTAGGGGCCACTTTCACATTCAACGTGAGACGTACGAACAGAACAGTGGTCTCTTGTGAAGATTTGATGACCTACAGAGTGAGGAAACTCACTCCAAGATGAGATTTGTGCAAGGTTCTCTCAACCTAGCTTGATGGACTCTCTACCTGGGTAGAAATAGTCCCAATATTACAAATGGTCACAGGATTGTACTCCAAATATTTCCTCATTCCAAAGAAAACAGGTGGTTTCCACCCTATCTTGGACCTGAAAGACTTGAAGAAAGAAAAGTTCAGAATGAACTCTTTAGGGATAATCCTACTTCAGTTGGAGATAAACAACTGGCTAACCACTAAAGACCTTAAGGATCATAGAAAACCGCATACAATTTCTGCATTTCACCATAGCCAGTGATCATTACTAATATCAAGTTCTCCTTTTTAGCCTCTCTGTAGCACTCAGGGTATTTACAGAATGTCTTGTAGTGGTTGCTGCTTATCTAAGGAAGAGCAGTATATTTATTTTTCCATTTTTGGATGATTGGCTCACATCAAGAAGCTTATTTCTCCACACTTCATGTGATGAATATCTTCTGAACTCTAGGGTGCATCATCTATTTCCCCAAATCCAATTTGGAACTGACTCCTATGACAGACTTCATAGCAGCCAATCTCAATACCACACAAGGAAAGTCATTTCCCCTCAGCAGAGGTCAAATAAACTGGCCCACAAGAATCAAGCACAAACCAGAGGCAGTAAGTACTTGTGAATTATTACTTGAACTAGATACCTGGAATAAAGATGAACTATTAATTGAAATGCCAGACAGAAACAGAGTGCTAAGAGTGGCACACTACAAAGAAATGTAAAAGTACACAGGTGTGCAACTTGTCGAGGTGAAGTCTGTTGCTGAACTCATGGTTATCTATATTATTAATCAAGTTTTTTTGTTAGTCTGGCCACAGTTGAATTTTGTAGAGAATACTGGTGGGCTGATGTCACTGCAGGGGTATATATATACTGTGATGTCAGCTGAGCTCTGTCTCCATCTTCTGGTAGAGGTGCATAACTCACTGGTTCTGGATTCATCTGTCTGTTCTAAAGAAAAGGAAATTAGCAGGTAATTTATGTGGGCTTTGACAGAATTATCCTGTTTAAGACTAAATAGTTAAAGTAGTTGATCACTTGTTAGGGTTGTGTACTTGCTACATTGTAGCATGAATGTTTTTTCATTCCTACCTACATCAGAGCTTAGTCAAACTGACTCAGTTTTTGTCTGTCATTTCTTATTTAGCTAACAGCTGAAGGCCTATTTGTGTTTCCTAGAATTGTCTGGAGCTTGTTAGCTTGGCAGATGTGTAACATTTTAGAGAATGACAAAGAAATAAGCATATCATTAAAAAAACGTACTGGATTTATTTGCTCTATAATTCTTTCTCATGCATCACCGTACTGCAGTCATTTATGTTTTTAGATATACTGATATGATATTGCCAGTGATCTGCTACCAATTTCTTATCAAGAAATTGCTAGCTCTACTTGTCTTGGTGAGACACACTTTGTTTTCATAAAATAATTAAATTAGGGGCGCCCGGAAATCTTTGAGCATGTCATCAACATTGCCAATTTAAAGCTTGTTGCTGTGTTATCTTGTGATACTGCGCATTATGAACCCAGCTTTCAAAACTATCTGCTGCACACCACTTAGCACGCGTAAGTGGGCCTGCAGAAATGTATTGCAGTCTCCCAGCAGAGGTAAGCGAGTGCTGCCAGTAATTGCCACTCTGTGTACCCAGCTGGAGTGGGCTGCCAGACCTACCTGCCAGCATCTTCTTCGGGAGGGAGGGGAGTGGTAAAATACTGGCAGGTAATGGTGCCAACAATGTGGCAGGGTGGTTGGCGTGGGGGCCTCCTTTCATCCCCCCCTCCTGCTGTGGCGCTGGGGTATGATGCAGCGACCTGAGATTGGGGCAAGCGCTGGGTGCACTGACGTCATATAGCTGCAATGCCAGTGCCAGTCACCTGATTGGCCTGGGGTCGGCATGGCCACCCAACCAGGAGGGGGCTGAGCTGCTGGGAAATTTAAAACATGATGGTTCCCATAGCAGCCTTCTTTTGCCTTCAGCTCTAGGATAACATTTTCTTCCTTTTTTCTCATCTTCTTCCTGGCCTACTCCCCTTTTTTAAGGGAGAACACCATTTGGTCCATGATTCCTGAGGAGAACAGGGGCACTGATCCCGAAACAAAATTTAAAAAATTAAAAGAGGGGTAGGAGAAAGAGAGAGGAGGGAAGTTGGGATCTTGGCAATTGCAACTTGGGCAACCTGCACTTAGGAGCATAGTGATCTCCTTGATTGCACGTAGCTCCCCTTGGGGGGAGTACCACTAGCCCCCTTTTAACTTCAGCACTAATTGGCTAATAAAAAAAAAAAAAGAAATAATATTGAGAAGGGACTAGACAAGAGTAATAGATGGTGAGGTAGCGGCTTCTTGCACAGCAGTTGCCTCAAAGGCTGGTTAGCAGCCTCTGATGATGAAATGCTCCGATGATGAAACCCCTTGGCTATGTCTTGGCAGGCCCCAGCAATGAGGTTGATTTTAAAAGAGTTGCTCGTGTTAAAATGCTCACATATGTGAGTATCTGGGCCATGTGCAAGCGATGTATATTTTAAAAGCTGGAAATTACAAACATATATACGCGAGTTTAAAAAAAAGGCATGGGAAAAGGGTGGAATTGGGGAAGGGGACTGGGTATTACGGGGCGGGGCCAACAATTATGTACATAACTCCATATTTTAGAACCGGAGGCTGCAGAGCGTGGTGGCTTCTTAGCCACGTAACTTTACTGCTGCACCAAATGAAGAGCAAGTCTGCAGATCTCGCATTTTTGGGTTTATATGACAGGGTTAGGGGTACACGTCAACTGGGGGGGCCATGCAGGATGAAGAACCAGAGAGATCTAGATGACCTCAAGATTGACTGGGAAAATTGATGGACTATTGAAAAAACTGGTAATTTATTTATTTATTTATTTGTTTGTTTGAGATTTTTCTATACCGGCATTCGCGATGGGAATCGCATCATGCCGGTTTACAATTAACAAGGTGTGACAAAAGGAAAATTATTAAGAACATTAACAGGTGCTAAAAGAAAAAAATAGCAGTTACATTAAAACAGGGACATAATACAACTTGGAATGGTGAAATAGGCGATAGTAAATTAACAGTGAAAAATAAAACCTGCTAATTTAAAAGAGATTGTAAAATTAAGGAATTGGCAAAGATGTTGATTACTCTGATGGGTGGTCTGAGTTAATTGAGGTGAATTAAGGTTCAGTTAGTGTCTGGAAAGGCACTGGTAATGTCCCTTGCGCGAGCATGTTTTAAAATCCGCTTACACATGCACGTTAAAGCCGACAAAGTCCTATGGGAGCTTTGCGAAGTAGGTTTGCTCAAGTAACCTTTTAAAGTTAGGAGCATACTTACCCTTGATAGGTGTATTGTAAATCATGTGTGTGCATAAAATTCAAGCATATCTCAGTTCGTGTGCCGATATGCACTCAATTTAGAATTTGCCTGTTTGTGTGTGGTGAAGACATTAGTGATCCCCGCCCTCACGGTGCTTAATCTTGTAGAACAAGAGTGATCCAACCTTATGGCTTGCTAGCCTGTTGGAGCAACAGATCAACAGGCAGCCAGAAGCTGGCACGGGCGAGGTAGGGCTTCTGTGCCACCATCATAGATTGTGGTCATGAGCAAGCGGTCTGGAAGAGGCCATGGTGTCATAACCTAGCCTTCCACTCAACAGATGCCCAGCACCCCTGCTTTGAAGTCCTGGGACTGTACTGGAAGGGGATGGAGATGGGAGACCCAGGTAGGTGGCCTCAACATGATTTGTATGGTCAATCCACCTCCTTAGAGTGCCTGCTCCAAAAATGCAGCTGTCGGGTAGCAGTGATATTGTTCAGCCTTTGGAGAATGGCGCTGTTGTAATGGTAGATGCTGGACCAGGTACTAGTGGTCTCAGAAAGCTTAATGTCCACCTTGCCCCCGATCCATGGGATAAGGCAGGGCATAGATCTCCATCCCCATCAGTTTCTTGATCTTCTTCCAAGAGATGTCAGGGAGTGTGTGTGTGTGTGTGTGTGTGGGGGGGGGGGGGGGAAATCACCCCACAGGCATCAATGGAGATACACCCATCGGAGATACACCCAAAATTAATATTATGATTATCTATGCCATTACAGAGGATGATCTCCTAGTTACAACCCCCATTCTTTTCTGCCGTGACATAAGGAATGATATCATTCTCCCTCACAATGCCCATTGCCCCTGTTTTCATACCATTAGTAGTTTCGCTACAGGGATTATAGCGGGTCCCCTAATCATAGAGAGCGTTCACTATAGATCTGACATTTCATTTTTGAGTTCCTTTAGAACCCTGGGGTGCATACCATCCAGTCCATGTGATTTGCTGCTCTTTAGTTTGTCAAGCTGGCCTTCTACATCTTCCAGGTTCACAATGATTTGGTTCAGTTCATCATAATCATCACCCTTGAAAACCATCTCTGGAACAAGTATCTCTCCAACATCCTCATTAGTAAACACAGAAGCAAAGAATTAATTTAGTCTTTCTGCAATGGCCTTATCTTCACTAAGACTCCCTTTAACCCGTCAGTCATTTAATGGTCCCACCGACTCTTTTACAGGTTTCTTGCTTCGGATATATTTTAAAAAGTTTTTATTATGAGTTTTTGCTTTTATGGCCAGCTTCATTTAAATTCTCTCTTAGCGTGCCTTATCAGGCTAAGAGAGAATTTGACAATGCTTATGCTTTTTCCTATTTTCGTCAGATGGATACTTCTTCCAATTTTTGAAGGTTGTTGTTTTTGGCTAAAATAGCCTCTTTCACCTCACCTTTTAACTATGCTGGTAATTGTTTTGCCTTCCTCCTACCATTCTTAATATAAGGAATACATCTGGACTGCGCTTCTAAGATTGTATTTTTAAACAATGTCCATGCTTGTTGTACACTTTTAACCTTTGCAGCTGCACCTTTCAGTTTTTTTCTATTTTCCTCATTTTATCAAAGTTTCCCTTTTGAAAATGTAGTGTTAGAACTGTAGATTTACATATTGTACCCCTTCTAGTCATTAGTTCAAATTTGATTATGTTTTGATCACTATTGCCAAGTGGCCCCACCACCGTTACCTCTCTCACCAAATCGTGCATTTCATTAAGAATTAAATCTAAAATAGCTCCCTCTCTTGTTGGTTCCTGAACCAATTGCTCCATGAAGCATTCGTTTATTCCATCCAGGAATTTTATGTCTCTAGCATGTCCTGATATTACATTTACCCATTCAATATTGAGGTAAACTGGTTAACTTCCCTGATCTCTCTTAGCATTTCATCATCTGTCTGATCATTTTGGCCAGGTGGATGATAGTATACTCCTATCATTATATTCTTTCCCAACACACATGAGATTTTTACCCATATAGATTCTATTGAGCATTTAGTCTCTTGTATGATATTTATGTTGGTCTCTATACCCTCCCGGACATAAAGTGCTACACCCCCACCAAGTTGATCCTCCCTATTATTGCGGTATAATTTGTACCCTGATATAACACTGTCCTATTGGTTATCCTCCTTCCACCAGGTCTCTGAGATGCCAGTTATATCTATCTCATCATTCACTGCTATACATCTTACTTCTTAGACTTCTGGTATTGGCATACAGACATTTCAAAGTGAGTTTTTTTGCTTCTATTAACAACCTTCTTTTCAATTGATATGGATAATTTGGAATTCTTTAGCTTAGATAATTCTTTAATTATAGGCATATGGGCTACTTTTGCATTTTTTGGAACCTCTCTGTTGGGATGCCTCAAGAACACTCTTATACTTGCAGTGCTGTATGTAAATGTTAACAAGGAAAAAATGAGTGGTTTGCATTTCAGAAGTATGCATGCAAGTTGCTATTTTGTAAGCTGTATATGTGCATATATTACCAAACTTATCCGAACACTTTTAAACCTGCTAATTGACTTGTGCAATTGAAATCAGACTTGACTTTTCTCTGCAGTTTGTGGGTGAGAAGTCTGGGTGAACTGGTAGGTGCTCAGGATGAAGTGCTGAAGGATCTAGGTGAACTTGTGAGGGTATCAGTGAACTGGTGATTCCAAGTATATGTGCAAGTCAGTATTTTCAGAAGTGGAGTATTTGCATACTTTATAAAATACTTGCCTCCATGTTCAACGCATGCATTATTATAATTATTGTGTGCATAAAATATGAAGAAAATTTTCAAACAACTCAGTGCAGCCCCATATACCCTCATGTATGGCCATGTGGAGATCTGCTACAATATTTTATAACCTATGCCTATCAAGTGTGCACAGATTATGAAATATACATATGTCTACTCCTCAACGTTCAAACGTATGTTTGGTTAGACGTAAATACCTGCAATGCATTGAAAGTGCACGTGAAAAAAAAAAGACTTGCTCACAAAAAATCCTCAATTTACACACGGAAGTAAAACATGATGCTTAATTGAAATTACCAATTTGCCGATAACTACACCAGTTCACACAGTCCATTTCTAGTTCACCAAAAGCCCCCTAATTCTTCACCCTGAATTCCCCCAGTTCATCCAGACCTCCCACCTAACCAAGAGCAGAAAATAGTTGAAGTCTGATATCAGTTGCTCTAGATAATTAGTTGGTGTAAAATTGCACTAATAAATTGCCTCATGTATTCATATACATCTCTTATAAAATAACAACCTATATGCAAATGTGTGCATGAAATGAAAAATAAGCGCATAAATTTGATGTTTAAAAAATAGCTTGTAAAAGCTACTTACGTGAGCATATGCAAATTTTACACACGTAACTCTTTTGAAAACTCACCCCGTGTGTGTTATTTTATAAAATATATAGCGAAGGTATTTGTTTTCCTGCATTAGAAATATATGCATGTACTGAAACATATGCAAGTACTTTGGGGGCAGAATACTTGGTATTTTATGAACTGTATGACTCCCACCACACAGTTTATAATTTACAAACATAAATTTCTGTGGGCCCACTTACACATGCAAATGGTTTAAGTTTTGACATTTGTGCTCATGCTTTTTAAATTCAATAGAATGAGCATAAATTTGAGCTCTGTTGCAATGCCATTTTCCAGGTCACTTTTTTTTGTGCACATAAAGGTTACATGCATAATTTTTGTATGGAAAGATTAGCAAATTTTCTGAGTCATTTAAACACGTACGGGTAGATTTTGAAAGGTGCGCGCGCGGCATACACACATGGATGCGCCGATTTTATAACATACGCGCGCATGTTATAAAATTGTTGGGCCACGCGCACAAAGAGGGGTAGAGTTCTGCAAAATTCGCGCAGCGACGCTTCCCGGCCTTCCCCAGTTCCCTCCCAGTCTGCTCCTTCCCTACCACATACCCTTACCTCCCTTCCACTTCCCCTCTCCTCCCCACCTGCCACCTATCCCTATCCTATCTACCCACGATTTTTTTTTTAACCCTTTGCTCCTCATTAGGAGCAGTAGCAAGTTGCGCATGCTGGCAGGGTGCCGGCATACGCTTCCTTGCCGCTGTCCCAACTGCCTCCAGCCCTGCCCCTCCCTGTCCCCCAGACTGCCCCTTTATCTGGGCCCAGAACTTTGGCGTGGAACGGGGGTTACACACATGGCTGTGTCCCTTTGAAGACGAGCGTGGTGAGTGCAAGGCCCGGCCATGCGCGTAACCCCCGTTTTTTACACGTGTGAGGGATTAAAAATCAGGCCATAAAAATCTAATTTTATTCATGTAAATAGCTTTGAAAATTCAGTCATATACGTTTCCTGGATATCATTATGTTAGTCTGCAGATTCAAACATAGGGGCAGATTTTAAAAGCCTATGCGAGTAAATCCAGGTGGATTTACGAGCGTGGGGGGGGGGGGGTGTTACGCGTGCGGGCCTATTTTCAAAAGGCCCGGTGGCGCATGTAAAGCCCCGGGACGCGTGTAAGTCCTGAGGCTTGAAAAAATGGGCAGTTTGGGGGCCGGGCATGGGTGGGGTGGGGCGGTCCGGGGGCGGGGGGGGGGGGGGGCGTGGCCGGAGGCCTCTCCACTGCCACGCACAAATGTACCTCGCGTGCGTAGGTTTTAAAATCCGGCCCATAGTGTATGGGGGTGTGCAGCTGAAAAAAATCTTCATTTGTTGCATTTTAGGATTTTCTTTTTTGTTTCATTTTAGTGCATGTAAGCATAAAAACCCATTTCGTGTGCACAAAGAGGTCCATATTCAAAGTGGTTTATCCGGTTGAGTTCAGACTTGGCTGGAGAAACTCAGAGTTTCGAATTTCCCGCCCTTCCAAATGGGTACATTTTAGCCAGATAAAACTTACCTGGATAAAAAGAGGCAGTGCAATGGCATTTCAGAGGTGGGGCTTCAATTTTTCCGAGTAGCACCAATATTCAGTGACCCGGCTAAAGTTAGCTGAGTTAAGTTTGGTTCTGTTGGAGATAAATGTACCCAAATTCCTTTAAAATTAACAATTAAACAAGTCTTGCTGAATATCTTGGCTGAACTTACCCAGATAAGTGTACCCACGTAACTTGCTGCTTGCTGCCTCACTCAGTGTTATTTATTTATTTATTTATTTCGGATTTTTATATACCGACATTCTCAATACAAGTATCGAATCAGGTCGGTTTACATAGAACAATAACTTTGAAGACAACTGTGTTGTCTTCAAAGTTAATTTAAGTATACATGCGTTCATTTAATACCTGTAGACTCGTGTGTATCGACATATCCAGTTTAGTGCATAGTAAATAAATGTGTGCTTCCCAAGCAAAATGAAATGAAACAAATGCTGGCACATTGCAAATAGACTCCTAGATGCATCAAGCTGTAATATTTTTTGTGGGAGTGGTCTCATTATTACTGGTGGTGGTGGGGGGGGGGGTGTGTCACCGTGATAGTGGGGCCCCTCTCCCCAAAAGATTTTGTGGCTCTATGACGTGTTATTTTGTCTCGTGGTCAAACAGTATGGGAGAAAAGAACGAGCCTAGTGCCTCTTTAACACGATCATGGCCCCATTCTCAAGGGACCCCTATCACCTTAAAGGGCTGCTGGTCCAAAAAAAACAAAGTCGTGGCCATATGGGGAGTTTGAGCAGGGGAAATTGACCCCCGTATCAACCCAGGGCGGCCACAGCTCCCCCAAAATGTTAAAAGAAAAAAAAGAACCGCACAGTGACAGCCCCAGCCCCCTCTTCCCCCATCCTGAAGCACAAAAGTCAAATGTGGTCATGGCCCATGATCCCAATCCCCTCCATCCCCCAAGTGGCAGCGATGGCCCCCTTCCCCCTCCCCCAGCAATGCACCCCCCAAATGTAAAAAAAAAAAGGTTCTGGGCCCCACCCCACTCCCCCCGAAAGGAAAAAAAGTAGCATCCTGCCCCCAGCCCCCTTCCCACTCTCCCCCCACTCCTGACCCTGCTCCCACACCCCCTATACCTAAAAACAGATCCCATGTTGGGGGCGGGTGCATCCTCGCACCTTGCCTGGTTAGTGCCATTTTCCAAAATGCCACCAACCTGATCTTGCTACAGTCACATGGCACGCACGATATAAAATACATGTGCATGCATGTGTGCATCCACATATCTTCGTTTATGGGCACAATCACTTGTTTAAAGTTACCCTCCTTGTAAATACCAGAATAAGTGGTTATTTCAACTGGCAATACACGTATATTACTGGCCATGGTAATGTGAGGAGATTACTTCCGTCCATGAGAAAAGGACCTGTAGCCCAAGTGGCCCTCTCCCATGTACAATGAGAGGAATGGTCAGCAGAAAAAAGGGAGATGATATTGCCCCTGTATAGTTCCCTGGTGAGACCTCATTTGGAATACTGTTTACAGTTCTGGAGACCACACTTTCAAAAGGATATAAACCAATTGGATATGGTCTAGAGCAGAGCTTTCCAAAGTGTGTGTCGCGACACTTTAGTGTGTCGCCTGAGGTGTGCCGTTGTGTCGCGCAAGCCCGGTGCATGTGACACACCGGCAAGTGGGAGCCAATGCGGCCGCCGGTGGAGCTCATCCCACTGGCGGCTAAGCAGTGAAGAATCAGGAAGATCGGTAAGGCCGTGGTGAGTTCACGTCACCACGGCCCGAAGAAAAAGGGCACGTCTAAACGTGCAGGTGCTCCGCCTCCTTCCTGCCCACGCGGCCCCGGAAGAAAAATGTTGCCGGAGCCGCACGGGCAGGAAGGAGATGAAGCAGTCGCGCGCAGAAGAGGAGTCGCGTTGTTGCAGCGGGCGAGAAGAGGAGGAGGCCCCCACCGCGGATCGGATTGGCCTGAGAAGATCAGAGTTGCCGCGATCGGCCCGAGAAGATCAGGGCCGCTGCAGAGCCGATCCTGCAGCGACCCGTGAAGAGGAGGCCCAGAGGTAAGAGAGAGGCTGAGGACCCGTAGAGTGCGTGTATGAGGTGAGTTGAGAGATTGGGTGCCTGTATGAGCTGAGCTGAGTTGAGAGATTGGGTGCCTGTATGAGCTGAATTGAGAGATTGTGTGCGTGTATGAGGTGAGTTGAGAGATTGGGTGCCTGTATGAGCTGAGCTGAGTTGAGAGATTGGGTGCCTGTATGAGCTGAGATGAGAGATTGTGTGCATGTATGAGGTGAGTTGAGAGATTGGGTGCCTGTGTGAGTTGAGAGATTGGGTGTGGGAGTGAGGACCTCAATATTTGCAGAGACAGCATGTGAGAGCCTGTGTGGGTGTGTGTGTGTGAGAGAGAGACAGCATGTGACAGTTAGAGCCTGTGCATGAGCAAGACAGCATGTGGGAGTGAGAGAGAGCCTGGGTGTGTGAGAGTCAGACAGCATGTGTAAGAGAGAGACTGATTGTATGAGAGAGAGAGCATGTGAGAGTGAGAGCCTGTGTGTGTGTGAGAGAGAGAGAAAGCATGTGAGAATGAGAACCTGACTGTATGTTTGAGGGAAGAAGATAGATGGAGAGAAAAGAAATAGAAAAAAAGACAATATGAAATGAATTGGCAAAAAAATAAGAAAGGGGAGGTGGAACAAAAAAGCCTAGGACCAACCGATTAGAAAACTAAGATCAGACAGCAAAGGTAAAAAAAAAAAGAAAGAAATTACTTTTTACTGATTGGCACATGTAATCTTTGTTAATGTCAAGAGTAGCACTTTCTCTATGCAGATCTCACAATGTACGAGATCAACATGGAGGAAGTGGAAACCCACGGGGCCTGCACAGAGGAGGCAGCAGAATGGGCTTCAGTGCCAATAGCAGCAATCAGCGCCTCCCCAATAGCCATGCGGCATCAGTGGCAGCAGAGGAATGAGAAAGGCTCCGAGGTTGCTGGCAAAAGAAAGAGAGGGGGTCTGCCTTTAGTGTGTGCATGTGTATGAATGGGTGCCTGCCTGGGGGTGTATGTGTGTGAATGGATGGGTGCCTGCCTGGGGGATGGTGAGGGAGTGGTGTGAAAATGAATGGGAGCCTGCCTGGGGGGTCAGTTTTAGTGTGTGAGAATGACTGGGAGCTTGCCTGGGTGTGTGTGTTTGTGTGAGAATGATTGGGAACTTGCCTGGGTGTGTGTGTTTGTGTGTATGTGAGGGAGCCAGAGAGAGTGAGTATGAGAAAATCCAGGGGAGTAAGAGTTTGTGTGTGGGGTGTGTGTGGAGGGGGAGAGAGTGTCTTAGAGCCTGAGAGTGTGTCAGTGTCTGTGAGAGCAAGAGGTTATGGTGGGTATAAGAGCATGAATGTGTATGTATGTGACAGTGTATGTGTGAGAGAGAATGGACATGTGAGTCTGTATGAGAGAGGATAACCTCTGGGAAATTGTAAAAAATGTATATGATTTTAATTAATAGAAATTCTATTTATCAGTAGTTTTAAAATATTCTTTTATTAGTATGGTTTTACTATTATAACTGATGCTTTATGTTTCTTGATTTTATTTGTTTTATGAGGAATGGTGGTTCTGTTTTTCCATTGTTAATACACAGAGTCTGGCTTCTTGGAGTTTCCATTTCAGTTTTTGTCTAATTTGTGCTCCTTTATTTTGTATTCTGTATTTGGTGAGGGTCTGTCTCTGCTCTGTGTGTGTGACCATGATGAGAGATTCTGCTAGCATAGGGATCTATAGCAATCTGGTTTGTTTTGTTTCCTCAGTAGGTGGTGTATTGGTATTCTAGGACCCAGTGTAATATTTACCCATGCTTTTTCACAGGTAGGGTTATTGTTGTTTGAGTCCTTGGTGTTATTACTGTTATGTTACGATGGGATTGCAGTATAGATTTTGAGTGTCTTTTTTGCGAGGTTTTATTTTAGTTCACAATGTGCCTGGCAGTGGAAGGTGTTTGTGCTGCTGTTACTGTGAGGTGACACCAGAATTTGAAAATATCTTTTAGTATGATGAGCTGTAAGGGAAACATCCAAGCTCCATTGTTTGGGGGAATTTCAGTGGATGCACAGAGTTACAGAACTGGAGGTGCAGGATTTATATTGACATTCTGTCCCTTCCTATAAATTCCAGATTTCACTCTCATAGCCATATAGAATTAGTTGAATGAGGCTATCAAATAATTATATAGTGTGAAACTGGCCAGCTTTTTAAAATTATGCAGAAGACCCTTTGGACTTTTTTATTAACACCAAATATTCAAAAGCTGTGTTCATCCCATCAAGCTCATATATCTCATTAAAGAGGTAAATTGAATAACACAATAACTTTGTTTTATTATTGTTACTCATAAATTATAACAACATTAATCTTGGAATATTATATATTTTTAATATAAACGAAAGGTTTTCACAAGATATGTTTTGTTGTGAAACATTTTATTATGTATATATTTAAGGAAACATACATAACTTGTCGAAATACATTTCATTCATTTAACCTTTAACCTCCGGTTTGCTTGTAGACTAATTACTGTGTCCCGAAATTATGTTTGTCTAAAAAGTGTGTCACCAACATGAAAAGTTTGAAAAGCTCTGGTCTAGAGGGTGGCTACTAAAATGGTCAGTGGTCTTGGTTCTAAAGCATATGGGGACAGACTTAAAGATCTGGACATGAATACTCTAGTGGAAAAATGTGATGGGGAGATATAATAGAGACGTTTAAATACCTCCAAGTTTTCCTCTCTGTTGTTTGCAGGTAGCTTTAAGAAATACACATCTTTGTGTGTTCCATTTACTTCATTTGTTTATTGGGGTTGACAGCCCAATTCAACCACCTTCCTTCTGTCTCAACCCTCATCTGCTTTAAATTCTTGTCAACTTATGACCTGAGCTGTTCACCACACAGATGCAGGCCATCATATTATAAGGTCTTTTTAATCTCTCCAGGCAGTCCCCCAAAAATCCAATACTCTCTCTCTATACCAGCTTTACTGTGATATGAGATGTCACAAACTAAACTTGGTTTACCATTGTATTAGCGCAGGAGTATTGTATTCATACTGTTTCTTTGCTAATTGTTAATTTTGTTCTTATGACTGCATTTGCATATTTATCTTTCGTATAGGCGTGAAGGAGTAGTGTAGTGATTAGAGCATCAGGTCACGGTGTGCGTTCATGCGCCTTTGCTGCTTGAGCGCCCAAATTGGATGTACGTTCATGCACCTTCACCGGCGTTTGGGTGCTCAAGGGTCAGGGGTGACGTCACAAGCTGCAAGATGGCGTTGGGGAGGCAGTGAGCGGCGGAACGGAGGGTGGCAGGCAGGCAGGCGAGCCGGAGCTGCCCCGCATGCAGGAAAGGTAAGGGAGCTGCCGCTCCGCCCCCTCCCGCGCACACCCTCCCCCCCCCCACGGCCCTGGCTCCGCCGCTCTGGCAATCTTCCAGTTGCCTGCCGGTGCAATTTTTTTGGCATGATGAGCTCGCACTGCCTGTACGTCTCATTTGGGCGCTCAAGCCAGCGAAGGTGCCTTGAGCGCCCAAATTGGACGTGCATTCATGCACCTTCGCCGGCGGGTCTGCTGGAAGCCGCTTTTGCTGCTGGCTGCCCCCGGGAAGCAGGGGAGCCGCGGTGGGCGCCTCGGGAGGAGGAGAGAGAGGACTGGGGCTGCTGGAAGCATGCAGTAAGTTTAGTTATAATTTCTATTTTCTTAATAACATGTTGAGTCGATTTTCGCCCTGCGCCTTGCTTCGGGAGGGGGGGAGAGAGGACTGGCAATCCCCGATGCCCGAGCGTAGGAGAACCATCCACTTCCTGGTACCTGTCATTTCAAATGTCATTTGAAATGACAGGTACCAGCGCACCCATTTTACTGTATAGGCGCTGTATAGCGCTCTATACAGTAAAATGGATTGCGCTTCATGGATGCTTCTTGGACGCGCTTTGGACGCGGCTTGCATTTGCATGCCATTTAAATACTGTATTGAGCGGTATGTGATCCGAACTGTGCGCGCGGCAAATGAGGGTGCGCCCGGCACTACTGCACTCTTTCTACCGCGTCCTTACTGTATTGGCCTGTTGGAAAGTTATTTTCCTGGTGATGATTACTTCTTCTCGTAGAGTCAGTGAGCTTCAGGCCCTGGTTACATACCCGCCATACACATGATTATTTCATGATCGTGTGGGCTTGCGTACGCACCCTAAGTTTCTGCTAAGGTTGTGACTGATTTCTACCTTAATCAGCCAATTGATTTACCCACCTTCTTTCCTAGGCCTCATTCCTACCCAGGGGAACAGACTCTTCATGCCTTGGACTGCATGAGGGCCTTGTCTTTCTATCTAGATCGCACAGCTGGCCATTGGCAGTCCACTCAGCTCTTTCTGTCCTTTGATACCAATAGGCTGGGGAGGGCGGTGGGTAAACAAACTTTAGCCAGCTGGCTGGCAAATTGCATCGCCTTCTGCTATGCGCAAGCAGGCCTTCCACTGGCCAGCAGAGTATAGGCTCACTCTGTGTGGGCCATGGCAATGTCGGTGGCTCATTTACGAGCAGTCCCCATCGTTGAAATTTGCCGGGCTGCAACCTGGAATTCTCTTCACATGTTTGCGGCTCATTATTGCCTGGATAAGGATGGGCATCAGGACAGTGCCTTTGGTCAATCTGTCCTGCGCAGTCTGTTCCAGACCTGAATCCAACTCTTCCTGTTTGTGCTTCTAGTGGTACCAGACAGTTCCCTATCGTCCTACAGCACTTCAGTTATTGTTGTGCCCATTAGCACTTTGTTCAGTCACTGTTGATCTCCTCTGTTACGGGACCAGTCTGGAGCTTGATATTCACCCACATGTGAGGACTACCATCCTACTTGTCTTAGGAGAAAGTGCAGTTGCTTACCTGTAATAAGTGTTCTCCTTGGGATAGCAGGATGTTAGTCCTCAGGAATCCCGCCCAGCTCCCCGTGGAGTTGGGTTCTCCTTACAGTTTATTGTTTTATTTTTTCGATCGTACCTTTTCTAAGTTATGAGACTGAAGGGGGACCTTGCATGGATGCGCGGATAGTGGCATGCTGGGAATGCTCAGTGTGCTGGTCGAAGCTTCCAGAAACTTTGACAAACGTTTTCTGTGCCGGGCTCCATCAGATGATGTCACCCTTATGTGAGGACTAATATCCTGCTGCCTAGGAAAACACCTGTTACAGATAAGCAACTGCACTTTGTCTCTACTCCTGTCAAACTGGCCTTTGCATTCCCCCCAAAAGGTCAGCATGCCAAATGCCAGGTCCAGAAAGACAATGAAAGTTTCAATATGTCTCATTAAATAGCAAGTGTAAACGCAGTCACTCATTCTTGAAGATGTTCGCATATATGTTATTGATAAAACAGCAAAGTACCTGTGAACATCCATGCCATGTCCCGACACGTACCAAACATGCCTACCTTGTTTCCATGTACTTTCCTGCGTGAACACGCAAGTGCTTGGCCTAGGTTTAAAATCACTTGTATGCGTGTGTGTTTGATGTACGTGTATACAATTTGTTTTTAAACGCGAAACCTCTTTCAAAATTTACTCCTTAGATTGTAAGCTCTCTGGGGACAGGTAAATACCTACAGTACCTGAATGTAATTTGCTTTAAGCTACCAATGATAAGGCATAAGCTAAATCCAAATAAATAAATACATAAATAAATAAAGGCATGAAGCGTATCATAACATTATTTTAACAGCAAACCTTTAAGAAGGTGAAGGGCAAAAGTTCATTTACAGTTAATAACATTAGCTGTATCATTTAATGAAATATGGCTAACATGTTTAAGAGAATTTAACTGTGCTGTAGCTCCGTAGAAAACTGCAACTCAAAAGTTGGCTGAAATTGTATATATGTAAGATACTCAGAGGTAAATGGAATAGGGACAAAACTGGCATTGCCACTATCTCTCTTCTCCTCCCCACCCCCCACAAAAAAAATCACAGCAGCATATATGAAATAGAACAAAGAAGTTGGAGCAGCAGAACAAAGTATTATTCCAGTAATTACAATAAAAGCAGCACTCACCCCAGCATGCAGTTTTGGCCTGTAAATGCAATTCTGTTTGAACTATATTACTTCTGGCAGTAACTTTAATAGTTTCTGTGTGTTGGGGCATGCATCGCGGGCTTGGGTGGGCTCAGCAAGTTTGTGCGACAAAAGTACAATACTTCTTTGTTATCTAGGTGGCTTGATGAATATTTACAAAGCCATCATTAAAGGAAAACATTGTCTGCTATTTTAATGTAGTGCAGCCTTTTCATTGGCACCATTGCTTGGAAGCCTTTATGTTCAGGGTTTTATTAGGCTGATAAGAACTAAAGATTAAAGTATTAAAGATAAGAAGATTGGAAAAGTTTTAGTGACACCTAATAATTCTTCTTTGTTATGGAAATGCTAAATTGTTTATCATTTTTCAATCAGAAAATAACATTTAATTAACACCATAAGTGTTTTGTATGCTTTTCGGCTCATTAGTAGGTATGACATATAGACTGTTGTGATAACACTGCAACCCATACAGATTATCTCACAGCTGCTCACAGTAAATTTCCTGCAAGCAGTGCAGATTTCTTGCAGAAAGATATCCAAAGGTAAAAATATGTCATTTTGCTCATCCTTTTTCAGAAACCAATTTGAACAACAATGAAAGAAAGTTTGTATATATTTCTGTATAGTATACTGGATAGTAATTGAAATTGTAGTTTGTTATGGATTAAGTTTTGTATATTATTTCTTTTCATTGTATTATTTTTTCATGTGCAATCAGGTATGTGTAAAGATTTTGCATATATATTTTTTCACACAGCCTGGATAGTACTAAAATGTACATGCACATTGTTCACACATAAGTTTGCTTTGAAAAAACTTGGGTAATTGACCAAGTACACATATGCATTACAACACACGAAGTTACATCTGCTCTTCGGAAGGTGTAACTTGTGAGATGTAATTTCCACAAATAGGAGGCAATTTTCAAAGGAGTTGCACATGTTAAATGTAACATACTATCATAACACTTTTCAAAAGCCCATTTATGTTAAGTGCACTTACATGGGTAAAGTCTTTTGATGATTCAATGGCGTATATTGTAGCAATTTTCAAAAGCCCATTTACATGGGTAAAGTGTATTTACTTATGTAAAACCCAGTTTTAAGCATGGAAATCATTTTGAAAATTACCTCCATTCTTCTTAAAATCAAAAAGTGCGTGAGTAAATTCCAACTTCGATCCCTGATATACCTAATATCAGTTCATGCAAAACCAGGTTTCGCATGTCCTTTTAGACAATTGAGCCCTGGCTTATTTTAGTACAGCCATTTACATGCAGAAAACTGGGTTTTATGCACATAAATGGCTTTGAAAATTACTCCTTTAAAATTTATTTTAGGCATCCAAACTAAACATGGTTTTACAGTAGTAGGCGAAACTACTAGACCCATGTCGACAGCTGGTGGACACATCCTTACTGGGACTGGAGCTGAAACATCACCTATACCAGTTCCATTCCCTGCAGGCTGAGCCCTTGGGTTCCAGGGACAGTCAGGGTTTAGGCGAGAGTCCCTTAAGGATTGGTCAGAGGTAGTCCAAGTATGGGCAATGGTCAGGGCTGGCAGCGAGAAAACAGGGTCTAGGTACAGGCTGGGCTCGTGGCAGGCAGCGTGTAAGAAGGAGTCTGTGTCCAAAGCAGAGGTCAGTACCAGGCAGCAGGCAAGAGAGTGGTCTTAGTCCATAGCAAAGGTCAGTACCAGGTGGCAGGCAAGAGAATGGTCTGGGTCTGAGAAGAGATCAGTACCAGGTAACAGGTCAAGTGAGAGAGAACAAGGCAGGATGGACACAAAGGACCAAGACACACTAGGAAGGACTGGGATAAGGCAACAGGGAAGGCTGGAAGTGAAGGAGCAAGGCAAGAGGGCACAGAGGCAGTAAGACAAGGCAGGGCATGGTAAGGAGACATGGAGGGGACGGGAAGGCACAAGGCAAGGCAAGATGAAAGACAAGGCAAGATAAAGGCAAAAGGCAAGGCAGCAGAAAGTTAGCAACTAGCTCTGCAAGCAAGGCAGGAAAGCTGTTGCTGAGGCAAGGAGAGGAGCGTGGCAGGGGTTTAAATACCTCACCATGTGACATCATCAGAAAGCGCCCTTGTCATGTTTTCCCAGTACATGGCCTACAAAGATCAGCAAGAACGGTGCGTGTGGGCCTAGGGCAGTGGTTCTCAACCCTGTCCTGGGGACCCCCCCAGCCAGTCGGGTTTTTAGGATATCCACAATGAATATGCATGAGAGAAAATTTGCATGTTATGGAGGCAGTGTATGCAAATTTTCTCTCATGCATATTCATTGTGGATATCCTGAAAACCCGACTGGCTGGGGGGGTCCCCAGGACAGGGTTGAGAACCACTGGCCTAGGGGGTGAAGTCAGCAGAGCAGGGAGGCCAAATGTTACCCATGTTGTGCAATAAAGAAATAACCTTAGCTCTACTTGCTATAGAGTAATGCCTATTACTGACTTTTAAATGCTGAAGTCTTATCCCCTGCTTTTATAAGCAGACCAGCTGCTACCAATTCTCTTAAGTGAAAGAAGCCCTTAAGCTTTGCATCCCCATGTGCTATGGACACTATAGGAAATATGAACAAGATAAGAAAAAGTCTGTCAGCAAGTCAGGGGTGGGCAACTCTGGTCCTTGAAGGCCACCAGCAGGTTGGGTTTTCAGCTTATCTCGACTGAATGTGCATGACAGAGATTTGCGTGCACACTGTCACACTTGTATGCAGATACATGTTATGCATAATCATTACGGTTATCCTGAAAACTTGACTGGTTGTTGGCCCTCGAGGGCTGGAGTTGGCCTCCCCATCAAAAAAATATCTGACCTTATGGTGGAAAACATAATTCAGATGATACTGTTGTAGAGCCTACAGTTGAAATATAATTTTGTGATTGGAGACCGTCTTAGATTAAATGAAGCACTACAAAATACAGCAAAACTGAATAGAAGTGAATCTAAATGTGCATATATTTGCATGTGTCAGAACTATGATTAGCTGGCATTGCACTTTGTTATGATTTTGAACGTTTGCATTGTTCTCATTGTTTTAGTTTAAAATTGAAAATGTAATTAGGGTAGTTGAATAAGTTTAACATTGGGGCAGAAAGATAAACATTTTGGTTAAGCTCCCTTACTCAACATGGCAAGCAATAGAAGGTGGAGAGTGGGGTAACATTTGGTTAGCTCTAGTAGGTTTAGAACAATGGTTCTAAAAAGTTTGTCAGGATCCAGTGGAAGAAGAACCCTTATACCTGTGACCCAAACAATATTTCCTGATTTGAGTTGTCATAAAATAATGGTGAAGAGAAATAATTGCAAACTTTAACCACTTTACTGCAAGGAAATCTGAAATTAGACTTCAGGGTTACTCAGAAAATGTTTTAACCTTACCCTTTTGTTGTGATTTTACAACATTTAATATTATTAAGGGTTGCATTTGAAACCCCCAAAATGACAGTTTGCAATGGAATAAACAGGACAGGCAATCAAATCAGGATTTTGGAGGCATTCTTGGGGTGGGGGTAGGTAGGGGAAAGTAATTAAGCATGTAGTTATTGTTTAAAAACATACCTGCAGAATATAGCAAATTTGTGCAGGTACTTTTCCATGGAGCAATAATCAAGCAGAACTATCCATGTAGCTTTGCTTTGATTATTCCGACAAACCCCTCATGTAAAAAACTACCCACAGATTTTATAGAAATGTGGCCGGTTTGGTTATTCCTTCCTTAATGTGATGGGTAGGCCTGCCTGTTCATGATCTCTTTCCAATCTGGATTGCAAGATGAAGGCATGACCCACCTATAAACTCTGTTATCAAGGCTGCTTTTTCCTCTTTCTCTCTTTCTTCCTCTCTTTCTTGTTCCCTGCATTCATTGTCTTCTCTTCCCCCTCTTTTTCATTCTCCCCACCATATCTTTGCTCATGCTCCTTATTCAGTATTTGCTCTCTTCTCCTACCTTTTCATGCTTTATGTCCCCTGCCCCTGCTCACTCTCTTCCCTTATACTCTTCTTTCCTACTGTTGCGTCCGTCGGTCTCATACGGCTTCGACCTTTGTGCCTTACCTTTCTTCCTTCTCTCTCCTCAAGCCTTGGGAGGTTGGCTGCCACCGCATCTTCATGCCGCTCTCCCCGGCGTCTCCGGATCGGCAACGGCGACAGCATTCGCCATGTTTTCTTCTAAGGGCCACCCACGTCTTTATCCACATCATGGCGGGAACCTCGGGGATGTCCACTCCGAGTGACGTCAGCTCATCCTGGTATTTACCTGCCCTTCGTTTGCTAACAAACTGAATTGGCAAGGATTGGAATCGCTCCCGTCTAAGCTGCTCTGCCACTTCCCATCAGCCGCTGGAAGCTCTTTCTCTGCCGTTTGGGGTAATTCATTGCTAACCTGGGTACCCGCTCCTCGGGGGCCCATCTTCTCTCTTTCAGGTACCTATCTGGGAAACCAGGTACTCGCTTCTTGAGGGCCTGCGCTCCTTACACTGGTGCCTGCAACTGCTTCGCTTCTGCCTGCCAGGATCTCCATCAGTGAGTAGTAACACTCTCAGTCTTTTCCACCTTCAGCTTCAGCGCTTGGAGTCTACATCCGGGTCCTGCCTCTGTTACTCTGTGCTGCCTTTCATCTACTCAAGAGTGGGACTGGTCTCCTCTGACGAGGACCCCTGGACTGCTTCTACTGGGTTGCCTTACTACTGTCCACGCCAGGCAGTACCATCTAGGTGTATAATAAATACAAATTCTCTGTGTCTGCGTGTATAGAGTCTAGCCTAGTATTGTGGTTCCTCATGGGGCTCCTCCTTGTGGGAGTGGCCATCTCCACAGTACCCAAGAATCCACTTCAACACCTCAAAACGCTAACACCTACCCTGTATGGTTGACTTTGTGCCATGAAGTTATTCTCCTTCCACATTGTTCAGGCAACACCATATAAGCACAGCATGGGAAAAAAGGTATAGCATGACTCAACACTTACTGAGAGACACATGGCCAACCCCTGAATTGTAAAATGTGAGCAACTGGAAAGTAAACAAGAGATGTGACAGTATCAGAAAAGTGCACAACATTTCTTCAAAAAAGTCTAAAAATATTTAGAGGGCAATATTTAAAGCCATTTCAGTTGGTGTCGCAGGTTGCCGCCTAGATTCTGAATGATCTGCTGACCCGTCTCTGGGACACTCAGCTCAGAGCCAGTCATTTGCAGCAAGAACTATTTTATTCCATGCATCAGTGTTTACTTCACACTCAAAGCTTTCATTCTGTTCCTGTCCTGAAACACCAGGACCGCCCTAGTAAGATATGTTGGTAAACACGGGTTCTGGTTGACCTACAATGTTTTCAAGATGGCATCAGAAGTCTCTGCTGCAGGGATCGGTGCCTGTAGATTCACATGTCTGCAGGCCTTGGATCCCCGTCAGGAAGTGCAGGAACGACTCCTGTCGTGCCATGTACTGGAGAGAATCTTTTCGGAGATGAAGTGAAGGACACAGTGGCTCAAATGCGGAACCATCGCGCAACACTCCAGCAGCTCTCCGCTGGCACTCAGAACCTGTCCTCCTCTCCTAGGAGGTCCTCGAGGTCTGGCTACAGGAAGTCTTTCTTCTTCCTGAGGAGATACTTTCCTCTGCCTCCTTGACCCCATCAGCAGCATCAGGCCCCTCGTAGTCATCCCAAGCAACAGGACCCCAAAGCCCCAGCCAGTGCCTCAGTCAATTCCAGGGATGGGGTTTTAACTAGATCACAGGGCGCATAGCCATGTCTGCCATAACAGGGGTGATGGATCCTCTGGTCAGGAGGAGGCTGTGATTCTATGTGAGCCAGTGGGCTCTCATCATTGTCTGCAGAGTGTACAAAATAAAACTATTCAGTACACCATCAAAATGCCCCCCCCCCCCGAGTCCTTTTTGAGGACCGGCAGCGCATCAGGTGGTACTTCTCGTGGAGCTCTCCTCCTTGCTGCACTCAGTGCTGTGGTGACCACGGTACCATCAATGCTGTTTGTGCTCTTGGCGCCGGTGGGGCTTAAATGCCATCGACATCCTTGATCCATCAAGGTGCATCAGGGCTGCCAAGGTCAAAGTGGTGGCAGGCCCTCGATGCTGACGAGGTGCATAACATCGATGCTGCACCAGTCCTCGAAGCCATCGAGGCACGTACACTGGATGCCGTGGCCCCCCTTAGGTCATCGAGGTGTGCGGCCTCGGTGTCAGCATGACCTCAGTGCCATTGCGATGTGGTGCTGCCCAAATACCATTGATGCCCTCAAGGCCATCGAGGTGTCGGGGCCACTGTAGAGGCTTTTGGACCACTGATGCCTCTCATTACCGCCTCAACTGCGTCGAGCTCTAACGATCAGGCATCGGATTCGCCATTTAGTGCCCTTGTTGCCCCTGTGGCCATTGACCGCCAAGACTCTCTGAAGCCCCCGCATGACCCTGCAGCCCTCGGGTGGCAAGGGTTCTTGGCCTCTTACATATCAAGCACAGGGATAGCCATATTCTTGAGGTACCCTGGTGCGCTGGTGCATCTGTAAGCAGTGGTCTGGTGCTGTCGAATGGTGTCCACTACTGAGCACTGGGAAGCTCAGAGCTGTCCCTTCAGCAGACGATCCCAGTGTTAGAGGCCACACCAAGATGCAGACCTCATCAATATTGAGTGCCAGCAAGCCTCTTGTCAGCCGAAATGCTTGCGAGGCCATCGAGCTAGCTGTATCGACACCCCCGGATGAATCAGTGAGCCAAGGGGAATTGCTGTCGGCACTGGCGGTCATCGGTTCTTTTTGCCATCGATGACCTGTCGTGGGGCTGCAGGGCCTCTCCCTGCAGATGCCCATGGCTTCCTTGATCCATACCTTCGTGCCAAGTCCCTGTCAGGGCCCTCGGTGGTCGATGACCGTGAGCACCTGTGGCACTGGGGATGGCACTATTTACTCGAAAACTGATTATAGTTCCGCTTAGCACAGTTAAGGCCCTGGGTGCAGAGTCGTTGGGTGCCCAGTGGTGGCTTTGTGTTGGTGAGCGCGAAAGCGATTTGGGCCCTACAGGCCCCAATACTGCTCTGGGCATCAGTGGCTGCAGTCGGAGATCGCAGCACATGTCAGCAGTACTCCATAAGCACCTGCGATCACCAGGGACTTTACTGCATTCATTTCCTGTGGGACTCACAGGTGAGCCGGTTCCGATGCAGGTTTGAAGGCCCGCCTCTCGAAGTGTTCTCAGGTACTGAAGTGGGCGATGCCATAGAACCACCACCCTCCACCATACCTTACCAAGAGCACCAGTGGTGCTGAAGACGCCGTCGTCACATTGTTCTCTCCACTCCGCTGGAGTTACTGTGGCATTGACGTGCAGTTTGCGTGGTTGGGAAAGATAAAGCATCTGTTCTAAGGGCCTCGGACACTGGCAAGCGGCATTCTCCCTGGCTGTGCAGTCCTCAGCCATCTTTCATCACTGGGGGGGGTGGGGTATCACTCATACTCTGTGCTTGGTTGTGGGGCGGTGTGTAGCCACCGACTCTGGCATGTGGTTCTCAGTCTTCACTGGGGCGTGGAATTTCTCCCACAAGCACGGCGCTCAGGATCATAGGTGTGCCACCATCCATGGATGGATTACCACTGCATGAGTTCCACCCAGTGTGCTTTTGCAGCGGAGGGCTTCCAGTTGCCTTCTGCCACCTGGGCATTTGTGTGTATGTGTCGGTTGTTCCCTCCGGGCGGTCACAACAGATTGAGTTCCACAGTCACAGGACTGACCTAGGACTGCATTCCTGCTCGGATCTTGAGGAGCGTGGACATTGCAAGAGTGGCTTGGGAGTCGTCTCCTTTCTCAGCAGAGGAATATGTCCTTCGCCCTCTACCATGTTCTTGTGGAACAATCCCTGGGGCTCTGTCCCTGAGAAGTTTTTTCTCTGATCTGGGGCCCAATCCTCTGAATTGGCGCATCTCCTTGGAGGCCAGGGAGCGGCAGCAGCAGTCGTTGGACCGTCTTCAGCTGGTCAGCTGGGACCCCTCCTGGGATTGCAGTGCAACTTCCCCTATCTGAGGCTGGCTGCCTGTGGTGGGTTGTCGCTTCGGCAGCTCAGTGATCAGTAATTGTGCCTCAACTTTCCGTCGGGGAGTTGCTAGGTCTTTTGGGATCGGGAGGTCCTGATTCCACTGCTTCTCTCTCCCCTCTGGAAGAAGAGATTTAACTGGGTTCCAGGGCAACCCTTTCACATTCCCCTCTGGATCCCCATTGTGCACCCCCTTTGAGGGATGTCCCTCGTTTTCGTTCCCGGACAAGGGATGGCACTGCTCTGACTGGCGCCAGCCACAAGAATATTCGAGAGTAGCACTCTCCCTTGGGTGCTTTAAGGCGAGGCAGGTCTAACCACGAGGGAGCCTGTACAGTGTTGTTTCTGGTGACCCTCCAGATTTCCCCCAGTTCAAGATTTATCTTGGTATCTTCTGGACTCTGTGTGCATCTTCCTTAAGGATCACTATAGTCAGTCATTCTTGCCTGCGGGACCCTCCTCTGTGAGAAGTGTTTCAGTCCGTCAGCTAGACGATTGTGCTTTTCACCCTTTTGCAATGTCCATGGTGTTACGATGCTGCTTGCGGCTAGGCCACAAGCAGCCTCTCACCTCTCCACTGCCAGCCTTCTGACGCCATTCTTCGTGGCCTGGAGGCCACCGTCATCTCCCCCGTTGCTGTAGCCATCCGCAGCGGGCCGCTGCCATCTTCACGGCCTGTAGGCTGCCATCGAACCAGCCGTCCTCTTTGTGGCCTGATAGCTTCTGCCGTTGGATTTTCCTGCGGCAGAGAGCTGCTGCTGTCGACTCCCATTTTTGCGGCCTGGAGGCCGCCGCCACTCTTCTCCACATGGCCTGGGAGCCGCCGCCAACCGGGCCTTCTACACTGCCTGGGAGCTGCACCGACTGGGCCTTCCACGCGGCCTGGGAGCCACCATCCTCTTCCTCTTCAGCGGCCTGGAGGCCACCTCGAAGCTCCTCTTCCATGGCCCGGAGGCCGCTTTTGTCTGGGTCCTCTTCCGCGGCCAGGAGGCCGCCCCGGAGCTCCTCTTCATGTGGCAGGGAGCCACCATCAATCTTCTTTCTTCACGGCAGGGAGCCGCCAACGTCAAAGTCTTCTTTTTTCTTCGCAGCAGGACATCGCTCTCCAAGGTCCTGCCTCTTTCTTGGCACACGGCCGCGCCTCCTCTCTTCATTTAAAGGGCCAGCAGTGGGTTGTCTTCTTAGGCTTCTCCTGCTGACATCCTCTAGGCGTTTCCTCTTCAGCCCTATAAAGAGGGCCTTCCCTCACTCAGTCTTCGCCTTTGCAAGGAGTTGGTCATGGAGTCGGACCTCTCCTGGATCTTCAGTTCCAGCTCTTCGTTCAAGGAGTCCTCCGTGATCCCTCTTCACTTCTTCAAGGCATTCTGTTCCTCGTTGGTACTCCTCGTCTTTGTCTATGGTTCCTGAACCTTCATCTTGATCTTCGTTCCATGTCCTGGTCTCTTGTCAGATCCCATCTCCGTGTTTCCTGATGTCCAGCTCTCCTTGTCTTCGGATGTTCAGATGTCTCTGTCTTCTGATGTCTTCGTCCATCATGTTCCAGAAGTCCCTGAGGTCCTCCTCTCTAGAGGTCCCTGATGTCCAGATGCCATAGATGTCCCGACGCCTAGATGTCCTGATGTTCAGAAGTACAGGTGTCCTTTCGTATCTGATGTCCTACGTTCCAACCCTGATGTTCCAAGTCTCACTCCTGATGTCCTTTGTCCAGTTCTGATCCTGGTACTGTAGGTCCCTAGCTCCAGGTCCAGCTTTGCCTCGCCCCGGTCCTCATCTCCAGCTGACTTTCCTGGGAGTAAATCTGTATCTATCCAGTGTCTGAGTTTGGTGGCTGGAGCCCTCTTCTGATTGGATCTGTCTTCGAGCACTGCCCGGATTCCTTCTTTGTCCTGAGCCTCAGTCCTGTGCTTGTTCCACTCTCCAAGTGGTCTGCAACCAGCCTCTTCAGGTTGTGTAGGGTGCGCCATGGGACAGGGTGGTCCGTGACCAGCCCACGTCGGCTGTGTCGGGCGCCCTGAGGGGCATTGCCTGTCTAAGTCTCCAAGTATTCTGAGTCCTTATCCTTGCCTGAGTCTTCCGAAGTTCCAAGTCCTCATTGGAGTATCCGGGTTCTCGCCTGACTCTCTAGAATCCACCTCTGATCTTCATCCACGTCTGAGCGCCTTGCGCCTGAGTCCCAAACCACCTCATGTCCTTGTCTCATCTGAGTTCTAAGTCCCGAGTTCCAAGTTCCAAGAGTCCTCATCTGAGTAACCGGAATCCTCTCCTCAGTCTACGTCTGATTTCCTTCTACGTCTGAGCATCTTGTGTCTGAGTTCCAAGTTCCCAGCGTCCTCGTATCATCTGTTCCAAGTTCCAAGTCCCAAGCATCCTCGTCTGAGTTCCAAGTTCCCAGCGTCCTCGTCTCGTCTGAGTTCCAAGTTCCAAGTAACCTCGCCTTGTTCAAGTCTTCAAGTCTAGTCCAAGTCCGAGGCCCCGTCTTGTTCCTAGTTCCAGTACCATCGCCTGTCCTTGACCTCTGTCCGTCCTGCTGCATCTGCCGCTCCCTAGTGACAGGTCCGAAAGGGCTATCGAGTGGCCAGAGGGCTATCCCAGAGACCAGCATTGCGTTGCTGGGTCTCTACCAGTGCGTGCAGGTTCGGCAGAAGTTAGGGCAGTGGTCAGGCCTGCTCCTCCCATGCTTGGACATGTCTTGCCTGCCGCGGCGCTTCTACGGAGTTCCTCTCTGCAGTCACATCGTGGTCCAAGGGCACATATCTCCCCGGAATCGGGAGCGCTCCCTAGCGCTCCCGCAACACATGGCTGAGGGAGTTGGGGGCCGAGTACCCCTCATGAGAGTAATAATTGACAATGAACTAAACCTCAAACAACACATATCAATAAAGGTTAAGGAAGGATATGCTAAACTCATGATACTAAGAAAACTGAAACCATTACTATCCCTACCAAACTTCCGTGCTATACTTCAATCTCTGATTTTCGCCAGCACAGACTATTGTAATGCCTTGCTACTAGGCCTACCCAACACTACAGTAAGACCCCTACAGATTTTACAAAATGCTGCAGCCAGAATTCTCACTGGAAAAAACAAAAGAGATCACATAACAGGTACACTCGCCCCCCTACATTGGCTTCCCATAGAACAAAGAATACAGTTCAAAGCACTGTGCCTAATACACAAACTTATCCACGACGATAAAGCAGAATGGCTGAACACAGCACTTAGAGCACATGTCCCACACAGAAATTTAAGGTCAGCAAACAGAGCACTCCTTCCCATTCCTTCTGTGAGGAAGTGAGGGAGCGAGCTTTGTCCCTAGCCGGTCCCATTTTATGGAACTCCATGCCCCTTGACCTTAGACTCCAGAGCAATCATAAACTTTTCAAAACACAGCTCAAAACCTGGCTCTTCATACAAGCCTTTGAGAAAGAAAAATGATGCAGGAAACTAAGCAAAGATATGCGGCATAAAGCACCGAATACCTAATTGAACGATCCGTACTGAATTATTTCAACCTTTTTAACTGTAGGCAATCTTCAGGACACATTGCTATGCAACACTCAATCCCCAAATAAACACCTTATTGTTACCGAATACTAATGGCACCACCTGTAATGTTCGACCCATATTTTTTATATTGGTGCCCTATTGTAAACCGTTATGATGGTGAATAACTTAATGACAGTATATAAAAACTCTTAAATAAATAAATAAATGAGAGGCATTGCCCTCTGCTGATAGTCAAGCTGTTCTTCCCCCTTTTTCAGGATCACCCTGTCTGCGGCCAGAGCAGTCCTGGGTCATGCAACGTTGTCCATTGCTGGGCCATGTGCTCCCTCAGGAGGGGTAAGTATAAGCACTCATGGCAGGGGTAGTGATACCGCAGCCGGGTGGCTTGGTACTCTGTTCTGAGATCGCCCTTGACCTGCCCTGATGCCCTTTAGGATTCCGGGCTGGTAATACCGGGGTTTATGAATACGACTCTCCGGCTTCCCGTCTCCTGGTGGAGCCTTCGGAACTTCTACCCTGGGGCAATCATTCTCAGTTTCCACTGTTTCAAGAAGGCTGAGGGCTCCATCTGAGTGGGATATTCCCTGATGGTTTCAGCAGTGAGTTGTTCGCTTGGTGCTGATAGGCCACCAGGCGACTTGAGCTTGCCGAGTCAGCCCTCCGGTCTGCTTACTTGTATTCTTTGCTCCTTCCGACTTCCGATGGGATTGTCAGGAGGAAGGGAGGTAAAGCTAAGGCACCCGTGATGTATCTCTGTATACCTGCAGGGAAGGATACACCACACTTCTTTTCCACTTATTTGACATTCGCTGGCCCAGTACTGTCTTAGTTTTTTTCATTCTCTAGGTTGCCCAAAGGGCCTTCCTGCTCCCCTTGCGATCCTGTGACAGGATAGATAAGCCTGTTCTGACAGGTGCTCTTGAGTGAGCTTCAGGCCTATTTTGTCTCCCTGCTCGGGACTTTTGGGCTACAGTTCTGTTTCAGGGATTGTCTCTCAAACCCTGAAGCCCTTGATACTGTCCTGCACAGTCAGCTAGGTCTGATGCTTCGGCAGAAGGGTCTGACCTAGGGCCCGCTGTAGTTTGCTCCTTGTTCTTCCAAGCATTGCTTGGGTTTCTTCTGCCCATTCAGCCTACCAGCCAAACTTGGGCACACTCTTCAGATACATTTGATCCTTTGGATGTCAGTGGATGACAGTTCCTTTCTGGAGGGCTCTCGGGCCCCTGGTTGTTTTTTGTATACCGAAAGAAACTGTGCGGTTTTTGTCCAAGAGTCTCTCTTGTTTACATCTCTAGGTCCTTCTTGTATCCAGGAGGATCTAGATCCACTGTTTGTGTCGGGGTTTACTTACCAGGAACCCTGCTTGTACTGTTTTCCGTGATGCGCAGTTTGCTTCTGCTTGCACTTGCATCACTCCACTGCCTCAGGCATCCCTGCTACACATGAGGGTTTGTGTCTCAGTCTTTCTATGATTTTCTTTGTAGAACCCAACTCTTCTCCAGCCTGCACCCCTTCTGGGTCAGCTGCCTCTCAGGCAAAGGAGGGAGGTAGGGCTCCAGCACTGTGCAGTTTCCCACTTTGTCCTGCTCAGACAGCCTAGAACTAGGGATTCACCCATATGTAAGGACTACCATCCTGCTTGTCCTAGGAGAAAGCAGATTTGCTTACCTGTAACAGGTGTTTCCTAGGACAGCAGGATGTTAGTCCTCATGAAACCCTCCCGCCTCTCCTGGGAGTTGGTTTCTCCATGTATTAGTTATATCATAGCCTAAGGGACTCTGCCTAGTGGGCAGCATGATGACTACAGCTGCACATGCTCAGTAAGGCATGCTGAAAGCTCTAGATTCTTTGAGATCAAAGTTCCGTGCTGGGCTCCATCTAATGATGTCACCCATATGTGAGGATGAACATCCTGCTGTCCTAGGAGAGCACCTGTTACAGGTAAGCAACTCTGCTCTACAGACATATACAAGTATTTTGGAGTCGGTGAATGTTTTGCTACTGCTGTAGAAAGGACAAATGCAGGAGCACAAAATTGTTATAAAGGAAACCCTTACTAATGTGAAAGAAATGTTTGCCTATTGATTTTTGGCAGGTTAGGAGCTTCACAACTCTCACAGGATTTGTCACATCATTAGAAAGTTGTAATAAAAAAAATAGACATACAAAAATATTTCTAACATATTGTTAACTGCTGCTTAAGCCTTCTTAAATGTCTACTCTACTTTTTGCACACAGTTTTACTTGAATGTTTTTTTTTTCTCTCAATGGAATCTTTTCCCTTTCACAAGTTACAGGAAATGAAAAATTTTGATAAATGAAGCACAGTTTGAAAATTACGCAATTGGCTTACTTGCATTTTGCATGGTTCTATTCTGCTTTATCCAAATCTTTAAACTTGGTCCCTATTGTCCTCTGGAAAAAGATATGCTTTTCCATCTATCCCCCTTTATTCTATCACTTATGAAAACATTGCATAGGATCTGCTCCTGGACTGATGCCTGTGATACTCTACTGGTCATATTTTTATTTATTTATTTATTTAACACTTTTCTATACCGACCTTCATGGTAGGGACCATATCAGGTCGGTTTACATCAAAAAGGGGGAACTGTAACGAAACCGTAGGTAACAGGAAGAACAAAGTTACATTCAACAAGGGAGGTAAAACTTGGAAGCAAAGACTGCTGGAAAGAAAAGACTAAGGAACGAAGTGCTTAGGATAATAATAACAGCTGTTTTAAGAGTCAGGGTAGGCTCTTATATCGAGCTTGGGGATAGTAAGGGGATCCATTGTTCATGATGGCTTTTCGGTCGTCTATTGAGTGTCTGGCGGATCTGAGAAGGCCTGGCGGAAAAGCCAGGTCTTGAGTTTTTTTCTAAATGTTAAGAGGCAGGGTTCCAGTCTGAGGTCGGATGGGATGTTGTTCCAGATAGCTGGACCTGCTGTAGAAAAGGCTCGGTCTTTGGTCGAGGTGAGATGTGTAGCTTTTGTAGGTGGGGCCTGTAGGGTTCCTTTATAAACTTCTCTGGTCGGTCTGTTGGTGCTATGGAGATTGAGAGGGAATTTGAGGTCCAGATGCAGATGATTGTAGATGGCTTTGTGAATTAGAGTGAATGATTTGTGAAGGATTCTGTATTTCACCGGGAGCCAGTGTAAATTACGGAGAATAGGTGATATGTGATCTCCACGGTTGGTGTTAGTCAGAATTCTTGCCGCGGCGTTCTGTATCAGTTGTAGGGGTTTAGTGGATGAGCTGGGGAGACCCAGGAGGAGAGCATTGCAGTAGTCTATTTTAGCGAATAGTAAGGCTTGCAGGACTGTCCTGAAGTTGTGGAAGAATAGTAGAGGTTTGAGTCTTTTTAGAACCTGGAGTCTATGGAAACAGTCTTTGGTTGTGGTGTTGATCGTATTGTTTGTTTGGTTGTGGTGATGATCGTATTGTTTGTTTATTTGTCATATTTGTTTATTTGGAGTGAAATAAGCATTTTTCTTCCCTCAGCCTACAGCCCTTCTTTCCAAATTGTGAACAATGATTGTTTTCAAGTTAAGTATTCCATTTGCACACCATTTAAGAGGCGGTGAAATATTGTGGCAATGTTGTCTTTTGGCAGCTGTTGCTGATGTGATTTATGATCTGTTCGTTCACGGTTATACCATAAAATGCATGACGGCAGATACAGGCCAAAGTTCCATTTATTCTGCTCTGCAAGTTGCTTTTAGTAGTAACTGCTGCTCTGTGCAGGTTACTCCCATGCCTTCTGTTAAGGGTAGTAATTGCCACTCCACATAGCTTACCCTATGCCTACTGTTAAAAGTGGAATTGACTGCCGCACTCCGTGCAGATTACCCCCATGCAGAAGTGTAACACCTAAAGTTAACATAGGTAACTCCATTTTCTCATTTCCATCCTCTAGCCTGTAAGGATCCACAGTGCTTATCTCATGCCTTTTTCAATTCCTTCACCACCTTTTCTTGGAGGGCATTCCATACAACCACCATTCTCTGTGAAGAAATATTTCCTGATGTTGGTTCTGAATCATCCCTTCCACCCCCCTGAGGTTTAATTTCATGACCCCTAATTATGCAGTTTTGTTGTATTTGTGGACCCTTGGGCTGAGGTAGGATTGGCATAACTACAGGGAGGAGCTCTGCAGGTTCCCACCATCGGCAGGTGGACCTGGGTGAAGCAAAGATCCAGCAGGAACTTCGCCTATACCAGCCCTCGTTCCCCTTGGGTTAATCCTTTGGGTGCTAGGGCCAGCATATCTTAGGTGGGGCCTCTGTGGATGGCAGATGTGGTAGTCCTTGGATAGCTTGGGTTGTAGGCAGCCAGAGGTCAGACAGGTCCAAGGTCTGGGTGTTGGTCAAAGGCAGGCAGCGGTCAGGCATACTGGGAACAAGCAGTGGTCCGAGGCGGACTACTGCTTGTGATCAGAGATCAGGCTTGTGATCAGAGATCAGGCCAAGGTCAATACCAGGTATCCATTCAAGGGAGAAGATAAGGGACGGAGAGCCAGGGTAAGCACAGCAGGAACAACGGTGGGGACAAGTAGATGAAGACAGAAGACAAACTGGACATGATTGAAGACAGGCCGGGATGAAGAACTAAAGACAAGGCTGGGCTGAAGAACTGAAGACAAAGGTGCTGGAACAAAGAAACTGAAGAAGAGGATGCTGGAAGCTCTACTGAGGAGGAGGTGGACCTGTTGCTGAGGCGATGAGGGCAGAAACAAGTGAGCCCTTTATAGGGCTTAGCATGTGATATCATCTGGCATTGCGGAGCTTTTTCTCCCACTGGCCCTTTAAATAAGGCAAAGTCTGGCATGTGCAAGCCTAAGGTGTGGGGGGGGGGGGGGGGCCGACAGCTAAGGCCGATGTGTCAGCGTGTTTTGCCACATTGGAGTGAAGTGAGCCACTGCTTGAGGCAAGGTGGCCAGTCAGGAGCAGAAAGAGGAGGGCCCGGCATGGAAGGAGAACGTGGCAGACCGCAGGGGCAGCCTGCGGACTGCCAAATTTAACTAGTTTCCTTTCCAGCGGAGAGTCAGGTAGCTCAGGATTATGGCTGTGAAGTGCACTGCTGAGAGAAATGTTTTAGTAAATCATTTGGCTAAAAATCTCCACTTCATAATAGCCTTTAGGGCATTTTTTGCCATTAGTTTAATCCTGGGGTAGGAAGGTGGTCTTAATGATTACAGGCTTGGATTTACAAAATGTCTTAGGGGAAGTGCTAACCCCGGCACTAACTTTTTGGTATGACTCTGTCTGAGTCACCATGCAAGCAGTTTTCTTACTACCTACATAGCTGCAAAGTTCGTGGGTCCTTTAATCCACAGAGTTTGCGCCAAATTTCAAAGTGAAATTACGTGCTTACATTCACTTTGACCACTGCCCTGGTGACAAAATACACAGAAACTCATGCCTGCTTTTTATGCAGATCCATTTTCCAAACAGAACAAGAAGTGTAGTTTTGAAAATCCAAAACTATGCGTGGTTTTCTGCCCCCATTGAACCCTGTCCTGAGAAGGCCTCCATGACAGTGCGTGTAAAAGTTGGCATGTAGTGGCACTAGCTGCACCCTTCTCCCTGCATACAAGATGGGCAATTTTCAAAGAGCTCATTTCAACAGCCTTTACCCCATTTTATCCATGGAAATGACTATTTGAAAATTATCTTCCCCATTTTCTCCTGTCTCGGTTTGTGCTCAGGTGTAATAAGGAAATGACATCAATTTTGGAATTAAAATAGTAAATAGTTTATATATTACTAATTTATTGGTTTTTGTTGATTATATTTATCACTAATTTACTAATTTATTGGTTCTTGTTGATTATATTTATCACTCTTCTATTGTTATAGTTTAAATTCTGCCCTGTCTTCCATCTCCCATTTTACGCTCCCTGTTTTAATGTAACTTTACCTTCTACCTAGATGTTAATTGGTTTCCCCCTGTTCTATTGTAAACCGGTACGAAAAGACCTGGTCTTGAGTATCGGTATAGTAAAAGAAGTTAAATAAATAAATAAATAAATAAATAGATTTTAGGTTTCTCTTTGGTAAGAGGGTTTGGTATAGTGTAATTTTACAGTTGATCTTAGCCAAAAGGCCAAGAAGTGATATAGTGCAATTTTAAATATGAAAGAGAGCCATATATTTATATTGTTAAATTGGCACATACATTATGGACATACATTGCACAAAGGCTCATGAATAAAGTGCTTAAGGCCAACTTTTCCATCTGATTGACTGCTGTTTTCCTGATAACTTCTAATGTGAAATGCAGGCTTTCTCATTTATTTATCTGTGGATTTCTTCATTTCTTTTGGCACACAGACAGCCTCTCTCAGCAAGTATGCGTTATTACTGACATGAAAGAAGATACCGTCCAAGTAGGCTTCCTACTACATGAAATTCTGAAAACCCAAGTAAAGGTAAGTAGAGTACTTCAGTATCCCTAAAGTACTCATTGTCTCTTTTTATTGCTTCAAGTCTTTTTTTGGTGTATTTTTTTAAAATGAAAACATGACATCTCTATGAAACCTCTTTCAACTTCGCCAAGGACATTTAGGGCTAATTTTTCAAAGGGATCTAGCTCTTAGCTAATTATATCAAAGTCTTTAAACATTTACCCAGGTAGAGAAACTACATTTAGCCAGCCAAATTCTGTGCAGTCTGTGGGGCAGGGTTAGATTGGGGGGTAGAAAGTTAGGCTACTAGTGCTAATATTGAGCACTAGCTGCATAACTTGGCCTGCTAAACCTAGGTGTGGGAGTAGCTGGCTTAAATGTAGCTGCTGCACCTACTTCTGGAGCCAGAGATTCCCTCCCTGACCCCCTCTAGAACTATGCTGGATGCTGAGCTGAGAAGAGGGAAATCTGCATCCTCCTCCCAGCTTGTCTTCAGCAAATTTTGGTGGAGGTGATGGGGCGGGGGGAGGGGGGGGTACCAGAAAGATGGGAGAGGGGATATAGGGGTTGTTGACTCTATTTAATTTTTTTTTTGTTTGAATAGGCGGGAGGAGGGTGTGGGGGCTGTTGGCTCCACCTTAATCTTTGTTTTCCTTTGTGTAGGAAATGTCTTAACCAGGTAGTGCTGATTTTCAACTGTAGATGGCTACGTTTAGGCACTCAGAGTCTGAGCTTCCTAACTCCAGCCAGCTAAGTTTTTTTAGTTGACTATATTTATGCTGATTTTCATCCAAAAATCTATCTGGTTAGATTTGGCTGAAAATCAGCTTAATTTAAGAACATAAGAACTTGCCATGCTGGGTCAGACCAAGGGTCCATCAAGCCCAGCATCCTGTTTCCAACAGAGGCCAAACCAGGCCACAAGAACCTGGCAATTACCCAAACACTAAGAAGATCCCATGCTACTGATGCAATTAATAGCAGTGGCTATTCCCAAGTAAACTTGATTAATAGCAGTTAATGGACTTCTCCTCCAAGAATTTATCCAAACCTTTTTTGAACCCAGCTACACTAACTGCACTAACCACATCCTCTGGCAACAAATTCCAGAACTTAATTATGCGTTGAGTGAAAAATAATTTTCTCTGATTAGTCTTAAATGTGCTACTTGCTAACTTCATGGAATGCCCCCCTAGTCCTTCTATTATCCAAAAGTGTAAAGAACCGATTCACATCTACTCATTCAAGACCTCTCATGATCTTAAAGACCTCTATCATATCCCCCCTCAGCGATCTCTTCTCCAAGCTGAACAGCCCTAACCTCTTCAGACCTTCCTTATAGGGGAGCTGTTCCAGCCCCTTTATCATTTTGGTTGCCCTTCTCTGTACCTTCTCCACTACCTGCTATTAATTAAGTTGACTTAGAAAATAGCCACTGCTATTACTAGCAACAGTAACATGGAATAGACTTAGTTTTTGGGTACTTGCCAGGTTCTTATGGCGTGGATTGGCCATTGTTGGAAACAGGATGCTGGGCTTGATGGACCCTTGGTCTGACCCAGTATGGCATGTTCTTATGTTTTTTGAGATGTGGCAACCAGAATTTTACACAGTACTCAAGGTGCGGTCTCACCATGGAGCGATACAGAGGCATTATGACATTTTCCATTTTATTAACCATTCCCTTCCTAATAATTCCTAACATTCTGTTTGCTTTTTTGACTGCTGCAGCACACTGAACCGACAATTTTAAAGTATTATCTACTGTGAGGCCTAGATCTCTTTCCTGGGTGGAAGCTCCTAATATGGAAGCTAACAGATGTGAATAGCTTAGTTAGGGGCTCAGGTATTTTTTGAAAGTTGTCCTTTTAGTCTCAAATTTTACATTCATTAAAGCTTGCTATAGACATTACCAAGTCTTATTTCATTTATTTTAGGGACTAATTGTGGGTAAACGAGCATTAAGGGCGCCTAGTGGCAAAGTACATGCACACTTTTGGATACGCGTATCCAAAAGCAGCTGACTTTCAGAAGGAAAGTACATGGATGCTATACCTTGCACCTGCTAACCGTGCAGGCAGCTAGTCAGGAGCAAAACAGCATACGCATAGTTTAAAATGGCATTATATACAAGTTGTTCCCTCCCCCAATCAAAACCCCCCCCCCAATAAAAAAGTATCGAATTGTATTTCTGTATTACCTTTATTTCCACACATTGAAATGGGCTAACAAAGCAACTACACATTTATTTTAACTTTCAGAAGTGAAATGTTATTGCTTTTGAAGAAAAGTGCATAGCTAGTAGAAACGGGCAGGTACTAGAGAAAGAGAGATTACAATAGTTCAAATGGGCCCCAGGCTAACCTGATAGTATATTCCACAATACATGCATGGCTCAAATTTAGTATAATGGTTTTGATAGAGTTCTGTTGCAAACTAATTTATTACTTTAAAACATGGGCTGTTTTGTAGCCTTTGAGGATCGAAGCCGAGGCTGCCATTACAAAGTGAAGGCTATGCTCTGTAAGATATTTGATATTATAGAGAGCAGTGATGTGGGTTCGCGAACAATTCAGCAAGATATAATTTACTCTCCTCTATTATTATACCATTATTCTCACACAAAACCAAACTTCCTGCTCGTATCAACTTCATTTGTGCTGCAGCATGTCAAAATATTATGACGAATTTGACACTGACCTGTGTTACCATCGTAGCACTGGATATGATTCGTTTTATACTTTTCAAGCAGTGATTAAAGAAAATTACTGAATCACACATTTAGCTATCATGATTAATCTTGAATTTTGTTTCAAAAATGGCAAATAATCCTTGGGAAGTATTAAATTGTTAGCCTAGTCCAGTGATGGCTAACTTATGACACGCGTGTCAGAGGTGACACGCCGAGTCGTTTTGGCTGACACGCGCAGCGTTTCAAGGACTATCACGAATTTTTTTTTTTTTTTTTATCGGCTGCGCCGAGCCTTTTCTTTTTCAGCTGCGCGGACCCTTTAAAATGTGTTTTTTAGTTTCCCCCTACCCTCCATCAATGCCCCCGGGCGCAGGGAGGCTCATGCGTCGCAGCGATGAGGCTCAAGACAAAGATCGCGTTCAAACGCGCTGATGCTCCTCCTTCCTGCCTGTACGGCCCCGGAAGTAAACGTTGCCGGAGCCGCGTGGGCAGGAAGGAGGAAGAGAATCAGCGCGTGCAGAAGAGGAGGAGCCGCCGCGGGTCGCTGCGAATCCCAAGTCGCAGCGGCCCAAGAAGAGGAAGAGGCCCGGTAGCAGGGCTGCCGCGGCCCGAGAAGATCAGGGCCGCTGCAGAGCCCAACCTGCGGCGACCCGCGAAGAGGAGGCCCAGAGGTGAGAGAGAGGCTGAGGGCCCGTAGAGTGCGTGTATGAGGTGAGTTGAGAGAGAGGACCTGAATGTTTGCAGAGACAGCATGTGAGAGCCTGTGTGTGTGTGTGTGTGTGTGTGTGAGAGAGAGAGAGAGAGAGAGCATGTGCCAGTGAGAGCCTGTGTGTATGAATGATTGTATGAGAGAGAGCTTGTGCCAGTGAGAGCCTGTGTGTATGAATGATTGTATGAGAGAGAGCATGTGCCAGTGAGAGCCTGTGTGTATGAATGATTGTATGAGAGAGAGCATGTGCCAGTGAGAGCCTGTGTGTATGAATGATTGTATGAGAGAGAGCATGTGCCAGTGAGAGCCTGTGTGTATGAATGATTGTATGAGAGAGAGCATGTGCCAGTGAGAGCCTGTGTGTATGAATGATTGTATGAGAGAGAACATGTGCCAGTGAGAGCCTGTGTGTATGAATGATTGTATGAGAGAGAGCATGTGCCAGTGAGAGCCTGTGTGTATGAATGATTGTATGAGAGAGAGCATGTGCCAGTGAGAGCCTGTGTGTATGAATGATTGTATGAGAGAGAGCATGTGCCAGTGAGAGCCTGTGTGTATGAATGATTGTATGAGAGAGAGCATGTGCCAGTGAGAGCCTGTGTGTATGAATGATTGTATGAGAGAGAGCATGTGCCAGTGAGAGCCTGTGTGTATGAATGATTGTATGAGAGAGAGCATGTGCCAGTGAGAGCCTGTGTGTATGAATGATTGTATGAGAGAGAACATGTGCCAGTGAGAGCCTGTGTGTATGAATGATTGTATGAGAGAGAGCATGTGCCAGTGAGAGCCTGTGTGTGTGAGAAAGAGAAATGCATGTGAGAATGAGAACCTGACTGTGTGTTTGAGGGAAGAAGATGGAGAAAAAAGAAACAGAAAAAAAGACAATATAAAAGGAATTGGCAAAAAAATAAGAAAGGGAAGGTGAAAAAAAAGCCTGTGACAACCAATTAGAAAACTAAGATCAGACAGCAAAGGCAAAAAAAAAAAAATTACTTTTTACTGATTGGCACATGTAATCTTTGGTAATGTGCAAGAATAGCACTTTCTCTATGCGGATCTCACAATGTATGAGATCAGCATGGAGAAAGTGGAAGCCCACGGGGCCTGCAGAGAGGAGGCAGCAGAATGGGCTTCAGTGTCAGTAGCAGCAATCGGCGCCTCCCCAATAGCCACGCGGCATCAGTGACAGTGGCAGCAGAGGAATGAGAGAGGTTCCGAGGTTGCAGGCAAAAGAGAGGGGGTCTGCCTTTAGTGTGTGCATGTGTATGAATGGGAGTCTGCCTGGGGGTGTATGTGTGTGAATGCATGGGTGCCTGCCTGGGGGTCTATGTGTGTGAGAATGAATGTGTGCATGCCTGGGGGATGGGGAGGGAGTGGTGTGAACATGAATGGGAGCCAATAAAAAATCAACTGACAGATGAAGTTTGTAACGCTTGCTTGGACTTGAAGTGTACGAAATACCAACCTTCAATTGAAGATTTAGCCAATGAAATTCAGCAACAAAAAAGTCACTAAGCAGGTAAGGTAAAGAATTATTTGTTTTTGCTTTATTAATAAATACAGTATATATATTAAAATTATAGCTTTGTTGATTAGAGCTACAAATATCACAAAATTATGGATTTTTCTAGCAGTGACACACCACCCGAGTTATGCTCGGTTTTTTTTATGAATTTTGACACACTGAGCTCAAAAGGTTGGCCATCACTGGCCTAGTCAAACACAGTTCTATATTTAACTATATATATTTCCAGAACCTTCTTTTTAGCTTAAAGCTTTCTCTCCATCTTTCGCAACACATCCCTGTTCATTTCTTTCACAAATTTGGTTTGGTTTAGTTTCTCTCTCATTTCCCGCTTTTTCTTACTCAGGTTCCCTTTGAAGAGACCCTCAAATACCCTTTGATTTCTCCTTTTATTTTTCCGCTATTCACAACTCTTTTTCTGCACATCATCCTATTTCCTCCTCTCTAATTGATCCAAGCACAAGCACAATTAATTTGGATCGATCATTTGTTGACCTTTATTACTTGTGACCTTTATTACTATGTAATTCAAATTGTTTTTATTTACCTTGATTACTATGTAATTCATATTGTTTACTTGGTTATTCATTTCTCTGACTATGTTACTTAAAGTTTCTTAGACGTTCATGGTTCCATGTAATGCCTACAGGCAAGTTTTTGTTCATTGTAAACCGGTTTGATTTGCATCTAATGTAGGAAGATCGGTATATAAAAACTAAAAAAATAAATAAATAGACCTTTAGAAAGGTTTGGTGCAATTGTATGTCTGTATATTATGTTTCTCCCATCCTTAATTTTGTGACAGCCACAAGTTTTTTAGTTTTAACACTTGTAGTTCTCTGTTTTTCATGAATTTGACCTCAGCAAAATATTTACAGCAGTAATGACTTGGTTTGATTCACCTCGAAGTTCTTTTGGTCTTTAGAGAGTCAATATCTTGGGCTGTTCAGGTTTCCTGTAGAGTAAGTGTTATAAAAAGGAAAATGCATGAGAAACATACTGACCATAGAGAAACCTGTTTTCAGGTAATCAAACTTGCTTTCTGTAATGTCTGGGTTGGGAGTGAGCCTTTTATGCTGCAGTGTAAGTGACACAACTTCGTAGGCGAACTTACGAGGCCTACACCAGCAGCTGACAAATGTACCCTGTAGTGGAACAGACTGGAGCTTCATCTCCCTTGCAGGTTGAGCCCTTGGGTTCTGTCAGCTGGCAGGGCTAAGTTGGGCCCTAGAGTGGTAGAGTGAGCAAGAGTCCAAGGGCACGCTGGGGTCAGGACAGACAGCAAGCTAGGGATATGGAGACAGGCCAAGGTTTGGGGCAGGCAGCAGGACAAGATATACAGAATTTTGACACGATCCGATGGAAAGAGAGGTGGATTGCCTCCGGCATTGATTCAGGAAGCCTCTACATTTGGTAGGATTTCCAACATACCTTGAAGCGCAGTAGTAGCAGGTCATACCAGTGGTGCTGGAGCCAAAACTGAAGGAGCCTAACGGGCTGCCATATCCTGAAGATAACCAGACATTGTGTTCAATTGGTCTTGCTGCTGTTTTAGCTGGTTAGGTAGTCTGGCAATAGCAAAGGCCTGGAACGAGTTCGCCAAGCTCATGACCTCAGTAAACCATAATGAATGGAGCGGCCGTGAGCCCTTTATGTTGCGGCGTAGTTGACGCAGCCTCATAGGTGAACCTACGAGAATTATGCCTGCAGCTGGTGAACACATCCTGTAGTGAAATAGAATAGAGCTTCACCTATACCAATTGCCTCCCCCGAAGGTTGAGCCCTTTATTTCTGGCGGGTGTATGCTCCACTGTACTCACTATCTCAGTTTTCTCCACACAGCCATAGAGGGAATCGCTGTTCCAGTATCCTGAGGAACCCTAAGCCCAGGCGGGCTTCATCTCTACTCACTACTGCCACCTCTGGTGGCTTCTCAACTCTGTCTAATAAAAGATATAACTCTGTGTTGTGTGTCCCCAAAGCTGAGCCTGACCTGTGGCCCCTCACGGGACTTCCCCCGTGGGCGTGGTCAGCTGCCACAGTGTCCAAGGGTCCACCCAAACCTTACAAACAATAACAGACAGACAGTAAGTTGGAGATACGGAGACAAGCCAAAGATTGGGGCAGGCAGTGGGCAAATGTGATCAGGTCCAAGCAAGAGGTCAGGTCCAGGCGGCGGGCAAACGTGATCAGGTCCAAGCAAGAGGTCAGGTCCAGACGGCAGGCAAATGTGGTCAGGTCCAAGCAAAAGGTCAGATCCAGGTGGCGAGCAAACGTTGTCAGGTCAAAGCAAGAGGTCAGGTCCAGACGGCAGGCAATCGTGGTCAGGTCCAAGCAAAAGGTCAGGTCCAGGCGGTGAGCAAACGTGGTCAGGTCAAAGCAAGAGGTCAGGTTCAGGCAGCAGGCAAACATGGTCGTCATGTCCAAGCAAGAGTTCAGTAACAGGAAGTCAGGCCAAGGATGGACAGAGACACACACAGAACACTGGATAAGATGACAGGGCTGGACAAGCCAAGGCAAGACAACAAGAACCAGGAATGCAGGAACAATCAGGAACTGAAAACATAGGAACAACACGCACTGTTAATGCAGGAGACCTGTTGCCAAGGCATCTGCTGCCTGTCTGGGGCAGCCCAATATAGTGGGAGCGAGTGATGTCATCATAAGGCACTGGGTTCAGGATTCCCTGCGAAAATCCACTACAAATTACTGATGTACAAAGAACTCACCTGTTATGCACCTAGATAGGCTACACAAAACTGCACACTAAGTATTAGGGTCGTAGATCCATGGGCCGATGGGGTGTTGGTACCACCAGTGGGGATGAGCCCCTCAGGTGCCCACCATCAGCAGGCGAGGCTGGAGAGACCTGAGACCCCACTGAGGCTTCACCAATACCAGCCCTCGTTCCCCTCAGGTTGAGCCCTTAGGTACTGGGGCCGACTGGACTTATGTGGGGTCTCAGGCAGGCGGCGTATCTCGTGGTCAGGCAGGCAAGGGTCTTGGCAGGTGGCGAATCTCGTGATCAGGCAGGCAAGGGTCTTGGCAGGTGGCGAATCTCGTGGTCAGGCAGCAAGGGTCAGGACCAAAGCAAGCAGAAGTTCAGGAACTCAGGATCAGACGAACGGAGATTCCAAAGGTAAGCAGGAGTCAGGAGTAGCCAAGGCAAGGCCTGAGGCCTGGGAGGAGGTGTCCTGGCCTCTCCTGCTGTGAACCCTGAAGAGGGGTCACGTGGCACGCCTGGGAGGCCAGGGATCAGCAGAGAGGCCCGAGCGGAGCCAGGCTGCGTGCCGGTTGGCACACAGCGTCGGCGTGGGCAGCCTTGGGGAGAGGCAGAGTGGCGGAGTATGTCTGTGGGGGTTCTTGGCTGCGAGGAGGCTTCCGGGTCCGAGGAGGTGGAGGTGGCCGTGCTGGTAAGAGTGGATGATCGGTAGCGAGTTTTATAGTTAGTGAGGTTTGGGTGGACCCTTGGACACTGTGGCAGCTGACCACACCCACAGGGGGAAGTCCCATGAGGGAACACAGGTCAGGCTTAGCTCTGGACACACAAACACATTAGACAGTTTGAGAAGCCACCAGAGGTGGCAGTTGTGAGTAGAAGATGTAGCCCGGCTGGACTAGTATTCCCTAGGGCGCTGGAACAGCGGTTTCTCCGGTAGCAGTGCTGTAGTGGAGAGAACTGAGAAAGTGAGTACAATAGAGCATTCACAGAGTCCCAACTATGGAGACGCCCCGAGATAGGGAGAGCTGGCCCTCGAGGAGCGAGTACCAGATCCCTGGAGGTAGAGAGACTTGTTGGCAAAGTACTCACACAGCGGTTCCACGTAAGAGATAGCACTGGCGCTGGAACGGGGGCAGGCCCTCGAGGAGCGAGTACCTGGTTCCAGGGAGACAGCTCTGAGGAGTAGATGATAGTAGTACTCACTGATGGTGTCTGTAGCAAATTCTTCCAAGTAGAAAAGGAGATCAATGCAGGCAGCGAGTCAGGGAACATGGGCCCTCGAGGAGCAAGTACCGGTTACCTGACAATGACCTGAAAGAAGCAAAGTGGCCCCCAAGGAGCAGGTACCCCATTAGCAGAAAGAGTCCAGTGGAAGTTGGAAGGCAGAGTAGCTGGGTAAGGAGAACGAATCCCATCCATAAGATTACTCTTGCTAACTCAACGGCTAGCAATAAACAGGCAGCGTGACATCATCACAGGGTGACGTCCCGAGGAACGCGCCAATGAGGAAATAAGAATGAGGGCCGTGCGGTGCGCGCGCCCTAAGATACCTGGAGAGCATGGCGGGAGACAGTGCCCAAGCCAGTCCGGGGACACCGGAGAGGACAGCAGGCGGACGCCGTGGCAGCCAGGCGTCCATGAAGAGCAGGAGGAGTTGCAGAAAAGGAAAGGTAGGCGGAGTGAAGCTGTCAGGCAGCGAAGGTAGCAACAGCGAGTCTCTGCGGCCGGCTCCCGTAACACCAAGGACCTGATTTTTAAAGTATTTACACAATTAAAATTGTTTTTTTACATGTGTAAATGCATGTTACCTGTGTAAGTGGGCTTTTAAAAATTGCTGTAGTAATCGCCATTCAATTGACCATAGGATGTTCATGGGTAAGTGCATTTTACATACGTAAATGGCTTTTCAAAACTGCTACAATAGTATGTTACATTTAAATGTGTAACTTTTAAAAAAATTACCTCCTGATAGACGGGTCGATACAGTAAGGCCGCGTTAGAAAGAGTGCGGCAGTGCCAGGCGCACTCTCGTTTGCCCCACGCACAGTTCTGATCACATACCGCTCGATACTCTATTTAAATTGCTTGCAAATGCAAGCCGTGTCTGCGAAGTGTTAGGCGAAGCGTTAGGCCCGCGCAACCCATTTTACTGTATAGGCGCTTAATACAGCGCCTATACAGTATCCTGGGAGCGCTGGTGCCTGTCATTTCAACTGACATTTGAAATGACAGGCACCAGGAAGTGGATCCCAACTTTAACCCATGAAAACCTAAAAACCGAAAATCCCCTCCTCCAGAAGCGGCTCGACATGTGCCAACTTACCTTTTGTTGCTTTTCAGCCCCTTCCCTTCTCTGCCGCCCTACGGAGGGGGCAGCCGGCGGCGAAAGTGGCTCGCAGCGGTCCCCCCCGCACAGGTCCCGGTTCTCCTGGCTCGGCAACAGCAGTACAATGGCCACCAATTAAAGCAACTTGTCCAGTCTGGCACAAGTTTCCATATCCATTCCCCCTTGTATTCACATTCTCCACCTGCAGCCACAGCTAGGGCTTCATCCACCCCAATCCTTCCTTCCTTCCTGGCTCGGCCAAATTGTGAAGCGGCTTGCAGCGTCCGTCCCCCCCCGCGCAGGTCCCGGTTCTCCTGGCTCGGCGTGAGGTGAGAGCCCACTGTTCTGTGCCCTCTCCGGCACGAGCGGGACGCGCGTAAGTCCCGGGGCTTTCGAAACGGGGAGGGGGGGCGTGTCCGGGGGCGTTCCCGAAACGACGCGGCGTTTTGGGGGCGTGCCGTGGCGTTTCGGGGGCGGGCCCGGAGGCGTGGCGCCGGCCCGGGGGCGTGGTTGAGGCCTCCGGACCACGCCCCTGGGACCGGAGGACGGAGCGGGGCTGCCGGCGACGCGCGCAAAGTTACGCCTGCTGACAAAGGTAAGGGGGGGGTTAGATAGGGCCGGGAGGGGGGGTTAGGTAGGGGAAGGGAGGGCGAAGAAAAGTTCCCTCCGAAATCGGAGTGGCCTCAGAGGGAACAGGCAGGCCACGCTGGGCTCGGCGCGCACAGGTTGCACAAATGTGCACCCCCTTGTGCGCGCCGACCCCGGAATTTTTAAGATACGTGCGGCTACGCGCGTATCTTATAAAATCTGGTGTACTTTTGTTTGCGCCGGTGGCGCGAACAAAAGTACCAGCGCGCGTATTGTTTTAAAATCCGCTCCATAAAGTAAAGGACCGTTCTCAGGCCATAACTGCTCCGGAAATGGCAGCCCTATCCCTGGCTGAGGCGGCGCCGGTAGCGGCATTGGTGGATATGAAAACCGCCGTACTAGAAGTGTTGGGACCCGACCTTAAAAGTATTGCCGCAAAGGTGGCTGAGATATCCTCAAATATTACCAAATTTGAAGCTTGTTTCGATGAGCTAGAAAACCGCGTTGCTGCAACGCAAGATGGCCTCCAGGCTGCACAGGGCGACCTGGCCACGCTACAGGCCACGGTGGAAAAGATCATGGCAAAACTCAGTGATCTCAAGAATCGCTCTCGGAGGTCGAATCTGAGATTTGTCGGCTTACCAGAATCGCTGGAGGACCGGAATCTCTCCTCCTTTTTAGAGTCGTGGCTGACCGCGGAACTAAACATCTCCCAAGCACAAGGTAAAATTCCGCATTGAGCGCGCTCACCAACTCGGCCCTTGGAATTCCACTGCTTCCCGACCACGGGTAGTTGTGGCGAAGTTGCTTAATTTCGCCCACAAGCAGGAAATCCTACAAGTGGTCAGGGCAGGGAAAGGCTTACAATATGAGAATGCTAAAGTCCTGGTTTTTTAGGTCTTCTCGATGGCAGTTGTGGCCCAGAGAAAAGCTATGGCTCCTGTCTGCACCCAGCTGCTTGCTCAGGGGATTCGGGCCACCCTGTTGTATCTCGCTCGTCTGCGAGTTACCACCGACAAAGGAGTGGTCTGGTACACCTTGGTGGAGGAATCAAAGGGCCTTTTGAAACCGAAGCGTGATGATCCTGCACCTGCAGTACAGCGGGGGTTCTTGCTTGCTGGGCAGGGGGGGCTTATTCAGCTTATGTATTATTTGGACACTAAGCAGATTTGTATTGCCCCTCATCCATCAGGTCAGGATGCCTGACTTATTGCTTTTTCAATCTCCTTTTCTTGGATGTTCCTTTTTACCGTTACTGTTCAATTAATATGGTAACTTCATATGCAGTTGTCAGCATTGTACTAGCGCCGTGCTTTCTTAACTTGGGAACTTCTTAAGATTTTTCATTCATTGCTTCATGTGGTACAAATACCTGCACTGCCTTGCTATATCACTTAGACTGTTCACAGTGGTTCTTTTTTTTTTTTTAATTTAACAATTTATGTGATGCCTGGTTAGCTGAGCCCTGTATATTGGGAACTCTTTGCTGTTAGCAGTGCTTTTAGGGTTTAATGATTGTTCATTCTGCCTAATACTTTCCTCACTCGGTTCCATGTCATAATAATTTATGTTTTTTATATTCATTTGGGAATTTGTAAGGTTCACTTAAGGGTGGGTTGGATGTTTCTTTTTTTTTTTTTTAAATTAAATTATTTATTGCTTTCCATTTCATTACAATAAACAAAATATATTGAAACATCATAATGACAGGGTTAAATTAAAACTGAACAATATCACAACTTAATCATATACATTTCCTTTATCAACCCTCTATCAATCATAATCCTATAAGGAAATATCAATGAAATCCTCTCTTTTTGAACGGTATACAGGTAAACGCTTAAGTCTGGAAAATATACATTATCTAAGATCTATATTTATTGTTAAAGCCAGTCATTTTATGCAAGGAGGTCTTTCAAACCAACTAGGTCTATAAATGAATAGATCTTACCTTCTAACTTAATAATACACTTGCATGGATACTTTAAAATATCCCCCTTTGTCTAGTACTGCCTTCCTATATTGCAAAAAGTTTTTCCTACAGATCTGAGTAGATTTAATGAGATCAGAAAAGATCCATACTTTTTGACTGTAATAAGTATTTAGCCTACTACAGAAAAAGGACCTCAATATATTATCCCTATCTGAGGAAAATGCAAATTAGACTAATAGAGTCCCCCTTGTCTTTATTTCCAAATCTTCTGTGACTTTTGTAATAAGTCGGATATATATTTAGAATTATTACTAATTTCTATTCCTTTACCATTCTTTATTATTCGATCTAATTCAATCTCATTTTTCTTGCCCCCTAAATAGAAGGTAAACATTTTTCAGGAATTTTCAAGATGTGTAATATATATTTCCTAAACAATTCCATGGGATCTATTTTGCTTATAATTGGAAAATTATTGACTCTTAGATTTAATGATCTTACTACATTTTCTAAATTTTCTAGTCTTTTATTTGTTTCCTCTTCTACATTTATCTGATGGCTCTGAATTTTCTCAATTTGCAAAACTTGTTTTTCTATTACATCTATATCCATTTTTTGCTTTTCCAACTCAGCAGTATTTTTAACTGATGAGTTGGAAGTTTTCATCACAGCTTCAGTTAACGTGTTTATTGAAACATCTAATTTCACTATGTAATTCCATAGACTTTCCAAAGTTATATTTGCAGGTTTCATTGGCAAATTATCCGCTTTAATTATTACATCAATATTATCTTGTTTCCCTTCAGTAGGATTAATTAATCTTGGTGTGCTGGTCTCTTTAGGTATATCGAGGGAACTTTCCATCATACTTAATTGTATTACTTCTTGTGTTCTTTGTTCCATGGGTTCCAAGTTCTTATCACAATCTGCTTGTGATTTAACTACTCTGAACAATTTTGTGTCATCTGCTGATGCCAACATTGATTGAGAAGCAGGAAAGGTGGCCAAGTCTTTCTGGGACTTGAGAGGTGTATTGTTGGCGACCCATGGACCCCTGGAGATTGTTGTGGTGCCCAGGCCATCAGTGATAATGATCTCTTCTCTATATAGGTCTGCTTTGGGGTAAGGGATGGGGTTCTTGATAACAGCCAGACTATCCCCACTCACTGACAGAGACCAGTGCAGGTGCTTCTTCAACTTTACTTGATCTTGGCATTGGAACCCAATACTAGAGTCAAAGAAGCAGAACACAGTGCTTCCTTCGAGTGGGAAGAGGTAGGCAACAACTTGTCTCTCTGGTCTCTACTAATGCTTTACATCAAGGAAATGGAATGTCTTCTTGATGCAAATGCATCATCAGCATCTGGTGCATCTCCCGAATCCCTTAATGTTGATGCCTCCTGTGCCAGTGCTGATGGGTAAGTCTTTCAGTGCCTGAAGTGCTTGTCCATCAGCTCCAGACAGAACCATCATCCTTGTAGGTCATGGTTGTGCACAGGCAACATCTTAGGACATCATGTAGTGCTCCCAGGCACAAAATATATCTATCATGAGGATCTGTGATAGACATAACCCTGGTACACTTGGGGAATCATTGAAAACCTCTGGTTTGCTTATCCATGAACATTTGGAAAAGAAGAGATGCAAAATCAAACTTGAAGACCGAGATGTGGTTGATGCCCATCAGTGCATTAATGGTGCCCCAGTCAGGCACAGAGAACAGAGTGGAAATTTAGAAAAATGACTGAAAAACCTGCCTTGGGAGCTAACAGGAAGAGAAACAAGACCATGGGGCCCCACGACAAACAAACTTGCAAATTTTACCAGAGAAAATCACCACGGCAAGCAGGAGAATGAGCAACTGCGACTAGTGGGTTCCATGAAAAAGAAGTGGTTGCGTGGTATAGTGGTATTCCGGTCATGCCCAGAGAGACACATCAAAGTTCTAGAAAATTTAACATAAAAGTTCTGGGCCGGACTCCATCGGATAATGTCACCCACATGTGAGGACTGCCATCCTGCTTGTCATTGGAGAAGTGAAGCTCCACAAATTTCAGCAGCTTTATTTTTTCTTTCATGCTTTATTATTTATTCTTTCTGCCTTTTCTATTTGCAGCAACGAGAACAGTTGAAAGTTTATTTTGCACATATCTGCATTCATACGTATGTTCAAACTGTGTTAAGCTTGATTACTCTACTTGCTTATAAAGATGTATGCCAGTAATTAAAATTAATGGTCATTGTTTAAACAGAAGAGCTGCATTGTGCTAGTAAACTTAACATTTCATTTGCTTTATGCAAACATATGTTGTTTATCCTTAATTAAAAAGTCCAAAGGTCCCTACTATAAAATCTATTACTAAAGTATGGAGCTATTTGAAAAGTAATCATTCCAGAGAATTGTAGCCTACAGATCTGAGAGTCAACCAGCGGATTGCTATATTCATTTACAGCAAGTTCAAGTAAAAATGTAAACGTAAACAGCTCAATTTTAAGACCCGCACACAAGCGCACATATGTGCAAGTTTGCCGGCACGTGCACATGGACACAGGAATTTTATAACATGCACGTGTTATAAAATCGGCTATACGTGCGTAGATGTGCGCACAACTTTATATTGACGTGCATATGCAAATGCCAATTTTATTGCGTAAGTGAGGGGAATTTTTAGTAGATACGTGCACCGACGCAATTACCTGTTTCCCCAGTTTGTTCCCAGTTCGCTCCAGTAAAGGAGAGGACTTCCTAAACCTCCTAGCCTACTTGCCTCCCTTTTACCCTGATAGCCTTGACCCTTAAAACCTCACTTACTAGCCTACCTTTTGTTATTTTTTTACTTATACGCCGTCCATAGCAGAAGTAAAGTTACGCGGTAGGTAAAGTTACGCGGTAGGTAAAGTTACGCGGTAGGGGACCCCGGCAGCGCGTTTGTACGTGTAAATACTTATGTGCAGACTTCATGGTACAGACTTGACCCACCCATGCTCTGCCCCTTTTTAACTTTTTATTTTGTGAGCATATCAGGAGGTACATGCGTACTGCACTTTTTAAAAAATCCGCGTGGCATGCGTGGCCGAAACATGCACGTATCTTCCAGCTTTGGGGCGCCTTTAAAATCTGCCAGATAGGTTTCAGTGGATTTTTGCTTTAGTGCTCCATGCACCTGTAAACATTTATTATGGTTCCATTTAATATTCTGTAGGCAGAAATAACAGTGACTTGTGACAAATTTTCTTTATTTTCCTAGTTTTCTTAAGCTGTGTGCTTTTACTTGGGGGGTCATTATTCAACGGGTTTGACTGGAAAAGCTTGAGACTTAGCCAGACAACTCAGGGTTTTTAATTTCCCATCCTGCCAAATCAGTAAGGGTATTCTGGAGGTGTGCATACATTTACTCAGCTAGTATTAATATTCTCCTTCAACAAGTAGAGCTGAATTAGGCATGACATGTGGGTGACGTCATCCAACAGCACCGAACTGATCCATTTCAATTGAGTGAGGGTCTCATGAGGCAGCGCTTGCATGGGAATTCCTGCCCATGCTCAGTAGTAAACCTTTACCGAGCTAATGAGGCAGGTCTGTTTGGTGCTGTCAGATATGGGCAGATTTTCAAAGGGTTACGGGCGTAAGATACGCGTGTAACCCCTGAAAAGCTGCCCCTTCCCCCCCCCTGCGCGCGCCGAGCCTATCTTACGTGCATAAGTCCCGGGGCTTTCCTGGGGGGGGGGGCGTGTCGCGGCTGGCACGTCATTGGGAGCGTTCCGGGGGCGTGGACGCAGCCTCCAGACCAGCCCCGGGACCGGAACATGGCGAGCTGGCGTGCGCAAGTTACGCCTGCCTTGGGCAGGCGTAACTTTTGAAATAAAGGTAGAGGGGGGGAATTAGTTAGGGCCAGGGGGCGGGTTAGTTAGGGGAAGGAAAGGGAAGGTGGGTGGCACCGGAAAGAAAGTTCCCTCCGAGGCCGCTCAGATTTTTTACTTATACTAAGACATCTTAAACCTTTCCTCTCGCAAAATGATTTCAGAACAGTCCTACAACTTCTTTTATTTGCAAACCTGGACTACTGCAATGCCTTACTCCTTGGCCTCCCTTTTTCTACCATCCGTCCACTCCAGTTACTGCAGAACACAGCCACCAGAATTCTTGCAGGAGCTAAGAAACAAGAACATATTACACCAACTGTCATCTCCCTACACTGGCTCCCTATAAAATACAGAATTGAATATAAAGTATTATCAATCATTCACAAAATAATTGCTGAACAACAAAATTACTGGCTAACTAAACACATAGAATTACATACTCCAAAAAGGAACCTTCGCTCAATAAATAAAGGACTCCTCAAACTTCCTCATGCAAAAACCACGAATCTATCATCAACCAGAGAGAGAGCAATATCCTTCGCCAGTCCCTCTCTATGGAACTCTTTACCCCTCAATCTAAGAATGCAATTTGACACCAAAACTTTCAAAAACGAATTAAAAACATGGCTATTTACCACAGCCTTCTCAGAAACACTTAATCACCAACACCAACAGACTCCCAACCAGACTACACCAAGAAATCAGAGGTACCAACCAGTACACACATGAAATCTCAACACAACCATGAAACCAACAATACTATTTCAAGACCTTTTTCTACTTATAAGAACTAACCTTTACTATTATTTCCATCAATGTTACCTATTTTCATCTATGTTATACTCTCTGTTAAATCCCTAATTTTACTCTGTACTCATATATATATATATATATATATATATATAAATATATTTTTCCTGTAAACCATTGTGATGGCTAAACTGAATGATGGCATACAAAACATGTCAATTAAATAAATAAATAAATAAATAAATAAATAAATAAAATGACCAGTTTCTGTCTTTCACACACCAATCATCTCCCGACCAGTCTTTCTCTTACACACACACTAGTCACCTTCCCGAACAGTCTCTCTCTCTCATGTACATATACACACACACACACAGGCCTCTCACTTCCATGTTATATCTTACATATACAGGCTTCTCACTCCCATGCTGTGTCTCTCACACAGCCAGGCTTCTCACTCCTATGCTAGCTCTCTCCACATGCACAGGCTTCTCATTCTCATAATCACTTTCTCTCTCACACAAACACACACTCCAGTCATCTCCCTGACCAGTCACTTCCATTGTCTCTCTTATATACACACATCACTTCTCTGACCAGTTTCTCTCAATCACACACTTGCTCTCTCTCACACACTTACATAGATTATCTCAATCAAATGCTCTCACACACAGGCTCTCAATCACAGTTACAAATGCACACTCTCAATCACACATACATTCTCTCACTTACAGACAAGCTGGCTGTCTGTCTCTCTCTTTCTCACTTCCCTGCCCCCCCCCCCCCCCCGAGCACAAATGTTAGCTGCAGCAGCCCTCCTCCTCTAGCCCCCGCAGGCCAAGAAAGAAGAATCCCATCGGCCATGGGATGCTAATTCTGCTGTCTCCTGTGCTGATTTCTGGCTGCTTCTGATTTTGCTCCGGGTCCATGCTACTGCTCGGGGGCTGATGCTACCGCTGCTACTTTTTCATGCAGCATTGGCTCTTTCTTCTTCCCGCGCACCACACTGTACATCACTTCCTGTTCTGGACCAGGGGGCAGGTGTGGGAAGAAGAAAAGACCCAGCCGCAGTTGCCAGCCTCCATTAACACTGCTGCTGCTGTTCCCATCCAGGCTTGAACGTGCTGATAGCCCAGGCAGCAACGGCAGCAGTGGAAGACTGTTCCTCTCTCTCCTCGGTGAAGGAAGAGGAGGGAAGAGCAGCGGGAGACCGGTAGCATGCAACACACCTGCTACTAGCTTGAATGACATTACTGGGTAACTTTAGCCAAGTGTATTCAGCAGGAAACTTAATTGGTTAAGTCCTGTTGAATATACTGGCTAAAGTATACTTGGTTAATTTTAACTCGGTAATTTGCTGCTGGCTGGGCTACTAAATATGTACTTATTATTACTTGGTAAGGTCTTCAGAAAGTTTAATATTTGTCTTCTTAATTTACCTTGATCTTGTTTTTTTTCTCTGAGGACAAGCAGGATGGTAGTCCTCACACATGGGTGATTTCATCAGATCGAGCCCAATGCGGAAAACTGAGCATGTCCAGCATGCCCTAATCCACGCAGTGTCCCTCTTCAGTCTCTTTTTTTCTGTGGAGTTGTGAGACTCGCGGTTTGATTGAGCTCTAAAAACTTGGCTTTTTCCCATGTAGAAAACTTTATTTTGCGTTCCTTTGCGATCCTTTTCTTTGGTCCGTCACCAGCTCCCTCTCAGTGCCTCCCCGTAGTGTCCCCAGTCAGGGTTCTCGGTGTTTTGGGTAAGTTTCTTTTCACCTTTGGCTCCCCCCGTGGTAGTGGTGTTTCAGTGCCCTCTGGCTATCGATGCCCTCCACCATCGTTCCGTTCTTCTACCCTTTTCTTTAGCCCCCATCATGGCCATGTTCAGCTTTCGCCGATGCCCCCAGTGCCTGATTACTTCATGTTGATCACTGATCCTCATGAAGTATGCATCTTCTACCTGGGGGCATCGCATGACATCCAGGGTTGCCACTTGTGCACCCAGATGACCCTGAAAGGACATTGGCTTCAACTCAACAAGATGGATCAACTCTTTTTGGGTCGAAGCAGTCCAAACCATCAGCTTTGATGGCTTTGGCATAGAAGGACCTCGAATCCTCACAGATGGACACCTCGCCATTGACATCAACAGCCCTGTCAGTTCCATCGAGGATGGATAGGGGCGCTAGAGATTGACCATTTTCAGTCTTCTCTAGGCCGAGGACACTGGGTTCATTGTCATGAACCTTAACATCGGGAAAGGACAGGCCAAGGATCGAGGGAAGCCTAAGAAGCATCGGCACTGTTCACTGTCAATGCATGATACCGGGCACGGGGGTAGCGCTGGCTTTTGCTGCTATGCCCCTGAAGAGATCCCTTGGTGAGGAGTGCCCGTCCTCTATCGATGCCTAAGGTCCGTGAGAGTCTCCACTGGTCATGGTGCCAGTCACTGATCCTCCAGGTCCAAGGAAGATCTGGTCACCCCTCCTTCCTCCCAGTTGGTTTTGGCATCAGCAACATTCGAGGAGGAGCTGGAGTGTCGAGTCCAGCAGGTGGTGAAGTGGGTGCTGCAAGGTGTTGGCCCTGTGGCACGGAGGACAGCACCGGAACTGGTACCACCTGTCCTCGTACAGCTTCTGGAGAAGCTCAGTGTGCTTATCAGTGCATTACCGGCCAAGCTGGTGTCGGTTCCCGGGATGCCACTTGTACTCAGTGGGGTACCAAGGCCTCCCACTACTGATATGGTGGTCATTGCCAGTTCCTCCTCCTCTGAGGAAGCTCCCCTGAAGCCAGTGGAGACACCGAGGCCTATAGCCACCCAATCCAGTTCCATCAGTGCCTGCATCTCTGGACGTAGGCTGAACACCTAGGATCCCATCCCCTGTGACATACAGTGAGGATAAAGGTCCCAAAGACCCCTGGGGGGATGATCAGATGCAGTCCTCCTCTGAAGATTCGAATGGTCTCCCTTCTCCTCCAGATGAGTGAAGGAAGTCTCCGTCTGAAGACTTAATCTTTGCAGGGTTTGTGAGGGTGATGGCTGAGGCCATCCCATTCCAGCTTTTGACAGTAGAGGATGCCAGGCACAAAATGCTTGAGATTCTCCAGGTTATGGAGTCTCCTAAGGATATCGTGATGGTCCCAGCACACGGGACCCTTAAGGAATTGCTGAGGATTTGGGAACACTCTGACACAGTGCCTCCCATTAAAAAGAAGGTGGATGGGGTCTACCTTGTCCAGCAGGCTGCTGGATTTGATAAGCGTCATCTGCCTCATCAGTCAATTGTATTTGAATCCGCCCTCAGGAGGACCTAGTGCTCTCGGACCCATTCCTCGGTGCCCCCGGGGAAGGATCACAAAGCGATGGATGCTCTTGGGGAAGATGTTCCAAGGTGTCATGCTTATTGCCCGCATCACTGCCTACCAGCTCTATATAAGCCAATACGCGCAGGACATCCAGAAGCAGGTGCAGGAGGTGGCTAAGCAGCTGCTTCAACAGCAGCAAGACACTCTCATGTCGCTGGTGCACAATGGTCTGGAGTGTGGGGAAGCATGAGGTCCATGTGACTTACAATGTTTTCAAGATGGCTTCAAGGGTCTCTGCAGTGGGAATCAGCACCCACAGAATGGCATTGCTGTGGGCCTCAGATCTCTAACCAGAGGTACAGGAACAACTCGCTGACATGTCATGTACTGGAGAGAACCTCTTCGGAAATAGGGTGAGGGATGCTGTGGCCCAACTCCAGGACCATCATGAAACCCTCCAACCACTCCACCAGTACTCCGGACCCATACTCCTCCTCCAGGAGGCTGTCAAGGCTGGGGCCAAGGAATTCTTTCTTTCGCCAAGGAAGTGCTATCCTCTACGTCCTTGATGCTGTCAACGCCATCAGAACTCTTGTGGCCATCCCAGGCAGCAGAGAGCTCCCAAGCCCCAGCCATCTCCTTGGTCAACTCTGGGACAGAGTTTTGACTGGGCCTGGTCGGGGGCATGCTATTCTTCTTTGTGGACCAGTGTTCCAGTGTAACCTTGGACCAGTGGGTTTTGTCCATCGTCTGCCAGAGGTACCAGAATTAAAATCTATTGGGTGTCCAGCCAGATTGCCCTCCGTGCCCATTTTTGGATGCCGGTAATGCATCAGGAGGTACTACAAGAGGAACTCTCCTCCCTCTTAATGGCTAGAGCGGTTGAGCCTGTACCACCAAGACAAAGATTGCAGAGATTCTACTCCAGGTACTTCCTAGTTCCAAAGAGAACTGGAGGACTCCTTCCCATCCTAGACCTGAGGGGTCATGAACAATTTTGCTAAGAAAAGAAAAGTTCCTTGATCACCCTTTTGCAAAAAGGGGACTGGTTATGAGCCCTTGACCTAAAGGACGCATACACCCACAATAACTAAATGGTAGTCATCTGGTAGTGGTAAATGGACAGTCTATAGCTGGGTAACTGAGTAGTTCCTGCCCCCCCCCCCGACTCCCCCAAGTGGCTGAAAGCAGTAGTTCTCTTTTTAGAATATTTAAAATGCTGATGTTCTACATCTTCACATACGATAATATTCTGACCGTGGAGAAAGATACAACAGTGTACATGCCGACATACTTCTTACTCTCCTTCCTTTGTGTCAGCTGCTTTGCAAGTAATAAGTAGGTCCATGTTCAGTAAGCTGGTGAGCTTCAGGGAAGGTAGCCAAGGGAGTTGTGCTTGGTCCTGTGCTTAAAGGATTTGCTGAAGAGGGGAGTTTTTCCTCTGGTAAGAGTGAAGACCATTCAGAAGAATTCTGGCCTTTAGAACTCAGTGGAGGATCTGTCTGAAGTAGTCTGCAGCCACTGCTGTTTGGATGAAAAGAAGGAGGTATTAGCATTTCATCTGCACTGAAGAAAGACAATGACTTCGGTGAAAGTTTTGAAAGGAAGAACTTTTCTATGTGATTGTGTTCAAGTAACATGAGAAGACAATGAGCAAGAATATTTCTTTGTTTTTTGACTTGTGCCAATTTTGAAATTATTTTTTGACTATTTTGCTGATTTTCCTGTTTATCCTATTTGCTGAATTCTATTTAAAGTAAACTGTTTTTGAGCTGGAATGAAAGCCCTGGTGTTGACTTGTTTGATTTTTTTTCTGGTGATCCCCTGGGTCTCACAGACGAATCTGTATTTTTACCAGGCACTGCACTTGAGTTATTCAGTGCTCAGCAATCTCAGACAGTGACTCCCTATAAAGGGGAAGGATAACATATGCATTTCAAACTTTGATAAAATATTTCTTTGACTCAAGGTTTTCTTATCTATAATCCCACTTGAACTAGAAAAAGAACATTATACTACAGTGGCTTTCAGTAATAATCCTCTACTTCAAGGAGATTATAGGTAAAAAAAGAAAAATTTTGCAAAGAAAAAGCATGTCATGCAATTTGATAAACCTCTTTCTTTTTTGTCTAGTTTCAAGATTTATAATGTGCCAGGATGCCTTATTTCTCAGACTCCTTTTTCATAAACAAAAAATAAGAGCTGAGCCAAATGCTGTTTCTGGATGATCTGCAAACTATTGGTAGTTGTGTCTGTGGACCCTTAGGCTAAGGTAAGATTGACACTACTTGCAGGGAGGAGATCTGCAGGTTCTCACCGTTGGCAGGTGGATCCAGACGAGGCAGAGATCGGTCAGGACCTTCACCAATACCAGCCCACATTCCCTTCAGTTAGAGCATTTGAGTGCCAGGGCTGGCAGGATTTAGGTGGGGGGTCTCTGCTGATGGCAGGCGGCAGTCAGAGAGGTGAGACCTGCTCACTCCCGCCACAGAGCTTTTCTGCAGTTTATATCTATACATTGATAAAATTAGGATTGTTGGTCCCTCCCAACGCAGTTATTGAACGAAACACGACCCATGTCGGGGGACCATGTAAACTCAAAATAAACCTGCAATACCTTTTTACACATCTGTGAGACTACAAATAAATATCTATTAAAGTTAAAGATATTGGACAATCCACCACTCTTTCAAAGTTGCCATTTACCTCTTTGGTTGCCTCTCTGATCAGTCACCTCCCTGCTTGGTCAAATGGTTTAGAGGGATGGCCTGATCTAGGCAGGGTCTTGCTGGTGCCCTACATCTTTCACTTCTTAATAATTGTCTTGGCCATGCTCCGAGGTATAGTCAAAGACTTTGTAATTCTTTTATACCCATCCTCAGATCTGTGCCTTTTCTACAACTTTAGTGTAGAGTTCTTTTTGACAGCTCCTTGCTGCTCATGGTTGGGACTTTCCTTTGAAAATGCACTACATACCAGAGAGAAACAACAGGAATTATTGAATTAATTATGCCATCATGTGAATCAGTACAGTTTAACACAGTGGGGGCCAATTCACTTACAGGTGAATCAGCGGTGGCTCAAGGCAATCCACTGCCTGAGGCGAAGGATGAAATGGTTTCCCCCCATGACTAGGTGCAGGTGAAATCACCGAGGACCAGGGTAGGGGGAAGGCAATGGAGGGTGAATTTACTTGCCCAAGGTCACAAAGAATGGCAATAGGATTTGAATCCTGGCTTCCCTTGTTTGCAGCCCACTGCTCTAACCACTCAGTTTTTGGACTTGTTATTTTTTTGTTCTTAGTCTTAGGCGTGTACACTAGGGGGTGCCGGAGAAATGTTTAATGAGGTGGGGCAGCCTTTGGCCACTCCACCCCCTGGGTCTAGATGTAGGACTCCTCCATTCCCTATTGCCTGCCTCCCACCCTTCTCCAGGATCTGCTCCCTGGGGATGTGAAAGATTGGTGAATGGTGGGAATCTGTTTGCGTGACACACTCTCTCTTAGGGCTGAATCAAGGGTATTTGATGCCCTAGACAAACCTTACAGCCTTTCATTCCTCCTTCCCTCCCCTCCCCACATAATTAAAACTTATGCATTCTTTTCCATTTTAAAATTTATTAACTTCCCCAACCTAAAAAGGCAGATTGCATATGGAAAATAGACATTCAAAGTACAATCTTCTGAAGTAAAAATATCACTTACAACAGCATATATATTATATAGCATACACTGCAAAAAAAACCAAACACATTTTCAATAATAATAGTTTAATATGCTTAATAAAATACCTTTCTCATAGTAATCAAGGTGGTTTACTAAATCGCATATGGCAGTGATTGCGAACTCCAGGGCTTTCATTCCAGCTCAAAAACAGTTTACTTTAAATATAATTCAGCAAATAGGATAAACAGGAAAATCAGCAAAATAGTCCAAAAATAATTTCAAAATTGTCACAAGTCTTAAAAACAAACAAATTTTCTTGCTCATTGTCTTCTCATGTTACTTGAACACAGTCACATAGAAAAGTTCTTTTGCATACAATGGAGGCAGTGCATGCAAATCTTTCTCATGCATATTCATTGTAGATATCCTGAAAACCTAGACTATTGTGGCACTTGAGGACTGGAGTTCGCCATCACTGCCATATAGTATTAGGCCTATGGTAAAGTGCACTGGGTGTAGACTTGGCCCACAGAAAGCCAGGAATAAACTGAACTACAATTCCAATATAGTAAGCCTTCCATATCATAATTGTCAGCACTCAACCTTTGAAAAAGCATTACTGCAAATATTACATCAGGCCCTAAACACCAATACACCTCCTATTTGGAAAACAAATTAAAGCCATGTTGTTGTAAATCCCTACACAGAAACCAAATGCTAGCAGAATACCTAAAGCCTCAGTCACATAAGCAGAACACAGATAGACTCTCACTAATACAGAATAAAGAGATCATAAGATATAAATTGAAGTGTGCAGACAAGAAGAAGGGAAACTCTGTAAGCAATGCAAACTCAATCAAAAAATATAAAACATTAACCATACCAATAGAAAGAATGTCAAATCTGCTGATAAATTCAGTCAATTAAAAACACTATATGTTTAAAATATTACCAAATACTAATAAAATATTTTAAAACAGTAGATACTTCACATCTAGTAATTAAAACTAATAAGGATAAAAAAAAAATCTCCCCACTCTCCATACTTGGGAACTTTAGATTTACAGTCCTCCTGAGATTGTCATAGATTGGAGGAGGGTGCACAAACTTTAAAACTCAAGCAACACAGAGAGAGACAGGGAGGCGACACGCACAGACACACATACACAGAGACACACAACAAAACCGCGAAACACACACACACCACCCCCACCACCCGGGCAGACACACACAAACACACACACAGACCAGCCCCACCACCCGCGCACGACACACACACCACACCCCACGACCCGGCAGACACAAACAGCAGCCCCACCACCCGCGCAGACACACCACCCCCACCCCACCCGCCGCGCAGACACACACACCCCACCCCACCCGCGCAGAACAGACACGACCACCACCCGAGCCTCAACACACCCACCACCCGCCGCAAAGACACACACACAGCACACCACCCGCGCAGACAGACACACCACCTCCACCACCCGGGCAGACACACACAAACACACACACAGACCAGCCCCACCCACCCGCGCAGACACAACCACACCCACGACCGCGCGACACACACACACACACGCCCCACCACCCGCGCAGACACACACACCCCACCCCGCAGACACATACACTACCCCACCACCCGCTACACACACACCCCACCCCTCGCTACACAGACACGACCCCACCACCCGCTCGAACACATCACCCCCACCACCGCTCAAATACACACACACAGCACCCCACCACCCGCATAACAACACCACCCCCACCACCCGGCAGACACACACAAACAACACAAAGACCAGCCCACCACCCGCGCATACACACACACCACACCCACGACCCTCGCTACACACACACATCATCCCCACCACCCTCTCATACACACACACCCCACCCCACCCTCTCATACACATACACTACCCCACCACCCTCATATACATCACCCCCCACCACCCTCTCAAATACACACACACAGCACCCCACCACCCTCTCATACACACACACACAGCACCCCACCACCCTCTCATACACACACACCACACATCATCCCCACCACCCTCTCATACACACACACATCATCCCCACCACCCTCTCATACACACACACACACACCCACTACCCTCTCATACACACACACACACACACCCACTACCCTCTCATACACACACACACCACACCCACTACCCTCTCATACACACACACATCATCCCCACCACCCCTCTCATACACACACACCCCACCCTCTCATAAACATACACTACCCCACCACCCTCTCATACACATCACCCCCACCACCCTCTCAAATACACACACACAGCACCCCACCCCCTCTCATACACACCACACAGCACCCCACCACCCTCTCATACACACACACAAACCCCACCACCCTCTCATGCACATGCACACACACAATCCCCACCACCCTCTCTTACACATACACACCATCCCCACCACCCTCTCATGCACACACACACACACCCCACTTCGATCCCCAGGACTCTGGTCTGCAGCCACTGCGCTGCTCCGCGCTCTCTCTGCCATACTGCACTCTTTCACCTGCGCTGGCACTGCCACAGGACCAGCATGGAGCAGTAGCTGCTACTTCTAACAGAAGGCTTGGGGATTACTACCCTTAACCATTTAGCATATATGATTTTGACGCAACTGCAGCATGTCAATGCCATGTCGCCGCGGGAGTGGCAGGGAGTGGAAATGTGCCAGCACGTCACAATGCTGCGCTGCCATGGGATGCCAGGACCTTTTACTGGCAGGGAGTAGAAACCCCGCTAGCATGTCGCACCATGCTGTCAGTCCTGCCACCAGAGTTTGCCTGCATGAAGGGTGAGGCAGCTGTGGCAGGAAGGTTTCAGTGGGCAATTCTGACACCTCGAAATCTCACCGCCTGAAGCAGCTGCCTCACCCTGCCTCATTATAGAATTGCCCCTGAGGTGAAATTTAAAAAGTCTGGTGCATGCCAAAACTGGGAGACACGCGAATATGTGGGGCTGGCGTGCGCTGAATGGATTTTAAAAGCTGCCTGAGTACATGTGTATCTCCCGCCTCAAGCATAAATGAAAAGTTAAAAAAAAGGGTCGGAGCATGGGCGTGGTCTGGGCAGGGCATGAGCATTCTTGGATGTCACATTGAAATTAGTGCATAAATACTTGTGTGTACAGGCGTGCGCCTGGGTCCCCTTCTACATAACTTTATTTCTGCTATGGATGAAGTGCAAATTATAAAATAAAGACAAATAGACATATCGGCAGAGTTTTAAGGATTGGAGTTAACAGGAGAGAAGGCTATTAAACTAGGGGAATTTGGAAGTCTTGTTCCTTACCTGGGTGAACTGAGAACAAACTGGGAAAACTGGTAATGGTGTTGGCACGTGGGTGTTTAAAATCCCCCCCACTTACGTAGTAGAAGTGGCATTTGTGCACATAGGTGTGCATCCACTTAAAATTGCTTGAACATGTGCGCGCTGTCTGGCTATTTTATAACATCTGCACATATATGCATGTAGGTTATAAAAGGGCTGTGTCCCTGAGCATGAGTCCACGAACATGGCACATTTGCACCCGTGCGCCTGTTTAAAAGTTGCTATCTTAGCGGTCATTCATCAAAATGCATTAGGGCCTTATGGCGCAATGAAAGGCTCTAACGCACATATATCGCATGTTCTACATGATAATTAGTATGTCCTCACCCAGATACCTTCCCCTATTACAATGATGACCTTTGCTTGCAATTTGCATGTATGAATAATGCTAATGCATGCAAAGAAGGTCATTACTAGGCAATTCAATGTTAATATTTTGTCGTGGCCGACCGAGAAGGTGGTCAGTCAGCCGCGATAAAATAACTACACCTCCCAGGCATGCATTAGATGTGCGGCAGCAGGGGAAAAAATAATAATTAAAAAAAAAAAACCCCACAAGGCTAAATGGAGAAGTTGAGCAGTAATCATTGCTGACCCCCGTTTCAACCTAGGCTGGCAGTCGAAGCTGCCCTGACTCCCCAAAATTAAAAATAAAGTTAAAAGTATGAATGTTGTGGTGGTGGCCCTCCCCCCAGCCCCCGATGGAGGAAGGCCCTCCTCCCCCAGCCCCCCAAAAGCAGAAGGACCTTTCCCCCTGCCCCCTTAATTATGCAAGGCCACTCTACCCCCTCCCCAACCCATTCAGGCCCCCCTGAAAGAAGACCCCTCCCCCAGCCCCCCAAAAGAAGGCCTCCTCCCTATCGCCCAGCCCCTGAAAGAAGAAAGCCCCTGCCTCTCCAGAGACTCTACCTTATAATGGTTCCCGCGTCGGGAACGGGTGTGCTGACTGCACCTTGCCCCAGCCAAGATAAGAGTACCAATGCAAGGTAAGGGAGTCTTTGGAGGGGGTCCTGAGGGGTAGGGGAGGTCCTTGCGCTATTAGAAAGGTCAGGGAAAGGGGTCTTCTGATTTTGGGGGGGGGGGCCAGGGAGGAAGGCCTTGCACTGTCGGGAGGCTGGGGGAGGGGAGCTTTCTACATTTGGGGGGGCCAGGGAGGGGGTTCTGTTTTTGGGGGGTCCAGGGGAGTGCTGCTGCTGTCACGCACATAATTTTAACTTTAGTTTTAGGGATCGGGGCTACCTCCATCAGCAGTACCTGGGTTGAAACGGAGGTCAACATTGATCTCCACTCAACCTCCCCATTTGGGCACAGGTAATTTTGTTGGCAGTCAGCGGCCCTTTAAGATGATGGCGTTTCCTTGAGATTGGGGCCGCCATCATGTTAAAGGGCAGCTCGCTGTTTTCTTTTGTGTCGCGGTGTTTGGCCACGACACAAAAGAACATGCTACGGAGCCGCAATGTGTTTCTGGGGGAAGGGCCCTACTATCGCGGCTTCACCCCCTCTCCCCCGTGAGAGCGGGATGCCTCCTGTGAAGACACATCTCATTTTGATGAATTTCAGCCCAAGTGTGTGCTTTTGGTAGGATTTCTACCAAGCTATTTCATGCTTTTATTTTTACTTCATTCTTAAAGGAATTTTGGAATATATTTTTCAGTTGGCTGCTGTGGAGTAAAATATGTATATACAAGGAACAAACACTGTTTTAATGCATTTTACTTCTGGGCTATAAGGCAAAAAAAGATGAACATTTTGAAAGGGGGTATAGATTTTCTATAGCTACTGTAAATGGGAAACAAATATTAAATGGTGCTCATCAATTAAGTGCAAAACATCAACAGTGAAGTCAATTTTCAAAAAGTGAAAAATGTAGATTAATATATATATAATTAGTGCTATTTTGAATTATCTCCTGTATAGACAAATATATATCTATATTATTTAATAGATAAAAGAAGTTTGAATTCTGCATAGAATCAAATTTATAGCTACAGATATATTTGTACAGGAGATAATTCAAAATAGCCCTTTTTTCAGTCATATATTTTGCTGTTTTTCACTAGAATTTATGAAGGAGAATATTAGCCTGTAGAAAAAAGAGAGACTATTTTGATATAGTATGGAATTATGTAGGGGTATAACCAAAAGATTTGAAAATATTCAATGCAAAACAGGTGTTGATGATTTAAGCTTCTAAAATAATGTTCTTATATTTTTATTAGCAGGTGAAAGGAATATCGGCATCTTTGTGTAAAAATGTTCATCATCTTCAGAATATGTTTATAGGACAGTGCTATAACTTTATTGGCATAAATGTAAGTTGTATGAAAATTATTACACTTATCTGTGTTGACTGTGTGGCTGTGTCATGAAAATATGAGGTGTTGCAGAATGAGGTGTTTCATTTGTATCATCCAGTATAGACTTAATTTAAAGCTTACAGCTTATCACTTTTGGATTTTGTTAGGGCACAGGAAACAAATAATGGATGAAAATATCTTTTCCAAGCTACAGAAAAAAAAAATTCCAAGTATACATTGCTAATGCTATATTTTCCAAAATATTGTACAGAGTTTGGACTGATTGCTCACCTTGAACTGTTGCAGAAAGAAATTATTAAAAGTACAAGGAAATAGAAGTTACTAAATGAACAGTTACTAAATTCTAGTGCACTAGCTTGTACAAACACCACAGGAACATAGTACTGGCAAGAACCCATAGTTTACAAGATATCTACTGGTTTCCTTCATAGTCCTTTACTTGTCTCCGAGTATAGTTATCTTATTAAAGCATCCTGTTTCTCATAAGGCCACCTTTGATAAAGGAGATCAAGACCTGGCGATGTGGGGAACTAAGGAAATGACCTCAAGCCTATATAATTCTGGATGCAGTTTCCTATCTGGATGCTAGGAACCGCATGTTATAAGCAAGATGAAGTCAATATTCAAAAGCTATTTAGATGGATAACTAAAAGGTTATCCATGTAAGAGGCAAAACCGTCATATTCAGCCACTTATCCGGATAGATTCTAGTCAGATAAGTGGGGGGCAGGACACATTTCATGAAGGAATAAGTTCAGCATTATAACTTATTTGGCTAACTCAGGTTGGGCCACAAGCCTGTTCTAAAGATAGCCGGATGAATATACCTTGCTAGTTAGCTGGATATCCAGCTAACTAGCAAGGTATATAGGTATATAGTTAGCTAGGTATCCAGCTAACTAGCTGAGCCAAACAACGACTGAAAGTGAACCCCAATATTTTTGCAAAACTAACCAGTAGTAGGTTCAAAAGAGTTTTGGAAAATGAAGTACTCTCCATTCTTCTAGGGAAAGGTATAGTATAATAATGGTAATGTTTATTTTTACTATACTAATTTAAAAAATATATATTTCAAAATGGTGTACAATAAAATAATTGAATTCAATGCAATGCCAATAGTAAAATTAAAATATAAAGCAAATAAAAAACATATAAAACATATCAAAATACAATAAAAATATTAAATAAAAATATAAAGGAAAGACTAAAAAACCTTAAAAATATCTCATAGTATTGGCTCACTCAGTCAAAGACCTGATTATACAACCAAGCCTTGATCAGTTTCCTTAACTTCATAAAATTACTTTCTGTCTGAAGATCAAATGGTAAAGAGTTCCAAATTAAAAGGGCCTGGTATTGAATGGTACAGTGCCTTGTTCCTTCCAGTATGTTTTCTATTGGTGACGGCATTCTAAGTAGCTCCATTTGAGATAATCTTAAGGTTCTTGAAGGTTTATGAGATAGTTACTAATTAGCAAGATCATCAGGCTTATCCTTACATAAAGCCTTAAAAGTTAAGCACAATAACTTGAAAAGAATTCTACAATGAACAGGCAACCAATGCAAATCCTGAAGTAGTGGAGAAACATGATCTAACTTGGAGGCACCAAACAAAATTCTAGCTGCTGTATTTTGAAGCAGTTGTATGCATTTCAAATTAAATTATGTCATACCTAAATACAAAGAATTACAGTAATCTATTCCTGATAAAATGAAAACATGATAGCATTACTAAGTCTGATTTACTTAAAAAAGGAATCAATTTACGAACCATATGAAGTCTATAAAAAACAGACTTACATAAAATAGACGCCTGTTTTGACATGGACAGTGTTACGCTTGGGCTCCGGTCAGGAGTCGTGAACACCACCCAGCAGGGTGGCTCCAGGTGGAGAGAGACAGGAATGGCTAGAAACAGTGTCTGGTTCCAGGCTGGGTCAGGGCAGGCAGCAAGTAGCAGTGTCTGGGTCCAGGCTGGGTCAGGGCAGGCGGCAAGTAGCAGTGTCTGGGTCCAGGCTGGGTCAGGGCAGGCGGCAAGTAGCAGTGTCTGGGTTCAGGCTGGGTCAGGGCAGGCGGCAAGTAGCAGTGTCTGGGTTCAGGCTGGGTCAGGGCAAGGCAGGTCAGAAGGCCGGTAGGCCACACACACACAGAAGGCCCGTAGGCCACACACAGTAAGCAGGGCAAGGCAGGTCAGAAGGCCCGTAGGCCCACACACACACAGAAGGCCCGTAGGCCACACACAGTAAGCAGGGCAAGGCAGGTCAGAAGGCCCGCAGGCCACACACACACAGAAGGCCCGTAGGCCACACACAGTAAGCAGGGCAAGGCAGGTCAGAAGGCCCGTAGGCCACACACACACACAGAAGGCCCGTAGGCCACACACCGTAAGCAAGGCAAGGCAGAGAAGGCCCGTAAGCCACACACACACAGAAGGCCCGTAGGCCACACACCGTAAGCAGGGCAAGGCAGAGAAGGCCCGTAGGCCACACACACACAGAAGGCCTGTAGGCCACACAAGGCAAGACAAGGCAAGGAATAAGGCCCGAAGGCCGCGCAAGGCAAGGCAAGGCAAGGAATAAGGCCCGAAGGCCGCGCAAGGCAAGGAATAAGGCCCGAAGGCCGCGCAAGGCAAGGCAAGGAATAAGGCCCGAAGGCCGCGCAAGGCAAGGGAAGGTCCAGGGACCAAATGCACAGCAAGCAAGGAAGGCTAGAGCAGGGAGCCCAGGCGATCTCGATGCCGAAGCCCTGAGGGAACTGTCAGGCAGGGTTATAAGGGACAGCCCAGAACATAGAGAGAAGGGAGATGGACTGGGCCTGTCAGGAGATCCAGCTCTAGAGGGACCCCTGGTGGTGAGGCGGTTGCACAGCCGCCATAGCCGTAACAGACAGAGCCTCATCTAGATAGATTCCCAAACATTTACAAGAGGAATAGTAATTGTTTTGTAAAATAGAGACCAAATTAATGTTGGATTTTCAGCTGCCAAACCAAAGTACTTCACACTTTTGAGAATTCACTTGCAATTTATAATTGTATAATCAATATTTTGTCTAAACAGCAGCTACATTTTTCCATATCTGAAGATGTCAGAATTAAAAGTTATAAGCACTGTATGTTGTTAGTGTATAAATAACAACTAAAACCTTGCTGTTGGATAAGTTTGGGTAAAGATGCTAAAAACAAGTTAAAAAGCAAAGGGAATAATATAGAACCCTAGGGCAGACCACAAGTTACTTATTTCAATGCAGAGGTATCTGTCCCTCAGTTCTTAAAAAAACAAACCAACAACCCTCTAAAAATGACCTAAATCATTTTAATACAACATCTGTAATACCTCATTCCTGTAGTCAAGATAACAGATCACAGTATCAAATTCTGCACTTCTGTCGATTGAAATTATCAGCTTTATAGATCATTGCAAAAATGATAGATCGTTTCTCAAGCTGTATCCATTGCTTGGTAGCTGTAGTGAGGCATTGTCCTCACTTTGATGATCCTCAAACACAGGCTTGACTTTCCCTGGCAGTTCCACTCTGCAGGACTCTTGTTTTCCTCCTTGCTGTGGAGTTGGCCCTATTTCAGTCCTGTATTCAGACTCCCTACTGAGACATAACTCAATGTAATCAAGTCTCAGTCTTGACTTCCACAGTTTAGGCTCCCATACTGAATCCTGTCTCCTTACATTCAGTAAGGATTCCTAGAAGAAAGACTTTTATGACTTACTCAGTCTCTGTTGTCCCTGTAAAAGTCCAGACAGCTTTCAGAGGTCTGCTTAATGGTCTCACCGATTGCAAGCTCACCTCTGTAATTGACTCTGATATCAGCCCACAGTCTGCACTATTCAGCCCTGGTTGCCATGTAAGTATTCAATGCCCACACAGAGTCATTTACAGTTTGTGGAGCTCTTATCCCCTTCCTGCTTGCCTCTAAGTTTCTTTAGCACAGCGAGCTAACTACAAAGTTTGTAATCCATTATGGGGTAGATTTTCAAAGGGGTATGCGCGTAAGATACGCGCGTACCCCCCAAAAACCTACCCCAAACCCCCCCTGTGCGTGCCAAGCCTATTTTGCATAGGCTTGGCGGCGCGCGCAAGCCCCGGGACATGCGTAAGTCCCGGGGCTTGCAAAAAGGGGCGGTCGGGGGCGTGGACAGGGGGAGCACGGTTAGGGATCGAGGGTGTGTCCGGGGGCATGTGGGCGGTCCGGGGGCGTGGCCAAGTGCCCCGACACAGCGGCCTGTGTCGGGGCCTGCTGCGCCGGCGCGCGTAAGTTACTACTGCCCGGAGGCAGTAGTAACTTTTCCGATAAAGGTAGGGGAGGGGTCTAGATAGGGCCGGGGGGGTGGGTTAGGTAGGGGAAGGGAACGGGCAGCGCGCGCAGTGCTCGGCTCGTGCAAGTTGCACAAATGTGCACCCCCTTGCGCGCGCCGACCCCGGATTTTATAAGATACGCGCGGCTACGTGCGTATCTTATAAAATCCAGTGCCTGGTGTGCGCCTGGTGCGCACCAGGCACCAGGCGCACCAGGCACCAGGTGCGCACCAGGCACCAGGCGCGCACCTGATGCCTGGTGCGCACCAGGCGCGCACCAGGCGCTCACCAGGCACCAGGCGCGCGAACAAAAGTACACGCGCGCATATGTTTTTAAAATCTACCTCTATGTGAATTCTTAGGACAGTCATAATTATCCAGTCTCTTTGAGGAGTCTGCAGCACTCTCCTAGGCTGCTGTGAGCCCCCTCCTTCTCCTCTGAGTCGGCACCCCCACTCTTCAATTACACCTGTGTGCCGAAAGTCCCTGCCCTCCCTCACCTGGGGCTCCTCCCTCAGAGCCCTCTGTCAGTCATTATAAGTGAGCCCTGCCTACATTTCCCCTATCATCTTGCTTCTTCCTTTCCCAAGGAATATATACTCCATTACATTAGCTTAGAGTGCTAATAATTCAATCATCAGTTATAACTGGAGTGGACCTGCGGTATATAAATTATTTATTTTGTTTAACAAGACTTTGGGATGCATTTTCAGTCAGTGGTCCTCTGAATATACCTGGCTAGATAAAGGTTAGCTGGATACGTTTATCCAGCTAACTGTAGTACTTTTCTCCAGCAGTCTTTAAGATTTCTGGCTGTGTTAGCCAGATAACACTGAAAATCAGTGTCATGCAACTAATATACCGGTAGCTGGATAATTATGCCCCATCCCAGAAAGCCCCTGAACTGACCTTGATATAGCTGAATATGTTTTTAGCCAGCTAACGGCGGTCAAGCCAGTGGGATTTTTAAATCCTATGGCTTGTCTGGCTAAGTCCAAACTTAGCTGGATTAACCACTTTGACATCTATGTGGTTAAGATAGTCTTTTCAAGGTTAACTTGACAGCGAATTAACCATTATCTTGATAATGGATTGGCATAATTTATGGAGGCTTCAAAAATGTAAAGTGTGGGCATAAAGGAAAATGAATCTTAAGAACATTAGAAATGCCATGCTGAGTCAGACCAAGGTCCATCAAGCCCAGTATCCTGTCTCCAACAGTGGCCAGTCCAAGACGCAAGAGTCCAGCAGAGCCTATTTCCTCTTCCTTGCTCCTTGGGATAGCACCAGCTTCTTTAGTCTTTCTCACAAATAATGTTTTATGGACTTTTCCTCCAGGAACTTATCCAAACCTCTTTTAAACCTTGCTATTCTAGTCACCATGTCCACTGGCAACAGATTCCACAGCTTGATAGTGCGCTGAGTGAAAAAAAAAAAGTTCTACAATTTGTTTTGAATTTGCTGGTTGTGAGTTTCGTGGAGTATCCCCTTGTTTTAGTATTATTTGAAAAGGTAAATAACCATCCTTTATTTACCCATTACACCCCACTTATGATTTTATAAACTTCTATCATGTCCCCTCTCAGTCATCTCTTTTCCATGGTGAAAAACCGTAACCTGCATAGCCTCTCATGTTGTAGAGAATTCCCATTTTTTTAAATATTCATTATCGTTCCCTGGCCGTCCTGGTAGTGCTGGGTGTAAATTTTTTTCATAGCATTGTGGGATGATTTTCTTTTTTCTGTTGTGAATTTTATAAGGGAAGGATTGCTTATAGGTGAATCTTAAAACCAGCGTGCAGGCGCACATGTAAGAGTGTATACCGGCTCACGTATAAGGATGCAGCCATTTTATAACATATGCTCATATTCGTGCGAGTGTTATAAAGTAGGCCGAACACGCGTACATGTTCATACAAGTTTATAATGCATGCATGCAAATGCTGCCTCTACCTTGCTAGTGGGGGGATTTTAGTAGCTATGTGTGCCGAAGCAATAACCAGTTTCACCAGTCTCTTCCCACTTTGTCCAGTTAAAGGATAGGACTTCTTAAACCCCTCCCCCCCTAGTTAATAAGTCTCCCTTTTAGTCCCAACCCTTAAAACCTAGCTAAATAACCTCGGGGTTTTTTTATTTTTTTTATATTAGTTACACGCCATCCCTAGCAGAAGTAAAGTTACGCGAACAGGGATCCCGGCACGCGCTTGTGCGCATAAAGACTTAGGCGCTGGTTTCATTCATATTTCCTGGAATGCCCATGACCTGCCCAGATCACGCCCACGCCCCACCCCTTTTATTTTGCAAAATAATTTTGTGCGCGTACCGGGAGATATGCACATAGTAGTGTGCCTTTTAAAATTTGCGCAGCGCACGCCGGCCTGACTTGTGCACCTATCTCCCGGGTTTGGCGTGCGCACAGCTTTTAAAATTCACCTGTTAGTGTATAGCAGATAAAGATATAAAACCGGTATTTTCCTTTAATTTTAAAAATCATCAATGCCTTGCAGTTATGGTGCCCTTTGTCTTACTCTTGAGTTTTCTGTGAGCATTCAGGGCCACACACACTTACGTTTTGATACACAGGCTGAAAAGCTGTGGTTTGACATAACATTTTTTTCTAACCAGGGAGAACTTTGAATTGCACAACCACTTTTTAATTTGATCTTTTGACAGATTTTTTTTTCTAATATTTTTTTAAAGTAGCATTACTAAAGGAAATGATTGAAAATACAAACTTGCCTGTGTTTCGGCTCTGTTGCTTCCTCATTGGATCTTATCACATTTGTTATTGTTTCTTTTGATCAGAAGTCTACAACACCGGCTGTGTTGGAACATTTCTCTTCCTTGAAATGCCTCTACCACTGTTTGTTTTTGTGCTTTCCATGTCTCGGTACAGTGTCTGAATGTGGTTGCAAGGACCACAATTTACTTTGATTCATAAAGGCAAGGCCGTAAAATTATTAGCCGCCAGCTTTCCCAGGGTGCCTGAAGTTCTTGCCTGGCGCTTGTACGCAGTGCAGAGAAGCTGCTGCTGGAGCCAGGGCTAAAGGCCTGCTGCCTGGAAGAGGGCTGAGGAGCCGCAACTGGGGCCAAGAGCTGCTGCTGCTGCTGCGGCCAGAGCCAGGAGGATAAGCTGCCTCCTTGGGTCCATACTAGAGGAAAGATTAGGGGGGGAGGGGGAGGTAGTTGAGAAGAGCATAAGGGGAGAGCAAACGCAAAATAAGAAAAATGATTCAAACAAAAAATAATAAATGTATTAAAAAAATAACACCAAATGGGGCGGATTTTAAAAGGAGCGCGAATAGGCCTACTTTTGTTTGCGCTCCAGGCGCAAACAAAAGTACGCTGGATTTTAGCAGATACGTGCGGAGCCGCGCGTATCTGCTAAAATCCTGGATCGGCGCACGCAAGGCTATGGATTTTGTATAGCCGGCGCGCGCCGAGCCTCGCAGCCTACCCCCGTTCCCTCCAAGGCCGCTCCGAAATCGGAGCGGCCTTGAAGGGAATCCTCTAACGCCCTCCCCTCACCTTCCCCTCCCTTCCCCTACCTAACCCACCCGCCCGGCCCTGTCTAAACCCCCCCCTTACCTTTGTCGGGGGATTTACGCCTCCCAGAGGGAGGCGTAAATCCCCGCGCGCCAGCGGGCCTCCTGCGCGCCGGGCCGCGACCTGGGGGCGGGTACGGAGGGCGCGGCCACGCCCCCGGACCGCCCCGGGCCGTAGCCACGCCCCCGTACCCGCCCCCAAAACGCTGCCGACACACCCCCGAAAACGCCGCGACGACCGGGACCGCCCCCGACACGCCCCCGACACGCCCCCCTCGGAGAACCCCGGGACTTACGCGAGTCCCGGGGCTCTGCGCGCGCCGGGAAGCCTATGTAAAATAGGCTTCCCGGCGAGCAGGGCTCTGAAAATCCGCCCCAATATGTTTAAAAGATATAAAGAAAGTTTTTCCCCCTGACTCCTAAGAGTTTTAGGATAAAGCCTAGGTTTATAAAAGTTTTGGCTATTGCCTAGATTTTCTAAAATGTTTCCACTCCTACATAAAGGAATTAGTAGCTTATTGGGAAGAAATGTCAACTTGTTTAGGGGCATGGATGAGTAAAAAAAAAAAAGTTTGATTTGGAAAAGAAGTGATATCCTACAAGTTGACAGGCTTCTGTGGCTGGGAGCTGGGTTATATCTCTAGCAGTGAGGGCAGGAATAACTGGGCAGCCTGGATGGGACAATTGGGTTTTTTTTCTACTGTCATCTACTATATTAAATACTAATGTCTCTTAGAGATACAGTCAATAGTTGAGCAGAAAAATAGGGATCTCAATGATCTAGGGGTTTCACTAGTAGTGTTATGTTAATGATTTATTAATATTTTTATCAATTTGTTTTTATTTAGGCTAAAGAATCTAACTTTCAAGAAACTCAGCAGATAGTGGATATGCTCAGTAGTACCACCCTTGCTGTTTTATATCCAGTTGTTCTCATTTCGGTGAGTAAACTCAGTCTTGTTTATTAAAATGATCAAATATTATATGGCACCATTAAAATAAATATGTCTGTAAGGTTACTGTATTCCTGGTTCAGTGGAGCACACTGAAAAGATCAAAAGCCCGATATTCAAAATGGCACTTAGCCAGCTAAGTGACACTGCTAAATATCCAGCTATGGTCAGCAGGTGCCACTTAGCCAGATCAGTTGCTGAGCCAGCGTTTGGCTGCACATTTTCGACGCACTGTTTTTACCCTTTATACAGTAAGGAGTAATAGCGTGTGGCCACCCCCGCCCCGAATCTAATAGCGCCCGCAACATGCAAATGCATGTTGATGGGCCTATTAGTTATTCCCATGCGATACAGAAAGTAAAATGTGCAGCCAAGCCGCACATTTTACTTTCAGAAATGAACGTCTGCCAAAGGCTGGTGTTAATTTCAGCTGGCACCGAGGAAGTGTACATAAAAGCAGAAAAAACTGCTTTTCTGTACACCCTCCGACTTAATATCACAGCAATATTAAGTCGGAGGCCTCAAAATAAAAAAAATCAAAATTAAAAAAAAAAATTAAAAATATGCCCGCGGCCCGTGGGTTGGAAGATGGATGCTCAATTTAGCTGGCGTCCGTTTTCCGAACCCGTGGCTGTCAGCGGGTTCGAGAACCGACGCTGGTAAAATTGAGCGTCGGCTGTCAAACCTGCTGACAGCTGCCGCTTCTGTCAAAAAGGAGGCGCTAGGGACGTGCTAGTGTCCCTAGCGCCTCCTTTTACCGCAGGCTCTAATTAACATTCCTGGGCTTTCTGAATCGCGTGCCCAGAAGAGTGGCCTGTGCGCGCGTCGGGAGAGCATGCGCTCGCCGGCTCTCCTGCGCGTTTTTCTGTATCGGCCTGTTTGACAGGGAGTAAAGTAAATCAAATCATGTTATTGAATTATAGTATGCAGTGGGCAGTAGAACCTGTTATAGTGAAGACTGGGTGGCTCCTCTATAGAATTCTTCTCTTAGACAGGAAATGTTTGCCCAACTGTTTTCGTAATCACTTTCAAAATCACTGCAGGTTACAACTTGTAATGACCTTCGGGCTTTAGGATGCAGTCATGTAAAAGACAATGAATACAATAAACATGGTTTTATTTGTGAGTGAATGAAAATATATTTTATTCAAGGAGGATTAAAGAGACGCCTCTTTTTGTAGATCATTACCAGGATTGCAGACTTAGAGACATTGGTTTCTTTTTGTGATTTCTCATCTTTCAACATCCTTCCTCCTTTCCTTATTTTCATTGAACATAAATAGCTAATGTTGCAAATTCTATTTTTTTTTTGGCTTCCTCTATCCAGGGTTGGTTGCTATCAGAATGCATGCAGTTAGTGTTAGGAGACTGAGAAGATTTTAAAATTTTAACCTGAGAATAAGGTTAACAGATATCCTGATTTTTGGGGATTGTCCTTGAATTCATATGCCTGTCCCTGATTAGTCCACTCCTATTTGCAGTTATCCTCAAATAGAAAAAAAAACAACAAAAAACAGCACCAAATCTCTGAGTTCCTCATTCTGCCACAAACAGAAAAGGCTTCTTGTGTAGCAGGAGAGGAACTAACCCAAGAAAAGAAGCAGGAGAAGACTAGCAGTGAACTGCAGCAGCAAGAAGAGCCCTGTCTCTTCCAGGCCATTCCCTACAGTACAGTGAAAGTTAGAGTGCAGAAACAACCAGGTTCAGACAGCCCAGGGTGAGGACCCACCCACCCTCCCTGCGCAATCAGAGTGGAGAAAGAAAAGGCTGGGGAATTGCCTGTCCCCTTCTCCATTCCAGCCTGGCCTTGCAGTGAGAAAGGGAGGAGAGGCAGACAGCAGCAGCTAGAAGATCACTGCCTGTACCTCAGCCTGGCCCCACAGTTAGTCAGAGAGGAGCAGAAGAGGAACACTGCAGTGGTGAGCAGTCAAAGACTGTGCCCATCTCCCTCCCGACCCAGCCCTTCAGTGCAGTAAGAGCCAAAAGGAGCAGGAGCAGATGGTTCCCTCTTTCTTATGCCACAGAGACCATAAAATCTGGACTGCCATGGAAAGAAGAGCCATCGATTATTTTATTTGAGAGAGTCAGCTGCAGCAGTGAAGAAGGAGATCAAACCCAGTTTAGCCAGCAGCAGGAAGAATACTGCAGAGGGAGGAATGGAGGCACAGAGCTGCAGACTATGAGTACACTTTTTCAATTTTTTAGCTGTTGGCAAGGGGTGTTAGTGGTAGTGAAATCTGAGAGGGAGCAATGGACGGGGTAGTCCCTAAGGAAGGAGGCTGGCAGTCAAGGAGTGATGGGAGGGTAGTGAACTGGGGAGGAAGATGACAGCCTAAGGGCAATGAAACTGAGACAAGAAAAAGGGGGAATTGGAAGAAGTGAGGTGATTGGCGGGTTGATGAGGCAGGGACAATTAAATAGGGGCAGAATGAAGAGGGGCATCGGTGCCATTAAGGCATGGACCATCGGGATCTAGGCCCCACATCCATAAGGGGCACTAATTAGAGGTTCCCAACTGATCTGCTGAGGCAGAACTTCAAGCATGCTGAGAAGTTTGTGGGCCACAGCAGAGAGAAGAGGGGTTTAGAACAGAGCCTCCACTGCCCACAGAAAAGTTTGCATAAAACTTCTCCCCTCCTGTGCCCTTGTATGATTTCCTCCTACTGACTGGAGTAGTTGGAGAACAGCACTTTTTACGTGTTTCTACAGTCTCCTCTGCTAGCTTCCCTCTGGTGGGTTTTGTGAGACTATGTGGCCCATTCAGTTCTGACTTCACAGGGAAGTTTGGTGGAGGCGGGTGGCTTCAGCAGCAGATAAGAAGTGCTGCTCACCCAATTCCTCCTGCCAGCTGGTGGTGACCCCAGGTGAGGGATAGATGATGAGGCGAGAAGGGAAAAGTGATTATACCAGGGGTGTGTAACATAGTAACATAGTAATGATGGCAGAAAAAGACCAAAATGGTCCATCTAGTCTGCCCAGCAAGCTTCCCAAGGTAGTAACTTCTGCTCCGTGCAGGTTATCCCCATGTTTCTCTTAAGGGTAGTAACTGCCGCTCTGTGCCAGTTAAGCTTTTTTATTTATTCCCATCCTCTAGCCTTTTTGGGATCCACAGTGTTTATCCCATGCCCCTTTGAAATCCTTCACAGTTTTAGTCTTCGCCACTTCCTCTGGAAGGGCATTCCAGGCATCCATCTCCCTCTCAGTGAAGAAATATTTCCTGACATTGGTTCTAAGTCTTCCTCCCTGGAGTTTCAAATCGTGATCCCTAGATTTGACGACCATGGATCATTAAAACCTTTCAAGTATCTGAAGGTCTGTATCATATCACCCCTGCTCCTCCTCTCCTCCAGGTATACATATTCAGGTTCTTCAACCTCTCCTCATTAGTCATTCGATGGAGACCACTCACCATTTTGGTCACCTTTCTCTGGACCACCTCCATCCTGTCTCTGTCTCCTTTAAGATACGGTCTCCAGAACTGGACACAGTACTCCAGGTGAGGCCTCACCAAGGACCTATACAAGGGGATTATCACTTCCCTTTTCTTACTAGATATTCCTTTCTCTATGCAGCCCAGCATTCCTCTGGCTTTGGCTATTGCCGTGTCACTTCTTCGTCGACTTCAGGTCGTTAGACACTATCACCCTAAGGTCTCTCTCCTGCTCTGTGCACATCAGCCCTTCACTCCCCAAAGCATATAGTTCTTTCGGATTACCTCACCCAGCTACCATATCTTCGACCATTCTTCCAGCTTCCTTAAATCCCGTCTCATTCTCTGTACTCCTTCCAGCGTGTCCACTCTGTTGCAGATTTTAGTATCATCTGCAAATAGACAAAATGTACCTTCTATCTATTCTGCAATGTCGCTCATGAAGATGTTGAACAGAACTGGTCTCAATACTGATCCCTGTGGCACTCCACTTAACACCATTCTCTCTTCAGAGTAGGTTCCATTTACCATCACACATCTTCTATCCATCAACCAGTTTATAATCCACGCCAACACCTTGTAGCTGACTCCCAAGCTTCTCATCTTGTTGATGAGTCTTCTGTGTGAGACTGTATCAAAAGCTGTACTAAAATCCAAGTAAATTACATCGAGTGCTCTTCCCTGATCCAGTTCTCTAGTCACCCCATCAAGGAAATCAATTAGACAGGACCTTCCTCTGGTGAATCCATGCTACTTCTGATCGAGCAACCCACTGGATTGTAGATAGTTCACTATCCTTTCCTTCAGTAGAGTCTCCATTAATTTTCCCACCACCGAGGGGATGCTAACTGGCCTGTAGTTTCCAGCCTCTTCTCTGCTCCCACTCTTGTGAAGCAGGACCACCACCACTCTTCTCCAGTCACTAGGCACTACACCCTATTGAACAGGTCACATAGTGGACCCACCTGCACATCTCTGAGTTCCCTCAGTATTCTGGGGTGAACCTCATCAGGCCCCATGGCTTGGTCCACTTTCAGTTTTCTTAGCTCTTCCCATGCATTATCTTCCATAAATGGAGTTTCATCTACTCCATCCCCTTCTACATTCTTGATAACAAGTGATGGTCCTTCTCCAGGGTCTTCTTAAGTGAACACTGAACTGAATTATTTGTTTAATATTTCTGATCATTCATCATCTCTCGCCACCCATTGATCGTTATCCCCTTTCAGTTTCACTATACCACTATGTACCTTTCTCCTTTCTCTGATATATCTGAAAAATATATATGTGTGTTGGGGTTTGAGAGGGTGGGAGGGAAAGTGATAGTATGCCATGACAAACTAAACTCAATGCCTGATGTGCTGTGACATGGAAAAGGTTGGGAACCTCAGTCCCAGATTACCCTACTCCTTGATCTCACTGGCATCAGATATAAAATTTATGGAAATTTTGAAGCCATGAAAAAAAAAAATCTTTCTGAACATTTGGAAATGTTTGGAAAAATTTGAAATATGGAGTTCTTATATTGGTTTGATTGCTAGTTTTCTTATAAGATCTAGTTTTACATTCCTAATTCACACAGTACTTCAATCTATCATCCTCTCCAAGATCGATTACTGTAATGCTCTCCTACTCGGCCTCCCCTCCAGCCACACCAAACCTTTACAACTCCTACAGAACGCTGCTGCACGTATCCTTACCAACACTAGAAAAAGAGATCATATCACTCCTACCCTCTTTGATCTCCACTGGCTACCAATCCAATCTCGTATTCTGTTCAAAACTCTTTCCCTTATTCACAAAAATATCACCAATGAAAACTACAATTGGCTCTGCCCCCCACTCCTTCCTCGCACATCCACCAGATCCACACGTCCTGCCCTCCAAGGAACACTCCGCTCCCCCTCTATCAAACCCTACAAGCTAAAATATACAATGAATAGAGCTTTCTCCCTCGCCGCCCCCACTCTTTGGAACTCTCTCCCTCCAGATCTCCGCACGGAAACATCCACACCAAAATTCAAAAAGAAACTAAAAACTCTGCTCTTTCAACAAGCCTACCCTCCCGCTACTCCATCCACATGATGTACTAAAACCTTTTGTTCCATAAGACTGTTTGATTTCTCTTGTAAATATCTTGTACATATATTTCATATCTATTATAAAACCTGTGTTTTCTGTATCTTTTGAAATACCTTTATCTCTAATGTTATAGTTACTGTTCTAGGAAATGCTCTGCCTTCCATTTGTTTCTTGTAATACCTTTTTAATTCTAATTTTATAGTTACCGTATTTTTCGCTCCATAAGACGCACCTTATTTATTTATTTTATTTATTTTTAATTTTTATATACCGAGGTTCTTATAGAGACTACAAATCACTCCGGTTTACATATAACAATAAACTGCCCAACAGAGATAAGGGGCTTTACATAGAACAGTGGCACATATGTAATAATATAACTGGATGACAATATAACATAATGATAATAAATATTATAGATTAACATTGTAATTAATAAAATTATGTAATATAATCTGTATAATTTTTACTCTCCCTGTTTTAATGTAACTTCTCTTTTCCAATTATACGTTAATTGATTTTTCCCCTTGTTCTAATGTAAACCGGTACGATAAGACCTGGTCTTGAGTGTCGGTATAGTAAAAGAAGTTAAATAAAATAAATAAAAATAAATAAATAATTTAACTATTTAACTTGGATATAGTGACATAGTAACCTGACCATAAGACGCACCTAGGATTCAGAGGGGGAAAATTAAAAAAAAAAAAAAATTGTGCTAAACCGGCTCTGCGTCTGGGCGTCTTATGGAGCAAATTAGGGGAGTGCATAGCTTTTTTTTTTCTCCCCATTTTGTTTTCGGGTCTGGGGAGGGCCATTTCGGTCCACTCCCCAGATCAGAAAACTTTTCTTTCTCTGGGAACCCCTCCCCCCAAACCCCCCCCCCCATCCTAACCCTTTAAATTAACAACCCCCACCCCCCTGACCCCCAAGACCTGCTGACTTAATTTACTGCAAACCCCCACCCTCCTGACTCCCCCAAGACCTGCCGACTTAATTTCCTACAACCCCCCACCCTCCTGACCCCCCCAAGACCTGCCGAATTAATTTCCTGCAACCCCCCACCCTCCTGACCCCCCCAAGACCTGCCAAACGTCCCTGGTGGTCCAGCGGGGGTCCAGGAGCGGTCCAGGAACGATCTCCTGGGCGTGGGCCGTCGGCTGCCAGTAAACAAAATGGCGCCGATGGCCCTATGCCCTCACTATGTCACTGAGACCGACCAATAGCAGCGGTCGGTCTCAGTGACATAGTGAGGGCATAGGGCCGTCGGCGCCATTTTGTTTACTGGCAGCCGACGGCCCACGCCCAGGAGATCATTCCCGGACCCCCGCTGGACCACCAGGGACGTTTGGCAGGTCTTGGGGGGGTCAGGAGGGTGGGGGGTTGTAGGAAATTAAGTCGGCAGGTCTTGGGGGAGTCGGGGGGGGGGGGTTTGTTAGATTTTTGTTTGGGTTTTTTTTTTATATTCGCTCCATAAGACGCACATACATTTTCCCCCCACCTTTGGGGGAAAAAAAGTGCGTCTTATGGAGCGAAAAATACGGTAATGTTCCATGTAAAGACTATGCCTACCTATTTCGAGTTAATTGGACACCGATACGATGTGCAAACGGTTGTCAGTATATAAAAAATATTAAATAAATAAATAAAAATAAAATTTAAGATCTGATTTAGAGATGTGTATTTATTTAAAATGAATGGGCATCGAAAAAGGAAGTGGGTCCAATTCATTTCTTTCTGGGGCTCCTGAAACAAATGGAGAGGGATCCATATTGAGAGTTTGATCATTCCACTGTAGGCCACTACCAGACGTATAGTGAATTCACTAATACATTTAAAGGACGCTAATTAGACACTTTCCTACTCCCATAGCAACCTAATATTTAACTAGGAACTAAACAAATTGGAGATGAAGGCAGCAGTCCAGCAACAAGAAGGGGGCTTCCCAGTCTTTTGCATCAAGTGTCACATGTATGATTTTTTACCCGCCAGTGAGAAATTGTACATGCGGTGCAAAGAGCTCCTGTCTCTCAGAGAACGAGTACAATCTCTGGAGGATAGATTGGCAGACCTGGAGGAGCTGATGCAGACAGAGAGGTATATAGATGAGACCTTCAGGGACATATTAGCCAAGTCCCAACTTCAGACTGGCAGCCCTGGTGCTGCCTTGGAAGAAGGAAGGTTTCATGATCGAAGAGCATCAACCTGGTGCAGCAGGAAAGGATCCTGTAGCAAGGACCTGCTCTCCAGGCGGTGCATTATCCTTTCGCACCGAGGATGTGTCTCCAAGGCCTACAGCCCAGGAGGGAAGGGTTAGGTCGGCCGCCATAGTTGGTGATTCGATTATTAGGAATGTAGACAACTGGGTGGCTGGTTGGCATGAGGATTGCCTGGTAACATGCCTACCTGGTGCAAAGGTGGCGGACCCCACGTGTCACCTAAATAGGATTTTAGACAGTGCTGGGGAGGAGCAGGCTGTCATGGTACTGCACTAACTAAAATAGTAGTTAAAAAAATATCATCCTAGATGTACAATCCAGATGTATTCCACACATTAAGAAAGGTGAAAGGAAGGCAAAACGATTACCGGCATGGTTAAAAGGTGAGGTGAAAGATGCTATTTTAGCCAAAAGATCTTAGTTCAAAAATTGGAAGAAGGATCCAAAAGAAGAAAATAAGATAATGCACAAGTGTTGGCAAGTTAAATGTAAGACATTGATAAGACAGGCTCAGAGAGAATTTGAAAAGAAGTTGACCATAGAGGCAAAAACTCACAGTAAAAACTTTTTAAAATATATCTGAAGCAGAAAGCCTGTGAGGGAATCAGTTGGACCGTTAGATGATCAAGGGGTTAAAGGGGCACTTAGAGAAGATAAGGCCATTGTGGAAAGATTAAACAATTTCTTTGCTTCAGTGTTACTGAAGAGGATGTTGGGAGATACCCGTTCTGGAAAAGGTTTTCATGGTTAATGATTCATTTGGATTTAATCAAATCACGGTGAACCTAGAAGATGTGGTAGGCCTGAATGATGAACTGAAGAGTAGTAAATCACCTGGACCAAATGGTATTCACCCCAGGGTTCTGAAGGAACTAAAAAATGAAATTTCAGACCTATTAGTAAAAATTTGTAACCTTTCATTAAAATCATCCATTGTACCTGAAGACTGGAGGGTTGCTAATGTAACCCCAATATTTAAAAAGGGCTCCAGGGTTGATCTGGGAAACTACAGACCAGTTAGCCTGACTTCAGTGCCAGGAAAAAAGTGGAAAGTGTTCTAAATATCAAAATCACAGAACATATAGAAAGACATGGTTTGATGGAACAAAGTCAGCATGGCTTTACCCAAGGCAAGTCTTGCCTCACAAACCTGCTTCACTTTTTTGAAGGAGTTAATAAACATGTGGATAAAGGTGAACAGGTAGATGTAGTGTATTTGGATTTTCAGAAGGTGTTTGACAAAGTTCCTCATGAGAGGCTTCTAGGAAAAGTAAAAATTCATGGGATAAGTGGCGATGTCCTTTTGTGGATTACAAACTGGCTAAAAGACAGGAAACAGAGAGTAGGATTAAATGGACATTTTTCTCGGTGGGAGTGGGCAATGGAGTGCCTCAGGGATCTGTATTGGGACCTGTACTTTTCAATATATTTATAAATGATCTGGAAAGAAATATGACAAGTGAGGTAATCAAATTTGCAGATGATACAAAATTATTCAGAGTAGTTATGTGATAAATTGCAGGAAGACCTTGTGAGATTGGAAAATTGGGCATCCAAATGGCAGATGAAATGTAATGTGGATAAGTGTAAGGTGATGCATATAGGGAAAAATAACCCATGCAATAATTACACAATGTTAGGTTCTATATTAGGAGCTACCACCCAAGAAAGAAATCTAGGCGTCATAGTGGATAACACATTGAAATAGTCAGTTCAGTGTGTTGCGGCAGTCAAAAAAGCAAACAGAATGTTGGGAATTATTAGAAAGGGAATGGTGAATAAAACGGAAAATATCATAATGCCTCTGTTTTGCTCCATGGTGAGACTGCACCTTGAGTACTGTGTACAATTCTGGTCGGCACATCTCAAAAAATATATAGTTGTGATGGAGAAGGTACAGAGAAGGGCGACCAAAATGATAAAGGGGATGGAACAAGCTCCCCTATGAGGAAAGACTAAAGAGGTTAGGACTTTTCAGCTTGGAGACTAACATGCTGTGCTTACTGTTTTGATGCCAAGATTATGATCAAAATAGTCCCAATTGGGACTATTAGACTCGCAGCATCAAGATAATTTTTGATCATAATCTTGGCATCAAAACAGTAAGCACAGCATGTTAGTCTGGTAAAAATGCATTTATTGGATACCAGCACCCTTCATCCACAGCAGTGGATTTATACCTGATTCAGATGATAGCTTTGTAAATCATCAAAGCATCACACCTCTCGGGATAACCAATGATTATAAATTCAGTCTAGCATCCACAGCTGTGGGGTTGGACTTGCAGTAGCCATTTAGGCATCAAAATAGCCTATGTAAGGCATCGTATGAGGTTTCCCCAGAGGTTCATATACAATACTTATTCATATATGTGCTAGACTTTTCTATATACATTGATCTTGAAGAATGAGCATGTCTGAGATTTGTTGTGCATTCCTTCTGAAGGCATTTTCTGTGAAGTAAACTGTTTGAATTCTCTCTCTGAGTTCCTAGTTAATGTTTCTCAAGCAACATTTTAGCTGCTGCCCATGTTGGTGTCACGGTGCTAGTCAGTAGAGAAAGTCAGTCAGGCACTGCTGAAGTGTGTCAGTTTGTTGCAGTTTTTTCTCTGTCTTTGTGGAGGGTGGAGGCAGAATGTGGAGAGCTGCTTTGCAGAGTTGCCACTGATATTGTCACAGTTTGCCTGGGCAGTGGGCACTAGGTGAACACTAACTGGTGGATTTTAAAAGCCCTGCTCACGTAAATCCGCCCGGATTTACGCGAGCAGGGCCTTGTGCGCCGGCGCGCCTATTTTCCATAGGCCGCCGGCGCGCGCAGGTCCCGGGGTTTTTGGAAGGGGGCGTGTCGAGGGGGCGGGACCCAATGACGCTGCATTTCGGGGGCGGGACCGGGGGCGTGGTTTCGGCCCGGGGCGTTTCGGGGGCGTGGCCGTAGCCTCCGGAAACGCCCCCAGGTCGAGTCTCGGCGCGCCAGCAGCCTGCTGGCGCGCTTGGATTTACATCTCCCTCCGGGAGGCATAAATCCGTGGATAAAGGTAGGGGGGGGTTAGATAGGGCCGGGGGGGTGGGTTAGGGAGGGGAAGGTGAGGGGAGGGCGAAAGAAAGTTCCCTCCGAGGCCGCTCCGATTTCGGAGCGGCCTCGGAGGGAACGGTGACAGGCTGCATGGCTCGGCGCGCGCCGGCTGCCCAAAATCGGCAGCCTTGCGCGCGCTGATCCAGGATTTTAGAAGATACGCGCGGCTACGCGTGTATCTTATAAAATCCAGCGTACTTTTGTTTGCGCCTGGTGCGCAAACAAAAGTACGTGAACGCGCTTTTTTTAAAAATCTACCCCTAAGTGCAGTGCAGAGACTGAAGCATACTAGACTGTTGTGTAGCTTGTCAGAACTAGTCCACATAATGTGGCACTCAGTGCAGCATTATCTGTGTATTCTCCGCGCGCACACATTAGCGTGGCACAATTAGTAGGCATGCAGTCAGTTATAGGACCATTGAGAAATTTAAAATTATTTTAATATCCAATCTCCCTGTGACAAAATCATTCATGTTAGGGATAGAGAAAGGCAGAGCAAGTAAAGGAAATGTTTCCAAAATTGGTAAGGTTGGCAGTGCCAGCAACAACTAAAGAATTAGTCCTGCATCTAAGTTGAAGCGGGATTTCTTCAAGACTAATAAAGCAGATACCAGCTCTTTCCAGAAGAAACTGATACGTGGCGACGAGTATGTGCCACTATAGGGTGCAGATGACATTGAGCATGTTTCACGCCATTCTGCTTTTGAAAAGAGGGAAAAGGAGGCTGAGTTTTCACAAGCAGAGAGTAGCAGCAAAGTAGGGGAACACCCTTCTTTCCTCACTAGATATGAAGGCAATAATTTCATCCACAAAGAGTCTTTTCTTAGCTTATCTGAATGAGAAGATATTGAAGGGATACTAGAAGAGGAGTATTTGGGAGGAGTACACAGTAATGCCTTAGTACCAGGCAGTTTTTTGTTGGGGGAGATAGAGAAAAATGAGGATAGTGATGAAGCGCAGGCAGCACAGGTAGAGAAAAATGAGGATAGCGATGAAGCGCAGGCAGCACATGTAGAGAACGTGTCTGATGCCTCTGGCATTTTTTCCTCAGATTTTACCCTCTACCTCATTCCAGTGCCAGCATCCTCAGCAAAGGATATAGAGTAGATATTGTGGAGAACATCCAAGATCTGGAGGCTCTTCAAAATCAGGGAGGACCCACGATTTGTGAAGTGTAATTACTGTGCAAAGGATATCAGTCAAGGGAAGCAAATGGGTCACACGAGTATGTACTTTCAGCTGCAGAAGCAGCACCCATTAGTACTGGCATCTGGGAGGGTGGGAATACTAGTAATATCCTGGGGATCCCATCTTCCAGTCAGGGGAAAGTGGTAAAAAAGAAGAATAGTGTTCTCCAAGCTGATCCCATGTCCTCTACACCTTCCAGCAGTCAGGTGGCAGGCCAGAAGACCCATCCCAAGTCTCAGAAGTGACAACCCACCATGGATGAAATGGGGTGGTGTTCGATAGCAGCATCAAAAGTTATAGCAAGGAACATTGCTGAAATGATCGCCCTTGATGGCCAGCCCCTGCAGTTAGTGGAGAATGTGGGCTTTAAGCGTTTTGTGCAGCTGGAATTCCCACATTACAAAGTCCCCTCCTGGACTGCCTTTAGTTGGAAAGTCATCTCCAGACTGTTCAACCAGTGCCATAGTCGCATCCAGGCACTGCTGGCTAAGGTAGAGAGGCCTAGCATTCATGTGGTCCTCCATGAATGCTACACACTCTTATCTCTCCCTGATGGCACACTGATGGGATCTAGGGGCAGGAAGCAGATCTAGCGGGGATGGAGCATCAGGGTGCATTGGGCTTTGCTGCATACCCAGTCAATGGATGACTCCCATACTTCAGCCAATATTCTATTAACCACAAGACAGATGCTGGAGGGTTGACAACTAAACAGGAGAGCTAGGAGTTTAAGTGCAGATTCCTTTGTCAAAGACAATGGCACAGGTATTCTTAAGGTAATACATGATGAGGCTTTGAGGGTATCCGATGTTTTGCACACCTTCTGCACCTGGTAGTAAAGGAGGGCTGGGGTCCAAGGCCTATCAAAATGCATACTTTACAGAGCTTTTAGAGAAGTGCAGGAAAATTGTGGGGCACTTCCACAGAACTGTAAAGCCTGGGCAGCTTCTCCAAGTGAAGCAAGGGGAAAACGGGATGCCTCTCAAGCACCTCATTGTTGAACCTGGCACCCGCAGGAATTCAGTGTACCTAATGCTGCAGAGGTTAGTGAAGCAGCAGACACCCATTCATAATTCTGTCACAGGAAAAAGGGGTAGGACATCATGATTAGGTAGTCACATATCCACCAAACAGCAGAGATAGTGCCAGTGGGAGAAATGAATGGATATGTGAGCACACATTCATTCCCCCAAATGGATGAAGAAGACAATTGTGTTAAAGGTCTTCATTTTGAATCTTTCCTGGAGTAGATTTTTGTTCAGGCTTTTTAAAACCAGGATGGGTCTCAATCTCCAGGTTTTCTTGGGGAAAAGGAAATAATGAGAGTAGAGCCCCTGGCCATGCTGATTAGTTTATCGCCTGTTTGCAGAGCGACTCCACCTCCAAGCGGAGTTGCACTGAATGGAGTTGAAGTTATCCATTAATAAAAAATAGTGAGGCCAGCAGGCCGTTTAGTGGACAAGTTATCCGGCTAAAGTTAGAGCCCGATAACTTGTAAAGTTAGAGCCAGATAACTTGTAAAGGTCTGGCACTTAGCCAGATAACTTTGACCCTAGCCGGTGATAGGTTGAATATGGCCGGTTAGGCTTAATGTTATTCAGCTTCGTGTGGCCTGATAACTAGCTACTTACTCAGATATCTTCAAAGATATCCGAGTAAGTAGTGCACCTTAAAAAAAAAAAAACAACTCACCACCCCTCCCTCCCTGCTAAAATGTCTTTATATTGCCCCTTCTTGCCTCAGCCCACAAACAGCCCCCTCCCCCTTCCTAAACGTGCACCCACCCATTACCTTCAAAATCGTCCCCCTTGCCCCGCCGGGATCGCTGTGCTAAGCGGCCTTAGAAATAATGCTGGAAGCAGCAGGGATCGCTTAGCACAGCGATCCCAGCGGGACAAGGGGGACGATTTTGAAGGCAATGGGCGGGTGGGTGAGAGGGTGTCTGCCAAGGGGTCTGTTTGTGGGTTGGGGGGGCAGAAGGGGATAATGTAACGACTTTTTAGTGTGGGGGAAGGGGAGGCTTGGTCCGACAGCAATCCTCGTATAACTTTAAATGTTCTTTTTAAGTATGATAATAACAGTAGTATCCCAAAAAACGCAGAAAAACTGAATAAAGTCAAAATTAAAGATATTGCGCTTTGTGAAAAAGGTTCGTATTAATGATGAAGAGTGACCGACATACAGCGCCCTTGCAACTGATGGCTTATATGTGAAAAAGCCTTTACAAGCGCTGGGGCTTTATAATCATTGCTCACTTAGAAGTGACCAATATAAGCCATCAGTTGCAAGGGCGCTGTATGACGGTCGCTTTTTAAGTATGAGGCAGCTTTTTGGTCGGCAAGAGAAGAGGGGGATGGGCATCAGGCCAGGAAGCCTGTGACTTGTTTTTTGGTTTTTTTTTTGTTTGGTTTTTTTTTAAGGTATCTCTGAAGATATCTGGGTAAGTAACTAGTTATCTGACCACACGAGGCTGGTTAATATTAGACCTGCTCTGAAGAAAGTCTAAAATTATCCAGCTAACTTAAATCCCAGGTACTCTGCTAAGTTAGCCAGATAACTGAACCCCTCCCCAGAACAATCCCAGAGTGCCCTTTTTATATTCAGAAAACTGGTTGAAATTGACAAATTAGCCATTTTCATGGATAACTTGTCAGTTATCCATCTAATTGGCTTTTGAATATCTACCCTAATAAGATTAAATATCAGACTTGTATACTGTATTATCTTGTCTTGCAGCATTCATGACCTGATTTTTGTTGTTGCACCTGTCTCTATGGACCTTATTCCTTATTATTTCAAACTCTTTTGTTTGTCACTTCACTGTTTATATTGTATTAAACCCCATCTTGCTACACTCCCTAAAATAGTAGAGCATTGATATATTGATAGAACTTGATAAATAAAAAGATGATGTTAATTTCCTAGAATTAAGCGTAAATTCCATTTTTGTAGCATTTCAAAGGTTTTTCTAAGTATATATGGAGAGAAACACACAAACCAGTCACACTATTTCCAATATCAGACAAATAGTACTGTTTACTTCCACAATTCGGCTTGCAAATTTAAAGACAAGCCATGTTATTTGATTTACATAATATTCCCTAATAATGAGCTGATTTGCATGCAAGCCATGAAAAGCAGAATAAAAATACTAAATTAAATTAAAATCAAATTTGCATGCAAATCAATTCATTTCAATACCTGCATTGCACCGGGTTTTCCAGCAGGAATATCATGTGCGGTATTTGAAATACTGTATGTTGTCTGTACATTATGACATTTTCTGCGCAGTAAAACCTTAATGCAGTTTAGTAAAGGACCCCCTCAGTTTGCAGTGAAATGCCCTTTTCAGATAAGGACTGATTTAAGAGCATTGTTTTCTGATATATAGAGTTAGAAGAGAGGGAGGTTTATTTCAGCCTTGAGGAATCAAATTATTATGGTTTCTGGTAGGATCCATTCAGTCTTATTTTGCAGTTTCACAGAATTGTTAGAATTACTCCAGTCCTGGAAATGAAGCAGAAGTTCCTTCTGTGGGGGAGAAGAGTATAGGTCATGAATTTAATTGTCAAGGTCAGCCAGAAAGCTCAGTGGTTAACAGTTAGATGCAGATGTGTTGAAGTTTTTATTCCAGTGTGCAAAAGTAATTTTAGATTTATCAATGTGAAAAGGCCAAGGCAAGCCTTTGATGTATCCGCCCCTTTGTACTAATCAAGTCTTGATTTCTAACTTGGAACCTTACTACAAGAGCATATGGTGTTTCCTTTCTCATTGAAGTAGCTCATGAGAAATTTTGAATATTTAGTACAGCAAAGTAAAATTGAGCTATTCAAGGTCCCAAATTCCTTAGGGGACGACCTGCCAGATAATAGGAAAAATGCCTTTAACTGACCTTATGGGGGCAGTTTTCAAATTGTCGACACTGGGACAAAGACTACATGTACTTTTTTTACCTGGGGGCTTTGCAGTGATCCTGAAAGCAAAAGTCCATGTGGAGGGTACAGTATACATGTGTTCACTTCTACCTGCTTTTTCTGTGAGTAGAATTTTGCTGGAAAAGTATGCAGGTAGTTTTGCAATCTGTGCAATGCTTTTTCTGTCCTGACCTAAACCCCCCCCTGGGAATGCCTCCTCTCAGTGCGGGTAAAACTTTTAACTGCATTGAGTGCGTGCAAATTTTTAGACATCCAACTAAAGCGGGTAAAACATATTTTAACCGCATAAATTGCTTTAAAAATTGACCTCATAAAGATAACATTTGGCAATAGTGAATATTTTAAGATGAATTTTAAAAGCCCTGTCTGCACCAAAGCCAGGAGATATGTGCAGAAGTCGGGCCGGTCCGCACCGCATGGATTTTAAAAAGCACACAAGTACATGCATTTCTCCTGGTATGAGCACATAGTCTGGGCAGGGCATGGGCATTCCTACATTTCTCAATGAAATCTGTACATAAGTATTTACGCACACAAGTACATGCCAGGATCCCCTACTGTTTAACTTTACCTCTGCTGTGGATGGCTTGTCAGTCCTGAAACAAAAACAAAAAAATAAAGAGGCTAGCGGGGTTTGAAGGGTTTGGGTTAACAGGGTAAAATGTAGGCTAGTTAACTAGGGGGATTAGGAAGGCCTATCCTTTACCTGGGCAAACTGGGAACGAACTGGGGAAACTGGTAATTACATCTTCACGCGTATGTTCCAAAATGCCCCCACTTATGCATTTTCTTGCACTGCGTGCACCATAGAAAATTGCACGCACATGTACGCGCATCCAGCCTATTTTAGATCATGCACACATATCTAAAATTAGCACGAGCTGGCATACGTGCATACAAGTGCACCCGCATGGCTATTTAAAAGTTACCGTCTTTGTGTGCTTGAATTTAGATGCAGTCTTGGTAGCCACCCAAGGCAGTCACTGGACAAGATGGTGTCCAGGACAAGGCTTGCTTTGGCTGCCCCCTTATGTTTTGGGCTTGCAGATTAACAAACTGATTCAAAAGGACACTGCGCTATGCCCTGTATGGTTGCCCTGCCTGCCCACACCTTGCAACAGCCCTGCAGCCACCCATCCTTGAAAAAAAACAGAAAATTCCTTTGATTCAAACTCTTACATCCTGATGTCTGTAGGGGCATGCCGTGAAATTCTAACTTTCTGTACAGTGGAATAGAAGAAGCAAAGATACTTCTCAGTAAAATCTTAATGTGTGATATTTCTAATGTCACTGTCTTTGTAAAGTCACAAATATTCCATTATTTTATTTGTACTCTACAGTACTAACACTTTCGAGTTAGTCAGGGATCAGGATCTCATAGGCATCTATGCTTGTCTTCTTGCAGTATTTTATATACTATTTTTAGAAAAGCCAATCTTGTTACCCCTTTTTTTAAATCATCGAGTTAATATTTTTCCTGATTTAGCAAAAGCAACCCAGCTTAGAAGAAAAAGATTGCTGCTCCTGGGGCCCGGTGTGTTACAACTTGGAGCCTTATTTTGGTTAAATTTTCCTTGTAATAACATAAGAAAATGCCATACTGGGTCAGACCAAGGGTCCATCAAGCCCAGCATCCTGTTTCCAACAGTGGCCAATCCAGGCCATAAGAACCTGGCAAGTACCCAAAAACTAAGTCTATTCCATGTTACCATTGCTAATGGCAGTGGCTATTCTCTAAGTGAACTTAATAACAGGTAATGGACTTCTCCTCCAAGAACTTATCCAATCCTTTTTTAAACACAGCTATACTAACTGCACAAACCACATCCTCTGGCAACAAATTCCAGAGTTTAATTGTGCGTTGAGTAAAAAAGAACTTTCTCCGATTAGTTTTAAATGTGCCCCATGCTAACTTCATGGAGTGCCCCCTAGTCTTTCTACTATCCGAAAGAGTAAATAACCGATTCACATCTACCCGTTCTAGACCTCTCATGATTTTAAACACCTCTATCATATCCCCCCTCAGTCGTCTCTTCTCCAAGCTGAAAAGTCCTAACCTCTTTAGTCTTTCCTCATAGGGGAGTTGTTCCATTCCCCTTATCATTTTGGTAGCCCTTCTCTGTACCTTCTCCATCGCAATTATATCTTTTTTGAGATGCGGCGACCAGAATTGTACACAGTATTCAAAGTGCAGTCTCACCATGGAGCGATACAGAGGCATTATGACATTTTCCATTTTATTCATCATTCCTTTTCTAATAATTCCCAACATTCTGTTTGCTTTTTTGACTGCCGCAGCACACTGCACCGACGATTTCAATGTGTTATCCACTATGACACCTAGATCTCTTTCTTGGGTTGTAGCACCTAATATGGAACCCAACATTGTGTAATTATAGCATGGGTTATTTTTCCCTATATGCATCACCTTGCACTTATCCACATTAAATTTCATCTGCCATTTGGATGCCCAATTTTCCAGCCTCACAAGGTCTTCCTGCAATTTATCACAATCTGCTTGTGATTTAACTACTCTGAACAATTTTGTGTCATCTGCAAATTTGATTATCTCACTCATCGTATTTCTTTCCAGATCATTTATAAATATATTGAACAGTAAGGGTCCCAATACAGATCCCTGAGGCACTCCACTGTCCACTCCCTTCCACTGAGAAAATTGCCCATTCAATCCTACTCTCTGTTTCCTGTCTTTTAGCCAGTTTGCAATCCACGAAAGGACATCGCCACCTATCCCATGACTTTTTACTTTTCCTAGAAGCCTCTCATGAGGAACTTTGTCAAACGCCTTCTGAAAATCCAAGTATACTATATCTACCGGTTCACCCTTATCCACATGTTTATTAACTCCTTCAAGAAAGTGAAGCGGATTTGTGAGGCAAGACTTGCCCTGGGTAAAGCCATGCTGACTTTGTTCCATTAAACCATGTCTTTCTATATGTTCTGTGATTTTGATGTTTAGGACACTTTCCACTATTTTTCCTGGCACTGAAGTCAGGCTAACCGGTCTGTAGTTTCCCGGATCGCCCCTGGAGCCCTTTTTAAATATTGGGGTTACATTTGCTATCCTCCAGTCTTCAGGTACAATGGATGATTTTAATGATAAGTTACAAATTTTTACTAATAGGTCTGAAATTTCATTTTTTAGTTCCTTCAGAACTCTGGGGTGTATACCATCCGGTCCAGGTGATTTACTACTCTTCAGTTTGTCAATCAGGCCTACCACATCTTCTAGGTTCACCGTGATTTGATTCAGTCCATCTGAATCATTACCCATGAAAACCTTCTCCATTACGGGTACCTCCCCAATATCCTCTTCAGTAAACACCGAAGCAAAGAAATCATTTAATCTTTCCACGATGGCCTTATCTTCTCTAAGTGCCCCTTTAACCCCTCGATCATCCAATGGTCCAACTGACTCCCTCACAGGCTTTCTGCTTCGGATATATTTAAAAAAGTTTTTACTGTGAGTTTTTGCCTCTATGGTCAACTTCTTTTCAAATTCTCTCTTAGCCTGTCTTATCAATGTCTTACATTTAACTTGCCAATGTTTATGCTTTATCCTATTTTCTTCTGTTGGATCCTTCTTCCAATTTTTGAATGAAGATCTTTTGGCTAAAATAGCTTCTTTCACCTCCCCTTTTAACCATGCCGGTAATCGTTTTGCCTTCTTTCCACCTTTCTTAATGTGTGGAATACATCTGGACTGTGCTTCTAGAATGGTATTTTTTAACAATGACCACGCCTCTTGGACATTTTTTACTTTTGTAGCTGCTCCTTTCAGTTTTTTTCTAACAATTTTTCTCATTTTATCAAAGTTTCCCTTTTGAAAGTTTAGCACGAGAGCCTTGGATTTGCACACTGTTCCTTTTCCAGTCATTAAATCAAATTTGATCATATTATGATCACTATTGCCAAGCGGCCCCACCACCGTTACCTCTCTCACCAAGTCCTGTGCTCCACTGAGAATTAGATCTAAAATTGCTCCCTCTCTCGTCGGTTCCTGAACCAATTGCTCCATAAAGCTATCATTTATTCCATCCAGGAACGTTATCTCTCTAGTGTGACCCGATGATACATTTACCCTGTCTATATTGGGGTAATTGAAGTCTCCCATTATTACTGCACTACCAATTTGGTTAGCTTCCCTAATTTCTCTTAGCATTTCACTGTCCATCTCACCATCTTGACCAGGTGGACGGTAGTATACCCCTATCACTGTAGTCTTCCCTGACACACAAGGGATTTCTACCCATAAAGATTCAATTTTGTATTTAGTCTCATGCAGGATGTTTATCCTGTTGGACTCTATGCCATCCCGGACATAAAGCACCACACCTCCTCCCGACTGCTCCTCTCTGTCATTGCGATATAATTTGTACCCCGGTATAGCACTGTCCCATTGGTTATCCTCTATCCACCATGTCTCTGAGATGCCAATTAAGTCTATGTCATCATTTACTGCTATACATTCTAATTCTCCCATCTTACTTCTTAGACTTCTGGCATTAGCATACAAACATTTCAAAGTTTGTTTTTTGTTTGTATTTTTATTCTGCTTTTTAATTGATAGGGATAAGTTAGAATTTTTTAGCTCAGGTGAGTTTTTAGTTACAGGCACTTGGACTAGTTTTCTAATTATTGGAACCTCACTGTCGGGATGCCCTAATTGTAATGCATCATTAGTATCCTTTAAAGATACCTCTCTCCGAACCATGCGCTGCTGAGCGACTGTCGGCTTTCCCCTTTGTTCTAGTTTAAAAGCTGCTCTATCTCCTTTTTAAAGGTTGGCGCCAGCAGTCTGGTTCCACCCTGGTTAAGGTGGAGCCCATCCCTTCGGAAGAGACTCCCCCTTCCCCAAAAGGTTCCCCAGTTCCTAACAAAAGTGAATCCCTCTTCCTTGCACCATCGTCTCATATACGCATTGAGATTCTGGAGCTCTGCCTGCCTCTGGTGACCTGCGCGTGGAACAGGGAGTATTTCAGAGAATGCTACCCTGGAGGTTCTGGATTTAATCTTTCTACCTAAGAGCCTAAATTTGGCTTCCAGAACCTCCCTCCCACATTTTCCTATGTCGTTGGTGCCCACGTGTACCACGACAGCCGGCTCCTCCCCAGCACTGTCTAAAATCCTATCTAGGTGACGCTTGAGGTCCGCCACCTTCGCACCAGGTAGGCATGTTACCAGGCGATCCTCACGCTCACCAGCCACCCAGCTATCTACATTCCTAATAATCGAATCACCAACTATGACGGCCGACCTAACCCTTCCCTCCTGGGCAGTAGGCCTTGGGGAGATATCCTCAGTGCGAAAGGACAATGCATCACCTAGAGAGCAGGTCCTTGCTACAGGATCCTTTCCTGCTACACCTGGTTGATGCTCTCCCATTATGAGACCTTCTTCCTCCAAGGCAGCACCAGGGCTGCCAGTCTGAAGTTGGGACTTGACTACTATGTCCCTGAAGGTCTCATCTATATACCTCTTTGTCTGCCTCAGCTCCTCCAGGTCTGCCACTCTAGCCTCCAGAGATCGGACTCGTTCTCTGAGAGCCAGGAGTTCTTTGCATCGCATGCACATGTACAACTTCTCACCGGTGGGTAAAAAATCATACATGTGACACTCGATGCAAAAGACTGGGAAGCCCCCCTCTTGCTGCTGGATTGCTGCCTTCATCTCAATTTTGATCAGTTCCTAGTTAAGTTTTAGGTTGCTATGGGAGTAGGAATGTGTCTAAGTTCCTTTAAATGTTTTAGTGAATTCACTATGGGCCTGATTTTAAAAAGCATTTACTCGAGCAAAACTGGTTTTTGCTCGAGTAAATACACTTTACTCAAGTAAGTGGGCTTTTCAAAATTGCTACAATATATGCCATTGAATTGTCCATAGGATTTACTCAAGGAGGTGCACTTTACTCAAGTAAATAGCTTTTGAAAATTGCTACGATAGTATGTCACATTTACATGCGTAACTCCTTTGAAAATGACCCCCTGAGTGTCTGGTAGTGGCCTACCGGGGTCTGATCGAATTCTCATTAAAGTTTTTGTTGATGGTTTTTTTTTTTTTTTTTTTTTTTGTGAAAGTGGCACCTGCCTATAAATTAAGGGATGAGCTTGGGGTGGGTGGGTTGGGAATTACAAACAGTCTAACTTCAGTTAGTCAGCCTGAGTGACTCACTGCTCCCTTGATTAACAAATGTTGGTCCCTATTCAAACCCAATCACACTACCTCAACACCTTTCCAAGGTGAGTAACTGAGCTGAACTATTCAACTTTTTTACTTTGGTATATACTGCTCCTAGCTTATTTCTAGCTTCTGGCTACTTTTTTGTGGTTTTTTTTTTTTCAATACAATGCACTCAGTTAGTATTAAAACAAACAGTCAGCTCTTTAAAAGTCTGGAGAACACTCAGTTCTGCAGACTTTTAAAAATAAACACACTATCTACTGCTACCTTATTGACTGACTAAAAATACAAACAGTCTAACTTGTTTATTCACTGCCTACCTACTGCTACCTTATTGACTGACTAAAAATACAAACAGTCTAACTTGTTTATTCACTGCCTACCTACTGCTACCTTATTGACTGACTAAAAATACAAACAGTCTAACTTGTTTATTCACTGCCTACCTACTGCTACCTTATTGACTGACTATTTAAAAATGCAAACAGTCTAACTTGTTTATTCACTGCCTTTCTGACTATTAAACATGCGCGCTCTTACGCACACATGTTATAAAATCGGGCATACATGTGTGCGCGTGCTTCTTTTAAAATCTATCCCATACTGTGAAACATTCTGTCTGTCATTTGTTATCCATACAAATCTGCTGACTTTTTAGGAGATCAAATACTTTTAGAAAGCCACTGAATATATCTATAGCGAGAGAGAGCATGAGTAAAATCTAATTTTGCAGGAAACCCTGAAAATATTTTGTAATAGCATGGTAATAATCTCCTATTATGCTGTTTTGCAGGTACATTTGGGTGTTTCAGAAAACATGTCTTTCAGCAGCAGAGCAGAAGAATTAGCTGGCATCCGGGAACTTACAAAGGAAGCAAAAAAGAAAAATATTTTGGTTTACGGCCTCCTTATGGATTACACAAAGGTATGTAGTTTTCTGGCAATTGACTTCTTTAAATTTCAGAAGTTGTATATTGACATTTCCATTGACCCACAATCAAAGAAGAGACTGATTGGGACCAGATCTTGCTGTGAACATTCTTGCCTGGTCATGTTCTATATTCTTTACTGCTTTATTGAGTAAGCCGCCTAGGATTTTGGTGACATACAAATAAATATAACCATAACTGCAGGTAGCAAATGTCAGTTTCTTGATCTAAAAGAGGAATGAATAATAGTAATTATTCATTTATTTAAAAAAGTGCATAATTAAGACTTTGATACTGTTGATTGTTTTAAAAAAGTGTGGCGAGGGGGCCTTCAGCACTACTTAAGTAACAGAAAATATTGAAGTTGTTTATAATTGGCTACTAGAATGTTTAGGTAGGTTTTTCAATTTAGAGTGCTATTTTGTGTTCAGGCAAATGGAGAAAGAATGATACACTGCTTGAGAATGACACAGAATTGCTGTCTGGTATCAGCAAATTGCTTGGGCTTGAGGCGACATTAGTCAGCAATCTAGTGGCTTTGTAATTGTAGAGCTATTTTAAAATTATCCTGTTTTGGTTTTTAAAAACAGAAGATTGCTTTGCCTCTAGTTCATCTAGAGATTCCAAAGCCTGAGCAATAAACTGCAGTCTGTACTGCCTCACTGAGTAACCAGTTATAGAATGCAAAGCAGAAATATATACCATTCTGTTGTTTCTTCAGTGAACTCTTAATAGCAAAAGTGCCTTGTCAGTCTGTCATCACATTATTCATTGTGCAGACCAGTATTTGAATTGCTGCTTTGGCAGTGACCAGTAAGTGCAAGGAGCCCTTTTGGGCTCTGTTAGTTAAACATAAAAAGGGTAAGGGTAATTTTCTATCATGTGCATAACCCAGCACATGCATACATCATTAGGTGCACCTAAAGTTATGCTTGTATTTTATAAATTGTACAGTGGGAGCCACAGATCACCAGTCCCAAAGTATGCATGTATGTTTCAGTACAAACACATTTTTTTTAATGCAGGGTACTGCAAAGTTTATACACCCATTTTATAGAAATACACACATATATTTAACATATTAAATGACTGTAACATATGCGCATAAAACCCCCTCAGTTTTTGCACAGAGGCAGGTATTTTATAAAATTAGCTGATGTATGCATGGATCTTGCTTATGAAAATATTTGTGCACATACTTCCTTGAGAATTTGAGGATTTATTAAAATTTGTATATTTCGCATATTGCTTTGTTAGTTTAAAGTGGAGTTCAATATTAGCAGCACAATAGAGACTGTGAAACCAATCATTGATGCTGTTCCATGTAGAATAAGGTGACAGACCTCCAAAGGTTTTCTCAAAACATCAACTTTATGTGAACAGCTTCAGGAACGTGTACAAGTACAGTCCCCCAACACGGCTGTGTTTCGCTGTAGGGACTGCGTTGGAAGGGACTCACAGGGAGCAGTTTCCAAATGATTATCTAAACAAAAATCTAAATAAAAACATTGGCATGTATAACGTCTAGGAAAAAAACAACACAAGAATAAACAACAGAAGGTATATACCCAAAGGAATGAATGCTCAATGTCTAAAGAGGTACATTTTTACATTTTTAAATTTTTAGATAGGAAGAATCCTGCAAAAGTAAAATAGAAAGTGTGAAAGTTGTGTTGAAAGCAAAGGTGCTACAATAATGGAACTGCAAAACATAAGGAGAGAAAACATATTAAAAAAAGTGAGAAAGTAGAAGATAATAAATATGTAGCCTTTCATAACAGGGTATATAGTAATGGAGGCGGGTTGAAAATGTGATGTATAAGAAGGAAAGTGGCAAGGGTAGGGAGAGATAAACGTCAGAAGGATGGACAAGAATAGAGTCGATGCGAAGAACCTAATTACCCGTCCTTACCAGTAATGTGAGAAATTGACGAATATAGAGTCGGAACACGTTTTGAAGAGAAGAGAAACTGAGAAGTTTTAAAAGGCTTGAAAAGCCCTCCAAAAGATAGAGAGCCAATCATGAATATGGTAGTAATACCATGTGACAGAGAACATCAACATCCTAAGGGCAAAAGGCGGGAAACAAGAGAAAGATGACCTGAAAGAGAAACTATGTAAAAAATGATGTAGAAATGAATGTGAAGGGAACCTGATGGAGAACTGAGCTAACTAAAGTATAGGGGAATGCACAAATGAAAAGGGGACTGAAAATGATATGTCACGAAGTGAATACAAGCCAAGTGAAAAGAAGGCACAGCACAAGACAGAACAAGACAAAGAGCTGGAAAAGACTACAAGGAAACAAATCAATTGATTGCTTTATGACAAAATATGGTAAATCTAATTGCGCATCCTAGCCAGTAATATGAAAAATGGCAGGTATAAGGTCAGAACACTTACTATGAAAAAAAAAGACTAAATTAAGATTTTCAAAAAAGCTTGAAAGGCCTACAAAATAATCAAGAGCCAGTCATAAATAAGTTTTGATGAAATAAAATAATGGGGCACGTCGGCCTTTTAAGGGCCAAGAGGAAGCAACAGAAGAAAGAGAGGACCTGAAAGGGAGCCAATGTAAAGAACACCTGATGCAGAGCTAAACAGACTAAAAAATAAGAATAGCAGGACTGAAAGGAAGACCGAACATGAAACTCAAACCGCTGAATGGATACAAGCCGAGAGAAGGGCTGGGAAGGTAAACAAAGAAAAAGTAAGGCAGCAACAAAGGATAAGGCAAAACAGAAAGCCAGAAAATACTAAAAGTAAGCAGACCACTCAATCTCTTTATTGAGACCCATTGGTGTAAATGAATTAAGCTCAAAAATCCAACGCTGTTTGCGGCAAATTAATAGATTGGAAAAATCATCACCCCAACTAGGAGGAGGGCAAAATTCAAGGGCAAAGAACCTCAAATCATCAATAGAATGAGAGAATGACAACCAGTAGGCAACAAGTGGAGCCTCTGCAAGGCCTCACCGAAGACAAGATCTGTGTTCAATTCCTTGTTTTGAGTGGATGATTCATCTTACTAACGTAAATTAGAGGACAGAGGCAAAGGATCACATATATCACACCTTTAGTAGTGCAGTCATAGGTATGGTTCAATGGATATGACTTAACTGTATGTGGGTATACACATTTTAGAAGCGAGAGAGAACGAGAGAGTTAAGAACAATGGAAACAAGGGTGATGGCAAAGGACTGGAGGAGAAGGTTGAGACAGGCACAGTAATTCAGAATGAACTCATTGGCCATGAAGATTGCAACCTCTACTAAAAGCAAATCGTGGTACCTCGCGGAACACCGGATGTGAACACCGGAAATACAGAAACTCTCCTACTCTCATTAACTGACAACATCCTGTTGGGTCTCGACAAAGGTCAATCATACTTCTAGCTCTGCTAGACATCTCGGCAGCGTTCGACACAGTGAACCACACAATCCTCATCAACCGTCTGATGGAAATAGGTATCTCAGGTGCTGCACTCCTCTAGTTAAAATCCTTTCTAAGCGACAGATACTACAAAGTAAAAATAACCAACAAAGAGTCTCACCCTGTAGCTGCCAAAGAAGGAGTTCCCCAGGGTTCCTCGCTCTCGCCGACCCTATTCAACATATATCTTCTCCCCCTATGCCAACTCCTCGATAACCTCAACCTCACATACTTCATCTATGCGGACGACGTGCAGATCCTAATCCCCATCAAGGAACCCGTCTCCGACACTCTAAACTACTGGAATAGCTGCCTCCACGCCATCAACCTCCTTCTCACAAATCTCTGCCTCGTTCTCAATACCTCCAAAACCGAACTGCTAGTCATTTCCCCTAATGATAATAACATGCTAGTCATCAATAGTAACACACCCCTAGTAAATCAAGTGAGAGACCTTGGAGCCTTCCTAGACTCCAGAATGAACTTCAAAAAATTCATCAACAACACCACCAAAGAAGGCTTTTACAAACTACAGGTATTAAAACAGCTAAGACCTCTCCTTCACTTTCACGACTACCGTTCGGTCCTTCAAGCCATACTATTCTCAAAGATTGACTATTGTAATGCGCTGTTACTTGGTCTCCCGGCCTCTTCTACCAAACCTCTTCAAATGCTGCAAAACGCTGCAGCCAGGATCCTCACAAACTCCCGCCGCATGGACCACATCACCCCGATTCTAAAAATACTTCACTGGCTACCCATTCGCTACAGAATTCTCTTCAAGACACTTACTATTATCCACAAAACCTTATTTCAAGAATCCTTGCTCCAACTCACCATACCCCTCAAACCATACTCCTCGGCAAGACCCACCAGATCTGCATATAGAGATTCCCTCCAGGTTCCCCCCAAAAAATCCATTCTTCACAACTCTATTGAAAAACGGGCACTATCAATTGCGGGTCCGCATCACTGGAACTCCCTCCCGCCAGATCTCCGCCAGGAACATTGCCTTTTCACGTTCAGAAAAAAATTAAAAACTTGGCTGTTCGCCCAAGCATACCCCTGAAAAAGCCTCAGGGTCACCCACACAGTCGCATACCCCACGGGTGCGTCCATTTCCACAACTCAAAGGAACTGTTTCTCGACTAATTGCACTATCTTATAACTTGTTTAATTCATATACACTATGTAAATTTTGTACATAATTCTTACATTGTAAGCACCCTCTCCTGCTTATGCCCTTCTCTCCAGTTAGAATTTGTTTTAACCTCTCTTTTCTCTAACAGCCTAGTTCCACTTTCCCTGTTATAATGTAACTTTTTGCTTTCTCTGTTAACTGGTTTCCCCCTAGTTTATTGTAAACCGGTACGATAAAACCTTGTCTTGAGCATCGGTATATTAAAAGAATTTAAATAAATAAATAAATAAATAAATAAATAAAATGTGGATTGAGAATGGACCAATGTTGTTGAATAATCTGACAAAGTTGTTTCATCCTTTCTAAGAATGGAAGAACACAAGTTATGCTTTCAGAAGATTCATGTAAATGTGGAAGAAATAGTAAATCTCTATTAATGTATAAGGCCTGTTTAAAAGCTCTTTGTTGAACACGTGAAGGATAACCCCTTTCGCAAAAATGTTCAATGAAGATTGTGACTTGGAAATGAAGTCAGAACGGGAAGAGCAAAGATGCCTAAGTCTAAAGACTTGACCTACCGGTATATTATCTCGCAACAAATGAGGATGTAGTAATGTGTTACAATCTGTATGTTGCCGGAAAAGGGATGTCTCAAAAGAGCTAGAGCCCACTAAAACCAAAGTATCAAGAAAAGAAATGTGAGAAGGATGTATGTGGAATTCAAATTGAAGATTTGAATCACCAGTATTGAGCCAATCCATAAACATGTAAAACTGGATTAAAATGCTGGTCCAAAAAAGAAAAACATCATCAATGTAGCAAAGCCATAAAGGAAAAAAATGTTTAAAGGGTGAGGGATCAATGAATACTGCCTCAAAATGGGCTACATACAAACAGGCAATAGAGGAGCCAAAGTGGCCCCCATGGCTGTACCTTTAATTTGCTGATAAAATTGATCAAGAAATACAAAATAATTCTGAGTAAGTGCCAGGTGAGTAAGTGCCACTAGAAAAGAAGTTGGAATTCTTCTTTGTTTAAGGGCTTGTTGATCTAATGTTGATTTGACATTCTCCCAGGACAAGCAGGATGGTAGTCCTCACATGTGGGAGACATCATCCAATGAGCTCAGCACAGAAAAGTTAGGTCAGAGTTTCTAGAAACTTTGACTGGCACACTGAGCATGTCCAGCATGCCACTATCCACACGTTCATGTGGGGTCTCTCTTCTGTTGTTTCTTTTCTGTGGGATATCGTCTCGCAGAGCTGGAGCTTGTGCTCATTTTTTCTCAGGAAACTTCTTAAAAGTGAGGTTTTTTTCTTCCTGCACTTTGTCTCTCTCCACTTCCCACTTCTTTTTCGGTCGGTGAGTATTTTTTTGCGCTTTTTTCGTGTTCGCTGGTCATCGTGCCTTTTGCAGTCCTCGTTGAGCCTCATGGCGGCCTCGGGCTTCCGTCGGTTTCCCCAGTGCCCCCAAATTATGTCCCTGATGGATCCACGCAAAGTGTGCATCCTCTGCCTTGGGGCATCACATGATGCTCAGGGCTGGAAATTGTGCGCTCAAATGACCCCAAAAGGCCATCAGGCCAGGTTGGACAAGATGGAGAAGGATTTGGTTCGGGAAAATCCGAACCATCCACTTCAGCATCGATGTCATTGACGTTGAAGGACTGAGGGGAACCGTTCATTCTTGAGCCCTTGATGACAACTCCTTCCCCAAGGCTTGCAGGGGAAAAAGGCTCTGGGGATTGCCCAGTCTAATTCTCCTCCAAGTCGCGGACTTCAGGATAGTCTTCCTCTTCCTCGGTGCCAGGGAAGGACCAGGCCAAGCACTGTAGGAGGTCTCGGAAGCACTGTCACCAGTCGCCATCTGCACACAGTGCAGGGCTCGGCTGGCTATGGCTCTTGTCTCCTTACCCCCAAAATGGCCACGGCAAGAGGAGGCACCATTCTTCCTCAATGCCGATGGCCTGAGGCCATCCACAACGGTCCCAATACTGGACGTTGATCCTACTCGGGTCTTCGAGGAGGAGTTAGTCTCTTTCCTCCCCTCTGAGCCTGCCCCTTCATCGGAGGCTTTTAAGGTGGAGTTGGAATGTCGGGTGCGCCTGGTGGTAGAATGTGCTTTGTGTGACAGGGAGCCAGTGCTCCCGTCACCTGGGCCGGCACCTCCCTTGATGCCGGTGCCGCCACAGACACTCTCGAGGCCTGTGCTCGCACCGATGCTTGCACTGATGCTGCCTACGGTACCGGCATTGGAACCATTGTTGGATCGTCTTGATATCCTCCTCTGTGTTCTCCTGACCCAATTACTGTTTACTTAGGTAATAGCCACTGCTATTAATTGCATCAGTAGCATGGGATCTTCTTGGTGTTTGGGTACTTACCAGGTTCTTGTGTCCTGGTTTGGCCTCTGTTGGAAACAGGATGCTGGGCTTGATGGCCCCTTGGTCTGACCCAGAATGGCAATTTCTTATGTTCTTCTGGGGGATTCCTCTGAGGAAGAGGGCCTGTTGATGCCCTCCGCTCCATGGGGCCCCCTTGTCCCCCATCCGGCTCTATCGGGACCAGGGCCCAGGCCTTCTGTTTCCTCGATGTTCTTGGGTCTCTCTGTACCCCTGCCTAGGGATGTGCTCGGTGCTACCCGTCCCCCATTTCCAGGCAGCTGAGATGATCCTGAGGGCCTATACAACCCCTGGGGGAGGACACCTCTAATGCTTGATCAGTGAATTCCAATATCTTCCGTCAGATCCTTCCCCCTCGAGGAGCGCCACCATTCTCCACCGGAGAACTTGACCTTTGCGGAGTTCATCCAGGCGATGACTGAAGCCATTCTCTTTCAGCTTATGACGGAGAAAGATGCCCACCATAAGATGCTGGAGATCCTCCAGTTCATGGACGCCCTGAAGAAGGTTGTAGAGTTGCCTGATCATGAGATCTTCAGGGAGCTGTTTCTTCAGCTCTGGGAGTACCCCCTTTGGGTAGCCCTGGTGAACTGGAAGGTTGATGGTTGTACCTTGTACAGCAGACCGTGTGGTTTGAAAAGCGCCAACTTCCCCAGCAATCGGTGGTAGTTGAATCTGCGCTAAAAAAGGCAAAAAGGTTGAAAATCCATGCTTCAGTTCCTCCTGGCAAAGACAACACAGCATGGAATGCTATGGGAAGGAGAGTGTTTCAGGGCTTCATGCTTGTGGACCATATCGCCTCTTACCTTTTGTATATGACCCAGTATACCCGTAATCTCTGGAAACATGTCCAGGAAGTTGCGGATGGCTTCGCTCAGCAGCCTCAGGAGGCCCTTTCAGCGCTTGTCCATTAGGGCTTGGAGTGTGGGAAGCACGAGGTACGTATTTGAGATGGTGGGTCGAGTTGCAGCTGCCAGCATTTTGGCGTGGCATCTTGCCTGCCTTTATACCTTGGCCCTTCGTCCAGAGGTGCAAGATCGGCTAGCTGACTTGCCTTGCACACCTGTATGGTGACAAGGTCAAGGAGGCGGTCACACAGCTGAAGGAGACCCTCCAACGTTTATCGGCCGGTGCTTCAGCTTCACTGGCATACTCCAAGAGGTCCTCTCGGCCAGGGTTGCAGAGACCCTTCTACAGACAAAGAAATAGTACCCTCCTGCCCCTCACTTTCGGCCACAGCAGACCAGCACCAGGGACAGATCGCTGCAACAGCGAAGCCCTAGACCTTAACCAGTGCCCCAGGCTAACCTCACTATGGGGTTTTGACTGGATGCGAGAGATCATAAGTCAGTCACCTCTTCCAGTATCAGAGGACCCACCGGTCAGGGGCAAGCTCCATTTCCTTGCGGACCGGTGGCCAACCGTGACTTTGGATCAGTGGGTCTTATCCATCATCCATCATGGCTACCGGCTGAATCTCATGACTGTTCTGCCGGATTCTCCCCCATGCCCACAGTGAGGTCCTGTTTCGCATTCAGAAGTGCTCCGAGGGGAGCTCTTGGCCCTTCTAATGGCCAGGGCTGTAGAACCTGTCCCTCAGGAGCAGCAGGGACAGGGATTTTACTCCTGTTATTTTCTAATTCCAAAGAAAACCGGATGCCTCCATCCCACCCTCGATATGCAAGCCTTGAACAGATTTCTCAAGAGAGAAAGGTTCAAGATGGTATCCTTGGGCACTTTGATTCCCCTCTTACAAAGAGGAAACCGGCTTTGCTCTCTTGACCTCAGAGATACATATACCCACCTTGAGATCCTCCCCAGTGACATGAGGTATCTCTGCTTTGTGGTGGCTGGCCAACATTTTCAGTTTCACATGCTCCCGTTCAGCCTGGCCTCTGTGCCTTGGGTCTTCACGAAGTGTTTGGCCATGTTGGATGCTTGTTTGCTCCAGTTGGGAATCCAGGTCTTTCCATATCTGGGTGACTGGCTGATCAAGAGCAGCACATAAGCAGTTGCATTGTGGGCTCTATACTGGACCATTTGGGTGTTGGAATACCTGGGGTTTCTAATCAACTACCCAAAATCCAATTTCTGACCATTGTTATGACTGGATTTCATAGGAACTGTGTTGGACTTGACTCAGACGAAGACCTTTTTGCCCCACGTCAGGACGCACGCACTGCTAACCCTGGTGGAGGAGGTCCAACACCACCGGCTAGTCTCTGCGTGGCGTATGCTGCAACTTTTGGGGCACATGGCCATGATGGTCGTCACCCCGTTCGCCCACTTGCATGTGCATCGGGCCCAGTGGATCCTGCACGCCCAATGGTGGCAGGCCACTCAGGGCCTTCATGTCCATATCCAGGTCTCACCCTCTCTCAGGGCTTCCCTGGCTTGGTGGAGGTCCTCGTCCAATCTGGAACAGGGGGGTGACCTTTCAGGCTCCCTCTCACCAGGTGATGCTTACCACATATGTGTCCCACCTGGGCTGGTGTGCCCATTTGGATGGCCTCCACACCCAAGTCCTTTGGACTGCTCAAGAAGTTCAGTGTCAGATAAACTTCCTGGAGCTGAAGGCGATCTGGTAACCACTTTGGGCCTTCCGGGATTGGCAGTTCAACAAAGTGATCCTCATTCGGACAATCAGGTGGCCATGTAGTATGTAAACAAGAAAGGAGGGGACCAGATCCTTCCTCCTTTGTCATTAGGCGGTTCAGATCTGGAGCTGGGCCCTATCTCATGGGTTGTTGCTCCGGGCCATGTACTTGGTTGATGTGAAGAACACCTTAGCAGACAGGCTAAGTCGCACTTTCCGGCACCACAAGTAGGAGGTGGCGGACCAGATCTTCCATCTCTGGGGAACCCCAAACCTGGATCTATTCGCCTCCCTCTGCAACAGAAAAGCTCCTCACTACTGCTCCCTGTCCAGGTCAAATGGCCAGTGTTGGTATTTGAGGTAGTTGTGAGTAGATCCTTGGGCCGGTGGCAGATGACCACGCCCCCGGGGGAAGATCCCAAGAGGGACCACCGGTCAGGCTCAGAGTATAGAGACAGACACACACTAGTTCTTTTATTAAACTGTATATTGAACCACCAGAGGTGGCAGTAGTGAGCTGGAAGTGCCCGGCAGGGCTGTAGTCCTTCAAGTACTGTAACAGCGATCCTGGATAACTGAGCTGTAGAGAAACTGAATATAGTGAACAGGCAGGGTATGCAGAGTTCAGGAACAGAACCTTGATGGTAACACTCACACAATAGTCTCTAGAAGTAGTCCAGGTGTTGGAATGAGTTAGGCCCTCGAGGAGTGAGTATCTGGTTCCAGGGAAAGCTCTGAGAGAGAGAGAGTAACTCACTGGTGTTGTAGGCAGCGATGACGTCCAGGCAGAATAGGTATTCAGCAACCAGTCCGGGAACATGGGCCCTCGAAGAGTGAGTCCCGGTTCCTGACTGACCTGAAAAACAAAGAGAGAGTGAGGCCCCCGAGGAGCGGGTACCCCTGGTAAGTCCGAGGAGGCAGAGTAGCTTGGAGAGAACCCTTGTACGTATCCAACTTCTTGCTAACTCGATTAGTTAGAGATTACAGAGACCTTATATATCCGGAACTGATGACGTCATCTCAGAGGGACGCCCCTGAGGTTCGCGCCACTGCTGGTACATCAGTCGGGGCCACGCCGTGCGCGCTCCCCTAGGCTCCTGTGAATCATGGCGGATTGCAGTGTCGAGCCGCTCCGGGGACGCTGGAGGAAGATGGCCGAAGGACGCCGCAGCACCCAACCTTCCACTTGAGCAAGAGGGAGTCGCCAAAGAGATAAGGAGGGCAGAGTGGAGACGTCGAGCAGTGACGGTCGCAACAACCAGCCAGCCACGGATGCCTTTGCCCTCCATTGGGGGCCGGGCCTCCTGTATGCGTACCCTCCACTTCTGTTGGTGATAAAGACTCTTATAAAGCTTCATGAGGACCGGGGAACCATGATCCTCATTCCTTTCCATTGGCCAAGGCAAGTCTGGTTCCCGCTACTGCGAGATCTCTCCCAGCAGGACCCAATCCATCTGGGTACTGCCCCAGACCTCCTAACATAGGATCAGGGCAGGTTACGCCGTCCGGACCTCCGGGCCCTCTCCCTCACAGTCTGGATGTTGAAAAGTTGATCTTGCAGCCTCTGAATCTCTCAGAAGATGTGTCTTGGGTCCTGGTAGCCTCAAGAAAGCCTTCCACCAGGAAATCCTATGCTTTGAAGTGGAGGAGGTTTGCAATCTAGTGTGAGCAGAAGGGCCTCTGTCCCTTCTCCTATCTGACCCGGGAACTCCTGGATTACCTGCTGCACCTTTCGGAGACCGGGCTTAAAACAAACTCCATTCAGGTGCATCTGAGTGCCATAGGTGTGTACCACCATGTGGTGGATGGCTTGCCCATCTCGGTGCAGCCCCTTGTAGGGTGTATCATGCATGGATTGCTTGAACTGCAGCCTCCCCTATAGGTCCCCGCAGTGTCCTGGGACCTGAATGTGGTGCTGGCCCAGTTGATGAAACCGCTGTTTGAGCCACTGTGCTCCTGTGCTCTTAAGTATTTGACCTGGAAGGTCATACTCCTGATAACAATCACGTCAGCACGCAGGGTCAGTAAGCTGCATGCATTGGTGACTTATCTGCCCTGCACAAGGTTTTTCCATGACCGGCTGGTCCTACAAATACACCCTAAGTTCCTGCCAATGGTGGTTACAGAATTCCACCTTAACCAACCCATTGTCCTGCCCACTTTTTTCCCCAGGCCTCATTCCAACCAAGGTGAAAGAGCAATGCACACCCTGGAGTGTAAAAGGGCCTTGGCCTTCTACCTGGACTGGACAGCAGGCCATAGACAATCCGCCCAGCTGTTTGTCTCATGACTCCAACAGGCTGAGTATGACTGTTACCAAGCAGACTCTTTTCACCTGGCTAGCTGAATGCATCACCTTCTGCTATGACCAGGCAGGGCTGCAACTGGTGGACCACGTCACAGCTCATTCTGTTAGGGCCATGGCCACTACTGTGGTCCACCTGTGTGCAGTTCCCATGGAGGAGATCTGCAAGGCTACAACGTGGAGTTCTCTCCACACCTTCGCAGCTCATTATTGTCTGGATGGGGATGGCCGTTGTGATAGCAGATTCAGCCAGTCTGTCCTCAGAAATATTTTTCAGCTGTAAATCCAACTCTTCCTACCTATGGCCCTGTTTTGGGTTCAGGCTGTTCCCGATGTTACCAGCAGCACCTCTTGTGCCTGTTGGCACCTAGTTTGGTGTCTGTTGGTCCCATTGGGGGTCTCGGCTCCAGCCTGTAGCTAGGTATTCACCCACATGTGAGGACTACCATCCTGCTTGTCCTAGGAGAAAGCGAAGTTGCTACCTGCAACAGGTGTTCGCCTAGGAAACAGGATGTTAGTACTCAGGAAACCCACCTGCCACTCCGCAGAGTTGGATTCTCCCAGTTTGTTGTTTTATTTTTTCGTGATCTACTTAAGAGACTGAAGAGAGACCCTGCATGGATGCATGGATAGTGGTATGCTGGGCATTCTCAGTTTGCCAGTCAAAGTTTCTAGAAACTTTGATATAAGTTTTACTTGCTGGACTCCATCGGATAATGTCACCCACATGTGAGGACTAACATCCTGCTGTCTTTGGAGAACACCTGTTACAGGTAAGCAACTTCGCTATACTGATGGCTTCTTCCTGTGGAATGTTAGAATAAAGAGATGCGATGTCTAGCGTAACTAGGAAAAAAGAATCAGAGGGAAAATGAACAGAGCTGAGTAAAAAAATAAAGTGACTAGTGTCATGGACGTATGATGGGCAAAAGGAAACAAAAAGACATAAAAAGATATCCACAAACTTAGAAAGAGGTTCAAGAGCAGACCCAATACCAGGAACAATGGGTTGGCCCGGGAAATTATGAAGAGATTTATGTACCTTTGGTAAACAGTAAAAAGTAGGGAAAGTCAGATGTTTTTCCACTAGGAAATCAGCTTCCTTAGGGGTGAGAAAATGATCATCAGTACTGGATAGTACAAGAGAAGAAATCACAACAGAAAGAGGTGTGGGATCAGATGGGAGGGGTTTGTAGTATTGAGAGACTGAAAGATGGTGAGTAACTTCAGCTACATAGGAAGACCGGTCCTGTATCACAGTGCCCCCTCCCCCCCCCCCCCCTTTATCTGCTAGTTTAATAACGATGTTTGAGTCCGAGGACAGAGATACAAGAAAGTGGTGTTCACATTCCAAAAGATTTTGGAAGCTACGGAAAGGTGTTCCTTCTAGTATGGAAAGCTGAAGAACCACACGTTCAAAAGCTAGAATCTGTGGATCAGGGGGCCCAGGCAGAACCCACCGTGATTTCCTTTTAATAACAGAAATGTCAGATGTAGATGGTGGTGAGGAGCAAAACAGTTTAACTTTTAACAATCGTAAAAAGTGTTGCAAATAAGATTGTATGTTAAATGTATTATAGTATACTGTAGGGACAAAAGAAAGACCACGATGAAGAATGTTCAACTCCGTGTTAGAGAAAGATCTAGAAGATAAGTTGAAGGCAGTAGTAGTGGTATTGCTAACTATTGCCACGGGTCTAGGTTTCGTTGTTGGTATGAACAGGTGATACTTGTCTGTCATTCTGGACAGGGCGGATGATATTTACAAATACAACCCCATATAAGTCTTTGAAAATTCATCTCAAGTGTTACCAGATTTTCCACACACCAGGACTAGACATTTGAGGGCCGAGGAGTGGACTAACCCTCCCATCATTTGCATAAATTTGCACTACTGTCCCTGAACCTGTCTTCTCTCACTCTTCCCCTGTTCTTTCTATTCTAACATCCTTAGGACAGTGACAATGAACAATCTACCAATGGATCAATAGGGCCATCAGTGATGAGTGATAAACTCATGAATCAACTTGAAGCACCATAAGAATGATGGAGCATAATCTACACAGATACATGCATTCTATTAATTGTGAGAACTTTTGCGTATTGTGGGCATATTGCTCATTTTTCCCAATGTTATTGAAACATTCTGAGTGCATTAATCATCCATACCCTTCACTGATCTCTTAAAATGCTCCCACAGTTGGCAGAGGGACCCTGACATAGCAGAGAACAGTACACAGACATTTGTGGACCCAAAAAGCACGAAGGAAGGTGATCTATAATAGCCGTCAGGATGAAAGAAAAGAAATAGATGCCTGTAGTCTTAAAACAATCCTTTATTGCAGTGGAGACACAAGGGTAGCCCGACTCTGGCCGAGTTTCGCCATTTCAAAACGGCTGCCTCAGGGGCTTACAATAATCTTCTTGAATTCATTAGTTATATATCGACTAAGAATATAATGTGATCATATAAAGAGCTGTATGATCTCTTATGTTGCGTCTTGAAGCATTCGCGATAGCAGAACTCCACTAGCAAAGGCAAACATGCTTCAAGACGCAACATAAGAGATCATACAGCTCTTTATATGATCACATTATATTCTTAGTCGATATATAACTAATGAATTCAAGAAGATTATTGTAAGCCCCTGAGGCAGCCGTTTTGAAACGGCGAAACTCGGCCAGAGTCGGGCTACCCTTGTGTCTCCACTGCAATAAAGGATTGTTTTAAGACTACAGGCATCTATTTCTTTTCTTTCATCCCCACAGACATTTGTGTACAACCTTTGGATTATAGTATTGTATTGTAGGCATTATCTTCCCTTATTAGCTAAACTAATTGAGAAAACAGTACAGAAACAGCTAGCTGAACACCTGGATGACAATAACATACTGTATCCTTCTCAACACGAATTTCGAAAACACTACAGCACGGAGACATTGCTCCTCTCTCTAACAGATAACATTCTAAGAGGCTTTGATAGCGGTAAATACTATATTCTAATAATGCTCGACCTATTGGCAGCCTTCAACACAGTTAACCACAAAATACTACCAAATAGACTGGAAGAAATCGGACTACAAGGCAAAACATTAAACTGGTTCAGCTCATATCTAAAAAAACAGGTTTTTCCAAGTTCAGATCAATAACACATTATCAGAAAAAAACAACCTCAAAACAGGAGTTCCGCAGGGATCAGCCCTGTCTGCGACCCTTTTTAACATATACATGCTGCCATTATGCCACTTACTGGCAGGACTAGGAATTAATGATGGTGCTAAATATCGGTTATTTGATGTCCCAGTTGTGAAACCAGTTCCCTGGTCAGATCATTCTTTAATTAGCTTTTCTGTGCATGGCTTAACTGAGTTTATAGATCAAGATGATTTAGGTAGAGATTTTGAGAAAAGATCTTTTGTTGATATTAGTAAATTGAAGGATTTGTTTTCTACTCTTCCAGAGCAACGAGAGAATGAGGATTTTAATAGCTATTTTGAGGAGTGGGTTTCTTATTTGAGTTCTTCCATTGATTAGGGTTGCACCCCTGAAGCATTTTGTGATTTCACGATCTAACACAAGAGTATTCCATCCTTGGAATACCCCCGTAGTAGTTTCAGCTCGGCAACAACTGCGTAAAAATGAACGAAAATGGGTCAAGCATCCTTCTCGCGAAACTGCTTCAGCCTATCGTATATCCTTGAAAAAGTATCAGCAGGATACGTTAGTAGCCAAGAAGGTTTATTATTCGAAGAAAATAAATGAAATTGGTCATAATCCTAAAGTTTTATTTTCTTTGGTCCATAGGTTAATTGCCCAGAGAAACTCAGAAGCCAGCGTATTATCTTCTCTTTCAGCAGACATGTTTGCTGATTTTTTTTCAGCTAAATTAGATAATTTGCTTTTACTTTTTAAGGATGTGGGTCCATGGTATCTTGATATGCCTTCAAGCAGTTCATCTTTGTGGTCTGAATTTGAACTGACATCTTCAATTGAAGTCACAAATATTATTAGAAATCTCAACAATACGATGTGTCCCATTTTGAACATCTCCACTTTAACCTTTAAAGAAATTTTCGAGCTCATGAAAGCTTCATTTGTGAAGGTGGTTAACCATTCGCTCAGTTCTGGGACTATGCCCATTGTGTTAAAATCTGCCATGGTTAAGCCTTTATTAAAAAGATCTTCTTTAGATCCTAGCATTCTGCCCTCTCTGCGATGTTATTCAATGTTTATCTTGCCCCTATAGCCAAGTTGTTGTCCATCATCTCCAAGGGATTTAAGATCTATGCAGATGACATTCAGTTTTATATAAAAATTCAGAACTCTTGGTCTTCTACAGTTGATTTATTATCGCTATGCATGAACACTATTAATCGCTGGCTGAAACAGAATAAGCTGTTATTAAACACCAGCAAGACTTCTATGCTTCTAATCCATAGACCTCATGATACTGTTACAATAGATGGTCTTTCTTTTTCTCTTCTCAACCCCATTAAGAGCTTGGGTGTTCTGCTTGACTCTACCTTGTCATTTAAACCTCAGATAAGATCACTTATCAGATCAGGTTTTTTAAAACTCCGACTTCTGATAGGTTTACGACATTTGTTGTATGACTCTGACTTTTTGATGGTTGTGTGGGCCATAATATTTCCACACATTGACTATTGCAATGGCCTATATATTGGCTTACCAAAGATTGTAATTCATTCGATCCAACTGATCTTGAATTCAGCTGCTAGAGTTGTTTCTTCCTCTAAACGCTTTGATAGGATTTCTCTTGTATTGTCTAAACTTAATTGGCTACCCGTTCATGAGCGCATAATATTCAAGATAGGTCTGATAGTGTTTAAACTGCGTGTCTCTGAGTCAACTGTCTGGTTCAATGCGCTCCTACGAATTTATAATCCTGTTAGATCCCTAAGATCCTCACAATTGAACTTATTAGAGATCCCCTCAGTTCAACAGGCACGACTCTTTAATACTAGAGAAACTTCTTTTTCTATAGCGGCTCCAATTCAATGGAACCTCATCCCTTTTGAAATCCGTGTGCCGGAAGATGTTAAAAAATTGAAGATGGCATTTAAGATTTATTTTCTTACTCGTGCATTTAATATTGTATAAATACAATGTGAATGTTTTCAACATGTTAAAGTGAACTCATGGAGTGTTATTTGTTGAATCTCCCTCTGAGATATACCATAAGGTATGTCATTTAGTGAATCTCCCCGTAGGGATAAGTCTCTAATGTTAGATCTGTATAACTTGATATGGTTTCTATGAAACCTTATACATATGAGTGTATTATTTATGTTTTTGTTTTTATTATTATTATGTATGTTTATTATGTATATCGCCTAGGCCTTTTAGTGTTAGGCGATTAATAAATTTTACTAAATGAAATGAAATGAAATTACATTTATGCTGACGATATCCAACTAATTCTACCTATAGATGACACAATAGAGAAAACATTAAATCTAGCTAACATGTACCTAAGCATTATAAAACAACTACTAACACAAATGGAACTTGTTATTAATATTGATAAAACAGAATTTCTACACCTAGAACGGAAAAATACTGAAATCAGCCAAACCTCAATAATCCTCAAAGACAACCAGAAAATTGAACTAGCTGGAAAAGTACGTAACCTTGGAATAATAATGGACCCTGAAATCAATCTAAAACAGCACATATCGCTAAAAGTAAAAGAAGGATATGCAAAACTCATGGTACTCAGAAAACTAAAACCACTACTAACTCAAAATGACTTCCGAACAATTCTACAGGCTCTAATTTTCTCCAGCACGGATTACTGTAATGCCCTGCTGCTAGGACTACCAAATACTACGTTAAGACCACTTCAAATACTTCAGAACACAGCAGCTAGAATACTAACCGGAAAAAGGAGGAGGGACCATATAACCGAAACCCTAGCGGAACTACATTGGTTACCGATTGAACACAGAATTAAATATAAAACCCTATGTACCATCCATAAACTAATTCATGATGAGAAATCAGACTGGCTAAACACAGCATTACGGGTACATGTCCCACACAGAAATCTTCGATCAGCAAATAAAGCACTCCTAACCATCCCCTCAGTTAAAACAGCAAGACTAACCCAAGTGAGGGAAAGGGCCTTATCATTAGCAGGACCCACAATTTGGAACACAATGCCTCCAGAGATCAGATTACAAAGTGATCTCAAGGCATTTAAGAAAAGTTTAAAAATATGGTTTTTTAAACAAGCATTTAACAGGGCGACAGGAGAATAGAAATTATTCAGGAATAAGCAGATAAGCACCGACACACAGTACTTAGGACGATACAGTAGAGTAGTCTATGAACCCTACATCACAACTAGCATATTGATAACACTATGTATGATAAATTTACCCGTAAAAGTACCTTCAGTACACTCGGTCATGACCCACTTCTCTAAAAATTATTTTGTCTAATGATATATTGTAACCGAACCTTTGACGGCACCTGTTAGAATGTACTATAGTACACTTTTACCTACATTAAATATGTGCCTACATGTAAACCGTTGCGATGGTATATAAATTAGCGACGGTATAGAAAAGATTTTAAATAAATAAATAAAATAAATATCTGTGCTGTCTTTTTAATCTGATGCTGAAAACAAAGTGATAATGAATTCTCTGAAAAAGTGAATTAGAGCTACAACATAGTAAACATATACTAAAATAGCACTAACTGCCAGCACTCAAACAATATCAACCCTACAATGAAAAGGCAATACTGTAAATATTACCCCAAGCTCTAAACACCAATACACCTCCTATTATGAAAACAAAACAAGCCAAGCTGCTATAGATCTCTACACAGAAATTACACATCAGCAGAATACCTCACCTCAATCAGAGATGCCAAACACAGATAGACTCTAACCAAATACAAAATAATACATCATAAATTATACTGTAAATAAAAACATGCAGACAAAAACTGAACTGGAAACGACAATAAGCCAAACTGTGTGTGCCATGCAACAATGGAAAAACAGAAACATCCACATTAAACATCAACAATAAAATAAATATAAAACATCATAATAGCAAAACCATACTCATAAAAAGAATAAATATTTCAAAAGAGCTAACACAAAGAATATCCAACAATTAAAAATTCATATAACATTTTTAAAAATTTCCCCAATACCAATAAAATATTTCAAAACAGCAGACTCATCAAATAAAATGCAATAATTAAAAGAAATGAGGAGAAAAAAAATCCACCGCTCTTGCATACCTGGGAACTTGACTTGTGCTTTCCAGTCACCCTGAGTTTGTTGTGGATTAGTGTGTGCTGAAGGAGGGGTGCAGAAACTTGCTCCTCTGTCACATACACACACTCATTCACTCATTCTGACAAACAAATAATGCTCTCTCTCACACACACACATGCCCTCTTTCTCTCCCCGGAACAGCAGCCCCCTCTTCCTTGGACACACACATCATCTCTCGCACACAGATGCTCACTGTCTCACACCCACATACTCTTTCACAAGCTCACACACACACACATGCTCTCTGTCTCTCACTGGATTATGTTTTTCTCCCAAATACACATACTCTTTCACATGCTTATACACACATACAATATGCATGCTTTTTCTCTCTCCTTTCAGTGTGCAGGCAGCAGTAGCATCCTCCTTGGGCCCATGCAGTGTCTCTCATATGCACATTGTCTGTCTCTCACACACACACATATATGCTATTTCTCTTTCAACGCTCTCACCAATGGTATCAAACACAAACATAGGCTCACGCTTTCTCTCTCTCTCTCCCCAGAACATACAGAATGCAGGCAGGAGTAGCCTCCTCTCTTGGACCTGCAAGCAGCAGGAGCAGTCTTCTATTTCTTTGGCCCTGCAGACATGAGCAGCAGCCTTCTCTCTTGGGTCTGCAGGCAGCAGCAGCAATCTTCTATCGCGTCAGCCCTGCAGGCCGCTGCATCCTTCTCTCTACTGCGGTAGGGACCCTGCAGGCACAGCACCTTTCTCCCTTCAGCCACACGGGCCCTGCTGATGTGGCAGTCTCCTCCCTTTGGCCATGGGGCCCTGCAGATGCAGCAGTGGTGGCCTCCTCCTTTGGGCCACATGGGCAATACAGACTTATCAGCAGCAGCCTTCTCCCTTCGGTCAGCATTGGGTAGGGACCCAGCGAGCACAAATGGCATGGAATTAAAAAAAAAAAAAAAGCTTAGCAGTGGCCACTGCTGAGACTCGGGGCACTTAGCTTTGGATTCGGGGCATGGGCTCCATGTCCCCAATGCTAACGACGTCCCTCTTCGAGATCAGTACTCAGGAACTTGTGAGCGGCAAATTTATCTGGGTAAAGTGATATGCAGAAATATCACAGTCCTCGGCTAGGACTGTGATATTTCTGATCAGACTTGCGCACGTAACTTTAGCCAGAGATTGCTGAATATGTGCACTCAACAGCTAAAGTTTAGCCGCACCCCCTGAATGCCTCCTTTGATGCCTCTTTTTGTGCACCCAATAATTTTGCAGTTGGCAGGGGGAAATATTGAGCACTCTGCTTTTGTGTGCATAGCTGTAAAAGTTACCTGCTCAAAGGCAATGAATATTTACTTCTTTATTTTTACCTTTTCAAGCTCTTCTGATGTAATCATAGGATTTAAGTTTTGCAATGAAATATTTCGCAACACAGAAACGTAGACGTGCTGACAGCTGGACGTTTTGTCACGGATAAAGAAAAAAATGAAAACGCTAGCAGTAGGAAAGGTTGTTAAAAATATACAGTAGTTGTTGAATGTATAGGAGAAGTGTTGACTAAGGGAGAAGGTACTGACCTTGTCCTTCTAAAGAACTTTTTAGATAGATATCAGCTGCTGAAAATATTAAGTAAACTATCCCTTATATTTTGATGGTATACTATTTCCTGAACAAAGAGTTTTGTGCTTTACAAGCAGAGCATTCATTATACCTCCAAGGGCACCACCATTAGATTCCGCTGCTAGTTTGAAGTTGCAAACATTTGAGCTATGAAACTTGATTGTTTATAGTTTGAGGCTATCTGTTATTGCTTTTGGAGTTGTTAAACATTTATATGCTGCATTCATAAAAGAAACTGTGTTTAATCTGCTGCTTGTTAAATAACTGTGAGATTTGTGGTAGGCCAGAATTACTGGATTGCATCAGACCAATGGTCCGTCTTGCCCAGCTTCCTCTCTCCTGACAGTGGCAAGCAGCATATGCTTAGAGAAAGCTTATAAGGAATAGGGTAGAAATTGTTTAGGGATGTATTGAACTCAATATGATGTCACTGTTAACGATCACATGCATCTGTCTAATCTTTTATTGAATCCAATATGCTATTAGCTGCTATAATGACCTGTGCTGGTAAATTCTAAGAGTTAATAATGCTTTTTAAGAAGAATTAGTGCCTTTCATTTTAAACCTGCTGCCTTATAATATCCATGGATGCCCCATGGTGTTTGGACTTTCCCTTTTGAAAGTTTGGGGCCAACAGGGACTGCAGATACAAATGTACCCACAGACTTTGCACTTACTTTGAAACAGATGGAAATATGCCGAGGGATTTCAGAATGAAATCCTCATCTATATTTCACCTTTCACAAACACCCTTTCCCTTTCCCAGTTTTTTGCCATGGCTAAATACATATGTGTTTTGAAACATCACACAAACTTTTAGCTACTGAGGGGAGGGTAGTTATGAGCCTGAGAAATGTACCCAGAGTATATGCAAAACCTCAAGGGCAAGATGGCCTTAGAAGGGATTATTTTGTCTTTTAGTCGGCAGGTCAAAAGTTTAGGGGTGATTTTAGAACCATTCTTATATCTGGAACCCCATCTTCTAACTGTGGCAATGTCAGCATTTTTTCATGTGTCTAGAACAGTGGTTCTCAACCCTGTCCTGGGGCCCCCCCAGCCAGTCGGGTTTTCATGATATCCACAATGAATATGCATGGGAGAAAATTTGCATACACTGCCTCCATAACATGCAAATTTTCTCTCATGCATATTCATTGTGGATATCATGAAAACCCGACTGGCTGGGGGGTCCCCAGGACAGGGTTGAGAACCACTGGTCTAGAATTAAGCATTTACACCCATTTCTAAATGCTGCTGCCTTTTCTTCTATTTATGTTTATGTACTTTCTAGATGTGATTATGGTAACTCTCTCTCTTTAAGTGAGCCTGCCTCAAAACAGCATGTAAGAGTTGTAGCATGTGCAAAACTTCCCGCTAGATTGCTGATAAAAGCTGGATGTTCCTTTAGGCTCACTGCCATGATGAAAACTCCACATTGGCTGCCATTAAAATGTTGTATTATGTTTAAAATTCTTTCAATAGCATACAAGGTTTTATTGACTACCAAACCACCTTAGCTGTATAGCATTATCACAAATAAGTCTAGCAAGCATTAGGAATCTCTCTTCCTTATGTAGGTCCTTATGTGTAGAACAAGCTCCCAAGCTGAAGGAAGATCCTATCTAGCTGAGGCAGGTACGGTTCCCTCTTTTTCTTCAATTAAAAGGATTGAGTCCTTTTGAAGTTTGTGTCATCCTTGATGTCACAAAATCAAGGAATACTGCCTCATCTAAACATCTCTCCTCCGGTGCTAACAGCTTGGATTTTGGAGGGAAAATAGCTACGTTTCTCAAGTCAATTAGATCCTCCTTCTCTTTCAAATAGGAAAGATTCTCTAATGGTATACAGATAGAAATGTATCCCCTTTCTACTGTCCTCTACCAAGATTACTGGACTATCCTCTTTGAATCTGACTTGCAAGCAAATATATTCAGAATTCATCTTAACGCAGTAGCTGCTTACCATAACCAGAAGAGAGGAAAACTAATTTCTTCCCATCCTCTAGTTACTTGTTTTATGGAAGCTTTCCTTCACTTGAAGCTGCCTATAAAACTACCTGTACTGTCCTGGGATCTTAATGTGGTTCTCTTTCACCTAATAAAGTATCCATTTGAGCCTATAGATGCTTGTAACCTCAAGTACTTAACCTTGAAAGTTATAATCTTTGTCCCAGGCACCTCTGCCAAAAGAGGAAGTGAACTTCAGCGCTAGTGAAATAACCACCATACACAAAGTTATTTTAAAAAGTAGCTTTGCATATACATCCTAAGCTTCTTCCAAAAGTGGTCTCCACCTTCCATTTAAATCAGTCCATGGTTCTTCCAGATTTCTTTCCCAGGCCTCCTCCTTAGAGCGGAATTGGCTCTATGCATGTTGGATTGTAAAAGAGCACTTTCCTTTTACAAACATAGGGCTAGATTTTAAAAGCCCTGCGCGCGTAAATCCTGTCGGATTTACGCGCGCAGGGCACTCGCATGCCGGCGCGCTCATTTTGCATAGGCCGTCGGCGCGCTCAAAGCCCCGGGACATATGTAAGTCCCGGGGTTTCGTAAAAGGGGTGCGAGGGGGCGTGTCCAGGGGGTCAGGGGCGGTCCGGGGGCATGGTGACGGTTCAGGGGCGGGTCGGGAGGGCGGTCCCGAGTAGCCGGCACTGCGGCCTGTGCCAGGGGATGCCGAGGCGGCAGGCGTAACTTGCACAACAAAGATGGGGGGGGGATTTAAGTAGGGCTGGGGGGTGGGATAGATAGGGAAGGGAGGGGAAGGTGGGGGGACGCAGCGGGAACGGAGGCAGGCTGCGCGGCTCGGCGTGCGCAGGCTGCCGATTTTGCGCAGCCTTGCGCACGCCGACCCCGGATTTTATAAGATACGCGCGTATCTTATAAAATCCGGCGTACTTTTGTTCGCGCCGGTTGCGCAAACAAAAGTACGCACTCGCGTACTTATTTAAGATCTACCTCATAGAACTAAGGATTTTAGGAAATCTATACAATTTTTTTGTCTGTTATGATCGTAATAGACATGGACTCGCTGTTTCAAAATGCCCAATAATGAATTAGATCTCATAATACATATCAATTTGCTATAGCAAAGCAGGCCTGTTAAATCTCATAACTTGAGAGAGCAATGGCAGCTTCAACAGCTCACTTTGCCTCTATTGAGAAAATATGTGGACCTGTTACATGGATTTCAATACATATATTTCTTTTTTACTATTATTTAGACCAGGGGGTGCTCAAACCAGTCCTAACCCCCACCCACCCCCCCACTAATCGGGTTTTTGGGATATCCCTAATGAATATGTATGACATTGATTTGCATGCACTATCTCCTGTGCATGCAGATATTTCTCATGCATATTTATTAAGGATATTCTGAAAACCTAACTGGCTGAAGGCGCCTGTAGGACCAGTTTGAGCACCCCTTATTTAGACGCTGACTCCTGTCAAGATAGTAAATTTTGATAGTCAATAAAGAATCAATTAAGAATTTACAAAACAATGTTTTCCACTTCTTCCTGCCATGTATCCATTTTTGTGGGTTGTTAGATTAGGAATCTCAATATGTAGGACTGACTTTACTGCTCGGGGAAAGCAAAGTTGCTTACCTATAACTGGTGTTCTCTGTGGACAGCAGGATTCGTTAGTCACAAATTCCTTCCCTTGGAGTTAACAAAAAATTCTTTTAGTTTAGCTGTATGACTGAGGTGGCCTTGTAGAGCATGTGCCTATACTTTTTATGCAAAATCTAGGCATGTTCTGTATCCAGGAAATGCCAATGACACTACTGCCATGTAAGAATGGCTTCCCCTACTGTGCATGGAGAACTCTAGTTCTAGGTAATCACCTAAGGCTTTATCTCATAAATGGCAGCCATCTGAAAATCGCCCTCCCTCCATGTGGAGGGAGGAGTAGGTTGGGGAGGAAAACAGCACCTGTAATTTGCATGTGTTATCTTCCATGAAAAAAAGTGGCTGCAGAACAAGCAGGTGCAAATGTCCACTTTGTACCCATGGCAAGTTTTCAAGCCAAAATACGTGTGCACTTTACCTTTGAAACGTACCTTTGTGGCAACGTCCATGGGTAAAAAGGATTCACGGATGGAGTCCCAAAATGCACAGGTGGCAATTTTCAAAATTATTTACGTGCTTAAAACTGGGTTTTGCATGTGTTAATGCACTTTACATGCATAAGTAGGCTTTTGAAAATTGCTACAATTTATGCCATTGAATTGTCAATAGGTTTTACGTACATAAGTGCCCTTAATGTGGATAAATGGCTTTTGAAAATTGCTTTGAGAGTATGTTACATTTACATGTGTAATTCCTTTGAAAATTACTTTCATAGTTTGAAAATGCCACCTTAATATTTAGGTTATGGATGGTGTTTTTGATCAAGATATCAAATCACAGTACTTGGCTTATCTCTATTAAGGTTGCAATCAAGCAGCAGCTTTCATCAGATTCTATACAAAAACAATATAAATAAAAATCATATAATTTGATACTCTTTATAGAATAACTGAAAAAAAATTGAATATTGAATTTACAATCCATTTAATTTTGAAAAGCAACTTTTACATTTGATAAAATGTCAGCTTCAGGAAATTTGTTCTTTGTTTCTGTTGGGACTTTGGAAATTACCTGGAACGAAAATTTTGTTTTGGTCAAGCTCAAATAATGAAATTACACAAGAAAATATGCTCTATTGGTGATCAGAAAAAAATTGGTGTTTTCCACTTACCTTTAGTACTCTAATGTTCTCAGCTAGTTTTCTAGGAGCTTTATATCTTGTTAAGGCAATTGTGAATATACTGCAAATCTGTGTTATTAATACTAAATCTCCTTAAGCCATTCTGTAATATTACCAAGTTTTGTCATCAGAAAAAAAGATATGATTTTGGACTTTATTAAATCCTTTTCTTCTTTCTGCTCAATGAAAAAATAGCATTTGGTATTAAAATGCTGAAAAAGAAAGATTGTGGGTGAGTTTCCACACCTGAAAAATTACAGAAAACTAGTGGCCAACTTTTCAGACTGTTCACAGAAGTGTAAAATTTGCACGTGCTTTCTACCCACACATCTTCCATCAATTTTCAAAGGGAAAGTCTGAAAAAGTACATGCACAGACCTGCACTGGTGTTGCGTCCGTCGCTGCTCAACGCCCTCACTCCGCCCTCTCTACCTCTGTGGTGACTCCCTCCCGGTCTGATGGACGGCTATAGCCGCGGCATCTCCATGCTGTATTCCTCCAGCATCCCCAGACCGGCTCAACGCTGCGGATCCACCATGTTGCCTGATGACGTAGGGCGCGCGCGCCAACTAATGTACCAGCAAGGGCGCGAACCTCAGGGGCGTCCCCTGAACTGACGTCATCCGCTTCCAATATAAAAGGTCTCAACATTTGCTAACAGATCGAGTTAGCAAGGACTCGGATACCTATTGTCCAAGCTACTCTGCCTCCTCGGACTTACCAGGGGTACCCACTCCTCGGGGGCCTCGCTCTCTTTTCTTTATTTCAGATTGCAGATAGGAACCGGTACTAGCTCCTCGAGGGCCCATGATCCTGAACACTCTGAAGATTCTCTACTGCCTGGAAGCTATCGCAGATACAGACATTTGTGAGTTACCATCGCTCTCTTAGAGCTTTCCCTAGAACCAGGTACTCGCTCCTCGAGGGCCTAACCCTTTCCAGCTACTAAGCCTCTTTATGACTTTATGTGAGATTGGTTATCTAGTTCTGGCTCTGTCTACTCACTATCTATAGTCTCTCTACAGCTCAGCCACCCTGGGATCGCTGTTCCAGTACCTAAGGGACTTCAGCCCTGCCGGGCATATCAGCTCACTACTGCCACCTCTGATGGTTCTACTAACCTGTCTAATAAAAGAACTATCTGTGTCTGTCTCCATAACCCAGCCTAGCCTGTGGTCCCTCTTGGGATTTCCTCCTGGGGGCGCTGTTATCTGCCATCGGCCCAAGGATTCACCTATCTACCTTCCTCTACAGCTGAGTGCCCTCTCCAAGCACTCCGCTGGTACAGATTGCTACTCCTTCCATCAGGGGCCTTCAGCAACAGTCCATAACAGATTGTCATCTACTTCCTTTACAGAAACTGAGCATATCAGATTGCTAACTCCTCTTTTCACAGGAGTAGATTCTGCAAGATTGCTATCTCCGCAGTCTATACCGAAGCATAACAGATTGCTAACTCCTCCCATCTTGAGGAGTAGTTCCTAACAGATTGCTGACTCCTCCCACCAAGGGAGCGGAGCCCTAACAGATTGCTAACTCCTCCCACCAAGGGAGCTGAAGCATAACAACTGGCTATTTGCATGGGTACTTTTTCCAACAAAATCATGGGCCGGATTTTAAAAAGGTTATGTGCGTAACCGGCCTTACGTGTGCCAGGCCTATTTTAAAAAGGCCCGTGGCGCGCGTAAAGCCCCGGGACGCGTGTAAGTCCCAGGGCTTGCAAAAAGGGGCGGGCAGGGGAAGTCCAGGGGTGGGGCATGGGCGGGGTCAGGCTCCCAGCACAGCGGCCATATTTGCTGCTGTGCCGGGGATCGTGTGCCGGCCAACTGCCCAGAGGCAGGCGCAAAAGGTAAAATACTAATTTTTGGGGGGTTAGAGTAGGGCTGGGGGGGAGAGGTTAGGGGAAGGGGTGGGAAGGTCAGGTTAGGGGGAAGGGAACGGGGGAAGGCAGCGTGGCTCGGCGAGCACAAGGTGCATAATTGTGTACCCCCTTGCACGCGCCGACCCGATTTTATAACTTGCACGCGCCTGTGTGCAAGTAATAAAATCGGGTGTACATGTGCGTGCGCAAGCTTTTAAAATCTACCCCATATGTGTAAGTGCTAAACCCCCCTCTCCCCCAACTTCACCTCTAGAAACGTCTGTCTCTGTACATAAAAACAAGCATGTAATGGCACTATGCTTATACTTTTTATGCACTCCCTGTGAAATGCTACTACTGACTGTAACGATTGTTGTTTAAAAATTGTTGTCCCTCCCGACGCAGCCTTTGGCGAAACACGGAGTCCGTGTCGGGGGACCCTTTGAAAGAGTTATATCTTAAAACAGTGGAGTTGCCGCTATTGAATTAATAAAGCCTTCTTTTTGAAGATTACTTGGACTATGAAATATTTACTGCACTTGTGTTGTTTGTACTACAGACAAAGTAGGCCATTTTCAAAGTGTTCTTTGTTACTTGTAAAACGCTATTTACCCACAGAAATGCCTCTGAAAATTGCCTTTCTTATGGCCTTCCACACATTGTATGAGTTTCAGCCAGAGCTTTGCTTCGATAAATGCTGGGACACATGCATATCCGTTAATGGATTAATTGCATAACATATTGTTCTAACCAGTCATTAATATAATTCCATACCATATTGCTATAAAGCTACTCAATCCCTTTTGTGCATTCCTGTGTCATTCTTAAATCCATCACTGGAACATATCCACATTACCAATGTTATTTTATAATCTTCTAAACTACTTTCAAAGAGCTATGGATTTGTTGTATCAAAGGGATTTTTTATGAGCACAAAATGAAAGAAAACATGATGATCCAGACTCAATAGGCATTATATAATAATGATTTTTTTTCATTGACACAGAATGCTAAAAAGTCATTTTTTTTAAAACTAAATGTCAGTGTACTATGGTTCTCTGTCGATAAGTAGGGATGAATTAGCCATAATGTGTGAGTGTTGTCATCCAATGGCACTGACACAGACCTGACAGAGCTCAGTAAAGACTTTACTGACCTTGTGCACTCTGCCTCATGAGTCCCTGAATCTTTCTTCATCCAAGCAACTTTATGGACATGTCCCAGTATCTCTCTTAAAATTTTAAGTTTTTAGATTTTGTGTTTTTCTACTTCCTCATTGATTCTTCAGTTTGTCTTTGCTGCCTCTCAAATAATTGCAGGCAAGATTAAAAAGTGAGGTGAAAGAGGCTATTTTAGCCAAAAGATCTTCATTCAAAAATTGGAAGAAGGAGCCATCAGAAGAAAATAGGATAAAGCATAAGCATTGGCAAGTTAAATGTAAGACATTGATAAGACAGGCTAAAGAGAGAATTTGAAAAAACGTTCTCCGTAGAGACAAAAACTCATAATAAAAACTTTTAAAAATATATCTGAAGCAGAAAGTCTGTGAGGGAGTGGGTTGGACCATTAGATGATAGAGGGGTTAAAGGGGCACTTAGGGAAGATAAGGCCATCGCGGAAAGACTAAACAAATTCTTTGCTTTTATGTTTACTGAAGAGGATGTTGCGGAGATACCTGTTCTGGAGAAGGTTTTCAAGGGTGATGATTCAGATGAACTGAACCAAATCTGGAAAGGGGTATGACAAGTGAAGTGATCAGATTTGCGGATGACACAAAATTATGCAGAGTAGTTAAATCTCAAGCGGATTGTGATAAACTGCAGGAGGACCTTGTGAGGCTGGAAGATTGGGCATTGAAATGGCAGATAAAATTTAACATGGACAAGTGCAAGGTGATGCATATAGGGAAAAATAACCCTTGCTATAGTTACATAATGTTGGACTCCATATTAGAAATTAACTCCCAGGAAAGAGATCTAGGCATCATAGTAGATAATACATTGAAATTGTCAGCTCAGTGTGCTGTGGCAGACAAAAAAGCAAATAGAATGTTAGTAATTATTAGGAAGGGAATGGCGAATAAAACGGTGGATGTCATAATGCCTCTGTATTGCTCCATGATGAGATCACACCTTGAATACTGTGTGCAATTCTGGTCACCGTATCTCAAAAAAGATATAATTGCACTGGAGAAAGAAGGGTGACCAAAATGATAATGGGAATGGAATGGCTCCTCTATGAAGAAAGGCTAAAGAGGTTAGGGCTGTTCAGCTTGGAAAAGAGACGGCTGAGGGGATGTGATAGAGGTGTACACAATCATGAAAGGACTTGAACAGGTAAATGTAATTTGGTTATTTACTTTCTCAGACAATAAAAGGACTAGGGGGCACTCTGTGAAGTTAGGAAGTAGCTCATTTAAAGCAAATTGGAGAAAATTAATTTTCACTCAACACATAATTAAGCTCTGGAATTCATTGTCAAAGGATGTGGTTACGGCAGTTAGTGTAACTGGGTTTAAAAAAGGGTTTGGATAAGTTCCTAGAGGAGAAGTCCATTAACTGCTATTAATCAATAAATAATAGTAGCTTGAGATCTATTTAATGTTTGGGTATTGCCAAGTACTTGTGTTTTCACAGTTGGAAACAGGATGCTGGGCTTGATGGACCCTTGGTCTGACCCAGTAGGGCATGTCTTATGTTATTATGTTCTAAAACTTTTAAGTTCTTTACAAAAAAAAGAAAAGAATTTGATGAGTATGAATAAGCCCAATGCAGAGAAGCGTTTGGTCAGCATTTTTAAGGCCTGCATCTATGGGTGCCGGATATCCATAATGGATATGCATGCAGTTTGCTATCAGTGCCTAGGACCAGACCATAACCGCAGCAACTGCTACAGCTATGGTCAGATTTCCCATTGGGCTCAGCAGCACCGAACCTGGAAGTTAGAGGCCCTAAGGAAGGTGCCATTGGGTAAGAACCCAAAGCCTTGGTGTGAGGCTGAGCATCAGAGCCACTCCTTATCCAGGAAAATGGTATTGTAAGACTCTTGGCACAGGAAACTGAAATGGGAATCTTTTCCCCCTTGTTCTCACAAACATGGGAAAGCTTCCCCCCCCCCCCCCCCCAATGGCTTTTGTTCCTGGATCTGTCTGAGGTTAGGGGTTGAGTGTGGTGCTGTAGACTGTAGCACTGGGTGAGGTGCCAAGAAGAGCGCCTAAATGACATAAGGGACCCCCCTTTGGGCCATCCCTTTTGAAAACAAAGAAAACATTGATGTCATTGGCAGCAGGGTCTGCCAGAGCACACCCCTTCTCAACAATGAGACAGCAGATAGCCTCCTTGGCACAGGTCCCATCATCCTTCATAGCGTTAAAGAGCCACATAGCACTGAGCCATTTATTTTAACTGGACCCAGGACTGACCAGGGCATCATTTATGTCATTGCATGGAGTTCACATTCTCAGTGCAGCATACCAAGGCACTGTTGATTGTGTCAGAGTAGTATGCTTCAGCCCATAAGCACAATAGTCCCACTGCTAATGCTGTGGCATGGAAGGAGTCCCACTGCTAGCACTGTCCTTGGATGAAGGTGCCATTCAAGGGGAGTTGTTAATGCAAGTGGCATGGAGCGCCTTAAACCTGGCATCTACCACGGCACTGAGTTCCTCCTCGGCTTTACCGGCAGACCTTAGTGACGATAAGCTGATGTGTGTTTCTGAAGAGGATGTCTCTTCTCTAGCTCCAGTGCAGAAAGTCTCTCTACCAGTGGGAGCCCACCTATCAGAGCTTGCAAAGAATTTCTTTTCCTCCTTAAGCCCTGAAGACCGGAGAGGGAGATTAAAATTTCTCCTGTCCAAGATGGAGGAAATTTTCGAGCAAAGTGGGGCCACCTAAAGTCTCACACTGGTGCACACCTCTCCTCAAGAGCTTCCAATGTTGGGAGTAAGTCCTCACCATGAGTGGTAGATTCTCCTCCTCCTCCAGGGGAGTCCCTTCATGAATTGGCGGAGAAACAAGTGGGATCAGTTCATTCTGAGCTCCTATCATATTTTTCAGCCTCAGACCAATGGAGATCTCTTTGGTCTCCCTCATCTTTGTTGAGGTCATGGTTCATTGTTCCCCTGTGGTTAGGAGAGGATGATTCCACAGGGATTCTTTTAGACCCTCATCTAGGCTTGCCTTAGCATATCTCTTCTCCAGAGCTGACAGTGCACCTGCAAGCCAGAGGTAAAGTTAGCAACAGATTCTCACAGATACCCCACATTGCAGTTTGAAGTGAAGGTGATAGGAGGAGTGTAGTCACATGGTTTCAAGCCTTCACTTTCTACTTCACTGCCTTCTCTTCTGATTGCTGGGCTTGGGTCAGGCGCTTTTTTGGCACTGTTTTGAAAATATATTTGCGTTTGTGAATTCCTATCTTTATGCCCATCCTCTATTAATTCTTGATTAAAACATAAAGACAACAGCTTTTAAATTGGAGTGCACATTTGTCTGGCCATGCACAGAGGTGCATTCGATTTTAAGTGGGTGTGTGCCTGTGCACGCAAATTCCACTTCTACAGCGTATGTGAGGGATTTTAAAAGGGACGAGCACTGACGCCATTGCCACTAATACCAGTTCATTCCCAGCTCACCCAATTAAGGGATATTCCAGCTCCCGAGTTTAATAGCCCTCCTTCCCCTTGTTAGCCCTGACCTTTAAAACGCCGCTGATCTGCCTAGATTTTTTTTGTTTTTTCACTTACACTTCATCCATAGCAGAAGTAAAGTTATGTGGCAGGGAAACCCGGTGTGTACCAGTGCATGTAAGTGTTTAAATACAAATTTCAGGTTAAAATCCTGGAAAGCCCATTCCTGCCCAGACCATGCCCATTCCCTACCCCTTTTTGAAAACGTTTCATGTGTGCGTGCAGCAGGAGAAACGCACATATGTAGGCAACTTTTAATTTATTTAATTAATTAATTTATTTAAAAACTCTTCTAAACCATCACAACGGTTTACATAAAGGCACAAAATACAAATATGATTGGTTTAGATTACAAATTAAACATGTGCCAACATGGAACGGTAACATATTTTTTAAAATCCACTCAGCGTGCATAAGCCCAACATATTTGCGCATCCCCCTAATTAATGCGTGTGTTGCGCTTTTAAAATTCATCTGAATATGCTCGCTCTGAATGTTAATAAAACTGAAATTATTGTCCTTTCACGTTTTTCCATTACAACATTCTGTTTGCTTTTTTGACTGCCGCAGAATCACTTTGATGGTATTGTTTTCTTATAGAAAAAGTAAGAGAAACCATATTGAGCATCCTTAGGTCACGATGTTGACATAATTTGAGAGCTAGAAGCCAAAAATGGCTGCTAAAACAATTTTGCTGTATCATCTTATTTGCATATTCTGTCAAATACATGCTCCTGTTCCACAGGTATCAGTGGAGGAAATGTCAGTATCATGATGCTAATAAGTACAGCATCAGGAAAGACTGCAGAAAGATTCCATTTCTGGTTGCTTTTTAAATATAATATCTTGATGGCTGCAGCATATTACAGCACATCTCTTCTGAAAAAGGCTTTTAATTTCATTTGCAAATGGCACTATTTGCCTTTCTGCTATTTCTGTATAAGTTTATGAAACTTGATATAATGCTTATAAAAGCAATCCATATGGTGGTATAGTGTATTGAGGTAAAGTTCATAAAGATCTGTATATTGTTACATTTGTCATGATGAACAGATAAACAGCACTAGAAAGGGGTCACAAAAGAAAATCTGTAGAATACTGCAGTGAATACCCTAATCTACGGGCCGATACAGTAAAGTGCGGCCGTGGTTACCCGGTTTTTGACCCGCTTTGGACGCACGTTTTGGACGCGTAAGGCGTACCCGCGATTCAGTATCGGCTTTTACTCGTCCTTACCGCTTGCCGAAAAGGACGCGTATCCATTTCCGTCCACCGCATGTATATGATATGTTAATGATCGGATTAGCTATTCCCTACGATACAGTAACGTGCGCCCAAATTATCGCCCTTTTAACCAGCTTATTTACCACGTCTTTAACCTGAATATTTACCGCCTACCCTGTCCCTAACCCTAACCCTAACCCTAAGCTTCGTACCGGACAGCGCCATGGACAACATGTATATACTGGCTCTGGCAATATTTTTCATTCAGTTGAGAAGCAGAATGAGAAATGCTCCATTGAGAAATGCTCAAAATGGTCGGCAGATTGGAGAGGCGAACAGGGGAGCCCAGCAGCAAGGAGAACCCATCCGACCGGAGAACCCAGCAGCAAGACCGGAGGAGGTATGTGTTCTGTTTCGGTTCAACTGTACCATCCATCTCTGGGCGTCTTTGAGGCTCCGGACATGGACGCCTCTATGGATGCCAGAGAGATGGGCGTCCGCTAGGCGTCCTGAGGCTCCGGGGTCCAGCGGAGATATGGACGTCTCTACGGACGCCTATACGGACGCCTATAGGGACGCCTAAATGGACGTCCGAGGTCGCGGCTTCCGTTCATGGACCTTTCCAGCCTGGCGCTCGTCAGCAGGGACCTTGGACGTCTGAGGTCGTGGTTTCCGTTCATGGACCTTCCCGCCTGTATCCGGGCATCCATGATCGGAGGCACCATTGCCTTGAGTGCCCGGCCGGACGTCCAAGGTCGTTGCTTGGACGTCCGGCCGGGCGCTCAAGGCATTGGGGCCTACAGGCGGGAAGGTCCATGAACGGAAGCCGTGACCTCGGACGTCCAAGGTCGCGGCGTCCGTTCATGGACCTTCCCGCCTGTATCCGGGCGTCCATGATCGGAGGCACCGCTGCCTTGGACATCCGGCCGGGCGCTCAAGGCAGCGGGGTCTGTAGAAAAGAACCATCCATTTACCTGGTGGAATGACATTTGAAATGGCAGGTACCAGCGCACCCTGGATACTGTATAGGTGCTGCATACCGCTCTATACAGTAAAATAGATTGCGAACGCCTACCGCTTCATTGACGCGCTTTGGACGCCGCTTGGATTTGCATCTAATTTGAATACTGAATCGAGCGGCTTGTGAACCAAGATGTGCACGCGGCAAACGAGCGGGCGCCCGGCACTGCCACACTTTTTCTTACACATCCTTACTGTATTGGCCCGCTAGAATTTAAAATTGTGAAAAACCATGCCAAAAAAGACAAAGAGATTTTACACTGCCAGACAGAAGTAACCTGACAGAGAAATCAGTGTTGAACATTTGAAAAGTAAGAATCATTCGAAAGTGAAAAGAAGACAACATAGCCTTTGATGGAAGCCTGCTTGGTAAGAATAAGACAATGAATGGAAGAAGCAGCGTATTTTCCTCGTGATCTTTTGTATGCATTTTGCTTTGAGGCAGTTTCAATGAACATAGTCCGGATTCAAGCAATTTATTTGCTCTCTCTGTTTCCCATGGATGGGAGATCTGTGGACCCACCCCCAATTACATCATCACTACAGTACCCCACAAATGTGTGCTCCTTCTTCACATTTCTTTTTGTTTGAATTTTTATATTTTGTATACTTTCACTGGAATGCCTGGATTTGAACCATTGTAATAGAAAAAACATCTCAGTAGGATGCGGCTGTATGGTGACTTTACCCAACCACAGTTACTGAAGCAACATGGTAGGTCTTCATTTCTTGTTCCCATTAAGTTGCAACTCTGTGCTGCTTTACTTAAAATATCTATGCTGTACTTACTGCTTGTTAAAGTAAAAGCTGTTAAAAAGTTATTTATGATTTATTATCTTTTGAATCCTCAATTTGCCTTTACTTAACAGAGACCTATGGTAGCTTTTAGACACAGATATGGTTCTGATAAACTTAATTTGTCATCCTGGATTTGCTGGGTTTTTTTCTTCTATACTCTGAGACACGTGGTGGTCGCTTAATGCTAATAATGAAAGAGAAATTTGAACCTTTTGAAGTATGGATTGATTCCATCGCTCCTTACGAGTGTATGCTGATTACCTAAAATATTATGAATGTTTGTTTGATCTATTATTCCCCAGAACGCTTAATATACAATTTCTCTCATATTAACCACTTTAAATGTTAACTTGGAAAGCACAGTAGCACTCGGGGATTTCAATATTCATGTAGATCAAAGACAGCTCTATGTAACTGCTGAATCATTTTTAATGACAATGTCTAGTCTTGATTGGGATCAAGTTGTTGATGGCCCTACACATAAGCAGGGTCATACATTGAATTTAATATTCTTTAATTCCAAATTTCTAGCTGATTCATCCTCTCAAGTAAAAATTTAAAAAATACCATTGTCAGATCATTATTTGATATCATATTCTTTCCCAGTTAGATCTTTAAAATCATTACCTGTTGTACCCAATTGTCAGACTTCCAAGCATGGGTATATGAACATTGACCAGGTTAAAGAGCTTCTGCTACGTAGGATATCTTAATTTGTATCAGATAATCCTGAGCAAACAATTGACTTTTAGCATTCTATAATTTTATCAGTTACAGTTTTAATTATGCCAGTGAAAACTATCCAGATTAGGTGGAATAAATTTGCCCCATGATTCATCTGCTCATTAAAAATTCTGAAGTAGAAAATGCAGTGCTGTGAGTAGAAATGGTATAAATTTCCCTCTCTGAATACAAAAACTGTTTATTTGCCAAAATTATCAATTTATTGGGATCAAATTAACTTAATATAAAAGGCCTACTTTTCTAATAAGATTCTTTCTGCAGGAAATAACTCATTAGAAATATCCCATCTATTTATTTATTTGCTGGTTTAAACATTGTTTTTCTGTGCCACACATTTAAAGCTCTGAGCGGTTTATATAACACAACCGTAATCATAAACAAGCACTGCAAGAATATAACAGACAACATGTAAAATGACTCAGTACCTAATCCATAACCTCAACATCCTAAAATAAATGCAAACGGATACTAGATTACATGCTTAACCCTTCACTATAGCGTTAGTTTATAAAAGCTTGCTCAAACAAATAGGTTTTAAATAATTTTTTAAACTTCTTTGTGCACAGACAGTCTCAATGAAACTGGCAATGAATAGTTAGACCTGCCACAGAGAATATCCTTTCTCAAACCTCAGTCAGTTTCACACAATGCACAGAAGTTAAATAGTTAAATATTTTACTACAAAATCAATTAATCTGACAGGTGATGCTGTATCAGTGTCATATTATGCAATGAATTTGCAACCTATTTTCATGATAAGAATGCAGTTCTTTGTAAGGTGTTTGATACAATTGATGTTTCCATTATATATAATTGCATTTATGCCCCTCTTATCTGTGAAACCTTGATACTGTTTCTGAGGATGGGATTGTTCAAATACTCACCTAAATGAATTTAACCGCTTGTCCACGAAATCCCTGTGCAACAGCTATACTAAAGGTATTTAAAAATGAAATATGCAAACCCATTGCGGCTATAACAAACATTTGCCTAATTTCTTAAACCAGGCCTCTGTCAGACCTATCTTGAAAAAACTCAATTTAGATCCTTCAGATCATGCAAATTATTGGCCAGTATCTTCGCTGCTATTTCTGGCAACAGAATCTGATTGATTTCTTTGATTGAGTGGCCAGAGAATTGGATCAAGGGTGTGCGCTAGATGTAGTGTTCATTGATTTCAGCAAACTGGGCAGGTCATTGATCTAGGGGAGGGGACATGGGGCAGGGAGCAAACAGCAGGGCATTGAGCTGGGGGAGGGGGCATGGGACAGGGAGCAAACTGGACAGGGTATTGAGTGGAGGGAGGGGGAATTAGGCAGGGTGCAAACTGGGCAGGGTATTGAGCGGAGGGAGGGGGCATGGAGCAGGAAACAAACTGGGCGGAACATTGAGCGAAGGGAGGGAGCAAACTGGGTATTTAGCTGAGAGAGGGGAAGAGCCTGGGAATGGGGGGAGTAAGCTGGGAGTTGAGATGGGAGAGGTGGATTGAGATGAGTTTGAGCCTGGGGAGAAGAAATGTTGAGGGCTGTGGGGTGTTTCAAGCAGGGTCAGATTTAAAATTATGGCGCCCAAAGTGGGCGGAGTCAAGATGGCCCCTTGCTAGGCGTGCTCGTCGGAGCTCCCACTATTCTTTTGCTTAGAGAAGAAATGTCCTTACTTTTTATGCCTCTGAAGTGAAAGGGGAAATTGAGGGCATATCCCTCAATGCTCTCTCTCCCCGCGGGACAAAGAAAAGTCACCGAGTGCGCTCACCTCGCTACGAAGCAGGAGAAGCCAGTCCCCGCTGCCGAGCATGGAGGAGAAGCCGCCGTCTCGCCTGGGGAACTTACACTGAGCCCTCCAATTCCGAGATCGCCACAGGTGATATCCTTGTTGCCGCCGCTGGATACTGCTATGGAACCTGCGAAGCTACAGTGCTCTGCGCGAACCATGGAGGGAGCAGAAGCGGCTGAGACACCCGGACGTTTAACATCTCAGGGAGCTATGGCGGGCCCGAACAGTGTTCTGAGCCCGGAGGGAAACCACCTAAATGGTGGTAAGACTTGTTTTACCTATATTATTAATCCCGGTATGCCAGCACTGGAGGATGTAACCCGGAGAACACAGCAGAGCTAGCTATGCCTCCCAAACCACCTGTGGTTACTTTGGACGCGATTTGGGAGTTGTTGGCCCAGCAAAACTTGGCAATCCAGGGGACTATGGTTCAAATCACCCAAATTTCTTCACGACTTGATTTGGTGACACAAGACCACAACCTGCAATTGACTGAGCAAAAGAATAAAATACAGCAGATGGAAATAAATATTAAAGAGGTCCAGAAATTACAAATAAACATGGTACAAGATAATACCACTTTGAATAAAAAGACTGATTTTCTGGAAAACTGCTTCAGGAGGTTAAATCTAAGACTGTTAAATTTCCCCAAAGTCATGGGGGAGTTGCCTAGAGTGACTCCACGCAGATATTTGATAGAGGTGTTGCATATTGCCTCAGAAGAGATTCCTGCCTTTAATAAGGTTTATTTTTTACCTTTCTCTCGATCACAAGGAGATGGAAATCAGAATCAGTTGGACTTGGGGAATTTGACAGCATTTTTAGAATCATCGGATGCAGAGATTGTGGGAAGAGCCACCTTGCTGATTTCCTTCATATATGAAAAAGATATGGGGTTAATTATGAAAAATTACTTCCAGAATATAGGGACCCAGTTTATGGGCCAAAAAGTCCAGATCTTCCCTGATCTGGCGAAAGCTACACAAGTGAGAAGGAGGGGGTTTTTGGCCCTATGACAAGATACTAGACTACTGGGAGCCACTTTCCAGCTAAGGTACCCATGTAGGTGTATCGTGAAATATAATAATAATACTTATGTTTTTCTTAACCCTGAACATCTCAAAGTGTGGCTTGATTCCCAAAATAGTCCAAATCAGTCCAATTTCTCTGCAGTAAATTAATGTAAGGAGGTATTAGCAAGCTATTGGCAATTTCTTATTTCTATTTGTTTTGAAAGATGATAGGCTTCATTTCTCTTTTTCTGACTACCGCCCCCAAATATTTTGTGGACTGTAAAATTATATCTTTTTCTTCTAATTTTGTTAAAGATCAGGTTGATCGTATAGAATTTGTTTCTGTAAGATTTCTGTGCAAAGATTGAAAGCTTTGTATTATTTTTGAAAATTTAATAAAGAGAAAAATGAAAAAAAAAAAATAAATTATGGCGCCCATATGTTGTGGTCTCTGCCGCTTCCCCTTCTCTAGCCCTGAACAGTGCCTACCTCCACTGCTGGAAACGCCACGTCCCGCGGTGCCGGGACTCCGACAACTCTGCCAGTTCCACGTGGCGGCCGCCATTGCCTGCCCGTCTCCCCGCTGCCTCGCGCGCACGTGAGGACGCCCACTTTGTGCGTACTGCTCCCGGAAGTCTGGCTCCGCCTGTGCTAATGACGCCACGCCCTAAGCCTGATATAACCAGTGTCCGGACTCCTTCTCCTTGCCTTGCAACGAGGTTCACTACTGCCTAGTAGTTCTGAGTTGCGCTTCGTCTGTTCCTCGTTCCTGTCTTGACCTTTGGATTACCTTTGACTTCGCTTCAGCCTGCTGCCTGCCTCAGACCTTGGTCCGTTCCTGACTTCGCTTCAGCCTGCCGCCTGCCTCAGACCTTGGTCCGTTCCAGACTTCGCTACAACCTGCTTCAGCCTACTGCCAGCTACAGACTCCGTTCCAGTCCACAGCCTGCTTCAGTCCACAGCCTGCTTCAGCCCACAGCCTGCTTCCATCCACAGCCTGCTTCCATCCACAGCCAGCGGCAGACTCCGTTCCAGTCTACAGCCTGTTCCAGTCCACAGTCTGCTACCGATTCCATCTAAGTCTTCAGCTTGCTCCTAGCCCAGCATTCTACAGACCCTGCCTTCCTGTCCGGCTTGCTACAGGTATCACTGCCACCCGCTGCCCTGTCATCAGCTGGCCCTCGACCTGTACTGCCGGTACACGGACTATCTTTCACTCTGGACTTTCCATACTACACTCCCAGCCCAGGCTTTACCTCCTATTGGACTGTGAGCATATATCCCAAGTCCCAAGGTTCCAGGACCCTACGGGCTCCTCCTGGGGGGTTCCTGGTTCCCGGGTGAACACCGCCAGCCTGTGGCTCCGCCTCCCGGCCTACCCTGTCATCCTAGGTGGGCCGGCCCAAGGGTCCACTACCCTGCCTGCAGTACCCAACTGCAACACCATAGGCGGAGAGCCAGGGGTGGAAGATTTTATCCCCAGAAATCCGACAACAGCAGGGGAAGTCCCAGTTTGTGGGTACCTTCAGAATTTGGCTCCCAAGGCACGTTCCTGTGTTGCCTATGCCTGACGTAATTTTACTGTATTCCTGGGAGATTTCTGCATCTTTGAGTAGTAAATCAAATATAATACCAAAAAAAATTATTTATTTAGTTCTTTTTTATACCAACATTCACGATATAGATCATATCATATCGGTTTACATGGAACAAGGGGTTATAACATTAACATAGAAGAAGAGGCAAAAAGTTACAATAACACAGGGGCATGGAAACTTGGGAGATGAAGAAGCCAGAAGCAGAAGATAAATGTAGTAAAAATGAATTATTACTCAAAGGAAATGATTGTATTGTACTTTGATTTTAAAATATTGATTGTGCACTGAACGTGCTGGAGGCTGGCTGTTTGGCTGTGAAGAGGTAAAATTTGTGGTCAACTATTCTGTATTTGGTGATGATCTCTGTGTTCTGCGAGTGTGATCGAGGTGAACTGATGTATTCTGCCCTGTGCATAGGGATCTCTATCAGTCTTGTACATTGTGTTTTCCCCAATGCAACTGTTGGAACCATGCACACCCCCAAATAGCAGGACAGTTAGGCCCACTCCAGGTACTAAATGGAAGAGCCTCAGGGTCCGTTGTAACACACCATATCTGAGGTCTGACACTGGAAAGTTTAACACACACACACACACACATCCTCAACGCAAGAAATAAACTGTGTGAGCCCTAGGTGAAATGTATTTTCCAGAGAGAGGCCTTCTTACCCTCCTCTTTATAGAACATATCGTGTATATATGACTTAGAGGCTACCACACCAAGCCACTTGAGATTTACTCTGCCACTCTGCCATATGTCTAAGCTGCCAGGATAGGACTCCAAAGATTCTGCCATTTATAGCTCGATATGTTTTATGTGCATGCATAGAAGTGGTGGCACAATTCAGCTGTTGATTTTAGGGGACAGATTTAGCTGCAAACTTTTGCTGCATCACTTGTCCACTACACAACCTTTGAATTAGGCACATCTGACTACTTGCAGCCTGCTCCTAACACCATGTCAGCAGCTGAGTGACAACTGAGGAGGAGTGAAGGGTTTGTGTAGGTTAGAGAATCCCCACAGCCCAAGAGCAGACAGCTAGGAGGCGTGCTGTTGCTTGGGACCAGGCAGACATCCACAGATTGGCTGCTCCCTGTACCGGCCTGGCATGTGGATCTGTGTAATACCTGTTCACTAGCGATCATCCTTAGCCTTGCACTCTTTTGTGTTGAGAGAGAAGCATAGAGAAAGTGGGAAGGAGAGAAAAGTGCATGGAAGAGATTGGAGGTGGGAGGGGATGAACGTGTTTCTGGGAGGGGGCTGTTGAGTCATCTTAGTTATGACAGGTTCCCTCAGAGTCAGATTTTCCCAGGTACACTAAGGAAACTCAATAATGCCCTTAGTTGTCATTTACGTCTGTTCAGCTCTTGCTTTTAATTTAATATTATATGTTGCCCACTTCTGTCCTAGCCTCATTTCTTCTCTCTAGTTGGATTAATTCTGATAATAGCCCCTATATGTTACACCCATTTTCAATGGGAAAGTATGCACATACTTTTCCCTTTGAAAATTATCCCAGCAAAACTATTTACACACAATTACATCTGCTAATTTTACTGGAAATTTACATACATTTTGAAAAAAGCAAATGTAAACCTCTTCCCAACCCCTACCCCCTTTATGCCTCACTGTGAGTAAACTTATGTGCATACAGGCTATAGGCAGTTAAATTTACCTGTATATTAGACGGGCGATTCTGCAACAAGCCATTTCTGCTGGGAAAACACTGTTTTACCCTCAAATTACCGTCCTTACATGTAAGGAAATGTTAGATTCATTTTCTTACACCTAATGTTATTGAGAGTCATTCCCTTCTTTTCATCTGGCTCTACTATTTTATTCCATAGTTTTAGGGTTTATGACCTTGACCCTCACTCTACAAGCTGAAAGAGTTATTAAACTATAGTAGAGGAAAATAGGAACCTAATGTTGCTATGATGTATTGAATTTGTGACTAAAACTGAAAAACATTTCCTCCCAGAAAATAAGGTAGTAAGAGGAAAGAAAATATACATTTAAATGACATACTGCAAAAATATGTCTATTGAAATTATGTTTGATAGTTTTAATGACTGAAGAAATAAACATAGAATTGGAATCATTTGTGAAAACAAACAAAAGTTCTATCAAATTTGAGTTGAAATGTATTTAAGACTGTTATTAGTTACTCGGATGCTTTATAATATAATGCTGATGTTCAGCATTAGTGTTTTACTAATAATTTACTAACTGATTCTCACGCATAACTTTTCCTTCAGTCATAGACACCACAGGCCACCAAGTAGATAGATTAGGACCAGCAAGGTATTACACCCTTGAAACCATCCAGGTTGATGCAGGTTGGTGGTGCAGGGTGCTGTCTAGGGAAGGGTTGAGGAGAAAACAAGGGATAGATAAAGGAAGTACAGATTAATGATACCACAGATCATAAGGTAACCAGGTTGTAACCAGCAGGCTGAGCTAGAAACCAACTGGATTGATGTGAACAGCAAGGTGATAGCTGTTTACTGTCCAGTAAGGCAATGAGGAGAAAACAAGGTGTAGATAAAATAAACACAACCCAGCAACAATGCAGGCCAAACAATAGATGGGTTGGAACCAGCAGGCTACTATCCCCAAGAAACCAGACAGATTGGTACTAACAGGTTGGTGGTGGCTAGTCATGGCTCAGCAAGGTTGAAGGAATACAGGTGGGCAGATATTCTAACAGTAGCCTCATTACTTTGGTAGCTGTTACAATTATATTATTGCAAATCTTGATGAAAAGACATGGGAAGAGGGACTGGGTGTAAGTTTATCTGCCCAGAAAGATAGAGAACCAATGAAAAAGAAAACAAAAACTGACTTTGATAAGGCGCAATATCCTGCAAGCAGTCAAGCTTCTAGCAATGTGGACCATAGTAACTGGGCAGACTAAATGGGCCAGTTGGCCTTTATTTGCTATTATCTATTATGGAGGCAATTTTCAAAAACCCCTGAGCAGGTAAGATAACGGGGTAATTTTACCTGGTTATCTTTAGTCAGATATTCAAGAAAGGTAATCTATAGTTTTCAGGCTAAATATCCAACTATATATCAAATCAGACAACATTTGTCTGGCTAGATTTAAGCCTGCTATTTGAGAAGCTGGAATTGATCAGTTAATTTTAGCTGGTTAATGCTGAAAATCTGTGCTAACCGGCTAAATAAAAAACCTTCCCCACCTATGTGTCTGACTCCATCTCCTTTCTAACCAGATAAATTTGTGCATCTTGCGCTTTTATCTACACAAATTTAGCCGGTTAGGGGGTGGTGATAAATTTTTAACCAAGTAGATTTATCCGGCTGAATTCTGAAGTTCGCCAGTTAAAACTTTTGAAAATCTCTTCATGACTGACTTAGGAGTTTCTCAGACAACAACCACATAAACCATTGGCATACCTCAGATAGACAACATAGCTCTCATCTGAAAAGAAGATTTGTACGCACCCCACCAGGACTTCAGCAACCTCCGCCTTTCCATAAAGATCATCCTCAAACATTCACATCTCCACCACATTATTTACTCTGCATTGCCTGCCTATTAAATTTAGAATACTATATAAATTCCTGTCCATTGTGCACTCCTTACTACATAATCCATCCTCAATCTGGCTTTGCACTATCCTTCGAATCTACAAACCATCTAGACACTTAAGATCTTTGAACAAAAACTTACTAGACATTCCATCGATACGCTTAGCACGTCTAAACATCACAAGAAAAAGAGCATTCTCAGTAGCTGGCTCGCAACTATGGAACTCATTACCTACTCCCCTTTGTCAAACCTCAAATCCAAAAGAATTTAAGAAATCACTAAAAACCTAACTCTTTACAAAAGCATTTGTCACCCCAGATACAAATCTTTCCTAACTACACAATGCAGGCAGTGAAAAGGCCATAACCCCCATCCATTTCGTGGCCCCCCCACCCCCCTCCCCACCCCGGGATTCCAAAGGCTCACGCAGTTCATTATTCGATAGCAGTTTTATTGGCTGGATATATTAATGGCCGCAGCCCATATGAATTACAGTAACAAGCAATAAATAACTATAACAACAAGCAACATTAGCATAATAAACAACACTGTAAAACTTTATTAACTTAACTACTAATTAACTCTTAGTGACCAGCGCTCCCATGCTAACAAGTGCTAAGCACATAATTCCGCTGAGGTGCATGCACACCCCCCGGCCGTAGAAGCCACAGTGTCATTGCCGGTGACCCGACCGTAGAAGTCAGGGTCATTTGGTCCGAGTGCCTCAGTACTCCTCCATGTCCCTCACCCCTCTTGGCCATCGAAGCTTCGAGGGTCTGTGTTGGGCCCCTGGCCCAGTCGGAGCTGCCTGCTCCAGTGGTCCGGAGGCCACTGGCCCCCGGGCCGTGCCCTACGTAACCTAAATGCGGGGATGTCGCTTTGCTGGTCACCACGCTAAGGTTCCCTGGTAGCGAATCCGCTTACCAGGAAACCCCTCAACCGCTCAATCGGCTGCGGCCATTAGCAGCAAGATAGCCTCGAATCCATCTTGGAGATCACTATTGAAAATATCCCACCCTATATCGGAGAGATGCACACCATCTGGCCTGAATAAACCTGGGCTTTCATCAAGTAAATTGTGCTTAAAACATAAACCATTAATTTTGGGCATGAATTTTGCAATCCACTTATTAATTTTCTTTCTAAGTTTTTCCATAGCATGGTGTGATCGCTCACCTCTCCAGATCCTACGGGGGGTGATATAGGACCAGACAATTACCAACTGTGGGAACATGTTATTCAGTGTAACCAAATCACTTTGTATTTTTTGTGGGAGTGCAACGCTCCTAGTGAGAGGCAGGTCGTTACCCCCAGATGTATGATTATAGCCAATGAGGGGGGGGGGGGTTGTTTTTTATTAGTTCAAGGACATTCGGCATAAACTGGTCCCACCTCATTCCCAGGATCCCTTTCCAAAGCAACGATACTCGATGCTCCGCCATGCCAAAGTGTTCGCCCTCCGGCCATTCGAGGGCCCTTCTATGTGCCCAACGCACAGAAGAGTAACCTATAATCCATGCGAAGTGCATCCACGGCCCTCGATCTGTCGGCAGATAAAGGTAGATAAAATGAGTCATGCTATATGCAATTGGTAAAATGATCTATCAGTCTCACATAACGGCTAAACTTTCCTGAGTGCCATCTGCCTATTGCCATTATCTCCTTGTCCTGCAATCCTAAGCTTGCAGCCATGGTTGCCGCCCCTATACGGAAAGAGTGAGACGAGTAACGTGCTACTCCAACTCCTGCTGCTTGTAATGCCTTGTGGAGGACCTGATTAAACTGGTATCGGGTTAGTGAGCTGCCTCCCTCGTGTATAAGCAATTGCCTGCCGCACGCATGTTATAAAATCGGGCGTAGATTTGTGCGCGCCGGGTTGCGCGCACAAATCTACGCCCACGCATATGTTAGAAAATCTGGCCGAGAGTGCGCAGACAGCTCGCTAATGCGGAGGGCCACATAAAATGACAGGGAGAATGCACATTTAAATAAATTAGACTCAAAGGCATCCGAGCAGACGACTTCCAAGGACCCAAAGATGTTTCTCAGGATGTCCAAAGTAATGGCCTTCTAGCATCCTGTGTCTTACCAGCCTCCCTATGCCAACCTAACATAGCCCTCTTTATCGGGAATAGTGAGGTGCAGCTGGGGAATCCTAATTTTCTGGAAAAGAAAGACAGGCTAGCTAGGCAGTTTGCCACTGCGGCTCTGGATTTTCCCTGGTTCTTGCAGTGTAGTATGTATCTCGATATGGAGGACACCGAGATTGGCCACTTAGCAATTTCTTTTATTTCAGTTATCATGAAGCTCTGGAAGTCTAGCAAGGCTTGTTTATAACTCCGTCGTGTATTTTCCGGTAAGGATCCCAACATTAAGTCCCAAAACGCGGGGGGCCAAGTTGCCAGACCTCCTTGGGTATGGGTGTTGGTAGACGATCTGCCATTGGGGCGTGACATCGGAACGTTGTCCACTGGAATCGGGAAAGAGAGTCCGCAATGTAATTGTGTACACCAGGGATGTGCACAGCGCAGCAAGTTATATTAAAACTCAAGCAAATAAGCACTAACTGCCTCATGAGAACATTACATTCAAAAGTGCAAGCAGAAAGCGCATTAATAACTTGAACAACAGCCATGTTGTCTGATCTAAAAACAATATGGGACCTGACGAGTGACTCCCCCCATATCTTGAGGGCGACTATGATTGGAAACAACTCAAGAAAGGTTAGGTCCTTGGCGATCTTGTGTTACAACCAATGGGGCGGCCAGCATTCGGCACACCAAGCACCTTTGAAATAGATGCCGAAACCAATGCCTCCTGAAGCATCTGTAAATAGCTCCAGTTCACTATTCTGCCTAGGTGGATCCTGCCAAAAGGTGACATCATTAAACTCATTCAAGAATATTTCCCAAACAATTAAATCCTGCTTGATTGCGCTAGATACCTGTATGCGATGATGCTTCTTGAGAAAACTAGTGGTTGCCAAGGAAAGCCTGCACAGGAAAGCCCTGCCCATTGGTATAACTCTGGAAGCAAAGCAGAGCAAACTAATAAGGGACTGAAATTGTCGCAAGATGGCCTTTTTAATGCCGCGCATCTCAGCAATAGCCTCGCGCAGCTTGCATACTTTATCTGCGGGGAGTCGAGAGATCTGTGCCTCTGCATCTATCCCTAGGAATGTTATTTTTCTAGCTGGCCCTTCAGTTTTTTCTTCTAGAGGAACGCCAAAGTATCTCGCGACACTTTTGCTGCAACCAGCAGGTTGTTGCAATCAGCGCCATCTCGCCCCACCAGCAGGAAATCGTCAAGATAGTGAACCAGCTGCTGAGAACCCGATTGCTGTTCGATGATCCACTGCAAAAAGGAACTGAAAAGCTCGAAGAATATGCAGGAAATCGAGCAGCCCATCAGGATGCAACGATCGTAATAAAATTGCTCTCTAAAATGAAAACCCAGTAAGTGGAAGGACTCCGGGTGCACTGGCAAAAGGCAGAATGCAGACTCTAGGTCCACCTTTGCCATTTGCAAGCGGCATCCTGCATTTTTGATGATACTAATGCCGGAGTCCAAAGAAGTATAAGACACCGTGCATAAGTGAGGGTCTATTTCATCATTGACCAAATTACCAGGGGGGAAGGAGAGGTTGTGTATGAGCTGGTAGCGGCCCGGCTCTTTTTTGGGTACCAAGCCCAGAGGGGAAACTACCATGTTCAAAAAGGGGGGGCAGGCGAATGGGCCCGCTACACACCCTAAAACCAATTCTATTTGAATTTTCTTCGCCGCCTCCTTCTCATGTAAGGATAGGGAATGAGCGTTGCAAGGGGGGAAGTGAGGAGCAACGTATTGACATGGGATTCTAAAGTCGTAAGTGAAGCCATTAGAAATCTGTAGAGCTTTGTTGGGGAATGGATAACATAAGAACATAAGAAAATGCCATACTGGGTCAGACCAAGGGTCCATCAAGCCCAGCATCCTGTTTCCAACAGTGGCCAAGCCAGGCCAAAAGAACCTGGCAAGTACCCAAAAACTAAGTCTATTCCATGTTACCATTGCTATTGGCAGTGGCTATTCTCTAAGTGAACTTAATAGCAGGTAATGGACTTCTCCTCCAAGAACTTATCCAATCCTTTTTTAAACACAGCTATACTAACTGCACTAACCACATCCTCTGGCAACAAATTCCAGAGTTTAATTGTGCGTTGAGTAAAAAAGAACTTTCTCTGATTAGTTTTTAATGTGCCCCATGCTAACTTCATGGAGTGCCCCCTAGTCTTTCTACTATGCGAAAGAGTAAATAACTGATTCACATCTACCCATTCTAGACCTCTCATGATTTTAAACACCTCTATCATATCCCCCCTCAGTCGTTTGTTTATGTACATTGTACAAAGTTTTTATCAATATTTTATTGCTAGACGGTATATAATAATTTAAAATAAATAAATAAATGAAGATCAACTTCTTAGACACCACTGTAATCACTTTTTTGACATACACGTTCTCAATTGAAGCAGATTTTTGTAAATTAAAGTTGCAGCTGGAATTATTATTTATCAAGCTCAGTAAAAACCTTTCTGACAGAAATTTTTCTAAGTCCTAAACTTAGGTAAATCAAATCCTTGATTAATACTGTTCTTCTCTCCTATTATCTACTTTAAGATAATTTTCTTCTTTGTTCCCTCATCTCTTCTGTAACAGTATGTTTTCTAGGTTTGGATAGGAAGAAGTAGATGATAGCTCTATCTTGAGCCTCTCTCCTTTACCTCTGGGGAGGCCGCTTTCCTGCAGATTCTGACTTCTGGAATTACATTTGCTGTATCCATTGTACATTTGATAAATATACTCATCAGCCCACCCAACACTGATTGGCATACTCTCTTCAGTATTTTGTTTTCACTTATTAAAGGCAAGCTTTTTTTCTCAGAAAGAAAAGCTGTTTATGGATGTCGCTTTAATGTTTAGAGCGAGACTCAGCAATCTTTTATCTCTGTTAAATGACAGGTTGATACATGAGGGCCTTTAATCCTTACTTCTGGAGATCTCATTGTTTTCCTCTAAACTGTTTCCTCAGTATTAGAAAGGAAATAAAAGGATGTTAAACGTAAAAACTCAAATTCAGATTAATATGCTTTCCAGCACATTTAAGTTTTACTCCATCATGCTCCTAATCCTGACCTATACACCTGAAAATGTTTCAAGACATGTGAATACCAATCAAAACTACAACATTTCTTCATGTAATAAAAGAATTAAAAATGATTTAGCTTAATAAATGAATTGAAATTTTGGGAGAAAAGCAAATTATTGCAGTATAAAACTGAGTAATACAAAGGGGCGGATTTTAAAAGCCCTGTTCGCGTAAATCTGCGGCGTTTCGGGGGCGGGCCCGGGGGCGTGGTTTTGGCCCGGGGCGGTCCGGGGGCGTGGCCGTGCCTTCCGTAACCGCCCCCGGGTCGCGTCTCGGCGCGCTAGCGGCCCGCTGGTGCGCAGGGATTTACTTCTCCCTCCGGGAGGCGTAAATCCCCGGACAAAGGTAGAGGGGGTTTAGATAGGGCCGGGGGGGGGTGGGTTAGATAGAGGAAGGGAGGGGAAGGTGAGGGGAGGGCGAAAGCGAGTTCCCTCCGAGGCCGCTCTGATTTCGGAGTGGCCTCGGAGGGAACGGAGGCAGGCTGCGCGGCTCGGCGCGCACCGGCTGCACAAAATCGGCAGCCTTGCGAGCGCCGATCCAGGATTTTAGCAGATACGCGCGGCTACGCGCGTATCTACTAAAATCCAGCGTACTTTTGTTTGCGCCTGGTGCGCCAACAAAAGTACGCGAAGGCGCACTTTTTTAAAATCTACCCCAAATTGTCTACTCCAAGGGTAGGCAACTCTGGATTTCGAGTACTACAAAAGTCTGGTTTTCCGAAAATCCATAATGAATATACATGACATATATTTGCATATAATAGAAACCGTGCATGCAAATATCTCATGTATTTTCATAATAGATATCCTGAAAACCAGGCCTGTTTGTGGTCCTCGAGTACCAGAGTTGCTTACCCCAGTCTACATTGATTTAACAAAATACTATCTAAATGTGCTGTGATTCCTGTAAAAATGTAAATATGGAAAAATTGATTGACCTTCATATTTTGGGTTATGAAATCTGTAACATATGTTGCTGAGAAAATACATACAGGGGCAGATTTTATAATCTGCACGCTCGAGGTACATTTGTGCGTGTTACCCGGCGCGAACAAATGTACACCTGATTTTATAACATGCGCGCGCAGCCGCACGCATGTTATAAAATCTGGGGTCGGTGCGCTCAAGGGGGGTGCACACTTGTTCACCTTGCGAACACCGAGCCCTAAGGGAGCCCCGATGGCTTTCACTGTTCCCTCCAAGGCCGCTCCGAAATTGGAGCGGCCTCGGAGGGAACTTTCCTTCCACTCCCCTACTTTCCCCTCCCTTCTTCTATCTAACCCACCCCCAGCCCTACCTAAATCCCCCCCCACCTTTATTTCAGGATTACTTGTACACACCGGCCGGCTGCCGGCTCGCCATCCCCCCGGCAAGGCCACTGTGCCGGAGGCTTCGGGACTGCCCCGGACCGGCACCCCGCCCACGCTCCTGCCTCTTCCGCCCCTTTTTGAAAGCCCCGGGACATACACGCATCTCGGGGCTTGCGCGCATCGCCGAGCCTATGCAAAATAGGCTCGGCGCACGAAGGGCCACTTTCTCGGGGTTATGCGCGTAAGTAATGCCCCTAACCCTTTGAAAATCTGCCCCACATGGTACTGAACTCATAAAATAAGAATATCCAATAATAGGAACCTGGTTCTACCAATCTTGTTCTCTCCACATATCTCCATGTTCCTCTTATCCCTCCATATCTCAGGGGAGGCACTTAAATGGATATTTTTGAAAAATCGAAACAATGCACATAAGTTTGCCTTAAAATACAGCCTGCATAAAAAGCAGGTGCAAATTTATATAGGTACTATTCTTGGGGCAATAATCATGAAATAGTTTTGTTTTGATTATTTCAGCAAACCTGCATGTATAACTTACCTGCTATCATTTGCCTAAATGAAAGTAGGTCAGTCTTATTCTCGAATATGCTAAATAAGTATTTTATGAAAATGTTAAAAATTCCAAAAGAATCTAGCCCTCCGATATGCAGGGCCTTTTATCTTTCTCTATTTAGAAAAAAAGAAAATGCTGAGGAGTCAATTCAGACTTCTTAGTCATCATAGATTTGACCAGTACTTTGGAGAAAACAAGGGAGGATTCAATTTTACCTTTTCTGTTGACAGTAAATTTTGTACATAACCCTTACATTGATTGCGTACATAGGTTACATTTGTTTTTTTGGACACAAAGTTGCAGTTTTCCTAGATTGTAAAAATGTAGTTTTTCCTGATGTGGGCAAGTCCACCTAGCAGAAAAAAGAAGCAATTTCTTCTTATATGGCCTAAAGTTTTGTATATTGGGTCTCTGTTCTGGTTAAATTTTTGATTAAAATGTGTGATTAAATTTCAAGGTGTCAGTTAAATCTCTGAGCTTTCTACTTTTTGAAGTATTCAGACAGTAAATGTAGTTCCCCTAGCTGCTTCTTTGATGGGTGATAATTCAGAGAAACTGAAACAAATCACAATGAATCTAGAAAAGGTGCTAGAACAAATTGACAAATTCAAAAGCAGCAAATCACCAGAACATGATGGTATTCACCCAAGAATTCTAATGGCATTTCAAAACTATATTGAAGTACTAACTCCTCTCCAACCCTGCCTCCAGGAATGTCTCTCCTATTTGTACATAAAGTTACACACATAGTGGCGCTATGTGCATAATTTTATACACAGATAGGGTAGGCAGTCAAAGACTCCATTTCTGCATGTAAAACACTGTTTTATGCATGGATATGGCTTTGACAATTGCCCTGTAAATGGTCAGTTTTCACTACTGAAAGAGGTGGAGTAGAGAGCCCCATGTATCGGTTCTGAGGCTGGTATTGTTTAATAAAATCATTATTGATCTGGAAAAGGGGAGCAATTTGTGAGATATTCAGATCTACAAATGACACAAAATTATTCAGAGGAATTAAAACACAAGCAGACTGTGAGGAAATCCAAGAAGCCTTTGCAAGTCTGAGAAAACTGGGCATCTAAATGGAAGATTAAGTTTAGGGTCTAATTTTCCAAAGCATTTACCCACTTAAAACAAGGTTTTATGTACCTAAATGTGCTTTTAAGAATTGCCCAGGGAGTTGTGCTTGTGAAAGTACATACAGAAGCGATTCCATGCATACTTTTATGCAAACTTGAAAAAAAGGTTTCAGGGATGGCGATGGAGTGGAGATAGCATTTAAACACACATTTTCAGTTTTTGAAAGCTTGCATCTACCTATGTGCACACATGTATACATGCTAACAAGCAAGTGCAAATGTGTGTGTGTATGTGTATAAGTCTACTTTAAAAATTTGGGTTGAAGTCTGCATGTACTTTGTGCATTCAGATTTTATCCCTCTGCAGACCACTGAAAAGTTACTTCTGAATGTAGAAAAGAGCAAAGTGATGCACATAGCGGAAAAAAAAATCATAAATATGGGATAAATAATCAAAACTGGTTGCCTAGGTGCCAACTTTGAGGATACTTTTTATTTGCAGAGTTATGAGTACATTTTTAAAGGTGTTACGTGTGGGAAAATTGGCATTTGTGTTACATGTAGAAAATTGGCATTTTACATGGATAAGTAACCTATATTTATATATATGGTATTTTATATACATCAAACGTATGCGTAGATTTTCGGTTTCATGTGCACATTTACTAGCACAAAAAAAGGGCCAATCTGGGACATTCTGCAGCGGGGTCAAGAGGCACACACAGAAGTTGTTGTTCTATAAGTGATTTATGAAACTACATTAGCCAACTTATTCGTGCAATTTCACACCTGCTAATTGATTTGGCAAGTGAAATTGGACTTGTCTGTTGTCTTCTATTTTTGGGTGGGAAGTCTGGGTGAATTTGGGGGGGGGCGTTCAGGATGAAGTACTCAGTCTGAACTGTACACAGATTTAGTGAACTGGCAGTGACAAAGTGGTGATTTCAAGTACGGGTGCATATTTTAAAGTATACCTGTCTCTGTGTATAAATCTGTGATTTACACGGTCATGTTTTGGTTTTTTTTGCATAAAATAGGTAGAGAAACTAAGCGCTTTTATTGAATTGTAAATATTTGTGCTTACTGAAACCTATGCATTACTTTCAGAGCTCTACCTCTGTATTTTAAAAACTGTGCAGCAACCTGCTGTAGTTTATAAAATACTAGGATAAATCTCTGTGCGTTCACTTACGCACACAAATCCAGTAATGTGAATAGGTTTGAAAGTTATCCTTCCTGTGTCATAATCAAAGCAAAACTATACAGGTACTTACCCAACAAAAAAAATTCCCTGCAGGGATTTGCACCTGCTTTCTATGTGGGTAAGTTTTCAGCAAAATACACATTCTTTTGTATAATCAAAACTATGAGCCTGATTTTCAAAAGTATATACACACTTAAAACTGAGTTTTACACGTGTAAATGTGCTTTACCCATATAAGTGTGCTGTTAAAAATTGCTACAATATATGCCATTGAATTGTCACTAGGTTTTTACCTGCATTGTGTCCTTAATGCAGGTAAATAGCTTTTGAAAATTGTTATGATATTGTGTTTGAAAATTCACTTGGCATTTGAAAATTCATTTGTCTGTGTGTTGTTCAATTTACCATCCTTGCCTCAACTTCCGGAACAGCATCTTTAGCCTGTGAATAAAAGTAGACATGTTTTTGAGCAGGTTGGGCAATTTTTAAAGCCCCAAATGTTAGGAATCATTTGGAAAGGAATAGAGAACAAAACTGAGAATGTGCTAATGTATCTGTACAGATATGTGGTAAGACCAAACCTTGAGAACTTTGTAAAGTTTTAATCTCCCCATCTCAAAAAAGATATATTAGAACTATTAAAGATATTGAGGAGAGAAACTAGAAAGATAAAGATGTTGAAATAACTCTTTAATGGAGAAAGACAAAACAGGTTAGGACTCTGCAGCCCGGAGAAGAGATGGCTGTGTGGGGATATGATAAAGATTTCTAAAATCATGAGTGGTAGTTAACTTGTTAATAAGGATTGGTTATTTACCCTTTCAAATAGTATGAGAAATAGGGCACATTCCATGAAATTAAGTGGTAGTAGATTTTAAATAAATTTAAGAAAATAGTTTTCAGTCAACACACAGTTAACCAGTGGAATTAGTTGCTAGAGGAAGTGGTCAAGGTTAATAATTTTGCTGGGTTAAAAAAGGTTTGGACAAATATATGAAAGCAATTTCATTTATGAGTAATAAATTTATAACAATGGCTCACTTCCTCAAATTTTTAACAAACTAAAGAAGTTTTTTATAATACCTTTGAGGATAATTGCTAAAAAGCAATAGCTATGACTTTATATTTTTTCAAACAAACTCTCCGGGTATGGTATCAGAAAAAAGTGCTCACAGTCTCACAGGCTCTTGCCCTATACAGGGCTACAACCCTTCTCATGTATTGGCACTGCTGAATCACGTCATCTACCATTTACCACGGGAGCGTTTAACTTTTTTTCTATGTTTACTTTTATCCCATTTAATTTATGGGATAAATTAAATGGGGTAAATTAAATGGGATAAAAGTAAACATAGAAAAAAAGTTAAACGCTCCCGTGGTAAATGGTAGATGACGTGATTCAGCAGTGCCAATACATGAGAAGGGTTGTAGCCCTGTATAGGGCAAGAGCCTGTGAGACTGTGAGCACTTTTTTCTGATACCATACCCGGAGAGTTTGTTTGAAAAAATATAAAGTCATAGCTATTGCTTTTTAGCAATTATCCTCAAAGGTATTATAAAAAACTTCTTTAATTTATGAGTAATAGCCAGGTAAACTTGCCCTCATGCAGGAATGGCCAGAGGGTGAATTGCTCCATGCCTTCTCCCGTGGCCCATGTTGTGCAGTGATCCGGAAGATTGAGGGTCACAGGGGGTTGATGCTTCTAGTGGCACCAGATTGGCCCAGGAGACCATGGTATGCAGATCTGCTAAGGCTCCTGGTAGACTCCCTCCTCTGGCTTCCGGGGCACATGGATCTGCTGTGGCAGGGGCCTGTTCTTCACGAAGATCTGACTCTGTTTTGTCTTCGGTATGGCCCTTTAGAGCGCTCGCTTGTTGAAGTTTGGATATTCTACTGTGGTGATTGCCACCTTGCTACGAGCGAGAAAGTTCTCCACTTCCTTAGCCTATGTGCGGGTTTGGTGAGTGAGACTTGGTGTGAAGATCAGGGGGTTGTTTCTCGTTCGGTTAAGATCCCGCTCATTTTGGAAATTTTGCAGGATGGATTGAATAAAGGGTTGGCCCTTAATTCCTTAAAGGTACAGTAGCAGCTGTTGCCTGTTTCAGGGGTCATGGGAATGGTTGCCCCTTTTCGGCTCATCCAGATGTGGCCTGTTTCTTGAAAGGAGTGAAACATCTTCATCCTCCTTTGCAGTTACTGGAGCTCTTATGGAGTCTTAATCTGGTTTTGGATTTCTTAATGTGCTCTACATTTCGACCAATGCGTAACCTTTCCTTGCAGTTATTGACATTGAAAATGGTAATTTTGTTAGGTTTGCTGCTCGGAGTTAGCAATCTGCTAAGACTTAGACTGCAGAGTTAGCAAACTGTTAGGGTTGCTCCTCCCTAGGGGAGGAGTTAGCAGTCTGTTAGGAATCTCCGTGAGGAGTTAGCGATCCTGTTGAGTTTTGCTCCCCAAGAGGGGAGGAGCTAGCAATCTGTTAGCGACTCTGCTAGGGTTAGCAGTCTGTTGGCAAACTGTTATAGGGTTGCTCCCCAGAGGGGGGAGGTCAGTAATCATATAAGATCTGTTCTTCCAGAGGGGAGGAGTTAGTATCTGTTATGGATCTCCGCACCAAGTGGCAACCTGATATACGAGAGTTCCCCTGAAGGGAAGTGTTGGCAATCTGTATGGTTCCTGCTAAGAAGTAGCAATTGGTTATGATACAGTTCCTGAGGGAGGAGATGTTAGCAATAGTTGAGGGTTAGACTGCAAGGTAGCAGTTTGTTGTACTCAGCTCTTGAAGTGTGAGAGATGAGCACTCTAATGTAGAATGGTGAATCCTTGGGCCGATGGCAGATGACAGCACCCCCAGGAGGATATCATGAGAGGAACCACCGACTAGGCTGGAGTATGGAGACAGATACAGATAGTTCTTTATTAGACAGGTAGTAGAACCACCAGAGGTGGTAGTAGTGAGCTGATGTGCCCGGCAGGGCTGAAGTCCTTCAGATCCTGGAACTTCTATCTTCAGGTTTGCTGAGCTGTAGAGAGAGACTCATAGATAGTGAGTAGACAGGGTATGCTGGATACATAACTAGAAGTAGATGATACCCTCACATAGATTAATAAGAAGGCTCAGTAACTGGAGAGAGTTAGGCCCTCGAGGAGCGAGTACCTGGTTCCAGGGACAGCTGTGAGAGAGCGATGGTAACTCACTGTTATCCATCTCTGTAATGGTTTCTTAGGCAATAGAGAATAGTTAGTATATTCAGGAACAGGAGCCTCTAGGCGAGTACTGGTTCCTATATGCAAACTGAAATAAGAACTCACAATATCTGTATATGAAATAGCTTCTGAAATAGAAGAGAGTCTTCGGAGGGTTTTAGGAACATGGGCCCTCGAGGAGCGAGTACCAGTTCCTATCTGCAGTCTGTAATAATAACTCACGATCTCCGTACCTGCAATAGCGTCTTAGACAGAAGAGAATCTTCAGAGTTCTAGGAACATGGGCCTTCGAGGAGCTAGTACCGGTTCCTATCTGCAACTGGAATAGAACTCACAATGTTCATGTCTGCGATCGCTTTCAGGCAATAGGGAGTCTTCTGAGCGTTCAGGGACATAGGCCCTTGAGGAGCGAGTACCAGATCCCGTCTTAGCAATCTGAAAACAAGAAGAGAGAGTGGGGCCTACGAGGAGCGGGTACCCCTGGTAAGTTCGAAGAGGCAGAGCAGCGGAGAATGAAGCGGGTCGAGATGATCCCCACAATCAATCCCTTGCTAACTTGATTCATAAGCGTAAGCAAAGACCTTTTATGTTGGAAGCGGATGACGTCACTACGGGGGGATGCCCCCGAGGTTCGCACCCTTGCTGGTACAAACTTCGGAGCGCATGCGCGCGACCTATGTCATAATGAACATGGCGGATCCGCAGCACCAGGCCAGCCCGGGGACTCCGGGAAGAAATGTCGAGGAGAAGCTGTGGCAGCAACTGTCCATCAGTCCCGAAGGGAATCGCCTCAGAGGTAGTGGAGCGAGGGCAAGAGCAGGCATGAATGCAACAAATTTCTTGTAGTAATTTATTCTCACATGTAGAGTTTCTGAGCTGCAGACCCTGTCTTTCTGGGAGCCATTCCTTCAGGTAACTCCAGGAGTGATACAACTGTTCCTTCCGTTTTGGAAAAAGTGGTCTCGGATTTTCACTTGAATCAGACTATTTCCCTGCCATCTCTGGTTAGGGAGAGAGATGTGGAGGAATATTGCCAGTTGCGACCCTTGAATGTCAAGAAACATATCATGGAGGTTTCTAAACCTGGCTTTGCAGGCTACAATAGTTTGCTGGATTAAGGAGGCAGTCATGGCTGCATATGTGGTTGCTGAGCAGCTGTTGCCTAGTCAGATTAGGGCTTATTCCACTAGGGCTCAGGCAGTGTCATGGGTGGATTTATTTATTTATTTATTTATTTATTTATTTATTTTATTTATACATCTTTATATACCGACTTTCAAGTACACGTCAAGCCGGTTTACAATTGTTGAATTTGCAGTAGCAAATTCCAAATACCAAAACAAATCTAAACTTATCTAGGTTACATTCCTTTAATAATATCATAAAATTGTATTTAAAATTAAACATTAAACAGTTTTAACAACTAAAATATTTAAAATAATCTAACCTCTATTACCCCAAGTCCCCAAAACCCTCTCCCTCAACCAACATAGTGGTTAATAATTAAGTCCTCCCTTCCTCCAAACACTTGCTCTAAAAATCAGCTAGCTTACTTAAATGCCTGCTGAAATAACCAGGTCTTTATCTGCTTCTTGAAGCTACCAAGGTTATCCTCAAGGCGAATATCAACTGGTTGAGAGTTCCATAACTTAGGACCCGTCAGGGAAAGTGACCTTTCTCTGACTGATCCCAGGCACACCAATTTTGGAGATGGAATCGTTAATAAAGATTGTTTTATCCCATTGACATTTGCCGAGCTGCGAAGTGGTCCTCCTTACACACCTTTTCCAGATATAATCATCTGGATGTGCAGGCCTGGGAAGACGCAACCTTTGCACATGCGGTTTTGATTGGACCGAGGGCAGCCTCTTGCCCTGTTCGGGAGTAGGTTTGGTACATCACACTTGTTCTGGATCCAGCTGTCTAAAACTAAGAAATGAGAAATGACTACTTACCTGATAATTTCCTTTTCTTTAGTGTAGACAGGTGGATCCACCTTCCTGCCCTTGACTGTCGATGGGTTGTGATATTGTCCTCCTGCATGACTGCTTGTTTCCAGGGCTTACTGGTAAGTGTTAATCCAGTCTCTAGTCTAGTGAATTTCATTCTTTGTCTGAGCTCAATGTTTACTGTTGGCTGAGTGCTGAAATGGTTATCTGTTATAAATCAAGTTTTGGTGGTCTGTCCGCAGTTGGCTTTTGCAGAGAATACTGGCGGGCTGATGTCACTGCAGGGATATATATACTGTGATGTCAGCTTTGCTCCCTCTCCATCTGCTGGTAGAGATGCATACCCCACTTGTTCTGGATCCACTTGTCTATTCTAAAGAAAAAGAAATTATCAGGAAAGTAGTAATTTCTTATTATTGAAAAATGATTAAAATCAACAAGACTAATATCAGACAGAGCCAGAATTTAAGATTAAAAAGTAGGGGGTCTATATTCAGCTGCTGAGCAGCTGGAAAAATTAGCCAGATAAATTTATCAAGCTAATAGTCGGGTTATTCAACTACCTTAAAATTAACTAGATAAATTAATCCATGTAATTTTATAACAGTTCTTCAGCTGCCTTAAATTTATTCAGCAGTTAACTGGCTAACTCTGAAAATCAGAAATGGCATTCCACTTCAGAAATTCCCCAGACTGCTTCTGACATAGCCAGATAAGCAGTTATCCGTCTATGCCAGGAACAATCAGATTGGTAGGATTTTAAATCCTGGCCTTAGTCCGGCTAAGTGCCAAACTTAATTGCTCAAACATGCTGGCTCAGTTTTTAGAATGGATCATTTAGAGAGGGATCATGATCCAGTAACTCTGGAAATCTATTCCAGGTATATGGCATAGCAAGATGGGAATTAACTTGTTTTATTTGTACTGGGGTCTCTGCATTAAGCAGGTTTTGCGTGCATGCAAACAGCTTGATGTGTACTAATAGCTTAATATTCAAGAAAAGCTATGTACCTAAATTTAAGCATCTATGTTAGGTATCTATTTCACCACATAACGTAGGAGCCTAAGTTCAACTGAAAATATGAGCCTAACTGCAGCATCTAAAAATGAGGTTCCCAAATTAGCCTACTATGTATTTACCTATTCATTAATCTTTGTAATAAGGTTCTTCCAGTGTCTGCAAATATTAATGCATGGCTTTGCACATGCTTTTGTGCGCACAAATTTACTCCTTATTTAACAAATGTTTAGTGCACAAAAAATGTGCATATAACTGTTAAACAAGGCATTAGCTATTACTCCTTATTGCAGAGAGGTGCATATTTTTAACACACTGGAAATTTAAATTCTGGTCAGAGGTAGACTAAAGTTTATGGGATACTGCATTCATGGTGTGGAAAACTTGTAAACTAGAGTGCATGCAAGTTATAAAATAGCCTGGTCCTACCACATATGCACCAAATTTTAAGTGGGTGCATGCATGGGCGCGCAAATCCCACTTCTACCATGTAAGTTGGGGGGTTTTAAAAGAGGCATACACCGACACCATTACCACCAATTCATACACCAATTCGTCCAGTTAACAGCTAGGTCCTCCAGACCCTCCTGGTTTGATAGCCTATACTCTCCCCCAGTTACCTCAGACCCTTTAAGCTTCTCTGAAATGGCTCGATTTTTTTTTTTAACTATACGCCATCCATAGCAGAAGTAAAGTTACGTGTGTATGTCTTGGCCAGGACCTGACATGCCCATGCCCCATCCAGACAGCGCCCACATCCCGCCCCTTTTTGAGATATATATATGCACAGCTGTATTTATGCATGAATCTGGATTCTTTTTCAAATACAGTCAGTGAGAGCGAGCCCGACTTAGTTGCGCATCCCCTAATTAATGCTCGTGCTGGGCTTTTAAAATTCATCTTTATGTGTCTAAATCATGTTTTATATGCAGAGAACATGCTTTGTACACAAATTCAGGTCCTTATTCAAAAGGCTTACCCGGCCATATTTAGCCCTTATCCGGCTATATTTAGCATTTACCCAGCTATAATTTAGCTGGATAAGAAGGGGGCATTCTGTGGGTAGGAAAGAGGCGTCTAGAGGAGGAGCAGAGTTAGCCACATAAGTTAAGCAGCTAACTCTGATATTCGGAGTTAACTGCTTAACTTATACGGCTACCTCTGATCAGGCCATAGGGCCCAGCTAGACAAAACCTACTAACTTTACGATAGCCGGGTATATTTAGCGGCACGACTATGCTGCTGAATATACCCTGCTAGTTAGCCAGATATGTTCATCTGGCTAACTAGCCGAGCTGAACAGCTGCTGAAAATCGACCCCATCGTGTTTTATGCACACAGAACATGGTGCACGTAACATGCTTTCTGTGCATATAAAATCATGGTTTATGTGTGCTAAGAAGATAATTAAAAAAAATGTCTTATTATATTGGGGCCTAAGTTAAGTGCCTAGATCATTTGCCTTACCGTGGTGAAGGCTTGCTCCAAACTACGGTATATAAAAACCGTCAAATAAAATAAATAAATAAATAATATGCACATTGAACAGGTCTTTGATATTATTACTGGGTACAGGCCAAAATTTGCAAGTTACGCAAATGAAATGACCAAATGTCAGATGCAGATTAGGCTTTAGCATGCACACAAGAAATAGCATGGTGTGTGTGCTATTTCACACATGCTCAGTAAGGCCTACAATTTAGCACCTGCTCAGAATGGGTGGGCATGCTAATATTTATCTGCTTCCAGGGGAGGAGAGGGGGACTTGTTTTAGCATATATTTTAGTGCATAAGCCCTGTAGTGTGCAAAGCAATTTGTGCCAGAGCCAAGTGAAGGAGACTGACTTGTCTGTAAGAGCAAAACAAGAGCCATGTCAAAATTAAGTAGCACAGAACAATATCAATGGGAGCTAACCCCATAGCTTGCCCATAAGCTATAGGCATCTTAGTGGAGGGGACTTGGATTTGATTTTCTTGTCCCATGGGCCAACAGAGGCCATGTGTGTTATGGATGTGATAATTTTGAATCCCAAGGAGCTAAGGAATTGGTGATTGCCACTGTTGTGTGACTCCTAAGGGCAGAAATGGTACATAAAGGGGCAGATTTTAAAACTTATGCACGGGTGTAGATTTGTTCGCGCAACCCGGCGCGAACAAATCTACGCCCGATTTTATAACATGCGCGAGCTGCCGCGCATGTTATAAAATCCAGGCTCGGCGCGTGCAAGGTGCACATGTGTGCACCCCCTTGCCGAGCCCGAGGGGAGCCCCGAAACCGGAGCGGCCTTGGAGGGAACTTTTTTTCTGGCCCCCCCCCCAACTTCCCCTCCCTTCCCCTATCTAACCCACTCCCCAGCCCTACCTAAATCTCTCCCCCACCTTATTTATTTCTTACGCCTGCCAGAGGCAGGCGTATCTTGCGCTAGCCAGCAGGCTGCCGGCTGGCGAACCCCTGACATGGCCGGAAGGGAGGAGGGCTTGGGACACGCCCCATGACTGCCGTCACGCCCCAGGAACCACCCCCTGACCCCCAGACACGCCCCAGGACCCGCCCCCAGACCGCCCACTTTTGAAAGCCCCGGGACTTACGTGCGACCCGGGGCGCACGCAGGGGCATATTTTCTCAGGTTACGGGCGTATGTTATGCATGTAGCCTTTGAAAATCTGCCCCATAGAGTTCATCTCAGAAGAATTTTACGGGCCAGTATACTAAGCATTTTCCCATAGACTTGTAATTAAGGAAAAAAAAAACTTTAGAGCATAAGAATCTAAAAAATGTAGTTCTTGGCCGCAATGAAACTTAAGTGGTCCAGGAATGCCGTATGAGAAGTTAAAGGGTCCCTTGCTTCCGGCTAGGATAAAAAATGTATTTGCAAGATGGGGGGGGACGGGACGACGACTGGGGATTGGCATACAATGCCAGACATTTTGTAAATCAGTAAAAAGTTTTGAGAGGGGGTGTTTAGGAGAATACAGCCTGACAAGATCTTTCTATCATACTTTGAGATTGGCCCTCTGATCCATTACTCTGTTTGACAGTGACAGCCCTACTTAGCCAGATATCTTTTAAAGTAGCACATTGTCCGGCCACACAAGACCGGATAACTTTAGGCCTGTGCTCGGGCCTTATTGCGCTCCTTAAGGCCCTACCGCATGCAATAACGGCCACATCACGACAATGCCATGCTAATTAGGGAAAGGGGAGGAGTGTGGGTGAAATTTGGGTGGGGTTACGGCCCGACAGCACATTATCACCGGCAGCACCACGGGAAATAACCCCACCTTTTCCTGTGGTGCTATGGGGGGGCGATACTGCATTGCAGCAATGTGGCCAGCTGCCCCCTATCGCCCCCCGCTCCTTTTTTTTCGCAACTCATTATAGCAGAATGATGAATCTAGGGGTTAGCTGGATATATCCGATATTCAGCTAGGTTAACTGGATATCTCATCCCCTCCCTGGAACGCCCACGAAACACCTCATTTTTATCCTGCTAAATTATAGCTGGATAACTACTTAACCGGCTATAATTTATATATATACGTGGCTGAATATGTCACATTTCCCATTTAGACGGATAACTTTTGAATTTGGACTTCATGATTATTATTATTATAATAAATATTTTGTCTTCAGCTTCTCTTTTTGATTCCTTTTCACTTTTTTCATTTCTGTACGTCTCTTTTTATCTGCTTTACGTCTCTCCAGCTTTCCCTATCATCTCGTTGAGTATGTGTCTCCTACCCTTCTATACCTTCCCAGCCTTGCTTGTTTCTCCATCTGTTAGTCCTACTGTTCAAAATGAGGTAGGCTGTAGAGGGGAATCAGCAAGTTGAAGTAATGCCGCTCTCCTCCTGCCAGCGACAAGAGGAAAGGGGAAGGGAGCTGTTTAGAAATAGAGTTCTGATGAAAACACATTCAGGGAGAATATGTCAGCCTTGCCAGTTCACCTATTGGCACATACCGACCACACACATTGGCCACACACACTGGCAAAGCTGTCGGTTAAGATCGTCAATCCCTGGGGAGGGCTTTGGCTGCATACATCAGTTGCTGAGATTAGAGGGGGATTCATATGGTCTAAATCCAGCCCATATTTCTTGCTGTTCTCCAGCTAAAATGGAAACATTTTTATTGTAAAGGTATGAAACCATTTTCTTCCAGATGCTTGGATGCAAAAAGCTTTTTGCTCATTTTATAAAAGTTTCCAAAGTTCACAGTCCAAAAGTAATCATGCTTAATTTTCAAGCATTCCTATCACAATTGATATTTACTTTGGCTACTTTTGGCCAGCTTTGTTAACACTGTTTACTGTAGTACATGTCTTTCCATGTAATCTGCCACTAAGACAGAAAAGTCATACTGTCATTAAAGCTCACAGGCTCATTACCTCACGTCCCAGAACATAAATATACTTTTTAAAGCAGTTCAGAACTGTGCCTATGCTCTGATCCTTGATGTTGCAAATAGGCTACACAGGAATATAAAATATATAAACATTGTTTATGTTAGAATTTGACTCAACCTGTGTGGTATTGGCAATAGCATGAATATTCATCTGTGGCAGAGTTTCAGCTTTATCTCGTTATTTTGATTATTATTTTCCATATGCATGAATTTATATCTTACGACTGCAGTTGTGCCTTAGGACTTACTATGCTAAAACTAGACTTTTTGCCTACTATTTTGACAAAGCATTTCCTTTCTCCATTAAAAACAACTTTTTAACTAGAAAACATGAGTACCTCAATATTTCTTCTTTGTTACTATATTGTCTCCTTAATTCTCCATTGGTAGAAAGGCTCTCAGCAGTTTCTAGGTAGATTCTAGGTTAAGCATTAGCAAATTTTGTAACATTTTCATAAATGTGCCTATTATTGAACATTATTTAAAATGCCAAAAGGGTTATACTCATTGAAATATTCTTATATATTAACTATGTTGTTTTCATAACACAAATTATTTCAAACATATTTTGAATGTGACTGGATATTTTCATTTGTTCTTCACCACTTTCCTCTGTATTTTGGTTCTGTCTCACTTCTGTTTTCTTTTGTCTTTTGACTTCTTCTTTCCTACTTTCTGTATTCTCTCTCTCTCTCTCTCTCTCCAGTGTTTCGTCCTTTATTCCAGTTTCTTTAGCTCCATCCTTCCTCATTCTGTCTCCTTTTTTCCTGTCCAAATTTTTTTTACCTCCTCTCTAGTTACTCCCCTCCCTCCCTCCCATGTTCTCTCTATCCCTCTATTATCTCCACTCACACCCCAGTTCTCCATACCTTCTTTTCACTAGCCTTTCTCCCTTGCCGATTATTCTCCATTCTTGTCACCTTCCTCCCCACCCATTACTACTGACTGTGCTGAAATAAAGAGGCAACCTTTGGCTCGAGTGAAGGGAGAAGAAGAAAGAACTTTCAAATAAATAAATAAATAAATAAAAAGGTCTTCAGCAGCTCCAGCTGCATGGACAATATGTTGGTGGAGAGAGGCCATCAGCATTCCCAGGTATAGGGACATAGGAACATGGCTTGCCATAGTGGGTCAGACCAAAAATCCATCAAACCCAGTATCTTGTTTCCAGTAGTGGTCAGTCCAGGTCACAAGTACCTGGCAGGATCCCAAGGGGTAGATATATTCCAAGCTGCTTATCCCAGGGATAAGCGGTGGATTTCTGCAACTCCAGCTTAATATTGGTTTATGGACCTTTCCTCCAGAAAATGTATCTACACCAATAGCTTTCACTGCATCCTCTGGCAATGAATTCCAGAGCTTAATTAAGTTTTGAGTAAAACAAATTTTCTTTTATTAGTTTTAAATGTATCACCTAATAACGTCATTTTGTGTCCCGTAGTCTTCCTACTTTTTGAAAGAGTAAACCGATTAACATTTACTCATTCCATTCCACACATTATTTTATAAACCTCTTTCATATCTCCTCTCAGCCGTCTTGTCTCCAAGCTGAAGAGTCCTAACCTCTTTAGCCTTCCTCACAAGGGAATCGTTCCATCCCCTTTATTATTTTGGTTGTCCTTCTCTGTACCCTTTCTAATTCTGCTATATCTTTTTTGAAATATGGTGACCAGTACTGCACCCAATACTCAAGATGAGGTCGCACCATAGAGCGATACAGACACATAATGATATTCTCTGTTTTATTCTCCATTCCTTTCCTAATAATTCCTAGCATTCTGTATGCTTACTTGGCTGCTGCTGTACATTGAGCATAAGATTTCAACATACTGGGGCAGATTTTCAAAGGGTTACGCACGTAAATCCAGGAGGATTTAAGTTCTGGGACTTGAAAAAAATGGGTGGGGTGGGGCAGGGGCATGGCCAGAGGCCTCTGCAAGAGGCAGGCATAACTTGTCAGATAAAGGTACCGGTTTGTTTGTTTTTTCGGGCTGGGGGGCAGGACAGGTAGGGGAAGAGAGGGGAAGGTGGGGGGGAAAGGAAAGTTCCCTCCGAGGCCGCTCCGAAATCGGAGCGGCCTCGGAGGGAACCGGGAAAACCAGCTGGTCTCCCTGAGGGCTCAGCGCATGCAAGGTGCACTAGTGTTGCACCCCTTTGCGCGCGCCGACCCCTGATTTTATAACATGCCTGGCAAATCAGAAGCTAGTGTAAGCCATATATATTTTACTATCAGTGGTTATCATAATTTAACAGTTCCACCAAAATTGGTAATATTGCTTTACTGTCTTGCACTCAGGGTAGTTTTATAATTTTTGTTAGCCCATACACTCTTCCATCTCATATGCTAGCTACATGCTGCTGGAGAAGAGGGGATGTGATCCAACCAAAACATGAATTATTCCCTATAATTGTTCATTTTCAGATGTCATTGAGCAAAAACGTTTTGAAACTACAGAATCTGTAGTACAGTTTAAAAGCCCAGCTGCAGAAATATATTTCTTCGAGAAAAAAATCAGTAGAGTAGAACTAGTTAAATTAGCAGTGCCGACAGTTAGCAGAGGGTAGTGGATTGTTTCCCCTGTGTCTTTAACCATTATTCAGCCAATTCTGTAGCAATTTACATGGCCACTGGAACTGTGGGAAAATAGGAGCATTTATCTGTGGTCTGTACTCCCCAGCTATCTATTCATTTCTTCAGTTGCAGCTCAAATATTGCAGAAGATATTTATGGAAATTTAAGCACATAATAATTGATTTGTTTACATAAAGTATGTCAGAGTCATTACACACTCAGTTTAAGGACAGGAATTACATTAATAAGAGTGTGAGGTATTAAAGTGTGATTATATTGTTATTAAATTAGACATTTGGATTTCATATAGTGTCGGTAACAAATAAGTGTCTATAAGAATGGCAGAGAGATCAACTTCACATGGATAAAGGCGGTTGAACTGCTATATGGCACACTTTATTGTAATAACTACAAAAAGCTGTTGCGTCCATTGGTCTCAGATAGCTTCGACCTCTGTGCCTCACCTTTCTTCCTTCTCTCTCCTCAAGCCTTGGGAAGATGGCTGCTGCCGTGTCTTCATGCCGCTCTCTCTGGCATCCCCGGAACGGCAACGGCGACGTGTTCGTCATGATTTTCCTGAGGGCCTCCTAGGGTGCACGCGCGCACGCCACCCACGTCTTTATCCACGTCATGGCGGGAACCTCGGGGGCGGCCCATCCGAGTGATGTCATTACATTCTGGTATTTTGTTGTGTCCGTCGCTGCCCGACGTCTCCGCTCTGCCCACATCACCTCGTTGGTGACTCCCTTCGGGGTTGATGGAAGGCTAGCTGCTGCGGCGTCTCCATGCCGTCCTTCTCCAGTGTCCCCAGACCGGCTCGACGCTGCAAGCCGCCATGTTGACCAGATGCCTAAGGGCGTGCGCGCGTGGCCCGACTGATGTACTAGCGTTGGCGCGAACCTCAGGGGCGTCCCCCTGAGATGACGTCACCAGCTCCAGATATTTACGGTCTCAGTTTTCGCTAACAAGACGAGTTAGCAAGGGATTGGTTACCTAGCTTCCTCCTGGTCGCTGCGGATGGGATTCGCTCTCCACAACCCTAGCTACTCTTCCTCCACGGACTTCACTAGAGGTACCCACTCCTTGGGGGCCTCGCTCTCTCTTTTTCTTTTAAGGTCGCAGCCGGAACCGGTACTCGCTCCTCGAGGGCCCACGTCCCGGACTTGTTCCTGAATACCACTTCTGCTAAGAAGTCATCGCTGCTTACAACATTGTGAGTGTCCATCTATCTCTCAGAGCTTTCCCTAGGTCCAGGTACTCACTCCTCGAGGGCCTAATGTATACCATCTCCTGGCCTGCCTTAAGAGATTATTGTGCGAGTGTTACCATCAAGGACTTGTTCCAGAACTCTGCATATACTGCCTACTCACTTTCTTAGTTTCTCTACAGCTCAGCCACCATAGGATCGCTGTTCCAGTACCAGAGGGACTACAGCCCAGCCTGGCACTTCCAGCTCACTACTGCCACCTCTGGTGGTTTACTATATTGTCTAATAAAAGAACTAGTGTGTGTCTGTCTCCTACACTAACCTGACCAGTGGTCCCTCTCGGGATTTCCCCCGAGGGCGTGGTCACCTGCCACTGGTCCAAGGATCCACCCACAACTATTCTAAATAACTACAGATTTATTTATTTATTTATTTAAAGGTATTTATATACCGTTTTTTAAAATAAAATTTTATCAAAACGGTTTACAACATGTTAAAAATAAAAATAAAATATAACTAAAATAAACTTAAATACATAAATTTGACTAAATAGCTAGATGATAACTAGCTAAAAACAAATTATTAATTAAAATTAAAATAAAATAAAGGTAGCGTGCCTTGAGCAAGGAGGGCAGGGAGGGTAAAAAGGGGGAACGAGAGGGGACGAATCGTAATATCCTTAAAGAACACTGATGGGAAGATAGGGGAAGGGAGAAGTTAAAGTGACATGTAACTGATGAGAGAAATTTGGGAGATGAAGTTTCATTTATGATCAGGGGGTTGCTTAGTGGAAGTATTAAATGCTTGTTGAAAGAGGAATGTTTTTAGAGCTTTTTTGAAATGATGAGGATTTGATATTAAGCGAAGAGGGTTGGGTAGTGAGTTCCAGAGTGATGGTCCTGCTACTGAAAAAGCTCTTTTCCTGGTGATGTCTAATCTGGCCTGTCGTGGTGATGGAATGTCTAAGAGATTTTGAGTAAGTGATCTTAAGTGTCGGGTGGGTTTGTAAATACGGAGTAAGGTGCAAAGCCAGGTGGATGCTTTAACAACAGAGCTTTCTGACATATTTAGCCTGCCCTTCATTTGCTAACAAACCGAGTTAGCAAGGATTGGGATTGGATTGGATTGGACTGCCTCCGGTCTAAGCTGCTCTGCTGCTTCCTAGCTGCTGCAGGAAGCTGTCTCTCAGCCCTTAGGGGTAATTCATCGCTAACCTGGGTTCTTGCTCCTCGGGGGCCCTTATGCCCTCTTTCAGGTACCTATCTGGGATATCGGGTACTCGCTCCTCAAGGGCCTTTTCTCCCTACTCTGGTGCCTACTATGGAACTACTTCTGCCTGCCAGGATCTTCATCAATACAGCTATCTACTTCAGTGAGTACTAACCTTGTCAGTCTGTCTCACCTTCAGCTTCAGCGTTTGGAGTCTTCATCTGGGACCTTCCTCGGCTACCCTGCGTTGCCTATCATCTACTCTAGTGTGAGACTGGTCTCCTCTGCTGATGACCCCTGGACTACTTCTACTGGGTTATCTCATTGCTATCCGCTCCCCGGACAGTACCATCAAGCTGTATAATAAATACAAATTCTCTGTGTCTGCGTGTATAGAGTCTAGCATAGTACTGTGGTTCCTCACGGGGCTCCTCCCCATGGGAGTGGCCATCACCACAGTACCCAAGAATCCACTCCAATACCTCGAAACCATAACAAAAGCATTTATTATAAGTTGTTATTTCTAGCAGGATTTTATATCATTAAATATTAAAGGAGTATCATATTGTTAGCGTTAGGCATCTCAAGTCTGCTCTACAAACTATATTGGAAGAAGCAGAATATAAAATCTTTTTAATAAATAAAATGTCTTCATCTTATACCTACTTGTGCTGTATAGGTCCTATATGATATTTTATATTAGTTTTTAAATTACATATAAAAAATTGCTTAAGAAAGAGGTTTCTTCTCTTTTATGTACATCCTGAATATCAGCCAGATGATATCACATTTCAAGATGTAATTCTTTGCTTCAGGAGCTCATTATTTTAAAAAACAGCTGCTCATATTCTTTATGCATGAATATCTCTGCCATTTTCTCAGTAACTGTGAAAACAAATGGACTGGTTAAAATATTTATTTTCTCCAGTCATTTCATTCACACTTGCATCATTAAATCCGATTGGGTGCCTTGAATCAACCAATGGATTGCTTTTTCATTTTATAACATTGAAGGAAAATGCAAATGTAAATACTCCACATTAAAAAAAAGGTCAATCACTAACTGAAGTTTAAAACAAAATGTTCCAGTCCAATTCTGTGTTTAATCCCATTCGATATAGAGTTTTCATTCGAAAAATCCATTCTTGTTCACGTTGATACAAAATCTTCTTTCTGTCACCATATCGCCAATTTAGTTTAACTTGTGAATTTTGAAAGAAATTATGCATGTTGCATACTATTGTAGCAATTTTCAAAAGCCATTCACACACATTAAGTACACTAAATTTGGGTAAAACCTATTGAAAATTCAATGGCATATATTGTTGCAATTTTTGAAAGCCCACTTACACAGTTATACATGTAAACCCAGATTTAAGCATGTCAATGCTTTTGAAAATCAGGCCCCTTTTGTCCATTTTATGTCATGAAATAAATGTTGATGCTGAATAAAGTCACCAGCCAATGGTGCCTCTTGTTTTCGTGTGTATATGCAGCTTTTGTGCTCAGTAAGCCTTGTTCTAATTATACATTTAGTTTTAGCAATATATTGCTGTTGCAATCCCGGGTAGGCCCCGGGACCGCCACTCACCCCCAAGCTGGGTTCGGGCCGCCTCCAGCTCCGTTGGGCCTGCACAGGCCTCAGACGCGGTGCTCCCACTCCGGAGGAGCAACCGGCGTCCTCCCACGGCTGGCCCCGCCCCCTAGCCGTGCGCGTGCGCTAGGGCACCAGATTTAAAGGGGCCAGCGCGGGAAAACTCCAATCTGCCTGCAGATGACGTCAGACGTTGCAGGGCTATTTAAACCCTGCAGCTGGAGCCTTCCCTTGCCTTGCAACGAGGTTCCTCAGGGCCTGTGTCCCTACTGTGGCGGCAAGGGGCACTTCCTGGCCCGTTGCACCGAGTGCCCGGGAAACGCCCGAGCCTAGAGTCTAGCAGGGAGTTGATTCAAGGCAATACCACTTCTAACTCCCCATGTACCGTTCCGGTAACACTGTGCCTCCCGGGGGAGGTTTCGATACCTTAGCCCTGCTCGACTCCGGGGCCAGGGGGAATTTTATCCTCCGAGACCTAGTACAGCAACTTCAATTGGAGACCCAGCCCCAGGATCCACCCATACAAGTATCCTCTATTCAAGGGACCCCACTCCCGGGGACTATCTCCACCCGAACTCACCCTCTCATGCTCCAGGTCAGTGTTCTCCATACTGAGGAGATCTCATTCCTCATCCTAGAGAAATCCATTCATCCTGTCATCCTAGGCTTGCCTTGGCTGAGGAGGCATTCGCTGGTGATAAATTGGAACTCCCTGCAGATCACGTCCTGGGGCCCTACCTGCTTCCGTCAGTGTCTCCCTGTGCATCCTCAACCCACGCTTCCGCTCCTAGCGGCCCCTCTGGCAGTGCCTCCGCAGTACCACGCCTTCCGAGACGTCTTCTCCAAGGAGAAAGCCGAGTTACTCCCTGAACATCGGTCCTTTGACTGCGCGATAAACCTGCTGCCGGGCACCACGCCACCTTGCGGACGTGTATACCCGCTGTCCCTTCCAGAGACCCAGGCCATGTCTGCGTATATCAAGGAAAACCTGGAGCGAGGGTTCATCAGGCCTTCGAATTCCCCAGCCGGGGCCGGGTTCTTCTTCGTGGGGAAGAAGGATGGGTCTCTTCGACCCTGTATCGATTACAGGGGCCTGAATTGCATTACTCGACGTGATCGCTACCCACTTCCCTTGATTCCCGAACTCCTGGACCGCCTTCAAGGAGCCAGAGTATTTACAAAGCTGGACCTCAGAGGGGCTTATAATCTGGTAAGAATCCGTCCTGGGGACGAGTGGAAGACCGCCTTCAACACAAGGGACGGTCATTATGAGTACCTCGTCATGCCATTCGGTCTCTGTAATGCCGTGGCTGTGTTCCAGAACCTCATGAATGAGGTACTCCGAGACATGCTACATACCTCAGTGATAGTCTACCTCGACGATGTGCTGATATACTCTCGGGACCTTGAGTCACACCGTCAACACGTTCGTCAAGTGCTGCAGAAATTGAGGGAGAATCGGCTTTATGCCAAATTGGAAAAATGCCAATTTGAACAAGAATCACTACCCTTCCTAGGGTACATCGTCTCCTCCACAGGCTTCCATATGCACCCCGAGAAGGTCGCCGCCATCAAGAACTGGCCGCAACCGGTGGGAGTTAAGGCGCTACAACGCTTCTTGGGTTTCGCCAACTTCTACCGCCAATTTATCCCACACTACTCCAGTCTGGTAGCCCCGTTAACGGCCCTTACCAGGAAGGGCGCCGATGCCAGGAGATGGCCGCCCGCCGCTGTACAGGCCTTCCAGGGTCTCAAGACGGCATTCCTACATGATACCTGCCTCCGACACCCGGATCCCCAGGGTCAATTCATTGTGGAGGTCGACGCCTCCGACGTGGCGGTTGGAGCCGTACTTGCCCAACTTTCCAAGAATGGTAAATCCCTGCCATTCTCATACTTCTCACGTAAATTTTCCCCCGCAGAAAAGAATTACGGTATCGGGGACAAGGAATTACTCACCATCAAAATAGCTTTCGAGGAGTGGCGTCAATGGCTGGAAGGAGCCCAGCACCCAATAATCGTCTTCACGGACCACAAAAATCTGGAGTACCTATGTCGCGCCCAGCGTCTCAATCCCCGGCAGGCGCGCTGGTCCCTCTTCTTCAGCCAGTTTAATTTCTCTCTCCACTACAGGCCGGCAGCTAAGAATGTCAGGGCGGATGCCCTCTCCCGTGCCACAGAAACTGACGATACCGTCGAACCTCCTCAATACATTCTGGACCCAGCCAAGGTTCTCGTGGCCGCATCCGAAGTGGTACCCGCGGGTAAGACTGTGGTTCCCGCTCGCTCAAGGAAGAAGGTATTGGCATGGGCCCATGATTCGCTGACAGCCGGGCATCCGGGGATGGCCCGGACTCTAGACGGAATTCTATTGGTGGCCATGGGTCAAGGAGGATGTTCGTCTCTACATCCAGTCTTGCCCTACGTGTGCCCGCCAGAAACCTCTGCCAGGCCGCCCCTGGGGCCTCCTCCAACCACTTCCCATCCCTACGGTATTGAGGCAATGAAGACACATCAGGCAGGATTCATGGCAGGCAGAAAAAAGGGCAGGACCACTCCCGTGGGTCCCCTTTTTATTGTACATACATTCAATAGCATACAATGTGTCATCACATCATTGGCTCCTCTCCCCATAGCATACAGACGTGTCACTACACTATTGGCTTGGCTCAGGGGGTGTGTACGGATCATTTCATTGGCTGCTGAATCCTATACCTCCTGTCTTTATCCTGCATCTGACTACGTGGCAACTAGCTTTTCTTTCAGGCAGTCAGGGTTAATTATAAGCTAGAGAAATACGTGACAGTCAGGTATCCTCTCCTTAGGCAGAGAGGTTTAAGCACTAGTGTTGCTTCATTCAGTGCAAAGGTCAGGGAGAAGGGAAGTTAGTGTTAAACCCTGACATGGCCTGCCGGCAAAGCTCATAATTCCCCACACTACGGAGACATGGACCCACGTATCCACGGATTTTATTGTGGAGTTACCCCCCTCGGAGGGAAAGACCGTAATCTGGGTCACGGTCGACCGGTTCTCAAAAATGGCACACTTCGTGCCTCTCGCGAAACTACCCACAGCCCCTGAACTGGCCGAACTATTTACCCAGCATATCTGCCGTTGCAGATTACTTCCGACAGGGGTCCTCAATTTACGGTGAAGTACTGGAGGGCTCTTTGTAAAAAATTTGGAGTACAACTGGATTTGACCACCGCTTTTCACCCCCAGAGCAATGGCCAAGTCAAACGCACCAACCGAACGCTGAAGGCCTTCCTCCGAGCCTTTGTCGGAGACCTGCAAGATAACTGGGTCGCCCTCTTACCCTGGGCAGAGTTCTCCTACAACTGCCACAAACACTCCGCCACTCTACAGTCTCCGTTCCAAATGGTCTATGGGAAGATCCCCAAGCCTCCCTTGCCTTTGCCGTTAACCGTCTCGTCCCCGGCAGCGCAACTAACTGCCCGCCAACTACATCACCTCTGGCACTCCACTCAGGAGAAACTTCGTCGGACGTCAGCCCGGTTTAAGGAATATGCGGATAGGACCCGGCGACCCACTCCAGTTTTCTTACCCGGGACTAAGGTATGGTTGAGTACCAAGAATATTCAGCTGCACACTCCTTCCATGAGGTTGGCACCCCGCTATATTGGCCCCTTCACTGTGGCCGAATGTATTGGGGCAGTATCCTACAGGTTATGCTTGCCCTCCACTCTTAAAATACATGATGTCTTCCACGTCTCCCTGCTCAAGCCAGTGGTTCTTTCCCGATTCCAGACCCTGCCCACGGAACCCACTGTCACCTCCGCTGACCAAGGGAACACGTATACGGTGAAAGAGGTTTTGGACGTTCGTTTACACCGCCATCATTGGGAATACCTTCTCTCCTGGGAGGGCTGTGGTCCCGAAGAAAATTCCTGGGAACCCTCCTCGCATATCCTGGATAAGGGCCTCCTCCACCAGTTCCATTTGGCTCACCCAGACAAGCCAAAACCCCCGGGGAGGGGGCGTAGGGGGAGGGGTACTGTTGCGATCCCGGGTCGGCCCCGGGACCGCCACTCACCCCCAAGCCGGGTTCGGGCCGCCTCCAGCTCCTTTGGGCCTGCACAGACCTCAGACGCGGCGCTCCCGCTCCGGAGGAGCAGCCGGCGTCCTCCCGCGGCTTGCCCCGCCTCCTAGCCACGCGCGTGCGCGCGCTAGGGCACCAGATTTTAAAGGGGCCAGCGCGGGAAAACTCCAATCTGCCTGCAGATGACGTCAGACGTTGCAGGGCTATTTAAGCCCTGCAGCTGGAGCCTTCCCTTGCCTTGCAACGAGGTTCCTCAGGTTTCCTGACTACTAGTTGCTGCGTTCCCGGCTTGCTCTTCACCTTCGATCTGGCTTGGCTCCTGACTCGTCCTTCGTCTCATCCCTTGGCTTTGGCATTTACTTCTGACTTCTGGTTCCGTCCACGACTCCGCTTTTCACCTCATCCCTTGGTTCTGGCATCTACTTCTGACTTCTGGCTCTGACCCGGCTCCGTCCACGACTCCGCCTCTTGTCTCTCCTCCTGGCTTGGCTACCCCTCTGACTTCCGGCTTTCGACTTGGCTTTGTCCTTGGACCCCGTCTCGGACCTTCGTTGTTCCTTGGTTCCTGGTGTTCATCGGCCCCGAAGATTCGCCTAAGTCCCAGCTGCCGGGCCCCTACGGGCTCCTCCTGGGGGGGCTCCGGCTTCCAGGGTGAATCTCCAAAAGTCCCAGCAGCCGGACTCCTACGGGCTCCTCTCGGGGGAGTACCGGTCTCCAGGCTGAAGACCCCTCAGTCTACAGGGCCCAACGTCGTCCGTCCTCCTCTCCATTGCCGAGTCCTTGGTCGCATAGGACTCCACCTTGTTCCAGTACCCAAGCCTTCCTCAAGTCCATCGAGCCGCCTCCCGGTCGGGACGCCTGCTGTGGCCCTCCACAGCGCTCCATCCCCTGTTCCGACCGGCCCAAGGGTCCACGTACGTAACAATTGCTGATTATATAATAAAGGTTGATCTACACTTAGTATGATATTTGCAACAATTAATAAGATTATCTTTGATTAAGATTCCATCACAGACTGTTAAAAAAGAATTGACTGGAGGTGGCACTTTACCTTACAGGAGTTGCGCAACGTGTCCACTTATTTTAAAGGGAGATAATTTTGAGTTATCAACGGGTCAAAAAATGTTTTTCAAACATCATTGTTGCAAGAGTGAACCCTTGAACCAAGGTAGGGTTGGTGCAACCTGCAGGGAGGAGCCCTGCAGGTCCCCACTGTCAGCAAGCGGATTCGGACAAGACAGAGGCCCAACTGAAGCTCCACCGGTACCAGTCCACATTCCCCTTAAGTTGAGCTCTCGGGTGCCAGGGCCGGCAGGTCTTAGGTGGTGGCCTCTGTGGAAGAACTGAAGATCCATAGAAGAAACTTGAGAAAACGAAGTTGAAGGCAGGCTCAGCAAAGGTGGACGGAGTTCAAGCAGAGTCCAAGAACTGTGCCAAGGTTAAATACTGGCACTCCCGGTCAAGTTGTGCACTGAAGCTGTTTTAAGAATTATTAAATTCATTGATGTCCCTCCCGACGCAGCCTCATGGTGAAACACGGGACCGTGTCAGGAGATTGATCAAAATTTGAGGATATGCCATATATGAATCGTGGAGTTGCCATACCAACTAAAGATTTACTATATCTATTTTGACTCAAGTGTGGATTTCTTATATAGTCTTCCTGCACTATTCCTTTGGATTGTTGAACTACAACGTGCAGTAATACTCCTCCTGTTGTTTGTGCAAATACTGGGAAGTCCAGCCAAGGGAAGATGGGACATATAGACAGGCAGGAAAGCAAGGAACACTGAAGGGCCAAAGAGCTGATCACAGACTTTGGCGGAGAGGACAAGGACCACAGGAGCAGGAAGATGAAGATACTGAAGAACACTGGAACTGAAGGAGGACCATGGAGACTGGGACTTAATGACAGAAGACACTTGATGCTTGAACTGAAGACGAAGATGATACTGGAACTGGAAGGAAGATAGATGCTGGAGCAACTCACACTACATAGGAAGTAGAGGACCTGTTGCCAATGTCCTGGCTGCAGGAAGCAAGAGTCTTTAAAGGCCAGCATGTCTGACCTCATCAGCAGGAGCCACGGGGGATTTCCCACCATGGTCCCTTTGAATCTCACAGAGAGATGTGCACGCACACCTAGGGGAGCACGCTATGTAGGAAGTCGGCGGTGTCCAGCCACATCAGCATCTTGAGTGGTCTCTCGGTGCAAAAAGGAACGACCGACCTGACCAGGATCACCTGCAGTGTCCTGCCGTGTGCTGGGGCCAGGCCTAGAGGTAGGAGCAGCAGTCTTTGGGGCGAACTTGGGCCGTAGATCATAACAGTATCCCCTTCATAAGCCACCCTTCTGAGGCCTTGGGTTTGAGTAGGTACTGACATTGAAGATTCTTTTGGATCCCTATGGTTCTCTTGACTCGGGAGGTAGCTTAAACAACCAAACAATTGGTTTTCTTCTCAAGTTCATGCAGTTATGGGGACTGAATCAGAGCCTCAGGCGAAGGGATGGTCTCTTCTGGACTGATGGGCTGTGGACATAACGCCTGCTGTTGGGCAAATTGACTGTGGGTGAATGCCGTCTTCTGGGCAGACAGACTTTTGAAGAACATTCCCTTCTTGCTGAAGTCAGATATATAGAATTCGTATTTCTTTGTCTTTCATAGTGATAAGGGACTTGAGCTTTTCCTTGGCTTGAGTATGTTCTCTTTCCAAATTCACACTCAGACCTCTCTTGTCCCAAGTGTTCTTGTATTTGCTTGTAGAATTCTTTAAGAATGTTTCCTTAGAGATGCTGTGGAGCAGTTTGAGTTTCTCAGGATTCTTTACTTGGGGTTAGAAGTCTCAGAAGTGCAGAGGCTACAGTCATCAGTCAGGATGACTCTTCAGAGACTATACAGGATTTGGTACACCCAGGTCCCCACTGAATAGGTTCTGGCATGGACCAGTTAAATTGGGGCTGGTGTCACTGGAGCCACGAATGACCTAACACAACTGGGCTTACGGCTCTGGACACGACCTGGAAGCTAATGGTCTCTGTGTGTGAGGGGCCAATATATAATGTAAGTAGCACAGTGGATCAGGTCACCTGTCCCAGAAGAGGGTCTCTGTAGACGGCTGAGAGCGCCAGAGAAAAAGTTAGAGGAACCATAGGAATTCAGAATTGATCTACAAGCTGCTGTTGTATGAAATTCCACCCCCCTCCCCCACCAAGAGTCCACCAAGGCCTAAGTGAAGAAACAGATGGAAGACTGCTTCAGCGTTACTGGCATAAGCAACTAGGGAACCGAAGTAGACAAAACCCCCTAATGTCATTTGCCCGGGTTTCCCGCTCTCTGGGCATTGAGCTGAGAGATGCCCTTGAGCTGTGCAGTATAAGCAGAGGTCTAGTTGTCTGTGTCAAGTTCTTTCCTCAGGTACCAAAAAAGTGTGGCCCAACTGTATGGACTTTTCTGGTGGCAGGGTCATGGACATGGCAGAATCAAGCAGAGGTGAGGATTGAAACAATAGTGTCCAGGCTACATTCCTCTTTGCCAAGTGACCCTCTCGGGCTCACTCCTGGAGGCCTAAAGTCAATGAGCACTTCCAGTGAGGTGGCAAGCTCATCTTTAATTCGGGAAGAAACACCTTCAAGGAAGATGGTAAGGAAACAGTCTTCCCGCCAATTAAGCTCCATTGCCAGGGTTCTAAATTCAATGGTATATTCTGCCAGCATTCTAGTGTCTTGTAGGTGGAGAAATTCAGAACTCATGATTGTCATGTGGCTAGGCTTCTCAAAGACTGTTTAAACAGTTCAGTAAAGTGTTAAAGGTTCTACAGTAATGGATCTGCATGCTCCCATAGGGGAGTGGCCCATGCTAAAACATTCCCATCCAGTAATGGGAGGATGTAGGTAGTCTTTATCAGATCATCTGGAAACAATGGGAGCTTGCAGGGAGAGGTGCACGTGGCACTGATTCAAAAATCCCCAACATTTCTGGGGTTCTTGGCATACCAGGGTGGAGCCAGTAATCGAGATATAGGCCAGTTAGTTACTGGAGGCGGTGCTCCTGTCGCTACTCGCAGAAGCGGAACAATGGGTGTAGTCAGGGTGTCTATCCATGTGGTGAGATGATTCATGTCTGTGGCTAGACGTGCTATGGCCAACTGTAATTCCTGGATGTTATGGGCTAAACCAGGGATAGCCTGTAATGTGTACAAGTCTGTTGGGTCCATGGCCTCGGCAATCTGATGTGAACACGGACCCTTGGACCAAGGTGGAATTGGCGCAATCTGCAGGAGGAGCTCTGCAGGTTCCCACCATCAGCAGATGCTCAGATGAGACAGAGGCCCAACTGGTGCTTTGCTTGTACCATCCCATGTTCCCCTTAAGTGGAGCCCTCAGGTGCCGGGGCCAGCAAGTCTTAGGTGAGGGGACATCTGCCAAAGATCCATAGAAGAAGCTGGAGCGAGAACATGAAGTCAAGGGCAGGCTCAGGTTAAGGACATACAGAGTTCAAGCAGAGTCCAAGAAGCTGACCGAGTTCAAAAACTGGGAAATCCATCCAAGGGAAGATGGGACGGATAGGCAGACAGGAAGGCAAGGATCACTGAAGGACCGAAGATCTCATCATAGAAACTGATGGAGAGGATGAGGACCACAGGAGCAGGAAGATGAAGACACTGAAGAACACTGGAACTCAAGGAGGACCACGGAGACTGGGGTCAAGGACAAGAATGCTGGGACCTGCGTGCGCCGAGCCCAGCGCGCGCTGCCTGTTCCCTCCGAGGCCGCTCCGATTTCGGAGCGGCCTCGGAGGGAATTTTCCTTCGCCCTCCCCTCCCTTCCCCTACCTAACCCACCCCCCCGGCCCTATCTAAACCCCCCCTTACCTCTGTTGCACGATTTACGCCTGCTAAAAGCAGATGTAAATCTGCGCGTGCCAGCGGGCTGCTGGCGCGCCATCACCCGACCTGGGGGCTAGTCCGGAGGCCTCGACCACGCCCCCGGGCCCGCCCCCGCAACGCCACGTCATGCCCCCGAAATGCCGCGAATCTAGGACACGCCCCCGACACGCCCCTTTTACAAAGCCCCGGGACTTACGCTCGTCCGGGGCTCTGCGCCTATGCAAAATAGGCGCGCCAGCGCGCAGGGCATTTAAAATCCACCCCTATATGTATAGCATGTAATCCTGCTTGTATCATAAACAATGGCTTATTTTTATTTATTATTATTTATTTATGTTTTAGATACCGTCATTCTGTGTGAAAATCACTAGTTCATAACAGTGTACAGATTCGACACTCGTAAATAAATAATGAAAGCATAGGTAGACGAACGTACAGATAGTAAACTAAGGAAGCATTTAGAGACAAAGGGAGCATTTGAAAGACAGATATTTTAGGAAAACATCACTTAGTTATAGAAGGTTAGGGTTGAGGGGAAAATTCAGTACATATTTGGTTGTCTGACTCATGGCGAGCTGGAGGCTTCTGTCAGAGAGTAGGCACTTTTGAATAGCCAAGTCTTCAACTCGCTTTTAAATTTTTTGTTGTCTGTTATTGTTCGCAAGTCCTCTGGCATGGAGTTCCATAGTTTTGGTCCAGCTACTGAAATTCCTCTTTCTCTAGTATGTGACAGATGAGAGTTTTTTTATGGTTGGGATATCTATGAGGCTTTGTTTTGTGATCTGAGCATTCAAGTTGGAATATGTGGTTTAAATGTTATTCCCATCAGATCATTATTCGGATTAATGTTATTGAATACTATGATAAGTAATTTTAGATTATTCTTGAATGTACAGGAAGCCATTATAGAACGATCAGCGTTGGGTTTATGTGGTCATATTTTCTTTTTTTTTTTTAATTTTATTTTTATTCAATTTTAATTACATTCAAGTAAAACAATTTTACTTCCAGAAAGACTGAGTTTTTACATAGAATATATCTTTTTCCTTTTACAAAATCAGAAGAAAACAAAGAAAATTAAACAATATCATAAATTTAACATAAAATTTGTGGAAATTTTCTAATTCTATGTAAGCTCACTATAAAGGTAATAAGACTGAGGTGAGACTAGAAGAATAAATGGGAGACCTTACATAACTTATAAGTAAAAGGCTGCGTGTCCAAGTTCTATCAATTAATTATATGTCTTCAGTATTAGATGTTAATTACAGAGGGTGAAGTTATAGTCCTAGCATTTATGAATGATTTTAATTGCTCTGGAAAGAAAAAGATAAAGGACTCATCCTTTAATCTAATCATGCACTTACATGGATATCTTAATTGAAATACACAACCCAAAGTTAATACTTGTGGTTTTAACTTCAAAAATTCTCTACGCCTCTCCTGGGTAACACGTGTAAAGTCAGGATATATTCTGACTTGTTGTGTAAAGAAACTTGCTGAGATGTTTTTAAAATATCTCTGCATAATCTGGCTTACATCAGCCTCATTAAACAATGTTACCAACAGGGTTCCGCGTTCAAGAACTTCATCAGTAGAATTTTCAAGAAACTGTGTTAAGTTTTCTAAAGCTTCTGACTGAATTTGATTATCCTTAGTATTTATCATAGCCGGCAGGAAATTCAATTTATTTACTACAGGAGTATTTCTTTCATCAAATTTCAATATTTCCACCATATATTTTTTAACAACCACAAGAATCTCCTGTCCTAAAATTTTAGGAAAATTAAGCATTCGCAAGTTCAGTCTCCTATTATAATTTTCAAGTTGTTCTATTCTCCTATTCATGTAGTTGTAATCTTTTATTACTTTCGAAACACAGTCAGAGTTCTTAACCACCAAAGTTTCAACTTTCCCAATCTGTTGTTTCATCTCAAGGGGTTGTTTCTCCACCTTTTCTTCCAGTTTTTCCACTTTTTCTTTTAGGAGTTTTAACTCTGACCCCTGCTTCTTATGGCATTGGCCTAGACCAACCATTAGGTCCCACAACGCTTCCAGCGTTACCACTTCAGGTCTAGCAGGAATGTGAAAAGACTCACCCAACTCCATTTGGGCGAAGTCTATTCCCTCCGTTGCTGTCCCAGGCCCTTCGGTGATTGCAGGCTGCGCTCCATGTTCGCCGTCCGGTGTCGAAGTCAGAAACCCCGTTCCTACTTTTCCTCCGTTCAGCTCTTCCGAGCGCGTCTGTGCACCTCCGGGGCCGGGTAAGTCCTCCCTCTGGCCCCCACCATCCGGGACTGCACGAGCGACGTCATCATTCGGCGTCCCGGGTGAGAGAGAGGAGCCAGTCAATCCCCGGGGCTTGATGTGATTGAAGACACGGAGGACTCAAGGTTACCTCCCCTGGTGGTTCTCTCGCTCCCTCGAGGGAAATCACAACGGGGTTTTTGTCCTCCTCTTGGCTTGGAAGCGACCGGTAGGCTGTTATCAACTTCTGGCTAGAGGGCATGGCAGCTTCGGAGGGGTAAGAGCGTACCCTGCCCTTCCTTTTTGCAGGCATCTCCGAGGAAATTTTTACCAGAGTGAGAGCGTTCCTCCGGTCGAACTCACGCAGCCGCCATCTTGCTCACCCCCCCCAAATTTACGTGGTCATATTTTCTTTTTCCAGACAATAGTCTAGCTGCAGCATTTTGAAGTAGTTGGAGAGGTTTTAGATGACTAGACAGAAGTTCCAGAAGTAGGGAATGGCTTGTATTCTTCTTGAAAACGTGACAAGATAGGTCTTCCCTAGGAGGGAAGTCTGATCAAGCCTGTGGATAATATGGGATGGTAAATCCGACCAAAAGTCCTTTGGGGTCATAGTGCAGATAAAATAAGTAACCATACTCAGGAAATTCCACAAACAGTGATACCTGAAAAGAGCCGACGGAAATTCCTTGTTTCCTATGTTTGCATTGCTACAATACCTGTGCTAGCCCAGGGTAGCTTGATGAGGTGAAATGTTAATAAAAGAGCCTTTATGCTGAAAAAAACCCAGAAAGCTGTAAACTTTCCTGTTAGGTCATAGACTAGGAATCTAAACAGAAATTTGGGCAGTGACTCTGAAAGTGCATTTTCACTGTACCATGACTGATTAAATGCCAAAGAATGCAACTGTGTAAATGAAACCACACAACTGTGTGTTGTCAATAGATTCAGGTATCTTTGCCAGAACAAATGAAGGACACACAATAGTCGTAAATTGAACAGCAGAAGGCTTATTCAAGCTCAGAGAAAAGCTGTCATTGTCATGTAGGTTGAAACTGAATGAATCTGACTTGGTAATCAAAAATACAGACTATTAGGCACCCTGCACTTGTGGGATTTCCTTTGTGAAATTTAGAAAGGACTGATTTTTCTTTTCTTTTTGTTGTAATTTTAGCTAAAAAGAGGATTGTTTTTTTAAGCCTTATTCTAACAGAATGAATGTTCTTTGAAACTGAGGAAAGAAGGTGACACTTCTCACTCTTTTTTTTTAATGAAGAGCTGTCTCACATTAACAGGTTTTACAAGTTATTTCGGAAGTATAAGATTTTCTCTATTTTAAAAAGCATTTGTTCTTTGTCTAGATGTAATGCTCAAACTGCAAAATGCCACAAATAAATAGTAACATTTGTTATATGGGACTATTTAACAAGGTTCGTTAGTGCTAATGCAAACATTAATGTACAAATTCACCTAACAAGCTTTAAACACAGTCAGTGCATGGTAAAGAAGCGATAATGCATTTTCATTACTGTTGACGTTCTTTTCTCAGTGTTAAGGTGGCATTGCATAGTATCAGGCAAATTTTAAAACAAATGCTCCTGCACTGATATATGTGCTTAGGGTTGCTTGAGCACACTTGAATTTTAAATCATGCTTAAGTATGTTTCTAATTTTAAGAGGTTACTCGAGAAAACCTACCTCACAAATCTCCTATAAGAATGTGCCAGCTTTAACACGCATATGTAAGCAGATTTTAAAATGTGATCATGCGAGGGATATTTTGTTTTTACAGTTAGTCCCAACAATTTGTCCAGTCAGTGTCAAGGTCATCCAGACACCTCTTGTTCTTCATCCTGCATGCTTCCCCTTTGACTTGGACCCCTCACCATCAGGCCGATACAGTGGAGCGCACTGTTAACCTGCCATTGGATGCGCGTTTTCCCTTACCCCTTATTCAGTAAGGGGCGGAAAGCGCACGTCCAACCCGCCGAACCTAATAGCACCCTCAACATGCAAATGCATGTTAATGGCCATATTAGGTATTCGCACGCGATTCAGTAAGTAAAATGTGCAGCCAAGCCGCACATTTTACTTTCAGAAATTAGCGCCTACCCAAAGGTAGGCGCTAATTTCTTCGGGCACTGGGAAAGTGCACAGAAAAGCAGTAAAAACTGCTTTTCTGAGCACCCTCCGACTTAATATCATGGCGATATTAAGTCGGAGGTCCCGAAGGGTAAAAAAAAAAATTTTGAAGTCAGCCGGTGGCTGTCGGGTCAAAAACCGGCCACTCAATTTTGCCGCCATCCGGTTTCCAAGCCCGTGGCTGTCAGCGGGCTCAAGAACCGACACCGGCAAAATTGAGCGTCGGTTGTTAAACCCGCTGACAGCTGCCGCTTTGGGGCAAAAGGAGGTGCTAGGGACCTTCTCATTCCGCCGAGGTCGTAACTTAAAAGATGTTTTGGTACATTCACATTTAACAGATCCTATGATAATGGATTCAACACAATTTTTGGGTCATGGTCCGTGTGGACATTGTTCAGTGTGCCCCTTGACGTCCAGTTTGACTTTCTTTGAGCATCCTACGTCTCATGTCAAATACAAATTAAATTTTACAGCCACATGTCAAACTAAAGGAGTTGTGTATATAATTGTATGCCCGTGTGCAAAACTATATGTGGGAAAGACTTCCCGCCCGATTCGTACTCGCATCATCGAACATCGCTCGAATATTAAAAAGAACAGGGAAACAGCTCCTTTAGTCACGCATTGGACATCTTTGGGACATACAGAATCTGATATAAAATTTTATGTCATTGATGTAGTTTCCCCACCTCCCCGGGGTAGCTGCTTTTCTGACATTCTGGCACATAGGGAGCAGAAATGGATTTTTAAATTACATAGCCTCACATCTGATGGACTCAATAATGAGATAGAATGGCAGTATTTTCTTTAGTGACAGCTGCAGAATTCTCAATACTCTGTTTTGGTTCAATCTGATTGGTTGAAAGTTCCTATGGTAACTTGCCCCGATTGGCTGATTTTGGCGCCAAACAGAAGCCTTTAAATGTTGAGCAATGCCGGCGTTCTAGGCTCTCCTTGCTTGAAACGCTGTCAAGACGCTAAAATTTAAAGGTATCGCATCCTATGTTTACATCATTTAATTCGTGATTAGGACATGTAATAATTTAGATTTTTTAATTCTTTGAAGTAATTTTAATAATTTCTTAAGGAATTTTTCTAATGGTGACTAAAAGAACATTGCATGTCTTCTCGTTTGTTTTCACTGTAACCGTGTTCAAAATGTTATACACGTTATAAATTTGACCTTATCTTAGGTTGCTAAAAGGATATGGAATGTTTTCTCCGCTGTTTCTTCCGCTGGTTTTTGTTTGCAATTTTTATGCTCTAAAAATATTACACACAATTTCTATATATAAATAATTTTTGTTTATTATTAAGATTATGATAACGTTCATGTATGGTTTTTCCATTTTCATTTTGGCTGCTTATTATTTGTTATTCAATTTAATTTATTACTTCTGTGATCTGCAAGTACTGCATTCCTCTCTGTGGTTTAGTTTATAGAACACAATACCTAAACGGTACATGATAGTTATTTTATGTAAAAAATGGTTAACCATTACGGGATCCTTTGCTATGTATCAGATCCCTTATATAAAAATTTAATTCTTTGTTCTTGTTTTATTTATAGCTTTGAATGCCACAAAGATACTGTTCCCCCCGACGCAGCCGCGTTTGGCGAAACACGGGTCCGTGTCGGGGGACCCTGTGTTGAAAAATCTTTGTGTTCTTTGAGCAATGGAGTTGCCGATTTGATGAATTAAATATTTGCATATTTGAAAAAATTTGAATTTTGGGACTGACTTTATATTCCTGTATCTCCTTAGTGACTTAACAAATAAAGAGGAACAGGTTCCTTCAACCTGTGCAAGGAAGCCTTAAAAATTTTGAACCTCGCAATGAAAAAGAGGATATTCCTTACGATTTATCTTCCTTGGAAGGTCAATGTTCTAAGAGATAGTTAAGCCATTAGCTCCTACCACATGAACACAACTCCATACTGGGATCTTGAACTCACTCTTCGCAATCTGGTAATAGACCTTTTTGCATCACCTTTCAATCACAAACTACAGCAGTTTTGTTCCAAAAGACCAACATAATGAGCATTAGTAACAGATGCATTCATTGTACCATGGAACACAGGTCTTCTATATGCCTTTCTCCAGTCCCTTTAATAACACAGACTATTCTTATATTGAGAAAGACAAGGGTAAAATTATTCTAATAGCTCCTTACTTGCCATGCCAAAGTTGGTTCCCATGGCTAAACAGTCTAACCATAGCACCACCAATCAAACTACCATTATCACCAGGTCTCCTAACTGGATATGAAGGAACAGTTCTTCCTCTTGACCTCCAGACCCTATCTCTGACTGCATGATGCTGAAAGCCAACTGATTCAAGAACTCCAACTGCCTAAAGACTTAAATGAAATGCTATTAGGAGCAAGAAAACCAAATACTAGAAAACCATATAATTACAAATATACTAGATTTACCACTGGTATCATTCCCAAGAAACAGACCCTTACACCAGTTCAGTTCTAGAACTGTTAATAATCCTTATGCACCTTGTAAGATCAAGATTACAATCCAATCAATCTGAGTACACTTGAGCACCATCGGGTCCTTTCACTGCCAGGAGGACTGAAAACCAATCTCAACATCCAATATTTTTGAGAATTTTTTATGCCTTTTCAACCTATTATTTCCACTGAAAACACAGCCCTCTCAGTGGGCTCTCAATATAGTACTGAAACAATTATTGAGATATCCATATGATCCCATGGTGAATACACACTTAAAATTTGTTGTATGGAAAACACTCTTCTTAATAGCCATTATTTCTGCCTGGAGAGTAAGCATTAGTTACATACACCCAGATATTTAAAAATAGAGTAGTAGTATTGACTCATCCAAAGATTTACCAAAAGTAAATACTCAATTTAATCTCAATCAAACTATATTACCAACATTCTTTCCAAAGCTGTATCCCACTCCAAAGGAGCAGGCATGTCATACACCTGACTGTAGAAGACCTCTACACTTTTACTTGGAAAGAACAGTCTTTCAGAAAGTGTACAAGACTATTTGAATCTTTTAATGAGAGTAGAAAGGGAGATTCAGTAACTAAACAAACTTTGTCTAGGTGGCTTACACAATGTGGTTTCCATTGTCACAAAGCAGCAATTCGGCAGATGAAACAACCTATTAAAAATTCTACATAAAGAATTTTTCAAGGCATATTGTCAGGATTTTGGGCAGTAGCCAGGTGAGGTGAACACCACCTCCAGGAGTGGCATGGGACAGAAGGACTGGAGCAAGTGCGAGTGGTCCGGTGAGGCTGGACAGAGCTTCTGGAGTGAGGAACTGGCTGGGCTGAGTCTCTGGAGCAAGGTGAAGGTTGGACTGTGTCTGTTGAGCAAGGTGCAGGCTGGGCTGAGTCTCTGGAATAGATTGAAGTGCATGGAGGTAAGGGTGAACTTCTGGAACATTGGAACAGAGTGCGGGATTGGTTAGAAATGAGTGTAATCAGAACACAGGAACGGAATGCCGGTAAGCGTGGTACTGGATGCAGGTAAGCGAGGATCTGGAAAAAGGGAACAAGGAAGACAGTCTATGACAAGACAGGACAAACCAGGACAAGGACTACACTGAACATAAAACACAGAACGCCAGAAGACAGCAAGACAAGAGAAGCAGGGGCAAGTAGACTGAGTTAGAGGTCTAGCCTCAAAGGGGAGATCAGGAAAATTCAGGATGGGCAAGAGGACAAGAAGGCAAGGATAGGCCACTAAGCAAGGAGGGATCCAGAAAGGCTGAAAGCCACAGAGCAAGGCAAGAAGGGAACCAGAAGGCCCGCAGGCCACAGAGCAAAACAAGCAGGAAACCTGAAGGCCTGTAGGCCAAAGAGCAAGACAAGTAATGGGTGGCTAAAGCAGGGAACCCAGAGGAACTCGATGCTGAAGCACCAAGGCATGGGCTAGGCAGGGTTAAATACTGGAGTCTGGACAATAAGGCAGGTAGGCAAGGAAGGCTGGGCCAGCCACGGGAGAGTGCTCGTGGAGGGCCTCTGGTGGTAAGGAGGCTGCATAGCAGCCAGAATCGTAACACATATATTGATTCTAAAAAAATCATTTGCCAGGAAATTGTATCAGATTTAAATGTGCTTGATATGGAGTTTAATCTACAGGCTCTTGCCCACAATTGGCTTCAACCAGTATCATAAAACCAAGCACCTGAGATCACGTCACATACCTTTTCCTTATCCTATACTATTTTGCAAACTTTTTTTTTTTTAACTAACTTCTTTTATTATTCGTACTCTTAACAAATTTTATTTCACTTCTCTTAAATTTTATTTCACTTATTTTAAAAATGATCTGCTTTTCCACACTTGAGTGCTCAAACGTCAACCTAACATTGGCAATGTTTCGACATCAACAGATGCCTTCATCAGGGGATTCACATACAATCTTTACAAAAAAGCAAACCATACACAGTATCAGCTACTAGATTAAAAACAATTAAAACTTATACTTGTACTACAAAACAGGCTACTCAAAGAAACCATACCCTCAATAGAGGCCTTACTGGACTCTGCTTAGCTTGTCAAAAAATGGCAGTCAATTCACTCAGATGCTGCCAAATTCAAAAATTTAAAGGGCAAGCTGGCTCACATACTTAACCTATTAGAATCATTTGCGTCATCACACACTTATTGGAACACCGACCAGTCAACTTCCTTGTTCATACCTAGGAGGTGAACCATCTGCAGTGTAAAAATCCACTTTTGTTCATGCTGTAACAAACGGAAGTTAAAATCACCACCTCGCTCATCCATCTTCAGTTCCTCTAAAACTGTAAAAACAGATCTTCAAAGGCATGCCAATATTCCAAACAGTGTTCTAGCAGAGGAGCCTCAAACTTCTGGTATTTTATGGCACTATGATGTTCTACCATTTGTTTCCTTATGGTGCATATAATTTTCCCCACATATAACAATCTGCATGGATACCACATTATATATACTACTTTACTAGAGGCACATGTGGTTCTTATTCTAGGTTTGAAAAATCTCAAATTTTCAAATGGTAGATTTACATTAGTGTGCACTTGCGCAGAAAGGGCCGGATATTCAAAGGGTTACGCACGGCGGGCCTATTTTCAAAAGGTCAGCAATGCGCGTAAAGCCCCAGGACACATGTACGTCCCGGGGCTTTACTAAAGGGGCGGGAAGGGGCCAGGGCGGTCCAGGGTCAGAGGTTCCCGGCATAGCGGCCATTTTCCGCTGTGTGGGGGATCATGCGCCGGCATTTGGCCGGCGCACGCAACTTACTTCAGCCCCAGGGAGTGGGACTCCCTCGGCTCTCAGCATCTGATAAAATGAGTCTTGACCAGCTCATACAAGAACTGGAGATACTTGATAGTTTTGGCTGACAAGTGACATTTTAACAGCTCCAAGAGGGAGGATTTGAACAGCTACTTGCTTAAAATTAACTGGTTAAAAGTCTGTAGTGCTTGGTCACACACTGAGCTTTGTGGAAAGTGCTTTGTAGGGACACATACCATTAGTAAGCTTCTTCAGCTGGAGAGAGAAAGCTGGGCCTTAGCACTATAGCTTCCAGACCTAACTGTGCAAGCTGCTTGTCATGTAACCAATGCAATCACATCCCCAACAGCCCCCCATGTCAGTGCTGTTTGTTGTAAACATATACAGGCGGATTTTAAATGCCCTGCTCGCGTAAATCCGGGTGGATTTACGCGAGCAGGGCATTTAAAATCCATCCTCGCGCGCCGGCGCGCCTATTTTGCATAGGCCGCCGGCACGTGCAGAGCCCCGGGACACACGTAAGTCCCGGGGTTTTTTTTAAGGGGGCGTGTTGGGGGCGGGGCCGAATGACGCGGCGTTTCGGGGGCGGGACGCGAACAAGTTTACGCCCGATTTTATAACATGTGCACGCTGCCGCACGCATGTTATAAAATCCAGGGTCGGCATGCACAGGGGTTGCACAATTGTGCAACCTGCGCGTGCCGAGCCGAGCAGCATGCCTCCGTTCCCTCCGAGAGGCCGCTCCAAAATCGGAGCGGCCTCGGAAGGAACTTTTTTTCCGACCCCCTTCCCCACCGGGGAAGGGGGTCTCCTTTTGTTTTAAAATTGGGAAGAGAGACAAGTGGGATTTTCAGTGCTTTTCTAACTCTTTTGCCATATGAATCCTCTCCATGTTTGCTTTGCCTTCCCCATGGAATTTGGTGCACCATACATTTTTGTTAATATAGGTGTGCCTTGGGCTTGAGAAATTTGGGAAACATTGCCATAGTTGTTTTGGGGTTCCATTTATAAGGTAAAATAGCTTGAATAAGGAGACAAGAATGAGGGTATTGCATCTGATCTGACTCTGACTGAATCTAAAAGGAGTTTCACATTATTTACTTTTCATGAATCTCATTTGATTTTGTCACTGTATATATTATATATATATTATCAATATATATATATATTATATATATTAAAGGATAACTGAAACAACTGCACATGGCAGCATATGCGTGTGTATGTGGCTGCATGTAATTGTACCATAGTATTTTATAACAGGCCCATATCAATTATACAAATATTATAAAATATGCATACGTTTACCCCACAATATACGCATGTATGTAGGCCAACGCACAAATATATGCAATGTATGGAAACCATTTATTTCAATACATTGAACGTATATACATTACCCACCTATTTAAAAACTATACATGCATATATTTTATGTGTGACAATAAAGTAACACAAAAATCAACCCAATAGTATCACTGGTAAAGCTATCAACATTTACTGGTCAATGCCAAGTATTGTATGTAGGCCTCTCACTCACAGGGTCTGCATAGTGTAACAGACTCCTAATTAGGTACAAGGCCACCTTACTTTAATTATAATATTTTTGTTGGAATTTTTCATTTTTTTGCACATTAAAACTGCCCCATATCAGTCCTTCAATAGTCCTCTTAATTTTCATATACTATACTCCAAAGGTACGGGAGAAACAATAACTACTTATCTCGCCAATTTTGGTTAGTCACCCGACACGCGCGTGTTTCGAACCATCGGTTCTGCTTCAGGGGAGCGGAAGCTCCCCTGAAGCAATAAAGTAAGACATACTCGCATAAGTCAAGATTTACATGTGTAAATTAACATATTTTAAAACGTTTGCATGCAAGTGAAATTACCAGTTTAACCAATTAGTTCATAAGTTTGCTCAGTCCTTCTCCAGGTCATCGAGACTCTTATGGTTCTTCAACCTGAACTCCCCCCATTTCACGCAGACCTCCCACCCAGTCAGTACCACACAATAAACATGTTTAATATCACTTGCTCAGGATCAAAGCAGGTGTAAAAATACTCAAGTAAGTTGACAAATGTATGCATGTATCTTTTAAAATAGTAATTTAAGCATATAACTGTTGGCCCCACCCAAGAATACCCCAGACTACCCATTTTTCACGTGCTTAAATGTGCAAATGAAAGCGAAAGCTCACATTTATTTTGGACTTATAAAATAAGGAATACATGAATAAAGGCTACTTAAGCGCATGTATGCCTATTTTAACATGTGACGTTTTGAAAATTCACAACTGAGGTTCCTTGGGTCTAGTCTCAGTTAAATTGATTGTACAAAAAATCATAACAAAGGCTGGGATGTTCTGCCATACTGTCTCTGTTTAGAATGGACCCCCCAGGTAATACTTAATACTCTTTATGTCTGTCGGTGCAATGGTAAAACAGTGATACCATAAAAGAAAACCATTTAAATAACACTGGGGTTTTATGGTTAAGAGACAGATAATTATTTCCATATTTTAGTAAAAAAGTAAATAAATAATCTGTTATGGTAAATTAGCAACCAAAACCAGAAATCTTTGTGGTTGTTATATAGAAACAGATTTGCTGACTCATGATTGCAAGAGCTCTAATATACATTCCTTCAATATTCAATAAACTTCAAACCTGGTTATAGTCACTAGTCAGAATATGACTTTGTTGATTACTTTAAATATTATAAATCATGGTTGCATACATTAATAAAATTTGTTTCAGTTTAATGGTTATTAAAATGTAATATCTTGATTACAGACTACACAGGAATAAAATAAATTATTCAGACAAGTACTTCTGTTATTTTATTCCAAGTCATATTCCAATAGGATGATTTGTACTGAATGCATCTAGCAAATCTAGATTTGGAAAAAGTCTGCAGAAGAACATTTGGTCATATGATTCTATAATTGTTGCCAGCTGAGGAAGTGAAATCCAGAATGAGTTAAAGGAAATCTCACAAATTACACATTTCATAATTACTGGGCATGAAGTGTATAGTTTACATAATGAAGTCTTACCAAACCCAGAGAATTGAAGACCTACTTTAATAGATTCATCCAAACTGGATATACATTTAAACATTCTGCTATAAATTCCTTTTATGAATTAAATTACTGTGAGGTGAATTTTCAAAATGTTTAACCACTAACTTCAAGTTAGACGATTAAATCTAACCAGTTAAAGATTTCTTCTGACTGGCTAAAATCTAACTGGCTATGGACCCAATATTCTAAAGATCTTTGATTTAGACACTTAGATTTGGCTCTTTCAAAATGTTCCCAGCCTGAGTGCCTAAATTTAGGGTCCTTAATTCACAAGGTACCTAAATTTAGGTACCTCAAAAGTCAGTGTGGCCAGGGGCCAGTCAGAGTGGGAGACCAAAGTTAGGTGCCTAGAGTTGATTTAGAGAACTAGTCGTACGGTATAACTCAGAGCTTCTCAGCCTTTTTTGTATCCAGCCACACTTTCAAGTTTGCTTGATCCTCGTGGTGCACCAAACCAAATTTAACAATATCACATTTATTCATACCCACTGATCACTGGTCATATGACTGTGAAAATGCCAGGAAATGTACTTTTAACTAAATTGAACAGCACTATCTTCCTTTCCAAGGGCCAACTCTAACAGCACTATTTTTCTCTCTAAACCCAATCCCTCTCGAGATCCAATCCCAATCTCCTTCTCCCCAAATCCAAGTGTTCCCTTTAAGGATTGGTTTGTTGTGTGCAAACATTTTTGCACATGAGCAAAAATGTTTGGTTATGTTACCCTGTGAACATTACTTTCTTTGATGCAAAAAGCCTTTCACTTTTATGCTCACAGCAACCCAAACCTTAAAGGGAACATTGGCTAAGTCCATCCCTTGCTTAAAATAATCGCCTAATATTTCCTAACAGCAATGAAAATAAAATGTGTATGAAAAATGTTTTTCTGTAATAACATTCAAAACTGCTTTCTGCATGTGGGTGAAATTAATAAAGAGCAAACCTTTGTTAAAATAGAAATGAAGAAGGGATGAACATAATGCCGTAAAAGCCAGTGATGAAATGTATCCTCATTTTCACAGCAAGAATTTCCACAGTAAGAATTTCCAAAGTAAAACAGACCCTACCAAAACAAAATAGAAAGTCCATAAACTATAAATAGAAAGTGTCAACAAAAACTGAACTGGAAGTCACAAGCCTGACTGTATTATGCAGTGCAACAATGGAAAAACAAAAACAACATCATTCATCACAAAACACCAAGCAATAAAATCAAGACATAAAATATTCATAATGTTAAAGTCATATTAATAAAAAAAAAGTTAAAACAGCCAATATCCAATAATTAAAAAAAAACTTGCTGTAAATTTCTCACAACACCAACAAAATATTTCAAAACAGCAGAAACGTCAACCACCACCCAATAATTAAAATAATAAGGATTTTTAAAACTCCTACTCTCCATACCTGGGATCTTTTGATTTCCAGTCAACCTGAGATTGTCATGGATTTAGGGAGGGAGGGCCATATCAACACTTTCTCTCACACACACACAATAACATATTAATTCTCTCACACACTCCTTCTCTTATACATGACAATACTCTCACACACACACTCCCTCTCTCTCACATACACAGGCTCTCTCTCTCCCTCTTAGACATATGTGACACATAGGCTTTCATAGCCATGCATGCTCACACAGGCATACAAACACAGGCTCTCTCACAGGCACACACACAAGCAGGGCCCCAAATTCTCTCTCTTACACAGGCACACATGCAAGCAGGTTCCCAATCTCTTTCTCACAGGCACACACAAAAGCAGGCTTCCAATCTCTCTCTTTCATTCTCTCTTACAGGCACATACACATGCATGATCCCAATCTCTCTGTCACATACAGGCACACACACAAGCAGACTCCCCAATCCCTCTCTCTCACCACAAAAGCAGGCTCACAATCTCTCTGTGACACACACACAGGCACACACATAAGTAGGCCCCCAAATCTTTCTCTCACAGGCATACACATAATCCAGGTCTCAGTCCACCTCTCTCGCTCGCTTTCTCTCTTTCATAGGCACACACACAAGCAGGCTTCCAATTTTTCTCTGTCTTTCTCACAGGCGCACACACAGAATCTCTTTCATGTTCTCTTTCCCTTATATGTTCTTGCCTGCTCTCTCTCTCTCTCTCTCTATCTATCTTAGATGTGCAGGCAGAAGCAGCTACCACCTTGGACCTATACAGCATCACTCACATGCACACATATGCACAAGCTCTCACACATGCTATTGCACACATACTGCACACACACACAACCTTTTATATAGGCTATTGCTCTCACTCACTCAAATAAGCTCTCACACACTCCCCCCCCCCCCCAATGTGCTGCTACCCCTGTACTGGCCTTTCCTGTGGATTTGTCTAATACCTGTTTGCTAAGGATGAGATAACAGAGATTAGACAGATCCACAAGACAGACCAGTACAGGGGTGGCAGGCAGTCTGTGCCAGTCTGCTTTGTCCCAAACAGCAGCAGCTACAGCCCTCTAAACTGTCTGCTCTTGCCCTGTGGCCATTCTCTACTGATACAACTCTCTTACTCCTCTTCAGTTGTCACATGGCAGATGGCACCATGTTCCAGCAGCCTGCAACAAAATAGCTGTGCATAAAGCCAAGGTGGTATATTGGCTAAGTTAAACATCAGAGGTTCAAATAAAACTTGTCCCCTAGATTAGACAGCAGATAGATTCACCACTTCTATGTCTGCACAGTAAAAATATTGAGTTCCATATGCCAGCATATACAGATGGTGAATATGCATCAAAAGATGTGGCCTGCTGTGACATCCTTTAGGTCAAATGGACATATTATGATCTACAAAGAGGAAGCTAAAGAGGCCACTTTCCAGAAAAAGGGACCTTCAAATCTGAGTCCTGGCAAGCCTCATGTACCTGCACCCCCCCCTCCCCCCCCCCCCCCCACACACACACACACATACCCCACAGGTCTCAGCAACATGCTGCCACATGCAGCCCAGTTCGCCAGATAAGCCTAACATTGCTTGCATGAGAGGGCCATTGTGACTCAGCATTCCAGCCATCCCTGCATCCCCACATTCAGAGGACAGCTTCTTAACAAACATACCCCTCCCAAACCTGATAGGCATCCCTATCAGCAGAACGTCTGAGAACCCTGCACACTCCCAAGCGGGTCATTTACCATGACTTAATGATCCTAGTAAATTTAGCAGCCATTAATGAATAAAGTGCTAGTACGATAATGAGATTATTAGCGATTACTTGCATATTTTCTATGTATCTACATTCTGATTATTAGCTTATAAATGCATTCCAACTTTAGCATTCATTTTCCCTAAGGGCCTGATTTTCAAAAGCATTTACATGCTTAAAACTAGGGTTTACATGCATAAATGCACTTTACCCATATAAGTGTTTTGTTTTGTTTTTTTTAAATGTTGACAATATATGCCTGTGAGGGAGAGTATAGGAAACTCCTTCATAACAACTTAAGGACTGGCCTTTGCTATCTGGGCCAGTCCTCCTTAAGAACCAGCCCTACAAGGGATTCTCGGCCAAGGAAGACTCCCCTCACTACAGGATAAGAAGTCAAAGCCCAGAAAGGTTATAGAGGCCCCAGAGAGAGGGCAGGAAGCCAGCCTATGTAAGGATTACGTATATTTGAGAGTTTTAGTCTGATACAAGAGACTGCTGAGGTAAGCAGCCCTTATGCTGTACTTTTTCCTTGCCTGTAAATAAACTGTTGTTTGTGTGGAACCAGCTGGAGTTTGGCCTCCTTTTATTCTTCTGGCTGTTTCTCAACACATGGCTACTTCTACGTGTCCACATATTGTGGCAGCAGTGGGACATCCTGATCTACACATGAAGCACAGACAGAGACCTACAAGTTTAGAAGAAAAAAAAACTGATGTTTTTTTTCCTGGGGCTTGGCAGATCCAATAGCCAATCCTAAAGTACAACAGGCCAAGGGGAGTAGCCCTGCCTGTGTAGACAAGGTCTATTCAGTTAGTAAGGGCCGGACAAGTAGAAGGTTTTTTTTTTCTCTCTCTCTCTCTCTCTCCTTCCCTGGAGAGGTACAAAGCTTCGCTGCTTGTAGAGCACAGTTTAAGAAGCAAAAAACATGGAACAAGTTCTACAACTCCTGGCTGCTGGGCACCAACAACTACAAACTAATGTATAGGGTCATCCTGGCCAGCAGCAGATGCTGCATGAGCAAATGATGCAGCAGTAAAAGCTGCTAACTCAGCAGAGGCCATGCAAGCAGCTCCCTCCCTTAACACCAGTAATTCTAAAGATGGCCGAGGGGAGGAACTCAATGGTTTTTTGAGGAACTTTGAACAAATAGCTTGCCTGACAAGCTGGCCAGACGATGCCTTGACTATCTTCCTTGGTAACTTACTTATAGGTAGTAGTCAAGCTGCATTTCAAGCTTTTAACCCAGAAAGAAGGGCCACATATGCGGAGGTTAAAGCAGCTGTCCTAGAGAGGGCAGGACTTACACCCAAAGCCTACCGATAACAATTTTGGTGAGGAATTCTTCAGCCTGGAGAAAGTCCAGGAGCTCTTTCCACAGACTTAAAATGTAGGTTGGAAGTATTGTTGGAACAGTTCCTAGATGGGCTAGAGCAGCCTGTGTAGCAGTGGGTCTGCCAACATCCAAATCTTACTTTGGAAATGGCATTAGAAGATGTGGATGTCTATTATAAAACCCAGGCAATGCCTGAGTTGTCATGACACAGGAGAATCCACTCTACCAGGCTAAAGGACATTGGAGTCTGGGAAACAAGAGTCCATGATGAACCTTGGGGCAGGACAAGCCTGACTCCTTGCTCCATTTCACAAGCAGGAATATTCTGCCATGTTTCAACTGGGGGGAAGGGGCCATTTTGCCTGAGACTGTGCTCACTGGGAAAATGAGCCTCTGGACTTTAACTTCATGACCTCACAATTTTGTAGGCATCCCCAGTCTGGAGGTCTTTGCTTTTGTGGTTCCCATCGAGATAGATGTTTCTCCAACCCGGGGATGAGTAGATTCCAGAAGTGAAGACATTCACCTGAAGAGAGTTTGTGAAGTAGAGACAGACTGACTACAAAAGAACCGTTACCCTGGTGTGCATCCATGGGGACTAGTGGCAGTATCTCACAAGCCAAATCCAGCTGAAGACCCTGGCTGGCCAGAGCAGAATGGAAGTGGGAATTCTCCCTGGATCCCTTATCAAGTAGTGATAAGCCGGGACTATCCAAGTTTCGAAAACCCGTGGAGCTAGCTCACATCAAGTTCACCTAATCCTAAGAAGGGCTTGCTGGGGGAGGGGTACATAAGAAGCCCAGTATCTTGACTACACTCTTGGGTAGTTCATGCTCAAGACAGATCAACAACCTCTTCTCTGGATAAAGAGGAACAAGAAATCCAATGCAAGAGTGGTTCCTGGCTCTAAGGCCCTTCATCTTCAGGTGCAGCATAAGGCAGGGAAGGAAAATGTCAGTGGAGACTTCCTGTCTAGAGAAGTGTCTCTAGGGCAGACAGATGCTCATCCTAGAAATGGTGAGATGGTAAATGGGCCAGTCCTTTTCAAGAACCAACACTGCAAGGGATTCTTGGTCAAGGTAGACTCCGCTCTCTGTAGGATAAGAAGTCAAGATCCAGAAGGGCTAGAGAGACCCCAGGGAGAAGACAGAAAGCTAGTCTATGCAAGGAATACCTATATTTGAGAGTTTTGGATTAATACAAAAGACTGCAGAGGTAAGTAGCTTTTATAATGTACTTTTTTCTTGCCTGTAAATAAACTGTTGTTTGTGTGAAACTAGCCGGAGTTTGGCCTTCTTTTGTTCTCCTGGCTTTTTCCCAACCTGTGGTCACTCCTAAGTGTCCACAATGTCATTGAATTATCAATAGGTTTTACCTGCATGAAGAGCACTTAACATGAGTAAATGGCTTTTGAAAATTGCTATGATATTTTACATTTACAAGTGTACATCCTTTGAAAATTCACCTGTAAGGCTTTAGCAGTCCATTTTTAAACAGCTTTTGATTGTAAAGATAGCCAGTTCATTTTAAAGTTGTCTTTATGCTAACTGGCTAGGTTTTCAGTCATTCAAAATTCTATCCAATACATTTTTTATAGTAGGGGTGGCATGGAACAAAACATAAAAGTGAATTTTCAAAATGTTGTGCATGTAAAAATTAGCATATATGCACGTAAGTAGCTTCTACTCATGTATTCTATATTTTATAAAAGTCCAAAATACATGCATATTTTCACTTTCGCTTGCATCATAGGTATGTAAAAAAGGGCTGGCCTAGGGGCTTTTCTGAGCGGGGCCAACAGTTGCATGCATTAATTACTATTTTTAAAAAACTGACATGCAAATATTTTCCAACTTACATATTTTTACACCTGCTAATTATCTGACATAATTGATAATAAACATGTTTATTATGTAGTACTGACTGGGTGGACTTGAAGGAGCTCAGGCTGAAGAACCAGAAGAGTCATGATGACCTGGAGAAGGACTGGGCAAACTGGTGGACTAATTGGATAAATTAGTAATCTGACTCAAGCGCCTGTGTTTTAAAATACACCAATAATCTCGAATTATGCAAATAAGTATTTTATTTTGCACAGAATATTTTTTTTATTTATACTTTATTAATTTTCTTCAATGACAATATCATATAAAGAATTAAGAAATATGTAAAACAACAATAATCACAAATTAAATAATCAATATAACCATATTCAATCATATTTGTTTACAATTTACATAATCGGAGGGATAAGGTAACTCTTATGTATAAATATTGATTAGTAATTCCATTATCCTTATCGTAATGGAAATCACTGACCATTCACATTTATCAGGAGGAAGAAACAATTTACTTTTATGTCCTTCTATCTCAATATCTAACTTTGTGATTTATTCAACAAAAAAGTCTCTAAATGGACTGGATCCACAAAACGAAATGTCTTCCCTTGGTATGTTATATTACACACACAAGGGAATTTAAGAAAAAATGTTGCACCAATTCCCACCACTCGATTTTTCATTGAGAGAAAATACTTCCTCCTTGCCTGTGTGGCCCAGGCAACATCTGGAAAAATTTGGATCTTGTGACCGCAAAATAATACATCTTTCTTCCTAAAGAAGTTTCTAAATATATTATCTTTGTCTTGTTCAAGAAAAAATGAAACAAAAAGAGTTGCTCTATTATCAATTATATCTATGGATTCCTCCAAGAAGGTTGTTATACCTGGACTTGGAGGAACCTCTGCCACTATATTTTGCTCTTCCAAGTTTCTCCTAGATCTTGTGGAAAAATAATATATCTTAGATACTTTTGGAATATCCTCCTCATTATAAAGTAACATTTCTCTTAGAAATTTTTTAAACATTTCAAATGGGGATAATAATCGAGTCTGAGGAAAATTTACTATTCTCAAATTTTTTGAGCGCAGCAAATTCTCCATCCGTTCAATTTCTTTATGCAAAATTATACTATCCTGCATAAATACATTCTCGGAATTTTGTACCAATTGTACCTTAGTATTTAAAACAGCAATTTCTTTTTCGCAACTAGCAATTTTTGTTTCATGTTCAACAATAGAGTTATTATTTACTTTAATCATAGCAGATAAAGAATTATTCATTAAGGAAATATTGTTATCCAATTTTGAGATCATATGCCATAAATCAACAAGAGTCACATTATCCGGGGGTACCGGATTAATGCTTTTACCCATATCCACTGGTAGAGTATCTAACATATTTTTCATTACAAAAACATCTGTAGGCCCTGTAGTTTCTACCTGTTTAAACAAGTTTACTTCCAAAGGGACTATTCCTACCAGATCCTGCGCCACTTCAGTTGATGGATTCCTGTAAGGCTGAGGTGGAGATGAAGGACCTTCACCAGGACTAAGGGAGGCCAAAGATACTCCTCCCACCACGTCCTCTCTTGGTGATATTGTATGACGAACAACATGCTGGTCCATTGGGCCTGCACGCTGTTGCTGCACTGGGGATGATGTTGCTATCTTCGCTTTTCTTTTCTTCCCCATCCAAGAAAAGATTTAGCAAAGAGTTCTACCCAAACGCCCAGACTTCCCCGGACTAAGCCGGACAAAGCCGCTCGCCCCTTCGACGCGAGCGGCTTAGACGGTGCGCCGCCCTACAGCTGATGATAAAGTCTGTAGCCATGCCCCTCTGACGTTGCCGAACGCGACGCAGCTGTTCTCTCCGGCTAGCTGACTCACAGGGGTACCTGTAGCACAGTAAGCCTCGGGGAGGGGCTGGCAGTCCTTTCCTTCCTCCTTTCTTGCTCCCCGATAGCGGGCCTCGCTACAGCTGATGATGAAGTCTGTAGCCACGCCCCTCTGACATCACCGAATGCGACGCAGCTGTTCTCTCCGGCTAGCTGACTCACAGGGGTACCTGTAGCATGGTAAGCCTCGGGGAGGGGCTGGCAGTCCTCTCCTTCCTCCTTTCTTGCTCCCCAATAGCTGGCCTCGCGACAGCTGATGATAATGTCTGTAGCCACACCCTCTGACGTCGCCGAACGCGACGCAGCTGTTCTCTCCGGCTAGGTGACTCACAGGGGTACCTGTAGCATGGTAAGCCTCGGGGAGGGGCTGGCAGTCCTCTCCTTCCTCCTTTCTTGCTCCCCGATAGCTGGCCTCGCTACAGCTGATGATAATGTCTGTAGCCACACCCTCTGACGTCGCCGAACGCGACGCAGCTGTTCTCTCCGGCTAGGTGACTCACAGGGGTACCTGTAGCACGGTAAGCCTCGGGGAGGGGCTGGCATTCCTCTCCTTCCTCCTTTCTTGCTCCCCCCGCACAGAATATTTTAAAGTAAATGGTAAAGTATATGTTTTCAATGCATTAAAATATGTGGTTTCAATGCATTGCATGTATTTGTGCATTGGCCTACATATGCGTATGCACATATGTTGTGAGGTAAATATAATATCCATGTAAGTGCTACACGCATGTTATAAAATACAATGGTAAAACTACACATGACTACATACACATGGATATGCCACCACGTGCATTTGTTTGAAAGTTATTCCTTGTGCAGATACATTTTAAAAGCTTGGCATGTGCAAATACCCAAAGATACGTGCGTGGCCGGGCTGTGTGCGCTCCGAGCACACTTTGAAAATGGCCCAGCCATACACATATCTCCCGACATGCACGGAAGTGCCGGGCTCTTTGAACGGGGTGGGCCGGGAGCGGGGGCTGGCCGGGACAGCAGCCATTAGGCACTGTCCCGGGGAAACACGAGTAAGTTTTAAAAAAAAAAAATAAGGTAGGAAGAGGGATTTTAGGGGTCGAGGAGGAGCGGGGGAAAAAGGTGGCAGAGTAGGTAGGGGATTAGGGAACTGGAAATGGGCTGTTCGCGACACCACATGTTTTTTGTTTTTTTGGGTTTTTTTAAAATCACCTCCTCCCCCCTTACACGCGCGTGTCGCAACCCGCCCACACATGCGCACGCCGATATAAAAATGTTAGAGGCTTTCCAGGGGTGTAACTGGGAAGAGTTTAGTTAGCCAGCTAATACCAAAATTCAGAGTTAGCCAGATAATTTATCCGGCTAACTCTGGTCGACCTGCAGATCTGTTCTAAAGTCGACCAGATAAACTTATCTGGCTAACTTTAAGATTAGCTGCATATATTCAGGGGTGCACCGTTGAATATATGGGATAAGTTAGCCAGATAAGTTTATCAGGCTAACTAGCCGAGCTGCACAACAGCTGAATATGAACCTTTATATATCTGACTTTTTATACGAAAGACTACCAGAAAACTTTACATTTGTGTGAGCACTATAATGGGATGAGGAGAGGAATTGCAGTTTCTCTGGTATAGCAATATGACCTACATTTCTATTAAAAATTTTATATTATCATATTAGTAGAATGGGAGCAGTAATCATTCATTCATTGGATTTATTATTCTGTGCTGTCTAAGTGAGAAAAATTAGTTATAAAGACCAGTAACAAGATGGTAGAGATACAAAAGTGGCTTAGAATGGTTACAGTAGACAAGAAAGTAGTGATGCTGCAGAGAGCAATAATGCAACAATTTAGGCATGAAGATACACTGTGGAAAGGTAGAATTAACCCCGTTACATAATTACAGAAGTTGCAGAGAGTGGTTATGAACTGTCAAGCCCTACAGGCAGCAAGCAATTGCAGTAGGCAAAGTGCAGAGGTGCTATAGAGATTTGAAGACAAATTTTGCATGATTCCAGTACTTATAGAAAGCAGTTAGAGAATGATAGTGCAGTAATAGAACTACCAGGCAACATGTAATCGGAGATATCATGGGACCGTATCGGAGATATAGTGGCTGGGGTAGGCAGAGGTACAGGTAAGTTGCCTGAAGAAAAAGCCAGGTTTTCGGGTGCTTTCCAAAACTCATGAGGTCAGGTGCCAGCAGTCTGCCGGTGGGAGAATGTTCCAGTGATAGGAGAGGTTTTTTTTTATCAGGGTTCCAGTGAACTAGACATCCTTAGGTGACAGGATCTGCAGGCAGTTCTAATGTAAAGTTTGCAGGGCTCTGCTGGAAAGATATCTGGACAGATGAGATGGCCCTTGATTATGTAGTGCTTCAAAGGTGATCAGGAACACTTTAAGCCTGGATCTACAGTGGAATGGGAGCCAGTGCAGTTCAGCCACTATAGGTAAAATGTGGATTCTGAGGCCAGGGTTTGCCACGAGACAGGCAGACGAATTCTGTACAAGTTGAAGTTTCAAGATGTATTTTTGTGATAGGCCGACATATAGTGAGTTACAATAGTCAAATCAAGAGAAAATATATGCATAGACCAATGTGACTAAATCTGTGGAAGACAGGAATGACCTGTAGCTGACAACTGTAGCAGAGAGTCATGCTGTGAAAAGAGTATGAATGATGTGGTAATCTGTAAATACTTATATCATACTGGAGTTGAAATTTTCTCTGTATTCACATTCTTCTCTGATTTGTGAAAGTACTGAAATGTATGTTTTTTAACATGTTTATTTCTGAGTTTGCAATCATAACAAGAACAATAATAAACTTGCCATGTATATAATCCATACAAGTACCCCCCTTCGAGGGTGAGCAGTACTGAGAACATTGGAATAAAGTATCATGTTTTAGTTCAACACAGAAGCAAAACAGTAGTGTATGGTTGATTACAGGTGAATCAGGCGTCTCCCGTACCTCCCCTCCATCCCCCACCCCTACCCTCCCCCAAATTCACAGTTCAGAGTGGTCGCTGTCACTGCAGTACTCCTGTTCACAGCTCATGGTGACATAGCGGATTAACTTTGATCCTGTGCATATATATTAGTCACTAATAGTGCTGAACAGTATCTTCATAAAGAACAGTAAAGTTCATAGGGATGTGAGATGACGGAAGATAAATCTGTGTTGTTCAGAGCCAAAGAGGTGACTGCTCCCTATGCTAATGGGGAAAGGATCCCCCAACTGTGACACGGTAGGTAGCCCATGCTCCGGTGCCCGACCAGTTCCTGGGTACTGAATGGGTCCTGGAATTAGGCTGTTAAATCCAGAATTTTGCTTCTGGCTCGGGGATTGAGGGACAATAAATATGGATTCCAGGTGTCCAAAAATAGATCATATCTTTTGGTGGAAGGTGAGATCCTCGCCAATAGATGTTCATATACAACCAGTCTATGTAATTTCAGTCTCCATTGTAGTAGTCGCGGAGGTTCACTTGCCAACCACTGTGCTAAAATTGTTTGTTTGGCTATCAGAAGAGCCTTATAAAGGAAACTGCGGTGAGCCTGACGGTGAATTCCCGGGATAGATTCTCGGATTAGGTGCAGTAGACACAGTTTCGGGTCTGTAGGTATGTCCAGTGCAATGAGTCAACCAAGATAGTCCAGAAATTTAACCCAGAACCATTGAATGGCTTCGCAGTCCCAGAAGTTATGACGAAAAGTTGCAGTGTCGGCCTTACATTTCAAACAGGATGCTGAACCTGTTATACACAAAGGATGCTATTTTAAAAGACACATGCATACATTTTCCAACTTACTCATGTATGATTACACCTCCTAATTACCTGGCGTTAGTGATGTAAAACATGTTTATTGTGTAGTACTGTCTGGGTAAGAGATCTGAGTGAACGGGGGGGGGGGAGTTCACGCTGAATAACCAGGAAGGACCTGGAGAAGGACTGGGCAAACTGGTGGACTAATTATTTAAACTGGTTATTTCACTCTTGCTTATGTGTTATAAAATGCAGCGATTTATGAGTGTAAATCCTGACTCACGTGACTCACGTGAGCAATTTATATTTTTTCGCACATAAAATATGTGCACATATATTTTAAAAATAGAGGGTGAAGTATGCATTGAAATACATGGTTTCAATGCCTTGCATGAAATCGCGCATTGACCTACACACATGCATATTTGGTGGGGTAAACATATGCATATTTTATAATTTGCACATATGTGATGCGCACGTTATAATATGATAAAATTGGGCACAGCCACATACGCACATATCTGCTGCCATGCATAGGTAAATTTTCAAAGGAGTTATGTATGTACAATATACTATTGCGGCATGTTTCAGAGCCCATTTTACAAGCTTAAAGTGCCTTATGCATGTAAATCCTATTGACAATTCAATGACTAATATTGTAGCAATTTTCAAAAGCTCACTCACATGGGTAAAGTGCATTTGCACATGTAAAACCCAGTTTTAAAGGTGTAAATGCTTTTGAAAATTACCCACAAATAGTTTAAAGTTATCATCCCTGAGAATAACTTTCAAACAACTCTGCATGGTGGCATGGAGGTGCTTATATTGCTGTGTGAAGCTCTACACCTGTATTTTATAACTCATGCATATCATATATGTTCATGTTATAAAATACACACATCTCTACCCTGTAATTTATGCGCATATTTATGCAATGCATTGAAAGCACATGCTTTTCCTACCTATTTAAAAAATATATATGCTTATGTTTTATGCATGAAAATAATGTAGGACTTGCATAAAACCCGATTTACGAGCTTAAGCCGGCATATTTTAAAACATGTGCACATAATTGAAATTAACCATTTTACCAATCATTCAGACCCTGCTGGTTTTTCAGCCTGAACTCCTCCCAGTTCACCCAAACCTCCCACCTACAATAAACAAGTCTAAAATCAATTAAGCCAGATAATTAGCAGGTCTAAAATTAAACAAGTATTCAAATATATGCATGTGTCTTTTAATATAGCAACTTGTGCATGTAACTGTTAGCTCCACCCCAGAACACTTCTAGAATGCCTCTTTTTTATATGTGCATTCTACTTTTATAAAATAGCAATTGTGCGGGTGTATGCATGTATATGGAAAGTTTTACGTACGTCACTCTTAGAAAATTACTTGCATAGATTGTATTTTCTAATCTATGCAAGGATTTTTCCAATAAAATTATACCCACAGAAAATGCAGGTGCAAGTGACTGTGTGTTCTTTGTACCTGTAGTAATTTTCAAATTGAAGCATGTAATTTTATTTTGAGACTCTCCTTGCCCCTGTCTGCTGTCACCCATAATACCTGATACATGGGGAATAAGTATTGGAGCTTCTTTCTTTGGAAGATGAGATTATTTTTTGTCAAGTAGTAATGGTGCCAATGTGCATAGGAACAATTAGCTGGGCCAAACTGTGAAACTATACAATGAAAAAGAAAAATGTGTGGAATGCAAGCAAAAGAAACCCAAATACCACTTCTATATTGTAATTTAAGATAGTTCTTCCATATTTCTAAGCTTTATCTTTTCTGTACAGGACCTTGTGGTTGTTTTGACACAGGACTGTGTGGTAGCAGAGTAGTTTAATGGCTTTCCTTTGCTTTTTTCAGTGCATTTTAAATCAGCAGTTATTGTCAGAACTAGCTGGATATGCTACGTGTAGTATTCATAAGAAAAGCAATGTATTTTCCTCCTATCCATAAGCTTACCTTAGCAATCATACAGGATATAATCTCTTTATCATATGTTTTCTATTCCTCCAGGCTTCCTAGTTGCTGTTGTCTTTGCTTCCAATCAGAGAGCAGCTTATGATCTGACTCTTAGCCAAAAGAAATTTCCATTAGGATAGGACTGCTGAAAGTTACATGTGGCGTTCTCTTCATAATTGCCGTCATCAAAGTGAGAGTAGGCATAAAAGAGCCCTGTGAATACTGATGTTGCTTTTTCATATACTACAAAGTACGGTGCAGTGGAAGTGACCTGAGGTGATTGCATCTGACAGGTTCTCAAATGTATTCAGTGTGTCCTTTGTTCCCTGTTATTCCTAGGGCAAAAGCGAGTAGGGGTAAGCAGTTTTATCATAATTATGTAGCGCTTTTATTTCATACATAATTTTTCTGACATATCATCACAACTGAATCATCTGTAATCAAGCTAATGTTTCCAATCAATCAGTTAAATAATTGTTGCTGTATAACTAGTATTCTGATTCAGTATTCAGGGAAGCCAAGTTGTATAATGACAAAGAATAATGTAAATGTAAGAAATAATATATTATGTATGTATACATATACATATGTGTATATATATATATATATATGTTTATTGTTTATTTATGTATTTATTTTTTAAGCAGGTAGATGGGGATTGCTATAAATTGCTGCCACATAGCTGGTTTTTAGAGGTAAATTTTCAAAGGCTTGTGAGGGGTTTATTATGTAAAATTGGCATATATTCGTGTAAATAGTTTTGTGTGGGCTTAATACATTTTCAGTACTCACATATTTCAGATACTGTTTGGAAAAGTATGCACAGAGGAGAAAAGCATTTTGAGGGTGTTTCAAGGGAGAGTCAGAAACTTCATGCACACTCAAGTATTTTATAGTCCGAATACGCACATACCTCATCAATCATGCATGGGTGCTTTTCTACCTACTATTCTAGTCGCAGAAATCAAATCTAACTTCTCTTTTGTCTGCAGTTTCTGGATGTGTTGTGGGGGTGTCTGGGGCAACTGGTAGAGGTCTGAGTGAACTGTGGAAATGTCGGTAAACTGGTTATTGGAAGTGCATGTGTATAACAGATGCGTGTTCTTGTATAAAATAGGTGCACAAACTATGCAGATCCCTGTATTTATAAAATGTGTACATAATGAAACACATGCTCATTCTTTTGGGTTGAAGAAACATGGTATTTTATAAACTTTTGGCAGGTATGTTATTGTGGTAACTTTAGGTGTGCCTACTTACGTGTGTATGTGCTGAGTTATGCATACTATTGAAAATTACCCTCTAAAAGCTAGCTGCATTGTACAAATCAACTCTTTTTTTTATCACTTATAAAGTCCAAAATTCTTTAATGAGGTCAATTTTACAATGGATACCTCTGAAGGGATCTGTAACACCCCCCTAACCCTAACCCACCTTCCGAAAAGTCACCCCGAATCAAAGTGCCCCCTTACAATGGTCCATATTATAGAGTATCAGGCTGAGCCTTATAAAGAGACTCTCTCTCCCTCTCTCTCTCCACTCCCCCCCCCCCCCCCAATGTTCACAGACTCCTGTGCCTAAATAAGAGCTGTAGCAAAGTGGCGCATGTATCATACAGCACCTGAATAGGAGCTGTAGCAAAGTAGCGCATGTAACATATGGCACTGGCTGAGGAAATTTAGAGGCTATGTGCATCAGTGCTATCCTTACACGCACAAATGAACATTTTGCATGTGCAAGGCTTTTAAAATAGATAAAATATAAATTAGTAGAAACTAATGCTTAATTTCTTCTTTTTAAGAACATCTCATGTACTTTTTACAATATTTAGTTTTTTCTTTAGGATAGTGATCCATGTAAAGAATTAGAGCATCGTGCACTGGGATGATGGAATAGAAATAATATTGTATGCATTCAATTTACTGCGTACTATTTTCTGTCTTGTCACTATGTATTTCTAATGCATTGCTCATTTTCCACCAAGCCTTTTTCCCCTTTGCTGGAAGGGCATTCATCATCCTTTTGATCAGCACTTCAAGTGTGCAGGCACGTAAACTGGCCAATGCAATACCATGCGCTACGGCTAGTGCACGGCTTAACACCCGATGGGATGCGCGTCCATAACCTCTGATGCAATACAAGGATTAACGCATCCAGAACGTGTGTTCAATCGAGTGCATAGCTAATAGCGCCCATCGCATTTAAATTCCATGTAGATGAATCTATTAGCTAAACCCCACGATTCAAAACATTTCCTGCGCAGCCAGTGCGCCCATTGCAATCTGGGGCTGGCGTAAAGGATATGCCACACTCAAGTGCTCACTGGAAAAAGAAAAATTCCTGCTTTCTGTGATTCCTTCACTTTGTATCATTGCGATACTAAGAAGGAGGAACCACAGAAAGCAGATCAAAGTAAAAAAAAAAAAGTCTTGAAATAAAAAAAAATTCTGGACACCCAATATAGATGCACAAGAAAGATGGTCCAGGTCATGTATCTTGTGCTGGTATCTTGTGCCGGTGGTGGAGGAAAACGGACGCTTGTATTGAGTGTCCATTTTCCCAGCCCGCACTGAAAGCCACCTCCTGTGCACCCGATGCCGAGGAGGTGCTAGGGACACACGATTTTCCATAGCACCTCATTTATAGCACGACCCCTCATTTAAATAATGCATCGCATGCCCAGGAGAAGTGGCTGGGCACCCATCAGGAGAGTTGAAATACTGTAGGGCCAGGAAACATATCATCACCCTCACATTGCACTTCTTATATCTATTTATCCAAAGGAACGGTTAGTGGTCTGTTACAAGCATGAACTGCCATCCCAACAGGTAATAGCGCAAGGCCTCTAAGGCCCGCTTAACTGCCAAGGCCTCCTTGTTTGTTACATAATGCCTTTCCCATGATATCAGCTTATGGCTAATGTTTGCCATAGGATGTTCTTGGCCATCCTTCTCTTGGACTACGTTTGTTCCCAAGCCTACTTCTGAGGCATTGGTCTGTACTGTGAATGGTTTGGTGAAGACCTGACTTACCAGGACCAGTTCGGAGCTTAACCCCTTTTTCACAACCTTTAAGACCTTCTCAGTTTCAGCTGACCACTGGTCTTTCTCCGGTGCTTTCTTCATTAACAGCCTAGTGAGAGACTGTTTTCTCCAAATAATTGAGGATAAATCTTATGTAATACCCCGTGATGCCTAGGAATGCTGTCACCTTTGCTTTTATTTGTGGGACTGGCATTGGGTGATCACCTTGATCTTCCAGTCTGTGAACTTCCCCAGGGTGTAGCCAAGAGATTGGACCTCTTGCCCCCCTAGGAAGCACTTCTTAGGGTTGGCTGCCATTCTTAATTTCCTCAAATTGTTTAGCACAGCCTGGAATTGGCTTAGGTGTGTCTTCCAATGGGCTGTAGACCATGATGTCAGCCAACTAGGTGGCTGTGTATCCATGATGTGGGCAGAGCAAGTGATCAATCAAGCATTGAAAATTGCAGGAGCGCCATGGAGTCCAAAAGAGAGGATTGTGAACTGGAAAAGTCCCCTGGGCATCAAGAATGCAGTCTTCTCCTTCACCACTGGCATGAGAGACACCTGCCAATACCTTGAAGTCCCAGATGCTCAATCAGCTCATCCACTCGACGCTTTGAGTATGCATCAAGTTTTGAGTATTGCCAACACTATGGATGAAGACCAATCACTGTTAGACTCCTTTATAACTCTGAGCCGGAGCATCTCCTTCACTTCAGTGTCAACGACGTGGCTTCTGGCCTGTACAACAACTCCAGGAGGCATGATGTCATACTGGACCAGGTGTGTATGACCCGGTAGGTTTGAGAAGATCTCCTTGTTTTGTTTCACTAGCTGCTTTAAGTCAGCTATCTGTGCAGTGGACAGCTGCTTTCCGAAAGGAATCTGGGTTTGGGCCACTTCAGGTCCAACATCTGGCCAAACTCTTCTTTTTGTACCACTCCACACATCTTTGGAACCCACTTCTTCAGATAGATCTGCGTTTTCTTTTGTTTTTCCAGCTGGGCTATTTTATAATCCATGGGCCCTGTTTCTCCAAAATTTCATAGGGTCTTTACCAACAGGATAATAACTTGCTTTCCAAAGAGGGGAGGAGGACAAGGACATGGTCCTTTGGTTGCAATATTCATTGGATTGTGGGGCAATTATAACCTCGGGCTGGGTAGCCTGAGCATTTTGTAGGCACAGGAGAGCCGCCTCTCCAGCTTTTTTTAGGCGATCCTTTACTCAGAGAACATAGTACACAAGGTTCTGCCCAAGGTTTCCTTCATCTTCCCATGTTTCCCGAACTACGTCTAAAATTCCTCTCTGCCTCCTCCCATACAGTAGTTCAAAAGCGGAAAACCTCATCGAGCTCTAGGGCATGTTGCGGATTGTGAACAGCATGTAGGGCAGCAAAGAGTTCCAATTCTTACCATCTTCATCCACAAATTTCTTAATGAGGCCATCGGTCTGCAGGTGATATGCGCAGAGTCTTTACCTTAAGGAGAGTGCAGAGTTTTCTCATTAACTTGGACATGAACAGGAATGTTAGGAATTATTAGGAAGGGAATGGTTAATAAAATGGAAAATGTCATAATGCCTCTGTATTGCTCCATGGTGAGATTGCACCTTGAATATTGTGTACAATTCTGGTCGCCACATCTCAAAAAGATACAGTTGCGATGGAGAAGGTACAGAGAAGGGCAACCAAAATGATAAAGGGGATGGAACAGCTCCCCTATGAGGAAAGGCTGAAGAGGTTAGGGCTGTTCAGCTTGGAGAAGCGACAGCTGAGGGGGGATATGATAGAGGTCCTTAAAATCATGAGAGGTTTTGAACGAGTAGATGTGAATCAGTTATTTACACTTTTGGATAATAGAAGGACTAGGGGGCACTCCATGAAGTTAGCAAGTGGCACATTTAAGACTAATCAGAGAAAATTATTTTTCACTCAATGCACAATTAAGCTCTGGAATTTGTTGCCAGAGGATGTGGTTAGTGCAGTTAGTGTAGATGGGTTTTATAAAGGTTTCGGATATGTTCTTGGTGAAGTCCACTAACTGCTATTAATCAAGTTGACTTAGGGAATGGCCTCTGCTAATACTGGCAACAATAGCATGGGATCTTCTTGGTGTTTGGGTACTTGCCAGGTTCTTGTAGCCTGGTTTGGCCTCTGTTGGAAATAGGATGCTGGGCTTAATGGACCCTTGGTCTGACCCAGCATGGCAATTTCTTATGTTCTTGATCAGCTCAAGTCGTGAAAAAACTTCCATTAGGACAATTGCCACCATTGGGGTTTTCATATTCCATAGCGGTATTGCCTCTAGATATCTTGTGGCATAGTCTAGAATGACAAGGATGTACTTATTTCCTTGAGTAGATCTCTCTAGTAGCCCCACAAGATCCATGCCCACTCTTTCAAAAGAGGTCTCGATTATCGGCATTGGTATGAGAGCTGCTGTCCATTTGCTGGCAGGCTTTGTAAGTTGGCTGTTGAATATGGAGGCAAAGAAGACACTTCAGGCAGCTTTCATGGCAGGCAGGTAAAAGAGACTTGAGCACAATGCAGCGCTCTCTTTTATTGTACATTCATGCAAAGGCAGATGATGTGTCATTACATGATTGACTACTTTCCCCATAGCAACAGACGAGTCCCTACACTATTGGCTTTGGCTCAGGGGGTGTGCACGGATCATCTCATTGGCTGCTGAAATCTATACCTCCTGACTTTGTCCTGCCTCTGACTAGGGAACACCCAGGAATTCAGGGCTAAGCACAAGCCAGAGAAATACATGATAGTCAGGTATCCTTTCCCAGGCAGAGACTTAAGCACAAGTGATGCTTTTATTCAGGCAAAGGTCAGGGAGAAGGGAAGATAGTGTTTAACCCTGATGAAATGGCTTGCTGGCAAAGCTTATATTTCCCACAGTTGGCAATACAACTGGACCTTTATGTGAAGACCTGGCTAATAAAATTGTACCAATATTTTCTCCAGGGTCTTTTCCTCCCCCAGGTGAACCCTAGAAGGTGGTTGTATGCTAGTTTCATGCCTTCTGACGATACAGTTTGGGAACTAGGACTTATTCTATCTATTCCCCCTCTATACTTCCCTTTGTGACTCTGTAAAGTAGATCCCCTTGCATCATGTAATAAAGAGGAATAGGGTCTGTAAGCTGCACCTGTCCACTCTCTGTATATAGCCCACGTAAATGACTCATTCTCCCTCTGGGTCCACCTGAAGCTCCCCAGATCACCCCCTTTTTCCCACTCAAAGGGGCCAGATAAGACATTCTGGATGGTTGGCTGTTCTTCCCCCAACTCTAATCCCTCCTCCCTGGCTGCCTCTAAATTAGCAGAATAAGTGTATTTGTCCTGTTGTCGCTACATCGCCGCTACATCTGGAACTTAGGAGTCTTGGAGTCTTTATGACAGAGATTTCGATCATCCAAGGGAAAGTGTTCTGGAAAGTCCAGTTCTTCATTGTTGTGGCTGGATGAACCAATTGTGAGCTGGTTCCAGAGGCTCTTAAAGTTTGAACAGTCCCATCCTATGACTATGGAATAGGGTAGCCAAGGAAGAACTCCCACCACAATTTTGTCATGGCTGACTTGGGTCTTCAGTTGTACCCAGCTTGTTGAATACTGCCGTTGGTCACTGTGTTTGCATGCCAGGGTCACTACTTTGTCGTGGTCAATCTGGACTTGCTTCAGTAACTCTCTTTGAATGAGCATTTTCACACTCCCATAGTCCACTGCTTGTGTTCAACCACAGTCACAAAAGTAGAGACTCCCTGACTGGGGACATCCATAAAATTACAAAAGTGTGGGACCATGGCATTAACGTCCCTGGGTTCATCTTCCTATGGGAACAGTCTCTGGCAAAATGGCCCCTTTCTCCACACCTGAAACATGGTGGTCCGGCTAAGAGTTGCAGTTGAGGTGAAAAGTCTGGTCATACCTGTGCTACTGGTTATCAGGGCCTCTGGCTCTTAGGATTCCATCATCCTCTACCCAGGTCAAATGGCTTATCTGGAAACTGTGGTGACTCAAACATAGCCTGGGCCTGATAATAGGCCTCAGCTACTTCCAGTGCCTTTTCAACCATAAGGTTTGGGTTTCGGTAGACCCACTTTCACATAGGCCAATACAGGCTGTCTAGGATCTGTTCCAATAGAACCGCTTAGGCTACCTTCATCCTGGTCTTCCCTTCTGGTGCAGCCACTTCCAGTGACATCTTTGAGGAACTTATTCAACAAACTTAGTTTTTCTCCAGCCTGTAGAACTCCCTGCCAAAATCGCTGACAATAGGATTATGGGGTGAATCCGCCTCCCTCCAGAATGGTGGCCTTGACTTTCTGGTATATGGCCTTCCCTTCCGGATTGGCAGTTTGAAAGGTATCTTGACTAGTCCCAGTGAGTAGATTCCCCAGATAGGTAGCCCACCTGTCCTCTGGCCACCTGCCATTCAAGCTGTGCATTCAGAATTTTTCAGGAAACCATCAGGGTCTTCTCCTGGGGTCATTTTAAGTAGTGTCAGTGGCATGGGAGGTGGGCTGGTTACAGTGGTTTGCACAGTTTTGCTATCTAGGTTACACCATATGCTGCTGTATCACCTGCTCTCACAGTGCCTGCTGCTGATCGGTTTGCATTTGCAGGGTACTGTGTAATTGTTGCTGCCCTGTAGCAAGAACCTGGATTATCAGCTCCATCTTCCCTGCTTACTGAGCTGCCTCCAAGCTATGTGGAAAGGAGAGGGGAAGGAAAAACAAAAAAAAAATCTGCTGGCTTGTCTGGCCCTTAGTCACTGCTTGACCACTGATTACACAGACAGAGTTAGCTCCATTGGCCTGTCTGCAGAGGTTTTTTTTTTTTCTTTCTGTGACTGTACACTGTTGCCTGTGCTTCCTGCTTAAGCAAGAGATCCCATTGCTTCTACCATATGTGGTAACTTGGTGATAGTGGATTGGAAAACAGCCAAAAAGAATAAGGAGGAAAATTCTGACTGTTCCTTATATGTGCAATATAGTTATAGTGAAGGAAACGTCAAACAAACAAATGCAGCTCACCTTAAGTTCATGTAGCACACATACATAGCAGGTCTTTGCATAGTATGGGTCCCTGTCTGCTCCCTGGGGCCTCTCTAACCCTTCTAAGCCCTGAGTTCTGGTGAGGTGCTCCTCTCTTCACCCAGTAATCCTTGGGGGGTCTGAATCTTAAGGATGAGACAGCTTTGTCCAGGCCATTAAGATAGTCTGAGGGAGTTTTCTGTAGACACCCTCACAGATGACTAGTGAGAGGGAAGAAAAGGGAGTAAGTGAGAGGGAAGGGGGAAATGAAAGGGGGTGAGTGAAAGAAAAGAAGCAGGAAAAACATTGGCAGTGAGAGAATGACAGTGAGACTGCGGGGGATGGGGGGCAGTGAAAGGTGAGTGTGAAACTCATCTCTCTTGTGTGTGTGTGTGTGTGTGTGTATATATATAAAAGCATGGATTGGTGGGTGTGTGTATAAGAACATGGTGTATGTGTCAGAGAGAGAGCATGAGAGGCCTGTGTATGGGAGCCTGAGATTGAGAACGTGTGTGTGTGTGTGTGTGTGTGTGTGTTTGAGAGAGAGAGAGAACCTGTGTGTGAGTGGAAAGAGACAGTAGGTTTCATATTAGGAGTTACCACCCAGATAAAGGACCTGGGCATCATAGTGGAAAATATCTTGAAATCCTTTGTTCAGTGTGTGGTGGTGGTCAATAAAGCAAACAATATTAGGAATTATTAAGAAAGGAATGGAGAAAAAAAAACAGTGAATGTCATAATACCTCTGTATCGCTCCATGGTGAGGCTGTGCTAAGGAGATAATGTTTAAAGAAGTTACGCAAGTTATGCAAGTAACATTATCATAACAATTTTCAAAAGACATTTATAGGTGTAAAGTACACTTATACATGTAAAACCTATTGACAATTCAATGGCATATAGTATAGGAATTTTCAAAAGCCCACTTACACACGTAAAGTGCATTTACACTTGTACAACCCAATGTTAAGACTTTTGAAAAATTACCCCCTTAGAGTGCTGTGTGTATTTCTGCCACCACATCTCAAAAAAGATATAGTCGCATTGGAAAAGATACAGAGAAGAGCAACTAAAATTCTAAAGGGGATGGAATGGCTCCTCTACAAGGAAAGGCTAAAGGGATTCGGTATGTTCTTCTTGGAGAACAGATGTCTGAGGAGGGAAATGATAGAGATAAGTAGCACATTCAAAACAAAAATATCTTTTTTCACTCAACGCACAATTAAGCTCTGGAATTGATTACCAGAGGATGTAGTTAAGGCAGTTAGTGTAGATGAGTTTAAAAAAGGTTTGGACAAATTCCTGGAAGAGAATTCAATAAACTGTTATTTACCAAGTAGACCTAGGAAATAGCCTCTACTTATCACTGTGCGATAGCAGCATCGGATCTGTTTACTGTTTGGGATCTTGCCAGGTACTTGTAACCTAAATTGGCCATTGTTGGAAACAGGATACTGGGCTTGAGAAAGTGAGAGACTGTGTGTGTGTTGGGGAGCCTGTGAGAGTGAGAGCCTATCTGTGTGTGTGAGTGTATGTAAGAACCTATGTGTGAGAGAAGGGAGAGCACGTGAGAATGGGAGCTTGTGTGTGAGAAAAAAGCATGTGAGAGCAAAAGACTATATGTGTGTTAGAGAGGGAGGAAGGCAAGAAGATAGGAGGAGACAGAAAAACAGAAAGAGAAAAGAGACCCTGAAAAAAGAATTAAGAAAAGACAGTCAAGGTGAAAGTAGAAAAAAGAGACTATGATCAACAGATTAAAAAAATAAAAAGATCAGACAACAAAGGTAAAAAAAAAAAAAGTTTTTAGTAATTGCAATATGCCATCTTTGAAAATGTGCATTTATTATATTTTTGTATTTTGCTCTTTTAGAGTTCCACTGTTCAGAGTCTGGTTTCTCAAGCTTTCTTTTTGGTTTTATCTTCATGTTTCTATTTCTAATTTTTAGCCCCTTATACCCGTGTTAGGTAAGGTTTGGTCTGTGTTCTGCCTGCGTGTAACCGAGGTAAGTATTTCTGCTAGTGTGTATTTTCTCTGTAGGGATTTGTAGTAGTCCAGCTTGTTCTCTTTGCCCAAAAGTTGATGTATTAGAGTTCTAGCGCATGGTGTAATAATTGTATTGCGGCCTTTTCATAAATAACGGTGCTGTTTGGTTCCTGTTTGGTTTCTGTGATTGTATGGTATGGCAAGGTTAAGAACCTAAGAACATGCCATACTGGGTCAGACCAAGGGTCCATCAAGCCCAGCAACCTGTTTCCAAAAGTGGCCAATCCAAGCTATAAGTACCTGGCAAGTACCCCAAAATTAAGTCTTTCCCATGCTACTGATGCTAGAAATAGCAGTGGCTATTTTTTAAGTCAACTTAATTAATAGCAAGTAATGGACTTCTCCAAGAACTTCTCCAATCCTTTTTTAATCCCAGCTTTACTAACTGCTCTAACCACATCCCCTGGCAACAAATTCCAGAGTTTAATTGTGCATTGAGTGAAAAAGAAATTTCTCTGATTAATTTTAAATGTGCTACATGCTAACTTCATGGAGTGCCCCCTAGTCCTTCTGTTATCCAAAAGAGTAAATAACCGATTCACATTTACCCGTTCTAGACCTCTCATGATTTTAAACACCTCTATCATATCCCACCTCAACCGTCTCTTCTCCAAGTTGAACAGTCCTAACCTCTTTAGTCTTTCTTCATAGGAGAGCTGTTCCATCCCCTTTATCATTTTGGTTGCCCTTCTCTGTACCTTTTCCATCACAACTATATCTTTTTTGAGATGCAGTGACCAGAATTGTACATAGTATTCAGGTGCGGTCTCACCAAGGAGCGATACCGAGGCATTATGATATTTTCCGTTGTATTCACCATTCCCTTTCTAATAATTCCCAACATTCTGTTTGCTTTTTTGACTACCGTAGTACACTGAACCGATGATTTCAATGTGTTATCCACTATGTCGCCTAGATCTCTTTCTTGGGTGGTAGCACCTAATATGAAACCTAACATTGTGCACCTATAGCATGGGTTATTTTTCTCTATATGCATCACATTGCACTTATCCACATTAAATTTCATCTGCCATTTGGATGCCCAATTTTCCAGTCTCACAAGGTCTTCCTGCAATTTATCACAATCTGCTTGTGATTTAACTACTCTGAACAATTTTGTATCACCTGCAAATTTGATTACCTCACTCGTCGTATTCCTTTCCAGATCATTTATAAATATATTGAAAAGCACAGGTCCCAGTACAGATCCCTGAGGCACTCCACTGCCCACTCCCCTCCACTGAGAAAATTGTCCATTTAATCCTACTCTCTGTTTCCTGTCTTTTAACCAGTTTGTAATCCACGAAAGGATATCGCCACCTATCCCATGGCTTTTTACTTTTTCTAGAAGCCTCTCATGAGGAACTTTGTCAAATGCCTTCTGAAAATCCAAATACACTACATCTACTGGTTCACCTTTATCTACATGTTTATTAACCTCTTCAAAAAAGTAAAGCAGATTTGTGAGGCAAGATTTGCCTTGGGTAAAGCCATGCTGACTTTGTTTCATTAAGCCATGTCTTGATATTTAGAACACTTTCCACTATTTTTCCTGGCACTGAACTCAGGCTAACCGGTCTGTAGTTTCCTGGATCGCCCCTGGAGCCATTTTTAAATATTGGGGTTAAATTAGCCACCCTCCAGTCTTCAGATACAATGGATGATTTTAATGATAGGTTACAAATTTTTACTAATAGATCTGAAATTTCATTTTTTAGTTCCTTCAGAACCCTGGGGTGTATACCATCCAGTCCAGGTGATTTACTACTCTTCAGTTTGTCAATCAGGCCTACCACATCTTCTAGGTTCACCGTGATTTGGTTCAGTCCATCTGAATCATTATCCATGAAAACCTTCTCCGAAATGGGTATCTCCCAACATCATCTTCAGTAAACACCGAAGCAAAGAAATTGTTTAATCTTTCTGTGATGGCCTTATCTTCTCTGAGTGCTCCTTTAACACCTCAATCATCTAACGGTCTAACTGACTCCCTCGCAGGCTTTCTGCTTCGGATATATTTTTTAAAGTTTTTACTGTGAGTTTTGGCCTCTACGGCCAACTTCTTTTCAAATTCTCTCTGTCTTATAAATGTCTTACATTTAACTTGCCAACGCTTATGCTTTATCCTATTTTCTTCTGTTGGATCCTTCTTCCAGCTTTTGAATGAAAATCTTTTGGCTGAAATATCCTCTTTCACCTCACCTTTTAACCATGCCGGTAATCGTTCTACATATCCTCTTTCTTTTTTTTTTTTTTTTTTTTAGGGTTTTTGTTACTTCATATGGATGGAAACTTTCAAAGCGGATGCAGGTGCCCACACATGTGCATGCATTTGTCGGCCCACACCCAGGGACACAGCTATTTTATAACATACACACAAATATGCACACATGTAATAAAAAAGCCTGACCATGCGCACATGTGTGCTCAATTTTAAGTAGGTGCACGCCTGTGCATGCAAATGCTGCTTCTAACTCATAAGTGGGGGGATTTTAAAAGGCATGCATGCAGAAGCCATTGCCCATTTTACCAGTTAATTCCCAGTTCTCCCGGTTAAGTGATAGGACTTCCAAACCCTCCTAGTTTAATAGCCTTCCTGCCCCCTGTTAGCCCTAACCTTTAAAATCCTGCTGATCTGCCTAGATATTTTTCATTCAAACAGATCACACACCAGGTTCCAATGTACCTTCAATAATTTCCTATAAATATGTTTTTGAAAATTTTTTTTTATATATGTGCACAACTGCCTCTGTGTTTCTCACACCGCCCGCAATGTTATTATTGCTCTTATATCAATGAATGCTCCTCCGTTGTTTCTCCATGTGAAACAATAGTGTACTTAGCTCTTTGGGTAGTGTTTCATTTCCCCTTGTCTTTTCATTGCGAAATGTCCAACTTGCACAAGTTTCAGCAACCAGCCTTCCTCAGGAATCATTTATCGCATCCCCATCATAAAATCGAGAAATGTCTCTTCAGTTGTACTCTCCAATAATCCGGTGTATAAAACATCCTCAGAGCGTCCTCGGTATAACACACATCCCTTCTGCTTGTCTTTGCGGCGGGTGCTCAAACAGGTTTCTCCTTGGCTATTTAAAGTCACCTGGGTTTCTTGGAATAACCTATCATATTCCTTTACGTCAAGGACATCCAGTCTAATTGGTCGTTTAGACCCGTGGATTGTTCAGCATTCAATTTAAAAATCCAGAGTTGTTCCCGATAGTTGAAAGTAGTCTGATTCACCCCAGTGCCTATGCAAAATTGGCTCGGCACGCGCAGGGGGGGGTTGGGGTAGGTTTTCGGGGGGTACGCGCGTACCCCTCTGAAAATCTACCCCATATGGTGCATTTTTTATGCGCTTGTGTGCTATTTTTCATGGACACATTTTTGAAAATTCATCTTTTAGAGAGGAGTCTGGGCTTAGTATTCTCGCTCTGCAACAAATTCAATGGTGCTTTCTCTCTGTTCTAAACTGTTACAGGATTTTCTGTTTGTTAGGATCCTTGCTCTGATGACAACATGAGCTAAAATAGTTCTTAGGCTGACTGAAAGCTCCCTATAACAACCTACAGCCTGCTTTTTCTACCTCTTGCTACCAGTGGCATAGCCAGAACTGATTTTTTTTTTTTTTTGGGGGGGGGGCTCCAAGGTTAACATAGGTGGACAGTAGACATACAGGTCTAAGCCATACTAGTTGTACTCTTATCCATAAATAATGCTTTAGAGTGCACCTGACAAAGAATTTCTAAGTAGTCTCCAACAGCTGTTATGCATCATGAGTCAAACTAAAATATTTTAACTTAATTATTTCAAGCACTTACCAATATTAAACATTCCTTATTAATCTGTATTACTTTTATATTTATTGCATTTTATGAGTATAAAAGAATATTGTGTAAAAAGCAAAGAACATAAACATCAGATCCCATCAATCATGTAATAAATAAATATTAATTCTTTTTCTAGAAAGGCTGAAATCATCATAACTACAATAACATAGCAATAACTACAATAAAATAGCAATTATAATAATCATAAGAACACATGCAGAGCAAAACTAGGACAGTTAATACTATAACCCAATATGCAAAAAATAAATATATTCAAATTCTGGTGTCACCTCAGGAAAATGAAATCCTTCCATTACTAAACACTTTAAGGTGAATTTTAAAAGCCTGATACATGCATCAATTAGGGGATGTATGAATATGTCAGGTAAGCGCAAGCTGAATGGATTTTAAAAACTATCCAGATATACACATATTTGCTGCTGCACGCACCAAGGAAAAGTTTTCAAAAAGGGGCATGGGCAGGGCATAGGCATTCTGGGATTGTAACCTAAAATTGGCTCGCCTGGGTCCCCTGCCACATAAGCTTACTTCTGCTATGGATGACATGAAAAATATCTACAATGTAAAAATTTAACCTAGTGACAATTACCTATATCACAAATGTTATTACCGTATTTGCCAGTTACAATATCCCACAAAACAGGGGATTTTAAACCAATGATAAATTTTGTATAGGAAGGGGTGATGGTTTCATACTAATACTCTGCACTCAATGGGGTAGATTTTATAATTTTGCGCGAGCGCGTACTTTTGTTCGCGCACCGCGCGTATCTTATAAAATCTGGGGTCGGCGCGCGCAAGGGGGTGCACATTTGTGCAACTTGCACGCGCCGAGCCTGGCGCGCGCTGCCTGTTCCCTCCGAGGCCACTCCGAAATCGGAGCGGCCTCAGAGGGAACTTTCTTTCCACCCCCTGTACCTTCCCCTCCCTTCCCCTACCTAAACCCCCCCCCCCCCGGCCCTATCTAAACCCCCCCCTACCTTTTGTTGGCAGATTTACGCCTGCTGAAAGCAGATGTAAATCTGCGCGCGCCAGCGGGCTGCTGGCGAGCCATCACCCGACCCGGGGGCTGGTCTGGAGGCCTCGACCGCCCCTGGGCCAGCACCACGCCCCGGTCCCGCCCCAAACCGCCTCCTGACCCCTCGGACATGCCCCCTCCCCGCCCCTTTTACGAAGCCCCGGGACTTACGCGCGTCCCGCGGCTGTGCACGCGCCTGCGGCCTATGCAAAATAGGCGCGCCGGCACGCGAGGGCCTTGCGCGCGTAAATCCGGCCGGATTTACGCGCGCAGGGCATTTAAATTCCGGCCCAATATATGGACCATTGTAAGGGGGCACTTTGATTTGGGGTAAATTTTCGGGAGGTGGATTGAAGTTAGGGGGGGTGTTGTTACAGACACATTCAGAGGTATTCATTGTACATTGACATAACTGAAGAATTTTAGACCTTATAAGCGATGAAAATTCTAACAAGAGGAGTTTATTTGTACACTGCAGTCTCTGGTAGCTGTACTTGAACAAATCAACTACTTTTAATCACAGGGTCACACATCAAAATGCGTTATGGCGTTATTGCGGGCGTTAGGGCCCTAACACCCATGGTAACACTATAACACATGCGTTATTTTTTGTATCACAAGATGCATATGCACATTTATTAATTTTCATCAAAAGGGAAGAGTTTGGATGGAGTATATGAACATGAGCGGTGTTTAACATTGCGAGCGATAGTGTAACGCACATTATCGCACATTTTAACATCAGAAATAACTACACCTTTTTTCCTGGCATTATGCTGTGCTATATGCCCAAACTAGGATTTGCCGTATTTATCGCAAATCCCGTTTCGATCAGAAGAGGGGAGAGGAGTAGAGAGAGAGAGAGAGAGCCACTGGGGGGGCACACATATTTGTCATCTATTTATACCACTGTAGGAGAGTCAACTAGTAACTTGAGGTGAGATTTTGGTGGTGGTCTAGGGTTTTGAGGGCAGGTTTACATACAGAGTCAGAGGTACAAGCAGCACAGTACACATCAGTGAAGCTTTGATGTGATTTGGAGTGAGGAAAGGGATACAAAGATGAGATTTTTACAATGTACTCTCATCCTAGCTTGATAGGAACTAAGTATAGAGTGCATCAAGCTTGGGCGAGAGTACACTGTACAAATCTCATCTTTGTGTCCCTTTCCTCACTCCAAATCACATCAAAGCTTCATTGATGTGTACTGTGCTGTTCGTACCTCTGACTGTGTATGTAAAACTGCTCACCAGACCCTAGACCACCACCAAAATCTCACCTCAAATTATTAGTTGACCCTCCTACAGTGGTATAAATAGTTGACTAACATGAATATGAGAAGCTTATAAAGAGTCTCTCTCTCCCTCCAGTAAAAGCCCAAAACATGGAAATACCTGTCTGGGCACTTCACAAACTGTGAAGTGAAAATAACAGCGGTGCGATAAATTTAACGCACATTGCATTTAAATATCTATGCAAAGCAGTAAAACAGTGTGTGTTGCGGTAATTCAAAAATTACCCTAACCACGCCCCTTTATTTTTTTAACTTATATTTTATTAATTTAAATGATTACATCACATATAAAAAAAATATGTATTTGAGAAGAAAAAAAATGCAAAAAAACCCCCAATAAGAAATAGGTACAAGCAAAATAAAGACTCAACTGAATAAAGAATCATTTGCACTATGAAGACCACTATAATGGGAGAGAAAAAGAGATTGACCTGAGACAAGGCCCAAAATATAACTTATTAAAATTAGAAAAGAAAATATAGAGCACCTGAACAAGATCCCCATCGTGAATACACTACGAGCCCCCCCCCCCCAAAAAAAAAAGGCTAATAGGAAACCACAGAGGCAACATTACAACCTCTGATATCCTGTAACTGGATAGGATAAAAAAAAAGATATTTAACACCATTTAGGAAAATCAGGCATTTGCAGGGGAATCTAATATTACAAGTAGCACCCAAAGCTAATACTTAAGATCTCATACTAAGAAATTTCTTTCTACGGTCCTGTGTTGCGTTAGATAAATCTGGAAAGATCCATAACTTTTGGTCCTTAAAGAGAGCACCTCAATGCCGAAAAAATAGCCATAGAATGTGATTTCTGTCTTGTAAAAAGGCAAATGGGACCAAGAGTGTAGCTCTGGATGTAATAGTCTCTTGTGAGAAAATTGGAAAGATCAGATAAATTTTGGGAAGCATCCCCATCTGTTTGTATCCGAAGAGATGGAAGATAGTATAGCCTTGCAATTGGTGGTAAAGCTTCCTCAGGAATGCCTAAAATATCCTTCATGTAGGATTTACACAGTTCGGAAGTTGAAGTAAATGTAACTTTAGGAAAGTTAAGTACCCACAAATTCAAGACTTTTGAAAAGTTTTCCAAATTTTCAATTCTGTGTAAAGATGAGATGGAATCTGTAATAATCTGAGATTGCACTGTTTCCACATGACTAATAGAAGAAGTCAAAGCAGAAATATTTTCCTCGCATTGCTGCAATCTAGAATCTTGAACAGATACTTTAGCATGTATCCAATGAAAGAACCATTAAAGAAGAAACAGTCTTATCCAAAGAAGCCATAACCTGCCAAAGAGCGTCAAGAGACACATGAGGAGGCTTAACCAGAGCAGGTCTGACCTGAATATCCGAAATGACAGTCTGTAATTGCAGTGAATCGACTCCAGTCAATGGGGCTGAATCTCCATTGGTTCCCTGCCTTCTTCTGACTCCCAGTGTGGTTTTGGGCAAGAAACCCCTCCTCTGTATCAGAGGAACATTGCTAGTCAATGCGGTAGAGTCGCTGAAATCAATTTGTTGTTTCAGTGACAAACCCTCCGCACAAGCAACGTTGCTGGAAAGCCATGGGGCCAAACACCTCGGGGCTGAGGGAAACCTCCGCTGATGACGGTCCGGATGCCTCAATTCCAGCCAAGCCGTTCACCGGCATGGAAGTCGAAGGGGTATTAGCGCACTCCGGCATACCTGTTTGTCGCAGTCGTCCTTCTTCAGGAAAATGCCGCACTGCTCCCTTTCTCTTCCCCATGCTCATACGGTAAAAAGAATATTAAATCCGAAGCAGACAAGGGGGAATTAAAGGAGAGCCCAGGTACGCACATCTGGTTCAGGAGCCATCTTGAAATTTATTGCAAAATGATGAATCTAGGCATTAGTGTGCTGCGGCAGTCAAAAAAGCAAACAGAATGGTAGGAATTATTAGAAAGAGAATGGTGAATAAAACGGAAAATGCCATAATGCCTCTGTATCGCTCCATGTTGAAACTGTACCTTGAGTACTGTGTACACGTCTGGTTGCCACATCTCAAAAAAGAAGGTACAGAGAAGGGCAACCAAAATGATAAAGGGGATGGAATGGCTAAAGAGGTTAGGGCTGTTCAGGTTGGAGAAGAGATGGCTAAGAGGTGATATGATTGAAGTATATAAAATCACGAGACGTCTAGAATGTGTAAATGTGAATCAGTTATTTACTCTTTCAGATAATAGAAGGACTAGGGAGCACTCCATGAAGTTAGCTAATAGCACATTTAAAACTAATTGGAGAAAATTCTTTTTCACTCAGCACACATTTAAGCTCTTGAATTTATTGCCAGAGGCTGTGGTTAGGGCATTTAGTATAGCTGGGTTTAAAAAAGGTTTGGATAAGTTCTTGGAGGAAAAGTCCATTAACTGCTATTAATCAAGTTGACTTAGTAATAGCCACTGCTATTGCTGGCATTAGTAGCATGAGATCTACTTAATGTTTTGGGTACTTGAAGTACTTGTAACCTGCACCGGCCACTGTTGGAAACAGGATGTTGGGCATGATGGACCCTTTGTCTGATCCAGTATGACATGTTCTTATGTTTTTAAGTGCAAAGTGATGCACTTAGGGAAGAGTAAGTCAAATTATATCTACATGATGCAAGGTTCCACATTAGGAGTCACCATTCAGGAAATGGATCTAGGTGTCATCTTTGATAAATCATTGAAATCTTCTGTTCAGAGTTAGCATCAATCAAGAAAGCAAACAGAATACTAGGGATTATTAGGTAAGGAATGGTGAATAAAACAGAGAATCTCATAATGACTCTGTATCTCTCCATGGTGTGTCCTCATCTTGTAAGCAGTTCTGGTCACAACATCTCAAAAAATATATAGCAAAATTAGAAAAGTTAGTAGAGAAGGGAAACCAAAATGATAAAGGAGATGGAATGATTACCCTAAGAGCAAAGGCTAAAGAGGTTAGGACTCCATCTTGGAGAAGAGACAGCTGAGGGAAGATATGATAGAAGTTTATAAAATAATGAATGGAATGGAACGAACAAACAAGCATTAGTCGGTTGTTTATTCTTTCAAAAAGTGTAGAGACTAGGGGACACAAAATGAAGTTACTAGGTGATACATTTAAAACTAAGATAAAATATTTTTTTACTCAATGCGTAATTAGTCTCTGGAATTAATTGAGGTAAAAGCTAGTAGTGTAGCTGCATTTAAAAAAGGTTTGGACAAATTCCTGGAGAAAAGTCCATAAACCATTTCTAAGGTGGAGTTGCAGAAATCCACTTCTTATCCTTAGGATAAACAGCATGGTATCTATCCCTTGGGATCCTGCCAAGAGCCTATCATCTGGATTGGCCACTGTTGGAAACAGGATGCTGGGCTTGATGGATCTTTGGTCAGACCCAGAATGGCAAGTCTAATGTCCTTATTTAACTGCAAATTTGTCATAATATTTTGTGACAGGATTGTTATAAGGTAACTTAAATTAGTATAACTGGTGCTGGCCCAGTGCACTGCCATGTGAGAGACATGGTTTGATTCCCAGGCCAGGAAGTATTTGCAGCCCCTAGAGGGAGGAAGCGTCAGCCACAGTTCAATGGTGACACCTGGTGACTAGACTTGTAGTGACAGTCAGATTCCTGAAGGAGTCACAGTTTGTAGGAAGGACTTTCACTGTGATGGCTGGACAGAGTTGGAAGGGGGTTTAAAATAGTGGAAATAAATCCTGGATAGTTGCTTATAGCAGTGGAGCCCAATAGAGGCTGGTTCTTTTTGAGCTGGAAGCCCAATGGAATAGGAGGACAAAATAATAATAATAACTGGAACTTGTGCTCTCCCATGAGAACAGTGGCTTATTTTTATCCCAGAGAAGTAAGATAAGTTTGCAGTTACTAACTATAGAAATAAGGCTAAACAAACACATTGTAGGTGATGCTTTTTTTTTCTGGGTTACTAAATGTTAAGGAGTCAAGAGACACAAGTGGTAAGGAATTGCTTGCAGTTATATGTACAGTTATTCATCTTGAATTAATTATACAGTGAGCAATTTTCTCCTTTTATTTTAAGTTCAATCTTTGATTTCTGTTGATAATTCTCTAACTTGCCAGGCTGTAGGTCAAAAAAGTAAGAATTGGAAACAGAAGTACAGTGCTAGATTCTATCAGCTGACTGGAAAATTTGAGTAAAAGGAGTTTTAGGTATATCACTATTGGCAAGTTACCAAGTGAAAATATTCCACATGAAACTTATTCCAATGGAAAATCATAGACAAGTTTTATAAGAATTGTTCTGATTCTGCTGGAGCATGGTAGTATTTTATGCTTCAGCTGATTTTTTTAAAATAATAATAATAATAAATCTTTTGTTTAATTTCATTTGTTTGAAATTTGTTTTGTCTGAATATTAGATATGCACCTTATGTTAAGGAGTTTCTTTATTTATCCTGTTGTTGCTCTGTATTTCCACCCTGTGCTTGCATGAACCCCTCCCCCGTTTTTCTCCCTGTTATTGTGTAATTTCAATCCTATTGTTCAAATGTGAACTGGTATGACGTACCCTCTAATACCGGTATAAAAAAAGTCTTTAAATAAATAAATAAATAAATAAATAAATATAGATAGACCTGTAGCATTATACTATAAAACATGCAGATTTTGTGCCATTTTTAGGGTTGACACACTGGGAACCCATTGTGCATTTGTTTTAAAGTGTCGAATATAATATATTTGGAAGGCTAATTTAGGATATGGAATTCAGTGCATTTTTAAGGTCTCTTAAATTCTTGAAATGAGACATTACCTATGAGAAAGAAAGCCCTATAGAAAAAGCAATAGAAAAGTTCAGAACAAAAATGTAGAAATGATGGCGCTCTCCCTGCAGGTATGCTACAGGTAAATGGGAATAATTCAAGAAAGATGACCAAAGGTCTGTGGGGTAGATTTTATAAAAGTTTGCCCGCGCGTATTTTTGTTCGCACACCAGGCGCAAACAAAAGTACGCCGGATTTTAATAGATACGTGCGTAGCCGTGCATATCCTTTAAAATCCGGGGTCGGGGCACGCAAAGCTGCCCAAAATCGGCAGCCTGCGCGTGCCGAGCCGCACAGCCTGCCTCCGTTCCCTCCAAGGCCGCTTTGAAATCGAAGTGGCCTCGGAGGGAACTTTCCTTCCACCCCCCCGCACCTTCCCCTCCCTTCCCCTACCTAACCCCCCCCCCCCCCCCACCTTTGTTTTAAAAGTTATACTGGCCGGCGCACGATTCCCCTGCCCGGGAGCTGTTTCGGAGGCCTCGGCCACGACCCCGGGCCGGAACCACACCCGCGACACCCCCCCCCCCCCAGGAAAGCCCCAGGACTTAAGCGCGTCACGGGGCTTGCGCACGCCACCAAGCCTATGCAAGATAGGCTTGGCGCGTGCAGGGGGGGTTTGGGGTAGGTTTTCGGGGGTTACGCGCGTAACCCTTTGAAAATCTACCCCTTTATGTTTGTTTTTCAGTTTGTTGAAAGGATTATGAACTTACCCTTGAGTTCAAATCCAAGGAAACTGTACCTTCATTTCTGAGTATAGTTATTTTCTTCTAGGATGCAAAAATGTAGAAAGATCCAGATATTATTATAGAAACAAAGCTTTTCCTTAGTATTTGAACTATTAAAAAAAAAAAAACCAGCCATTTGGACAGAAGACTCCATAGAACGCTGCATTGTGAGACTAAATTTAGGAGCATACTTGGGCTGTTTCTGAGGAAGAATGACGGTAGCTGAGTCACAGATATACTTTCTGTCCAAGAATAGAGGAGAGATTTCCTGAGAAATATAGTTCTTCTATGATATGGTCTTCTGGTTTTGATGGAATTCAGCTTTAACTGAGGAGTATATGAGGGGATGGAGTAAAATCTTAGGGCCTGATTTTCAAAAGCATTCACATTCTTAAAACTAGGTTTTCCATGTGTAAATGCACTTTACCTGTGTAAGTGGGCTTTTGAAAATTGCTGCAGTATATGCCATTGAATTATCAATAGTTTTTACTCGCGCTACGAGCACTTAACTCGGGTAACTGGCTTTTGAAAATTGCTCTGATAGCATATTATGTTTACATGTACAACTCCTTTGAAAATTCATCTGTTAATGTCTCTTCTTTGTGTGCAAGGTGTGCATAATCATAAGGCTTGGAGGTAACTGCATGGAGTGGCAGCTACTTCCCTTAAGAAAAACATGAGGGTAACCTGCACGGCGTGACAGATGCTACCATAAGAAGCCTGCTGAGCAAATTGGATGGACCATTTTGTTCTTTCCTTCCGTCATTATTATGTTTCTATGTTGTTTCTGCCAGCTTTGTACCATCGTGTAGTTTATGTGTGCTGTAGAGGAAGGAACAAGCTAGAAAGATATGGGATTCTAGTTAGCCACAGGAGCCCATTAAATATTTATGTTTATATTAGAGAACATGTCAAAGAAATTGTACTTAAATCTTAGTGCTGCTTCCATTCTTATCATTGGTTCCTGCTGCTTCCCAAGAAAGTTTCACATAAGTTCCCCAGTACTCAGTTTCTTCAAACTTTCCCCATAGCAGGTTGGTTATTTACATTTAATTTTTTTTCTACCCAAACCTAGAATTTTTGTGTCGAAATTAATTTTAAACATGTTCCTTGACCTCAAGAGAGGCCATTGTGAGCTGTAGATTATAGGATGCATTTTTGGAGTTTGGTTTTTGTAATGTATTTCCACTGCAGTCTGAAAAAAAAAAAAAGACTATTAAATTATTTCAGCCCTCAATAAGTCCTTTTATAATGACATCACAGACCAGATGTTACTTGTTGTAAAGTAAAACAGTAATTTGCTTTGTCCAATGAGAAATTTTGGGTTGTGGCAGCACCTCTACATTGTAGCAACCAGCCCAGAAGTCCTATTTGTCACATTATAATAGCTTAATTCATAGAGGCCTTTCTCTCATGTTGGATCCAGTATACAAATGGGTTTTTTCTTTTTTTGTCTAGTGAGAAATCAGGCCCTAAGCATCAGTTTTAAATAGTATTATCCGTGTGGTCATACGCTGTCCGAAGTAAATTTTACTCTCAGCTTCATAATGATTGTTAAATAATTGTAAAAATTGTTATTATTTGTGGTGTTTCTGGTTAAAGCATCGCAAATGAAAGAACTGTTCTTCTACACCTTTTTTTGTTCTTTGTACTATCATAAGCAAGCAAGGATGTATTTTTGAAATCTGCTCAGAAGTGAGTATGACTTACACAAAATCTCAGATTTAATGTAACTTCCCTTTTTAGACTGAATATTTTCCTGCCTTTTTCTTTTCAGGATAATGTCCAGCTGCGAGAGACAGTGACGCGTGGCACAACCATTATCACTACACTAATTAAGGACAGAAACCCTGGGCTTACTGGACAAATGTTTGTTGTGTGAATAATGCAGAAAAGATTCCTGCATGTTTAGTGCTCTACTTTATATTTTGTAGCATTCTGAAAATTTGCTAATTTCATTTTATTAAGTACTACTAAATAAACACATATTTATTTGAATTGTACACCATATGATTGGCATAGTATCACAATAAAAGATTGGTGTGTGGGCTGATTTGTGTCCCTCCCCCCTCCCCCCCTTTTGTTGTAGCATACACTGGAGGGGTGTGAATGGCTTTCAGATGTTGTACAGCTATATTATGGAGCCTGTGTGCTAAAATTCATGTTCAATTTTTTCAACATACACTCGCTAAAATTCTAGCGTGCATGCTAAAATGGTACATGATAGGCGATATGCTACTTTGTGTTCCGGCTAAAATTCTGCCTCTATAGTAAATGTTAAAGAAGTATAGCATGTGCACAAGCTGCATTGTGAAATCCAGTGCTAATCAATCTAAAGTGAAAGATATGACTGCCATTGGGGGGTCAGGAGTTAGAGGGCCTGGAATTGCCATAAGGGGGTTATTAGGACTGTCACTGGGAGAATCAGAGCAAGTGCCAATTTATATGTTAGAGAGGTGCTGGACTAGAGGGTGTTGAGGGAAGGACACTAAGGCATGGCCTCCTCTCCTCACCCCAGTGTTAAATGTTTACACTTTGGCCTTTTGGGCATGTTAACATAGAATACCATTTCTGGAGCATGTGTTACATTTTAGGCCTTAGTGAGTACACCTAGAATAATGTGTGGAGGAATGCATACCATGTTAGTTTCCATACCCACTAATATCCATTTTACATTTGATGTTCCTTCATTTACTTGTGTACATGCTAAAATCTTCCGAGACCAGGGTAGCATGCATGCTAGGGCAATTGGTCCTGATTTGAAAAAGCATTTACAGGTTTAAAAATGGTTTTTATACATGTCAATGCACTTTACCTGTGTAAGTGGGCTTTTGAATTGAATTGACCATAGGATTTCCTCACGTAAGTGCACTTTACACAGGTAAATGGCTTCTGAAAATTCCTATAATAGTAGTTACATTTACACATGTAAAACCTTTTTGAAAATTACCCTCTAAGGAGGCAGAAAATGTTACGTAAACTTTCTCTTAGAGCACCGCAAATGCTCTTCTGTTTCAATAAAGCTCTTCTATTTCTAGATGAAATGAGTGCTAATTTGCAGCATTGTGTCAAACTATGTGATGTGAATAGATGGTTTACAGTAAAAGCGTTTGAGTCCAAATGGAGCCATATTCCTATAAAGCCATAGAGGAAACAGTATTACAGTAATCTGCTGTGCTGCTTTGCCCCAGTGGTGACCTTGAAGAAGAACTTGCATTCTTAACTGGTAAAGGATACTTTCTAACATGTCAGAAGTTTTTAATTTTCTAGTCTGGTTTATAATAGAAAGAACCTCAGATGAGTGAGGACTGGTGTTCACTAGTCCTTGGAGGGGGGGAGATCAGGGTGGTGAGGGATCTAATATATGTGTTCATGTGTCTGCGAGAGTGTCCTATGCCTTAGAGATTACCTTTTACATCCTTTATCACTGGTATTTTGTCAATAAAGTTGGTAAATGAAGGCATCTGAGCTGAATGTCTTAAAATCCTCCACGAAATAAATTTGGTAAAATATCTCCATATATTAGCCAGAAGTAGTCAGTGTTGCTCCCCATTTTATTCTATTGTTCTGTTACTTTCCTTTGGCTAAATCAGGATAGACCTTTTTCTAACAATAATTTATACTAGATTCTGTTCACAGAGTACTAGAGAGGCATATTGATAAAAACTACAAAGATACAAAACTTAGCCAAGAAAAGTAGTTCTTATCAGATGAATCTGATCAATTTCTTTAAGTGAACAGAGAGTTGGATCAGGGAAGAGCGCTAGATGCAGTGTACTTAGGTTTCAGTAAGACCTCTGACACAATTCCGCATAGGCAGCTTATAAATAAATTGAGCACCTTTAGTATGAGCCCTTAAGTGACTGACTGGGTTAAAAATTGGTTGCATGGGAGGCGAGAAAGGTAGTAAAAAAGTGGGTGTTTCTAGCAGGATCTGGGGGTGATTTATGTGATAAGATGGCCAAAGAGGTGGCTAAGGCAATGGCAAAAGCCAGAAAGATGCTTGGGACTATATGGAGAGGAATGGTCAGCTGAAGAAAGGAAGTGATATTGCCCCTGAATACGTTTTTGGTGGGACCTCATTTGGAATACTGTGTACAGTTGTGGAGACCACATCTTTAAAAGGATATAAACTGGTTGGAGTTAGTCCAGAGAGTGGCTACTAAAATGGTCAGTGGTCTTTGTTCTAAAGCATATGGGGGACACACTTAAAGATCTAAAAATGTATACCCTAGAGGAAAGATGGGATAAGAGAAATATGGTAGATAAATTTAAATACCTCTAAGGTTTCCACGCAGAGGGGGTGTGCTTCTTTTGAAGGAAAGGAGGTTCTAAAATGAGGAGTCGTGGAATGAGGACGGAAGGGGTATACTAAGGAGTAATCTAATAAAATATTTATTTACGGAGAGAGTAGTAGATACATGAAACAGATTTCCCCACAGAGATGGTGGAGACAAGGACAGCATCTGAATTCAAGAAAGCATGGGATAAACACAGAGGATCTCTGAGGGAGGGATAGGGATTTTAAGCTGAATAGTCAGTATGGATGGGCAGACTAGATGCCACATTGGGGGGGGTGGGGGGGTTTCTGCCATCATGTTTCTATATGTCTGAATCAAAGCAGGAATATAGAATATGGAAATAAATTGCTATATGTTATGTTTATGTTATGTTATGTTATGTTATTGTAGACTAATAGATCATCTACCTTGAACTGTTGAGATGTGTAAACCTATTACTTAGTAAAAGAATGAAGTTTTCTTGGGTTGTCAGCACCATGTTTCTACTTGAGATAAAGATAGTTTAGACTTATTGATGACCCACACATTAGGTAATAAACAAATTGCCTTTTATATGCATTAAGATTTTGATTTGTCTTAAACTGTTAAAATAGTGTGAAGAGAAATATTTTTACTATCTCAGCTCACTTGGATATAACTTAAAGCAACATTGCCCCTTGCTGCAATATACACATTTGCCATGAGAAAGTTGCCCCTATATAAGGGTGAAGAACTGCTGGTGCATTTTGTTTGTTTGTTTTAGAGCAACCCATTTTAGAAAAATGACAAGAAAGTTTCTGTTAAATTGATTTGGAACCAAGAAAAAATGTGATGGTCCTGCAGACTCCCATTTTCTCCTATTTTTATCATGGTACCTGTGCTCCAGTATCACCAATTTGAATGTACTTCTAAGGAAGATTCCCAGATGGTGGCCAAAGACCATAATTAAAAGAAGAGGAATATACCGGGTTTGAAACATTCCTCTAGCACAGTGGTTCTCAACTAGTGTGTCAGAGTGGAAGGTGTGTCACCAAGGGGTGGAAGGTGTGTCACCAAAAGTTTGACATAGCAGCCTCTGCTTTCTGTAACAGCCACATCTGCTTGCTGCTTGAGGAGAGTGCAGAGTAAGGAGTTGATACTTAAAATTCCTCATCACCGCTCTCTGTTTCTGCTTTTCCCTCATCCCTGGCAATCACTGCCACCACCACTCCAAGCCAGAAATATTGCAGGCATGCTGTATCCTGCCCCGCCATCCCACCACACCTCCCTCTACCCCCTGCTCGCTTCTTGGAGTTTCAGGTTTTCTCTGATTGCTTGTTTATAATTTATGGACTTTTATTCTGTATTAGATAAGGGTCAGTCTCCATTCTGCATGTTTGACAGAGGTGAGGAATTCTTCTAACTAGGATGTAGATTCTGTGTAGGAATCTAGAGCAGTCTGGTGTTCTTTGTTTCTCCAATAGTAAGTGCTTTTTCATAGGTAAGGTTGTTGCTGTTCAAGTCCTGGGTAGCTAGGACTTACACTTCTCACACACCCGCCCTTTCACAAAGACCAACACAATAAATACACATACAACTGACTGGGATCAAACAGGTCGCAGCTTTATTACAAGTAATAACCAGGTGCCCGAGCAGGTGTAAGAAAAGAACCAACCCACAGTGTACATCCACCACCGACCAGCAAGATAAACACCACCAGGCCACCTGGCCTGTAGGTTAACATCATTCACAATAACTTTTCCCACAACCCCTGCCACCCCCCACCTGGGAGCTGTCCAGCAAGGAGCCGTATGTGGGACAACTGCACCCAGTTGTTCTCACGGGAAATCCTGACATGATCACAGTCAGGTCAGCCAACCATTCATCACCAGGCTGCATTCCCAATCGGCTTGGGCTACCCTCCCCTCCCCAAGCTGTGACGATAAAACAGTACCCCACAACAAACCACAACTAGAATAAGGGCAGGTGGCATGTAGCAGCGAGAGCGTCAGCAAGCAAGTACAACCTCACACTGCTACGTACCACCCAGAAAATGGCCAAACTCCTTCCACTACCCGACCAACCCCCTCGCCCGGGAACCAATCGGTACCCTAATCCCTATTGGTCAGAATTCAAACTACATAGCCCCAGCCTAATGGACTAGAAACATCCAGTCACCACCAACCCCCCCCCCCTCCCAGCCAGGCCTGCTCACGAAGTGAGCCTGGCACCATATTACTGTGAGCAAGCAGGTACGAGGCCTGCCTGCCCATCCATTCTTATGTAATGGGCAGGCAATTTCTAAAAGTCTTTTTAGCAGGTTTTCATGCTATTTCACAAAGTGGCAGGCAGGGAAGGTATTTTGAAGTACTATTACTGAGGGGCTTTCAGAATTTGAATATGTTTTTTATATGCTGAGTTGAAAGGTGAAATTTCTTAACTCTGGTATGTATAAACTCCAGAAGAGGTCAGATCTTTCTAAGATTGACAATGAAATGCATGAGAGTGTATTGAAAAACTGTGCTGCATATGCATATCAATCCCAGATTTCTCACTGATGCAGTAAGCAAAGATTACTGCATCAGTAATTATAAGCAGTTATTGAAATTAAATAACGTTATCTTTCTTCTGCATCATTTTCAGCAATAAAATAGCCAGGATTTTTTTTTTTTTTAGTATAGCTGTTAAATGTAGTGTGCAGTGTGTCACGCATGTGAGCATCATCTGTTAGGTATGTCATGACAGAAAAAAGGTTGAGAACCACTACTCTAGCAGTTGCTAACAAGGAATGAAATGTACTTGTCATATATACTCGCACACAACATTGTGTTGTTTTGAAGGGTATGGGTTGCAGAACATTTCTCTCCAGACATGTGCACAGTCCCTTCTTCTGCATTCTTCTCTCTCCCTTTTATCCCATACTATTCTCTCTCCCACCTATTTGCCCTCTCACTCTTCTCCTCTGTTGCCTTCTGTATCCTCTTTCCACCAGCCCCAGCCCTCTCTATTTCCTCTCCGCTCAACCTGTTGCAGCCCTCTCTTTGTCCTGTCGGGGCTGAGAACACCCACTGGCTTGCCCACCAAAAAGCCACTCACCCTAGGTGAGCGGTTCAGTTTTTCAAACCCTGGTATAGTGTATTCAGGCTGACTGTTCCTGAGGCTGACAGCGGCCTCAGGAACAGTCAGGGAACACCACAAGTCCTGACTAACTTAGGCCAGGATTCATCATTCCGGGCGGAATGATGAACCCTGTGCTACAGGGGGGCGGGGGCGAAGCAGGGGGTGGTTGGGCGATAGCCTGCAGCCGGCTACACTAGGGCAATGTGGTTTCGCCTGCTGCGGTGCGGCCGGCTGCAGGTTATCAAGGGCATAGCACCGTCGTAAAAGGCGGTGCCACTGCTGATTACCATAATTCCCTCCCTAACTCCGCCCCGACTCTTCCCCTCCCCGTAATTTAAATCTTACCACCGCGATAACTCACGTGATAAGGGCCTATCGTGGCTTGGAAAATAACCCCCTTAGTTCGAGTACAATTATTTATGTACAGTGCTTCAAAGTCACATAAATCAAAATAATACCTCAGATTACATCAGGCACAAATATCAGGTAGACATACAGCAAATGGATATACAGTGAGATCCTATGAGCTCCCCTGGTGCCTGCCCAAGCTTTCTAGGCCTGGGCTCTAATGGTAAGGTGAAGGGAACCTCCCTTCACCCAGAATCCCTTGTGACCTTCTGCCTTAAGGAGGCCTGGGTTAAAAGCCTGAATTGGACTCCTAAAGGTAGAATGAGGGAGTTGTCGGTATACTCCGTCACACCTGGGAATAGGAAATCTGTGGGGTCACCAGTCATTATCACAGTTTTTAGTTTATTTAACACACAACACAATGTTTTCTAAAGTGGGACTGATTTAGAATAAAATTGCCCAAGCAGTTCTTAAAATATAGTGTCCTCCTTTCTGTAAATTTGAACTGTGCCAAGAAGAAGCGGCAGTGGAAGCGCTGCAACTTTCAGGGGACACAGTAGCTCATGTGTATGCCTCTAACTTTTTAAGTCAGTCACTACTGTTTGAACCTGTGAACTGAATCTCATGTAGGAGTTCAAAGAACATGCTTACAGATTTCTACAAGAAAGTATTTCTAGTTTAACTCCTTTTTTCCACTATTAGGTTTCATTCCCCTTTATTGTGTTGTTTGGACTGAAATACTGGATGCTATGATTTGTCTAGCTTTCTAAACACAATATAGTATTCCAAATTTTCACTGCTCACGAAAGAGCAAAATAGAAAGTCTGTTCTGTTTTATATTTAGCAAATTGCAACGTGAGTATCAGCCTTGTATATGTTTGTGTACCACGTAAAGAGCTGATATTTCATTTTTTTGTTTAATAGTATTTTGCCAAAATGTCATACTGTGTTTAAGAAAAAAAGTTTTCCAACAATTGAATTTACATTATAAGACAAACCGTGCAAAGGTAGAAAGGGATTCTAAAAAGCAAGAATTATTGAAGTGGTATTTATATAATTTAAAAAAGCAAGGATGCATGGATATCATCACTTATTACCTACAGCAGCAGAAAAATGCATATTCCTAAAATGACTGAATACAGGCAAACCAATTGAAAAGGCCTGGTGCCTAATGGCAGTTTTTCACTTTTCCATGAAAATGATGCTAGTAACAGTTGAATACTATTTTTAAACCTTTAGACATTTACAGAAAATAGCAAATGGGGAAAGTTATATTAGATTAGAATACAATAGTTAACATAATAGTTAACATAATAACTTATAACATAGTCATAAGCTTGGAGTATAGTATCAATATACAGGGAAAATAACTTTCAAAGCTGCTTGCGCATGCCCACATATGGGAGGGCTGCACACTCACCTGGGTTCTGGCAGCGATTGATCCACCATGAGGCAGCAATGTGTTGCGCAGCCAGTGTCACCATGGCGACGGCGTCCACAGTGATGTCATCAGAGGTGACAATTCAATTGGATATGCTCTGTAGTGGGGCTAGATGGAGGAGACCTCAGTGCAGGGCAGGTTTTGGGAGGGGCCAGGCCAGCAGGCAGGGCTTGAGGAGGCACCCAGCAAGGCCAGAGGCAGTCCAGGGGACACTGCCAATCTCCCCATTGGTCAATTTGAAGATGGTAAGCTGGACGGAGGCTGGGCCTGGCAGCATGGGGAGGGTAACTGAGGATGCTATCTGAGAGCCTACCCTTTTGCCCTGGTTCCCACGCTGCTGCTGCATTAAGTAAGTGCATTTCTCCCCCTGATATTTGCCTTCCCTTAATATAAAAAAACAAAAAATAAACTCTTGATTGACTGCAATTTTAGTTTATCTTATTTAAACATAGGGCTATAGATATAGCCGCTTAGCAGAGACTGTAGCCCCAGTTGCGGCCACTGTCTCATCTGCAAGAACAGGAGTCAGGAGAAAAGGCAACCATGCTGCATGTGTCCAAGTTGGTGGCTCTGGCCTGTTGCTCATCCTGGCAGGAGATGGGGGGGTCACCAGCGCAGCTCCACCCACTGAGGAGTCAGTGAGTGTGCTGCTCATTGCTCCCTCTCACAATGGGGACTGGTGGGGCATGTCCAGGAGCCACCAAGGCAAATGCCTGAGATGGTGATGCATCAGGGGGCAATCGGCACAGCAGGGAGAGTGGGGTCACAGCCGAACAGTTTGATGAACCCCATAGGTAACAATTGTAGTCCTTGGCTCCAACAGTGAGCTTTCCATCCAGCTGCATGGATGCCATCTTCGGGTGATCAAACCTTGCTCCACCCTGGTAATTTCACACCACTGGGGAACAGGTGGTAGTGGGCTTGGGGAACTCAGCCATGCAGTTACCCAGTTCCTCCATACTCAATGTCCTCCAGTCAGACCTTGGTATGGAGACCACCTGAGGATGTAGCCCTGAGTTGGCTTGCTTTGGCTTGCTCAGGACCCCTTTTTCTATCCTAATCTCATCAAAGGGTTGGCAGCTCAGGGATGACCCAGCACCTGGATCTTTGTCATCTACCTCAGTGTGGGGGCCGCATGACTTCTGACCCACAGGTTCCTTCTAGCCCTCTTGTCCCTGTGCCATGTGAGGAGATGCACCCAGACCCATCCTTGAAACAGCTGCAGGTCCAGGGATGTTCTAGACTTCAGATGTTTTCCGGTGTCTCTTGCAGACCTGCCAGTGGTGAAGAGTGAGTCTCACATCACACACACAGTAAATAATGGGGATAGGTCCAAGGGTTCTGGGTGCAAACACAAGTGCAGAGGCAGGAGGCTCTCCCCTGCTCTGGGACTTCCAGCAACCAGAGTTCCTCATCGGCTTCTTTCCTCAGGTTCTCAGGGGTCCTTGGTAGCTGAGGGTTCAGCGAGCACCACCACTACAAATATGGGCCTTCCTTCTCAGAATACTACTAAGGGTTTGTGGCAGGGCATTCCCCGATCCCTCCAGTGCCAGATCAGATGCCATCAGTATGTAGACATATTTACAGGGTCATTCATCAAAATGCATTATGGCGTTTACATGCGTTAACGTCATAACACATGCAATAATCATACTATCGGACGACACAAATGCAAATTTTTTGAAGGGAGGAGTTTGGGTGGGATTAATTAAAATGAGGGACAATATTGCACTGTGTGATAGCATAATGCATGCTTTTGCACGGTTTTAATGATGAAAATAACTACACTACAACCTTTTTTCCTGGCGTTAAGCTGTGCGATATGCCTGAAACAGTCATAACACAATTTGCATTAAAGATTGTAAATTACATTTCAGCCATTTCTGGACTTGGGAGGGAGGATGAGGGGAAAGGGAGTGGAAGAAAGAGGGAGAGAGAGAGAGCGTGCAAGCATCTCTGGGGAGGCCTTCACTATTCAACTATTTATTTGCCTATAGAAGGGCCAGCTAATAGCTTGAGGTGTGCTGTTGGTAGTGGTTTAGGGGTTAGGGGCCAGTTTTACATGCAGACTAAAAAGTACGAATAGCACAGTACACCGTGGTGAAAATTTCACATCATTTGGAGTGAGGAAAGTCTCACAAACATGAGATTTCTACTATGTTATCTCACCCTAGCTTGATGGTACCCTGTTATAGAGTCCATCAAGGTAGGGCAAAAGAACATAGTAGAAATGTAATTTTTGTGAGACTTTCATCATCCAAATGACGTCAAATCTTCACCGAGGTGTACCATGCTGTTCGTACTTCTTAGTTCTTAGTCTGCATGTAAAACTGGCCCCTAAACCACCAGCAACACCTCACCTCATGCTATTAGCTGGCCCTCCTATAGGCATATAAATGCCTATCTTTCTCTCTCTCAGTGAGCTGCGAAATAGGAAGCTGCGAAATAGGAAGTATTGCGTGGCATGAAAAATTTACCATGTGGTGCGGTAATTGTAAAAATTATCCTAAATACACCCCTTTCTCTTACCGTGGGCGTTATGGGTGCAATATTATAGCAGTTTAATGAATCTAGGGGTTAGTTTGCTGAAAGGATGTAGGGAACAGGATGACCAACAAAAAGGGCATAGACGGCATGAGCTGCCAGCTGGATCAGAAAGGATAGTGAGGAACATCAACAATTGGGTACGTTCTTTTGCCTGCCTAGTGTCGATAATTGGTAGAGCCAATCACTCTCAGCACTTAACTATGTAGCCTTACTTGGACATGATCATTAGTACCCATTCGGCATACAAGGGATTTACCTGGCTTAATTATGATGAGAGGTTCAGGAAAAGGATGGTTGACACTCCAAGCATGTCCTGGGACTCTCATGATGTTGAATTATGGCTCACTTGCATGACAGCTAGGAGCTCAGATGTGCCTGCAAGCAGCCAATCCTTTCAAGGTCAGAGGAACTCTCAGATTCAGGGATGCTCTGGACACATCTCCTCTGAGGCTTATTGGCAATTTAATAAAGGGAGCTAGCTGTTCAGCTCAGTACTGCAAGTTTAAACATATCTTCAGCCCCTGCACTGCCAGTCACCCTGCCACCAAATATCCCAGGAAGGGCCTAAGAGGAATGGGGAAATAATTCCTTTGTGAGAGCCCCAACCCCAGTTCTGTGGCTCCAGCTGAAGAGTAGCTTAAAGCATTACCCTGCCCAGGAATCCACCTTCACTTTACTGGAAAGCATTAGGGACGTCTTCAGGATCCCATACGAAGGGCCATTAACTAGCCCATTTTAAGAATGCACCTTATGCTTCTTGCTTTGACACGTTGGTGAGAGAAGAGCTAGCCACTGAACTGAGGATGGGGAGGAATGCAGGTCTATTCTAACAACCCCTCCTTTTCTAAAATGATTGCCCCCTAGCCATGCTGCTCAAAAAGAAGCCAGATAAGTTTGGCTAATACTCAATCTTTCTTACTTGGCTGGTAAATCCATCAATGATTTCTTCAGAGGAGGCATGATCTATACAGTACATGACATTTGACAGTACACTTGATCTTCCAGAAGAGTGTGGGGAGAGGGCCTTCATGGCTCCACCGCCTACACTGACAGCTTCCCTTTGCTGGGCTACTTCTTTGATGGTGCACATTATTTCAATAAGTGCATGCCAATGGGCTGCTTCATCTCCTGGGCTTACTTCAAAGTTTTCAGCACCTTCCTGCACTGAGAACTGACTCACTGCACATGCTTGACGAGGCCTGGCCCACTATCTGGACGATTTACTGTTTGTTGGCCCTAATGACTGACACATGCTGGGTCTTATTCAGAGGTTTTCAAAGCTTAGCATGTAACCTAGTTGTCCTGCTGACTGCAGATAAAATGGAATCACTGACAAGAGTTTTCACATTCCTCGGCATAGAGTTAGACTCCACTCAAATGATGTCTAGGCTCCCCGCTGACAGACTCTGAAAGTTTACACTTTGATCCGCAGCACACACCAGATCCGCAAGGTGGCCTTAACTTTTGCCCAATCTCATATTGGGAGTTTGACATTTGCAAATGTCATGCTAAGGGGTCATCCTAAGGGGCGAGCATTTCTATGCAGGCTGATATTGGCATCAATGGCAGCAAGAAAGAGACACCATCGGATATACGTCGCACACTCTCTGCATGAGGACTTGTCGATATGGGAGCATTTGCATGCTAATTTAAATGGCACAGTATTTTGGTTGCCACCCCCATTATAGTTCAGATTTAGAATTATATTCAGATGTCTTGGGTGGTGTGGGGATTTGGCTTTTACTGCCAGGGGTTCTGCTGTGCGGCCACATGGCCGTAGGATTGGAAGCAGTCCAGTGTCACATCAAATATCACCTTCCTGGAACTTTTCCCAGTTGCATTTTCCCTCCACGTTTAGGACAAGTGCTTAGCCAATAGGAAGGTGATATTTTGGGGTGACAGCCTTGCTGTTATCGAGATCATTAATGGCTTGTCTGGCAAATGTGTGCCAGTTTATGAATTGCTGAGAGTAATGATCCTAAGGTGCTTAGAACTAAATTTGGTGGTGTGGGCAAGGCACATCAATAGGTTATGCATTCAGGAGATTGGCCCCAGATGCCAAGGATTTGGAGACTCCAGTGCCAACACACCTTTGGACCACTGGAGCAAAGATGCCCTCAAATTGATGCACCAGTCCATCGTACCATCCACCTGGTGAGCCTATCTGAGGGGCTTCAATGCCTTCATGGATTATCTGGACACTACGGACTGGAGGCAATGTCCTGTCCCTCCTCGCTCTATAATGCAATCCATAGTGCAAGCCAGGCAGAACGTAACATCCAAGGGTGTGGTCCAGGTCCATCTGGCAGGCTTTGCCTTTTCGCCAAAGCTCAGGGTTGGCCTAACCCAGCCAGGGACTTTCTAGTAAAGCGGGTACTGGCTGATTGGCCGAAGTCAAGTACTTTATCCCAGATGGATACAGACCAATTTTACACAAACACTTGTTTATGCTGTGGCCAGTTTTACCATCAGGGGTGTTGGACCTATTCGAGCTAGCTCTGTTTCGTGCACCATTCACCATTACCTTCTTCACCTCACTTAAAGTGAGCAAACTGGTGTTGGCAACAAGCTATAGATATGACAGTTCCAGCTTCTGTGCCATTGACATCTTGGTCCATAATAGCAAGCTGTTGTTAAAGATCAGGAGGTCCAAAACGGATCAATAAGGAAAGGGCTCTTCAATTGCCTTGGCTATGGTCCCAGGACTGCCCACATGCCCAGTGATGAATGCCTCGCAGTATAGTGGAGTTCAGTTCCTTGTGTATGCTAATCTGCTCCCACTAAGCAGGTTCTCATTCAGTGCCATTTTGAAGTACTCTCTGACTGTGGCCAGGCTGCAGGCAGAGCAATTCAGAACACACTCCTTCCAGATTGGTGCTGCCTCTAGCGTTACTGCATCAGGTCTCTTGGGCGTCACCATACAGCTCATCGGTAGATGGTACTTTCCCTGCATATCTGTCTTACATCATGCAGGTGAACAGTTCCCTTGGGCAATGTGTTTCCTAGCAAGTTTGTTCATGACAATTTAGCTCAGTTTTGGGCATCACAAAAGGCTCCTATGGAAGGTTGTTCTAATAGCATTATGTTATTTTAGGAATTCACTGGTGACAATGGATGGCATGGATTGCAAGACACTTATTTGGGTTTTGGGTGGAGCACCAGGCAAGGAAGGGTGCTTGGGGTGCGCACTTGGGCTTCACGCACACTGTGACATGATGGTACAATGGCTGGGCAGAAGAGGAATGCACTGGGATTAGCTTTTCCCCCTTCTGCGGCACCTGCTGGTCAGATACTCTCCCCCGATGTGCTTGTCATCTACTGGGAGACAACGATCTGGGGGACATTTCTAGCCAGCTCCAAATAGACAACATTAGGAATGTCATCGCATTCATTACGATCCTGATGCCCTGCACAAAGGTCATGTAGTCTGAAGTCATCCCTGTCACCAGTTTATGCATTTATGGCAGTGGGGGCAATGAATGCAAAAACTCAACAAATAGGCAACTTCAAGCGTCGAAGGGGCCTACACATTAGGCATGATTGGCTCTGCATCGAGTGTGAGGAGCTTTTTCACAGGGATGGGGTACATTTATCAGACATGGCCCAGGTCTTTTTCTTGAATGCCCTGAGACGGGCCATTCAGAAGGCAGTGTTCAGTGTTTAAGCCGGAGACCGCAGCAGTAAATTGGGGGAAGGTCACAGGAAAGCTATTATGTGCTCTGTGGCAGCAGTAGCCAAGCCAGGAGGGTTTGGGTTTTTTTTGATTGGAGGCAGTGCATTGAATAAGCTACACTTTTCATCTATTCTGTTGGTACTGTCTGCCGTCACAGTCAGGCTGCCCCGTTACAGTGGCAGACCAGATGTCCCTGCCTGCTGGGCAGTCACCTTGCATGTGTGTGACAGGCTGACCGGGAATGTCCAGGAGGAGCACCTCTCAGAAGGACAAAACTTTGCTTGCCAGCGATGGGCCGGTGATTCAGATGTGATATACTGCCTGCCACAATATATCCTAACTCCAATATTATTTAACTCCTAACAATCAACACACATCACCATCAATATCACTATTAGCTACCTCTTACAATGTAATTATATATGTAATTAGCTGGTTTTCCTTTTTCCTTTTCCTTCTCACTCCAAGTTCTATTTTTCCTTGTTACATGTAACTGCTTTTCCGCACTATTGTTCAAGTTTAAGTTTATTTTGCACTCCTGTTTCATGTGAACCAGCATGATGGGACTATTGTCTTGAATGTTGGTATATAAAAAAACTTAAATAAATAAATAAATAAAAATATCACTTCTGGACTGGTTAGATTAATCTTTGTTATGGCACAGATCGAAAAGTAAAACATAGGTAATACATGAGGTAAAAAGGTGCATCAGTGTTGAAGGATTATACAAGTACAAGATTACACTGGCATATTCAGGACACCTGGGAGCCGGTGTCGAGCAAATTTGAGGGCCATACGGTGCTTGTGGATAGGTGACAGGAAGGTAGTAGTTGGTGGGCGTGTTGTAGTCTCATTCCTTTGTGTCCTTGAAAACCAAGATTTGGTTAAGGGAATAAAATGTACTATTGCAGATATACTAAAAGAAATACAATAAAACCTTAACATGTCTGGCAAATAAAAGCACAATGGATACATTTTTGCTCCTTTTAAATCATGACTTCAATATTACCAATTCTGGTGATGGTGCCTAGGTTTTTCATTATGCACATGCATTTAAAATCACAGTATTAACTTTTTCAGATCCCTTTTTTATGGTTAATATTTTTGTTGAGGTTCATCTGCATTCAGTGCTCAGTATGTCTGGATTAAAGTCTTATGAAAGATCTAGTGTTAATGAAAATCTGCCTTCTCTGAATGAAAAAGCAAGGATGATATAAAGACAAACAGCTAGAATTGGTTTTTTTATGTGATTTGCCGAGTGATGTTATTGATCGGTTTACTGTATAGTAGTACAACCCAGCTGTAAATCATATCAATTTTGAGAGCAAATTGTTGGGTGGCATATATCAAGAAGCAGCAAAGGGCTTAAAAAGACCGCTAAATCTGAGATGCATAATCCTGGTCCTCGAAAACTGCAAACAGGTGTGGCTGTCGGGATGGCTGGGTGGGCCTGAAGGATCAGTATGAGAATTCCTCCGTATCTGGAAGCAGAGACCAAGCCAGTCCTGATTTGACTGTGGTTGTATGCATGGATTTCTACTTCCAATTTCTTAAGAAACAGAAATTACAATTCCATTTTTTAATTTTTATTTAATTATTGGATTAATTTCCTGTGTTCTACATGGAATGGGTGAACAACCAAAACTGACTCAGCCTCTCCCAACAGACATGGAGCTATATGGTAATCCTAGGATTTGCTGTATTGGGTAAGATTCAAGGACCAGTTTGGGAAGCATTATATTCACAATTATGTAATACTTAACTTTGAAAATGGAAATGTTTTTTGGTAAAATTTTCTACTTTGTGCTTTCCCTTTATCAGAACTTGTGTTATTGAGGTTTCTCTGAAGTGGGCTGCTGCTTTAAAAAAAACACCATCCCCTCTTTGACAGAAGTCAAGTTGGTGTGTAACAGAATCTGTCTTAAACAAAGAAACATCTAGGACATCAGACCATACTGATTTCTCTGGAAATGTGCTAAAAACAAATTTTGTTACTATATTTCATGCTAATATTCCATTTTTTTTGAAAGCCACATGAACAAAATAAGTAAATGAAACAGTCTTGTACTAAGTCAGAAAAAAGTATGATTTATGATGGTGTTTTCTACAAATGGATTTGGTAACCACTGAGGTTTCCCAAAGATTTGTTTGTTTATTCCCCAATGGAAATATTACATTCATGGTGATAACATTAGTCATTCTAAAATCTTTTGTTGCTCATATGGATGTAATTCCTTAGACATTCCATTGCCAGGCAACATTCACTATTGACAAGTGTACATTGTATATAGAAAGAAAATCCTGAAATCACAAATGAAGCACATTTTTGGGATCTGTCCCATATGTGAGTGGAGCGTACCCACCCATCTTACTGTCCAGAAATTCACTGAGTCTAACGGTGCTGGTTACACTCAACTTGCATCTCAGTAATTAGCATTCCCTATTGATCGGATGGCAAATGAAGAGAGTCAAACTTGGAAGCAAATGCCAACGTCCGAGCAGGAACTTTATGGAAGTGCATTCGACATAAAAATAGAGTTTCTGCTTTGTCATATTTTTGTGAATATTGTCGATTGTTGTAAAGTTGAAAAAGCAAAGAGAAGGAAATAACTGAAAACAGCTCATAATGAGGATACACACGTTAATCTGATACTTTAGACATCTAATTTCCTTTGAACCCAAGAGGATACCAGGATACTCCATCACTATATGGAATAGGTAATTACAGGGAAAAATGTAGTTTTTCTAGTAGCTGCATTGGTAGTAGGGCCTGCTCCAGGGCAAATGACATCCTGGGCGAAAATCGTCGACGGCGCTCTCCCAAATGATCCTTGGCAAGGATTAATGGGAGCAGGGATACGGACAAGTTTTCTTTACATGTTAGCAGTGGCAGTCGCGGTGGGGGTCCCTTCTCACCCAGCATCCGATCCACCCTTCCTGCTTTCTTACCCATCCTCCAGCATCCATCCCTTGCCCTTTACCCCCCCCATTATACTTGTTCCTGTTTCTTCTCTCCTCCCCAGAAATCTGCACCCTGCCTCCTTCCCCAAGCATCCTGTCCCCTGCCTCTTAAACCCCCATCCACTCCTCTCCTCTCCCATACTCAGCATCCACTCTCCTATCTCCCAACATTCCTAGTATCCTCTCCCTCGTCCCTTCATCCCCTCTCATTTCCACTGCCTTTTGCCTTTCCTTCCCTCTCAGCATTTCCCTCTTGCCCCTCACTCCACTCTGCTGCTACTAACACATTTGTCTGTTCCTCCTGCCTCCTCCCAAGACAAAATACCTGTTTAGCAGCATCTCTGCTGCCACCATTCTTCCCCATTTTGGCCAGCCTTGTTAGCACTTCTAAACTTGTGAGTCGTCAATTTCTGTATGCTGATCTCATGATGCACAAACGCATCATACAGGAAGTGCTGTCCCACAAAGTTTGAACATGCTCAGAGTAGGAACAGGTGGAAAAGGACTGTAGCAGAAGCAGCATGGGTTCCCGCTGCTGTTGCCGATCTCTTGTAGTGGCCAGGTCTGTCTCCACAGCCTGAGGTGCAGAATGCATGGCTGCTTAAGGAACTCTGCTCGACTGTGCATGCAGGCACCACAGGGAACAGAGTTGACGGCGACCACAAGCTGGTGGTGCCCTTTACTGCACAGGCTGCTTAATCTGTCCAAAACCTGGCCTTGATTGATCTCCAGCAGCTATCCCAGTGAGAGGGACTGTATTCCGTAGCAACTCTATGTGGATACAGTTCAGAGCCTGCAACAATGAAAAGAACTGAGCTGATAGGAGACTCATTGGCTATTCTAGAATGCTGCAGGCCAGTGGTTCTGCCGCTAAAAGGATCTAGCAGGATATGATTTCAAGCTCAGTGGTTTCATCCTGGTTGTTGTTGGGGGGACCATTTTAGCTGGGACACTGATTTGACAAAAAAGAAACAAAAAGGTTCCCATGAACAGTGGAGTGCCTCAGGGATCTGTACTTGGGCTGGTGCTTTTCAATATATATATATAAATGATCTGGAAAGGAATACGACGAGTGAGGTTATTAAATTTGCGGATGATACAAAATTATTCAGAGTAGTTAAATCACAAGCGGATTGTGATACATTACAGGAGGACCTTGCAAGACTGGAAGCTTGGGCATCCAAATGGCCGATGAAATTTAATGTGGACAAGTGCAAGGTGTTGCACATAGGGAAAAATAACCCTTGCTGTAGTTACACGATGTTAGGTTCCATATTAGGAGCTACCACCCAGGAAAAAAAAGATCTAGGCATCATAGTTGATAATTCTTTAAAATCGTCTGCTCAGTGTGCTGCAGCAGTCAAAAAAGCAAACAGAATGTTAGGAATTATTAGGAAGGGAATGGTTAATAGAACAGAAAATGTCATAATGCCTCTGTATCGCTCCATGGTGAGACCGCACCTTGAATACTGTGTACAATTCTGGTTGCCGTATCTCAAAAAAGATATAGTTGCGATGGAGAAGGTACAGAGAAGGGCAACCAAAATGATAAAGGGGATGGAACAGCTCCCCTATGAGGAAAGGCTGAAGAGGTTAGGACTGATCAGCTTGGAGAAGAGACGGCTGAAATTCTAACAGAAATTTGATGGGTTAACAAGCATGGAAACACAGTAATGGAGATTTCAATTACCCCAATATCAATTGGGTGACTTTCTCATCAAGTCATGTCAGAGAGGTTAACTTTCTAGATCAGGGCTTCCCAAACTGTGGGTTGGGACCCAAAATGGGGTTAGCAAAACCTTCAGGTGGGATCACAAGTGCCTCAAATGGCAATGCTCTTCAGACACCAGCAGCATTAATAGTGGAAGTCAGCAAATGGCTTGTGAACCAGCACATGCTGACAGGCCCTCCAGTGGAATTGTCCTTCTGTGATAACAGGAAGCCCTGCACTAGGAGGGATCAAGGCTGCTGCAGGGCCCATGAGCTTGCACTAGCCCACAGGCCCCTGATGCCTTTCATTAGTAACTTTGCTGCTGCTTGCAGACGACTGTCAGGCTTGGGATCAGGCATGAGGGGCAAAGAGGGCCAAGTGTGCGTGGGTCAGTGGAGATTGCCATTGCTCCTCTCTTCTCGCCCACCATTGATCCTACCCAAGAGAAAAATGTTGCTCCTGTCAGCAACCTGCCCTCTCTTCCCAACAGTTGTCATCCACCTTTGACCCAGAACCTGAAGGAAAATGTTTAGCTGACCCTGGCCAGGAGGATGTTTGGAGGAAGGGCTACTTGAAGGAAGAGATGAGATAAAGGAGGGGGTTTGAGGACTGTATAAGACGGAACAGGATTAGCCATGGAGGGTGAGAGGAGGGAATGATAGAAAATAAACGGGGGGATGTAAGAGGAGGTTGAGGCGGGAGTGAATCAGCTGGGAGAGGGGGAATGTGGACAAAGGTTTGGAGGGGAAGAGGTGAGGCTGGGAGATAAGAGGGGATGGGGAATCTGGTGAGAGGATGGAGATGATGATCAGTGTGTGTGTGTGTGGGGGGGGGTATAACAAGGGTGTGGGGTGAGAGAGGATCAGCTGAGGGAATGTGAAAAGGGCTGGAGGGTATGGTTTGGGAGTAAAGTGGTGTTTGAGAGAGGAAGCCTCTAGAATGGTGGAGGTTGAGAGGGGATCAATTGAAGTGCAGGGGAAGGTGAGGGGGAGTCATTGTTTGGAGGGGAACCGCACCCCAGCTAATTGGTTTTGTTCGTCCTCTGGGGTCATCTGAATTTTCAAGTGGTAAAATGGGGTCACATTGGCTAAAAGTTTGGGAAGCTGTGTTCTAGATGCCATAAATGCAGGGCCGAATTAAGGCAGAAAGTAACATAGGCAATGGGGGAGGGAAGTTATCCTTTCCCTTCTCCATTGTAGGGGGAGCATCAGGGACGATCCCTCCATCTCAAATCCCCCTGTCCTCCCTTCACACCTACAAGTTGCAGCATTCCTTCTCCAGGCTCTGAATTATTTGTACTGTGAGGCCTTCTGAAGGCCTCACAGTACAAATCACCATGAGGCCTTCAGAAGCCCTGGCGCGCTGAGTGACCCTGCGGCGCTCCAACCCTTGCATGGATTTCCATGATAATAAGACGCCCATGGAGGAGGAGAGGGCATGGTGCTGCAGGGTCACTCAGTGCACCAGGGCTGCTGAAGGCCCTCCCTGATTTTTACTACATTTTCCGGTGCCTGGAGGAGAGGAGTGGCACTGTGGTGGCTGCTCCAGTTTAGGATTGGCAGCAGCAGTAACATTCCTGCGCCTATAAAAATTTGGCACCGGAGGCATTTGCCTATCTTATCTATGCTTAAAACTGGGCCTGCACAAATGACTGCTCAATGAAGCAATTTGTTCTAGGATCAATGACAGGGGTTGCAAATTTAGCTCTGGTTCTCAGTGGACTGCAGGATCTGGTATAAAGGCTAAGAATAGTAGAGCTGTGTAGAAACAGTGACCACAATTCAGTCATATGTGAGATAATCTCTAGAGGGAAAATAATAAATGAAACTACTTCTGCCTTTAAAAAGAGTTACTATGATAAAATGAGGAGTTTAGCTAGAAATTAAAAGGAACAGGTACAAGAATGAAAATTTTGCATGGGGACTGGTTAAAAATACCATCTGGGAAGCCCAGTTGTTAAATTCCACAAATTAAAAAAAGTTGAAAGTAGAACGAGCACCTAATATTTTGGCACCCCTATGCAGAGGACTAGGGGTGGGGGGATTTCACTACTGGAAGTCAGAGAGCAACGGCGGAAATCCTAGTTTCTTGGCATCTTCAGAATATGGTCCCTTAGGTATGTGCCTATGTGGTCTATGCCTAACTTCAGCCTTGAAACCTGCTACTGGTGATCTGTATTTTATTCTTCTAATCTGCCTCTGTACCTGAGGACTGATAAAATGCTGCAGTGAGCCTGATGTTGGTGTCAGGTAAAATGGTAGATGCTATTGCTCAGAACAAACATGTAGATGTGGCCCCTGTTTGGCCACTAGATGGTAGCAGAGTCTAAACTACGCTGAAGCACAAGGAATCTTTTAGCCTGATAGGTTCAATAAGAATATTATCCTCTACGATGAAGAGGTTTCTGGTTAAGAGAGGACACGAAAATGACAGAAGGTGCCCTAAAGGGTGCTCTGTCTCTTTGAATGGGGTATCTTCTGGCAAAGAAGGTTCAGAGGAAGTGCCAGGGGGGTGTAAAGTCATTAACTTGAGTGGCATGGTGGTCAATTCCCCCAAAGGGGATAGGATTTGGGGGAGTATAAAATATGCCCCACAGAAGGTATAAGCAGGAGTTTTATGAGTTTTGTGGAGCTTTAAGATAATTACCAGAGGAGTCTTGGGAGCTTTGTGAGACTGAGGAAGTAAAGGAGCTGGGAGAAGGGAAGCAACTACAAAGAGAAGGGTTCCTGGCCTGCCTTTTAAATCCCTAGGAATGTTTCGGGAAAAGAAGAGAACCTTTTCTGTAGGATATTCTGTAGGAGTTTAGACTTGGAGCATCTGTGTGCCCGGTACCAGGGGAGCAGTCTTCTGGGGCAGCAGAGTGTGAGTACTGTGAGCAATTACTAGATACTGTGTTAACTTTCTGGGAACTGCAGAGAGCCTGGGAAAGATTCTTACTGCCTGTAAGGACTGACTGGTGGAAAATTATTCTGGAAGATGTTGGGACTGTATTTTGTATCTGCACTGCTTTTCTATGGTTTTTTTTTTTTGAATGTTTTACTCTGGATTTTGAAGTTTGTTTATTCTTGCTCAAACTGAATTTTGTTTAGTTAACTTCTATTTCTGTTTGGAGGACCAATTTATGTGTGGACATTGAGTTATTTTTCTGGTAACCTCTGCCCACTTGGCCTTGAAGAAAAGCCTGCTTCCAGTCCACAGAACCCAGAGTGAATTCCCCTACCGCACCTTGAATACTGTGTACAGTTCTGTTCGCCGCATCTCAAAAAAGATATAATTGCCATGGAGAAGGTACAGAGAAGGGCAACCAAAATGATAAAGGGAATGGAACAGCTCCCCTATGAGGAAAGACTAAAGAGGTTAGGACTTTTCAGCTTGGAGAAGAGACGACTGAGGGGGGATATGATAGAGGTGTTTAAAATCATGAGAGGTCTAGAAAGGGTAGATGTGAATCGGTTATTTACACTTTCAGATAATAGAAAGACTAGGGGGCACTCCATGAAGTTATTAGCATGGGGCACATTTAAAACTAATCGGAGAAAGTTCTATTTCACTCAACGCACAATTAAACTCTGGAATTTGTTGCCAGAGGATGTGGTTAGTGCAGTTAGTATAGCTGTGTTTAAAAAAGGATTGGATAAGTTCTTGGAGGAGAAGTCCATTACCTGCTATTAATTAAGTTGACTTAGAAAATAGCCACCACTATTACTAGCAGCAATAACATGGAATAGACTTAGTTTTTGGGTACTTGCCAGGTTCTTATGGCCTGGATTGGCCACTGTTGGAAACAGGATGCTGGGCTTGATGTACCCTTGGTCTGACCCAGTATGGCATGTTCTTATGTTCTTATGAATGTACCTAGTGGCTCTCCAGGGCTGGGAAGTTAGCCCCTAAAGGTGGGGTTACATAGATTAACATGGTTTGTTAGGGGAGGCAGTTTTCAAAGACCTCGTGCCCACATAGAAATATCATTTAAAAATTGTCTGAGAAATTACAGTTCTTTATTTTTTTAGTAATTCTTATATTGACTCAACACAGCCTGGAAAGAATCTATAACATCTTAAGAATGTGAAAAACAATTGCAGAATTATATTGCTATTGCCCTTCAAAGCACACCAGTATATCTTGAGTTTGGATTCTGCAGTGTTGGGGATTTTTTATTTTTGCTAAAATAAATGTTACTTTATTTTACTCTTTAGCCCGGCAGTTTTCTCCTGTTCCTTTCAACTTCCCACTAAAGCAGAACCATTCTTTTCTGAACTATGGTGCTGTGAGTTTTCATTTGCAAAGACACAGGTGTATCCTCATTTTTTAGTGCTGGCTCCAGCCCCCTCTCTGATCTAGCCCAACTAAGACAGGGACTGTCATCTTCCTGGGGTACAGACCACAACTGCTTGGCGAGCCTGGTACGCATGCACGGCAAGTCCACGCGCTGTCACCACTGTATGAAGGCTAAGGCTCCCTAACTTGGGGGCTGTGAGTTCTGCCTCTACAGCTTCTTCATCCCCAGCCAACCCAGAAAGCAGAAACCAGGCTGGGGAGTGCATAGTACTGCTACTGAACCACCAAGCTTGCCCCTTAATAAAACAGTTTATAAAGGGGAATAAAAACCTTAACATCAAGTGCTCTCTCCTGTTAAGTTGTTTTCCTTCTATATCCATTTCATGTACATTATTGTATGTAACCCAAATATCTACTTTGGTTGTTATAGGTTTCATGGCAGATGCCTTTCCTATACACATAAAAGTGGACCAGACTTTTTAAACACAAAAGAGAAAAATAAATTACGGCTGAGCTACATTCTTATAGGTGGAGTAAAAGAAAGCAAAGGAAGGAAACTAGTTGTCTGTAAACCATTAGGGAGTGGCTGCCTTAGCACCAGATCAAAGATGTTTTATTATATGAGGCATTTAGACAAAAGCTTTATCATACCTTTGAGAGCCTGGCACAAAAGCAGCCTTTCCTATCATTGTTTCAAAAAAAATACTTTGTGAAATCCTGTACAAACATGTACCTCGTCTGGACATTCACACAGGAAGAGATACCCTAGGATTCACTGTATCTTTTACAGTGCTGTGGAGAACAGGCACTATTTGTCAAGTAGGTCAATTTGCTGATTATCCTTCAAGAGAATCCAGTTAGTGGAAATAAAGCACCATCTAGTGGCATTTTATGAATTTCCAGGCAAAACCCTTTGCATCTATAGCAGACTTGTTCATGGCTGTGTGATCAGTCATGTGCATATATTGCAGTAGTAACTTCCTACTGTAGAACCTGAGTAATTAAAGTACATATTGGAAACAGGAGCTATTTTTTTAAGAGCATAGCACATAATATCAGATAAAGACCATTTGGCCCATCCAATCCATACTTCCTGCTCAGCTTTGCAATCTCTTCCTGTCCCTCAGAGATTCCATGCTTGCCCATGCTTTCTTAAATTCTGACTGTTCTTGTCTTAACCAACTCCACTGGGTGGCTGTTTCATGTATCCACTACCTTTGTGTAAATAAATATTTCTTTACATTTTTCCTGTCTGTTCCCTTTTACCCTCATCCCATGACACTTAGAGCCTCCTTTCCAAAGAGACCTGCCTCCTGTGCATTTATTCCTTAGAGGTATTTGAATATCATATTTCCCTTTTCCCTCCTTTTCTTGAGGGTATACATATTTTGGTCTTTAAATCTGTCTGTATATGCTTTATGATGAAGACCATTGACCATTTTAGTAGTTATACTCTGGGCAGTGTCCATCTGGTTTATTTCCTTTTGAAGGTGTGGTCCACAGATATTGCAAATTAGGCCTCACCAGAGATGTATACAGAAAAAATACCACTTTCTTTTTTCTACTAACTATTCCTCTCCCTATGTACCCAAGCATCCTTCTGGCTTTTTCTGTTACCTTATTTGCCTGTTTGGTGACCTTAAGATCTCGTAGTGAACCCTTCACTGCTGGAAGATTCGGCCTTTTGGCTAAGATCAAGTGTAGTAAAACTTAGATACCTCATGTTATGCAGTACTCTTACTTAGAATTCTAGTAGGGCCTAAGCTACCCTTCATCAGTAAAATACAATAAACAGTAAAAACCAAGGACCTAACTCTTAAAAGCTTGGTTAAAAAGCCATAGGTATAGTCAGTAGGAAAAAGGATGTGATAATGTCATTGGTGGTAGGTCACTGATGAGACCTTATCTAGAATGTTGTCAAATTTTGAAAGCGGTACCTCCAAAAGATATAGACAGGCAGTCCAGATTGTATAATTGATTGTGTAATTTCTCATTTGAAGTCTGTATCCTCCAGGTTTCATCCTTTTCCATTTACAATTATAAAAACTGTTTGGGAGTGCACTTAGAAACCTATCATTTATTTATTTATTTATTTATTTATTTATTTTTATTTAAAATTTTTATATACCGGCATTCATGTTGCAAACACATCATGCCGGTTTACATATAACAGGGGTGTACAATGAACAGTTGAATAACCTATTAGTGTAGAAGGAAGCAGTTACAAATAACAAGGTAATAGAACTGGGAGAAGAGAAGAAAAGGGAGAGAATTAGGTATAGGTATTTACATTAGTAATAACATTTTTACATGTGGAAGTGGTAGATCTGGCTGAATAGAATTAATCGGTGTCCGGGAACGCTTTTTTAAATAGCCAGGTCTTAAGTCTCTTCCTGAAGGTTGGGAGGCTGGGCTCCTGTCTTAGGTCCGGTGGGATGGAGTTCCACAGAAGGGGGCCGGCTGTTGAAAAGGCCCGATCTCTCAAGGTAATGTGTCTGGTAGTTTTGGCTGGGGGCACTTGAAGAGATCCTCTGAGTGCGTCTCTTGTTGGTCTGGAGGAGTTATAAATTTGGAATGGGACTTGTAAGTCGAGTGGGGTGTGTTGATGGATGGTTTTGTATATTATGGAAAGAGATTTGTAGAGGATTCTAAAGTGAACAGGCAACCAGTGGAGATCTTTTAGGATTGGAGATATATGATCCCTCCTTCTGGAATTTGTCAGTAATTTTGCCGCAGCGTTTTGTAACATCTGAAGGGGTTTAGTGTAGGAGGAAGGAAGGCCCAGAAGGATAGAGTTACAGTAATCGATCTTAGAAAAAATGATAGCTTGTAGAATGGTTCTGAAATCCTGAGTGTGGAAGAGTGGTCTAATTCTTTTTAGAACTTGGAGTTTGTGGAAACAGTCCTTGGTGGTTCTGTTGATGGAAGCTTTGAGGTTCATCCGGTTATCAATTAATACTCCTAGATCTCTCACCTGTGTAGTAGTTGGGATAGTTGGAGGATTAGAGATGGAAAAGTTATCTGGGGAGATGAGTAGCAGTTCTGTTTTAGAGGAGTTTAAAACTAGGTTTAGGTTAGACAGGAGATGTTTAATTTCGAAGAGACAATTTTCCCAGTGAACCAGTGTTTTTGTGTAAGATTCTTTAATGGGTATCACGATCTGAATGTCGTCGGCGTAGAGGAAATGTTTGAGGTTAAGGTTGGAGAGGAGTTGGCAGATTGGTAAAAGATAAATGTTAAAGAGTGTAGGTGACAGTGAGGAGCCCTGAGGGACTCCTATGGATGCGTCCATTCTTGAAGATTCTTTGTTCTGTATCTTAACCTTGAAGCCTCTGTTGGATAGAAAAGATTTAAACCATGAGAGTGCGGTGCCTGAGATACCTATAGAAGCCAGAATGGAAGTGAGAATGGAATGATTGACCGTATCAAAGGCAGCTGATAGGTCCAGTAGAATTAAGAGGAAGGATTGACCTTTGTCAAGGCCCATTAATATGAAGTCCGACATGGAGATGAGGAGGGATTCTGTGTTCAGTGATTTGCGAAATCCGTATTGTGATTGGAATAGGATTTTGTTTTCTTCAATGTATTCGGAGAGTTGAGTATTGACAACTTTTTCTAGAATCTTGGCTATGAATGGGAGATTGGCGATAGGACGGAAGTTGTTGGGGTCTTTAGGATCCAAATTGGGTTTCTTAAGTAGAGGTTTGATAGAGGCCAATTTGAGGTCGTCAGGATAAAGTCCTTGGGAGAGTGAGCAGTTTATGATGTCCGACAATGTTTTAGCGATGGAGTCAGGGATGGCCAGGAGCAGTTTGGTGGGGATAGTATCTAAAGGATGGGAGGAAGGTTTCATTCTTCTTATAAGAGTTTGTATCTCTAAGATAGAGATGGGTTCAAGTGTTTCCAGACCATTGTTGTTGAGGGATGACTGTTGAAGAGACTGGTAAAGAGCAGGGTCGGTGGGATTAGAAGGCAGATGAGTTAGAAGGCTGTTGACTTTGTTGTGAAAATGAAGAGCAAGTTCTTCAGCTTTGGATTGTGCTAGGTTGTTGGGAATCTCCTGTGGGTTGATTTGGGTGAGATTGGAGACATAGGCGAAGAGGGCTTTTGCGTCGAAGATTAAGTGGTGAATCTTGGATGCATAGTAGTCCCTTTTGGATTTAGAGGTAGTTGACTTGTATTGATGGAGGGTGGCTTTGTAGATGGATCGTGTATTGGTGCTTGGGGATTTGCGCCAGTCGCTCTCTTTCTGTCTTAGATTTTGTTTTAGCTTTCTTAGTTCTTCCGTGAACCATGGTTGTCTTTTGGAGGCGTTTGGGAGTGATTTTTTGGTTGTAAGCGGACATAGCTTTATTTATTTATTTAAAGACTTTTATTTACCGAAGATCATGTACTAGTACATATCGCTTCAGTTTACAGATAACCAGCATTAGATTTACCATATACATGGTGTACATAGAACAGTAAACAATCAACAGTGCACAGTTAATAAATAAGGTATACATTAAACAAGGAGTATTATGAATTAAGCATTAGATTTTTACAGAGAACAAATAATGAATGAGAATACATTGAACATGGCGTAATATACAAGTGAAACATTAATATGTTTGTTGCATTATAGGTAGTGTGGTACTTTATTGGTAGCATGGGAATTTAAGTGAAGGCTTCGGTGAAGAGCCAGGTTTTCAGTTTCTTCTTGAATGTCCGCAGGCATGGTTCTAAGCGCAGGTCCGAAGGCAGATTGTTCCAGTGATTGGGACCAGCAATCGAGAAGGCACGTTTCTTCATTGAGGACTTAGCAGGGGGTACATAAAGGGTGCCTAAATACATTGTTCTAATGGGTCTGGAGGTTGATTGAGATCGGAGAGGGCAAGTTAATTCGAGTGTGGTTTGTGAGTGGATGGTTTTGTGTATTATAGTTAGCACTTTGTATATAATTCTGAACTTAATGGGGAGCCAGTGAAGGCTCTTAAGTATAGGAGTGATGTGTTCACCTCTGCCGGTATTGGTTAGGATCCTGGCTGCAGAGTTCTGTAGCATTTGTACTGGCTTTGTCGTGATTGCTGGAAGGCCGATTAGAATGGAGTTGCAGTAGTCGATTTTTGAAAATAGGATAACTTGGAGGACTGTACGGAAGTCCTGGAAGTGGAGAAGAGGTTTCAAATTTTTTAATATATGTAATTTGTGAAAACATTCTTTTGTAGTATTATTGATGAATTTTTTTAAATTCAGCCGATTGTCTATGGTTACTCCTAGGCCTCTTACATGTGGGGTCGAGTTCAGTTGAGTTGATGGTGGGTTTTCATCCTGGGTGATGAGCAGTAGTTCGGTTTATGCAGTGTTAAGTACTAAGTTAAGGCTGGTGAGGAGTGTGTTTATGGATTGTAGGCAGTTGTTCCAAAAATTGAATGTTTTTGCTATTGATTCCAAGATTGGTATCAAGATTTGGATATCGTCAGCGTAAATGTAATACGTAACCTTTAAGTTAGTGAGGAGTTGGCAGAGGGGTAGAAGATAGATGTTAAATAACGTTGGGGATAACGAGGATCCTTGAGGGACTCCAAGAGTGGCTTTGACTGGGTGTGAATCTATATTATTTACTCTAACCTTGAATATTCTATTATCGAGAAAAGACTTGAACCAGTCTAAGGCTGTTCCTGATATACCAATGTCTGATAGACGTTTGATGAGGATGGAGTGCTTCACCGTGTCAAAGGCCACGGATATGTCGAGTAGAGCCAGCAAATATGGGGTCTTTTTTTCTAGGCCTGTGTAGATTCTATCCGTCAGCGAAATAAGAAGGGATTCCGTGTTGAGGGATTTACGGAAACCATATTGTGCTGGAGCAAGAATCTTATTTTCCTCAAGGTATTCTGATAATTGTCTGTTCACTACTTTCTCCATGAGTTTGGCTACAAATGGCAAATTGGCAATGGGGCGAAAATTAGCCGGGTCTATTGGGTTCAAGTTGGGTTTCTTGAGAAGTGGCTTGAGGGTGGATAGTTTCAGTGTGTCCGGTACAGATCCTTGAGTTAGAGAACAGTTGATAATCCCTGCTAGAGGCTTGGAGATATTTTCTGGAATGGTGAGCAATAATTTAAAGGGAATAGAGTCATATTTATTGTTAATCAATTTTTGGTTGGGGGTTATATGTCTGAACCAATAAAGATGGCAATAGTTAGGCCAATCGTAAAGGATGAGAATAAGTGTATTAATAAGTTATCGAATTTTCTTCCAATTTCTAACTTACCAACTTTAGCGGAAATTATTGAAAAGGGCATACTTATGCAGTTAGATGATTATGTGAAGGATCACAATCTTCTTGATGAAAATCAATTTGGCTTCCGTAGAGGACATAACACTGAATTGTTGTTGGTTTCCTTGATGGATAAATTGTTATGCCGTTTGGATCAAGGCAGGGCAGGCATACCGCCACAACTTGATGTGTCAGCTGCCTTTGACACAGTAAATCATACCAGGCCATGTTTTGCAATGGTTTAGTTTCTTTCTGCATGGGAGAAAGCAGAGAGTTCAAATTGGTGAGCTTAGCTCTAGTTGGAATGATGTTGATCTGGGGGTACCACAAGGCTCAGCCTTGTTATCCACTCTTTTCAATCTTTATCTTGCCTCTTTAGGGACGTTTTTAAGAGTTGGGTCTAATATACCGTACTTTTATCTATGCAGATGACATGCATTTCTATATACATTGTGATAGAGATGGTAGGTTTCCTGTGTCTTTCCTTCAAAAATGTATTATAGAGGTAAAGTCCTGGTTAGCATGAAATGGATTAGGATTGAATTTAGGAAAAGCAAATTCGTTATGGGTGAGCTCTCCAGCTTTAATGTCTGATGTTCCTCCTATTGTAGTTGAGAATATGACAATGCTCTTATTAACTGAGGTAAAGAATCTGGGTATTATTTTATATTCCCAGCTTACTCTGCAGTCACAGGTTAGATGGGAGGCTCAATCTTCTTTTTTTAAGTTAAAATTAATTAAACCATTAAAGATATTACCCAAGGAAATGATTAGGACTGCTTTACAAGCATTAGTTTTAAGTCAGCTGGATTTTTACAGTTCCCTTTATGTGGGCTTGCCCAACAAGCTATTGCATGTGCTACGGTTGATCCAGCATGCTGCCGCACATGTTTTAAAGGGATTGCATCGGAACGATCACGTTCGGCCCATATTGAGGGAACTGTGATCCAGTGAAGCAGAGATCCAAATTCAAGTTGGTCATTTTGGTAAATAAGCTTATGGTTTTAGATCGCGGATATATTTTAAAAGATAAATTGGAATGGTATAAACCAAATCGTAATTTGTGGTCGGTAAACAGAGCTTTGTTAAAGGTGCCAGCAAATAATTTGTCTCCATTACAGAGAACAAGAGCTAGGACCTTCTTTTTTGTGGCTACTGTATTATAGAACTCTCTTCCTGTTCTACTGAGTTCCTTAATGGAGGTAAAATACTTTCGAAGACAGCTAAAATCAATTCTGTTCAGTGAAGCTTTTGAAGGATAGTTTATTTTATGTCTAGCACATGTATTTTATTCATTTTATTTAATTACTGTTTTGTTTTAATAGATTTGTTGTAATCCGCACTGAACATTTCCCCATCTCTGTGAGTCAAAGTTTTCTGTCCTCCCTTTCAATTTGATATTTTAAATATCGAATTTCCAGATTGATACGCTGTGCCCTGATGGTGCTAGAATCATTTTGGAGGACCTGGCACACACTGTAACTGATCTCCTGCCATCTACATTGAAGTTTGTCTTCATAACTCATGTTATGAACTGGAGAAATTTGACTGGAGCATTAGGGGCACTAGCGTCCTTATTTTTGTGATGACTCTTGTGCTGCTGCTGTTACCTGTTCCTGTTTCAGTAACAAACTCACATCTGGCTCAAGGTAGCAGAAAGTAAAACAGGGCTGCCAATTTGATTTTGAATCTGCTGCAAACAGTTGGGCAGGCTTGTAAGCTTTTGAAACTCCTTAGGGAACCAAACAGCTCTGGAAATCATTCAGAAAATCAGTCCTTCTTCTGCACCAGACTTCCCCACCTCTTTTCTCATACTCATGGGGTAGATAACTAATTCAAAACTGATCTTGAAACATTACAGGGTAGTTGCGTTTGCTGTCTGTTATGCATTCCATCATCTATTCATAAATATGTATAATAAATTGTTTCTACCTTTGTCTGAACGTTTGTTCATCATGCTGTTCTCAGTCTTTCTTCACTGGTCCTCCAGTTGTTGAGAAATGGAGAGATTTCAGATAATCTCTTGTGCTCCCATTTTAATCCATCACCTCTTAGCTTCTCTCCTCCCTTTGATTTGTTTTCCACCTCCTCCATCTCTAGCAGGGCTGGTGCAAGGGTATTAAGCACCCTAGGCAAATCTTCAGCCTGGCGCCTGCCCCTCGCATCCCTCATGACTTATCTACTGGCAGCAGCTCTAGCCCACTGCTTGTTCCTGCCAACAATGGCAGCACCTCTGCCATGGCATTCCATCCTCTGATGGTGGTGGCTCTGGCACAACATAGCCCCTCCTTCTCCTCTTCCCCAGCTTCCTGCTTCCTACCCCCTTCCCAGCATTCACATTTTTTCTCTCCTCCCCCCCCCCCCGACCCCAGCATATGCCCTCTTGCCGCCTTCCATGCTTCTCCAGATGTGTCCTCCAGTCTCTTCTCCCCTTTCCCCAGCAGATACTGCTGCCTCTTGCCCTCCTCCACAGCATCACCCTCCTGGTTCTTTTCTTCTCTCCCAGCATCTGCCCCCCCCCATCCTCCTTCTGCTTCTCCCCAGCATCTGTGTTATGTTATGAATGTTAATTTTGTAAACTATGGTGATCATTACATGGAACGATGGTATATAAAATGTCTAAATAAATTAATTAATTAATCTGCCAACCTGCCTCTTTTCTCCCTTTCCTCAGTATCTGCTCCTGTGTCTCCCCTTCTTTCCGTCCAGTGTCTGCCCCTGCCTCTCCTTCTCTCTCCCTCCCTCCCTCCTCCTCTAACATTGACCTCCTGCCTCTCCCATCTCCCTTCCTCCCCCATCTGCTCCTTGCCTTTCTCTCCCAGCATCTATCCCACCTCTCCTCCATCCATCTGATTAACTGAGTGGACCTGATGGCTGATCTTGTGCACACGAGCTCCCATTTACCCTTTTATTTATTCATGGGATTTTGGGAGCTGGGAACCCTTCCCAGTTCCTCTCGTCCAGACATCTTGCTGAAAGTATCATGTTCAGCTCCTTTTAGGGTTTACCTCTCATATCTTCAATTTCATCAAAATCTGTCAATTGGTTTCGTCATTGATACGAGATCATAGACAGATAGATACAACCTGCCCATAAGGCATTATTTTGTTTAAAAAAACCCTAAAATGTGTTTGCAACAAACTTTCAAGATACACACACCACATCCAAGTTGTATTTCAGAATAGAGTATACAATTATTTTTATTTGTATTTTTCTGTGAATATTTTCCCAATTCATCATTTTGGGATGAATTAGAGAGAGAACAAGAGAGATTTTTATGGTATTATATACCATTCTTTTACACTTTTGTTTTTCTGTTTTCTATTTTCCAGATGGAGTTTAGTCAAGCAAGGATGCCAACTCTTGCTCTAGCATGAGAAATTAGGTATCTTTTTTTTTTTTTTTATTATTTATTTCTGAATTTCAAATTACATAATTCAATAATACAATTGAACTTTCAAATAGGAAATAAGATACTTTGTTACATACATCTTATTACATCTATTAATTAAATTCTATCTTTCTTATTTCCAAATACTTAGGGAGAAAATAATAAGCAAGTATGTAGAAAACAAAAAATAAGACTTCCCAAGAGGCTAAATATAAGGGTTTTGCAGGATTAGCTATATACCCAATTGTATCTTGGATTAGGATTGATCTTCCCTCCTTTGACTACGATATTCCTCTAGGAATTTCTCAAGATGTTCTGGCTCGTAATATATATATTTCCTACCTTCAACATACATTACTGTTTTACATGGAAATCTCACAGCAATATTAATTCCAAATGTTCTCGCCTGGTTAGCTAATACCAAAAACTTTTTTCTTCTCAACTGAGTTTCCCTAGCAACATCAGGGTATACCCATATCTTTTGGCCAAGATATAAGGAGGACCTTTTTTCCAAAAATATTTTCAATATTTTTTCCCTTTCAGATGAAAGGGAAATATTTACCAATAATGTACCCCTCCTTTCAACTTGAGCACTAAAAGACGTCTCTATCAAAGCTGTTACATTCAATGTTTTTTCTGGCTGATCTAATATTTCCTCAGCATTTTTCCAGTTAATAAAATAAGCAGTTACTATTTTTGGTATTTTCTCAGGAGATAATAGTAAAATCTCCTGGAAGTAGTTTTTCAGCTGTTCTTTTGGGGAGGTCAATCTACACTTAGGGAAATTGACCATCCTCAAGTTTGCTTGTCGAATGTTATTTTCTAACATCTCTACTTTCCTAGAAAGCATTGTTTCACCCTGTATAATAGTTGTCTGGATTTGTTTCAGCTGAGTTATTTCCTCTTCTACCTTTTTTATTGCTAAGCTACTCGCTTCGGAGAGAGTTCCCAGGATACTCATTTTGGGACTTTGTCTTGATTACCTTGATTACCTACAGCCCTGAGGGATTCTGCCAGGGCGTTCCTCTGAGTGACGTCATCGGCCCGCGTCTGCCGCTATTTAAACAAGCAGCAGATGGCGCATTGTGCCGTCGGTGCGCTGCCTAAGCCGCGCGCTCCGTAAGGGGCGCGCGGCTTTGACCTGCTTAGGCCGGCTAAGACAAGAAGGCGAGAATCCCTGGTCTATCCTCTATCCACGGAAGAATTTCAACTACCAATACTCTTCGTTCTCTCTCTCATATAATTGTCTTTTTTTAAAATAAGGGAGAAGAATACCTTGCTGCAAAGATTTGTGATATACTTTCTGTTTTTTTTTTTCTGTTGTGAGTGGCTTTCCCAATAGTGGGATGCCACACACTAAACGGAAGGGGAAGGAAAGGCAGGATGCCTCGACCCCAGCTCGACCTACTCCCATTCAAACCACTTTGCCAGGATTCTATCTTAAAGCAGGAAAAGAAACCCCGGAGAGTCCTGTTATAATTGAGAGTGAAGAGCAAGCACTCACATTATTGGGAGACGTGAGCCTAAGTCCCCGGGGCCCCAAAGACACCTACCCCACCAAAGAGCACTGCGTCGGCCAGTGAACCAGGCTTATTTCTAAGATGGATGGCGTCGTTGGAATCAAGTCCGATCAAGGAGGTAAAAGGCATAGAGACGACATTGCCAGAGAAGGTAAGAGGAGATGATCCTCTTGCAGTTGAAAGGGGCCTCTGTCCAATCAGTGACAGAGAGATAACCGGCGAAAGAACTGCTCCGGTTAATGGATTGGAAAGCTCTTCTGCTCCAGATGGCATAGATACCTCTGGGTTCTCTAATGTTCAGCCTTTACATAATGAAGGGGATCCTATTAGAAGGGATACTAATAATGTTACTTTGGAAATGATATGGAAGGCAGTGAATGTAATTCATAAGGATATTGGGAAGTTAAACTTAAATGTAAATGATATGCAAAAAGTAATATCAAATTTGAATCCATTGGTTGTAAATAATGAGTTAGCAATAAAAAAGGTAATGAGTTAGCAATAAGAAATTAGGTATCTTAATCCCCTCCTAACTTGACTCTAAGAAGCACATATATATCCTCAAGTCCTAGGGGTGCCTGAGGAGCTGGAGAATCATTAAAGGCTTGTGGAGTAGATCCGGATGGTCTTGCACAAGGTTGCTTTTAGCAGTGTGTTTTGTGAATGATCATGTGTGTACGAATGTCTGTGTTTGCAAAAGAGAACATGTAAACCGTGTTGGCAGTCTTTTTTGCATGCATGCAGGGCCAGACTGAGACATTTTGGTGTCCAAGGCAAGCTAGTAATTTGGTGCCTCCCCCTAAGAACATAAGAACATAAGAAAATGCCATACTGGGTCAGACCAAGGGTCCATCAAGCCCAGCATCCTGTTTCCAACAGTGGCCAATTCAGGCCATAAGAACCTGGCAAGTACCCAAAAACTAAGTTTATTCCATGTAACCATTGCTAATGGCAGTGGCTATTCTCTAAGTGAACTTAATAGCAGGTAATGGACTTCTCCTCCAAAAACTTATCCAATCCTTTTTTAAACAAAGCTATATTAACTGCACTAACCACATCCTCTGGCAAAAAATTCCAGAGTTTAATTGTGCGTTGAGTAAAAAAGAACTTTCTCCGATTAGTTTTAAATGTGCCCCATGCTAACTTCATGGAGTGCCCCCTAGTCTTTCTACTATCCAAAAGAGTAAATAACCGATTCACATCTACCCTTTCTAGACCTCTCATGATTTTAAACACCTCTATCATATCCCCCCTCAGTCGTCTCTTCTCCAAGCTGAAAAGTCCTAACCTCTTTAGTCTTTCCTCATAGGGGAGTTGTTCCATTCCCCTTATCATTTTGGTAGCCCTTCTCTGTACCTTCTCCATCGCAATTATATCTTTTTTGAGATGCGGCGACCAGAATTGTACACAGTATTCAAGGTGCGGTCTCACCATGGAGCGATACAGAGGCATTATGACATTTTCCGTTTTATTCACCATTCCCTTTCTAATAATTCCCAACATTCTGTTTGCTTTTTTGGCTGCCGCAGCACACTGTACCGACGATTTCAATGTGTTATCCACTATGACACCTAGATCTCTTTCTTGGGTTGTAGCACCTAATATGGAACCCAACATTGTGTAATTATAGCATGGGTTATTTTTTCCCTATATGCATCACCTTGCACTTATCCACATTAAATTTCATCTGCCATTTGGATGCCCAATTTTCCAGTCTCACAAGGTCTTCCTGCAATTTATCACAATCTGCTTGTGATTTAACTACTCTGAACAATTTTGTGTCATCTGCAAATTTGGTTATCTCACTCGTCGTATTTCTTTCCAGATCATTTATAAATATATTGAAAAGTAAGGGTCCCAATACAGATCCCTGAGGCACTCCACTGTCCACTCCCTTCCACTGAGAAAATTGCCCATTTAATCCTACTCTCTGTTTCCTGTCTTTTAGCCAGTTTGCAATCCACGAAAGGACATCGCCACCTATCCCATGACTTTTTACTTTTCCTAGAAGCCTCTCATGAGGAACTTTGTCAAACGCCTTCTGAAAATCCAAGTACACTACATCTACCGGTTCACCTTTATCCACATGTTTATTAACTCCTTCAAAAAAGTGAAGCAGATTTGTGAGGCAAGACTTGCCCTGTGAGGCAAGACTTGTTTATTAACTCCTTCAAAAAAGTGAAGCAGATTTTTGAGGCAAGACTTGCCCTGTGAGGCAAGACTTGCCCTGGGTAAAGCCATGCTGACTTTGTTCAATTAAACCATGTCTTTCTATATGTTCTGTGATTTTGATGTTTAGAACACTTTCCACCATTTTTCCTGGCACTGAAGTCAGGCTAACCGGTCTGTAGTTTCCCGGATCGCCCCTGGAGCCCTTTTTAAATATTGGAGTTACATTTGCTATCCTCCAGTCTTCAGGTACAATGGATGATTTTAATGATAAGTTACAAATGTTTACTAATAGTTCTGAAATTTCATTTTTTAGTTCCTTCAGAACTGTGGGGTGTATACCATCCGGTCCAGGTGATTTACTACTCTTCAGTTTGTCAATCAGGCCTACCACATCTTTTAGGTTCACCATGATTTCATTCAGTCCATCTGAATCATTACCCATGAAAACCTTCTCCATTACGGGTACCTCCCCAACATCCTCTTCAGTAAACACCGAAGCAAAGAAATCATTTAATCTTTCCGCGATGGCCTTATCTTCTCTAAGTGCCCCTTTAACCCCTCGATCATCTAACGGTCCAACTGACTCCCTCACAGGCTTTCTGCTTCGGATATATTTAAAAAAAATTTTACTGTGAGTTTTTGCCTCTACAGCCAACTTCTTTTCAAATTCTCTCTTAGCCTGTCTTATCAATGTCTTACATTTAACTTGCCAATGTTTATGCTTTATCCTATTTTCTTCTGTTGGATCCTTCTTCCAATTTTTGAATGAAGATCTTTTGGCTAAAATAGCTTCTTTCACCTCCCCTTTTAACCATGCCGGTAATCGTTTTGCCTTCTTTCCACCTTTCTTAATGTGTGGAATACATCTGGACTGTGCTTCCAGAATGGTATTTTTTAACAATGACCACGCCTCTTGGACATCTTTTACTTTTGTAGCTGCTCCTTTCAGTTTTTTTCTAACAATTTTTCTCATTTTATCAAAGTTTCCCTTTTGAAAGTTTAGCACGAGAGCCATGGATTTGCACACTGTTCCTCTTCCAGTCATTAAATCAAATTTGATCATATTATGATCACTATTGCCAAGCGGCCCTACCACCATTACCTCTCTCACCAAGTCCTGTGCTCTACTGAGAATTAGTTCGAAAATTGCTCCCTCTCTCGTCGGTTCCTGAACCAATTGCTCCATAAAGCTATCATTTATTCCATCCAGGAACGTTATCTCTCTAGCGTGTCCCGATGATACATTTACCCAGTCAATATTGGGGTAATTGAAGTCTCCAGGAACAATAGTGCAAGTACAAGTCTTAAGTTCCACCAATGTTCAAATATTATATTGTTTATTTGGAAAATATATAGTTGATAACGGGCAACTCCACAGATATCAACAGTAACTTGTCTAAGTTGTCGGAATTAGCTCTCACAAAATATTTTTTTCTGTTTTGACACAACCTATTATCAACAGATAAAAGGCACAGCGATGGGGGCCACCATGGCCCCCAGTTTGGCTTGCCTGTACATGGATTGTTTTGAATCGTCTCTGGTCTACCCCTCTGAGTGGTATTCATTTATACATTTATGGTTACGCTTCATTGACGATGTATTTATTATATGGGTGGGTACTGACTTACAATTTTATATGTTTATAGACTGGCTGAACTTGTTGAACAGCCACATACAATTTAATTTCTGTATTCATCCATCCCGAATTGCCTTTTTGGATATTTTAATCTCTGTGGAGGGGGACCAGTTCACAACCTCACTTTTTTGCAAGGAGACGGATCGGAACACCCTATTATCCTATACCAGCTGCCACCCGAAGGCATTAAGAGACAACATTCCTACCGGCCAGTTTTTACGACTCCGGTGGCTATGCTCATCTCGCACTGATTTTTTGAAACAAGCTCAGTTAATGACCACACGGTTTTTGGAAAGAGGCTATCCGGCACGAGTAGTTAAGAAAGCGTTTAAACTTGCTTTATACACTAATCGCGATTGGCTCTTTCTTCCCCCCTCTGGTTCGGATGAGGGAGTCTATAACTGTATCCTTCCTTTCTCGATTTCAAGTAAATCTATCGCTGCCATGATTCGGAGACACTGGCATGCTCTTTCTTTATCAAACCTTTTTCACGGCTCCCTACGTTTTACTTTTCGGAGGGGCAGGAATTTTCGCGATCAGCTGGTTCATACCATGTTTCCCAGTAATGTGATTGAGTCAAATGTGGAGGGGTGGCATAGACCTTGTGGGCATTGCACTATGTGCAGCCACACCAACACAGTTTCTTCATTTAAACACCCGAATACCGGACGCATTTTTCGATTACGTGCTAAATCTGATTGCACTACTAAATGTGTGGTATACGTAGTGCAATGCCCCTGCCCCCTTCTGTATGTTGGAAAAACTACTAGGATGGTGAAAACTAGGATGATTGAGCACTGTTCCAATATCCGTCTTTTAAGAATGGATGAACCCTTGGTAGCTCACTGGTCCCAGATTGGTCATGCTGTCTCTGATCTCATCTTCTCCGTATTGGAGGTGGTCGTCCGCCCATCCCGGGGGGGTGACTATCCCGAATTGCTGGGAAGAAAAGAACAAATGTGGATATACACTCTTGATACCATTAGCCCGACAGGCTGGAATAAAGAGATTGAATGGGACCTGTTTGGTTGAGTGTGTGCTCTGTTGTGATTGGTTCAGGGATCTCGCAATGGAATCCTGTTTCGCGCCAATCCTGTTCTTTAAAGGTTTGACACTGATGAGGGCGTTCGTGCTCCATGACTGGTTTGAAAGGTATGTACTCTTATTATGACTGCTGTTTAGAAGAGTAGCCTATTTTTCTTTTCTGTTCTACCATTTGTATATGTTTTTTTGTAGATTTTATTGAAACTGTTGTCCCTCCCGATGCAGCCACAGTGAAACACGGGACCATGTCAGGTGACTTAGACAAGTTACTGTTGATATCTGTGGAGTTGCCCATTATCAACTATATATTTTGCAAATAAGCAATATAATATTTGAACATTGGTGGAACTTAAGACTTGTACTTGCACTATTGTTCCTGGTTACTTGCTTATGTGCAAGGCTTTGCTTCGTTGTTCTTTTGGTAATTGAAGTCTCCCATTATTACCGTACTACCAATTTGGTTAGCTTCCCTAATTTCTCTTAGCATTTCACTGTCCGTCTCACTATCTTGACAAGGTGGACGGTAGTATACTCCTATCACTATAGTCTTCCCCGACACACAAGGGATTTCTACCCATAGAGATTCAATTTTGTATTTAGTCTCATGCAGGATGTTTATCCTGTTGGACTGTATGCCATCCCGGACATAAAGCGCCACACCTCCTCCCGAGTGCTCCTCTCTGTCATTGTGATATAATTTGTATCCCGGTATAGCACTGTCCCATTGGTTATCCTCTTTCCACCATGTCTCTGAGATGCCAATTAAGTCTATGTCGTCATTCACTGCTATACATTCTAATTCTCCCATCTTACTTCTTAGACTTCTGGCATTAGCATACAAACATTTCAAAGTTTGTTTTTTGTTTGTATTTTCATTCTGCTTTTTAATTGATAGGGATAAGTTAGAATTTTTTAGCTCAGGTGAGTTTTTAGTTACAGGCACTTGGACTACTTTTCTAATTATTGGAACCTCACTGTCGGGATGCCCTAATTGTAATGCATCATTAGTATCCTTTAAAGATACCTCTCTCCGAACCATGCGCTGCTGAGCGACTGTCAGCTTTCCCTTTTGTTCTAGTTTAAAAGCTGCTCTTTCTCCTTTTTAAAGGTTAGCACCAGCAGTCTGTTTCCACCCTGATTAAGGTGCAGCCCATCCCTTCGGAAGAGACTCCCCCTTCCCCAAAAGGTTCCCCAGTTCTTAACCAAACTGAATCCCTCCTTCTTGTACCATCGTCTCATCCACGCATTGAGACTCCGGAGCTCTGCGCGTGGAACAGGGAGCATTTCAGAGAATGCTACCCTGGAGGTTCTGAATTTAATCTTTCTACCTAAGAGCCTAAATTTGTCTTCCAGAACCTCCCTCCCACATTTTCCTATGTCATTGGTGCCCATATGTACCACAACAGCCTGCTCCTCCCCAGCACTGTCTAAAATCCTATCTAGGTGATGCGTGAGGTCCGCCACCTTCGCTCCAGGTAGGCATGTTACCAGGTGATCCTCATGCCCACCAGCCACCCAGCTACCTACATTCCTAATAATTGAATCACCAACTATGATGGCTGACCTAACCCTTCCCTCCTGGGAAGTAGGCCTTGGGGAGATATCGTCAGTGCGAAAGGACAATGCATCACCTGGAGAGCAGGTCCTTGCTACAGGATCCTTTCCTGCTGCACTCGGTTGATGCTCTCCCATCATGAGACCTTCTTCCTCCAAGGCAGCACCAGGGCTGCCAGTCTGAAGTTGGGACTTGGCTACTATGTCCCTGAAGGTCTCATCTATATACCTCTCTGTCTGCTTCAGACTAAAACGAGAACTAAGAAGTAGAGAACACAAATGGCGCAAAGAACCCTCCACAACGACTTTGGCCGCCTACAAATCCCTCATGCACACTTACAGGAACTCCATCCTCCACACTAAGAGAGATTTCTTTGCCCAAAAAATCCATTACTTCATCTTTGACCCAAAGGCCCTGTTCTCCTATGTCGCTGAGCTCTCCAAACCTTCCCCTCCTACTATCCCCGATGACCAAGCATTACTCAAATCGATAGAACTCGCTACTTACTTTGAGAAAAAAATTACCAACCTTCTATCCCCTCTTATTGCATCCAATCCCCAACCACCTCTCCCTTACTCCCCCACCAATCTTCAGACAACCATATTTGAATCTTTCGAACCTACTTTAGCAAGGATTCTATCTCTCTTGAGATAGAATCCTTTTGGCCAGCTTGGGGGGGCCTCCTGACCCCCACAAGACTTGCCAAAAGTCCAGCGGGGGTCCGGAACGACCTCCTGCAGTCGAATTGTGTTGCCGTACGGCCGGCGCCATTTTGCGTACGGAAAAACGATTCGACTACAGGAGGTCGTTCCGGACCCCGCTGGACTTTTGGCAAGTCTTGTGGGGGTCAGGAGGCCCCCCCAAGCTGGCCAAAAGTCCCTGGGGGTCCAGCGGGGGTCCGGAACGACCTCCTGCAGTCGAATCGTTTTTCCGTACGGAAAAACGATTCGCGGTAGGAGATCGTTCAGGACCCCCGCTGGACTTTTGGCAAGTCTTGTGGGGGTCAGGAGGCCCCCCCAAGCTGGCCAAAAGTCCCTGGGGGTCCAGCAGGGGTCCGGGAGCGATCTCCTATGCTCCTGACGTCGGGGGACAAAAAAAACAAAATGGCGCCGGCGCTACCTTTGACCTGTCATATGACAGGTCAAAGGTAGCGCCGGCGCCATTTCTACAACGCACGGAGGTCCAAGAGTAAAAGATCACACCGGGACCCTTCCTCTGGACCCCAGGTAATTTAAGGCATTTTGGGGGGGTTCGGTAGGGTGGGGGATTTATTTTAAAGGGTCGGGGTGGGTTTTAGGTTTGTTTTAGTGTGTTGGTTTTCCCGCCCTCCCCCTTCCCCTCCCCCTTCCCCCGATTTACGATTTTTTGACGATAAATCAGGGGAATTGTTATTGTATCGCGGCTCTAACGATTTTTGACGATTTAAAATATATCGGACGATATTTTAAATCGTCAAAAAACGATTCACATCCCTAGAAACAGGATACTGGGCTTCATTATCCTTTGGTCTGACCAAGTATTGCAAATCTTATATACTCCTTATGACAAGTGGTGGGTCTCCCTGAACCATCTAGGAGCCAATATTCAGTAAGCCATTTAGTGAGCAAGTTATCAGGCTAAGATTAGCTGGATAATGTGTCCTGTATATTCAATGGGATAAACATCCTACTGAATATGCTTGCTTAAAGTTATCCGTATAACTTTAGACTTAACCATATATATTAAAAAATGAATATTTCCAATTAAGTTCCAATTAAGTTAGGTTCCAATTAAGTTAGGTTCCCTGCCTCCCTCCCACCCTAGTTGCAAAGGCCCTATGGGGCGGAACTAGCCCCCCCTCCCCCCCAAAGGCCCATTTAATGTAAAAAAAAATTGGGTGCTGGAAGTCCCTCTCTGCCTCCCATTGCTGGGTCTTCCCCTTATACCTCAAAAATTTAAATTTCACAGGTTCCAGTTTCCCCCATGGCAATGTCCACCCCACCCCGTACCTTTATTTCAAGTTGGTCACCAGGATTGCGGTAGCCTTCTACCACAATCCAGGACCGGTGCTTCTGGGGACACTTCTGCCAGGCCACTACAATGGAGTACAGTGATCCTGGAGACCAACTTGAAATAAAAGTAAGGGGCGAGTGGAGAAAAGGGAAAGGGTTGGGGTGGGTCTTACGGGGGAAATCTGGAGGCTGCAAATTTTAAGTTTTTGAAGTATAAGGAGAAGTCGGAGCAAAGTGAGGGGGGCTGCCAATAATTTTTTTTCTTTTTACATTAAATGGGCCATTTAGGTGGGTAGCTAGTTCAACCCCGTAGAGCCTATTCTTTTTTGAATATATCCGGTTAAGTCTAAAGTTATATGGCCACACAAGGCCTGATAACTTTAGACCTGCTTCCGAGATAAATACTGCAACTCAAAATGCATATGTAAATTTAAAATTAGTAGTCAAGTGGGGAGGGGTTTGGGTGGAGTAAATGGAAATGAGGACTGGTTAACATTGCGTGCAATAACTTAACGTGCACTGTCGCGGGATTTAATGCCGGAAATAACCATGCCTTTTTTCTGAGCGTTATGCCTGCGATAGCTGTGTGTTATGGACGAAACAGGATTTATTGCAAATCCTGTTTCGGGAGAGGGGAGAAAAACCCCCTACATATAATTGAACTTTTTATACCAATGTAAGAGGGGACATTATGAACTCAGAGTGAAGTTTGTGGGGTGGGTTCTGGAGATAAATTTACATGCACAGTCATACATACGAACAGTACAGTTACCATCAGTGAAGATTTAATGTGATTTAGAGGGATGAAAGGTAAAAGAAGAGTCGATTTGTACCATGTTGTCTCTATCTAGCTTGATGCTCTCTCTACCTAACTGCAGTCAAGGTAGGTAAAGAGCAACGTGCACAAATCGACTGTTCTTTTACCTTTCATCCCTCCGAATCACATTAAATCTTCACTGATGATAACTGTGCTATTGTATGTATGACTGTGCATCTAAAATTGCCCCCCAGAACCCACTCCACCCTGAGTTACTAGTGGCCCCTCTTACAGTGGTATGAATAGTTAACTTTTTTGTGACTCTCCCTCTCCCTTCTAATTTAGCTTGCATTGCAAACAAATAGCATTGCAGTACCAGGAAAATTATCCTAACCATGCCCCTTTTTTATGGCATGAGCTATTTTTGCAATATTTATAGCAAAATGATGAATCTAGGCCTTAGCCAGATATACACGATATTCAACTAAGTTAGCCAGATAACAGGACCTCTCTCCAGAATGCCCCCAAAATGCCCTTTTTTATATCTGGATAAATAATAGCCAAATAACAACATATCCGGCTATAATGTAGCTGAATAAGAGGCTCAATATGCCGTATAACCCATTTAGACGAAAAACTTGTGAATTATCCATCTAAATGGTGCTTGAATATCTATTCCCTGATTAATAACTATTATTGGACTTTTCTTGAGGAGCTTGTCCAAACCCTTTTTAAACCAGCTATGCTAATTGCATTTACTGCAACTTCTGGCAACAAATTCCACAGCTCGGTTGTGCGTTGAGTAAAAAAAATATTTTCTTCAGTTTGTTTTAAATTTTCTACCTATTAGCTTCAAGGAGTGTCCTCTAATCCTAATGTTATTTGAGAAGGTAAATATCCGTTCTCTATTTACCTGTTCCACTCTACTCATGATTTTGTAGACGTCTATAATATTCCCCTTCCACCATCTGCAACTGTCTCTTTCTCAAACTGAAGAGTCCTAACTTCTTTAGCCTTTCTTCATAAGGGAGCTGTCTGAACCCTTTTACCATTTTTGTTTCCCTTCTCTTTACTTTTTCTACTTCTGCCGTATTCTTTTTGAGATAAGATGACCAGAATTGCATACAGTACTCAAGGTCCAGCTGCACCATTGATCTATACAGAGTCATTATGATGTTCTCCATTTTATTCTACATTCCTGTCCGAATAATTCCTAGCACTCTGTTTTCTTTTCTGACCACGGCCACACACTAGGCAGAGTATTTCAACGTGTTGTAATAATGACTCCAAGATCCTTTTCCTGTGAGGTGACTCCTAATATGGTCTCAGTCATTTGTATCTAAAATTAGGGTTATTTTTCCCTGTGAGTACTTACCAACATTCAGTTTAATCTTCCATTTAGATGCCTAGTTCTCCAGTCTCACAAGATCCTTCTGTAGTTCCTCACAGTCTGCCCTAATCTGTTTAGCCTTTTTTCATAAATGAGTCATTCCATCTCCTTGATCATTTTTGTTGCCCTTCTCATACTTTTTCGAATTCATAGAAACATAGAAATGATGGCAGAAAAGGACCAATGGTCCTTCCAGTTTGCCCAGCAAGCTTCCCATGGTAGCATCTGTGGTGCCGTGCAGGTTACCCCATGTATCAGTCAGTGCGGCTTAACGTGCTTTGCTTATGGTCTTGGGCCATAGAAGCAATCTTGTGTTTTTTTCATTAATGTCTGTGCATCAGTACTCCAAATTGTAAAAAAAAAAGTCACGGTTCATGTTGGTTGTCTCTGAATCCAAATTCCTCTTTCCTTCCACCCCCCACCTCCCTCCTACGAAGCAGAGAGCGATGTTACAGTTGCATCAAAAGCATCAAGGCTTATTGGTTAAGGGTAGTAATCTGTGCCTTCTGTTAAGGGTAGTAACTGCTGCTTTGTGCAGATTACTCTCATGCTTATCAGTTTCCCAGGCCGTAAAAATCGGGGCCCTTGTTATTTGCTGTCTAAATCTAATTCCCTTTTCAACTGCTGTTGAAGAAGAGAGCAATGTTGGAGTTGCATCAAAAGTATCAAGGCTTATTAATTAAGGGTAATAACCACTGCACCAGAAAGTTATCCCCATGCATCCTTTTTTTTGTTTCCTTTAGAATTTGGCCATAGAAGCAGTCCTGTGCTTTTTGCCTTATGTCTGCATATCATTATCCCAGACCATGGAGGTCAGGCCCTCAGTTGCATCTGAATCCAATTCCTCTTTTACCCCTGCCGTCTAAGCGGGAAGCAATGTTGCAGTTGCACTAAAAGCATCAAAGCATACTGATCACTATATCTCTTTTGAGATGGGGCAACTAGAACTGAGGACATTATTCAAAGTACAGACACACTATGGATAAATACAGAGGAATTATGATATTCTCAGTTTTATTCTCCTTTCTTTTCTGAATAATTCCTAACATTCTGTTTTCTTTTTTTATCATCATCACACGCTAAGATGAGGATTTTAGCTCATTGTCCACAAGGACTCAAGATTGTTTTCTTGGGTGGTGACTCCTATTGTTGCTCGCCCCATCCGAGCCCGGCCTGAGCACGGGCCTGCTCACCTCGCTAGCTCCTCTGCAGGTCACGGGTCGGCCTCCTCAGCGGCAGCCGCGAGCTCCTCTAGGCCTTGACGTCCCGCAGCGGTGGTCACCGGACCTTCCACTGTGCACCACGCCGGAGTTCGGCGTCTCCAGTTGCATTGGCCATGCCCCTACGCGTGCGCGAACTGCCTGGCCTCTTGTAGGGCCAGGGGCGGGTCCTAGTTCCACGGCATGCCCTGATTGATGGAACGATATAAGGAAGTCCCTGCCTGCACTTCCTTGCCTTGGCAATCGGGTCGGCACTGTATTGTGTTCTAGTTTGCCTTCGCGTTCACAATATTGTTCCAGTCTTGTTCCAGCATCCTTCTGTTCCAGCGTCTGTCTGTCTGTCTCTCCAGGTAGTACCCTCGGACTGTCTCTCTGGTACTGATCTCGGCCTGTTCCTCGACCATTCTGTCCGCTACCTGCATCATGACCTCTGCCTGCCTTGTGACCTCGTCTGACCTCCGGAATCTGACCTCTGCCTTGTTGACTACTCCTCGGACTGACCCTCGGATTCTGACTTCGGCTGCCATTGACCACGTCTCCTGATTCTGGCTCTGTCCCTTGCATTGTCGTCGCCTACGCTGTTCTGGCCTTCCTTGCTCCTCCAGACCAACAGCGTGAAGTCCATTCGCGCTCCCTTGCTGTTCGTGGGCACGCCTCTCTACTACCTCTCCGGGAGACCCTGCGAGGCCCACCTAAGTCCAAGCGGCCCAGGTCCCTAGAGGCTCCACCCAGGGGTACCGCGGGCTTCCAGTGGTGAAGCTCATCCTAGCCTCTGTCTCTTCCTGTGCTCTGCCCCCTGGGGGCAGGTGCTTCCTGGTCCCTACCAGGGAGCCGTTCTCCTCTGCTCCAGGACAAGGGCCCACCTCCAAACGCAACACCTATTATGGAACTAAGCATATACAGTACTTCTATTCACACAACTTTATTCCCTCTCCACTCCCATTTTCTTTCACATGTAACAGGTTTTTGTAAGTGTTTCAGAGTATATTTAAAAGAGTGTAAGTGGGGATTGAAATGTGGATAAATCCTTGTTTTTACTTTTTGCACGCACTATCAATTGACGTCTCATGATAAGAACATAAGAAAATAAGATACACCATACTGAGTCAGACCAAGGGTCCATCAAGTCCAGTATCCTGTCTCCAACAGTGGCCAATCTAAGTCACAAGTACTTGGCAAGTACCCAAACATTAAATAAATCTCCAGCTCCTATTCCTTATTAATTAATAGCAGTTTATGGATTTTTTCTCTAGGAACTTATTCAAACCTTTTTTAAACCCAGTTACACTAACTGCCTTAACCACATCCTCTGGCAATGAATTCCAGAGCTTAACTATGCGCTGAGTGAAGAATTTTCTATAATTTATTTTAAAGGAGCTACATGCTAACTTCATAGAGTGCCCCCTAGTTCTTCTATTATCTGAGAGAGTAAATAACCGATTTACATTAACTTGTTCAAGTCCTTTCATGATTTTGTAGATCCCTATCATATCTCCCCCTCTTCTCCAAACTGAACAGCCCTAACTTCCTTAGCCTTTCCTCATAGGGCAGCTGTTCCATGCCACTTATCATTTTGGTCGCCCTTCTCTGCATTTTCTCCAGTGCAACTATATCTTTTTTGAGATGCGGCGACCAGAATTGCACACAGTATTCAAGATATGGTCTCACTATGGAACAATACAGAGGCATTATGACATCCATCATTTTATTTGCCATTCCCTTCCTAATAATGCCTAACAGTCTGTTTGCTTTTTTGATCACCACAGCACACTGAGCTGACAATTTCAATGTATTATCCACATGATGAGCATGTTCCATGCACTTCCTCTGCCCTAATCCAGGCGTTGGTGAAACAGCAGAATGACTGTGAACATCCAAAACAAGATAATGAGGCTTATGAATATTGTAAAGAAGCTGATAATGTACTAGTGCTGGTAAGCAGGAGTTGACTTAAACCTTGAAAAATGGGGTTTAATTAGCTTTTCCGAATGACTGGGGGCTTCTTTCCAGCCTTAGAAAACAGAGGAAACAAATATTTTATTCAGCCAAAGCAGTGGATAGCCTTTCTGCTGGAAAAGTTCTAAATCTTGAATGGGAATCAACCTTGCTTAAAGAAAGATGATTTAAAGTGCAGTGATGTTCCCTACTGCCTTCTTTTTCTGGTCCAGCAGAGGGAGTATGGCATTGCTGTACCTATTATTTCACATTGTACTAAAAGAATGTAAACTCTCTAAACTAAAGCTAGTCACAAATGTGTTAGACTAGTTCAATGAAAAGAATATCACATATAGATTGTTTACTGATCTGTATTTCAAAGGAAAGAAAATAATGAATGTTTAAAACCATCAGTGTTTTAAGGGCCATATATAATGGGATATGAAACAGAACAAATACACATCCCTAGAAGATGCAGGTGTGCAAATGTGATTTTTTTTTTTTTTTTTTAAGATTTTCACTTTATTAAAACAAACAGAAATGTTAAATAGGAAAATTATAAGGAGGATGATTGAGAGACAGAGGAACCAAGATGCTGATTTTCAAGAGACTACATTTGTGTAGAACGGAGGTGAAAGGAGAGTTTGAGTTGTGAGGTTTTTTGTTTGTTTTTTTATCATCAGTTTGGATTCCTGATGGGGGAATACAAAGGGAAGGTGCATGCAGGCCTCCCTGAACCCAGGCACCTGTTGAGATCTACCAGCCAACCATTGTCAGTTTTCTACAGGACACTCCCTACTTTAGGTCCCTGGGTTCCAGCTGAATGGAAGAAGAGAGAGATGCTGAGGCTTTCAGCCACAATGACCACATTATGCCTCTGCCACCATCCTGCATTGTCAATAACCCGATGCTGGTGATTTTTGCTGCTGCTAGAAAAGCAGTCTGTGAAGCAGAGTGTGGGGATCTGGAGTCCTTGACTTTCATGAGAGTAAGACTGTGAATGAGCTTGGGACCAGAGAGCCAGTTGGAGTCACAGGAGGATTACAGGAATGGCAGCGGGGAGCATGAACGAGTCAGCAGAAGGGGTTGATGTCCAATGAGAAGGGGCAAGCTCCTAACATCTTCCTGACTGCTCCCTTGCAGAAGCCAGCAATCAATGTCTTTAGCGGTTTTAATGTCAGAAAAATATTTGTAGTCCCAAGCTCACGAGTCTAGTTTGTCTGGGCATCTGGAGGAAACTGAAGATTTTTTTAATGTGACTTTCTGACCAAGTAACAGTTACACAATTGTCCTTAGTACAAGATAAAATGATTGTATGTTGAAAATTGTAGAATTTAGGAAACTTTGAAAAACACCATCTTAATTTGCATGTATTACATTTCTGCAGGTGATCTATTTAAGAGGTAACTAATAGAGATCCTTAAGGTCCTGGGAAACACAATCCCTTCTTTCCTTTCCAAGTAAGATCTACTACCTGCTGCCTGTTAGGAGAACAGGTGACCAGAGAGGTGAACAGAGGGAGTGGAATCTATTTTTGAATTTAATTGGACTATTGGAGAGATCTGGAAGAGAGGAAACAAACAGGGCTACCTTACTAGTGACATTCATGTTTGCTCAAGACGAGGACTTGATTGCAGAAATAAAGGTGCATTATAAATATTTTTTATTTCTTGCTTAGCATTTTTTTTTAATTGTGCTCCACAGTTCAGTGTTTTTGATACTGCTTGCCTAGCACATGCATCTCTGTCCTTGATGTGTGTGTGCTCCAGATCTTTGTAAAAAGACACCATAACATAGAAAAAGACTTTGGTGATATGTCAGAAGGTTTCCTCCTTAGCCGCTCAACTTTTTATTAACCATGTTGTGAGGGAGTGTGGTAACTCGAGCGGTAGCAGCTTGGGGACAGCCAGAGGAAAAACAGAGGTCGACTCTGGCTGTTCCTTAAGTGAAGTTTATTTACAGAGCACTCTCCAATAGTCCACAAAAGTGCAGTGCACAGTAAAGCAAAACAACTTAGGCAGCTCACCTTGGCTTCATGTATCTCACAATTAGTAAAGGAAACTGGAAAGCAAAATAATCACTTGTAGGCACCTCATCTTGACTTTAGGCAAGTTCCCAACTTAAAGCTAGCAGGTTTTAACAATGTCAGTCTCAACCTCAGACGTGGCAGGTCTTCTCATACTGTGGAACTCTCTCTCTTTTCCCCGGGACCCATCTAACCCTTCTAGGCCCTGAGATCTTATAATCTGGTAAAGGGCTCCTCCCTTCACCCAGGATTTCCGATGGGTCTCAGCCTTAAGGAGAACTGGGCGAGATAGCTGTGCCCAGTCCTTAAAGGTAGTCTAAGTGTATTTTCTGTTCACTCTCTCACAGGGAGCATATAAGAAACTTCCTCCAAACACCTTAAAGGACCGGATACAGCTATCTGTACCAGTCCTCCTTAACTCCCAACCCAGCAAGGGATTCTGGGCTAAGATGGGTCACTGCATGCAGGGATAAGAAGCCAGGGCCCAAGGGATGAGAGGCCCCAGAGAGGGATGGAAGCCTCGAGATAGCAAACCCTAAGTTACAATTGTTTTGTTGCCCTGCACAAATCAGTTAAATTGTTTTGTTTATTATTGTTCACCAGTAAAGAAGCTAAAAAAGATTTTTGCCAGAGCCTAGCCTGGAGTCTGTTCTCTGATTAGTCCTGACCGCTAAGCATCACAGATGTACATGTGTGTTAAAAATGACTAATGCTGCTTATATTTATTTTGAACCCACCCCATTTTATTTCTTTTTAGATGCTAAGAAAATGGGAGGATTGTAAAATCCTAGTGCTTACTGTGTTTAGTAGATTGTTCTGTGTTACAGTACTTAAAGGTATTAATGAGAGGTAATAATAATAATAATATTTATTTATAACATGCTTTCCCGCCGGAGGCTTTCAGAGTCTGATACAGCATAATACTGTATGACATAAAATCAACAAAAGCAAATACTGTTCAAACCTCTTTACAATTGCAATAATCAACAGCCTAACAAAAAAAAAAAATAAATCTAACAACCCTCCGAGTATCCTAATACCTCTCTATACATCCTGCTCCCAGTTTCCAGAATCTGCCCCGAATACTACCCATTTATGTACCTTCAACCGCTGGGCCCTCAGCTTTAGCCTTCTGGAAACCTTTGAGCAAACAGCCAAGCCTGGGATCACGTGGCGCACACTAGCGGAATAGGTGCAGGCTGTGAGAGCTCCTGCCCAAGTTCTATTCAAAATCCTTCTTATATTACATTATAAGCCCTTAAAAGCGACAAACTGAGTGGCAAAGATTCCCAAAAATGTTCTATCCCCAAAATGTAGACTGAAAAAGAACTTAAAAAGAAAATATTAAAACCTGCACCTGATGTTTGCGCGGAGAGCGCTACTGAGGATTCTGCATCAGCGGAGGACGAACTCCTAGACTCGCAGGTACTCACTGCATCTGGTGATGTTTTGATAATTTCTCCGACAAAATGGCTAAGAACATTGATGCTAAACTTGCCATTTTTAGTTGAAAAAGTCACAAATTTGGTGGTGTCACTGTGCGAGCAAGGTGAGCGTTTGGACAGTGCTGATGGCAGAGTAATAGATGTGGAGCACACTTATATGGCATAGGGACAGAAAATTGATAAATTGGGGGGGGGGGGGGGGGGGGGAACTGTTCAGGCCTTGGAAGACAAGACAGAACAGAAGATCTTGAAAATAGAGAACTCTGCAATAACAGATCCTGGGCCTCCCAGATGGCACTGAGGGCCAAGATGTCACAGCCTTTGGGTCACCATGGCTGCCAGCATTGCTCGAAATGGAAGTAAAGGCGGGGAAAATGAAGGTGGACAGGGACGACTACAAGTGATCATAACCCGATTACACAACTTTGCGGATAAGCAGCGGCTGTTAAATGCAGCAAGACAAAAGAGAGATCTGATTTTTCAAGGAACAAAGATTTCCATCTTTCCACATTTTTCCGCAGCAGTTCAGAAGCACCGACAGGATTTTGAAGCACAAGCTGCGGTATAAAGGCATTCAGCATGCCATGAAATATCCAGCATCAATGCTCCGGCTAGTTGGTCCGGGTCAGCACAGAATATTTCAAGTCCCAGAGGAAGTGGAGGAATTTCTTAACTCATGTCACACTGAAGTTGAAAATAGTTATATAACTAAGGTTTCTTGAAGTGGACACAAAATGCAATGCTGGAATCGGGCTGGGAGGCTGCCAATGAAAGTTGTGCCACGTAGTCTTTATGGGCATTACTTTTTCTATAACATTTGTTCACCAGGGTCTGGTCCAGTGATATTTGATATTTTCCCTGATTTTCGTGTCATCTTGATTGTGATACCTGCAAAATATCTTTGGGACTGCCAAATTCCATATCATTTGTTTTTGTATTGCATCATTGTGGTCAAAGCAGAATATTTTTACAGGTCCCACTGAGTTTATTTTTATTTTTGGACTTTTTTCTTACCTTTTTTTGGGGGGAAACCATTATATGATTTTGTGGGACATGTCTGATGCACCAAAGTTATGGCTTTCTTTATTTTTTCCATCTTTTTTGACTTGCCTTTTATGAGGAACATGTATTGGTGCAGAAACTGAGTCTGATGTTCAGTCACACTCAGAATGGCACAAGTTTATTGTAAGCAGTTTCAAGGGGTTAATGGGTTGAGAGGAAATGGGTTGTTGGATGTCGTATGTTTACCATGGGACAGGCAGCGGGTTTTGAGGGGGGTGGGTTAGTTGTTCCTCATAGTTCCTGTTAAGTCAGGTTGCATTAATAATCCTTGGATTTTCTGTTTTAATGTGGGGTAGTGAGTATAAATACAAAATTGAAGTATAGATATAAAGCGGGACAAATCCAGAACATTTGTTATACTGAAGAAGGCATTTTGAGTTTTTACCTCTATGGCCAACTTCTTTTCAAATTCTCTCTTAGCCTGTCTTATCATTGATTTACATTTAATTTGCCAATGCTTGTGCATAATCCTATTTTCTTCTGATGGGTCCTTCTTCCAATTTTTGAATGAAGATCTTTTGGCTAAAATAGCCTCTTTCACCTCACTTTTTAGCCATGCTAGCAATCGTTTGACCTTCCTCCCACCTTTCTTAATGCATGGACTGTGCGTCTAGGATGGTATTTTTTTTAACAATGTCCACTTGTGTTGCATACTTTTTAATTTTATTTTTTATAATTTTCTCTTTATTTAACTTTTTTACCTAAAAAAAATCATAAAATATAATACAAGAAAAACTTGTGTACAGTTTGTATCATTCAAAAGAAAATAAACATATACATATTTGCCTCACAAGATCCCTATAATGTGGGGGACATTTAAGAAATGTTAACTAGGAAAATAATATAAAACCGGGAGAGGTTGGTTAAATCATTCAAGGGCCTTACTTAACTATTGCTGATGGGCTCATTTTTATCTCAGATTTATCTACCAAAAAAGTCTCAAGATGAGTAGGGTCAGAAAATATAAATTTCTTACCTTGAAAAGTTATGAAACATCTGCAAGGAAATTTTAAATAAAAAGTTGCTCCTATCTTTAGGGCTTTACTTTTCAAGGTCAGGAAATGTCTCCTTCAAGCCTGGGTAGGTTTGGAGACATCCAGAAAAACATGTATTTTCTGTCCACAAAATAACACATCTTTGTTTTTAAAAAATGACTCAAAGACCAATTCTTTATCTCTTTCCAAAGAGAAAGAAACAAACAATGTAGCTCTTTTATTTATAACATCCAAAGATTCTTCTAGAAATGTAGAAATACCAGGGATATTCTCATTAGCCTCACTACCCAGGCTACTAGGCTGGCTAGGAAAATAGAAAATGTTTGATATAGAAGGGATCGTATTCTCTTCATATAATACATTTTCCTGAAGAAACTTTTTAAACATCTCATAAGGAGACAACAATCTTGTACTGGAAAGTTAACAAATCGTAAGTTTTTTACTATTATTGAATTCTCAATATTTTCCATTTCTGCATGTAATGACAAACTGTCAATTATATGAATATTTTCAATATTCTGGATATTCTGAACCTTTGATGACAGGAACTTAACAGAAGAATCTAACTCATTCAATGTTTTACCTTGTTCCTCAATAGACACTCTATTTATATTTACTAAGGAAGAGAGATGAGAATTAACCTGTGATACATTAGAGTCCAACTTTGCAAGCATCATCCACAATCTGCCAAAGTGACATTGAATGGCTCTTCAATATTCATTTGAAGGTTACCAATGTCCAAAGGAGAGGTTCTACTCGATATTCCTTGTTGCTGTATACCTGACTGAGATATTACAGAATATTACAGAAAAATTCACTAAAGGAGAGTTTAACTCTTCCTCACTCATGTTCGTATGTTCACATTCAGGAGAACCCTCCTCAGCTTTGGTACCTGGAGGTTGGAGAGGATTAGGACCATTACCAGGACTCAAGGAGACACTCAAATTTCCTCCTGTGGCATATTGATTAACCTACTCACATGTGCATCCATGGGGCCAATGTTTCCATAACAAGCTGGAGTGGAGGTGATGATCTTGGCCTTCCTCTTCTTACCCCTAACACCAAAGAATCCACTAATCAGGAAAAAAAAAGAGAAAGGTCAATTCTCCCAGTTGCACAATTGAAGACGGACGAAGCCGGATAAAGCCGTGTGCCCTTTCGGAGCACGTGGCTTAGGCGATGCTCTGGCAGCGGCACTGAGCCGCTCTGCCACGGTATTTAAAGGTCCCGTGGTCCCACACTGATGATGTCAGCGGCCAGCCCGGCATCCAGCTGAAGCCCCAACTGCAGATGACAATTCCACCGAAGTCAGTCGGCGTGCAGGGAGAACTCTTTCATGGACCACCTCTCCTCTCCTTGAGTCCCCAAGGTGCGCCGCTCTACCGCGGGATTTAAAGGTCCCGCGGTCCCACACTGATGTGTTATGGTTTTGAGGTGTTGGAGTGGATTCTTGGGTACTGCGGTGATGGCCACTCCCATGGGGAAGAACCCCGTGAGGAACCGCCGTACTAGGCTAGACTCTATACACGCAGACACAGAGAATTCATATTTATTATACAGCTTGGTGGTACTGCCCAGGGGCGGCAGCAGTGAGGTAACCCAGTAGAAGTAGTCCAGGGGGGTCCTCAGCAGAGGAGACCAGTCCCACTCTCGGGTAGATGGTAGGCTGCGCAAGGTAGTAGAGAAGTCCCAGATGCAGACTCTCAGCGCTGAAGCTGAAGGTGAGACAGATTGACAAGGTTAGTTACTCACTGAAGTAGATAGCTGTATTGATGAAGATCCTGACAGGCAGAAGTAGTTGAACTGTAGGCACCAAGGTAGGGAGAGCAGGCCCTCAAGGAGCGAGTACCCGGTATCCCAGATAGGTACCTGAAAGAAAGCATAAGGGCCCCCGAGGTTAGAGATGAATGACCCCGAAGGGCAGAGAGAGCTTCCAGCGGCAACAAGGAAGCGGCAGAGCAGCTTAGACCAGAGGCATTCCAATCCATTCACGATCCTTGCTAACTCAGGCCTGGATTTATCAAAATGCGATAAGTATCGCATGCGATAACAAAAGGGGCATGGTTTATGCTAATTTACAGTTTATCACAATTTGCGCTATTTACCTATGCGAAGAGCTAAGTTAGTGCAAGCAATAACCTTTTCAGACGTTGCGATAAGTGCCAGACCTAATGTATTTCCTGCATTCAACCACTGGGGGGGGGGGGGGAGGGAGGGAGAGAGAGAGACACACACACACACACACACACACTCACTCTAGCCATAGTATCCTACTGGTGTAGGGGGTTAGGGGCCACTTTGACATTCAATGTGAGACATACGAACAGAACAGTGGTCTCTTGTGAAGATCCGAGGACCAACGGAGAGAGGAAACTCACTCCAAGTTGAGATTTGGGCAATGTTCTCTCCACCTAGCTTGATGTTACTCTCTCTCTCTCTCTCTCTCTCCCCCTTTCCCCCCCGTGCTTTAAATCCCCTCAAACAGGCCTTTCTGGAGACATCGCAAAATGCGATAAAACCTTACCGCCCGGTAACACAAGCTATCGCATGGCTTAACGCTATTCAAAAAGGTGTAGTTAAAATCGGCGTAAAGTCTGTGCGATAGCATTTCGCACACTGGCATACCCAGCCCACTCCCCACCCCTAACTCCTCCTCTTTTCCAAATTTGCATCGCACCATACGATATGGTGCTATCGCTTGTGTTAAAGACGTTTTCACATGCAGTAAGGACCTATTGCATGCGTTAATGGGGCTTTTCGCATGTGATAAGCCCTTAACGCATGTGAAAATGCCTTAGCGCATTTTGATAAATGACCCCCTCAGTTTGTTAGCAAACGAAGGGCAGGCTAAATTCCAGGATGTCATGACGTCACTCAGAGGGGACGCCCCCGAGGTTCCCGCCATGACATGGATAAAGACGTAGGTGGCGTATGCGCGTGCACCCTAGGAGGCCCTCAGGAGAAACATGGCGAACACCGTCACCGTTGCCATTCCGGGGACGCCAGAGAGAGCGGCATGAAGACGCGGCAGCAGCCATCTTCCCAAGGCTTGAGGAGAGAGAAGGAAGAAAGGTGAGGTACAGAGGTCGAAGCCATCTGAGACTGACGGACGCAACATGATGACATCAGCGGCCGACCCGGAATCCAGCTGAAGCTCCAACTGCAGATGACAATTCCACCGAAGTCCATCGACGTGCAGGGAGAGCTCTCTCAAGGACCACCTCTCCTCTCCTTGAGTCCCCCCTGTTGCATAATTTTAACCTTTGTAGCTGCACCTTTTAGGTTTTGTTTTTTTTTTTAACTATTTTTCTCATTTTATCAAAATTTTCCTTTTGAAAGTTTAATGCTAGAGTCATGGATTTACTAACTGTCCCCCTTCCAATCATTAATTCAAATTTGATCATATTATGATCACTATTGCAAACCAGCCCCACCACCTTTCTCACCAAATCATGTACTCATCTGAGAATTAGATCTAAAATTGCTCCTTCTCTTATCAGTTCCTGAACCAATTGCTCCTTAAAACTGTCATTTATTCCATCCATGAACTTTATCTCTCTAGCATATCCTGATGTTTCACTTACCCAGTCAATATTGGAGTAATTGGAATCTCTAATTATTACTTTTCTACCAATTTGGTTAGCTTTCCTAATTTCTCTTTGCATTTCACTTTCTGTATTACCATCTTGGCCAGGTGGACGGTAGTATACTCCTATCACTATACTCTTCCCCAACACACAAGGGATTTCCACCCATAAAGATTTGATTGTGCATTTAGTCTCTTGCAGGATCTTTATCCTGTTGGACTCTATACCATCCTGGACATAAAGCGCCACCCTGCCACCAAGATGCTCCACGCTGTCATTGCAATTTAATTTGTACCCTGGCATAGCACTATTCCATTGGTTATCCTCTTTCCACCACGTCTCTGAGATGCCAATTAAATTTGTCATCATTCACTACTATACACTCTGGGGTGGATTTTAAAAGGCCCGCATGTGCCGGCGCGCCTATTTTGCATAGGCCGCCGGCGCGCGTAAAGCCCCGGGACGTGCGTAAGTCCCAGGGCTTTCGAAAAGGGGAGGGAGGGGGCGTGTCCGGGGGCATTCCCGAAACGACGCGGCGTTTCGGGGGCGTGCCCCGGCGTTTCGGGGGTGGGCCTGGGGGGCGTGGCGCCGGCTCGGGGGTGTGGTCGAGGCCTCCGGACCAGCCCCCGGGACCGGAGGACGGAGCGGGGCTGCCGGCGACGCGTGCAAAGTTAAGGGGGGGGGGTTTAGATAGGGCCGGGGGGGTGGGTTAGGTAGGTGCACGAACAAAAGTACGCGCTCGCGTATTTTTTAAAAATCTGCCCCTCTAATACTACCATCTTACTTCTTTGACTTCTGCATCTGCATACGAACATTTCAAAGTGTGTTTTCTGGTGCAAATATCATGCAATAGGGCTATATTGCATGACATACAGTGTTTATTGCATGATATACATTGTTTGACATGCATTATAGCCCTATTGCATGTATTTAAATGGACATCTCTTGATCTTCTCCTGAAACGCCCCATCCAGACCACACTCCTGCTCTGCTCCTTTTTTGAACTTTTTGATTTGTGCGCTTACTGGGAGATACACGTATACACGGGAGCTTCTTAAAATCCGCATGGTGTGCACCGGCCTGAGACGTGCATATCTCCCAGTAGGCGCACAAATCAAAAAGTTCAAAAAAGGGACAGAGCATGGGTGTGGTCTGGGTGAGGCATGGGCATGTCAGGAGAAGACCAAGAGATGTCTATTTAAATACTTACATGTACAAGTTGCACCAGGGGTACCCACCACGTAACTTTACTTCTGCATTGCTGGCATGCAATTCAAATTTTTTTTTAAAAATCAGGCTATTCAGCAGGATTTTGAGGGTCGGATCTAACAGAGAAGAAGGGAGCCTTTAAAACTAGTGGGGTTAGGAAGTCCTATCCCTAGACAGGCGAACTGAGAATGAACTGGGAAAAAGAGTAAGTAGACATGGCGAGGGTAGGACTTTTAAAATCCAAAATAATTTTTTTTTTCAAGCAGGTAATACCAAAAAAGAGGGAGGTAGGAGTAAATGAAAGTTGTGCACAAAGTTCATACACAGTTCAAAACGGTAAATTTTAATAACAGAAAATTTCAAAAAGCATATCTCCATAGAAAGGCTAATTGCTTTTAACAGATCTAAGATGATCTAATGGTAAACACAGCATCCTCCTGATGTGAGCTATGTTTTCAAGAGAAACCATTTCAAGGAGGAAACCAAATATCTGCAAGTGAAAGGAAAAAATGGGTTAAAAATACACAATATTACAAAGATGGGTTATTTATTTATTTGAATCTAATATACCCCCTGTAAAAAGTTATCCAAGTGGTTTACAACAATAAAACATACAAACTAAAATAACATATATATTAAGATAACAGAAAATCCTCACTCAATAACTAGACAGTAAAACCAAAGATGACCAGACATCAGGAAGCAAGGAGCAAACTTACAGTGACATGAATTGGCTTTCAGATACTGAAGACTTACAGTAGATGGTTTAAATAATTTAAAAATTAAAAAAGAGTGCCAAATAGTATCATGCAAGAAACAAAACAATGAGAGTATTCCAAAGCACAGAAGCACAAAGGGTTTTCCACAATGATCCTACAGGCCGATTCAGTTTAGTGCGCTCGGCCGAGCGCACCATTTAGCACCCATTTGGCCACGTGTTTTCGACATGCGTCTATTACCCCTTATACTGTAAGGGGTAAAAGCACTTTGAAAATGCGCATCCAAACTCGCGAAAACTAATAGCACTCATCACATGCAAATGCATGTTGATGAGCCTATTAGTTAGTTGCCCAGGATACTGAAAGTAAAATAGTGGCCTATTAGTTTTCGTGAGTTTGGACGTGCATTTTCAAAGTGCTATTACCCCTTACAGTATAAGTACCTGGGTACTTGCCAGGTTCTTATAGCCTGGATTGTCCACTGTTGGAAACAGGATGCTGGGCTTGATGGACCCTTGGTCTGACCCAGTATGGCATGTCTTATGTTCAAGCTGCACATTTTACTCTCAGAAATTAACACCTACCCAAAGGCAGGCGTTAATCATAGACAGCACTGGGAAAGTGTACAGAAAAGCAGAAAAAACTGCTATAGAATTGTTTTTTCTGCTTTTCTGTACACCCTCTGACTTAATATCATAGCAATATTAAGTCGGAGGCCCCAAAAATTAAAAAAAAAATGTTCTTAAAAAAAAAAAAAATCTGCCCGCCGGGCGGCGGCTTTGAAAACAGACACTCAATTTTGCCAGCGTCCATTTTCCGAATCCGTAGCTGTCAGCGGATTCGAAAAACGATGCCAGTAAAATTAAGCGTCGGTTGTAGGATCTGCTGACAGCCGCCGCTTCCACTAATAAAGAGGCGCTAGGGACGCACTAGTCCCTAGCACCTCCTTATTAGCGCGGGCCCTAATTTAAATACAGAATCGTGCACCCAGGAGAGGTGCCTGAGTGCATGTCGGGAGAGTGGGCGCTCAACACGGAGCGCCGGCTCTCCCACAGGTTTTTTTGCATCGGCCTGCTAGTAATTAGCTCTGTTAACAAACTATCTGATGTCCTTCTGTTAGTCTCCTTCCACGCCGAACATAGTTTATACAAATAGTTATACTGCAAGAAAGGGTCAGAACATAACAAAAAAGTACCTCATGTACCTGTTAGGTACTAGGCCAGATTTAATAATGGTTAAGGCTTCAAGTAAATACTTTTACTTTATTTCATTGGTAAACAGACAGACATGACTTGGAATACACAATTCTATAACAATTAAACATAAGTACTTAAGCCATCTTAACAAAGCAGGCACACTTTATCTCTGTCATATTATAAAATACAGAAGCGCAGAATGTGCGTGCACACATTTATGAAAAGTGCAGGTATATAAACCTCAACTGTACATTTATCCTCCATTTCACAGAAATATACTTATGCAATTTACATGCTAAATTCCCCACTTGTGCAAGAAATAGAAAACTATGTACAGATGCAGGTAGTTTAGATTTGGTAATTACAAAAACAGAAAATCCAAAAATGGCTGGAAACTATTAAATAGCAAAATGTATTAAATCCAGCTCGAAAGGAAGAGGGTAAGTGTTTTTAAGCTCTGGGGTAACCTCATATAGTGCCAGTAGGGGCTATGAGCTTGTAAATGAAGCTCTAGAAGGCGCTAGGGCTTTTTTAAATCATTGGTTACCCAGAGTGGATGATTCTTCATTAGAAGCTATCATATGTTTAGCTAAAAGTCCACCTTAAGGTCAAAAAGATAATAAATCTTTTTTTTTTTTTTTTTTTATTTATCAATTTTTAAATACAATACATAAATATAACTATTGTATTGGCAAAAAATACAGAAGAGGAACAGGAAAAAAAAACTATCAATACAAATTATTAAACTAATTATATTTAACTTCCACTTTTCTGTAAACTTTTGCAAGAAAATAAAGAGACTGTAAATTTTTGGAGCAATCTACTAAAAAGGAAACAAATTTATAGGTAAAGTAAGCTGGTTCCCCTTTCTATCTAGTTTCCCCCCGACTTATCTAATCCCACAAGTGCACTGAGATGTACAGGATCAGTGTAGTGATAGGTTTGCCCTTTCATTTTAACAATACACTTACATGGATAACGAAGCAAAAAATGCCCTCCTCTCTCAAGTACAGTTTGCCTCAGAGCAAGGAATTTTTTCCTCCTAAGTTGCGTTGATTTAACTATGTCCGGATATATCCAGATTTTATAACCGTAGAACGTTTTCAATCTATTTCGAAAAAAGTATCTTAATATATTTTCTTTATCAGTAATAAAGGCTAAGGTGACTAACATATTACCTCTCTTCTCAATTACTAATTCATCCTGAGATTTTTCTAAGAATTCTGATAGGTCCAATGATTGCTCATTATTCTTTTGCTCCCCAGATTTTATTTTTGTTTGTTGTTCAACTACCTGTGTTTGCTCTTTTTCTACGGTACCAATGTTTGTATTAATGTAAAAGGCTTTGACAATTGTTGGCATAAGTGTCTCCGGTATCTGTAATATTTGTAAAACATAAGATCTAAACAATTCAATTGGTTTTACCTTACTAGAAATTGGAAAATTAATAATCCTTAAATTCAATATCCGAGAGTAGTTTTCTATATTCTCTAATTTCCTCAACATCTCAGTTTCTCCTTTTATTTGATGTACTTGAATTTTTTCTACTTGTGATACCCTTTGTTCTATAACTTTTATCTCTTTCTGTTGAGCTATCATTACCTCTGCATTACTTTTCACAACTGAATTAGTTTCATTTACAGCCTGTGTCAAATTATTTATAGAAGAGTCCAATTTAGTCAAAAAGGTCCATAACGTTTCTAGTGTTATATTTGTAGGTCTCACAGTCAGTTCATGTAGTATTTTCTTCTCATTTGCAACTTCCTTTTTTTCTTTGTTACCCTTTTCAGATGTTTGGTCTTGTTCCAATTTTTTATCTGTATTTGTGGGGGATGAAGTCACAACATTCGAAATCTCCAGCTCATCTCCATTTATTGCTTCACTTTCTTCCATACTCCCAGTTACTCCTTGGGGATGTATTGGCTTATTGAGGGATATTATCCCTTCTCTGCCTGGAGGTGTTGGTGTGTGCGGGGCCCCTGGACTTAAAGAGATGTCCTCGGCCAGTGAGGTTATAATATGCTCCATATCAATCCCCACAGCGGCCCCCTCAACAGGGGTATTTTGTGGGGAACTAAGCCAGTCTGTCACAGTCCTTTGCGCAGAGTCCGCTAATGGAGTACTTGCAATTGGCCTAATTTTGGCCTTACGTTTCGTATGCGGCATAGATGCCTATTAGGCAAGACTCTGTTCCGGAAGGGCAGAGGCTTTGCTTACTGATTATTAATACACTTCCCTTTAGGGTGGTGAGGAGTTGTCTTACTATGCGTATTTATCTACTTGCAGCTGTTTCTCCTGATTAACCCAAACATAAAGAAAAAGTAAACTTTATCCAGATACTTCTTATAAAAAAGCTTTACCTTCGTGTCCGGCGACTCTGGCGGATCTGGTCGGAGCCGGTCAGAGCCACGCGCCCCTTAGGCGCGCGGCTTTGGCAGCGCGCCGTCGGCAGCTACGCGCCGAAGAGAAATCAATATATGTGAAAATTTCGGCCCCTCCTGATGACGTTACAGCCGCTGGTTGGCTGTGCTGGATACCGTCGGGGCAGGCTCACGTCTACCCCCGGAAGTCCCGTTTCAGTTGGAGAATAGAGGTAAAACTTAATTTAGGTAGGCAGCCGCAGGAAAACGAGAAAGCTTCCAAGAACAGCAGGTAAATCCTCCTCACCTCGAGTGAACTCACAACGGGCAAGATTTTATAATCCCTTTCGGCCCCTCCTGGTGACGTTGCAGCCGCTGGTTGGCTGTGCTGGATACCGTCGGGGCAGGCTCACGTCTACCCCCGGAAGTCCCGTTTCAGTTGGAGAATAGAGGTAAAACTTAATTTAGGTAGGCAGCCGCAGGAAAACAAGAAAGCTTCCAAGAACAGCAGGTAAATCCTCCTCACCTCGAGTGAACTCACAACGGGCAAGATTTTATAATCCCTTTCGGCCCCTCCTGGTGACGTTGCAGCCGCTGGTTGGCTGTGCTGGATACCGTCGGGGCAGGCTCACGTCTACCCCCGGAAGTCCCGTTTCAGTTGGAGAATAGAGGTAAAACTTAATTTAGGTAGGCAGCCGCAGGAAAACGAGAAAGCTTCCAAGAACAGCAGGTAAATCCTCCTCACCTCGAGTGAACTCACAACGGGCAAGATTTTATAATCCCTTTCGGCCCCTCCTGGTGACGTTGCAGCCGCTGGTTGGCTGTGCTGGATACCGTCGGGGCAGGCTCACGTCTACCCCCGGAAGTCCCGTTTCAGTTGGAGAATAGAGGTAAAACTTAATTTAGGTAGGCAGCCGCAGGAAAACGAGAAAGCTTCCAAGAACAGCAGGTAAATCCTCCTCACCTCGAGTGAACTCACAACGGGCAAGATTTTATAATCCCTTTCGGCCCCTCCTGGTGACGTTGCAGCCGCTGGTTGGCTGTGCTGGATACCGTCGGGGCAGGCTCACGTCTACCCCCGGAAGTCCCGTTTCAGTTGGAGAATAGAGGTAAAACTTAATTTAGGTAGGCAGCCGCAGGAAAATGAGAAAGCTTCCAAGAACAGCAGGTAAATCCTCCTCACCTCGAGTGAACTCACAACGGGCAAGATTTTATAATCCCTTTCGGCCCCTCCTGGTGACGTTGCAGCCGCTGGTTGGCTGTGCTGGATACCGTCGGGGCAGGCTCACGTCTACCCCCGGAAGTCCCGTTTCAGTTGGAGAATAGAGGTAAAACTTAATTTAGGTAGGCAGCCGCAGGAAAACGAGAAAGCTTCCAAGAACAGCAGGTAAATCCTCCTCACCTCGAGTGAACTCACAACGGGCAAGATTTTATAATCCCTTTCGGCCCCTCCTGGTTACGTTGCAGCCGCTGGTTGGCTGTGCTGGATACCGTCGGGGCAGGCTCACGTCTACCCCCGGAAGTCCCGTTTCAGTTGGAGAATAGAGGTAAAACTTAATTTAGGTAGGCAGCCGCAGGAAAACGAGAAAGCTTCCAAGAACAGCAGGTAAATCCTCCTCACCTCGAGTGAACTCACAACGGGCAAGATTTTATAATCCCTTTCGGCCTCTCCTGGTGACGTTGCAGCCGCTGGTTGGCTGTGCTGGATACCGTCGGGGCAGGCTCACGTCTACCCCCGGAAGTCCCGTTTCAGTTGGAGAATAGAGGTAAAACTTAATTTAGGTAGGCAGCCGCAGGAAAACGAGAAAGCTTCCAAGAACAGCAGGTAAATCCTCCTCACCAAGATAATAAATCTTTATGTTACCAGTCTGTGGTTCACAATAAGGTTGTGCCGGCCTTCATTCATAGAATGTCTTATGCTGTCCATGTGCTGTCCGACACTGCAGTGTTTCGGAAGACGCGCCTTCTTCAGGGAAACAAGGTGTGCTTGATGCCGGCAAATTGGGACTGGTGGGTAACCTAAAACAATGTGCAACAGAAAACCCTTTCAATGATGTGTACAATGACTGCCAAGAGGGTGCTCAGCTGTGGAAGTAGCCAAGCTGATCAATGACATTGTGAAGGCCCAGAATTATGTATTAGGGTCAGGCCTCCACTGGAGAGAATACCTATCAGAAACAAAACATCTGGGAAGGTGTGGTGAACAAGCTCAATGCTGTTTTCCATAATCACCACAATATAGAGGACTTATGTAAAAAAAAAAAAAAAAAAAGAAATTGTGGGATCCCTGCAGGAGGGTAACAATCTGTGCCAAGTGTCCTTTCCCTCAGCTCTGCTTATCTGCCTTGAATGCAAGGTTCTGAGCCCCATGGATGAAATGGCAGCTGCAGGTGTGAGCCATTAAAGATACCCCAACTGAGAAGGGACACATCTTGCTGCCATTCTTACTTTCTGCTTATTCATATGTAGCATGCACGTGTGCTTTCCTCATACAAGTAAAGACTATCCCTGCAGCCATCCAAGGCTTGTCTGCAATAGCCTATAGCAGAAGGAGAAGAATGAGCAGCGCAGGCTTTGTAACTCCATTAAAAGGCAGTACAATTCCCGTTGAAGTCTTCTTAATTGCCTGACTGTGCCACTTCCAAGCCCTTCTTGCATTAGGATTTTAGTCTGAAGCCACAATAGTCCAAAAACTAAACTTCCTGCAACAGTTTACCTTGGCAGCTTGCCTTTGTCTGTTAGCACAGACGATTCTCAGCTCTAAGGAGGAGGAAGGCTACAGATTTTAGAAAGATTATGGGGCATGTAGCAGGCTACAAAAATGTCGCAGGCCATAGTGAGGCTGTATAAAGACATACTGCCGATTTTGTCCAGGCACCTAAATTGGCTTTTGAGTAGGCTAGGGAAATCACCTAAGGTTTGAGGGGATAGCTTCTATAACCTGTGGGCAAGAAGGCAAAGAGGAAGAGTGTTAGAGAGGCAAAAGCAGAATGCACTGTTGCTGAATCTTGGTAAGACCTGAGTGGGCCTCCTTGTGTTTATTATAGTAAATAAATGACTGGCCAATCACAATATAAGTGTCTAGGAAGGAGAATACAGGGTCAGTAAGGAACACTGAACACCTTGTGATTCCTCCTTCCCTATGTCACAACCTTACAAAGCTTATAAACATTTTTTCTAGTTACCTTTGCCAAGCATTGATCATTTCTAAATGCGTCACTCTGGCCTGGCTTCCTTTCTCTAGACCACCTGCGCCCCAACATCTGTTCTCCTTCTTCCTTTCTTTCTTTTGGGTCCAGTTTTCCATTCTATTTTCATCTCTCCACAATACTTTGTAGAAAGACATAGATTATCTCTTATCAGTCTCCTTATTCTTCTTTGTAGTTGGTTCTCATAAAACCCACACACACGTCCTAAGAGATTTCCTTCTCTTCTCAATGATCTAGGCCCACATCCTATAGTTGTAATTTATCTGCTTTCCTTACAGCAAACAGCACAGCACATATTTGACATGTGCTGGCACTAGAGATGTACATCAGGAAAAATATTTGTTTCGGATTCGGCCCGCAACAGGAAAGTTTGTTTTCCCGCGATTCGAGCTTTGTTTTTCGGGTTAGTGTGCACTAGCTCCAAAATGAATACACATCCCTAGCTGGCACAGGGTTAGTAAGGCCTAGTATAGCAGTCAGAATTATACAAGCCATAAGACCTTTTATAAGTTGAATGACAAAAGAAAGCATTAGTTGGAGATTAGTGGATATGTGAGCTGCATACATATCTGGAAGCTATCCCCCAGTGATGGGGCATGTTCAAAGCAGTCATGAGTGCCTTATTGTGATAGAATGTAGGAACTGTGGTAGGAGGCTGGAAGCCTACATACAACACCAGTTATGAGAATTATGGCATTCTAGAACAACAACATTTTGTGGGAGTAGAAGTCTTTGTGACTTCAATAGCTGGCCTCACTCCCAGCAGGTGGTCTGATTGCAATGGGTGTGCAATCAATAGCACCCAAAATTGATGGTAAATGAGCAGGTAAATTCTGTCATAGCTAGCTTTTAGTGCTGTCTTATCAGCAGGAAAAGAAATATATAGATTTATTCTCCTGAGAAAAGCATTCAAAAACTGTTCAGTACAGAGTGAGGTGGCTGACTGGCTTATTCCTGCTGTGATCCTGAAAGGGGGTCTGGAAGCTGCTGTGGTGAAAAGGCCAAGGCTGTAGTGACTTTGATGTGGACTGGCAAGGCATGACTTCTATGTGGAAGGACACATATCCCTCTCCAACTGCTGGCAAAGGTATAACATGGTTTCCATAATAGACTTGAACCTGCACATCACGTTTCCCAGACAGGTCCAGAAACTGTATTCTGAGCCTTTAGATCCTCTCCATGGGGTACCTCTTCTTCCTCTGTTGTCTTTTCCTGCACTGATACATATTTCATAAAATACACATATTTATAGTACGTACTGCGGCACTTTACACCACCACCAATAATACCCTACCTCAGCATCAGTAACACTCTCACTACCAGTTATACCATCCACCACCACTTGCACACGCTTAAGCTTAACCACTACACCATCGGCCACTGTCACTACAACTTCAGTCACCACAAGCACCCTGCCCTCAGCCACCTGCAGCACAAACTTACCAAAACTACACCATCAGCTACCTTGATACACCCTCAGCCAAACCCACTCCTCAAATGCATACACATATACACTCTGAAGCACACAGTCATGGAAACCAAGAAAGCAAACATACCCTGAGATATACTAAGTGAGAAACAGAAAAGACAGACATAACTGACAAATGCACAAGAAATTACAGAGAGAGCACAGAAACAGCACACAAAAAAAGATAATTATATTAGGTTACAATTATACTATACACATTACACCAAAAATACTCAAACAACACCCAGTAATCTCCCATCACCAGGATTAACCACCATGGACCACATCCCCAAAGGCAAGTGAGGTTTAAATCTCATGGTTTACGTTTATTTATTTATAAAATTTATATTCTCCTATGTCTCAGGAAATAAAACTACCCGATGCAGAGAACAACATTTTACATATAAGATATAAAAGCATCTGCACATTATCGCTGATGTATACACATTTATAAATTAGGTTCACACTTGCAAACCAGACCCTGGAACAACCTCAAAATGCCCTCTTTGTACATGCATACGTTTCCGCATGATAGTGATAGTACACGTATGCTCCTGCCCTTATGAAAACTAACTTTCTACACATAGAGACTATTTATGCACCCATATGCTGATTTTACATGCATATCCCAATGCATGCATATGCATTGGGATATGCATAGTTACGCATGCATATGCGTAACTCTTTGAAAATGAACACCTTAATATCTTTCACATTATTGCATTATTTAATATTTATATTTATTGACTTCTTCAGTGTGGCAATTTTACATTTTGTGAAAACTACTGTATAAATGAGGATCAGGGCAAAGCAGTTTTAAAGGGGGATTGTTAAAATCTCCAGCGAACGTAAGCAATACAACCCCTTTACAATTACTTTTTCAGGGAAAAATGTAGTAAATTTTAAGTTGCAAAAGATCGTTCAAATTTCCTTTTGATGGCATTTGATTAAATATATAACAAAAAGTATAATCGGGCATAAATACTTTTTTAAATCCAATAAAATACCTTATATAATTATAAAGATGCTCATAGTATTCCAGTTCTCATTTAATCTCAGGCACATGAGGTCAAAGGTGCATAAGTCTAAGGTGAATAGAAAGCATTTAGCAGGATAACTCAGAAATTAGCCAGCTAGAATTTAGCTGGCTAAGAGGGAGATTTATCAAGCCATGAAAGGGCTATAATGCATGTTAAACACTGTATATCATGCAATAAACACTGTATATCATGCAATATAGCCCTATTTCATGATATTTGCACCAGAAACCCACCCCTATTACAAAGAGCTGCTTTGCATGGCATTTAAATGCATGCATTTTGCAAATCCATGCAAAGCAGCTTATGCATACCTAATCCTATGTAATTAGAATAATGCAGCTGACTTTGAAATTTGTCAGCTATGTTATTTTATCTACACAAGTTTGAGAGCACCGAAAGGGCCCACCCCTAGAAGCTTACAAAAAGTCACTGGGAGTCCTAATAGAGCTGCCCCACCCCAGGGCCACCAATTGAGGCAGCCCTGCAGAAAATAAAGTGAAAATAAAATAGTTAACAGTGCCGAGTGACAACAACCCCGCCTGGCCACCCACCTTTTTTATTAAGTCACACCTTGTCCCCCCCCCCCCTTTCCATATTAAAATTAGACCATAGGGTCACCCCAGAGTCAACTGTCCAAAATAGCATTAGTGGCCCTTCACCCTGGACCACCCTGACACCCCAGTACCTTCAAACAATCATTGGTGGTCACGTTTAGGGCTCAGGATGCCCCCTCGCCCCAGCCAGGGTCCTCAGACCTTGCCCCAAGGTCTGGTTGGCACCAGTTTGGAAAATGACACTGACCGAGCCCTGGGCTAGGAGGCCTGCACCTTCCCCCAATGATTGTTTGAAGGTATTGTGGGGTGGGGGAGGCTCTGAGAGGGTCCAGATTGGGGTCCACTAAGCCACAATGTTGTTGTTTTCTCCAAATACTTTTTATTGCACAAGACGATAAATTATACAACAGACATTTCTGTGTGCCTTTCTCCAAACAGCAAATTATAAACCAACTGCATTATCACCAGTAGCAGCAGAAACTTTGTTCATATATAATAACATATCACCTGTTTTTGCCACAGTTATCCTCCCACCCTTCTCAGACATCCACATCCTCAATCATATCGCAAATCCCCCCACAGCATAGATAATCTATTTTCCCCCTCCCTAAAACCTATCCCCAACCACTCACTGACACACACACTCCATGCACACTTCACAACATATCTTATTATACTACCCTTTTTCTAGGTCGCTAAGAAGTTCACATATGTTTCTTTTGTTAATTTTGCTAATTTAATAAGAAGCAATAGCAAAGTTTGTACTAAATCAGCGCCAACAGTTGTCAATGCCCAAATCCCCTGAGCAAAATTAAATGACACATTCTTAGCCAACATGCTCCTGTCCATGGAGCGGTTGATTCAGATTCACCCAATCTGTCGCATATTCAATATCTAGCAACCTCTTTTGTTAAGTCACCGAGAGTGATTTAAAAAAAAAAAAAAAATACTGCCATGCTTGTATATATGTTGAGGGCTATTTTCCGAAGGGATGGGCTCCACCTTAACCAGGGTGGAACCAGACTGCTATTTTCCGAAGGGATGGGCTCCACCTTAACCAGGGTGGAACCAGAATGCTGGCGCTAACCTTTAATAAGGAGATAGAGCAGCTTTTAAACTAGAACAAAGGGGAAAGCCGACAGTTGCTCAGCAGCGCATGGTTCAGAGAGAGGTATCTTTAAAGGATACTAATGATGCATTAGAATTAGGGCATCCCGACAGTGAGGTTCCAATAATTAGAAAAGTAGTCCAAGTGCCTGTAACTAAAAACTCACCTGACCTAAAAAATTCTAACTTATCCCTTTCAATTAAAAAGCAGAATAAAAATACAAACAAAAAACAAACTTTGAAATGTTTGTATGCTAATGCCAGAAGTCTAAGAAGTAAGATGGGAGAATTAGAATGTATAGCAGTAAATGATGACATAGACTTAATTGGCATCTCAGAGACATGGTGGAAAGAGGATAACCAATGGGACAGTGCTATACCGGGGTACAAATTATATCGCAATGACAGAGAGGAGCAGTCGGGAGGAGGTGTGGCGCTTTATGTCCGGGATGGCATAGAGTCCAACAGGATAAACATCCTGCATGAGACTAAATACAAAATTGAATCTTTATGGGTAGAAATCCCTTGTGTGTCAGGGAAGACTACAGTGATAGGGGTATACTACCGTCCACCTGGTCAAGATGGTGAGATGGACAATGAAATGCTAAGAGAAATTAGGGAAGCTAACCAAATTGGTAGTGCAGTAATAATGGGAGACTTCAATTACCAACCAAGCAGGGACGTAAAGCAGAAACTTCAATTACCCCAATGTAGACTGGGTAAATGTATCATCGGGTCACGCTAGAGAGATAACATTCCTGGATGGAATAAATGATAGCTTTATGGAGCAATTGGTTCAGGAACCGACGAGAGAGGGAACAATTTTAGATCTAATTCTCAGTGGAGCACAGGACTTGGTGAGAGAGGTAACTGTGGTGGGGCCGCTTGGCAATAGTGATCATAATATGATCAAATTTGATTTAATGACTGGAAAAGGAACAGTGTGCAAATCCAAGGCTCTCGTGCTAAACTTTCAAAAGGGAAACTTTGATAAAATGAGAAAAATTGTTAGAAAAAAACTGAAAGGAGCAGCTACAAAAGTAAAAAATGTCCAAGAGGCGTGGTCATTGTTAAAAAATACCATTCCAGAAGCACAGTCCAGATGTATTCCACACATTAAGAAAGGTGGAAAGAAGGCAAAACGATTACCGGCATGGTTAAAAGGGGAGGTGAAAGAAGCTATTTTAGCCAAAAGATCTTCATTCAAAAATTGGAAGAAGGATCCAACAGAAGAAAATAGGATAAAGCATAAACATTGGCAAGTTAAATGTAAGACATTGATAAGACAGGCTAAGAGAGAATTTGAAAAGAAGTTGGCTGTAGAGGCAAAAACTCACAGTAAAAACTTTTTAAAATATATCCGAAGCAGAAAGCCTGTGAGGGAGTCAGTTGGACCGTTAGATGATCGAGGGGTTAAAGGGGCACTTAGAGAAGATAAGGCCATCGCGGAAAGATTAAATTATTTCTTTGCTTCGGTGTTTACTGAAGAGGATGTTGGGGAGGTACCCGTAATGGAGAAGGTTTTCATGGGTGATGATTCAGATGGGCTGAATCAAATCACGGTGAACCTAGAAGATGTGGTAGGCCTGATTGACAAACTGAAGAGTAGTAAATCACCTGGACCAGATGGTATACACCCCAGAGTTCTGAAGGAACTAAAAAATGAAATTTCAGACCTATTAGTAAAAATTTGTAACTTATCATTAAAATCATCCATTGTACCTGAAGACTGGAGGATAGCAAATGTAACCCCAATATTTAAAAAGGGCTCCAGGGGTGATCCAGGAAACTACAGACCGGTTAGCCTGACTTCAGTGCCAGGAAAAATAGTGGAAAGTGTTCTAAACATCAAAATCACAGAACATATAGAAAGACATGGTTTAATGGGACAAAGTCAGCATGGCTTTACCCAGGGCAAGTCTTGCCTCACAAATCTCCTTCACTTTTTTGAAGGAGTTAATAAACATGTGGATAAAGGTGAACCGGTAGATATAGTATACTTGGATTTTCAGAAGGCGTTTGACAAAGTTCCTCATGAGAGGCTTCTAGGAAAAGTAAAAAGTCATGGGATAGGTGGCGATGTCCTTTCGTGGATTGCAAACTGGCTAAAAGACAGGAAACAGAGAGTAGGATTAAATGGGCAATTTTCTCAGTGGAAGGGAGTGGACAGTGGAGTGCCTCAGGGATCTGTATTGGGACCCTTACTGTTCAATATATTTATAAATGATCTGGAAAGAAATACGACGAGTGAGATAATCAAATTTTCAGATGACACAAAATTGTTCAGAGTAGTTAAATCACAAGCAGATTGTGATAAATTGCAGGAAGACCTTGTGAGACTGGAAAATTGGGCATCCAAATGGCAGATGAAATTTAATGTGGATAAGTGCAAGGTGATGCATATAGGGAAAAATAACCCATGCTATAATTACACAATGTTGGGTTCCATATTAGGTGCTACAACCCAAGAAAGAGATCTAGGTGTCATAGTGGACAACACATTGAAATCGTCGGTGCAGTGTGCTGCGGCAGTCTAAAAAGCAAACAGAATGTTGGGAATTATTAGAAAAGGAATGATGAATAAAACGGAAAATGTCATAATGCTTCTGTATCGCTCCATGGTGAGACCGCACCTTGAATACTGTGTACAATTCTGGTCGCCGCATCTCAAAAAAGATATAATTGCGATGGAGAAGGTACAGAGAAGGGCTACCAAAATGATAAAGGGAATGGAACAACTCCCCTATGAGGAAAGACTAAAGAGGTTAGGACTTTTCAGCCTGGAGAAGAGACGACTGAGGGGGGATATGATAGAGGTGTTTAAAATCATGAGAGGTCTAGAACGGGTAGATGTGAATCGGTTATTTACTCTTTCGGATAGTAGAAAGACTAGGGGGCACTCCATGAAGTTAGCATGGGGCACATTTAAAACTAATCGGAGAAAGTTCTTTTTTACTCAATGCACAATTAAACTCTGGAATTTGTTGCCAGAGAATGTGGTTCGTGCAGTTAGTATAGCTGTGTTTAAAAAAGGATTGGATAAGTTCTTGGAGGAGAAGTCCATTACCTGCTATTAAGTTCACTTAGAGAATAGCCACTGCCATTAGCAATGGTAACATGGAATAGACTTAGTTTTTGGGTACTTGCCAGGTTCTTGTGGCCTGGATTGGCCACTGTTGGAAACAGGATGCTGGGCTTGATGGACCCTTGGTCTGACCCAGTATGGCATTTTCTTATGTTCTTATGTTCTTATGTTCTTACTTTCACATCCATCTACTCCATTTGCATGTATTCTGCCTTCATAACAGTCCACATGTGCAAGACCGGTACAGAATATTCAATCTAATGTTGCATATGACCTCTACATGCCACTTGTAGGGCAAGACAAAGAAATCAGTCTATGCCATTCCAGGCTGTGTCTTATTTCAATAAAGTTCCATAACAGAACTGTCTATCCCATCAGGGACAGCTGTTTTCCTGTGCACTTTTGCAACACTTGCATTATTTCTATCCAGAATGGTTAGACCTGTGCATAGTATAATAATTTATGTAACATCGTCCCATTTTCCATATGAAACCGACCACACAAACAGGAGGCTACCAACATCATGTGATATCTTTTAACATCATCTATGTATGAATGATGTAAGAGTTGATATGCTGTTTTTCTAAGTCTAACAGGTGTGTTGTAAAATAGGTTACAATGGTCTATAAAGAGAAACCCAGAACAAGCAATTAAACAAGAGAAGTTCAATAATTCCAAGATGCCAAATCTTTATTGAGATGTCAGTCCCCATGTTTCGCTAGGGCTGCATCAGGAGGGACAAATTACAGGTTGTATAATATCAATGGCATTACACTCTTGAAGGAAGTCTCTGTGAAACCAAAATTATTTAAACAAGTGTCAGGACCATAGGAAGGGTGGCAGAGTAACAGAGGCAACTATTAAACAATTATAAATGACAAAAAAGGAATGCATACCCCATTAAAAAGTGTGTTTGCTCATCGTTCCATGCTCTGTTGTGGATTTTTCTAAGCTTCACATCTGTAAGGCCCCTATGAAGAGTCACGCAACACCTTTGACCATAGGGATGGGTATGACAGTGCATAAAGTCATACTCCAGAAGCTATATAGAAAAGTGAGACCAGAGTTAGATAACTTTTGTTTGCATAGCAAGTACCATTGCACTGTTGAATTTTTACCTTGTCCTGTGTCGAACATTGCTTTTGCCAACATCCATTCCTGTACAAGGTCCTCTGACTTCCAATGCAAGGAGAAAAGATAATGTCTAGCTTGCAAATATGCAAAAAACTATGATGTAGGCAAACTGTAAGAGGTCTGTAGCTGAGCAAACTAACATAAGGTGGTCTCATCTTCATCATACATATGCATTAAACAAACTGTGCCAGAAGTCTCCCAATGCCGGAAGACCTGATGATGCGCAATACCTGGGCAAAATCAGCATTCACTTGCAAGGGTAGTAACAGCAACCTAGAACCTCTAAGCCCCCACCATCTCCAAGTATCCATACAAGCTCTCATCAGTATATTCCCATGGCCAATTTCCTTGTACATGGCTCATCCCATGCATAAGAAAGAGCGGAGACCAAGGATCCAACATGTTGTCCAGGAACCCTTGTTCACATACTTCCCCGTTAACCATTCACCAATAAACCTTAATTGACAGGCTGCATTATAAAACCTCACATTAGGTAAGTTCAACCCACCCATCTTTTTTTTTATCATGGAGTAGTTTTTCCATACTTATATTTGCTCTTTTCTCCCTCCAAATAAATGACAGAAACAGGGTGTTACGGATCTGATACTGGATCCCTGGGTAGAATAACAGTCTTACCTTAGGCCAGACCATGGGGAGCCAGGAACCAAGAACAGACCAGGTCCAAAGGCAGGTAGCAGGCAAGAGAAGGTCCACATCCACGCGTTATCTGGTAAGTTAATTTGTAAACTACTCATAGTTTGTGATAGTCAAGACATTAAGATACGAAACTGTCATGTGAATGTTGAAAAATATACTAAGTTAGTTACTAAAGTAATAAATAATTATGACTGAAATGCATGCATGCAGCTCCTCGGCCTCCTGTTTGCATTGGAAGTATATAAAGAAAATGCTATGTGTGTGTATGTATTGCTGTTTGCGCTGTCCCAAGTGGGATATGCATTGCTTTATATACACACAGTATGTTACAGTGTATTGAGTCGTCCGAACATAAGCCTGATGTATAAGGATGGAATTATGTAATTCTTCATCATTGACATCTTCTTGCTTTCTGTTGTCTGAGTTATGGTTTCTCTTATGCTATCTCTTAACAGCAAGTAACACCAGCGGTGAGGTGAGGCTTCCTGGGCCAAGTTCTGACCACGAGCAGAGGTTAGTTTAAAAAAAATAGTAGTTCTGTCTTTCTGATTATTGTGACATCTAGTCTACTCTCAGTGTGTGTGTTTTATTATGTTTTATCATCAGTGTTGGAGGTACACTTTTATTGCATTGGCCAGATAGGGTTTGTTTTTGTGGTGTGGTACTATGGCCTACATTGCAGATGATGCTGGTATGGCAAATTGAGAATTTACTTTTTTTTATGGTTTGGAAGATACTACAGTAGTATAGATAGATACTTAATAATTGATGTTGCTGCAGCTTTTGAGACATTGTTATCCTTCCTTTTTCCAATAACTGGTGTCTTACTGTTTTTTTTCCTTTTTCTTAACAGAAGAATCTATGACGAATATGCTGACAACGACAAAAGCTGCTACCACCCAAGCCTCTGACTCCTCTCCCATCCCACCCATCCTCTCCCATCCTCTTCCATCCCACCCAAGCCTCTGACTCCTCTCCCATCCCACCCATCCTCTCCCATCCTCTTCCATCCCACCCAAGCCTCTGACTCCTCTCCCATCCCACCCATCCTCTCCCATCCTCTTCCATCCCACCCAAGCCTCTGACTCCTCTCCCATCCCACCCAAGCCTCTGACTCCTCTCCCATCCCACCCAGGACAATTAATCAGTTGGTCCTGGCCTCCAGGCCACTGTGGACTATTCTGCAGGATCTGCAGCAGCAGAGAATATTCGTTCTGTTCTGCAGCAGATTCTACAGGTGGTCCAGCCTTTACAACCTCAACTACAGAGTGTGGAGTTGAAGGTGCAGGCAATCAAGTCCACTCTATCACAGCTTATGTCTGCATCCGCAAAACAACAGACTTCTAACACCCCTGCACCCTCAACTCCAGACCTGAGGATCCAGACTGTCCAGGACCAATTACCTTGACTGTCCTGGATTCCCCTCCCCATATTATTTATTCCCCTCCCCTTCCTCCCCTTCTCTTTTTTTTTTCCTCTGTCAAAAAATATTTTCAGTTGATTTGTTGTTATTATTTGTTATGGTTGATCATTAAATATTTTTATATATTTTACATTTCTTTCTTTCTTTTTTTTACAAAAAAATGTTATATTTAATTTGCTAATTTTAAATTTAAAAAGAATTTCCAAATTTAAAAATGTGTTTTTTTAAAATATTGCAATGCTTTTAAGTTGCTCTGGATAAAAAGACGTTCCTCTGCCCAAGGTGTAAATAAAGCAGCTGAGCGTTTATGTGTGTATTTTAAAAATAGAGGGGTCCATTTTCAGCCACTGTGGGCTCGTTTACTTAGCTGCATTATACCCAGCTAAGTAGCAGGGTATAATGAGCAGTGTGGTCACACTACTGAATATACCCAGTTATCTTATAGTTAGCTGGCAAAAGAGCTTTTCAGGTTTGTGTTAAAGAAAATACCTCTGATTGGAAATACATTAAAGCAGGCGTCCCACAGGGATCAGCGCTTTCCGCAATGCTGTTCAACCTTATCCCACTATGCAAATTGCTTGCAGGGTTAGGATTAAATGTTTTCATTTATGCTGACGACATTCAATTTTTTATGCCAATAAAAGATTCCATAACTAATACATTGAACTATCTCAAAATCTTTCAGGGAGCCATTAATAAATGGATGCATCATAATCACTTATCATTAAAACATTTAAAAAACAGAGATCATATAGTCCCGGAACAAGGGAACATCAGAAAACATAAAGTTTGAATTTGGTGATCACACCATACCTATTGCTGCAATAGTTTGTGGCCTGGAGGTCATTCTTGAGCCAAACCTCTCTATGAAGGCTCACATTAAAAATATAGTCTGCTCAGGATACATGAAATTGCGCATGTTGAAACACTTAAAACCTTTATTAAGTACAGAGGATTTCAGAACAGTATTGCAGTCGCTGATAGTTGCAGGGACAGACTATTGCAGTTCCTTATTGCTGGGAGCTCCTGCCTCCATTCCTCGTTCACTTGAATTATTACAAAATTCCACAGCCCAATTAATTTAAGGACCAAAGAAATATGACCACATTACTCCAGTTCTTTCTGCCTTCCACTGGCTTCCAGTTAGAGCAAGAATTAAGTATACAACTCTAATTTTAATTCATAAACGGGCCGATACAGTACAGTGCGCTCCGACGGAGCACACTGTTAACCCGCCATTGGACGTGCTTTTTCGATGCGCTAGCATTACCCCTTATTCAGTAAGGGGCCGAAAACGCGCATCCAACCCCCCTAACCTAATAGCGCCCGCAACATGCAAATGCATGTTGATGGCCCTATTAGGTATTCCCGCGCGATTCAGAAAACAAAATGTGCAGCCAAGCCGCACATTTTGCTTTCAGAAATTAGTGCCTACCCAAAGCTAATTTCTTCAGGCACCGGGAAAGTGCGCAGAAAAGCAGTAAAAACTGCTTTTCTGTGCACCCTCCGACTTAATATCATGGCGATATTAAGTCGGAGGTCCCGAAAGTTTCCAAAAGTAAAAAAAAAAAAAAAAATTTGAAGTCGGCCCGTGGCTGTCAGGTCGAAAACCAGACGCTCAGTTTTGCTGGCGTCCGGTTTCTGAGCCTGTGGCTGTCAGCGGGCTCGAGAACCGACACCGGCAAAATTGAGCGTCGGCTGTCAAACCCGCTGACAGCCGCCACTCCTTTTGCCTGTTTTTACTGCCGGGCCTCATTTGAATAGAGAATTGCGCGCTCAGGAGAGCGGGCGTTTGCCCACTCTCTCACGGTCTTTACTGTATCGGCCCGAAATTGATTAACACCACAAATGTTTCATGGGCAGGTGCCATGCTGCGTATTTATATGCATTTGGTAACTCTAAGATCATAGAGCAAAGGTCTCTTGGCGGTTCCAGCAATTTGGCAGGTACATATTGGCGAAGTGAGGGCTAGGGCCTTCTTTATAGCTGTCCTAGCCCTGTAAAATACCCTGCTGGAGCAGCTTAGAATGCAAAGTGACTCAAAGGCATTCAAGAGAGGTATAAAAGCCTGGCTGTGCAAACAGGAATTTGTAGTAGACAGTGCAGCTGTTCCATGAAGAATGGCATAAGAATAAACCACCAGCACATAATATTGCATTGCACACCTTGAGTTTTGTTATTCCTTGCTTTGTTTTTCCTTGAATTTGTATATATAGTACTTAAGTATATTTTATTATGTATGGTATGGCATGTTTGTGAACCGCTATCATTTTTTGAGTAGCAATATACAAATATTTAGCAGATAAGCACTGAAGTAAATTACCCAGGTAAGCCATTTAGATGGATAACTTTTCAGTTATCCGCCATACTGCCTGAAAGTTCCAGCATATATAATGGAAGTCTTGAAACAAGTACTGCTGTGCTCTCAGCATGATTATTCATCATCAAATCAAACAACAACTCTCAATGAGGTTGAATTGGCACAAGTTGTAATCTTGTGAACAGTAGCACCAAATGTCTAGGCTTTAATCCTTGCTACTGTCCATTTACACATTTTTCAAAATCATTGATGCTTCATGCACACCTTCATCCACACAATAAGAACATAAGAACATAAGAAATTGCCATGCTGGGTCAGACCAAGGTTCCATCAAGCCCAGCATCCTGTTTCCAACAGAGGCCAACCAGGCCACAAGAACCTGGCAATTACCCAAACACTAAGAAGATCCCATGCTACTGATGCAATTAATAGCAGTGGCTATTCCCTAAGTAAACTTGATTAATAGCCGTTAATGGACTTCTCCTCCAAGAACTTATTCAAACCTTTTTTGAACCCAGCTACACTAACTGCACTAACCACATCCTCTGGCAACAAATTCCAGAGCTTAATTGTGTGTTGAGTGAAAAAGAATTTTCTCCGATTAGCCTTAAATATGCTACTTGCTAATTTCATGGAATGCCCCCTAGTCCTTCTATTATTTGAAAGTGTAAATAACCGATTCACATCTACTCGTTCAAGACCTCTCATGATCTTAAAGACCTCTATCATATCCCCCCTCAGCCGTCTCGTTTCCAAGCTGAACAACCCTAACCTCTTCAGTCTTTCCTCATAGGGGAGCTGTTCCATCCCCTTTATCATTTTGGTTGCCCTTCTCTGTACCTTCTCCATTGCAACTATATCTTTTTTGAGATGCGGCAACCAGAACTGTACACAGTATTCAAGGTGTGGTCTCACCATGGAGCGATACAAGGCATTATGACATTTTCCATTTTATTAACCATTCCCTTCCTAATAATTCCTAACATTCTGTTTGCTTTTTTGACTGCTGCAGCACACTGAGCTGACGGTTTTAAAGTAATATCCACTATGATGCCTAGATCTTTTTCCTGGGTGGTAGCTCCTAATATGGAACCTAACATCGTGTAACTACAGCAAGGGTTATTTTTCCCTATATGCAACACCTTGCACTCTACTGTTTACTCTTTTCCACTGAGAAAATTGACCATTTAACCTACTCTCTGTTTCCTGTCTTTTAACCAGTTTGCAATCCATGAAAGGACATCGCCTCCTAGCCCATGACTTTTTAGTTTTCTTAGAAGCCTCTCATGAGGGACTTTGTCAAATGCCTTCTGAAAATCCAAATACACTACATCTACCGGTTCACCTTTAGCCACATGTTTATTAACCCCTTCAAAAAAAAAAAAGAAGCAGATTTGTTAGGCAAGACTTCCCTTGGGTAAATCCATGTTGACTGTGTTCCATTAAACCATGTCTTTCTATATGCTCTATGATTTTGATCTTGAGAATAGTTTCCACTATTTTTCCTGGCACTGAAGTCAGGCTCACTGGTCTATAGTTACCTGGATCGCCCCTGTAGCCCTTTTTAAATATTAGGGTTACATTGGCCACCCTTCAGTCTTCAGTTACAATGTATGATTTTAATGATAGGTTACAAATTTTAACTAATAGATCAGAAATTTCATTTTTGAGTTCCTTCAGTATCATAGGATGCATACCATCCAGTCCAGGTGATCTGCTACTCTTTAGTTTGTCAATCTTGCCTATTCCATCTTCCAGGTTCACAGTGATTTGACTCATCACCCTTGAAAACCATCTCCTTAACTGGTATCTCCCCAACATCCTCATTAGTAAACACGGAAGCAAAGAATTCTTTTAGTCTTTCTGCAATGGCCTTATCTTCCCAAAGAGTCCCTTTAACCCCTTGATCATCTAATGGTCCAACCGACTCCCTCACAGGTTTTTTGCTTTGGATATATTTTAAAAAGTTTTTATTATGAGTTTTTACCTCTATGGCCAAATTCATTTCAAATTCTCTCTTCGCCTGTCTTATCAATGTTTTACACTTAGCTTGACAATGCTTATGTTTTATCCTATTTTCTTCAGATGGATCCTTCTTCCAATTTTTGAAGGATGTTTTTTTGGCTAAAATAGCCTCTTTCACCTCACCTTTTAACCATGATGGTAATCGTATTGCCTTCGTTCTACCTTTCTTAATGTGTGGAATACATATGGACTGCGCCTCTAGGATTGTATTTTTAAACAATGTCCATGCCTGTTGAACACTTTTAACCTTTGCATCTGCACCTTTCAGTTTTTTTCTATTTTCCTCATTTTATCAAATTTTCCCTTTTGAAAGTTTAGTGTTAGAACTGTAGATTTACTTATCGTCCCCCTTCCAGTTATTAGTTTAAATTTGATCATGTTATGATCACTGTTGCCAAGTGGCCCCACCACCATTACCTCACTCACCAAATCCTGCTTTCCACTAAGAACTAAATCTAAAATAGCTCTCTCTTGTTGGTTCCTGAACCAATTGCTCCATGAAGCAGTCATTTATTACATCCAGGAACTTTATGTCTCTAGCAAGTCCTGATGTTACATTTACCCAGTCAATAGTGGGGTAATTGAAATCTCCCATTATTATTGCACTGCCAAATTGGTTTGCTTCCCTGCTTTCTCTTAGCATTTCATCATCTGTTTGACCATTTTGTCCAGGTGGATGGTAGCATACTCCTATCACTATACTCTTACCCAACACACATGGGATTTCTACCCATATAGATTCTACTGAGCATTTAGTCTCTTGTATGATCTTTATCCTATTGGACTCTATACCCTCCCAGACATAAAGTGCCACACTCCCACCAAGTTGATCCTCCCTGTCATTGCGATATAATTTGTACCCTGATATAGAACTGTCCCATTGGTTATCCTCCTTCCACCAAGCAGCTTCCCACTCTGAAGTAGCTGACTATTTTGCGACACTTCTCAATCAACCACTTCAGGACTTGGTTGCCATGTTCCTTGCCTCCAAGCCCCAAAGAATCCCTCACTACCAGGTTCAGTGTATGGGTGAAGCATCGGATGCCCTTGAATCCTCAATTAGCCAGTGCCTTAGTAATATTGGCACCATTGTCAATGATGAAATATCCATTCAAATCCATTTCACTGCTTCTAACTAGCCCATGCCATCAGGGCCGATGCAAGGATATTAAGCACTCTAGATGAAACTTCAGCCATGCCCCCCCCCCCCCATCTCTGCACATACAATTAACTTACAATGTGCATTAATATGAATAATGAAGTCTGAATTTAAAACAACAAATTTATTTGACATGAAAAGGCGAATATGATAAGAACATACAATAACTATTACTTTAACTTAATTTTCCACCTAGCCAGTCTAGCTTATTTATTTATTTAATTTATTTCAAATTGTTTATATACTACCTATAAATATATTTGTAAGATCTAAGCGGTTAACAATAAAAATAGTAGAAATATATTTTATCTTTCAGATTAATGTAAGTGGTCTAAAATAGAGCAGGTACAAAGAAATGAGAGCTAAATTAAAAATGAAAGTGGGGATTTTGAAAGTAGTGAAAATACATAAATAAGAAATAAATATTAAAAGTGAGTAATAGTAGTAGTTAGTTTCTGAGAGAAAAGTCACAGCTTCCTAGAGGTTGTATTGTAAGCAGAGGAACACAGATGTATTTTTAGAGCATTTTTGAATTCAGTTATATTTGACGGTAATTGGAAGGAATCAGGGAGTGAGTTCCATAATAAGAGGCCTGCTGCTGAAAAAGCATGTTTTCTCATCAAATTGAGTCTTGTCGTCTTAATTATAAGAATTTCCTCAAGATATTTATCTTGCGTTCGCAGTTATTGTGATGGTTGGTATAATCTTAGGGGCAGATTTTCAAAGGTTTACACGCGTAACCCCTGAAAAGCTGCCCCTTCCACCCCCTGCGCACGCCGAGCCTATCTTGCATAGGCTCGGCAGCATGCACAAGCCCCAGGACGTGCGTAAGTCCTGGGGCTTTCCTGGGGGGGGGGGGGCATGTCGGGGCATGTTGCGGCCGGCGCATCATCGGGGGCATTCCGGGGGTGGGGCCGCAGGCGTGGTTCCAGCCCACGGGCGTTCCGGGGGCGTGGCCGCAGCCTCCAGATCAGCCCCCGGACTGGAACATGGTGCGCTGGCAGCTGGCCGGCGCGTGCAAGTTACACCTGCCTCGGGTAGGCGTAACTTGTAAAATAAAGGTGGGGGGGGAATTAGTTAGGGCTGGGGGCTAGGTTAGATAAAGGAAGGGAGGGGAAGGTGGGGGGCCAGAAGGAAAAGATGGCTGCACTGCTCGGCACACGCAGGCTGCCAATTTTGCACAGCCTTGCGTGCGCCAACCCTGTATTTTATAACATGTGTGTGGTAGCGCACGCATGTTGGAAAATCAGGAGTAGATTTGTTCACGCCGGGTTGCGCGAACAAATCTACTCCCACGCGCACCTTTTAAAATCTACCCCTTAGTGAGGAACATAACCATATAGAAGAAGGGTTGTAAATCAGGATGCAAATAATTGACAGGACTTGAGGCAGGATACTGTAAATTAGAGATGTGAATCGTGTCCTCGATCGTCTTAACGATCGATTTCGGCTGGGAGGGGGAGGGAATCGTATTGTTGCCATTTGGGGGGGGTAAAATATCGTGAAAAATCGTGAAAAATCGTAAAAAATCGAAAAAAACGTAAAATCGCAAAACCGGCACATTAAAACCCCCTAAAACCCACCCCCGACCCTTTAAATTAAATCCCCCACCCCCCCGAACCCCCCCCCCAAATGACTTAAATAACCTGCGGGTCCCGCGGCGGTCCGGAACGGCAGCGGTCCGGAATGGGCTCCTGCTACTGAATCTTGTTGTCTTCGGCCGGCGCCATTTTCCAAAATGGCGCCGAAAAATGGCGGCGGCCATAGACGAACACGATTGGACGGCAGGAGGTCCTTCCGGACCCCCGCTGGACTTTTGGCAAGTCTTGTGGGGGTCAGGAGGCCCCCCCCAAGCTGGCCAAAAGTTCCTGGAGGTCCAGCGGGGGTCAGGGAGCGATTTCCCGCCGCGAATCGTTTTCGTACGGAAAATGGCGCCGGCAGGAGATCGACTGCAGGAGGTCGTTCAGCGAGGGTTCCGGCGCCTCGCTGAACGACCTCCTGCAGCCAAGCTGGCCAAAAGTTCCTGGAGGTCCAGTGGGGGTCAGGGAGCGATTTCCCGCCGTGAATCGTTTTCGTACGGAAAATGGCGCCGGCAGGAGATCGACTGCAGGAGGTCATTCAGCGAGGGTTCCGGCGCCTCGCTGAACGACCTCCTGCAGTCGATCTCCTGCCGGCGCCATTTTCCGTACGAAAACGATTCGCGGCGGGAAATCGCTCCCTGACCCCCGCTGGACCTCCAGGAACTTTTGGCCAGCTTGGGGGGGGCCTCCTGACCCCCACAAGACTTGCCAAAAGTCCAGCGGGGGTCCAGAAGGACCTCCTGCCGTCCAATCGTGTTCGTCTATGGCCGCCGCCATTTTTCGGCGCCATTTTGGAAAATGGCGCCGGCCGAAGACAACAAGATTCAGTAGCAGGAGCCCGTTCCGGACCGCTGCCATTCTGGACCGCTGCTGGACCCGCAGGTTATTTAAGTCATTTGGGGGGGGGGTTCGGGAGGGTGGGGGATTTAATTTAAAGGGTCGGGGGTGGGTTTTAGGGGGTTTTAGTGTGCCGGCTCACGATTCTAACGATTTATAACGATAAATCGTTAGAATCTCTATTGTATTGTGTTCCATAACGGTTTAAGACGATATTAAAATTATCGGACGATAATTTTAATCGTCCTAAAACAATTCACATCCCTACTGTAAATATTCAACAAAATAGAGTAAGAAAACGTAAACCAAGGCTAAACGTTTTGTTCAAAAACAATACAACCCACCTGTGAGGGGTCATCTCTGCCTATTCGTGAACAACTGGTCCCCAATCACTAACGACTGATGGGTATTGTCCATCATAGAACGAGGGTACCGCCTGAACCTTCTCAGTGTTCCTCCAGATTTCCCACCCTCTGTGGCTTGGAGCCTCGTAGAACACTCACCGACCCTCGAGTTAGAACTCTCGGCCCTGCTATGGTCCAGAGCTGTTGAATCAGTTCCCCGGGCTCAGTGTGGCCGGGGGTTTACTCCCAGTATTTTATCATTCCAAAGAAACAGGAGGCCTCCGTCCCATCCTTGACCTCCGGGCCTTAAACAAATTCCTCCAAAGAGAGCAGTTCATAATGGAATCCTTGGGTACCCTATTTCTGCTTCTGCATCAAGAGGACTGACTCTGCTCTCTGGACCCACAGGATGCCTATGCACACATTGCCATCTTTCTGCCTCATCGCAAGTATCTGTGCTTCATATTAGGCCACTGGCACTTCCAAATCAGGGTTCTCCCCTTCGGGCTAGCCTCCATACCCTGGGTCTTCACAAAGTGCCTGGCAGTGGTGGGAGCACATTTGCGCCGGAACGGCATGCATGTGTTCCCATATCTGGACGATTGGCTCATCAAGAGTTCTTCAAAAGTTGGAGCCCTTCAGTCCCTGCACATGACGTTGAGACTCCTCCAATCAGCTGACTGTCCCAGTGACTCAATTTCATCGGGGTGGACCTGGACACCATGATAGCCAAGGTGTTTCTTCCCAGCGAATGCATAGCCACCCTGGCCGGGCTGTCCAGGTCCATCTGTCGCCGGCAGACTGCCTCGGCCCTCCGGCTCCTGAAGTTGCTGAGTCTCATGGCATCATCAGTGCATGTCACCCCAATGGCCCGCCTGCCCATGAGGGTTATGCAATGGACCCTGTGGTCCCAATGGCACCAAGCCTCTCAAGAACTCTCCACACTGGTCCAGATAACCAATCAACTCTAGCTCTCCCCTCACCTGGTGGGCACAAGAATACAACCTCAGCAAGGGACTTCCTTTTCCACCCCCTGATGCTCAGGTGATCCTGACCATGGATGCCTCCAACCTAGGCTGGAGGGCCCATGTCAATGGCCTCCACACACAAAGGGTGTGGTTGAAGCCTGAGGCGAGATGACAGATAAACTTCCTGGAACTCTGAGTGATGTGGTATGCACTCTACGCATTCCAGGACTACCTGTCCAACAGGGTTGTCTTGGTCCAGATGGACAACCAAGTGGCCATGTGGTATGAGAACAAACATGGAGGCACAGGCTTTTACCTCCTCTGCCAAGAGGTGGTGCAGATTTCAGCCTCGGCCCTGTCACGATCCATGCTCCTATGGGCCTTCTACCTGGCAGGGACCGAGAATGTGGTGGCAGAGCACCTCAGTTGGATCTTCCACCCACACGAGTGGTCCCTAAACCCCTCGGTGGCAGACACAATCTTCCGCCGGAGGGGTCATCCGGCCGTAGATCTCTTTATATCCTTGCAGAACCACAAGGTAGACTGCTTCTGCTCCCTCTCGAAAGAAGGAACAGAGACCAGCCGTGGATGTCTTCACCCACTCCTGGAGTGCAGGTCTCCTGTAGGCATACCCCCCGATTCCGCTAATAGGCAAGACTCTCATGAAGCTATAACAAGACCGAGGCTCCATGATCCTCATAGCCCCGTATTGGCCTCGTCAGGTCTGGTTTCTGATACTCCATGACCTGTCTGTCCAGGAGCCCATTCGCCTAGGCACCTCACCCAACCTCGTCTCACAGGATCAGGACAGGCTAGGCCATCTGAACCTCTGGTCATTGGCTTTCGTGGCCTGGATATTGAAAGGCTAGTACTGCGGACCCTTAACCTTTCGGATAATGTCTCACAAGTCCTCGTAGCTTCGCGTATGCCTTCCACGCGGAAGTCCTACCCAGCAAAGTGGAGGAAATTCTCGTCCTCGTGCAAGGAGGAGGGTCTTGACCCTTTCACTTGCCCCACACTGTTATGGCCTGGGACATCAACATAGTGCTGGCATGGCTCATGTAGCCTCTGTTTGTGCCCTTGCACTCCTGCGAGTTGAAGCATCTCACCTGGAAGGTCATCTTCCAAGTGGTGGTTACTTCTGCTTGCAGAGTCAGTGAGCTGCAGGCCCTAGTGACTTATCTGCCTTACATGAGGTTCTTCCATGACAGGGTGGTGCTGCACACTCACCCTAAATTCCTGCCTAAGGTGGTGACTGACTTTCACCTGAATCAGTCCATCATTTTGCCCACCTTTTCCCCGAGGCAACACTCTCATCCAGGTGAGCGGGCTCTGAATACCTTGGACTGCAAACTTGCTCTTGCCTTTTATTTAGAGTGCACCACAACCCATAGGCAGTCCACCCAACTCTTTGTCTCCTTTGACAAAATAGACTTGGAGTTGTGGTGGGCAAGCAGATCCAGTCCAGTTGGTTGGCAGACTGTATTGCTTTCTGCTACTAGCAAGCAGGCCTTCCGCTCGGGGGCTGAGTGAAAGCGCAGCTGCAACATGGAGTTCCCTTCACACCTTCGCAGCCCATTACTGTCTGGACAAGGATGGTCGATAGGACAGCATCTTTGGCCAGCCTGTCCTCCGTAACCTATTTCTAGTGTGAAAACCCAACTCTCCCTATATAGGGCTCAGTATGAGGTTCAGACTGCTCCTGTTGTTGCCAACAGCACCCCTGTTGTTGTTCCTGTTGTGTTATTGGGTGCCTGTTGGCCCAATGTGTTCCGGGGGCAGCCTGCAGCTTTGTATTCACCCATATGTGAGGACTGCAATCCTGCTTGTCCTGGGAGAAAGCAGAGTTGCTTACCTGTAACAGGCATTCTCCCAGGACAGCAGGATGTTAGTCCTCACGAAACCCGCCTGCCACCCCGTGGAGTTGGGTTTGTCTGTGTTTTGTTGTTTTATTTTTCGCTCGTATTTTTTCTGCTTTGAAACGAGACTGAAGAGGGACCCCATGTGACCACGGGGTTGGTGCTATGCTGGGCATGCTCAGTGTGCCAGTCAAAGTTCTAAAAACTTTGACAAAAGTGTTCCATGACAGGGCTCCATCTGTTCATGTCACCCATCTGTGAGGACTAACATCCTGCTGTCCTGGGAGAACACTTGTTACAGGTAAGCAACTCTGCTTTCCTCAGCGTAGGCAGGCTAGGCAGCTACTCTGCTTCCCTCAAGGATCTGGTCGGTGGGGCGCAGGGGAGTGGGACAGGTCTCCTCTTTGCAGTGCTCAGCTGCACTGCTCCTGTTCCGCTCCGCCTTGAGTGCAAACGCAACAGATAGCATGAGCTTCCCTCCTGTGTCTGCGCACTCAATTACAGTCTCCTGATGATTGCCGCATGGGAGGGGGAGCCGCCAAGAGACGAGAAGCATTTGCAGGGGGGGCCAACTCACCGAGAGAAGAAAAGCCTTTGAAGTAGTCAGGTCGGGTGACGACAGGTTGCTGAAATATCCTGCCACCTGCGCTGGCATGTCAGTCGACCTGATTATTTTGAACCATTATCGTCTGTCATCATGCTGGCTGAGTCTTGCTGCCGTCCCCAGGATCCTGGTGCCCTAGGCAGCAGCCTACTCTGCCTAGTGCTTCCGCCAGTGCTACACTGCCATCTTTCCATCATCCTCTGTATTACCTCCAGTATGTTTTCTGAGGTATGGCTTTTGTCTAGCACTTGAGTGTGCAGTACAGCCCACTGGTATCATGCGGGTGTTCCCTTTTTAGAGGTGCTTTCAGCTAATGCCTCATCCAGCTGTCATCAGTGTGCTGAGAGGGACAAATAGGCATGAACTGCATTGATACTAGTCTAGTTGTCAATGGTGAGATGGAGACTCCTCCCCTTTGCCTTTGCTAGAGATGGAATCACAAGATGGCTGGAAGGAATTTTGTAATAGGGGGCAAAGAGGTGGATCAGCCACTTAAACCCCACATTCTCTACTACCTGCAGTAGCTGATTACCCAAAGCAATCATTACACTAAGATGTCATGTAAACACTTTAGATGCTGTCTGCTTCCTGCACAGGGACACTGCAGCGGGATTCCACCCCATCTGCTCCATGGTAGCTTGGTGTTGCTGCTGGGAAAGGAGTTGCACAGCACCTGAGCGTGAGGGCTGGGAGGTAACACTATGACTACAATCTCCCCTATGCTCCTGTAGCTTCTCTGCTGTTGCAGTTGATGAATGGGAAACAGCAACCTGTGTATCAGCCTCTTCTGCAAGCAACAATGCTCTGTGTTGCTTTTCTATGTGATATTTCATGTTGCTGTTAGACAGATCACCCATTATTCTTCCCCTGTTCACAATTTTTTGTTTTTTTTTACAATTGATACATTCCACAAACCTCTGATCAGGCAGAGCATGAAAGTGACTCCAGATCTGAGATTTCTTTCTAGTATTCCTAAACTTCTGCTTATTTACTGTAGGGGCATTAGTGGCACTACTAATAGTACTAGTTGAAGAAGTAGTAGGTGTAGTCAGTGTCACTGCCACTGGCTGATGATCATCAGCTGATATAGAGGTGCTGCGCTTGGTTTTTGTACTCTGGCAAACATCTGCTGCAACTACATTGCCATTATTATTATTACCATTGCTATTTGTCTCCTCCCCCTCCTCATCAGAAATCTGACTAGCAGTAAAAACCCTCACACCCTTCCTCAGTTACCATCTCCTTGCTAGCAGCAAATTCAACCGAGATTTGGATATCCTTGTCAGCTCCACCATCATCATCATCGTCGTCTACATCTGAATAATCACTCAGCATCCACATGCAAGACGTTATCTAGCACAGATCGTAGATCAAAGAATAAAGTGCACTGCACTTTATCTTTGTCTGCCCCTCATGTTGTTCAGGTTTTCCTCCTTTTTTTGCTGCTGACCTGAGCCTGCTGCAAGCAAACTTCATCTACAATCTCAGAAGTTTTAGGATTATAACTTTTTCCCTTCACAAATAAGTGCTGCTTCTTGCTAGGGGCAAGGGGGCTGATCTTCAAGTTCCTGGTGCTCCTGTTGCCAGATCCACCACTGCTGCTATGTGCACTTTTAATAGTGTCAATACCAGTATCAGTACTCTTGTTGTACCATGTTTTAACACCTGCCAGACAGTACCATATTTTCTTCTGAATGGCAATGCTATGATTGATTTATAGCAGTGGTAGAGTAGCTAGTTACATGCATTCTTACTTACCATTCTTGAAGGCTAGCATTGCAGGAGTAGGCAAACACAGAACAAATATCATTAGGAAATCCTGTTTTACACTAATAATGAGGTAGATTTTAAAAGCATTGCTTGTGCCAAAACGGCCACATAAGAGTGTATGTGAGACATGTGCAAGCAACGCGGATTTTCAAAAGCCACAAAGTATGCACGTCTATACCGATGTGCATGTCAAAAATAAGAAGGTGGAAAAGAAGGTGGAAAAGGTGGGGCAAACAGTTATGCACATAACTCCGTATTTTAAAACCAGAGACCATGGCGCACATCAGCTTCTTATCCGCATAAATTTACTGCTGCTCTAGATGAGGAACAAGTCTGTAGATCTTTAGGGCTTGCAAGACAGAGTTAGGGGTCTGGGTCAACTAGGGGTATGCAGGATGAAGAACCAGAGGGGTCTGGAAGACCTCAATATTAACTGGGCAAACTGATGGACTAATTAGAAAACCTGGGTTGTCCCTCATGTGAGCAAGTTTTAACATCTGCCTACAATCATGCATAAAAGCCGACAAAGTCCTGTGGAAGACACACACGCTACTTGTGCTCGAGTAACCTCTTAAAATTAGGAGCATACTTACGTGACTGGTTTATTTTAAAACATACACGTGCAAGTGCATGCACGATTTAAAATTCAAGCATATTTTTCCTTGTATGGGCGCATGCACTTTTGTTTCAAAATTAGCCTGAATGTGAGAAAGCAATCACCAATGAGCATTGCACTACAGTGAGTTCACAAAGTATAGTGTGTAACTGTGTATTGTGTAACTGTATACCGTGTAGTAAGTCTATGCTTCAGAACTGGGAGGGATAGTACAGAAAAGTGACTGAAAATTTAAACAAACAAAAGCCTAAAAGGAAAGAAAGACCCACAGGATATTCCATATGAAGAGCGCCTAATGACAATAAGCAAATAATTTAATTACACTGGGCAGGATCTTGCACACTGAGCACTGGTCAGCAAAGAAGAGCACACAGAGTGACACCACTGACTCTAAGGGCAATACGCTACACACAGACACACACTGCACATGAGTACTCACACACACACACACACACACACAAAGTAACTAAGTCATTAGTGGTTACTGGCTATTAAATGGCTAGGTTATTAAGGCTATGTGCCTGTTTGCTACTGAAGCTTGCTGATACCTCTCTCTAATTATGCATTTGCACTGGGAGATCTGCCACTCTAATGCTCTTGTTGTAGAAATCAACTGGCTGTAGTGAATGACTAATTCTGTGAATCCAATCCACTTCCAGCACTACAGTGCAAAAGAAACTGTTTGATTTATATTTTCCTCAGATTTCTGAGGTATATTGTTTTGAGGGCTTTGTGTTTGATCATTGAGATATTAGTAAAAGAGCACTAGCATTAACTCACTGAGGTCAGTAAGCCATAGTGCTCTGCACTGAATAGAGACACTAAAGGCAATACTGCCTGCTTGTAGTGGCACACACTGACTGCTAGTGCTGTACCTGCAATCATTGCAGCAAAACAGCTGCAATGATCAGCAAAAAATCACCAGCAAAACAGAGTTGCTACTGATTTCACACAACCCGAACACCCACACACCTAACCTGACACAAACCACATCTTTAAACATTGAGCTCTCTGCTGACGTCAGGAATCTAGGAGCATGGCTGGACAATCAACTTAACCTAAAAAAATTCATAAACACAACCACCAGGGACTGCTTCTTTAAACTACAGGTCCTAAAGAAACTAAAGCCACTCCTTCACTTCAATGACTTTCGCCTCGTACTTTAATCCATTATTTTTTCGAAACTTGATTACTGCAACTCAATCTTACTTGGCCTCCCCTCCAACAGCATCAAACCCCTACAGATAGTACAAAATGCCGCAGCCATTTATAAATAGTACAAACTACAGATAGTACAAAATGCCGCAGCCAGAATCCTAACTAACACGAAGAGAAGAGACCATATTACCCCCATCTTGAGCAACCTCCACTGGCTACCCATCAAACAGAGAATCCTATATAAAACATTAACCATCATTCATAAAGCAATTCATAACGTCGCACCTATATCTCTACAAACCCAACTTCGTCCACACTTATCTTCCAGACCCATCAGAAGCGCCTACAAAGGCACATTAGCTGCAGCTCCTGCCAAATCAACACTAAGAAAAAGAGCACTCTCCACTGCGGGACCACACCAATGGAATGCGCTCCCACCAGACCTTCGACTCGAATCCAATCTACTAGAGTTCAAAAAAAGGTTAAAAACCTGGCTCTTCAGGCAAGCTTTCCAATAGGCACCTCCTCCTGACTTTCAGATCCAACCATTGCAGGGTATCACCAACACCTTGCCACTTAATTTTCATACCGTAATTGCTTATTCACAATTCTAACAGTCATTATTCACCTTTATATAACCGTCTACTGCAGACCATATTCGCTACTAAAGTTCCTTGTAAAAAAGGTTAAATCTGTTAAACGCTATTGTTACACTCTATGTTATTTGTAATAATGTTCAATGGTTTATTGTTATTGTTCCATGTTCTATGTAAAAAAACCCAGGTCTAACTTCCCAGACCAGGGCAACCTCTTTCGTTACTTGTAAACCGGACTGATTTGTATTGCATACAGGAATTCCGGTATATAAAAATTTAAAATAAATAAATAAATAAATTGTATGTGTATAATGTACTTTAATGATATACAAGGAGTGCATCTAGATAGACATATTATTATAGTTTATTGTCATTAAGGTCAGTGGGCCAGTGGAAAGAGGCCAAGCTACAGACATACACAGTGACTGACAATCAATCTCACATTAAGGCCAAAGCAACCAATGAGACTTTAGACAGATTATGTGCTATATTATGTACTGTAGCTTAAGCTAAGTAAGAAGCAGAAGCACTAGCACAGACCTTCAGCTTACAAACAAGCAGGCCACAGATCAGGCACAGAGAGAGACCCCCAACCTTACAGGCAGGCACTGGGTGGCTACTGGGCTACTCTGGCTGTGGCTACACTGTCTAGTAGTAGCCCTAGCTTGATCTTCCTCCCAAGACTGATATTAAGTCCATCAACATCAATCAGTTCACCTGCTGCAGGTAACATATAAATGAAGATTTATTTGTTAGTTTTAGAAAGACATTCAAATGAACAAAAAGCTATTGTCTCCTCAATTTCCACAAAAGAAAGAAACAGTCAACTAGAACAGCCCACTGTTAGATTGCTATTGAGTCAAAAAAGGTGGGGTGAAAACACCACTTATTTGGCTGAATCAAAAACACGTGTTTCAATCACCATGTACCTCTTACAAAAATTAAACAGGAGTGGGGAAATAAAAGTAAACTAAGCATATCCCAAAATGCTAGAGCCCCTTTCCTAATATACTCAGGGGCTGGCAAATTCAAACTATGCACGTGCAGTGCATTATATGTTTTTGCTTATGCTGCTGCTGACTTCTTGACCTTTAGATTACAATATAAACTTGTTTGTTTACCCTTGTTACCAGGCACTGTAGCAGCTGGAACACCATCCCTCCACATAACCACCTTGTGACCTTGGCAACACAAACAAGTAACTAAGGAGACAGCCAATGGGAATGCAGAACCATATCTCTAGCTAACGAACTACTCCCCCAAATGACACTTTTTAACCTAAATTGTATCATTTACTGCTTCTACGCGGTATCTTTCATTACCCCACAATAACTCTAGTTATTGTACGGTACCTTCAATTACTGTGCAATAAGCTCCAACTATGTGGTAACTCCATTACTGCACAATAACACGAAACAGCAATTTTTAACAAAATTTCAGCTATTTTAATTTTGCTCTGTTGGCGTCCCAAAATGAGACAAAATAGACAATTTTGTTGTGACTGTCTATTTCGTTTTAAACAAATTCACATCCCTACTGCCTAGCCAGAAGGGATGTGCATTTGCAGGGCTGGAAAGGAGCAGAAAGTGAGAGAGAGAGTTTTTGCCCTTTTTCTGAGTTTTTAAAGTCATTTTTCTGGTGAAGTCCTCTCTCTTTCAGGGAGGCTATTTTCCCTGCCTAGGAGTCCCAGTAACCAAGATCAAGAGGGGGGTTGCTGTGACCAAGAGGTGAAGAAAGAAGATTTTTCCTGCTTTTTTGTCTATTTGCGTGTAAGAAAGTTCTTTTTTCTGCCTCCCTTTCCTACTCCAAAGCTGGAAAGCTTTAAGTACTGTTTTCAGTGAGAGTCCTTTCCTCAAGTAAGGTTTACAGCCATCTGTTTTTGAAGAGGAGTTCAAAGAAGAGAAGAGGAGTGAAGGACATCTGGTGACCCCCAAAGGAGTTTCCACCTCTGGACACAGGACACTGCAAGGTTGAATATCGGGAGCACCTTTGGACCTCAGGTACTGTGGAGAAGGATATCCATCTGCATCTATGACACCCCAACCAACTTGGGATACTTATTCCTACAACTCCATGGAGGGTAATCTTGTCTCAAGACCACTGTTCCCTCTAAGCTATGTGCATGTGCAGCCATGCACAACCATTTTCACAGTCGCTCACAGCTTTTGCTCCCTTCCACACCCCCCCCCCCCCCTGCTCAGGGTTTGGGTTGGATAAGGATAAACCATACCCCTGCCGAATCTGATCAGTGACATCACACCTCCATAAATCCTATCCTGGGTAGCAGGAGTCGCGTTTATTCAAACAACATCTCCTGCTACTGTGGGGCCAAAATTGCAGCTCTTACCAAGAGATCATCCCCACAGCAGCAGGAGATGCTGTTTGAATAAACGCAACTCCTGCTACCCAGGATAGGGTTTATGGAGGTGTGATGTCACTGATAAGTTTCGGCAAGGGTATGGTTTATCCTTATCCAACCTAAACCCTGAGCCGGGGGGAGAGCAAAAGCTTTGTGCAACTGTGAAAAACGTTGTGCCTCAACTTGGTAAGCTGCTGTGGAGCCTATATCCCACTGGCGGCCGAAAAGAGCCACTGGTGGCTGAAGTTTGGGCCCAGGCCCTGTGTGTGTGTGTTTGGCTAGGCAAGATCTTGGATGCTGGCTGCTTGTGTGTGTGTTTGTGTGGGTGGGTGGATGAGTACCTGAGGTGAGAATGAGAGGCTGGCTCTGTGTGTGTATGTGTGTGTGTGTGGGGGGGGGGGGGTGACTTCCTGTGTATGGGTGTGGATGCATTCCTGGGTGGGTGAGATCCTGTGTATGTGTGGTTGAGAAGCTGTGTGAGTGTATGTGTGAGAGAGGCTGTGTGTATGGAGGTGAGTGGGTGATAGGCTGTGTGTGTGTGGCTGGGTGAGATCCTGACTGTGTGTGTCTGGGTGAGATTCTATGGGGGGGTGTATGTGTGACTGCCTGTGATTATGTAGGGAGGAGGCTAAGAGCCTGTGGGGGGTTGTGTGTATGTGTGAGAAAGGCTGTGTGTGTAGAGGTGGGGTTTGAGAGCCTGTGTATATCTGGGAGTGGGTGACTGGGTGAAAGCCTGAGTGTGTGTGGCTGAGTGAGAATCTGTGTGTGACTGCCAGTGTGTGGGTATGGATGGAGGGTAGATGGGAAGAAGACAGGTGGAGATAGAAAAAACAGAAAAAACGTGATCCTGTAAAAGGAATTGGGAAAAGACTGAGAAAGGGAATGGGAGAAAAAAAAAGCCTGGGACCAACCAATTAGAAAAATAACTTCAGACAAAGGTAAAAATTATATATATTTTGAATTTTTAGTGATTTCCATATGTAATTTTTGGGACTGTGCATTACATATTTGTATTTTCTTCTTTCTTCAATATTCCACTGTTCAGTCTGTTTTCTTGGGCTTTCCATTTTATATTTGTTTGCATGTTTCTGTTTCTAATTTGTAGTTCCTTATTCTGTATTATGTAAGGGTCTATCTATGTTCTGCATGTGCAGCTGAGGTGCAGTATTTCTGCTGGCATGTAGTTTTTCTATAGGGCTTTATTCTGTTAACCCCAGTAGATGGTATATTAGTGTTCTAGTGCATGGTAAAATATTTGCATTGCTGCCATGTCATAGATAAGGCTACTGTTTGAGTCCTGAAAGGTGTTTGTGTTACTTTTCAAAATGTATGGCAGTGAAGGTTTTGCAGTTACTAAGATGAGTGTGTGTGTAGAAGAGGAGGAGAATCAAGTGAGTGTGCATGTGTGTGAGATTCTGGGGAGTGAATGAGAATAATGAGAGTGAGAGTGTGTGTGTGTGTGTGTGTGTGTGTTTGTGAGAATTAGCACATGGGAAAGAGCATGAGAGTGAATATACAAGTGTGTTAGTGTGTGTGTGTGTGTGTGTGTGTGTGTGTGAGAATGTGTGCATACTGCTCCAATGTTCCCTCTAAGCATTGGGTTGATGTGAACTTAAAACAGAGGCTTTTTGCATCAAAGAAAGTAGAGCTCACAGGGTAATGAAACAAAAAATGTTTGCTCACCAGCAAAACATTTTTCACACAGCAATCCAAAGGAACATTGCTCAAGACCCTGCACTGAGGGACACCTCCACAGATGTATAGAGAATTGAAATATTTACTCCCAGACCATAGATAAACCTGGATGTAACTGGAGATCATATTATTTTGCAACACATTACAGTAAACTTTTATTTGAACACCCAACCAATGAGTGTATCCCTTTCTGTCAGTGTGTAACCGCCCTGTAGAGCAATAGTAACACACAAGGAAAGGATTTCACCCATGCCCTGGGCCTTGAAGGATTTCCTTCCTCCAAAGAGATCAAAAACCTACACCCTGGGGCAAAAGAACTGGTGAAAGTAACATGGGGACTCAGCCCTGGGATTTATAGGAGTATCTGGTATGGATAACCTTACAGTAGATTATCAGATTTAATCAATAACCTTATGATACAAATTCATTACCTATAGGGAGCACATACAGTTTTATGAGGTAGTCCATCAGTTTATTAGCAGCATAAGCAAACAAGGTTTAAAACAGTATAATTATTAATTTATTTTTGGTTTTGTTGTTACAGTTCACTGAACAAGGCCATATAGAAAAAGATAATCAGAACTTATGAGCGTTAGTATTTATGCACTGTCAATCTAAATAGCCCAGCTGAAAGGTAATTAAGACAGAGCTCTCATCCTTATAACTAGTCTAGGGCAAACTCCTGCAGAAGTCAGGAAATGTCTCGATATCACACCACAGGGGCAAATCCAGCAAAGCCCCTTAAGGTGAATGACAGATAGAACTACAAGGTTTCACAGACATCTCTGTGAGGAATATGACAGGAACAGGGTAAGATTTACTAGCTTGCTAAAGTCTTTCAAGGGAATAGTTGGCAAAACAGTTGCTTCTGTGCTATGGAGCAATCTGTACTGAGTATTTATTTATTTATTTATTTTTAATTTTTATATACCGACATTCTTGTATAATATACAAATCATACCGGTTTACATTAAAACAGGAGATGCAGGAAAAAAGTTACCTTTGTCAAATACATTTAACATTAATAACAATGAAAATTGTTAACAAGGGATAACAACTATGAAAAAAGAGAAAGGTAAACAAAAGTGGAAGAAACATAGAAGTTAAAAAGAAAAAAAACGAAAAAAGGTAGCACCAAGGGTTGCAAAAAGGGGTGCACAAAGGGGAGTGCCCCTTTGTTGCGCCCCTTCAGCACGTGACGCGCGGCGCGCAATGCCAGGTGGAATGGTGCCGTCTGGGCTGGATGACATCATAAGGGGGCAGGTCTCATGCAATTCTCATGAAATTCAATCTTACTTTACAAGTCACAGTTGTAGTGATTTGCACAGTCAGTTCTGGCAGCAAAGCTCTCAAAGCCAAGCTTTTAGATAATCCTTGAGAAAAAGCTGCCGCCTGGGTTACTCAGAGTCAAACCTAATTGAATACTCAGTTCTATAGGCTCCAACATTGATCTGGATTGCATGTTGCCACCTCCTATAGACACAGGGTTGATGGGTTGCAAATGATATAATCTTGAGTCCTGATGCATAGGAATATTCCCTCATAGTTAATGAAGTTCAGAGAGTCCGTTGGTAAAACACATGTGTTAGAACAATTCACATGTTTTAACCAAGGACATGTTTCACAGTTCTTGACAAAGGTTCTCCCCTCATTTGGTAGGGGGATGATAACTCTCTGATATGGAGAAAAAAATCACAGTCTCATACAAAATTTCCAAAACCATCACTTGGCTGCAGAATCTTTGTTTGTGGTGCTTAGACTTGCATCTTTGATTCAGTCTGTGTGCAATGCAGTAGGCCTCGATTTCATAATGCACATCCTTATTTAGGGTCACTGGCCTACAGATTGTTATGGCCCCAGCAAAATTTGGCCCTTACCCTGATTTGGGGTTACACATCTATCAATGGCTCTTCCTCCTGCATGCCCTGAATATTTTAACAGGCACAAATATCCATTTGACCTCTCTTTTTGCAACAGTTGCTATTTGGAAAAAGAAAGTTTAAGATATACATCCTCCAGATCCAAATACATAGCGGATGAATCAAAATTGCAGTGGTTTGCCATGTAGTTCTTTTGTTGAGCACACATATGCACACTATGTATATGTGGTGAGCCTTCGGGCTCACTATCAAACGGACCTAGGCTCTAAGCCTTTCTGAGACAGGAGTTAGAGTTAGGCAGCAGAGGAAGGGGGTGCACCATTTTAGAACAGCATCTCCACAGAGGTTTGTGGAATGCTTAGTCCCCTGCTGGTATAAAAGCTGTTTGTAGTATAGCACAGTGTGGCAGAGATTTTTCTTGTTTGAAGTTTGGACCTACTCCATGGACTAGGCTTACCATCTGGAATCGAGGAGAGGTGGAAAACAAATCCTTTCTAGTACATTTTCTGCCTGGTTGGGCTGCCTCCCCAGTTGTTGGTTTTTGAGATTTTGACTGAGTTTTTTGGAGTTTTTGTGAGACCCCTGGTTTTTGGTCTGGGAAGGGATTATGGGGAAGTATCTTTCTGGGGTGGCCAGATTAAGGAAGACTCAGCCCCCTTCATCCTCAATCTGAGGGTGATGGCCTGATGTGGAACCTCTGCAATACATTTCCAGATTTTGGACTTTTGAGTGAAAAGTTTGTTTTTGATGAGATCTGGGAGAAAGTTCTATTGTTACCTTTTCTGCCCTGAACTGGGGAAACTGAAGAGTGTTTTGGACCCCTGCTACCTAGATCTTTCCTCCAAAAGATCCAACGTGACATCTGAAGAGAGGGAAAGAGAATTATAAGTAAGAACTTTATTAAACTGGGAGACCCCCCACCTGGAGACTTCAACCTGGGAAAAGAGGTACAAAGTGGGAGGTTGTGCAGAGGCTGAAACCATGTGTTTTGCCTGCCAGTATTTTTAGAAGGGGATTTTTCAACCCAACTAGGATCTTCCCCTTGCTATCTGGGAAGCCTTTCTTTTCCAAGCCCTAGAGACTGAGGTATTTCCCTGGCCCACTTGCATAGATAAAGAAAGCTGGAGAATTGTGATAACAAGCTGATAGTGCAAAGAACTAGTGAGTAATGTGCCACTTATTGCTTTTGAACTATTGCTATAGTAAAGTTATCTTTTGAACAATCAGCTTAAGCATCAGTGCATCACAACTCTTCCACTGAAAATGAAGAGATACCTTTCCAGAGAAACGTGGAATAGAGTCACCATGATACCTCGGGCCCTGGAGGAGTATTTCCTCCACCCTGTCATTAAGACCCTGACACTCCAGGGCCACGATATTGTGAAGGAAAAACAAGAGTGGCCCCAGGACAAGTGTACCACTACCATTCTAGGATGAAACATAGAAACATAGAAATGATGGCAGAAGACCAATAGGCCCATCCAGTCTGCCCAGCAAGCTTTCACACTTATTTTCTCATACTTATCTGGTCCTCCAACCGCTGAGTTCAGGGCCCTTATTGGTAGCTTTTTGATTCTAATTTCCTTCCACCCCCGCCATTGATGCAGAGAGCAGTGTTGGAGCTGCATCAAAGTGAAGTATAAGGCTTAATGTTTGAGGGTAGTAACCGTTGTATCGAGCAAATTACTCCGATGTATGTATACTCATACTGCTCAGATCAATGCCTTGTTAGATGTTGGCTGGATGTAAATCCTATTTCTTCATTGCCCCTGCCGTTGAAGCAGTGAGCTGCGCTGGATATGCATTCAAAGTGAAGTATCAGGCTTAATTTGTTAGGGGTAGTAACCACCGCAATAAGCAAGCTACTCCCTTGCTTATTTGTTTACCCAGACTGTGCAATTCAGTCCTTGTTGGTTGTTGTCTGAATGTAAATCATCTTATCTTCATTCCCCCTGCCGTTGAAGCAGAGATAATGTTGAAGCAGAGATTTACGCTGGATATGCATTGAAAGTGAAGTAATTGGTTTGGGATAGTAACCGCCGCAACAAGCAAGCTACTCCCACGCTTATTTGTTTACCCAGACTGTGCTACCTTGTTGGTTGTTGCCTGAATGAAATCTTCTTTTCCACATTTCCTCTGGAAACACTGAAACAAGGGCTCAAAAATTGCTCAAAAATTGGACATGCTCAAATTTATAAATGCCTGTTCCCTCAGAAATGACTGCAGATTCTCCTGGTGAAATTCTACAATAATCATCCTGTCACACCAAGTCTAATCAAATGCACTAATAGATGGATGAAAGAATTAAAGGGATCACCCTCACTTTCATGTGTCCATTAAAGGACAGAGCTAGATCCAGTCACCCTGTTGTACTTACTGTCAGTCTGTTGACCAGCACTGAGGAGCCTGGAGGCAGGATAAGCAGTGTAGAACCATTTTACTTTTAAATGTATCAACTTTCTCAGTTGGAATCTGACTAAAGGTTTTATTTTTTTTTTTTACATATAGTTATCTGTGCATGCAAGAGTGTTTGCATGTAGATTTATTTTGTAAAACCATTACCAGAAGGATGGAAACAGGCACTGAGTGATCATTCTCTGCATTTGTTTGACGGAGAGTTTGTTGGCCCAAAAGTAAGGGAAACAAAAGCTAGGGTTAAGACTATTGGGACTGTCTAACATTCTTAATATCAGAATTGGCTGGGATACCAAGAAACATTACTCTCGGCAGAAATTCAGGAAGAAATAGAGGGAAAAAAATCTGGGAGTTATCTGCAGCATTTTCTAGCTGTTTTCTGGCACCTATAGAGAGGGAAAACCCCAGCTCCAATGACAACTTCCAGTCTTACATTCTTAAATTTACAATTTATAGGAAAAAAAGAATACAAGCCAAGTCCTATTATTTTTCCCACAAAGGAAAATAAAATGTTTTCCTTTCATGGCATGCAAGAGTGTAACAGTTACAGTGCATAATAGGCTAGGCTGAACGGAGACCAAAAGGCTGTCATTTTCAGCCTTCCTTCCACTGTCCCTGGCAGTTGCCTAGTGGTGATCCGGAGGGAATGCAGAAGGAAATAATATTTGTCAATGTCAGATTTGTCTCCCAGTGGATGAATTATTTTTATGTCCTCAAACTGAAAGCCCCCTGCATCAGGATCTAAAATCTAAGCAGATCGTCCTTCCCGCTGATTTTTTGGTTCTCTAGGAACGAGTCCAACCTTGTCTTAAGCATTTCCAGAGATGCGGCCAGAACAACTTCCTTTTGAAACATTACCAGTGTCAGCATAAAAAGATTTCCATCTCTGGAGGTATTGAAGACTACATCTATCTAAGTTGAGATGGTGTCCACATCTTCTCTTCATTAGTTTAAGAACAAGGAACAGAAGATCCCCCTGCAAGATCATTGTATAGGTTTTTCATTTAGATTTTAAGTGTAAGATATTCACCTCTTCCCTCAGCCTTATGTGTTGAAGAAAAGATTGAATGGAAGTTTCTGGAAAAATTAAGTAAAAAAACAAAACAAAACAAAACCAGTGCAAAAAACCCTATAAGTCTGTTTGCTTGCACAGTTTTGAAATACTATGTCTTTTGCCCTGGGGTTTTATCTCCTGCAACCTCAAAGGAATAAAAAAAAACCTACAGAAAAAAGATTGTGCTAGTAAAAGCTTCTGCAAAAGGGTTTATGGGACTCTTTTCCAGAAGTACCAAATGTAAGAACTAGGCAAAAGTTAAAACTGCACTTTTTGTAGATGATTTTGTTAGCACAATTGCTTTTCTGAATACTTTTTTTTTTTTATCAGAAGTTGCAGGTAATTATAACTTGAGGCAATAAATGCTCTATTTCAAAACTGTGCAAGTCAGCTTAAATCTGGCCATTAGTCTGATTTGTCTCTCTTAATTATATAACTCCCATCATGTTTTAAATTCATTTTGATGTTCTTCCCTATACCTTTTCCAATTCCATGTTATTCTTTTTTTTTATAGTGGCAGGCCCAGCACTAGGAAAAGCCCTATAAAATTACAAGATCCTCAAAAATTCCCCCGCTCCCAACCAGTTTAATGCAGAGTTGAAACTAATCAGTTTAAGTGCTGCCTGGCTGTGAACGCTCATGTCTAGTTTGTTGTGCACCTTAATTCCCCAAGTTTTTTCTAAATGATAGCAGATATCGGCGAGCTAGTCAATTTGCATTCTACATGTCTGCTCTTCTGGCCTAAGTACATCACCATGCAAATGTTCCCACTGAATCTCATCTGACACCAACCCAAGCATTTCTGCAGAATGTGCCAGCGGCTTTGTAGAAGAAATCTAACATAAATAGGGTTTAAAACTTCGCACACTGGTTGCCAGCAAACATAACAGTCTTGCTCTCAGTCTCCTTTTCTAAGTCACTACCAGAAAGTGAAAACAGCAAACTTATCTAATACTTATCCTTCATATATCCACTGGTTAAGCCATACCAAATTGCATTGTTTTATCTCTGCTGGCTGGATCTCTCCCTCTAGCCAGTTTTAAACCCCTTTGGTTGTGCTAGTGGTTCATCATGGGATATTCACAATGACTATGCATTAGAGAGATTGGCATGCATTGCTGCTATTGTATACAAATCTATCTCGTGCATATTCATTGTGGATATCCTGAACATCCAATCTGTTTGTGGCACTGGAGACCTGGAGTTGCCTATCCCTGATCTAATATAATAAATTCTTTTTTTTTTTTACATAACAGGCTTACAACTTTAAACCTGATGTTAGTGCTACATTTAAATCAATACTTAATCTGTTGGAACTTGAACATTTTTGGGCAGGGGTGGTTTTATAATGAGGCAGGGTGAGGCGACCACTTCAGGTGGCAGAACTTTGAGGTGGCAAAAAATGCCCCTGCAGCGTCTGCCTCATCTCAATGCCTCATGTTACCAGAACAGCTGGCACACGTTTAAAAAAGCAGCATGAGCGTCCCAGTTCACCGCCTCGTGCTGCACAGCTTCACTGAGCATGCAGCAGGGCTGAAGCAAAGGTGCATCTGTCATGTCCTCTTGCCTTGCAGCTTAGCCCCTGCCACCACTCAGGATGTAAGCTATGGGCACAGCAGCATTATTATTTTGAAAAAGTTGGTGGGTAGCATTTCATTGGTCAGCTGCGGCTAGTTCCCCGCAGTGGCCTAATACCACTGGTGGTTGAGCAGGGAATTACTGTTGCTGTGCTGTGCTGGCATGCACAGCAGGAAGATGGGTGGGGGCATGGTGGAACGCATCCCACCACAGTCTGAAGAAAAAGGTCAAGTCCAAACACTGGTCCTCTTCAGTTTGCAGCGAGGCTGCTCCTCCTCCTTCCTGCCTGCATGGTTCCGGAAGAAAAATGTTGCCGGAACCGAGTGGGTAGGAAGGAGGAGGAGCAGCATCGGCTGCGTACTGAAGAGGAGCAACGTTTGTGGCAGGAGCACCGTGGATCCCATGTGAGAGACAGCATGTGTCAGTGAGAGTCTATGTGTTTGAGTGAGACAGCATGTGAAAGAGAGAGACAGTATGTATGTATGTATGAGAGAAAGCATGTGAGAGTGAGAGCTGTGTGTGCGTGAGACAGCATGCGAGTGTGAGAGCATGTGTGTGTGTGTGTGTATGTGTGAGAGAGACCAGCGTGTGAGAATGAGAGCCTGTGTGTGTGTTTGAGGGAAGAAGGGAAGACGACAGATGGAGAGAGAAGAAACAGAAAAAAAGACCCTGTAAAAGGAACTGGCAAAAAAAAAAAAAACCCAAGAAAGGGAAGGTGGAAAAAAAGCCTGTGACCAACCGATTAGAAAACTAAGAGCAGACAGCAAAGGTAAAAAAAAAATAAATTAATTTTTAATGAATGGCATATTTTATCTATGGGAATGTGCAAGAATAGCACTTTTTCTATGTTCATCTTGCAGTGTATGAGATCAGCATGGAGGAACTGGAATCCTGAAAACTTTTAATACTGCGGGGCCTGCACAGAGAACGCAGCAGAATGGACTTCAGTGCCAGTAGCAGCGATCAGATGGAGAGAGAAGAAACAGAAAAAAAAAGTCACTGGTAAAGGAATTGGCAAAAAAACAAAGGAAGTAAGAGCTTGTAGGTGTGGGGAGAGAGAGGGTCTTAGAGCCTGAGACAGTGTCTGAGTCTGTGAGAGAGAGAGAGAGAGGTTGTGGGTGTGTATAAAAGCATGTATGTGTGTATGTGACAGTATGTGAGAGAGAGAGAGAGGTTGTGGGTGAGTATAAAAGCATGTATGTGTGTATGTGACAGTGTATGTGAGAGAGAGGTTGTGGGTGAGTATAAAAGCATGTATATGTGTATGTGACAGTGTATGTGAGATAGAGAGAGAGGTTGTGGGTGAGTATAAAAGCATGTATGTGTGTTTGTGACAGTGTATGTGTGAGAGAGAGAGGTTGTGGGTGAGTATAAAAGCATGTATGTGTGTATGTGACAGTGTATGTGAGAGAGAGAGGTTGTGGGTGAGTATAAAAGCATGTATGTGTGTATGTGACAGTGTATGTGAGAGAGAGAGGTTGTGGGTGAGTATAAAAGCATGTATATGTGTATGTGACAGTGTATGGGAGATAGAGAGAGAGGTTGTGGGTGAGTATAAAAGCATGTATGTGTGTTTGTGACAGTGTATGTGTGAGAGAGAGAGGTTGTGGGTGAGTATAAAAGCATGTATGTGTGTATGTGACAGTGTATGTGAGATAGAGAGAGAGGTTGTGGGTGAGTATAAAAGCATGTATGTGTGTTTGTGACAGTGTATGTATGTGAGAGAGAGGTTGTGGGTGAGTATAAAAGCATGTATATGTGTATGTGACAGTGTATGTGAGATAGAGAGAGAGGTTGTGGGTGAGTATAAAAGCATGTATGTGTGTTTGTGACAGTGTATGTGTGAGAGAGAGAGGTTGTGGGTGAGTATAAAAGCATGTATGTGTGTATGTGACAGTGTATGTGAGAGAGAGAGGTTGTGGGTGAGTATAAAAGCATGTATGTGTGTATGTGACAGTGTATGTGTGAGAGAGAGGTTGTGGGTGAGTATTAAAGCATGTATGTGTGTATGTGACAGTGTATGTGAGAGAGAGGTTGTGGGTGAGTATAAAAGCATGTTTGTGTGTATGTGACAGTGTATGTGAGAGAGAGAGGTTGTGGGTGAGTATAAAAGCATGTATGTGTGTATGTGACAGTGTATGTGAGAGAGAGAGGTTGTGGGTGAGTATAAAAGCATGTATATGTGTATGTGACAGTGTATGGGAGATAGAGAGAGAGGTTGTGGGTGAGTATAAAAGCATGTATGTGTGTTTGTGACAGTGTATGTGTGAGAGAGAGAGGTTGTGGGTGAGTATAAAAGCATGTATGTGTGTATGTGACAGTGTATGTGAGAGAGAGAGGTTGTGGGTGAGTATAAAAGCATGTATGTGTGTATGTGACAGTGTATGTGAGAGAGAGAGGTTGTGGGTGAGTATTAAAGCATGTATGTGTTTATGTGATAGTGTATGTGAGAGAAGGTTGTGGGTGAGTATAAAAGCATGTATGTGTGTTTGTAACAGTGTATGTGAGAGAGAGAGGTTGTGGGTGAGTATAAAAGCATGTATGTGTGTATGTGACAGTGTATGTGAGAGAGAGAGGTTGTGGGTGAGTATAAAAGCATGTATGTGTGTATGTGACAGTGTATGTGAGAGAGAGGTTGTGGGTGAGTTTAAAAGCATGTATGTGTGTTTGTGACAGTGTATGTGAGAGAGAGAGGTTGTGGGTGAGTATAAAAGCATGTATGTGTGTATGTGACAGTGTATGTGTGAGAGAGAGAGGATAATGTTTGTGTTCCCCCCCCCCCCCAATCCTCCACAGTCTCAGGGTGACTGGAAATCTAGAGTTCCCAGGTATGGATGGGTGTTATTTGATGTGTGTGCTGGTTTGAAATATTTTATTAATGCTTGGGAAATTTTTAAAAAATGTATATGATTTTAATTAATAGAAGTTATTCTATTTATCAGTAGTTTTAAAATATTCTTTTATTAGTATGGTTTTATGTTCCTTCATTTTATTTGTTTTATGAGGAATGGTGGTTCTGTTTTTCCATTGTTACACACGGAGTCTGGCTTCTTGGGGTTTCCATTTTCATTTTTGTCTGAATAATGCTGGTTCCAATTTGTGATCCTTTATTCTGTATTTGGTGAGGGTCTGTCTCTGCTCTATGCGTGTGACCAAGATGAGAGATTCTGCCATCTTGTAGTGTCTGTGTAGGGATCTATAGCAATCAGGTTTGTTTGTAGGTGGTGTAGTGGTATTCTGGGACCCAGTGTAATATTTACACTGAGCAGGCAGTGGGGTGGGGGTGGGTGGGGGTGAAGTGCCATCTCATCCCTCGCCTCACGCAGCAGATTGCCTTGAGCCACCCCTGCTTTTGGGACCATATGTAAAACAATAACAGGTAACTTATTTGTCAGGCACCTAAGGCATAATTAGTAGGGATGTGCAGCGCGGTTGGGGGGGGGGGGGGGGGGGGGCGACGAAACGATAGGAAAGCCCACAAAATTTCATGCAGTTTTCTTATTGTTTATAGGTGGGGAGAAAGGGCACATAAAAAAAAACCCGAAACCTACCCCAACCCTTAAAATTTAATTAATTGCAACCCTCACCCTCCTGACCCCCCAAGACTTGCCCAACCCCCCCCCCCCAAGACTTACCAAATGTCCCTGGTGGTCCAGCGCAGTCCCAGGAGCGATCTCCCCCTCTCGGGCCGTCGGCTGCCACTAATCAAAATGGCGCTGATGGCCCTTTGCCCTTACCATGTGACAGGGGCTATCGGCACCATTGGTCGGCCCCTGTTACATGGGAGGAGCAATGGATGGCCTTTTGTATGGTTGTAGGTTATATTTTCACAATAACATTGTTCAGTATTAGGATTCATTTTCAGTTTGGTTTATTTGACTCCATGATTTGTTCCCTTTGCTTCAAACAAAATGTTTTGGGGTTGTTGTTTTTTTTTCCATATTTTCATGGTCATTTATTAAATTAATTTCCCATTAAAGTCAATGAGGGAAACAATGTATCCCGTCTTGGGCTGTTAATATTGGAGTTTTCTTGCTAGTTTTAAGGAAACAAGTAGGTAGGCTTGGCAGCTGAGGAACAGCACTCCGGAACAGCAAGAGTAGGGCAAAGTGGCAACACGTTTGGTATCAATAGCCCAAGGACCCGTCACAGGGGAAAACCAGAAAGCACAGTTTTCATAAACAGACCAAAGCATTATCAGAGCGGCAAAGGAGCACCAAGAGTGGCAAGAACACCACACGACACCAAAAGAGGGGCAAAGTTTACCATCAGCAGTGGCAAGAACACCCAAAAACCCAATGGAGCAATACAGCTGATGGCGTAAGGATCTGGGAGTGATGGTATCTAATGATCTTACGGTGATCCTATGCTTGGGTGCATAGGAAGACGAATGGTCGGTAGAAAAAAGAGATGATACTGCCTCTGTATAAGTCCGCGGTGAGACCTCATCTGGAACAGTGTGTACAGAGCTGGAGACCACACCTTGAAAAGGATAGAAACTGGAAGGAATCAGTCTGGTGGGGGTGGGGTTCAAGGATTGGGCTGGCAGGCCAACTAGGATGGTTGGTTTTTTTTTTGAAACCTGGATAACTTTGAAACCTAACCAGCAATATTCAAACATATCCATTAGCTGGCAATATTTAAACACATCTGATATTGAAACAAATATCTAGATAACTTTATTTGAAGATATTCAGTGGGGCATTTATCCCTTTGAATATCCTTGATAACTTATCTGGCTAATTTTAGCCAGAGAATGTATCCATTTTCTGTTTGGTTTTTTTTTTTTTGGTTTTTTTTGTATATTGACTCTTAGAGATCAATATTCAGAGAGCCGGCAAGCAGCAAATGTATCTGAATAAAACTATGCCCCTGTTACACTGTTTCATTGCTTCTGGGAATGTGAAGTGATATGCAAATTTCGGCAGGAAATTCTTGTTTTTTTTTTTGAGCAGATTGTTTCATTTTACTGTGCCAGGATCTTCTCTTTTGTGTCTGTTTGAATATATGGAGGAGACAAATCCTGCAATAATGATACCATAATGGCTGTTCCTACAGAAAGCATTTTTTTTTTTTTTGCTAAAAAATTGATATTGGAACATTGGTTAGCCGCAGATAGTCCCTCTCTTACATATTGGAGGTTAAAATTACATAAAATGGCAATTTTTGAACATTTAACAGCTTGTAGGATACCACCAAAGAATTATGCTCTCTTTATGGTCACCTGGAGCGTATATAATATATCATATCTCTAACTATAATATATCATATCTCTAACTGATGAAGCACAGAATCTCCTGTTGGCTCTCCAGTACTAGAGTCTGTCGAGGAACATCTGTCTCCATGTTGACTGAACTTGGTTAACCTGGGTCGACTTCTCCCCAACTCCTATGGGACTTCAGGCCCCGGCATCATTAGCTTATTATTTAATTTTAATTCATATCCCTGATCCAAATCTGCATGAATACAAGGGGGGGGGGGGAGAGAGGAGAAGGTTCTTAAGGAATTCTGTTCATTGTTACCTGCTGTTTTGGTCTGTTCAATTTGTTTCCTGGAAAATGATAAATAACACTTAAAACAAAAAAAATAACCAAACCCCTATGCATGAAACTTTTCATGGATACTCTCCGGGGCTTACCCAGATAAAGTTAGGGCAGCTCTTTTTCTGAGCAGACATGTGCACATCACTGTAGCTGAAGAGGGCTTAATATGTACGCTCACTGACTAAATGTTAGCCCCATCTCTGAAAGGCTTCTATTGTTGCCCCTTTGGGTCCAGATAAATTTGTGTACGGGTGAGGGAGGGGAATATTCAAACATTGGGATTTGTGTAGGAAAGTCAAAGGAAACAAAGCCTTTCAACATCGACCTCTTAAATCATCTTCCCAAAAAACACTGAGGAAGTTTCAACTGTAAGATCTTTGCCAAGGGGTAATCATTTTGAAACAACTTATCTTTCGCCCACAAGATTTATTTGAAAGCTAAAGACTGGGCAACCAAACCTCAGGGCAGCTTCAGAAGGTTTCAAACTGGATTCCACCCATCTCAAATTCAGCCACAGGAAGGACAGAATGAGCACACATCCAGGTTTTGTAATACAAGCTGTAATTATTCCAATTTTACCAAATTGAAACAAAAATTCCAAATGAGGTACAAAGCTGTTTGATTCATTGTATAAAATACATACTGTTTCTCTGTTGCTTTCTGACACTGCTAAGTGTTTCCAGATCTACCGCTGCAGTCACTACAACTTTATCTTGAAAATAATTCAGTACTCAAATACAAGCACAAGGCTCTTGCCTCTTGCGGTGCTGAAATCTACGGTTTGCAAACAGCTGGATTCAATATAATCAAAGCCATCTAATATTATGAATATGTATTGGACACTATCAATTAGGTTTATTCACAGAAGGAACCAGATAAATCACTGGATATGTTCACAAATGAAAATCCATTTGCTCAGTTGTACTCATTCAGAAAAGCCAGCCATGAAGAAAATAACAATCACATTTAAAAATATCAGAAAAGATAAAGTTCTGTTTTGTTAAAAAAAACCTTTTATCTTATGCATGTAATCAAAAAACAGGAGACATTTGACAATTAAACTTTAATTTCTGCATACAGCTCAGAAATTCTCCATTTTTGGGGGGAGTTTCCTGATAACGGGACAGGTTTCCAAACCTGTCCTGTTGACCCTCACCACCAGTTGGGCTTTTAGGAGAACCACAATGAATATCCATAAGATCAATGTGCCTATACTGGGCCTCCTACTTCCATCCTCTGGCCTTATTGGTAGCCATTCCTCCATGGAGAGAGGTGGGGGTTCAAGCTGGGGGAATCTTTAGACAAGACAGATACTGGTTACAGTTGATTTGTTGTGGGTAAGTATTCTATGCCACTGGGTACCCATGGGAAGTACCTCTGTGGTTCATGTCACTGAAGTTCATGGTAACCAAGTTGCTGATAGCAATTTTTTGAGGTGGAATTGCCTCCAGAGAATTTGACAGACCAGAGGACACCAGAGGAAGGCACCAAAGTTATGTCACTTTGGGGGATGCTGCCATTTTTAAAGTTCTGGTCCTGGGGTGGAAGGAAATGGATTTCCCTTCTGCCCTTTGGGATTTGAGAAGGACCCAGAAAAGGGGTAACTGGGGCCTGGGGTGGGAGATCCCAGGCACTGACACATTTGAATGGCAGGCCCCGGCCCCATGTTATATTATGGCGGGGGGGGGGGGGGGTGAGTGCTGCAGGAGGCGCTTTTTCTTAAAATCTGATTGTTTTATTTGTTTTGGAGAATTTTGTTATTTTTTTTTTTGGGGGGGGAGGGGTTCGACAAACAAACAAAAGTGAAAACAAAAAACATTAAACAAACCTTCCCCACCCCCAATAATACTTAAAAATGTTTTTTTTGAGGCTGCACATCCCTAAAAAATGTTAAGACTTACCAACACAGTGGTCACAGCTCCTCAGCACCAACACCTACCACAATTTCCCATTCCATGCAAACCTACTACTCTCACCACTGTCACCTACCACCTTTTCTTACCTTCCTATCCCTTTCTAACAGAATGTGCCACACACTGGAGCAAACCCCTAACATTCACATAACTTCATCAATTCCCATAGTTATCTGTAATGCCAAATATTCCCCACACCACACATTTAATACATGGAGACATTACAACTCCTATACATTTCTCCTTTACCCACTAAGATTACCCCTAGACCAGATGCCCTCCGGGCACAACTCTCCATGTGGGATCAAGGTTCTGCTCCTAAATACCAACAGGTAAACCTCCTGCATGATCTGCATGTAGATGACCCTGCTGATGTTTTCTGCCTCAGTGAAACATGGTCTTAAAACCAAATCTGACCCCAAGTTTATACCTTTGTCCACACCTCACAAAAAAAGAGAAAAGATGGACTAGCTATTATCTTTCAGTCCTCTCTGGTCCTAACCTCCCTACCTACACAGGGACCTGATGGAATAGAAAACCTTCTTCCTCATAGCCGACCCACACCCCAAATGGGGGCTCTGGTTAATATACCGCTCTCCTTAAGACTCCATGTCAACTCTGTATTACCTTCTGCCACTTAATTCTACAGATCACCTTGGAATGCCCTGGGATCCTTTTCTTGGGTGACTTCAACATTCACATCATGAACCACACCTGAACCTCCCACAAGAATTTTTAGCCTCCCTGGAAGCTCTCAATCGTCTCCAAATAATCACAAAGCCAACCCACAAAGCAGTTCACACACTTGACCTCATTATACCCCCCCCCCCCTCTGCATTTCCTGAAGGAGCATACAATAGAAAATGTATAGATCATTGAAGTCTCTTGGACTGACCATCACTTAATATACTTTGACAAACACCCACTCACACTCCAGGAATCCAAACCAGGGAAAACCACAAAATTGGTCTGCCAAACATCTTGCCTCATCCCCTAGTCACTTCTATGCACCCTTCAAAGTTCATTGGGAAAGCCCCTTTCCCCGCTCCAGCACTATGTCCAACTTAATGGACAGCTGGAACTTGGTCTTGAAATTGGTCACAGATAAGATTGCCATATGGAAAACCATCACCATCAAAAACCCTAAACCACCCTTTGGTTTATGTCACAGCTAAAAGAATTAAAAAGAACCACCAGATAGCTGAAAAGGTAATGGCGGAAATCAAAGACCCAACCCAACAGGAATGAATGAAGATGGCACCAGACTGCTTACCACAAGGCCATTACTGAAGCAGAGAGCCAATTACACTATGTAACGACTGTTGCTGCCCGACGTCTCCACTCCACCCTCCTTACCTCTCTGGCGACTCCTCCCGCGGTTGATGGATGTCTGGCTGCCGCGGCGTCTGCCTGCCGTCCTCTCGGTCCGGCTTGGGTGCTGCATCCTGGCATGTTGTTCAGCTGCCATAGGGCGCATGCACCGTGCTACCCTGCTTCTTATTCTTTCTTTGGCGCGATCCTCAGGGGCATCCCCCTGTGATGACGTCAGGCATCCCAGATACAAAAGCCTACTCTATTTGCTAGCTAATCGAGTTAGCAAGGTGATGGGACTCCTTACGGATGGGATTCGTTCTCCATACCTAGCTACTCTGCCTCTCCTTAATTGGACTTACTATCGGGGTACCTGCTCCTCGGGGACCTCTCTCTTTTCTTTCAGGTCGCTGTCTGAAACCGGTACTCCTTGAGGGCCCATGTTCCCGGACTCACTGCCTGAGCTCACTTCTGCTTGGAAGAAACCGCTGCCTACACCATCAGTGAGTTACCATCTATATCTCTCAGAGCTGTTCCCTGGAACCAGGTACTTGCTCCTCGAGGGCCTGCCTCTATTCCAGCTTCTGTGTTACCTTCCAGGAGAAACTGCTGTGTGAGTAATCAACCAATGAGGCTCTATACAAGAACCCTGAGTATGCTCCACTGTACTCACTATCTCAGTTTCTCTCCACTAAAGCACAGCTATTGAGGGATCGCTGTTCCAGTGTCCTGAGGGACTACAAGCCCAGCTGGGCTTCATCTCTACTCACTACTGCCACCTCTGGTGGCTTCTCAACTCTGTTTAATAAAAGATAATTCTGTGTTGTGTGTCCTAAAGCTGAGCCTGACCTGTGGCCCCTCACGGGACTTCCCCCTGTGGGCATGGTCATCTGCCACAGCGTCCAAGGGTCCACCCAAAACCTTACAAACAATAACACACTAAAACCATCTCTCATACAGAAAACTCTCCCAAAGAGTTTTTCCATACTATCAAACTCCTGTACTCCTCTCACTTCCTACCCCCTCTCTCATAAATTACTTTCACTGCAACAAAATAGCCACATTCTTCAATGATAAAATCATGTGCGTTCAGTCAGACATTGACAGATCTTCTGAGTAAATCCCACCAGTAACCAGAACAGTCTGCCACCTGCTACTGGAAGAAGAGGTCAGTGCCCTGTTCTCCTCCCTTAAGCCATCCTGGTTGCTCATATAAGCCAAAACATACTTAATAACCTGCATCCAGACTATCATCAACTCATTGCTAGCTAAAGCTCACTTACCACCTGCCTTGAAGAAAGCGATGGTAAGACCTATGCTAAAGAAACACAGCCTTGACCCAATGACCTCAACAACTATCATCCAGTCTCAGACCTCCTTTATTTATTTATTTATTTATCTATTTATTTATTTATTTAAGAAATGTATACATTGCATGAGCCCAAATTCCCAGCAGTGTGCAATATAAACATGCATAATACAAAATAGCAAGAAACAAACAAGGACTAAAAAATACATGGGTCTCTTTCAGCTACCACATTTTAAGTCATATAACACCTACAAGGATCTGAGTCAGTAAATAAGAAACTCAAGTGAAATCTGCTTAAATATCAGTCTAGGTCAGTGGTTCCCAAACTTTTACTGGGGACCCCAGCCAGTCAAGTTTTCAGGATATCTGCAATGAATATGCATGTGAAATATTTGCATGCGATAGAGGCAGTGCGTGCAAATCTGTCTCATGACAGTTTTGAGAATCACTGACCTAATAAGCTTCTTTAAACAGGAATGCTTTCAATTTATTTCAGACTATTTGAGTGCACTCATTGCATCTGATGTCATCAGGGATGAAGTTCCTTAGCTGAGGACCTGCAACAGTAAAGGCTCTTGTACATGTTTCTTTGCATCAACTAAGCAAGCTCATTGAGAAAGCAATGTTACTGCATTTTTCCTACTATCTGCTTGCCACAAATGCCCTGAATGCTTACCAGTCTGGCTTCTGGCCACATCACAGTACTGAACTCACACTAGTAAGGTTTGGCTCTGTCTCGATCATGGACAACTTGCTTAATTAATGCTCCTTGACCTATTTGGGGTGTTTGACATGATTAACCACAACATCCTCATCACTTGTCTGGCTTACCTAAGCCTAAAAGCTCTGGCATTAGTCTGGTTCACTTTTTACTTTAGTGTAGAGAGATCCCTTGGATCCTTACCAGGAACCAGTGTAAAAGTAAACCACTTATTGTTCTGGGGGGAAACATACAAACATAAGATTTGTCATACTGAGTCAGACCAAAAGTCTATCAAGCCCAGTTTCTTGTTTCCAACAGTAGCCAATCCAGGTCACAAGTATTTGGCAGGATCCCAAGGGGTAGATAGATTCCATTCTGCTTATCTCAGGGATAAGCAATGGATTTCTGCAACTCCACCTTAATAATGGTTTATGGACTTTTCCTCCAGAAACTTATCCAACCTTTTCTAAACACAGTTATAATAACAGCTTTCACCATATCCTCTGGCAACAAATTCCAGGGCTTAATTACGCATTGGAAAAATTATATTTTCTATTATTTTTAAATCTATCACCAAGTAACTTTATTGTGTGTCCCCTAGTCTTTGTACTCTTTGAAAGAATAAACTGATTCCCATTTACTGTTTCTACTCTACTCGTTTTATAGACCTCTGTGATACCTCCCCTCAGTCATCTGTTCTCCAAGCTGACGAGTCCTAACCTCTTTAGCCTTTCCTCACAAGGGAATCGTTCCATCCCTTTTATCATTTTGGTTGCCCTTCTCTGTACCTTTTCTAATTCTGCCATATCATTTTTGAAATGTGGTGGCAAGAACTGCACTTAGTACTCAAGATGAGGTTGCACCATGAAGCAATATAAAAACATTATTATAATCTCTGATTTATTCTCCATTCCTTTCCTAATAAATCCTAGCATTCTATTTGCTTTCTGTCTACTGCTGCACACTGAGATAAGATTTCAATGTATTATCAACGATGATGCCGAGATCCTTTTCCTGAATGGTGACGCCCCTATTTAGAACCTTGTATTGTGTAGTTATAATTTGGGTTACTCTTCCCTAAGTGCATCACGTCTCACTTGTCCACAATAAATTTTATTTGCCATTTGTTTGCCCAGATTCCCAGTTTTGATAAGTCCTTTTGCAATTTCTCACAATCCTCTTTGATTTAACAATTTTGAATAATTTTGTGTCATTGGCAAATCTGAACACCTCACTCATTCCCATTTCCAGATCATTTATAAATATGTTAAAAAGCAGTGGTCTCAGAACAGATCCCTGGGGCACTCCACTATTCACCTTTCTCCACTGAGAAAATTTTCCATTTAGGCCTACTCTCTGTTTTCTATCTTTTAACCAGTTCCCATTCCATAATTGGACACTGCCCCCTATCCCATGACTTTTTAATTTCCCAAGAAGTCTCTCATGAGAGTCATTGTCAAATGCTTTCTGGAAATCCCGGTAGACTGTATCATCTGGCTCACCATTATACACATGTTTATTTATGCACCCCAAAAAATGGTAAGGCAAGACTTCCCTTGGCTAAATCCATGTTGGCTTTTTCCCATTAAACTATGCCTATCTATATTCAGTAATTTTGTTCTTTATGATAGTTTCTACCATTTTGCCTGGCACAGATGTCAGACTTACTGGTCAATAGTTTTCTGGATCACCCCCTCAATCCCTTTATAAAAATTGGCATTGCATTGCCAACTCTCCAGTCTTCAGATACCAAAGACAATTTTAATGATAGTTTACAAATTACCAATAGCAGGCCCTCAATTTCATTTTTCATTTCTTTCTGCATTCTCGGATGTACAGCACCTGGACCAGGTGATTTGCTACTCTTTAGTTTGTCAATTTATCCTATTACATCTTCCAGGTACACTGAGATTTTTTTCAGTTTCTCTGAATCACCTTGAATATCACTTCTGGTAAGAAGAATATCTCTCTTACATCTTTCTCAGTGAAGACCGAAGCAACAAATTAATTTAGTCTCTCTGCTATGGCTTTGCCAACCCTAAGTGCTGTTTTTACCCCTTGATCATCTAATGGTCAAACTGACTCCCTTGCAGGGTTTTTTACTTTGAATGTACCTGACAAATGTTTAATTATGAGTTTTTGCTTCCATAGCAAGCTCCTTTTGCCTTCCTTGCTAGTGCTTTTGCCTTTTCCTGCTGTCTTCATTTGGATCCCTTTTCTATTTCTTTAAAGATGTTTTTAGCTGTTATAGCATCTCTCACCTCACCTTTTAAACATGCCAATAGTCTATTAGCCTTCCTTCTGTCTTTTCTAATGCAGGGAATACATCTGGTCTGGGCTCCAAGATTTTAAACATCACATATGCCTGAAGTAAACTCTTATTTATTTATTTGAAATATTTATTATCCGTCCTTCCATCATTCAGGGCGGAGTACAGTAAAAACATGCACAAGTATCAATCACAAACAAACATAAAAATCATAAAACAAAATAGGTTATGTGATGTTAAATGCCAGCTTAAAACCTTTGCAGCTGTTCCTTTCAGTTTGTTTCCTAACCATTTTCCTCATTATATCATAGTCACCCTTTTGATAGCGAAATGCTATTGCAGTAAACTTCTTTAATGTCCTTCCTCCAGTTATTAAGTCAAATTTGATCATGTTGTGATCACTATTGCCAAGAAGCTTGAACACTGTTACCTCTTGCAGCAAATCTTGTGCTTCACTAAGAACTAGGTCTAAAATAAATAACTTCTTTTCTTGTTGGTTCTTGTACCAGCTGCTGCTCCATGAAGCCGTCAAGGAACTTTACCTCTCTAGCAGGTCCATATTTTACATTCACCCAGTCAATACTGGAGTAATTGAAATCTCCCATTATTACTGTGCTGCTGATTTTATCTTCCCTAATTTATTTTAGCATTTCATTGTCTGTTTGTTCACTTTGGGCAGGTAGACATTAATACACCCCCACTGCTATTTTATTCTCTTCTTCACCTGGAATTTCTATCCATAAAGATTCAAAATTGCATTTTGTTTCCTGTTTGGCTGTATGCCCTCTGTAACGTACTGCACCATCCCTCTACCAATTTGATCTATTCTAACATTTCAATATAATTTGTACCCTGGTATCACAGTGTCCCATTTTTTATCCTCCTCCCACCAGGTCTCTGAGATGCCAAATATATATATCTCTTCATTCAGTGTATTAACAACCTGCTTATCAGTTGACAGGGATAATTCGTAATCTTTCTGCTCTGTCTGCTCTTAAAGGCGTCTGGGCCACTTTAGCATTTATTGCAACCTCTTTACCGGGATGCTCTAACTTTCCTGTTCTGTTAGTGTCCTTCAAGGTTACATCATTACAAACCATGTGCTTCTAAGTGACTGTCAGCTTTCCCCATCATCGTATTTATTTAGATTTAGATTTATTTTTTTTAAGTTGCGCTATCTCCTGTTTAAAGATTTAGTGACAGCAGCCTGGTTCCACTCTGGTTAAGGTGGAGCCTTTCAGATGACACACGGTTTGCTCCGCTGGAGACCAGCTGGTTTCTTGGCAGGGGCACACCTTGGAGGCAAAGCATCTGGGTCTGGAACAGGGCAAGACCAGGTCTGGAACAGGAACAGGATGTAAGAGAGTAGCTGAGGGCCCAGGGCTGGAATAAGAACCAGGAAACAACAGAGCAGCTGAAACCCAGGGCTAGAGCGAGAAACCAAGAAGCAGGAGACTGGAGATTGAATTGTGATGCAAGAAGATTTTATAGATCAGAAAGCTGGAAGAAGAATACCCTGGAAGAAATGCAGGGACAGGGTACAATGGCAGGAACAGAATACTAGGCTAGAGCAAAGCTAGGAAATCAGCGTTGAAAGAGGCAGGGCAGATGCCAAGTGGGCTGTTAGACCAGCAAAGGGTGTGGCAAGCTGGGCTTCCTTAAATACAGCTTCCTATTAAGGCCACACCTAATGCTGGTCCAATTGGAAGACAGCAGGGGCATTTCTGACTTCCCTATTAAATAAGGCAAATTTACCACCGTTCCCCAGAAGCCCATTGACCCACACAGCCTTGCAGCAGGTTCATACCTTAGAAGTCCCAGGATAATGGGTTCAAATCCCATCAAGCCTGACAGAGGAAGGAAAAGTAAGTATATACAGTACTTAAGTAAATATGGTAAAGGAAAAGTACCCCTGGTGAGTGGGGGAAGAGGGCAGAGACAGAGAGAAGAAAAGTAAAAATGAGAAAATCATTCAGACACAATATGTAACATATTTTTTGAAAATACTTAAAAATTGAAAGATTTTCTATATGACTGTCATATTTATGCATATTCAGGACAATTTTCAAAACCCCTTGCAAAATATTCACTGACCTACAAGCCGAGTTTCAAAGGGAAATGCCTCATGGCAGATGTAAAGTACAGGTAGAGATTGTGAGATGAAATTCCAGCGCATGCTCTATATAGCCCCTGTCCTGGTCAGCTCTTGGATACAGGGACACACGGAGACCATACAAAGCCCCATGACCTCCTGGGGTTTCCACACAGATGGTGGGGAGAGGAAGTTCAGTCCTTTCAAGGTCCTTAGGGATTTCTTCATTCACACAGGGGCTATTCCTGATTACCAGTACTGTCACACTACAAAAATATCACTCCACACTCCCAGGCTTTTGTTCAGACATATTTCTTTACTGTAACTAATGATAGGGTGAAACAAATTCCAAAGAAATTCTGGCATACCTCAGAACAATGCACCAACCATGCAACATGTCCACAGTACAAAAATACATCTCAGTCTCTTCTCACACTCCCTCTCAAACAGGTAGGCTCTTAGGGGCAGTTAACTTTTCATCCTGGGCCTTCCCAGTTTCTGTAGGATGTTGCAGACATTTTTCTCCTCTCTGTTCCTATTTCTCTTCCTGAGGTCTCTGTCTGATTTGAGTTTGTTCTGCTCCTCTGGTACCATCCAGTACACTCATCCCTCAGCTTCCAGGGAATCCCATTCTCCTTGGGGATCCTCAGAATCTACTGCTCTTCAAGAATACTTCAAGCTTCCACACACTGGTGTCCCAGGATTTCCATTTTCCTGTAGTCCTTCCTTTCAGATGTGGCCTGGCCAACCTCTTCCTAGGTCCCAACCACCTCCTTTGAGTAGGATCACTTCTTCTCTCCTGAACCTTCTCTATGAAGAGATGGGCCCACAGCACCACTCTATGAAGAGATAGCCACCAACCCCACAAAAACCTCAGATCTTGGAATCCATCTTTGTAGGCTTCGCAGACTCCAATCCCCTACTATCTTATGAAGATTTTCGCTCAGTGCTCCGAGCATTAGTGATAACAGGCTTGTACTATTGCAGTTTTTTGTTGGTTGGGTTTCCTGCAAAGCAACTATGAGAATTATAGCTAGTCCAAAATTCAGCCACAAGATTACTAACTGGAGTTAGCCATACCAATCACATAACCTTAGTTTTGAAATCTCTTTATGGGCTACCTATTAGGGATGTGCAGACAAAAAGTTTATGTTGATAAGTCCATAAGTTGAAGGTGAGGGTCAATTTCAGTCAATATGGACATATGGAGAATTCCATAAGTTGAGGCTATGTCCATACGTTCACCGGTTCCCTAAATAAAAATTTAAACCCCCCACCCTCCTTAATCCCCCCCCAAGACTTACCAAAACTCCCTGGTGGTCCAGCGGGGAGTCAGGAAGCCATTCCTGTATTCCTTTGCGAGGAGCACGTGACATCGGCGTCACGTCGGAGTGACGCGGACATCACGTGATTCACCGCGCCTCTGCTCCGGGACCCCCGTTGGACCCAAGCAGAACTTTTGCCCCCAAGCTGGCCAAAAGTTCCGGTTGGGTCCAACGGGGGTCCCGGAGCGGAGGCGCGGTGAATCACGTGATGTCCGCGTCACTCCGACGTGACGCCGACGTCACGTACTCCTCACAAAGGAATACAGGAATGGCTTCCTGACTCCCCGCTGGACCACCAGGGAGTTTTGGTAAGTCTTGGGGGGGTCGGGAGGGTGGGGGGTTTAAGTGTTTATTTAGGTTCGACGTATTCAACATAGCTATGTTGAATAAGTTGGAAATCGCGATCGTTGCGCCTCATCACTTTTTTAAGTTAAAAAAAAAAAAGTTGCGTTTTACATATGCGTTCAAAACGAATGCACACCCCTACTACCTATTAGTTGGCGGATCAAGTTCAAAATCATTAGATTGATCCATAAGTTGAGGTACAATAAAAATGTACCTTGAATCAATGAAGTACTTAAGATCTATACCCCAGCACGGCCTTTAAGATCAGCATGCAGATCATTGCTTGAGGTTCTCTCATTCAGACTGGTATATCTGGATGAGGCCTATGAACAAGCTTTTTTAGTAGTAAGCCCAGTACTATGGAATATTCTTCCAGGTGCCCTTAGTAGTTCTATATTTCCAGTCTCATTCAGAAAAGCTGTAAAAATCCTTTATTATAAGGAAACATTTGAAGAAATAGATTGAGGGCTCAGGAATGGGTACAGATTAGGTAGTGAGCTTTTTTTATTTTAAGAATTGTAAGTGATTTTTTTCTCGATTTTTAGAGGTTTTACTTTATTTATGTTTTTAGTTTTGTTATATTTGTTTAAATGTTTTATTACGTATGTTTTTTGTAATCTGCTATGAATTTTTAGATATAAGTGGAATAGAATTTTTCAAAATAAATAAATAAATAAATAAAATAAGAAGGCATAGGATAAGCCTGGAGGATCCCTAGATGTGAAGAAGCAAGGAGAAAGCCAGAGATCAGCTGGGGTCAATGGTATTGCACTAGGAATGAAATGTGGCAAACAAGATGAGCCCTACTGTCCTGATCTGTCATCATATTCTATTTTTCTGTTTCCATATTATGTGATCTTAGGCTTTACTCTCACATCCTTGCATCTAAGAATCCTCTCTGTTTCTCCCATTCTTTCCAGAATGCTGTCACTGTTGTGCCCTCTGCTAAGGATGAGCTTTCATTTTGTAATCATTAAAACCATTTAACACATATTAAATTGTGTTAGAGCATCCTAAATGGGTTTTAACATGCTGCAAAAACATTTAACATTCGTTTAAACTATATGACACAAAAGAAAAAGAAAAACTAAATTAAATGACACAAATGAAAAATTTTCAGCTGAACATTTGTAGCCTCAATCACCGCCGGTGAGAGGCTATTTCAGGCATCCACTGCTTTTTCCATGTCAACACATTTCATAGGGGGGTAGGCTTTGGGTAGACACTCTTAGTTCAGATATTCAGAGAGATAGCTGTGTTAGTCTGGTGCAGCAAAAATGACATGAAGCAGGTGGCACCTTATAGACTAACCATATTATTGAGGCATGAACTTTTGAAGACAGAGTCCACTTCGTCAGATGCATCTGATGAAATGGACTCTATCCTCAAAAGATCCTGCCCAATAAATATGTTGGTCTATAAGGTACCACCGGCCTTATGTCACTCGTAGTCCTGTCCCTCCACCCTCCACACATTCATGCAACTCCAAATAAAACTATGGGATTCACTGACTTTGAATCCAACCATCTTGTTTATTACCTGGCACAATTAAACTCAGCAAATGCAGGTTCCAAACATGAGGTAGTTGAATACATTTAAAGGATTTCCAAAACTGCCAACACATCAGTAGACAATATTACTGTCTGAAGCAATTTATTCAGTCTCACAGCAGACAATGCTGCTTACATTTTAAATAATTAACAGTGGAACTGATATAACCCCATGGTACTCTCTCTCTGAGAATCTGCCCAAGAGTTGGCAGGAGAAGGACCAGAAAAATAACTGGCATTATCCTCTTTGGAGTTCTGGGTTTCTCTACAGGGAGTTGGGTTCTCCTAGAGCAGCATGCTGAAAGAGCTGATGTTGGTCTCGGACCTTCATGGAGTGACCTCACTCAGAATGGAGCAAGTCCCTTTATAGCAGCCAAAATTACTAAAACTTGCCACTAGAGGCCACAGGAGTTCTATGCTCTTAGTAACCATGGGTTATACTGTCCCACCCTAAAACCCAACGTCCCCACAAGGTACATAGACATTACTACATGTTGATGATAAGCACTATTAATGTTTTCAGCTGCAAACCCCCGGAAGCAGTATCATATTAACTTCTCTAACCATCCATTACCCAATCAACTTTACCTCAAGGATAACTTTTGTAATGGACCCTACAGTCATGTTACCATTAAACCCTAGGTTTTCCTGTATTCAAAAAGTGTAGTATATAGTAGATTAGAGAAAGGGGAGGTACCATTCAGATGCAGCTGTCCCCCCGGTGAGTTAACAAAAGGAGCTCTCTCATGAGAACTCTGGAGGCAGTGCAGGCAGTTGAGTTGGGAGGTAGCTCTGGATATTTTTCCTTCCTTTGTTGTTTGGGCCTACCCTTGGACTCAGCTACCATCTGCTTGCAGTTCCCGGGCAAGGTGAAAGGAGCATCCCTTTCAGTCCACTAACTTACTTTGTAAGAAACCTGGGAGACTCCTGGGTATTGCTCGAGGTGAGGAAATGGGGAACCCTCTCTCTGGGGGGCCCAGGATAAGGAAGACCAGCCCCACTGTGACTTTCCCAGGAAGCAGAGGAATGGTGGTGACCTGTTGCAGTGCCATCTGGTGTTAAGATCAGGTTTTTGGGGGAAGATACATTTTGGTTAGAAAATCTAGGAGGAAGAGTTTTTGCTGCCCCTTCTTCCTGCACTGTCAGAGGAACATTGAGAGCTGCATGTTCCAAGGGATCCCTTTCTAACTAGGGATTTGAGAAGGAAACAAAGGGAGTGAGAGCGAGATGGATGGAGGAAAACTGTGGGTAAAACCAAATTTAAGTTACATCTGAGGAACCCCCAGTTGGAGTATTTGCCCCTGAGAGAGAGAGATATTTGGGATTCTGTGCAGAGACAGTGTAATAGATTTTTGGCTAGCTGGAAGGGAGTTTTGTGTCCCATCAAAGATGCCATTATCCACCTGGGGACCTCATTAATTCAATCCCTGCATGGTGAGTGTTTCCCTTGCCCTGGACCCTGATAAAGAGATCCTTGCACAGATATATGTACAGAAAAAGAACTGTAACAGTCACCTGTGGAAAACAAAGGATTTAAGTTGAATTGTGCCATATTTACATCTGATTATCCATCAGTAAAGGTTTTTGATTTTGGACACTAAACCCAAAGTCTCCTGTGTATTCTTTTTGGCACCTACAGCATCAACAGAGCTGGGAAAAGTGAGCCTCTCCCTGGGAATACAAATAGAATCACCCCTTTCACACTGGGCCCGGAAAGAAAATCTTTCCCCCCATCTACAAAGAATCCAGCCCTGGAAGTAAGAGAGACAGTGAGAGAGTTAGTCAGTGAGGGGTTCCAGCCCAAACAGACTTAAAAACCTTTATGGCCCCATCTGTGTCCAGTGTACACCCGGGGATGGGGTTACACTTCTGTGTTAGAAGATACCCCCATGGTAGCAGCTAACTAACTGTTGCGCTGGAGGTGGACCCTTGGCCTGGTGCAGGGTTGCACCTGCCACCAGGAGGCGGAGAACAGGAGGAGACAGAGGCTAGCTGGAGCTTCGCCAATAGCAACCTAGGGTTTCCACAGGTTGAACTCTTGGGTACCCAGGCCTTAGGTGGGCCTTAGGTGGGCCTTAGGTGGGCCTCGCAGTGTCTCCCAGAGAGGAAGTGCAGGGGAGTGCCCACCATGAACAAGGGTGTGTGGTCAATGTTCAAGCAAGCAGGTTCAGGAATCACAGGAGGCCAGAAGAGAGTGTCCAAGTGGATAGCGAGGATCAAGGCCAGAGTATCTGTCCAGAATGGTCAGCCGAAGCAGGGGTCAGTACCTGTAGTCAGTCCAGGAATAGTCAGGTCAGGCAAAGGTCAAGTTCCAGGCAGTGGTCAGACATAGTCAGTGGACAGGCAGAGGTCAGATCCAGACAGCAGTCAGACGAGGTCGGGAGCAAGCAAAGGTCAGTACCATGAGATCAGTCCGAAGGGTACTACCAGGAATGGAGAGACGCTGGAACAGGAGACACCGGAACAGGCAAACTAGAGGGTACGACCCAATTGCCAAGGCGAGGGACAGGAAGCAGTTGGCCCTTTAAAGGGCTGCAGGTCGGCTGCGCGTGCGTCTAGGGACGGGGCCGAAGACGCCAACGATGCGGAGCCCCTACGGGAGCTCCGCTGTGAGGCCTGTACGGGAGACTGCGAGCAGGGGAGCCGGGGACGCCGTGAACTGGCTACGGCTGCAGAGGAGGAGAGCCCAGAGCTTGTGGATGGGAGAGCGAGGTGAGCAAGGCTGGCCGCGGAGCGGACGCAGCCGGGACACGCAACACTAACCCTGTCCATCCAATCTACATAAGCAGATATCACTATACCTAGAAGATATATATGCAAGACAAGAAAACAACATTGATATTGAAGTGCTGTATTACCCACTCACACAGCTGTGACCCACCCTTAACCACAACTATGTGAAGGAATACTCTCAGCACAGCTGTTACCCGACTTAACCACAGACTAGTGCAGAGGAAACAACTAATAGGTAGTATGGGTGTGCATTCGTTTTGAACGCATATGTAAAACGCAACTTTTTTTTTTTTTTAACTTAAAAAAGTGATGAGGCGCAACGATCGCGATTTCCAACTTATTCAACATAGCTATGTTGAATACGTCGAACCTAAATAAACACAAACCCCCCACCCTCCCGACCCCCCCCCTAAGACTTACCAAAACTCCCTGGTGGAGGACTATTTTTAAGAAAATGAAAAAATTCAACATAAAATATCTTTTAAAATAAAAATACAAGAAGGTGAATGATTGAGAAGACCGGTTGGTGCCTGGTTAAAGTCACACAACGTCAGGCTTGCTGACACCTTCTATAGCTATCACTGAGAAATTGATTCGGTCCCACCTTGATATTTGACAGAAAAATAGAGTCCCCAGGTGATCAGAGTGCCATTTGAATGGGCAGAATACCCCTTCCAGTTGGCCAGGATACTAAGCTACTGCACAGAGAGTTAAAAATCTCTCTTTCCCCAGGGTCTTAGAGAATCACTGGATAGGTGTCCTCTTGAATAGTAGGCTTTGCCTTTACTCACTGTTAGATGATTTAGTCCTAGGGGAATTCCGCCCCCAAATTTTAAAATTCTGCGCACAAAAAACTTAAAAATTTGCACACAAAATTCTGCATACTTTATACTGTTCAAAATAATACAATTTACCTGACTGTTTTTAAGTTATTACATTTTAAATTAATACAGAAAAGGTTATTACTTACTTAAAGATGCAGAATTTCCCTAGAAATTCACTTTAAGAGTGTCCCTTCCACCTGCTTTCCTTACTCCCCTGGCTACTTTGCCCTCTCAGGCCCCATGTCCTCCATCTGCCAGTATCTCTCTCCTCCACCTCTAGACTCAACCCCTTCCACTAAATCGCCACTTCCAGAGTTTGACCCCGTTCTCAGTACTGCCCATCACACAGACTCCCTCTGTCCTCTCTCTCTCTCACACACATGCTCCCTCTCTCTAGTGCACATACACACACCGTCATACAGACTCCCTCACTCTCTCTCACACACACACATCCACTCATACAGAGTTCCTTTCTCTCGCACACACATCCCCTCATACATGCTTCCTCACTCTTGCATACACACCCACACAAGCTCACTTTCTTGCACAAACACCTTCACACAGGCTACCTATGTCTCTCTCTCACGCACCCCTTCACACAGGCTCTGTCTCACTCATACACAATCCCTTCACACAGGCTAGCACCCTTTCATACACACGATCTCTTTCTCACACACACCAGCTCCCAATCTCTTACATACATACACACTCCTTCACAATCTCCTCATTATAGGCTCACTCTCTCTGGCACCCACACTCAAGCACCTCCCCTGCTCTCTCTCTCTCTGCCCCCTCTCTCTGACACCCCTCCTCTCTCTGACACCCCCTCCGTTTCTCACACACACACACACACACCCCCCTCTCTACACACACTCACTCTCACCAGGGCCTTCATCTTTGCCGTAAGTGGAGCGTGTCCCACGGCATTCAGGGGCCTTCATCTTCACCACAAACAGTGTGCGCTCCGTTCACAGCATGTCGAGGTCCCTTCTGCCATTTTCTGCGTAGAATTTGGCAGTTCTGTGCAGGGGAGAATTCTGCACAAATTCTGCATTCCACAGTAGCGCAGAATTCCCCCAGAACTAATGATTTGAACCTTCTTTATTTTTATGCAGTTCTTTTTTTTTTAATTCCTGATGGGAAGGATTGCTTGGGGCAGGATTATCAATGCCAGCGGGCATTGACTGTGCCTGGTGGAATGTTTCTGCCACTTCCAAGACTCTCTCCAGGGTGAGCCCGGTGTGTCGGTCGATCCAGTTCTACATGGACCTGTGCAGACTGTGTAGGAACTGCTCCAGGAGTATTTGATGAGCCAATTCCAATCCCAACCTCTCCTCTGGCTAGAGCCACTTCCACCCGGCATCTTTCAAATGATGAAATAGGTTTCTAAGGTTCTCCACAGGCTGTAGGGCTGCCTGTTGGAAGTGCTGTTGGTAGTATTCTGCGGACTAACCAGCTCTCTGTAGTATAGCAACCTTGATGGCCTCATAGGAAGCCTTCTCATCTGGACTGGCGGCCTGGAATGCTGCTTGACTCCTGCTGGTGATTAAATTAGCCAAATAATTTGTCAGTCTCCAGCCAGACTGACAGGTGGATGATCCATTTAAAGTTCTTTAGAAAGACCTCTGAGTCCTCTCCTCCCTTCATCTTAAACAGGACATGTGAAAGTGAAGGTGCCTGAGGTATTCTAGACACAGCCGATTGCAGGGCCTCAGCTAACTGAGTTAAGACTGCACCTTTTTGCATTAATTGGTCTTGTAGCCACTGCTGTTATCTATTTGTGTTTGTTCTTATAGCCTGGATTGGGCTATAAGAACAGCTGTTGCTGTCATATGGCCAGGACCTAGATTACCTGCTCCATTTTATCTCCCTTTGGGGCCAGCTCCCAAATGGATAACTCACACAAGGCGGACAAAACATGAAACACCTGCTGGCTTGTCCAGCCCTAACTTACTACTTGACCCCTGACTACCCAGGTGGGAATTGCCCCCTTGGCCCACTGTAGTAGAAATTGAAGTCAGAAGGCCCCAGGAAAGAAAACTCTGCAAGCAGTTTTTTTTTCTGGGAGGCTGTGGGTTTTACTTGTGCTTCCGGCTTATGCAAAAAAAAAAAAAAAAAATCCTACTTCTAACATTACATATAGGGGCGGATTTTAAGAGCCCTGCTCGCGTAAATCCGCCCGGATTTATGCGAGCAGGGCCCTGCGCGCCGGTGCGCCTATGTTCAATAGGCCTACCGGCGCGCGCAGAGCCCCGGGACTCGCGTAAGTCCCGGGGTTTTCCGAGGGGGGCGTGTCGGGGGCGGGGCCGAGCGGCACGCCGTTTTCGGGGCGGGACGCGGTGTTTCGGGGGCGGGCCCGGGGGCGTGGTTTCGGCCCGGGGCGGTCCGGGGGCGTGGCCGCGCCCTCCGGAACCACCCCCGGGTTGCGTCTAGGTTCGCCAGCGGCCCGCTGGCGCGCGGGGATTTACTTCTCCCTCTGGGAGGCGTAAATCCCCCAACAAAGGTAGGGGGGGGGTTTAGACAGGGCCGGGGGGGTGGGTTAGGTAGAGGAAGGGAGGGGAAGGTGAGGGGAGGGAGTTAGCAAATTCCCTCCGAGGCCCCCGGAGCGGCCTTGGAGGGAACGGAGGTAGGCTGCGCGGCTTGGTGCGCGCAGGCTACACGAAATCGGTAGCCTTGCGTGCGCCGATCCAGGATTTTAGCGGCTACGCGCGTATCTACTAAAATCCCGCGTACTTTTGTTGGCGCCTGGAGCGCCAACAAAAGTACGCCAATGCGCCGTTTTTGAAAATCTACCCCATAGTGTATTTGGGTCTGCTACGGCCTCAAGAATAACTCAGGAATACAATAAGGCTGGACCAACTTAATTCTGGTGCAATTATTTATTTATAGTGCTTCAAGGATACAGAAACCAAAACAGTAGCTCACCTTTCATCAGGCACAACTATCAGGTAAACTTACTCTGGGTGTTTCGTGAAGTCCTACCAGCGACTTGGGGCCTCCTCAAGCTTTCTAGGTCTGTGTTCTGCCTTAAGGAGGCCTGGGTTAAAACCCTGAGCTGGGCTTCTAAAGGTAGAATGAGGGAGTTGTTGGTACACTCCATCACACCCCCTCCCATCCTACTTCTAATACAGTCATGCCCACTCTTCTCCTAGATCTTTAGTCTATTCAACCTGGGCAAAAAGCCACACTTTTAATGACTTCCTGAACTTCAAGAAGTTCTGTTTTTACCGTCAGAGCAGAGCTTTTGGGAAATCATGATTTCACTTACATTTTGTGTTTCATAGAAATTAGTCTGGGACAGCTGAAAAACAATTGGTGGAGTTTTGATCTGCCAAAACCTTTGTCCCCGCTTTCCTTTCCTTGAATTGATTTTCTCACATTTGGGGAGATGAGAGAAACCAGGCATAATTTTATTTTTACACTCTCGTGCTTTTCAGCTATTAGCATTTCAGAGTGTGTACAGTCTCCACCCTAGCTCTGCTAGATCTCAGGACCATGCCTCCAGGGATTATTACCATATGGTGAGACACAGATCATTTCAATGCAATTCAAATAAGCACCGTTTTTTTTTTCTCTCTCTTTATGGTACCATCGCATTTGGCAACAATTCACCAGAGGCCAAATCTCAGCCCTCAAAGGAATGAGATGCCCACTATAATCCCCTTAACAGGACATTGAGTTAGGAATCCAGTCAGTGATCTGCACATACAGAGCAGACGTAGGAGCATGCCCTCAAATGGAAAAACCCAAATGTCGTGCCTGGTGAGAAACAGACCAGAACTATTAAGAAAATAATGTTGCCAAAATTCTGAAACTCTTGATTTTGTTGTTCTGAGAGAAATGGATCGTATTAATCCCCTTTCCTAACATTTAAAAAAAAAAAATGTTCTCATTTCCCTTTCTTCCCCCCCTTCCCAGGTGGATATTATTCATTTATGTTGTGTTACAGCTATCTGGCCTCTGAATTAATTTATGTAGACTTCTACTTGCAAAGATATGATTCAACTGTAACAGTTTCAGTCAGAGTGCCCTGGGATCCGACTCCTTAGGAACTAAGGCCTGGACTACTGCCATGAAAAATCAGCTATTAAAAAACATAAGGGCAAACTGCACATCCTCTTAGTCATGTCCCCCATGCATGCATAAGGGATGGAACCAGCTGCTTTTCTCATGGTGAGTAAAGGCTACTTGGGAAAATCTGATTTCCTGTTTTTGACTGTTGCATAGCCTGTCAGTTTAGGTTAGGCCAGCAGCCCAAAATCAGTTATTGGAGCTTCTTATTCACTTAGAATAGTCTCTTAAAAATTATTATTTAGAGGTAATGATTCAAACCTGAGAAACATGTAGTGCAATCTAAATTAGTCACATTCACTAACACACGTGACTTTTAAATGTAGCACTTTTGGGCCTGGCATAGCTCTCGAAAGCTAGTCACAGAGGTATTGAGCTAATCCGATAAAAAAGACATCACCTACAACTTGTTTGTTGATCATTATTTCTGCACTTTTGAACAAAAGTCCCAGTGAACAGAATACCATACGAAATGCCATGCTGGGTCAGACCTAGGTGCATCGAGCCCAGCATCCTATCTCTAGCAGTGGCCAGTTCAGGTTGTAAGTATCCGGCATATCCCATAAAGTAGACCTAGTTCCTGTGACTTACTCCCAGGAATAGTAATAGCTTTCCTTACTCTATCTGGCTAATAACGAGTTATGGACTTTTCCTCCAGGGACTTGCTCAAACCTCTTGTGAACCCTGCTATATTAGTCTCCTTCACCTCATCCACTGTCAAAAGCTTCCACAGCTTAATTGTGCACCCATTGAAGAAAATACTTCCTGCAATTTGTTTCAAATCTGTCGCTTGCTAGTTTCACAGAGTGTCCCCTTGTAATGTTTTTTTTGAAAGGGTAAAACTGTCCTTTCTTTACCCACTTATGAATTTTTAAACTTCTATCATGTCCCTTCTCAGCAGTCTCTCTTCCAAGCTAAAGTACCCTAACCTGTGTAGGCTCTCACAGAGGCAGTTCTATCATGAGGCAGGGCGAGGCAGAAAAATTTGAGGTGGCAGAAAGTGCTTGCTTAATGAAAGTCAGAAGGGGTTCCCTCACCTCACTGACAAGATAAAAGGAAGACCCACATGACAGCAATGCACTTGATGAGGTGTGGGAGTGGGTTCCCACTCACCACCAACAGGAAGAAGGCCCTATGCGAAGCTGGTGAATAAAAATGATGTACTGCTGGGGTTCCCACTCCCTGCCAGCAAGAAGACCAGCATGGCTGCTCCTGAGTGTCGGTGGGAGGAAGAAAAAGAGAGGAGAGGAGAGGGGAGGAAAGCCAGGGGGATGTGAATGAGGAATTAAGAAAGGAGATAAGTGATGGAGAGAAAAGGAGATGGGAAGAAAGAAGTGCGAATGAGAGGGAAGGCAATGGGTTAGGGGGTGGTCAGTCAAAAAGGAGGGATATAGTAAAAGGGAGTGAGTGACAAAGAGGGAATAGAAGGGGTATGAGTGAGTGAGAGTGGAGGGAAGAAAAGGGGAATGGTGATTCAAAAAGAAAGTGAGGGGAGAAAGGATGAGTCAAAAGGGAAGGAAAGCAAGGGGTGTGAGTGAGGAGGTAAGGGAAGAAGAGTAATTGAGAGGGAAGGAAAGATGTGAAGAAAGGAGACTGAATGAGAAGGAAGGACATGAATAGAAAGGTAAGGGGAGAGTGAGAGGAGGGGGTGAGTCAAAAAGGAGGGAAAGGAAGAGGAATGAGTGACAAGAAACAAAAGGGATGTGAATGAGAGGGAAGGAGAGGGGAGAAGGCGTGTGAATGTATGAGAGGAGGAAGGGGTGAATGAGAGCAAGAATGTGAGAGAGAGTGCAAGTGTGTGAGCATATGTTTGTGTGAGAGAGCAAGCATATTTGCATAAGAGAGTGAGCATGTGTGAGAGAGAACAGTTTGTGCATCACTCCCCCCCCCCACCCCCCACCACCACTAATCCATGAAAATCTCAGTGTGACTAGAAATCAAAAGTTCCCAGGTATGGAGAACAAGAACATTTTTTTTTATCTGTATCAGTATTGGATGTTACTTGATGTGTCTGCTGCTCTGAAATATTTAATTGTTATTTGGGAATTTTGAAAAAAATGTATGAGTTTATCTGTATTATTCAATTTATCAGTTGCTTTAAAATTTCTTTTTATTAGTATGGTTTATTATTATGATTGATTTTTTAAATTTCTTGATTTTATGTTATGAGGAATGTTTGCTTCTGTTTTTTCATTGTTCCAATACATACAGAGTCTAGTTTATGGTTTCCAGTTCAGTTGTTGACTGCATGTTTATGTTTATTATTATTTTCTCTTTATTCTCTGTTTGATGTGTTACGCGTGCCGCCTGCGGTAGCCCCGCGGCACGGCCCTCTCACCTTCTTAGATGGATTCCAGGGCTTGGCTCCTCTTCTCTGGTGGCGGTGGGCCACTAGCTCTGACCTCGGGTTCCCTCCAGTGCCTCCGGTCCTGCCATGGTACCCAGTGTTGCCAGCCCAGATGTCCCTGCTCATTAAGCCTCTCCTCATGGCCCACGGAGAGTCACCGCCATCAGCGCTGCGCCCCTTCCTAGGCGCGCGTGCATGCGCCCATCACTAGTTCTTTAAAGGGCCCGCTGCGGGAACCTGGCCACGGACCTGGAAGCTGACACCAGACTCTTCAGTGTATTTAAGCTCAGGCCTCACTCCATAGCGTTGCCTTTGCAACAGGTCTCCTCATATTCCAATAACTCATTGCTGATTCCAGAATTGTGTCTTCATGTGTTCCTGTTTCCTGTGGTTCCCGGTTCCTGTTCTCCTTGTTCCTGTTCGTCTATGTGTTGGACTAACTCTTGGATTTGACCATTGCTATGCCTGACTATTCTTCAGCTTCTCTCCAACCCCGGACCTCCGCTATGCCTGACTACTCTTCAGCTTCTCTCCAGCCCCAGACATTTTGCTACGCCTGCCTTCTCTGTGCCCTGACCATTGCTTTGATTTACTACGCCTGCCTTTTCCATGCCCTGACCATTGCTTTGATTGACTACGCTGTCTTCTCTGTGCCCTGACCCTTGCTTTGGACGACTACGCTATAGACTCTTCTGTGTCCAGAATTGTACATTACTTGCCACAACTTCCACTTGCCGCCGGCTCTGATCCTCGCCTGTCAGTGACGCCTCTCCTTGCCTATTCTCTGGAAGTGGACTTTCAAGGCTTAGGCCTTCCTTTGCTCGAACCCCTCCAGCTACTTCTTGTTTCTTTGGTGCCCGAGTTCCAGTACCGAATCCTGTCCAGCATAGGACTATGCCATCTACCGGCTGCTGTCTCTGGGCTGAACCATCTTCCATCCCTAGCTAACTCTGAGGCCCACCTAAGTCCTGCTGGCCCCGGCACCCAAAGGCTCAACCCGAGGGGAATGAGGGCTGGTATAGGTGAAGCTCCAGCAGCCTCTAGCTGCTGATGGTGGGGACCCGTAGGTACTTGCCTACAGGTTGTGTCAACCCCACCTCAGCCCAAGGGTCCACCTCCGACGCAACATGATGGGGGGGGGGGGGGGGTTCTATCTATGTTCTTCATTTTTAACTAAGGTGAGGTATTCTGCTAGTCTGTGGTTTCTGTATAGAGCTCTAGAGCAGTTTAACTTGTTCTGTTTTCCTAACAGGAGGTTTATTGGTATTTTAGGGCCTGGTGTAATATTTGCAGCATTACCTTTTTATAGATAGGCTTGTTACTCTTTGAGTGCTGGCAGTGAGATCTGTTTTGGTATGGGAATTATAATTGTAATTCAATTTGCTTATGGCTTAGCTAGCACCCAACATGCATTACAATAGGCCTAATGCCATATGAATTCCAAGTGAATTCTTTTGCTGGGTTTTCTGGCTGGTACCTCAGCAGTGCATGTAAATATAATATACATTTTGGGGCTGATATTTAAAAGCCATTTAGACAGATAACTGAAAATGTATCCATCTAAATGGCTTAGCCGCTATCTTAAATGACTTATCCAGCTAGAATTTAGCTGGATAGGTTGGGGTGTTCCCGAGATGGGAGGTAGGTGGAAGGTGTTCCAATGTTAAGTTCTATCTTAGGAATTACCACCTAGGAAAGAGATCTAGGCATCATAGAGGATAATACATTGAAATCATTGGCCCAGTGAGCTGTGGCAATCAAAAAAGCAAATAGAATGTTAGGAATTATTAAGAAGGGAATGGAAAATAAAGCAGAGAATGTCATAATGACTCTGTATTGATCCATGGTGAGACCATATCTTGAATACTGTGTGCAGTTCTGGTCACTGCATCTAAAAAAGGATTTAGTTGCACTGGAGAAAGTGCAGAGGAGGGTGACCAAAATGATAAGAGGCATGGAACGGCTGCCCTATGAGGAAAAGATAAAGAAGTTAGGGCTGTTCAGTTTGGAGAAGAGACGGCTGAGAGGGGATATGCTAGAAGTCTACAAAATCATGAAAGGACTTGAACAAATTAATGTAAATCGGTTATTTACTCTCTCGGATTCATAAATATCTTGTTCTTATGAATCAGAATGGTCTCCGTTAATTTTGAAATGGTTACAATACATAGATGATGTACTGCTCATATGGTTAGGTACAGACATACAGTTTTTTTGTTTCATTGATTGGCTCAATCAATGTAATCCTAACCTTCAATTTAATTTTTATATTCATAATAAACAAGTTGACTTTCTGGACATCACTCTCATATATCAGGATGGAGGTTTTAGTACTACCTTATTCCGTAAACCTACGGATAAAAATACTCTCTTAGCATTTGATAGTTTTCATCCATATCATTTGAAAAACAATATACCTACTGGCCAATTCCTCAGACTCAGGCGGCTGTGTTCATCCACATCGGAATATATTACACAAGCACCCCAAATGATGTTATGCTTTCAGCAAAGAGGGTATCCCTATAAGACACTGAAGAGAGCCTTTAAACAGGCTCTATACGCTAACAGAGACCTTCTATTTCTCCCACAATCTGGTCATCAGGAATCGGCAGTGAACTGCATTTTACCCTTTTCTACTCAAAGCAAAATCATCTCAGGGATGATACGTAAGCATTGGACAGCATTATCTTTAAATAAATTTTTCAATGCAGAATTAAGATTTACTTACTGGAGGGGCAGAAACCTGAAGGACATACTAGTACATTCAGCAAATAATCCTAATAGTCCAAGATATGAAGGATGGCACAGGCCATGTGGTCACTGTTCCGTCTGTATACACTGTAGAATAGTGCACTGCATATATCCTGCACATATGTAGTTATAGCACTATGAAGCACTGATCACTGAACTTGCCAGAGAATCATCCAGCACAGATGACATCATTCCTGGAAGGATGGAACTAAGTTTGTTATTCTAACTGATAAGAAGAGGCCTGTGGCCTATAGTAAGAGCAAGCTAAAGTACACATGTTAACATATATCGATTGGCTATTAAAGGTAAAGGGTGTGGATTATGCAGATGACTGATAATAGCAGACCCCAGACCCTTTATAAGCTGATGCACATGTTAAGATCTCTGAGCAGATTTTAAACAGACCTTGTACACCTTTGCTTGTACTAAATTCTTTCTGTATTTTTCTGCTCCTAGAGGAATTATCCGCCTTCCTCTATATAATTATCTGTATTAATAAACCCCTTTCTTTATTACCGTCTGAAGCTGGTATTTATTCTGTAATTAGACACAGGGTTCGCCCCTCTTTTAACATCTGGAGGCACCGCCTGGGATTCACAGGAAAGGATTCGCGCCCTTTCCTGTGTCTCACAGGCTATAGCAGTGCGGAAACTGCTTAAGGCTTTTGACTAATTAACCAGTTCCACTTAGGGTGACCTGGGGTCATTAGCGTACTTTAGTACTGGCAAGATCGTGAAGTGAGTCCGGTGGCTGCCACGGAGGTCACGATTAAACTCTCCATCCTTCGGATCCAAGACGTTGGTCCCAGGGGGGAGTCCATTGGTTCATTGGGTATGTATGGGATTTAATTTTAATTTTTTTTAAGAAAAAGTGATTGATTTGATTAATGTTTCAGTTATCTATGTCTTCTCTTTTATTTTTTACTATAGTTTGTTAGTCTGCAAGACCTAGTTTAACTTGTAGTTCGTGCTTCTTTTGAATGACATTCCTTACTGTCTGTGGAATCTGCTTTCGAGTACTTTTTTTTTTCCAGCTATGTGTGTGTTACCAACGAGCCAATTTAGCAGGTTTTGTTCTGTATTCTTTCAATCTTTCAGACTTTCAATTCATATCAGGATATTTAGTTTCAATTGAGCTGTAATTCCTCTAACCTTTATCTGTTCTCAGATTTTATGTTTCCCCAGGTCAATAGTCGTTGGACCATTTGAAGATTACATTTTCTTCTTTTTCTCAGTTTTTCATTGTTTTTCATTTTTCAACTGATTGTTTTTTTGCTTTTTCTTTTGTTTTTATTCTAGATCGATCTAGACATTTTCTCAGTACTTTTTCACGCTTTTTTTTTGGCCTACCTTTATTTTTGATCAGGGGTTTGAGCTCATCAGAAGTAAACCATGTGTTTCTTGTTTGTCTTCTGTGTCCTGATGAATGAGTGACGTTGTATGTCAAAGTTTAATGTTCTTTGTGATGTGATGTCTGTGGTGAACTCTTTTCCCTAATTAATCTGAATTTGTTTTGCCCTTATGGTAACTTCTGATCAAGTAACCTACCTACTGTCGAACTGCACGGCTCTGTCTCCTGTCCCTGAAGTGCACTAAGCTGAATGACCTGTTTTCCCCCATCTGCATCATTGAATTCAAAGATTATCCTGACTTGGACTGTGAACTGTTTTCAAAGACTGCCATCATACATCATATTCATTGTTTTTGTCTTGCTCAGATGCTGTTTGGACCTATTTGCAAATTGCCATTATTTGGACAGAATTAATGCTGGTTTTTCTAAATTTTGTAGTATCTTCTCTTGTCTAACCCCAACCTCTTATATCTTTATATGATTATGTAATATGCTTTTCTTCACCCATTACCCTTGTCTATGAAAGCTGCCTTGATTACATTACCCACATACTATATCCCACTGATTGCTCTCTTAGAACGAGATATGCCCCAGTATGGTCAAATGTTTTCTTGAATCCCTTATCCCTGGACAATGTTTTATCCACTATTGGGCCTACAGATGCTTTGTCACATGACTGCACTTGCCTGATGTTTCAACAGCCCTTTTTCTTTGCCTTCTTTTCTTTGTTACTATCAGTTTGCTTTTGTATTTTCAGTTTGGTATTCACTTTTTGCATTAACATGTTTATCCTTCTTTGTGCATTATACCTTTGGAATGGCATACTCCCTGTATGCACCACTGACCCGAATTGTAATGCTTGCATCACAGTAACTATAGATGGTACGACTAAAACTTCTACTCTGCTATACAAATTCCCTTATGATTGTGAAGGGACAGTTACATACCGTTCTCATAATTCCACACAATACAGTGTATGTGCATACAACCATTACCTGTTTTGACCCTACTGAAGTCCCTGCCCAACAATGGATACAAGTCCATAAATGAGACACTCCTCAAGATCTAGTTATGACATTTGCCCTTTGACTCCCTAACGAAAGGTCGGTTTCCCTCATTTTTAAGTATATTCCCTACCCGCATTCTGGGATTTGACCTATAGATGTGGTAATGATTTGGCTTGGCCATACACACCCTTATCCTTTAACTATCAGGTTTTTCTCTGGATCTCCCCTTTTCTTATGTGCATATATATTTCTGCTACATCAGAGTATGTTACATTCATGCTGTTCTATTTGCTGTAAGCTATTTCTAGCATTTTCCCACTCGTCTTACTGGTGGTACCTCTGCATCTCTTTGACTTATTCTTTCTTCTGCAGCCTGTACCTATAGTAATTACTTTGCTGGCTTTTTATATTCCAATATCCTATTCCCTTTATACTCTGATTTCTCTGTAACCTTTTTGAACATTTCTTCCTGTAACACTTCCTCTCAGATTTTACCTGGAGTTTGTTTACACCCTCTCACAAATATTTCCTGGTAGTTTTATGACCTTTGTGCTTATTCTGAGATTGATCTCCTTATAGAAATTTACCCATTCTAACTGAGGCTTCCTCTCACAAGGATATGCAACTGTACCTACTCCTACCTATGACCAGAACATGCCTTATGTTTTTGTTGTTTTTCCTTCTCCTCCTTGTCCATTCCAATGGACTACCTCTTCATGTTTTCTCTGTACCTTTTGAGAATGATATCTAACTGCTCTGATAGGTTATCCCTCTTGATTGCTATATTTGTGACCCCCATGTGCAAAAGCACCGATCCCATCTCATGTAAAGCGCAGTGGACATTGGCCCATTCCATTGTTGCAACAAAGTGCATCCATAGACCTTACACAGTATTACACACTATAGCTATAGGCAATTCTTCTTGTTTATCTCAATCTTTTCTCAACTATACCATGTAAGCTCAAATGGTAAATTCTTATTGGCTCAATATTGTAACCTATTAGGATGGCTCCTGGGGTTATGGAACTCCAATTTATATGTTGAATCGTATTATAAGATTGCAAGCTGTTGTTGAAATAATTACTAATGAAACTGCTAAAGCACTGAGAATATTAGCCACTCAGCAAAAGGGTTTTTGGAATGCTATTTATCAGACTCATCTAGCATTAGATTATATACTAGCTGTAGAAAGAGGATTATGTGGTAAATTTAACCTCAGTAACTGTTGTCTTCAAATAGACGACAAGGGTGAAGTGATTGAGGAAATCACTCGGAACATGATGTCTATAGCACATGTACCGGTGCAAACCTGAAAGGACTTGATGTCAGTGATCCATTTGGATCCCTTGGCTCATGGTTTTCTAGTTTAGGTTCAGGATTCAAAATTCTAATTGGCTCCATGTGTACAATTGCCTTACTTGGGCTAGTTGTTTGTCTCTGCTTACCATGCCTCTGTATCTGCCTACGAAGATGCCGTGATCAAGTTTCTGCAATGCTGGTAACATAGACTAGCACTCGGATCATGCTTAATCAAGCTGAAACCTTGAACCTGATGCTTTTGGATTCTCATGCTGACACTGCATCATTCCCCACCACCTGTAATGACTATCTGTGAAAAATGAGCATATCGGTACGAAGACGGGTAATGTCTCTCGCCAGTAAGGAGTAGCCTTAACTAGGCTGGGCAGCCTAAGACATGGCGATATGCGACTCAGATAGGTATGAAGGGTTCTTAGCCAATCACCCTTCACAGGGGGATATGTAGAATAGTGCACTGCATATATCCTGCACATATGTAGTTATAGCACTATGAAGCACTGATCACTGAACTTGCCAGAGAATCATCCAGCACAGATGACATCATTCCTGGAAGGATGGAACTAAGTTTGTTATTCTAACTGATAAGAAGAGGCCTGTGGCCTATAGTAAGAGCAAGCTAAAGTACACATGTTAACATATATCGATTGGCTATTAAAGGTAAAGGGTGTGGATTATGCAGATGACTGATAATAGCAGACCCCAGACCCTTTATAAGCTGATGCACATGTTAAGATCTCTGAGCAGATTTTAAACAGACCTTGTACACCTTTGCTTGTACTAAATTCTTTCTGTATTTTTCTGCTCCTAGAGGAATTATCCGCCTTCCTCTATATAATTATCTGTATTAATAAACCCCTTTCTTTATTACCGTCTGAAGCTGGTATTTATTCTGTAATTAGACACAGGGTTCGCCCCTCTTTTAACAACACACTTCTAGCATCACTCAATTCACGCATCCTCACACTAATAAAACATATTTCCTAAGTGGTACCTCTGACTGTGACATGAGTGGAGTAGTGTACGTCATCATCTGTCCCTGTAAATTACTGTATGTGGGCAAGACACAACGGAGTATCAAAAAGCGTATTATTGAACATAGATCGAGTATTCATATCAAAAAGGAAAATGCTCCATTAGTCATGCATTGGCTAGACAAGTCCCACACTACGGCTGATCTATACTTTTTTGTATTAGATGTTGTTACACCATCAGCGAGAGGGGGGGATTTTCCCCTGTTCCTCTTGCGCCAAGAACAAAGATGGATCTTTCGTCTTAACACAGTAACCCCATATGGCCTCAACAGTGAACTTGAATGGCACCACTTTCTTTAATTGATCTAACTTTAAGTCATGTATTCTGTGGGTTTTACTTCGGGTTGTTGTTGTTATTATTATCCATGCAATATAGTGAGGTTAAAACGTCCATGAAGTCAGTGGGTATTTCCCTGCAGTCTCCATTTAAGGTCATTGACGTCAGCACGTCAAATTGACGCTTACTGAGTGACAGAGCAGGTGAACAAGTGATTTTTGCGCCCAAAGTAGCGTTTATAAACTTCTAGTGAAGCTGATGCGATTGCGCTCCTACTAAATATTTTGACAGACTGACACAGGTATGTTACCACTATTAGGTTGAATTAAGTTGTAAAGTAGTAGTGCATCTGCATGGCTATAGTCTGTTCGGTACTAATATTATTCCTGACTTCTATGTATTTGTGTGCTTTTACAGATCATTGTTAAAACTGATTCCCCACCGAAGCAGCCGGGTGGCGAAACACGGGATCGTGTTGGGGGTACTGTATTAAGGATTGTATCTGAATTAAGGAGTTGCCATAATAAAATTTCATATGTGAATGTTCAAAACCCTACCAGGAACTTAATCTTTTCTTGCACTTGTGTGGATACTATTAATTAGAGTGCAAGTTGTGCTCCAGTGTGACGTGTGATAAAGTAATGCAGGTTTTAATGCTGGAAATAACTACACCTTTTTTCAGTGTGCAATGCCTGCTGTGTGTTCCCAGCCAAAAAGATTTTTATCGCAAATGCCATTTTGGGAGGGGATTGGAGGGGAGGGGAGGGGAGGGTGAGAGAGAGAGAGAGAGATTGAGAGTCTCTGTGGAGGCTCACTTATAAATAAACTTTTTATACCATTGTAAGAGGGGACATTATGAACTCAGAGTGAGGTTTGTGGAGTAGGGTGGGTTGTGTTTTTTTTTTTGGGGGGGGGGGGGAGTTTTACTTGCACAGTCATACATACAACAGCACAGATACCATCACTGAAGAATTAATGTGATTTGAAGTGATGAAAGGTAAAAGAAGAGTAGATTTGTACCATATTCTCTCTACCTAACGTGAATCACTCTCTACCTTACTGCAATCAAGCTAGTTAAAGAAAAATGGTACAAATCTACTCTTCTTTTACCTTTCATCACTTCAAATCACATTAAGTTTTCACTGATGGCAACTGTGCTGTTTGTATGTATGACAGTGCATGTAAAACTGTTCCCCAAAACCCATCCACCCCACAAACTTCACCCTGAGTTACTGGTGCCCCCTCTTACAGTGGTATAAACAGATAACTTTTTTATGACCCTCTACAGATGTTCTCTCTCTCTCTCTCTCACCCTCATGAGCAGCCTGAACCTCAGTAGATTACTCAGTGTGCACAATGTGAAAATAACATGCAGTATCAGGAAAATTAGCCTAACCATGCCCCCTTTTTATTGCAGGTGCTATTTTTGCTATATTTAAAGCAAAATGATGAATCTAGGTCTTAGATGGTAATTGTTGTTCTGTGAATTCCACCGGTTTGTATTTATGAACCAGAACTGTCTGCCAGAGATGAAAGAAGTGAGGACTTAGCTGCTGATGAGGTGAGGAGTATCAAGGGGAATGACCAGGATGAGGATAACAAGCTTGCCAAATCCAAATGCAATCAAGTGATTATATATGCTTTTAATGGGGTAGGCGCACTCTATGAATAGAACAGATGGAAGATGATAGTTCATATATAGAGCTACAAAGCAAGCCAAAGGGCCAAAGTCAGAAAGATAAAGTTGAGCAAAAGAAACAAGACCTGTTGCGGTCTCGGCCGCCACGAGGGCGTCCGAGCCCTTACCTTCCCTTCAGGTCCCGGGTCTGGGCCGCGGTCCGCGGGCTCGGAGCTCGTGCGGGCAGCATGGGCCTAGTTCCTCCTCGTGGGAGACGCCGCCGGCCATCGCGGGGGACTCCTCCCCTTCGGGGGAACGCGCGCGCGCGACGGGAGGGTTTTTCTGCTGTCAGCACCCGGATGTGCTGACACGCCCCCCGTGATGTCAGACGCCGGGTAGGGATTTAAACCGGGACCCGGGGCTTTTCGAATTGCCTTGCAACGAGGTTCCTTCTCTGAAGTACTAGTTGCCTTGCTGCTACCCGGTTCCTGATTCCTGTTGCCTGCACTCTGATTCCAGCTTGTCTTCTGCCTGCCTTGATCCCGGTTCGTGACTCCGATTCCAGTTTGTCTTCTGCCTGCCTTGATCCCGGTTCGTGACTCCGATTCCAGCTTGTCTTCTGCCTGCCTTGACCCCGGTTCGTGACTCCGATTCCAGCTTGTCTTCTGCCTGCCTTGACCCCGGTTCGTGACTCCGATTCCAGCTTGTCTTCTGCCTGCCTTGACTCCGGTTCGTACTCCGATTCCTGCTTGCCTGCCATCTGCCTTGACTCCGGTTCGTACTCCGATTCCTGCTTGCCTGCCATCTGCCTAGACTCCGGTCCGTACTTCACTCCTGGGCTTCTTCACCCTCGCCTAAGTCCCAGCGGTCCGGGTCCCTACGGGCTTCTCCTGGGGGGACCTCGGACTTCCAGGGCGAAGACTCCTAAGACCTAGCGACCCGGGCTCTCACAGCTCCTCTGGAGGAGTCGCGGGTTTCCAGGTGAAGCTCCAGTTGCCCAGTGGGAGTTCTGCCTCCCGACTGTTCCCGCCGGGCAGTCGGCCTAAGGATCCACTTCCGGATTTTGTCTATCACAACAGTTTGCAAGGCCATGGATCCGGCAGACCTCGCCGGGCTACAGGCCATTCCGGGTTTGGCCCAACGCTTAGTTCAGCAACAACAGGTTTTGGACTCTCTGGCCGCTACAGTAGAGCGGTTGGCAGCTCGCATGGATGTCGAGCCGCCCGCACCTGTACAGGTACCGGTACCTGCTCCTGTACCGCTGGTAACCTTCCAGACTCCGACACAGCTTCCAGCCCCATCCCGCTACTCTGGGGATGCCAAGGCGTGCCGAGGGTTTTTAAACCAATGTTACGTGCGCTTTGCACTTTTGCCTAACCAGTTCCCTACTGACGGCGCCAAGGTGGCGTACATTTTTTCCCTTTTGGATGGACGGGCCTTGAACTGGGCTTCACCCATGTGGGAGAATAGTGATCCGGCTCTGGGAGATTTGAACCGTTTTGTTGAAGAGTTTAAAGCGGCTTTTGATGAGCCAGCACGACAAGCTTCCGCTACTACTGAGTTGCTCCAGCTTCGGCAAGGAACACGGTCTCTTGCGGACTATGCATTGGATTTCCGCACACTCGCCCACGAGGTAGGCTGGCAGGATGAAGCTCTACGGGGCGTTTTTCTGGAGGGCTTAGCAGGCCGTATTAAGGACGAGCTAGCGGCTCGCGATCTGCCAGAAAACCTCAACTCTCTTATTGACCTTGCGGGTCGAATCGATCGGCGTTTACAGCAGAGGGCGAGAGAGGCTCGCCCTTTTCGACGCCTGACATCCGTGGCACCAAAGACCCTGAATTCTGGCTCTCGAGGTACTACCGCCTCCTCAGCAACTTCTTCGGAGGAGCCCATGCAATTGGGTCGTTCTTCTTTGTCGCCCGAGGAAAGGCAGCGTCGCCGCGACCTGAGGTTGTGTCTGTACTGTGGCGGTAAGGGTCACTACCTTGCGCAATGCAAGGAACGAGCGGAAAACTCCCGCGCCTAGAGGTAAGGGAGGAGTGTCCCCTAGGCTGCCTTAGCACTGCTCCTCCATGTACCATACCAGTAACTTTGGAATACCCGGGTGGTTCTTTTCCCACGCAAGCCTTGGTCGACTCCGGGGCTGGAGGCAACTTCATTTCAAAGGAGCTCGTGCAACAGTTGTCTCTTTCTACACGAACTAGGACTCCTGCCTTGAGGGTAACCTCTATTCAGGGTACTCCTCTATCTGGGAGCATTTCCACAGAGACCTTCCCGCTTATTCTGCAGACGGGGTTATTGCACACCGAAGAAATTTCATTTCTGATTCTGGAGAAAGCTGTACATCCGATGGTCCTTGGTCTACCCTGGCTCCAAAAGCACTCTCCAGTAATCCGTTGGAAGGACTTTCAGATCACCCAGTGGAGCCCCGACTGTTTCCAGTCCTGTCTCCAAGCAAAGAAAGTCCACCGGATTCCATTGGCACTCATCGAACCAGAGTTACCGGCCCCGTACGCGGATTTTATGGATGTCTTCTCCAAAGAGAAAGCGGAACTGTTACCACACCACCGACCTTTTGACTGTGCTATTGAACTGCTCCCGGGTTCTACTCCTCCTCGGGGACGGGTATACCCTTTGTCTCAGCCTGAGACTCGGGCTATGTCGGAATACATTACCGAAAATCTGGCAAAGGGCTTCATCCGCCCTTCAAAGTCTCCCGCAGGAGCTGGTTTCTTTTTTGTTGCAAAGAAGGACGGAGCCTTACGGCCGTGCATAGACTACCGTGGGCTCAACGCCATCACCAAGAAGAATCGCTACCCGCTGCCTCTTATCCCAGAGTTATTGGACAGACTCCAGGGGGCTCAAGTTTTCACCAAATTGGATCTGCGCGGTGCATACAACTTGGTCCGGATCCGTCCCGGGGATGAATGGAAGACGGCGTTCAATACCCGGGACGGCCATTACGAATACTTAGTAATGCCCTTTGGGCTGTGTAATGCCCCTGCCGTCTTCCAGCACTTAATGAACGAGATTCTACGAGAGTTACTACACTCCTGTGTAATAGTCTATTTGGACGACGTGCTAATACATTCTCCAGACCTTTCCTCCCATCGACAACATGTGAGACAAGTCCTCCAGATCCTACGGGACCATCACTTGTATGCGAAATTTGAGAAATGTCTCTTTGAGCGGGAGTCGTTACCCTTCTTAGGGTATATAGTGTCCTCTACCGGTTTCCGGATGGATCCCAGCAAGGTGTCCGCCATCAAGAAGTGGCCCCGCCCTGAAGGGCTTAAAGCGTTGCAGCGGTTTTTGGGGTTTGCTAACTTCTATAGACACTTCATTCCCCAGTACTCTCATTTGGTGGCACCTTTAACTGCTTTGACTCGGAAGGGGGCTAACACCCGTCTATGGCCTGAAGAAGCTTGCGAGGCTTTTGATCAGTTAAAGAAGGCGTTTCTCCAGGATACTTGTCTACGTCACCCGGATCCCACTCGGCCATTCTTTGTTGAAGTAGACGCTTCGAATATTGCGGTGGGAGCGGTCCTTTCGCAAGTTTCTACTACCGGACATCTCCTACCCTGCTCCTATTTCTCCAGAAAGTTTTCTTCAGCTGAGTGTAATTACGGCATAGGAGATAAGGAGTTGCTGGCCGTCAAACTTGCACTGGAAGAATGGAGACAGTGGTTGGAGGGCTCTCTCCATCCGGTCACGATTTACACTGATCATAGGAATCTGGAGTTCTTAAACCAGGCCCAACGATTGAATCCCAGACAAGCACGTTGGTCACTCTTTTTTAACCGTTTTGATTTCATATTAAAATATCGGCCAGCCGTGAAGAACGTTCGGGCAGATGCACTCTCCCGTTATGAAATTCAGGAGGAAAAGGAAAATTGTCCCCAACACATCATTGACCCGGCTAAGATCCAGGTGGCTAGTTCCACTGTTTCTACTCTAGGTCGAGTTGTGGTTTCCCGCAGGGACCGAAGAAAGGCGTTAGCCTGGGCCCACGATTCCCTTTCAGGAGGTCATGCTGGCAGAGCGAGGACTCTCGATCTACTAAATCGCTATTACTGGTGGCCTCAAATCCGTCAGGATGTACGGTTGTATGTGGATTCGTGTCCAGTATGTGCTCGGCAAAAACCCTTGAATGGCCGGTCCTGGGGCCTGCTGCACCCACTACCTATTCCCGCGGAACCGTGGTCCCACATTGCCACGGATTTTGTGGTGGATCTGCCATCCTCAGAAGGTAATACAGTCATTTGGGTAACCGTAGACCGTTTCTCTAAAATGATCCATTTGGTGCCCCTGCCTAAACTACCCTCTGCACCTGAGCTCGCGCTTTTGTTTACTCAACACATCTTCCGGGCTCATGGACTACCTCAGAGTATCGTATCTGACAGAGGACCACAGTTTACGGCCCGTTTCTGGCGTGCCCTTTGTAAGAAATTTGGGGTACAGCTGAATTTGTCTACGGCTTTCCACCCACAGACCAATGGTCAAACGGAGCGCACTAATCGTACTCTTAAGACTTTCCTCCGAAGTTTTGTTTCTGAGAAGGGGACTAACTGGGTTTCTCTTCTGCCTTGGGCTGAGTTCGCCTACAACAACCACACCCATGCCATCACGGGACGAACGCCTTTTCAGATTGTGTTTGGTCGCCACCCGCGGCCCCCAATACCAGTACCTGTTTCCGTTCCTTCCCCAGCTGCACTAACCACAGCAAGTCAAGTGCATCGTCTCTGGAGGAGTATTCAGCACAGACTAACCAGCGCAGCGAAGAAGTCTCAGCAGTTTGCTAATCGCCACCGACGTCCTGCACCAGTCTTCCTGCCAGGCACCAAGGTTTGGCTCAGCACCCGGAATCTTCACCTACCCAATCGTTCTCGCAAATTGGTTCCCCGTTACTGCGGCCCTTTCCAAGTTGCGGAACGTATAGGAGCAGTATCTTATAGACTTCGTCTTCCCACTACCCTGCGCATACATAACGTTTTTCACGTCTCCTTGCTGAAACCGGTGGTTTTTTCACGCTTCCATCACCCCTCCTCGGATGCACTTTCTTCTGCTTCTTCAGGTGAAAATACGTATCAAGTACGGGAGGTTCTGGACGTCCGCTTCCACGCCCGTCGCTGGGAGTACCTGCTGGCATGGGAGGGGTGCGGTCCCGAGGAGGACTCCTGGGAACCAGCTCGGAACATCTTGGACAAATCACTGCTAACTCAGTTCCATTTGGACAATCCTGGGAAACTTGGCCCTCGGCGGAGAGGGCGTAAGGGAGGGGGTACTGTTGCGGTCTCGGCCGCCACGAGGGCGTCCGAGCCCTTACCTTCCCTTCAGGTCCCGGGTCTGGGCCGCGGTCCGCGGGCTCGGAGCTCGTGCGGGCAGCATGGGCCTAGTTCCTCCTCGTGGGAGACGCCGCCGGCCATCGCGGGGGACTCCTCCCCTTCGGGGGAACGCGCGCGCGCGACGGGAGGGTTTTTCTGCTGTCAGCACCCGGATGTGCTGACACGCCCCCCGTGATGTCAGACGCCGGGTAGGGATTTAAACCGGGACCCGGGGCTTTTCGAATTGCCTTGCAACGAGGTTCCTTCTCTGAAGTACTAGTTGCCTTGCTGCTACCCGGTTCCTGATTCCTGTTGCCTGCACTCTGATTCCAGCTTGTCTTCTGCCTGCCTTGATCCCGGTTCGTGACTCCGATTCCAGTTTGTCTTCTGCCTGCCTTGATCCCGGTTCGTGACTCCGATTCCAGCTTGTCTTCTGCCTGCCTTGACCCCGGTTCGTGACTCCGATTCCAGCTTGTCTTCTGCCTGCCTTGACCCCGGTTCGTGACTCCGATTCCAGCTTGTCTTCTGCCTGCCTTGACTCCGGTTCGTACTCCGATTCCTGCTTGCCTGCCATCTGCCTTGACTCCGGTTCGTACTCCGATTCCTGCTTGCCTGCCATCTGCCTAGACTCCGGTCCGTACTTCACTCCTGGGCTTCTTCACCCTCGCCTAAGTCCCAGCGGTCCGGGTCCCTACGGGCTTCTCCTGGGGGGACCTCGGACTTCCAGGGCGAAGACTCCTAAGACCTAGCGACCCGGGCTCTCACAGCTCCTCTGGAGGAGTCGCGGGTTTCCAGGTGAAGCTCCAGTTGCCCAGTGGGAGTTCTGCCTCCCGACTGTTCCCGCCGGGCAGTCGGCCTAAGGATCCACTTCCGGATTTTGTCTATCACAACAAAGACCAGTGAAAAAGAACATGAGATACTGGAAAATGCTCAGACATCTGGGATACCTTACATATGGTGGTAATGGTGGGGCTCCTTTTGCAACCCTGAAGAGAGGAATAAAGGGAGATTATATACAAGGAGTATTTCTAAAGGACTATATTATTCTAGGAGGGCTGGCTAAGGGTATAACTTATTCCCTCTTCCCCTTCCAGTTGTGTAGGTTGTTGTTTGTTGGCTGATTGAGTTACCTCTGGGGATCCACACTTGAATTTGTTTTCTTTCTAGGTGACAGAAGATGGAACCCAAGCTGAGCAATAATGCCTTTAGTAAAATAGCCAACAACAATTCTTACAACAGCTGACCTAACAGCAGCAGCAGGCTCATCAACACTTGAATAACCAAAAATAGATTATTCAACAAGCACAAGAACCCTCCCAAACTCTTATTCAAGGGGATCAGTCCAGATTGACGGATTCCTCCCCAATCTGAGTCCCCGAGATGACATGGAAGCATTTTTTGGTGATATTCAAGAGGGTAACCAAAATCTCAGGCTGGTCTTGGTGACAACGGCATTGAACTAGCTCCATATCTTATGGAGAAGATAAAGGCAGGACTCCACTAATGACTGCAGCAAAAGAAAATATGGTGGTAAGAGGGAGTCATATGGAACTGCTTAAATATTAGACCTAAGTTTAACCATTGGAAGTTTCAAGTCCTCAACTTCAACCCCTTCACCTGACCCAGGATATTGGATGAACAACTGAGGGTTGCCTGCCGATTGGGCAAGGAAACGGCAGATCTAACAAAGTAGCATAGTAATGTAAAGCAGCTGGTGGGACAATGTGGGCCAGCATGTACATATGCATGCTGCCAGGGGTCCCTCCCTCTGAATCACAGTGGTATAGTGGAGTTTCTCGTGATTTACTGGGTCGGAATGTTCTGTGGACCCAACTGCTCTTTCCAGGGATATTGATAAAGATACTGTCCCTATCACAGCCTCCATAATCCCACCTCTCTACTGTGTCTCCTAAAGGATGGGTAAACCCATCCGGTCTATGATGTTCCCTGAAGTTTGGAGGAGAGGCTGAGATGCAAGAAAAAAAAAAGTGTCATGCTGTTCCATGTAGTTTGGAGGATACATGAAGGTACTAGACAATCTGTCTAAAAGACTAGACAATTTGGATAAAACAAGGAATTTTATTTACCTGTCCTGCTAGATGGTAAATTTTCTAGCAGGAAAGGTAAATGCTGTTTATTGCAGAAAATGAATTCACTTTCAGGAAACATGTGAATTAAGACAAATTAATTTATATAATCCAAAATTAATATAAAAACGTATTTTAAAGCTGTTTTCCTTTTCTATTTCTTTATATAGGTTTACCTTGTTCAACAAAAAATATTTCTTCACAGGTAAGTTTCCCTCTGAACTCCTTTTACTTGTTCTTCTGTGTAAGTTTGTGTTTGCTCTGTAGTTCTTTTTTTACAGGTCAATCACAATCATACAAATCAAATACAAAATTTGTTTTGGTACCCTATTATACTTTCTGAAGATATCTCTGTCCTTTGAAATTCCGGTTTGCCAGAAGCATGCATCAACATCAGAGGTGTACTTTAAACTAACAACTGTTTTTGTGCAAACTGGTTTGACTGCTTGTGATGTACAACTGTTTCCTGAAAACTCTTTCATTTTGCCTTTAGATTCTCTGCTTCCTTCTGCCAGAGAAGGTAAACCTGGTTCAATATATTTCCCACACTTATCTAGCGTTTTTTAATTGAAATAGTAACAGAGCTCTGTTTATCTAATATTCTGATCAGAATAACCCTGTGAGCATGCAACCCCTGAATTCATGACTATTGTCTGTTGGGCCCCTTTAGCAGGTGGTCTTCTAGTCCTTTGAAGGCAGATACTGATGAGGTGAATCAGTCCCATGGTGCAGGCTTTTTCAGTCCCTGTTAATTATGTTGTTCAGGCTTCAAATGGTCATGCCTGAACTCCCTGGGGTAGATTTTCAAAGGGTTATGTGCGTAAGATACGCTCGTAACCCCTGAAAACCTACCCTTGCGTGCGCTGAGCCTATTTTGCATAGGCTCGGCGGCACACGCAAGCCCTGGGATGCGCGTATGTCCCAGGGCTTTCAAAAATGGGCGTGGTGGGGCGGGGGTGTGGCAGTGGTCCGGGGGCAGTCCAGGGGTGGTCCGGGGGCGTGGCGGCAGTCCGGGGGCGTTCCCAAGTCCTCCTGCACAGCGGCTGTGCCAGAGGTTTGCTCGCTGTGGAGGCAGGTGTAACTCCATCAAATAAGGTGGGGAGGGGGGATTTAGGTAGGGCCGGGGGTGGGTTAGATAGGGGAAGGGAGGGAAAGGTGGGGGGGATCCAAAAAAAAGTTTCCTCCAAGGCAGCTCCGATTTTGGAGCATATGAAATAAAATCGGGCGTAGATTTGTGCGTGCCGGGTTGCTTGCACAAATCTACGCCTGTGCATAAGTTTTAAAATCTGGCCCCCTATTTTTAAATATGGTAAATAATACACGGGCAATATATTTTTAAAACCATCAAAAGGAGAAACTATTGCCTTTGCACTGTTTAATCTTCTGCAATCTGGTGTGTGTATTGCTCACTGGTCTGGATACCTAATATGTGACTATGAATCTTTCTATTCAAAAAATAAAATGTATTTATTTATTTAATAATATTTATGAATCGCTTCACTGATTTAAAAAATTGCCTGAAACAATGAACTCACAGGGTCCTAATGTTGATTTCTTGCTACAGCAGATTTCACTTTTAAGCACTGTACTCTCTCTTTCACTCACTGGTACACAAAACCTCTCTGTCACTTTGAAATTTGTTATCAGATACACAATACTGATTCACATTGAACTTCCAGTCCTTTAGATATTTCTGGTTTCTCCACATAGAAGCCAAATCCTCTATTTCGGATACTGAGACAGCCATAGTGAATTGCTCTCGTGAGCCTGACACACAAGAATTTCTTTTCTCATATGCTGCATAGGAACAATGCTTCCCACAGCACTTGCACTTTTGGGTCTAAGGTTTTATTCCTCAAACCTCCTTTAGGCTCCCTTTGTCTAAGGAAATTTACTTCTCTGAGACGTCATCATTTCTTCCCAGGATCTCTCCAGTACAGTTTTAAAACTGCTTTCTAGGTGCGATCATTACTTCTGCTTAATCTTTATCACTGGATAAATGGCTCCTTGTTAATCAGATTCTAGATGTGGTTTAAACTGTAATACTCCTGAGGGGTGGGCACGGGAGGATGGGATATGGGTGTATTGGGTTTTATAAATGTTCAGTTGAAAATTGAATAAAGAGATCACTAAAGCAAAACTTCTCTCTCCTTATGGTTCTTCTGTCTAAGATCAAGTCTCACACACATTCCCAGACTTGGCAGCCTCACTTATATTCTGCTCTTTCGCAGCTTCTTTACCTTATTTTGTCCTCACAGATCTCTTTATCTTTTAACAGATCTGACCCAGAGTAGGTGTTCCTAAGCATCATGCCTCCTGGCAGAGTGGCAGGGCCCCAGGCTGGAGTAGGGGAGCAGCAGAGGACCATCAGCAGCCATGGGGAGGCCTTCCTCCTACCACCTGCCGTTCCTCGTGTGTTTGGGGATGGGGAAGGAACAGCCGAAGCAGGGGCTGGTGCTGCTGCAGCTCTTCCCTCCAGACGCAGCAGTGATGAAGGAGGCTCCGCACTGCTTGAAGCAGCGCGGACCAGCAGAAGTGATAGGGAGCCCTGGGAAGCTCCCACCATGATGGATTAGGCTTTGGCTGGGCCTACAGATCAGGTGATGATGTCATCACCCAGCGACTCTCTTAAAGGGGCCAGGTTACATCAGTGCTGCAGGAGCAGGAAGAAAAAAATGGAAATAAAAATAGAAACGTAAAAGGAATAAAAGAAAATAAAAGTTATAAAGAAAGAAAGATTTAAAGGCAAAATAAATTAAAATAAAGGTGGGGAGGCACAGCAAGCCCCCACACAGTGACTGGACCCTTAGTCCTCCCAGGAGTAATAAAAGCCCCTTGGGAGTTCCAGGAATTCAGCAGTGTAGGGGAGAGCAGGGACAGCAGCGGGGGACCATGCTAGAGTGTGCTGGAAGAGAGAAAATCTAGGAGATAAGCCAGAGTGCCCCCTGGGGAAATCTTTTAAAAATGTAATGTTTGGGCCAAATTATAATGGGGTAGCCAGTACTTATGCAAGGTTTGCTAGGCATTTTATTGTAGCAGGAAAATCCCCTGTGTCAGGGACTCCAATCTAGTTAGGAATCCAGTCCAGGTTTTCCTGCAGACACCCTGAATGCTTATTGTAGCAAGTGCTAAGCATGAAGGCTGGCCTCGTTGCTTTTACAGAGAGTTGCCCAGCAAAGGGACACTAAAAAGGAAGATGATCTGTTCCTGAGACCTTTTCTGAGACAGCGCAGCCACTTTAAAAGATTATGGAAATTAAATAGACGTGGCTGACACCTGTGCCATGTCACCAAGAAAGTTGAGAATGGCAGCACCAGGGGAGTTAAGAGGTTTTAAAAGTGGCATTACTTTGGGTGACATCAGCAGAGCAAGGATCTGCTCTGGGAAGAAAAAGGTTTTTCATATGGAAACTTGAGTAGAAGCAGGAGGTATTTTGGAGAAGGCAGAAGTACTGATCACCAGCTCTGCCAGACTCCAACAAATTGTGGTGAAGCTAGCCCGCACCCAAGGGGAATAGGCACTTCTGTTACTGGAAGACTGAGAAATGTGGAAGAAGCTTAGAAGAAAAGAAAATCATGAATTTAATTCTGAGTGCCTCCACTGCCCTAGTTCAAGGTAAAAAGGGGAAAGGCTAGTTAACAGTAAAGAGCTGATCAGGAACATAGATTACTCTACTTTGTTCTAGTTAGAGGTAGTAGGAATATTAAAAAAGTGAATGCTGTTCCCTGAAATATTAAATGTAGGGAATGTTTGATTATCTGTTGTTTTCTGTAGTTAGATAGACAGTTTTCACTAAACTGTTGGACACCCTCACTAGGGAACTCTTAGCTGTGAGAAGATACTCAGTGCCAAGGAGGCAGTCTCTCTTGTCGATAGGTAGTAGATACCCCCCTAGAGGTGGATGCAGATGGATGAAAGCCTGATGCCAGTAACATCAGTACCTGGAGTTTGCCATGCTAGAGACCGTAGCATCAGAGGTAGCACAGTGACAGATAGAGCTAGGAACAAGACTCAGAGACCACAGATAACTTTGTACACACATCTGAAAGCCATACTCTAGGTCTGTAAAATGTATTGAGCTCAATAGGAAAGAAACACAAAAAGACAGATAACATTAGGAAAAAACAACAAACATATACAGAGGAAAATGACAGGATACTTACCATAGAAGGGACTCTCTCTGGAAAAGTAAAAAAACATAAAGACTCAATTTCTTAAGGTACAAATTTGAAGTTTGGGACATGGGTCAGGGTAGAATAAAGAGGAAAAAAAGAGTAGTACTTATCTGACTCTGAGATGAATTCAGTAAAAGGTCCCTACAAGAAAGAGAATAGAATTGTTAATATTGTTTAGTACTGTTATAGGTAAAAGAAACATTTTGAAAGCATTTAAAATGTCAAATTGTTGTCTACTGTTAGGAAAAGCTTTTGAAGTATTATTCTAAAAATACATGCTAAAAAAATGAAGACTTAGATTTACAGCAAGATAACTCCTAATTCTTTTCTTTTTAGAAAAATAACATTTGTTAAACCTTTTACTTTGGGAGTTATTTATTTCATAGGTTCTCAAGACATTTATCCTAAATGTATCCCTGCTTCCCCTCCCTATCCCCGGGAGACTTTGCTGGGTGGGTTCTGGACCCCATAACTACACCGGAGGCCCAGTTTGGAAGAAGGCATCAAACAGTGCGGCACCCTGTGAGGTTCCATCTAGAGACCTTGCAATAGAGAAATATCTAATACCCCACTAACCAAAGGCATGGCAATAGGGAAAAGGGCTGTGCCACAGGGAGGTGCATTTTAGATCAGCTTTCCTCTAGCTCCTTTCCTCTGCATTCACCAGCTTCTTGGTTCTCAAGAGGCCTCAAAAGTTTGTCTTTTAACTCATGCACATGGGCTGCTTCTGCCTTTTTCCAGAGCCTCAGCCCAGCCTTCCCTCTCAATGCACACCAAGCCCCTGCCTTTCTCTTCTCTAGCTGATAAGGTCACTTTCTCAGGCAGGACTAGCAGGGTATTTCCCTGTAGGCTTGCAAAGGAAACTCCTTGCTGCAGTATTTCCTCAGTTCTCTGTAGCCATTGCAAAGTAAAATTTAGACTGACAAGAGGATTTCAAGAAGAAAAAAGCATGCCAATGCACTCTAGCAGCGCCAGACAGGACTTCAGAACAGTGAGCTATTTCTTGCACATATAGGGGTAGATTTTAAAAAAATGCGCGATCGCGTACTTTTGTTGGCGCACCAGGCACAAACAAAAGTACGCTGGATTTTATAAGATACGCGCGTAGCCGCGCGTATCTTATAAAATCCTGGATCGGTGCGCGCAAGGCTGCCGATTTTGGGCAGCCGGCGCGCGCCGAACCGCGCAGCCTGCCTCCGTTCCCTCCCTTCCCCCCCGGCCCTATCTAAACCCCCCCCTATCCATTCCCTCCCTTCCCCCCCGGCCCTATCTAAACCCCCCCCACCTTTATCCATGGATTTACGCCTCCCAGAGGGAGACGTAAATCCACGCGCGCCAGCGGGCTGCTGGTGCGCCGAGACCCAACCCGGGGGCGGTTCTGGAGGGCATGGCCACGCCCCTGGAACACCACGGCCTGAAACCACGCCCCCAGGCCCGCCCCCGAAACATTGCATCCCGCCCCCAAAACGCCGCGTCGTTCGGCCCCGCCCCGACACGCCCCCTTCCAAAAACCCCGGGACCTACGCGCGTCCCGGGGTTCTGCGCGCGCCGGCAGCCTATGGAAAATAGGCGCGCCGGCGCGCAAGGCTCTGCTCGCATAAATCCGGGCGGATTTACGCGAGCAGGGCTTTTAAAATCCGCCCGATATTTTAAACTTTGTTTTATAGTACATCATTTAAACAAAGTATAAACTTTGTTCAGAAATGAAAATAGTTAAGCAAAGAAACAATAATCCACAAGTAATAAGGCATCATGCAAATTGCTAATCTAACTAGATAAATGAAGCTTGACCGACGTGCCGCACATGCGCAGTAGAGAGCAGCTCTACTGCGCATGTGCGGCACAGAGAACTCTGAGCGACAGAGGGGAGGAGGAAACGGCAGGGAGCTACCGCTCCAATATGTTAACAGCCTGAGCCCGTCCCTCCTCCTCCTCCTCCACCGCTGGGGGGGGGGGGGAGGAGTAGGGAGGGACGGCCGGACGTCACGAACAGGGACAGGAGGAGGAAAGAAGAGTCGCCAGCAAATGCAGTAGAGGCCTTGCTTCTTACCTGCAGCTGAACAGATTAGAAGCAGCAGGAGCACAGCGAAGACAATGGAGAAGATCTGAGTCAGCCCGCCCCCTGAGTCCCGCAGATAAGGAGAAGCCAAGTAAACATTCAGCAACTGCTGCAGGGGGGGAGGGGGGAGCAGTACTATCAACCCGTGGGGGGGAGGGGGGTCTCAGCCACCAGGGGAAGAGTTTACTTGGGCATTCCTCCACCCCCACTCCCCACAAAGCAGAGCAACAAAAGTGAAAGCCAGAGCCCTGCTCCCTGCTCCCTCCTCCCTCTCAAGTCCCTGAGCGGATTTCTTAAAGGCACAGGTCTCCCAGAAAGAGAGCAAAGCAAGCCTTTACTTTGATGGAGCTCCAGCACTGCTCTCTGCATCAGTGGCAGAGGGGAAGAAAATTAGAAACAAAAGGTTTCCAATAAGGGCCAAGAGTAACAGACTGCTGTGCCACAAGGGAAGGAGTGAGTCACATAGCATAGTGACTGAGAGGGGACGGGAGGGGATGAGAGTGAGGGTGGGGAGTGACTGAGGAGGGGAAGGAGTGAGAATGAGGGAAGGGGAGGTGAGAGTGAAGGAAAGGGGGTTTCAGTGAGAGGGGAGGGAGGCAGTGGGAGAAAGAGGGTGAATAAGACTGAGGGAAAGGAGTTTGAGTGGGGGCAGGGGAGGGAAGGGAGGTGAGTGGAGGAAGAGGGGTGAGTGACCAAGGTGAATGAGAGAGGGGAAGGGGGAGTGAGGGAGAAGAAATGAGGAAGAGTGCCGTTTCCGAAAACCAAACCGAAAAAAAATGTTTTAATGTAGCCCGTTGTTACGGGCTTAACGGCTTGTCTATTAATAAGCAAAAATATACATGTTATAAATAAATAAATAAATAAAAGAAAGGGGGTGAAAAAGAAAAAAGGAATGATAAGTAATCACAAAAGCAAGAAAAGGCCTGTAATCCAGAAACAATTGAGCTCTAAATATACATATCATGACTATGGATTCAAGTTGAGAACAGATGATGGCATAATTACAGCATTAATATTTCGGAAATAAGCAAATATTACTTTACTCAGATATGAATCTGTAAAAAATCTTATCAACGTAGACCACTCAATAATCTAAACCTCAGAAGTATCCAACAAATGAGCCAAGTTAAGCATAGGCAAGGATATAACTGCTTCTTGAGCATTAACAGAAACAGGTGACGATGAGAAAAAAATCTTATTACTAGGAGGAATAATCTTTTGAGATACGTGTAAATAGTCCAGTAAATATCTTTTCAAAATTATTATAGGTAAGACCCCCATAATTTTTGGAAAATTCAGAGCATGAAGATTAATATGTCTTGAAGCATTTTCCAAAATTTCAACTATTTGAGACAAAACTCCTCACTCCTGAATCACCTTAAATTTCTCAATCTCTAGCTTGAAAATAACAAAATCATTTTCATGCTCAGGCAAAAGGGAATCATGCTTAGAAACTTGTGTCTCTAACTTTGAAATGAAAGAGTCCAGCTTAAGTCCGCTAAGATCTGTGGATTAGTGAATATACATGTTATAAATAAATAAATAAATAAATAAAAATAAGTGACAAGGCAATTAGAACTTGGCCAAATTTTGACAATAATTCCCAAAGTGAATCAAGCATTATGGCCACTGGCTTACCCAATAGCTGAGGAATCTTGTCTAATGATTGACCTCCCTCGGGTCAAATACTCAAGCCCATATCCAACAACGCCAACCCAGGAGCTGTAACAACACTGAAAACGCAACGAAAAACTTCCACCATTCAGGGGGGTCACATCAGGTATATTGGATGTTAACGAGACAGAATCCAAATCTTCCTGGGCCCCCACAAGTGGGTTTGCTGGGACAAGATCATCATTATGTGCCTCTGCCACTATCTTGGAGGGGTCATGCCTCAGAGCCAGTGGCATGTTCTGATGGCGGGGCCTGAGAGAAGACCTCATCCCCAGGCAAGACCAGAGTTCGTCCATTGGAACTTGCAGTGCAGACATTATCTTTGTCGATAATGTAGTCAGGGACACAAATGACAAAATCAGCAGCTGGCCAGTAAAGTGAGAAGATTTGTTGGGGAAAATCCTCACTTTTCCCTTACATTTTGGCGGCACATTTCAGAAAAGGAAACAAGAAATCAGGACAGCATGCGAATAGCATCCTTTAGGTGGCCATTTGCACATCTGTTTTAAAGTCAGCACATTTCTGGCCAGAAACACAGGGAAATACAGACACACAAAAAAAAGAAAATAATAATACACACAGAGATAGTCAGAAACACACAGAAAGTGACGCAAAGCGTGGGGCATGAGGAAGGAATGTCAGTAATGTAGTGTCTTCACCTTTTGAATACAGAAGATTATTTACAATTACCTACTTGTTTTGGGGTTGTTTTTTTTTAATAAGAACTGAACCCTGCAAGAAACAAATCCATTTTTGATAAGAGAGTCACAAACTTGGTTTAAGAAATTTGCAGTTCAGATTTGGGGTTAACCATTTGAACTGAAACTTACTTGTTTTGTTGTTGGAATGATAGTACCTGCTAGGTATTTCACTGACAGCTGTTAATGGGTGTTTCCAGGAAGCATTTAAAGACATTTTTACTTTCTTCCAAAGTAAGATTTTATTTAATTTGAGTTCTTTAAAAATAAATCTTGCTGAATTTGAACATTTAAGTCAAGGTAGTTATGGCTGTGAACTAACAATCATTGCATTTCAGGTTTTGTTATTGATTGCGCCTCTTTCAACCACATTTATGGCACTTTGCTCCTTTGTAATTATACCGATAGTATTGTTTATAATTACAATATAGAGAAGTGTTCTTTTCTGGTGACAACTTTTGGAGAAAAAGTGAGGGAGAGAGGTTTTTTCCCACCTTGGCCCCACGACAGGTGCTACAGCTTTCCTTTCTCTGTTCCACCCAAGGGGGTTAAAGTTGCAAGAGGTGTTTATAGCACAATTATTTACCTGATTCAACGGTGAGTGTAGGGGCTGATAGAATAAAAGGCAAAGCAGTTAATGCAAGATCTTAGAAGTCCTAGTGGGACACAGGCAAGCTGTGGCCATGTTTGCCAGTCAGACAGTGATGGTAGAACAGATTAGCAGCAGGGCACAAGTATAGAAACAACTAGAAGACCAGGCAGAAATGCATGCGCCTATGTAACCGGGTCTTTCTGGTGGGCTACATAAGGGACCTAGGATGCTCAACAAGCACTGCTGGCTTTTTAGACAGGAGAAAAGCAGAGTTTGGGACGAAACTAAGGGAAATTGTATGCGCAACTTCCTAAAATGGTGGAGTTCCAAGGAAGAAGAGAAAAATAAAAGATTGTCCTGGGCAAGGAAAGACATCTTGTAGGTGATCGTACTCTGTGACTGCTAGCTGAGGGGTACTCTTAGCAGTGTGGACAAAATAACTAGGCAGATTGGACAGGTCAGATGCTTTTTCTTCTGCTGTCGTCTACTATGTTACTCTAACCAAAGGTTAAACTGCTGAAATATTAAAAGAAAAACTATTCTGTTTGTATTTCTTCATGAAAGGCAGTGGCTATGTACAGTCTCTTTAAGAGGAAACTTAAAGTTGTAGCAGTCTCCTGGCCATGCTTCAGAAGCCCTAGCTTGATTTTTTTTTTTTTTCAGGAAACTGGCCTCACAGTGAAATGGTACTTAGGGGAAGGTGAAACTAAATTTTACTTTGCAGCGGCTACAGAGAACTGAGGAAATACTGCAGCAAGGAGTTTCCTTTGCAAGCCTACAGGGAAATACCCTGCTAGTCCTGCCTGAGAAAGTGACCTTATCAGCTAGAGAAGAGAAAGCCAGGGGCTTGGTGTGCATTGAGAGGGAAGGCTGGGCCGAGGCTCTGGAAAAAGGCAGAAGCAGCCCATGTGCATGAGTTAAAAGACAAACTTTTGAGGCCTCTTGAGAACCAAGAAGCTGGTGAATGCAGAGGAAAGGAGCTAGAGGAAAGCTGATCTAAAATGCACCTCCCTGTGGTACAGTCCTTTTCCCTATTGCCATGCCTTTGGTTAGTGGGGTATTAGATATTTCTCTATTGCAAGGTCTCTAGATGGAACCTCACAGGGTAAGGCTTTATGGATTATTTTTATTTATCTAGTTCACAATCCAATAAGGAAGTTCCAACAAATGAGACCTACGCATACCTTTTTTCTGCTGGAAGATAGTTTGCAAACAGAGTCTCTCTTTTTGATGTGATATAGCTCACGTAGATAGGTGTATGGCTGGATGGGTCACAGAACCAGACCCCCACAAAACTTGCCAAAAGTCCAGCGGGGGTCCTGGAGTGACATCCTGCACGCCGGCCGTCTGATGCCAGTACTCAAAATGGTGCAGATCGCCTTTGCCCTCACTATGTCACAGGTACCGATGGTCGGCCCCTGTGATATAGGGAGGGCAAAGGCGATCAGCGCCATTCTGGCAGCCGATCGCCTTTGCCCTCACTATGTCACAGGTGCCGACTGACCTGTGACATAGTGAGGGCAAAGGCGATCGGCGCCATTTTGAGTACTGGCATCGGACGGCCGGCGTGCAGGAGGTCGCTCCCGGACCCCCGCTGGACTTTTGGCAAGTCTTGTGGGGGTCAGGAGGTCCCCCCAAGCTGGCCAAAAGTCCCTGGGAGTCCAACGGGGGTCCCAGAGTGACCTCCTGCACTCCGGCCATCCGATGCCAGTACTCAAAATGGCGCCGATAGCCTTTGCCCATATTATGTCACAAGGGCTACCGGTGCCATTGGTCAGCCCCTGTCACATGGTAGGAGCACAAGATGGCGCCGATGGCCATGTGACAGGGGCTGACCAATGGCACCGGGAGACCCTGTGACAAAGGCTATCGGCGCTATGATGAAACCAGCACTGAGGATGTGAGTGCAGGGGATGGCTCCTGGACCCCCCGCTGGAACACCAGGGAGTTTTGGTAAGTCTTGGGGGGGTTCAGGAGAGTGGGGGGTTTGTTTAAATTTTGATTTAGGTGGCCGTATAATTCGGTGAAGATTCTTGTATTCGTGGGGTACATTTCTCTTCACAAAGTCACTGGTGCAAGTGAAAGAATAAGGTTCCATTCAAAAGTATCAGAGTCTTTATTAAACCCAAAGTTTATAAATCTCTCATTTAGTACGGCAACTCCATACAGGTAGCAGCAAGAAGAATTAAAGTCCCCCGACACGGTCCCGTGTTTCGCGGAGGCTGCATCGGGAGGGACCAACAAAACGTTTATTCACATCTGTAAATATAATATGCAGTAGTAAGGAACGGAACAAAACTGCCATAAGGTTTATATAAAAAGATGTACATACCTCTTGAAGTTTCACAGGAGCGCAATCGCCCTCAGTGTTTCAAACATTTAAAGGACAAAAAGGCGCGAAAGGTAACTCTCGCGGGATGCTGTGATTAGTGAGCTGACACCTGGAGGACAGGCATCCGATCAAAATTTAATAAAACTGATACCATTCGATATCTTTATTTAGACCAGAAGGGGCGACTGTGTGAAGGGTATATATCCATCGCTGCTCCTTCCGACCCAGTATGCCGGCAAAGTCCCCTCCCCGCAAGGGGGGCGAGATCACCTCCAATACCGTGAAGGAAAGGGCATCGATGGAATGTGCCATCTCAAGCCAGTGAGACACCAGAGGCTCATCAACTCTAGAAGATCTTATATTAGAACAGTGTTCTATGATACGTGTTTTAACCATCCGGGCGGTCTTGCCCACATATAGCAATGAACAGGGGCACCTAATGACATAGATCACCCCTTTTGTACAGCAATTGGATTGAGAGTTAAGTTTGAAAGCCCGTCCAGTCAAAGGGTGTATGAATGTAGATGCTGGTGATGTATGCTTACACATCGTGCAGTGGCCACAGGGTTGGTGGTGCCCACCCAACCGGGGTGGCGACTGCACAGGTGAGGCAGTGTGCACCAGTCGATCTCTTAGGTTCGTAGCTCGTTTAAAAGTATATATTGTATATATAGCGGTCTTGCTATATGTGGGCAAGACCGCCCGGATGGTTAAAACACGTATCATAGAACACTGTTCTAATATAAGATCTTCTAGAGTTGATGAGCCTCTGGTGTCTCACTGGCTTGAGATGGCACATTCCATCGATGCCCTTTCCTTCACGGTATTGGAGGTGATCTCGCCCCCCTTGCGGGGAGGGGACTTTGCCGGCATACTGGGTCGGAAGGAGCAGCGATGGATATATACCCTTCACACAGTCGCCCCTTCTGGTCTAAATAAAGATATCGAATGGTATCAGTTTTATTAAATTTTGATCGGATGCCTGTCCTCCAGGTGTCAGCTCACTAATCACAGCATCCCGCGAGAGTTACCTTTCGTGCCTTTTTGTCCTTTAAATGTTTGAAACACTGAGGGCGATTGCGCTCCTGTGAAACTTCAAGAGGTATGTACATCTTTTTATATAAACCTTATGGCAGTTTTGTTCCGTTCCTTACTACTGCATATTATATTTACAGATGTGAATAAACGTTTTGTTGGTCCCTCCCGATGCAGCCTCCGCGAAACACGGGACCGTGTCGGGGGACTTTAATTCTTCTTGCTGCTACCTGTATGGAGTTGCCGTACTAAATGAGTGATTTATAAACTTTGGGTTTAATAAAGACTCTGATACTTTTGAATGGAACCTTATTCTTTCACTTGCACCAGTGACTTTGTGGACTTGTTTATGTGCAAGATTGCTTCTGTATATTTCTGTACATTTCTCTTCCCCACGAATACTACGAATAGTGCAATATACGTTGTGGATCACCAATACGGCGAAAATGAATGCACACCCCTATGGCATTCCACTTAACACTGCTTTCTCTTCAAAGCAGGTTCCATTTATCATCACATGCTGTCTTCTATCCGTCAATCAGTTTGTAATCCATGCCACCACCTTGGTGCTCACTCCCAAGCTTCTCATTTTATTCACAAGTCTACTATTAGGGGTATAGAGAACAATCAAATTCAAGGGCAGATCCCTTGTGGATCTTGTTCGGTCTGTCAACATGTTCTTCAATGTAAAAGCTTTCATCCACCGAATACAAATTATATTTACACTTTGCCGGATTTGTTTACGTGTGGGAGCAGTGGAGTTGTGTACATTATTCAATGCCCCTGTGATTTAATATATGTGGGACAAACATGTAGATCGGTTAGAACCCATATTATAGAGCACCGCAGCTGGATTAAGGCATTGAAAGAACATGCCCCTTTGGTGGGTCATTGGAGCGAGCTTAATCACTCATGGGAGGACATTAAGTTCTTTGTTATTAAGAAAGTTTAGTTGACGAATGGTGGGGATTTGTCTGCGGCATTGCGGCGAGCAGAACAAGGTTTTATTTTTAAATGGAACACCACGGCCCCGCATGGACTCAATGGTCCGGTCGAGTGGAATGCATTCCTATAGAGATATTCAGGATTCTTAGTGTTGGCCTTAAAATGTGCGCTGATTGGAGAGTGTTCCATTGAATAGTCAGCTGATGTATGTGTGTTTTTGTGAGCACATATATAATAGAGGGAAGCAAGTCAGACGTCATTACGCTCTTTTTAAATGTTCAGTACGCTTCATTTCCGGGTAAGTGTTCGTTGAGAGATCTAGTTGGTGAGTGTATGAGTCCTTGCTAGTTACTGTGGGTATATTGTTCATTCAAAGTAACCTTTTTTGTGTTGTAGATGGTGAATTCCCATTTGGGATTACATATACTGATATGAATGAACAATACAGATTGATGGAGTAACCATCTGCCGTTTGAAGATTTTTGAAGGTACTGTAAGTTTTACGATCATGGTTAATCCTTATCTAGGTTAGTAGTGACACATTGTATCCTTCCTTGGTTTAGATGTGGGAAGTAAGGATGATGTTTTTTATCCTTTGTTATAGAATTGGACATCAATTGGTGTTATAATCATCAAATGTAGTGTACGACGAGTCAAGAGCTGGTATTCGTGCTTTTGAAATAAGAGTAATAATATTTATGATTTTGAAGTACATCAAATAAGTTGGCGGTAAGAAACGTAGTGTTCCGGTTGATGCATGTTAACGCGGTATTTGTCCTTGAGTATTTTATTTATTGTACCTTTATCTATTTTTGTTTAGATTCATGTGAGGTTGATGAAGATACCAATGATGTTTGATGGAAGTAATTAATTAAGAAGATACAAAATTGATTGGGAAAGCTATTCTGGATGTTTTTTGATGTTTAAGTCCTTCCCTGAGGAAGCCCTTAAGATAAAACGGGTGAAACGAAGATCTTTGTTGGACATTAGGACTAACATCAGTGTTTTTCAAAATTCTTAAAATTTAGAAGTCATACTATAAGACATATATATTATAAAGAATATCTTATGTTATTGATGAATATTAGATAATTTGTTTTAGATGTGTGTGTATGTGTGCTGGATGAGTGCGCTAGAGAGAATTTTAATGTTAGATAGGTAATAGGGGTATACATTAATAAATGAGATTAAATGTTTGATATGTCCTTTTCTTGTGTATATTGTGCATTTCTTATGAAAAGCATAAGCTTATGCAAAGGTATTAGTTACATGGAATTGGGTATAAGATTCTTGGGAGTTAATGAATATAGATGTATATTCAGGTAGAGTGTGCTTTACAGACCATTTGTCCAATGCTTGTTATCACTGTCTTAAGATCATTTATAAGGTGTGAAATATTACTGTGCTGGCATAATCTCATATCTTGGGTCGCAGCTGTTGGCCTGTACTGTTTGTGTTCATATCATCAGGTAATAAAATAAGGAAATAAGCTAATTCTGTTTCAAAGTGATTGCAAACTTTTCTTTAAAGCTTTTAAATTGGTACAAACAGAGGTGTACAAAGCCAGGCCAAGGGGCCTCTCAGGTATGTCTCATTCAAGGGATTTTCCAGAAGTCTAACTTCTGTGGTGCAAAAATTAATGAAATCACTGTTAAAACAGAGGATAGTGCAGTTTTTGGAATCCTGAGACTTGCAAGATCCAAGACAACAGGTTTTGCCAGAGGTAAATCTTGTCAGATGAATCTGATCAATTTCTTTGATTGGGTGACCAGAATGTTGGATTAAGGGAGAGTGCTAGATATAGTGTACTTGGATTTCAGCAAGGCCTATGACACAGTTCCGCATAGGAGACATAAATATATTGAATGGCCTTTGTATGGTTCCTACAGTGACTGAGTTAGAAACTGGCTAAGTGGGAGGCAACAAAGGATAGTGGTAAATGGAGTTTTCTCTGAGGAGGTGCGTGCCACAAGTGGTGTGCCTGTAGTCAGTGGAAGGATAGGGGATTTTGCCTTATAGAGTGGATCATACAAACACGCTAAGAAAATAATGACACCTGACTATGGCTTATGTGAAAATATAATATATACACAAACAGATGCTTATGAGAATATCTGAGACAAATAATAAACAAAACATGATATATATCTAACTATCGGCACAATAAGCAGAGTAAATATCTTCCCCAACTAATAGGGATTATTACATACAAAGGCCTAGCGAATGCTGCACTTTCCTGAAAGAGTGCCCTCCAAACTCCACAGTTGGTTTCATCAAAGCAGGTTCTCTTTGGGAAGGCTTAACAGTACTGGAGATTATTTAGTCTTTGCCAAGATGGATCTTGCTGAAGTAATCTGATGCAAATCTTAGCGAGAATCTGCTTGCCCCACTGTATGCTGGGGATTATACTTAATGCCTTTTGGATGGAACATGCGCTGTGGGGATTTTCTTTGTTTCCATGCTCTCCTGAAATATTGCCAAAGTACTGATAAGAAAAACTACTGTATGTCTACTCTGAAATGATGGCTTTCTTGTGGTTTATTTACTATCTCTAATTGCCATATTGTCCAGACATTCTCTCTCACATGTGTATGACCACCAGCTTTGTACATTCCCTAAACCTAAAAACATTGTGTTGGACACCCAGGATAACAGCCAAATATAAGCAGTTATACAACTTCTAAGCAAACACTACTGCGAAAATAGATCAGAATACGCTCAAATTGCACTGGTATCCATAGAGTCTAAATCTTACGTGCAGTTTTTATACTACATCTATAATCGATTACTTAATAAAGATATTTACCATAAATTAATCTTGGCATATGCCAGGTGTTTTCCAATTGCCAGCACAAGCAGAGCTCCTTGGTGCTATGTTCTATTGGACACAAAACTTTTAATTCCCTAACTGCCAATTGGCACTAAGTGGTGTTAGGATCTTCTGACTAAGCTCGTGTCTCTATCTTGTATTTAGGGCTATTTCCCTGTATGTGACTTTGAGGTGCTCAGACATCAATTTAAGAGGAAGGGAGGGCTAAGGGGGAAGCTGTAGGCTGCGGAGGGGAGGCCATGGGCTGTGAGAGGAAGGGGGGCTACCTAACAGCCCAGAATCTTGTCATTTCTTTTTACTTGTCTGTTATCTTTTTTGGCAAAATATTCAGTACTTTCCAGCAAGCTACATGTTGACCTTGTAGTATAAAAATAGAGTGCAAGCTGTTCTTTTTCTCTGTCTAATATCCTCCTTCTCCATTTCACCGACTTCTGATCATACTAGGGGGAGGGGGAGGGGAGGCTGTGAGACGAGAACTGCAGCAGCGCAGTATTGTTTCTCAGTGAATGTAAGCACAAAGCTGCGTGCTTTAACTGTAACTCATTAAAAACAAATCATAACTGTCTTTTCTCTCTCATAAGGGACTAAATTAACTCTCTGTGTGCTCCATCAAGATGACTTCCACAAAAATTATCCTTATTACCTGACACACGGGCCGATACAGTAAAGTCCGCGGGAGAGCACGCGCGCGCACAGGCCACTATGCAAATTAGGCCTGGCGGTAAAAACAGGCAAAAGGAGGCGCTAGGGACACTAGCGCCTCCCTAGCGTCTCCTTTTGGAATGAAGCGGCGGCTGTCAGGTAGAGAGTCCATCAAGCTAGGTTGAGAGAACATTGCACAAATCTCATCTTGGAGTGAGTTTCCTCACTCCATAGGTCATCAAATCTTCACAAGAGACCACTGTTCTGTTCATACGTCTCATGTTGAATGTGAAAGTGGCCCCTAACCCCCTACACTAATACTTAAACCTCACCTCGAGTTACTAGGTGGGCCTCCCATAGGAATACAAATACCTGTCTAGGGAGGAGGAACTATGGCAAGGCTTTCTCTCCCCCCTGCATCATACTGAAACAGGCCTGTCAGGAGACATTGTGAACTGCAATATACTGGCTATGTAGCCCAAATTGGGCTAATAGCACAACTTGCAATAACAGCCTTTCACATAGCTGATAGTGCAATTCACAATACACATGCTTATTAGCATAAAGTACACCCCTTTTTGGTATCGCATGCAATATTGGAAAATGAGGCCCTTTGTCACATTTTCATGTCTTTGAAAATGGGCCTTCTCTTATCTTCAGCCTTCCCTGTGACCATAAAGAACAAATCATGAAGAAGCTGGTGGAAAGCATAGACCAGTTGGACTTACCTACTCCTCAGCTCAGGAAAAGTCAGAAATGAGTAAATATCCATGTGATGCAATATACATAGCTTAACTGGAGGTGATGTAGTTGAATTATTTTATTTGTTTCAAATCAGTTATTGCAACAGTAGCAATTCACTTTATCTTCTTATTTTATATTATCAAATTATTTATAGTTAGCTCACACCTTTTCATTGGTAGCTCAAGATGATATGTTCCCTGTCCCCAGAGGGCTTACTGTCTGAGGGTCAAATTTAATGTCTTTTTTCCCCATTGTGTGTCTATGGGAATAAAGCTTAGTAAATGATGCCTTACAGTACATTTGTACATGAGGCAACTGTATATCTTATGATGCTGTAAGTTGTGTACTTTGGTTTGATGTAATTCAGACTAAGATTTCTTGGGACGTCAATGTGACATGTCTGCACCCAGTTGCATGGGATTTTCTAATAGCAGATTTGGAATAAGTACCTTAGACAATTTAGACACTCATACTCTAGACAAAATAATAAAGGGCTGTTTGTATTGCTAAAGAGTAGATGCCAAGATGCTTTCACACTTGAGGAAGAGCTCAAGTGCTGTGCAGGAGAGAGGAATTTTCATTGCTAGCCACACCCATCTTAATAAACATCACAAAGAACGGTATTTAGCAGCAGTTCTAATAAAGGCTCACAAAAATAGAACATTCCGACACTGAAGGAAAGGTATGAATAAACACTGGTTGCATCTTCCTGACAACTGAAAACAAATAGAGTCTCTCCTAGGGCTAGCCAGAAAGTGCAAGCCAAACCAAATATTGTTCTATGAAGTCAGGAAAAAACTAATTTGAAGGGTTATTGTAGGAAATGTATGGTCACTTCTGGTGTGCATAGAACATGATGTCATCCTGAGCTCTTCACTCTATTTTTAGCTGCTCAACCTTTGGGTCTGGCACTTAGCAATCACAGCACATAAAACTGTTCCCTGTTATTCTCAACCACTTAAGTGTGTCCATTTTACAAGGTTGATAAAGAAGCAATTCATAAGTGCAAGAAATTTTTAAATTTTGCTCCCTGTGAGGCAATGTGCCATCGGTCTCAATTCTATAAAATTCCTGAGCCATATAAATGATCAACTATCTGGAGATATTTATCCAGTAACTTTTCTCTCATGCTGCAGCAATGACATTCATATTCATCCTACATACTAACTCTCTGCTATGGAGATCTATGCTGTACATAATATTTAGCTTTTTTTTTTTTAATTTTTCAGATTAGTAGTCCTAGGACATGATTCACTTCAATTATTTTTGGACTCTGGAGGGCAAACAGAATAAAAAACTTGAATAGCAGATGTCATTAAGAGTTTTCAAAACAATACTGGTATTTGTAAAGTCCAGGGATACTTTAAGCCATGGATTTTGTACCAGTTCTCAAAGGTATGTGAATAATTTCCCTTTGAGAGCCTTCTAGAGATATCTGCAGAGATTTGTTCTTGCATTTTCTATGTATACTTTTTTCCCTTTAAAACAATGTATATGATGTTGCACTTTCCACCTTATATCTACGTCCAGGAAGGCTTTCACTTAATACAGGTAAAAGTACAAGTGTGGCTACTCAACAAGACGTGTGCTTTTACTGACGGGATGGGTGTGCAATTTTTAAAAAGCTAATTTTCCTGGGTAAATAGCCATTTACCTGTGTAAATGAATTTTGAAAATTGCTCTCTAAAGTAGACATTTTGAAAATATTTGATATAAAAATGAAAATATTTTTTAAGGCTAAAAAAATTGTGTGAATTGCTCAGAAGGAAGAGCCACCATAGATGCTCCATTGATACCCTCCACTCTATCTATAGATCTATTCCAAATACATATGCACTTTTTTATTCATCTTTGACAGCATTCACCTCCAAATATGTTTGCTCCTGGATGCCAAATATTTGGTCTGGATCACTGCTGCTATCACACAGTTACTATTATTCCTTATGGAAATTTTTTTTTTATACTCTTAAAACTTGTTACTGTTTTAGAAAATAAGAGAAGATTAGAAACATGAACAAGAATTATTTTACTCTAACAGACAATACCACAAAAAATTGTAACAGTATTCCCTTCAATTTAATGACTAGCTAACATTTTTCATGCACAAGCTACTTTTAAAGGGCCAGTGCTGTTTTCCTGCAGGGGATCTTGTTACTCATCTTTTAAAAACGTACACTAAAATCTTCTATACTACCCTAAACAACATATAAACCAGTTTTCTTACTATAATAATAATAATAATAATAGACTACTGTGACTTTTCTTCCTTATGCTCATTGTTATACTTCAAACACTCAGACTATTACTCTCTTCACTTTCTATATACATGCAAACCTCAAATACACAGCACATACATATAGCAGTATGTATAGGAAAAAAAAGGCACAGGCATATACTGCACTGCTACAATAGGATGCAGAACTCATTCATACTGACTACTTATACTATTAGAAAACACTACTACACTCTATCAATTCTGAACCACTTTAGTTAATGTATACATACGTATATCACTCACACTCTTCCTTCATGCCATACATACATATTCACTTAAACTTTATCACATAGATCTTTTATGCCATACAGTTGACAATTTTTGAAAATCATTTCAAAATAGGCATTTACTTGGGTATATTAGCCTAACTAAAAGTTGTCTCCCTCTAGGCTTCCACAGAATGCATGTTTTCAGATGGGTTAAAAAGAGAAATTCCTGGGAGGTGCAGGGGATATTTAGGTCAGCAGAGGAAATTAGCAGGTATACATTACATTTTCAGATAAAAATCTGCTGTTTTACTTTTGCTTGACCATCTGTATAAACAGAAGGTACAAATAATGGAGGCGCTTTTTGAATATGCTAGTTAATTTTCAAAGAGATACCTTTGTACCTGTGGTCCTTACTACCCCAAATTTGTAAAGGGAACCTCTACAGGGTAATTTCTTTTGGAAAATTAACTTACAGGTCCACCAGCATATGTACACAATGTTGGATTCTATGTTAGGAGTTACTACTCAGGAAAAGGACCTTGGAGTCAACATTGTGGATAGTACATCAAAATCGTCAACTTAGTGTTCGGGAATAGTCAAAAAAGCAAATAGAATATTAGGAATTATTTGAAAAGGAGTAGAGAATAAATATGTTAATATTACAATTCCTCTATATAAATTCCTGACACAACTATAGCTTGAATACTGTGTGCAATTCTGGTCACCCTATCCCAAAAAAAGAGATAGCGGAACAAGAAATGTTCAGAGAGAGGCAACAAAAATGATAAAGGGTATGATTGAGTCCCTTGTAAAGAACAGACACCTAGATTAGGGTTCTTCAGCTTGGAGAAGAGATGACTGAAAGGTGATATGATGGAAGTTTATAAAATCACGAGTGGTGTAGAAGACGTAAACAGGGAAAGACTACTCTTTCATATAGTATTAATTCTTGGGGACATTCCATTAAATTAACTGGTAGCAGATTCAAAACAAATTTAAGAAAGTATTTTTCAGCCAATGCATAATTAAGCTGTGGAATTTGTTGCCAGGGAATATGGTGGTTAAGGCCAGTAGTATAGTTAGGTTTAAATAAAGGTTTGTACAAGCTTCTGGAGGATAGTCAGTTTGCAGCTATTAACCAAGTAAGTTTTTGGAATGCAATCTTTTGCTATCAGGAGCAGAAAATGAACAATAGGAAACAGATCTCACTATTAGGATGTTGGGTTTTTCTTCCAAGTATCTGAATTGGCTACTTTAGAATAATTATGCTGGGCTTGATGGACTATTAGTCTATCCCAGTATGACATTTCTTATGTTCTTGTCTGTGCTTTCATTTTTGTGTGTTTCAGAAGAATGGGGGAACAGCCATTGTCTTGCAGCTTGTCCAGAATACCCTCCCACATGATCATCTGGAGTAAAACTATTTATATCTCAGAGTGCCCTGTTATTTGAAAGAATACTAACATGGATACCTGTTGTGATTCTGCCTGTTATGCAGCTTCCCAACCACCAGTGGACCCTGTGGAGCTGCTCCTACTCTCACTCCAGTCATAGTCTCCCTGATCCCATGATTCAGCAGGGCTCTGCTATTTAACCCTGCCTTTAGCTTTACTCACTGCCTTGTCATTGAATCTTGCTAGCTCTCTGCTTGGCCCTGTGCTGCACTGGATTGTGCTTTGGCATTCTGCTTTTGCCTTGTCCTGTGGTTTTCTCAGGCCTTCTGACTTTGCCTGGTCCTGTGGCCTTCTCGGACCTTTTACCCTTGCCTTGTTCTGTGGCCTTTCAGGCTTTCTGTAATAGTCCTGCCTGGTAGCCTTCTCAGGCCTGCTTTTTAATATGTTGCCTTTGGGCTTTTGTGTTCCTTGTTCTGTTTTGCCCTGTCCTTGTCTTGTCCTGATCTGTCTTTTCCAGTGTTGCAGTCTGCTCCGAGCTCCACACTTTTATACACCTGGTTCCAGATTCCAGTTCTATGCCTGCTTGATTCTAGCCTCTCTTTGTCTCAAGTCTCCAGTCCTGCACCACCTGCATCTCTATGTCAGCCATAGTTAAGTCCTGCCAGCTGCCAGAACCCAAGGGCTCAATCTGCAGAGGAGGTGGCTTGTATAGGCCAAAGATCTTTATACCTGACTGCATCTGTCCTGAAGTTCTGGCCTGCTCCTGTGGGGGTTCACCAGCCTTAGCTGGGCCCACAGCTGTACAGAATGACAAGGCAATAACGTCCCCGTGGCAGCAGGTTTAGGACTTCTTGTCTGCCTGGTAAGCCCAGTGAAAATTTTTCTGACTATTTAGAATCCCAAGGATTTCCAAAGTGATATAAAAATAAATCTTCCAGTCCTGCCATATGGGAGTGGAAGAGGTGCAAATCTCTGAATCCTATGCATCTAGAGACTTGTTTTAGATACCTACATTCCAGTTCCTAGAGCACAGTCTTCTATCTCTTGTTACTGTGAATGCAAATGTGTGAATCCCATATCTCTAGAGGATTGTCTTAAATGCGATGTGCCTAAATTTATTTCTGAAAAATTCCTGATCTTCCAAAAGCCTTCTAAAGAAAGCCTGTTGCTGCACTGGCTTCTCATCATGATATGTACTCACAGAGATCTCAAGATCACTCTGTAGATAATATGTAGCACCAGACATTGAAAACTGAAAAACATGATCAATTGTTAAAGTAACCTGTCTTAACTGCTTCCAAAGAAAAAATATTTCAGCAGAACACAGAGAGAGAGAAAAACTGCAATCCAGTTGAAAAGATATATTCTTTATTAGAGGACATCAGTATTCCTGTTGTCAGCAGAAACAAGGAGGAAGCCATGCAGCTGAAACCTGATTCCATCATGGCTTCAATTGACACACATTCACAGAGCCCACTGATATGAAGGAGGATTTGTGGACTCTTGGACCACGATGGAAGAGGACTACTTGGAAAACAGCGCCAATTCCCACCATTGGCAGGCGGACACGAGGGAAAAGACAGTCAGATTCAGGAAAACAGTTCAAAGGGTAGCCCGGTGAAGAGAAGGCAACGTAGTCAGGCAGGCAGAGGTCGGGCTTGGAGAAGATGACGTAGTGAGATAGGTAGAGGTGAGAAGACAATGTAGTCAGGTAGGCAGAGGTCAGGGCTTGGAGAAGACAACATAGGTAGGCAGAGGTCAGGCTACTGACACAGCAGAGAAGCTGGGAAGTTGCCAAGATGGATCCTGCCCATCAGAGCTCTCCTTAAATAGGACCCTGAGGGAGGGGCATTGAGGAGAAGTGCTGGCAGCTGCGTTGCCACGGGACCTTTAAAAAACATGAGGAGACGCACATGTGCGCCTGGAAGGCTGAGCGTTGGAGGAAGAACGCGGCAACTCCTCCTGCTGCGTCTTGCAGCATGCCGATGGCAGCCCAGACCGCAAAGAGGACAGCACTGAACCTGCCCTCCCAGCCCTGCAGCAAGCTCGGGAACCATCTCATGCAGGCTGGAGGGTAGGTGGAGTAGGCCGGGTGCAGCTTCTGCGGCCAGCCAACGTAACTATACCCACTCCTTTAAGCCCCCCTTTTGAGAACCCGGATAGTCAAAGAAGCAGTTAGCCTCTGATTCTTGCAGATTTTGAGCAGAAGTCCCGTACGGGAAAGAGGAAAGACTGTTTTAGCCTTGTCTTAAGGGGCGAGCGAGAGTTCTGGTAGAGACAAGGAAGCCTTAGAGGAAGGGTCCAGTTCTTCAAATTGCCAATGGGCCTGTAAATTCCGGATCTCCTCTTCCTTGTACGTTAGCAAGGTCACAAATTCGTTTGTGACGAGTTTATGTTCTCTCATGGCAGCCTCGTGTTCGGCAGTCTTTTGTGTCAATTGCTCCTTCACTTGCATAAAAACTGCCCTCATAACATTTTCCAGAAGGGAGCAAGGCCTGATTTGAGTCCCTTGGGATCTTGTATGTGGCAGAATCACCTTAGGAAGAGTGGTAGCCATGGTTAGGGATCGGAGAGAATCCTTCGTTTCGAGACAGCAATCCGAACATTGCGGTCCCCATCGAATCAGATCGGCCGTGGTCCAGTCAAACTGTGGCTGATGTCTCTGCAGCCATGGAAGGCCCAGAATTACAGGGCTCAACGCAGTAGGGAGGATGTAGAAAGAGATGGCCTCGGAGTGGTCCAGACCAATTTGCAAGGTAAGCGGCTGAGTAACGCGTGTGATCACACCAGGGAGATAGTCCCCATGGACAAGGAAAGCACCAACGGAGGTGTCAAAGGACATATAGGGAGATGCAACTGATCCACGAGGTCCTGCTGAATAAATTTTTCCCCAGTGCTAGAGTCCACCAGGGCTTGGGTAGGAACACAGGTAGAGGGCAGCTCCAGTGAGGCATCCAAAAGAAACAAGGGGGAGGTCATAGTGAGACCAAGAGTGACCGAGTCCAGTGTCTCTCGGCAAGGAGATACTTTCTTTTTCTCTGGGCAATGTACCAGTAAGTGTGAGGATTCCCCACAATAGGGACAAAGTCAAAACTGGCGACGACGAGAATTTTCAGCAACTGTAAGGTGGCTGCAGCCTAATTGCATTGGTTCTTCCAAGGGCAAGGAAGAGTCCCTGCCAGAAGGGGGTGATCCCTTAACAGGAACCCGGCGAGTCGAACGATTCTCCAGGGCCCAGTCTTGAAGATGCCGATCGATCTTTCCAGCAAGATCAATAATCCCTTCGAGAGACGTAGGAAGTTCACGTGCTGCCATCTCATCCTTAATTAGGGGAGCTAGACCTTCTAGAAACATGGTGTGCAGGCCAATTTAGCTCCATGGACAATGTGTGGAATTCTATAGCATACTTGTTAAGGGAGCGAGTTCCTTGCCGCAGTTGAAGAAGGTCGGAGCCCATGGCTGAAAGACTGCCAGGTTCTTCAAATATTCATTTGAAAGCTGAGACGAATTGCGGAAAGTTAGAGAGCAGGGGGTTGGAACGTTCCCATAAAGACAATGCCCACGCCAAGGCTTGGCCATAAAGAAGGGAAAGAATAAAGGTCGTCTTAATCAAATCATTTGGAAAAACTGCAGACGGGAGGGTAAAATGCATGTAGCATTGATTTAGGAAGCCCCGACAGCGCTTAGGATCACCTGAATATCTAGGTGGCGCTGGCAGAGGAATAATTGTTCGAGCTGGATCAGTAGTGGATACGGAGGCCATGGGGGACAGAGGTGGGGCGTTAGTGAGTCAGTAAGTCTTGCCGGACGGCAAGATGGGTTACGTCTGCCACCACCAGATCTAGCATTGATTGGAGCTTCTGGAGTTTCTGAATGAGACCGGGAACCAACTTCAAGGCAGTCCAGTCCGCTGGTAATGAATCCAAACGAGCACCTTGCCATTCAATGGAAGTAGCCAAGGATTCCAGGAATCACTCTTGCTCTTGAATCTTCTGGGATAGGCCGGGTATGGCCTGGAGAACGGGAGAATCCGCCGAGTCCATTGTCTTGGCAAACTGTTATGAATGAGGATTTGTGGACTCTTGGACCACGTTGGGAGAGGCCTACTTGGAAAACAGGGCCAATTCCCACCGTCGGCAGGCAGACACAGGGGAAAAGACAGTCAGATTCAGGAAAACAGTTCAAAGGGTGGTCCAGTGAAAAGAAGGTAACGTAATCAGGCAGGCAGAGGTCGGGCTTTGAAAAGGCAACGTAGTCAGTCAGGCAGAGGTGAGGCTTGGAGAAGACAATGTAGTCAGGTAGGCAGAGGTGAGGCTTGGAGAAGACAATGTAGTCAGGTAGGCAGATGTCAGGCTATTGACACAGCAGAGAAGCTGGGAAGTTGCCAAAACGGATCCTGTTCATCAGAGCACTCCTTAAATAGGACCCTGAGGGAGGGGTATCGAGGAGGAGTGCTGGAAGCGGCGTTACCGCGGGCCCTTTAAAAAACATGAGGAGACGCGCGTGTGCCAGGAAGGCTGAGTGTCGGAGGAAGAACGCGGCAACTCCTCCTGTGGCGTCCTGCAGCACACTGGTGGTGGCAAAGGCCACGAAGAGGAGGACAGCACTGAACCTGCCCTCCCAGCCCTGCAGCAAGCTCGGGAACCGTTTTGGGCAGGCCAGAGAGTAGGTGGAGTAGGCCGTTCGCGGCTTCTGCGGCCGGCTGACGTAACACCCTCTGTATTGTATAAGAGTTAATTCACAGCACCAAACATTAGAAAAAGAAAAGCAGTTTTACTCTGCCTCTAAAACATCCGCACTGACTTTTCTGAAAATAATAACTCTGTGCAGAAATTTGTGGAGGAGAAACATGACAAAGAAAAGTATTCAGTTCCAGAAATGTCTGTTTTAATAACTGATCCTTGTGTTTCAGCTTCTTCTACAGTATTTTGAGTCCTGATTTTTCCAGTTTAATGGTTACACCTGTCTGTATCTTATCACTAGCTCAGATTAACCTACCTTTAAAACCAGCATCTGAATAAGAAGATTTGGTAAGACCAAATTCTTCTGCTTCTGGGTTTTCCACTCAGTTGATAACTACTGAAAGCTGTGCCCTGAAACCCCTAATCAGAAGATAATTAGTGCTTGAGCCTCATGGAAAGCAGCTTGCACATTCTCAGTCAGTAGCCTGGCTCAGCTCTGCCACTCCAGGAGGAGTCCAGTACAGTCATGTTGCCCCAGGAGTGGTCCAATCCAGTCATGTTGCCTCAGAAGGAGTCCAGTCAAGATATGCCGGCCCAGGAGAGGTCCAGTCAAGCCATGCCATTCCAGGAGAGGCCTATCATTCTACCCCAAGAGAGGCCTGGTCAAGCCTTGCTACCCCAAGAGGGGTCCAGTCAAGATTTGCCACCCAAGGTGGGGTCCAGTCCAGCCATCTTGCCCCAGGTGAGGTCCAGTTCATCTTTGTCACTCTAGGAGGAGTGCCAGTCAGCCATGTCAGCTTTGACGCTCTGGGAGGAGCCTCAGTCAGTTACATCAGCCTTGCCTTTGAGAGACTTTAGTCCTCTAACTGTACCCCTAAATAACTCAGACTCAGACAACCTAGTTACAAGTACTTTCTGTGGACTTCCAAAGACTCTTGATTTTCAGGTTCACCCTGGTTATATCTTCGATGCCCAACATCCTCCTTCCCGGTGGGACCCAGGGCAGGGGGGATTAAAAGGGAGTACTGTTATGATTCTGCCTGTTATACAGCCTTCTAACCACTAGAGGTCCCTGTGGAGCTGTTCCTACTCGTGCTCCAGTCATAATCTCCTTGATCCCATGACTCAGCAGGGCTCTGCCTATTTAACCCTGCCTCTAGGTTTGTTCACTGCTCATTGAGTCTCACTAGCTCTCTGCTTGGCCCTGTTCTGCACTGGACTGCACTTTGGCCCTGTGGATGGCTGCGGCCGGCCCCCCTCACCTCCGTTTCCGGCACCGGGGTGACCATTAGAGCTTGCGCAGCAACAGGGAGACGCTCCCTCCGCAAGCGCCCGGCATCCTCCTCTTTTGCGGCTCCTGCTGCCAGCCTTACACCGTGCTCCATGGCTGTGAGGATGACTTCCGGTACCCCCATTGCAGCGTCGGGCAGTGGCCCAACACCATCAGCAGCCTCCTCCTGCTTGGGGCCTCCTTAGGCGCTCGGCCGTGCCTCCTGTCAATTCTTAAAGGGCCAGCTGCAGGAGACTTCTGGGACATCTCCCTGATGACATCATCAACTCAGGCCTATTTAGGCCTGTCTCTCCGATCATTCCATGACTTGGCAACGAGTCTGCTTCGCTTCTGGTGAGGTCTTCTGTGCTTCGTGGTTCCTGTTCCTGCCTTCCGAGTCCTGCTCCTGTTCCCATCCTCCAGTTCCTTCAGATGGATCTTCTGGCTTCTGACCTTGGACTGGCTTCGGCAACTCTTCTGGCTTCTGACCTCGGACTGGCTTCGGCGATTCTTCTGGCTTTGGACTCCGGACTGGCTATTGGTGACTCTCTGTCTTCCGACCCTGGGCTGATTATTGTCATTGCTTCCAGCTGCGATTCCACCATCTCCACAGGGGCCCACCTAAGACCAGCTGGCCCCATGCACACAAGGGCTCAACCCACGGGGAACAGGGTTGGTATTGGTGAAGCTCCAGCCGATCTCTGCATCAGTTCAGCCTCGCCTCCCGACGGTAGGGACCTGTGGGGGTTTACCCTGACAGGTAGCGCCAACTCCTCCTTGGGCAAGGGGTCCACATTCTCCTCCGTCAACACGCCCACTCTGGCATTCTGCTTTTGCCTTGTCCTGTAGCCTTCTCAGGCCTTCCACTTTTGCCTGTGCCTATGGGCTTCTCAGATTTTCTGCCCTTGCCTTGTTCCCTGGCCATTCAGGCCTTCTGCTATAGTCCTGCCTGGTGGTCTTCTTGGGCCTGCTTTCTAGTCTGTTGTCTTCGGGCTTCTGTGTTCCTTGTTCTGTTTTGTTTTATCTTTGTCTTATTGTAGTCTGTCTGTTCCAGTGTTCCACACTTACTTGCAACCGGTTTCAGATTCCAGCCTTGCCTTGTCTCAAGTCTCCAGTCCTGCACTGCCTGCACCTAAGAACATAAGAACATGCCATACTGGGTCAGACCAAGGGTCCATCAAGACCAGCATCCTCTTTCCAACAGTGGCCAATCCAAGCTATAAGTACCTGGCAAGTATCCAAAAATTATGTATATCCCATACTACTGATGCTAGTAATAGCAGTGGCTATTTTCTAAATCAACTTGATTAATAGCAGGTAATGGACTTCTCTTCCAAGAACTTATCCAATCCTTTTTTAAACACAGCTACACTAACTGCACTAACCACATCCCCTGGCAACACATTCCAGAGTTTAATTGTGCGTTGAGTGAAAAAGAACTTTCTCCAATTAGTTTTAAATATCCTACATGCTAAGTTCATGGAGTGCTTCCTTGTCCTTCTATTCCGAAAGAGTAAATAACCAATTCACATTTATCCGTTCTAGACCTCTAATGATTTTAAACATCTCTATCATATCACCTCTACATCAGCTACAGTCTAGGTCCTGCTGGCCATCAAAACCCAAGGGCTCAACCTGTGAGGGAGGTGCCTGGTATAGGCCGAAGATCCTTGTTCCTGCATGCATCTATTCAGAAGTCCTGGCCTGCCCCTGTGGAGTTCACCAGCCCTAGCCGTAACAGTACTTTGAGTTAAAGTGTCAGCTGTAAAAGGTTCTTTTCATGAGGATAATGAATTTACAATGTAATGCTATTTTGAATATTTGACTGGTTTTGTGTGGGGGTATGACTATAAGTATGATTTAATATGTGAAAAAAGGAATCCACAGAGTGCAAAAAATATCAAAATAACAATAAAGTGAATTACTTTCTGAAAAAAAAAACCTCAGCTGAACTCTTTTAAGTCAGAAGCAAATGACCTTCATTAGGTGTATCCAAGGACTACATCAATTTTTCTTGTGGCTTATGTCCCGAAAATGGCACCTCAAAATGTAATCATAAGGTTGATACAACTCACTTCAATAATTTTAAGTTTTTATGCAAGTAAAAGCTTGTTATTCATGACTTATGAGACTGGAAAACTATTTATCTGGCAAGAACATCTGCTGGTAGCGAACAAATTGACTATAAAAGGGGCCACTGGGGACCCCATGGCTACTCTATAATTTCACATGCTGATTGTTTATTGTGCATGAGAAGGAAAACTGTAATGTTTGTGCCATATGCCTGAGCATGATTGGCCATTTTATTATTGTTGAACAAGAATACGAATGCCGATTTTGTAAACCGTTGTGATCTTCTTTTGGCATGATGGTATATGTTAGGATTTGGCAAGTCTTGTGGGGGTCAGGAGGGTCCCCCAAGACTTGCCAAAAGTCCCTGGTGGTCCAGCAGGGGTACGGGAGTGATCTCCTGCACTTGGGCCATCGGCTGCCAGTAATCAAAATGGCGCCGATAGCCTTTGCTCTTACTATGTCACAGGAGCTACCGGTGCCATTGGTCAGCCACTGTCACATGGTAGGAGCACAAGATGGCACCAATGGCCATGTGACAGAGGCTGACCAATGGACCGGTAGTCCCTGTGACATAGTAGGTCAAAGGCTATTGGCGCCATTTTGAAAACGGCAGCCGAGGATGTGAGTGCAGGGGATGGTTCCCGGACTCCCCACTGGACCACCAGGGAGTTTTGGTAAGTCTTGGGGGGGGGGGTCAGGAGGGGGGGGGAGGTTGTAGTTAATTTAATTTTAGCAGGGAAATGAATAGGAATTAACATATAAACGTATCGGGGGGCCTCCTTGCTGAATGCAACGTATCTGCCCCCCGACAAATACGAATCCCGAATGCAACGTATGGCGTCCCTCTGCACATCCCTAGCAGGCACTGCCCCGAGGAGTAGGGAAGTGCAGGTACAGTCACTGATGTAGAATGTAGGCCATGCCCCGAGGAGCGGGGTGGCACAGGCACAGTCACTGATATAGGCACTGCCCCAAGGAACGGGGAAGCTCGGAGTCAAATCTCCAAAGCAGTAAGGAAGTTTCGGAGGACAACCCTGAGGAGCGGGGAGGCCGGCAGGCAGGAACTCTGGGAGTCGCAGGGCTAGCCCAAGGAGCGGGGAGAGTCCGGAGAACAGGTCTCCAACTAGAGTGCAAGTAGGCTCCTGAGGAGTGGGTACCCAAGCCAGAGTCCAGAGTTTCAGGTAGATCCGATATGGGAAGGAGAGAGGAGCAAGCACCAGTAGCGAAGGAACTCATTGCCAAGTCAGTTAGCCAGGGGCAAAGGAGGTCCTTAAGAATCCCAACCCAGTGATGTCATCAGTCGGAGACGCCCTTGAGGTTCCTGCCATTGGGCTTTGAAAGGAGGGCTCGGTGGTGCGCGCTTCGGCCCGGAGTCGGAGTGGGTGGTGGCAGCGTCCCAACTGCCGTGAGGAGCCCTGGTAGCTCAGAGGAATGCGGCGGCGGCTGGCCCCAGCTGCGAGTAGGCCCGGAGAGGAGAGCTGAGCAGCACATGACGTGAGTTGAATCGGTCGCAGCCATCTGCAACTGATGGTCATAACAGTATATAAAAGTCTTAATAAACAAATAAATAAATGTTTGGGTTCCACTCCGCTTCCTGCCCCTGAGGTTGGCAGTGTGTAGCAAAGGAGAATTCCTGCAGAAAGGATCCAATAACTTTATTTTGTACACACAACTTTTAAATAGTAGTGTCCTGACAGGTAAAGTCTGCTTATTCATGGTTTTTAGGTCTCAGTGTTCCCCAAAACCAGGGATGTTTCAGATTTTCTGTGCTGCACTCCTGCAGCATTGGGGATGCTGGCTCAGTCCAGACAGCAGTGACTGTTTCACAGACAATGGGACCACATTCAGCGATGAGAAGGGAGAAGGGAGAAGGGATAAGTGATGCAATTAAGGGTGGATTCCACCTGCCCCTCCTGACTCTTTGGCTGGCCCACACAGTCTTTTCACTGTTTCCTTACACCCTAGCATGGGTTTTCCTACTAGGTGCAGGGGCTTCTCCTCTAGAGAGTCTCAGCCATCAACCTACAGAGCTTCATACTCTCTTGCCTCTAATTTACACAGAAAAGCCCTAACCTTATAAACATGCATTAACTAACAACTTTAGCAACTTTACTAATCACACACAATTTCATATCTCTTTTTCTTACCTTCTTAGATTCTTCTGGTCCTTGAGGAATGCTGTGATATCCATAACTGGGAAATCTCCAGATTTCCCTCTGAGGCTCAGGAAATTTGCCTCAATAGTTGGGTATCAGAGGAAACTCTGGTCCTCTCTGTTTACTACTCCAGCCACTCCCCTTCAGTAAGCCTGCAGGTAAGAGAGTAGGCCTGGAGCACACCCTCCAGGCAGTTATGTGAGGAGAAACTATAGATGTGATTTCAGGATTTGGGACTCAGCTGAAGGTAGAGTAAGGATGCACAAGTTTGTGAGCTGTGATTTATAAGGGGACAGGAGCAAGGAAAGTGCTGAGATCAGGAAGGGGATAAAGAAAGAATTATGGGGTCATCCCTGAAGAGGGGAAAAAGTGGTGGTGATGGTGGTGGGTATAGATAGTGTGGATTAGCAGGGAAGGGCTGGAACGGAGAAAGCTGATGGGATGAGAGTGAAAGGGAATAGACTCAGGAGTAATCTAAGAAAGTATTTCTTTACAGAGAGGTCATAGGAACCTGTTCCCCTTGTCTCACCTGGGCCTCATCACCTTGCACAGGCATTCTGCCCTGAAAACCATTTTCCAGAGCTTGACTGTGTTGTTCCCATCCTTCTGTGACATCATTGGGGGCAACTTCAAAAGCCCCGAGAAAGCACCATAGGCACATGTGCTATTAGAGCATGCACACCTGTGCACCATGAAGGAGAACGACAAAGGATCTCCTTTGTGCATGGCTGAGGATGTGTCTGAGGGCATTGTTGTTATTAGTTTTTCTTCCATATTATTGTATGCCTGTTACCATGGAGGACCCTGCGGGTGCTTTGGATCTGCCTAAGATGATTACTGTGGTCACCGGAAAAGGCAGGTATGGTGCATTACAGAGTTTCAGCAATAAGAAGGATGGTCAAACAATGTGATGTCCACAATTTCTTGAAATTTAAGCTCAAGTTTTATTGAAGCTTAAGAGTATTGCAATTAACAATAATCCATTTACACTATCCCCTGACATGAACCATGTTTCGACTGACTGTATTGGGAGGGGCCATGAACTATAATGAAAAGGTAAAGAAATAGAATATATTGAAATATCTGGACAAAGAAGCATATTTGGACACAATCATCAAACAATATAATAACAAAAGTATATATCAGTTGAAGCACCTACCAGGCGTTAACCAGTTTCATATTTAGATTTGAATGGCACATCAAAGCAGTACTTCCGATGACAGGGATTAACAAAAAGTGTACCAAAGAGAAAGGTCATATTATACACAAAGAAACAGATATGCAAATACAAATTAATAGTTACGCAATGTTATTGCATACTGGCATAAACACATATATATAAACAAATGGAAAGATTTAGAAAAGATATACTATCCATTCCAAATTAAGCCCACTGGGGATTACAGTATAAAAAGTGTTAATACACCTTTGCTATTGCTGTCTTAAAATGTGAGAGAAATCTCCACCCTATAAGGGAGGGAATTTACTTCTAATGCACAAGGGCTAAAAGGTGTGTGTTAATGTAGTTTCTCAGGCCAGTGAAAAATAAATGTGCAAATGAAAATGTTTAATGAAGGCTGATAATTACATGGTGATATTGCAAACTGGCATAAGGACATATATGAAGCAAAGGAAAAATTAGAAAAATGCTGTCCATTCATTGTTTATATTGAGCCCATTGGGGATTACAGGATTAAGAGCATGAATCTACCTTTGCTCATGTTGTGTTAAAATGCGGGAGAAATCTCCACCTGCGAAGGGGGAGAATATACTGTTAATAAGCTTCCAGCGCTGTCTCTCTTAGACACACGGAGGTGCTGGGAGTGGGCTGGAGGGTACCTTGCTCCCAGCAGTAAAAGATAAAGTCTCAAGGGGGGGAGGAATGGGGAGGATTGGGGAAGTGGGGGAGGGGCGCTGCAATGTTTATAATCCTTGTGGGTGGGTGGGAGGGGAAGGAAGAGGGGGCTGGCTATATTAGATTTAATAAAACATCAGGACGGGGGAGACAAAGGGCTGCCAGCGCCATTTTGATTACTGGCAGCCGCCGGCCCAAGGGTGGGAGATCACTCCCGGGACCCCTGCTGGACCACCAGGGACTTTCGGCGAGTGTTGGGGGGGAGTCAGGAGGATGGGGAGTTTGTATTTAATTAAATTTGAAGGGTTGGGGCTTTTTTTTTTTTTTTTTAATGAAGTTGGCAATGAAAAACATTTTTCGATCCGGAAGGGTGGACCAAAATTGCCCATCCCGGACCCGAAAACAAAACGGCAACAAAAAAAAAAAATGTATGCACACCACTAGAATTTATCACTCAGGAACAAAACAAGCTGTGAGGAATGAAAGAAAACATAAGAAGCACTCTGATATTTTATAAGACATTTGCAGGGAAACCTAAGAACAAAAAAAGCTCCCAATTCCAGAACTTGAGGTCTTAACAACAAAAATTGCCTTCTCTTCCTCTGAGTTTGTCTTGAAATATCAGGATAAACCTGAACTTTAAGGTTCAAAAACAATTCCATATGATGCCAAAAGAAAAGCTTTAGTACCCAACCTCTATCTGATTCTAAAAGAAAAACAGCAACTTGGATACCTGGAGTGACCACACCAGACCCAGAGGATTCCAAAATTGTAGTCACATTCAAGTTTGGTGGTCTAATCGGAGTTAACACTTACATATTCTTATTAGTTGGCAGGGTTTTTTTTATAAGGTGGAAAATAATAAACCCTTGACATAATAGGCAAAGGGGGTTATTTTCCAAAGGTATCGCACATCTAAATATCTAATTCGGGATAGAGTCGGGGCGGAGTCCGCATCGGAAGGGGAGGAGTCGGGGCGGCCTCGGGGCTGACTCCGCGACGACTTCGCTGACAGCGAAAGGTAAGACTCCTTATCGCCGCCAGTATCGCGCACAAAAGCACCACCTTTCACGGTGGCGCTATTGGGTGTGAAAGCTGGCAGCGAATGCACCCCATTGCCCCATTACCGCCGGATTTTCTAAGTTCTGTGAACTTAGAAAATCCAGGCCAAAGTTGGCTCAGGTATTCTCAAAACTTCCATGAAGTATTTTCACAACATGTCTTTAGGAGGTATACCAGGGTCATTAGGAATGTTAATAAATTGAAGATTTTCGCTTTTAACACCCCTTAGCTTGATTTTCCAGTTGTTCCAAACAAGATGGAAAAATATTGATTTTCTTTAAGTAAATTTTACTGCAAGGCAGTATTACTAGCCACTTCTAATTTAAGGGAGGCATTTATTGCTTTTGAAGATTTTCTATCTGATTCCAGTAACTCTACTTGAGTTTCCAAGTCATTCAAACGATGAACCACAGGTATCAATTGAATGGATATGTTATTATTCAAAGTCTTGATAGCTTCCCAGATAGTTTCGAGAGAAAAGATAAGTGTTCTAATTACTTAAATATTTTGGTTGACCACTGGTTTGAGTCTTTAGACCTTTTGACAGGAGTGGCAGCTGTCAGCGGGTTTGAAAGCCGACACTCAATTTTGCCGGAGTCTGTTCTCAAACCCTCTGACAGCCACGGGTTCGGAAACCGGACGCTGGCAAAATTGAGCGTCTGGTTTTCAACCCGCGAGCCGCAGGCCGATTTCAATTTTTTTTTTTAAACTTTTTTTAACTTTCGGGACCTCCGACTTAATATTGCCATGATATTAAGTCGGAGGGTGCACAGAAAAGCAGTTTTTACTAGGGATGTGAATCGTTTTTTGACGATTTAAAATATCGTCCGATATATTTTAAATCATCAAAAATCGTTAGGGCCACGATACAATACCAATTCCCCCAATTTATCGTCAAAAAATCGTAAATCGGGGGAAGGGGGAGGGCAGGAAAACCGGCACACTAAAACCCCCTAAAACCCACCCCCGACCCTTTAAATTAAATCCCCCACCCTCCCGAACCCCCCCCCCAAATTCCTTAAATTACCTGGGGGTCCAGCGGCGGTCCGGAACGGCAGCGGTCCGGAACGGCCTCCTGCAATTGAATCGTGTTGTCTTCAGCCGGCGCCATTTTTCAAAACGGCGGCGCAAAATGGCGGCGGCCATAGACCAACACGATTCGACTGCAGGAGGTCGTTCCGGACCCCCGCTGGACTTTTGGCAAGTCTTGTGGGGGTCAGGAGGCCCCCCCAAGCTGGCCAAAAGTCCCTGGGGGTCCAGCGGGGGTCCGGAAAACGATCTCCTGCCGCGAATTGTTTTCCGTACGGAAAATGGCGCCGGCAGGAGATCGACTGCAGGAGGTCGTTCAGCGGGGATCCGGAACCCCCGTTGAACGACCTGCAGTCGATCTCCTGCCGGCGCCATTTTCCATACGGAAAATGATTTGCGGCAGGAGATCGTTTTCCGGACCCCCGCTGGACCCCCAGGGACTTTTGGCCAGCTTGGGGGGGCCTCCTGACCCCCACAAGACTTGCCAAAAGTCCAGCGGGGGTCCGGAACGACCTCCTGCAGTCGAATCGTGTTGGTCTATGGCCGCCGCCATTTTGCGCCGCCATTTTGAAAAATGGCGCCGGCTGAAGACAACACGATTCAATTGCAGGAGGCCGTTCCGGACCGCTGCCGTTCCGGACCGCCGCTGGACCCCCAGGTAATTTAAGGCATTTGGGGGGGTTCGGGAGGGTGGGGGATTTAATTTAAAGGGTCGGGGGTGGGTTTTAGGGGGTTTTAGTGTGCCGGCTCACAATTTTCACGATTTTCACGATACTTTAAACACCCAAACGGCAACAATACGATTCCCTCCCCCTCCCAGCCGAAATCGATCGTTAAGACGATCGAGGACACGATTCACATCTCTAGTTTTTACTGCTTTTCTGTGCACTTCCCTGGCGCCGGCAGAAATAAACACCTACCTTTGGGTAAGCGCTAATTTCTTAAAGTAAAATGTGCGGCTTGTATCGTGCGGAAATGACTAATAGGGCCATCAACATGCATTTGCATGTTGCGGGCATTATTAGTCTCAGGGGGTTGGACGCGTGTTTTCGACGTGCTATTACCCCTTACTGAATAAGGGGTAAAGCTAGCGCATCGAAAACACGTGTCCAAATATGGGTTAACCGGAGCACACTGTACTGTATCGGCCTGTTAGTGGTAAGATCAGTATGATCATCAGACAGTTGGGACTTTATGTTCCATCTGTTAAGAGCATCTCAAGTCGAGAGGATAAGCTGCTATAGAATGCTTTTTCCCAGGTTTCAATGGTGAAAATTGTACAAATTATTGGTAAGCTAAATGGTGCATACTGCTTCCGGCACCCCTGCTCTGTGCTTTTGCTGAAGTTTATTAGGGAGGACATAGGGTCATTTATTAGTAAAGTGGTAAATCTATCTTAAAGTGAAGAACATTTACTATCATGAGTAAGACAAGCTTTCATTCACCCTTTAATGAAAAAATCCACTCTTGATCCAACAGTAATTACTAATTACTGCTTTATCTTCTCACTTTCTTTTTTAATTGAAATTTTTTGAATCAGTTGTATTGTCCCAGCTATCTGACTTCATTGATGAACATACACTTTTAGACCATCAACCATTTGGGTTCAGAAAAACATTTCAGCATAGAAATTTTGCTGCTATCAAGTATGGAAATCCTCCAAATAGACTTTGATCTGGGCACCATATATTTCATGGTACTGTTTGACAAATTTGCAGCTTTTGATACCATCCATCACCAGGTGTTGCTGAATAGGCTTACAGAAGTAGGGATAATTAGGACAGTGCATTCCTGGTTTTGTTCAGTTTTGAAAGATTGGAAATAGCAAGTCAGGTCAAATGTAGATACATCTGCTTGGTACAGGCTTGAAACTGGCTGTACTTTTCAATATTTATTTGGCTTCATTATGCCAACTGATTTCCACTCTTGGACTAAACTACAAAGAGTATGCTGATGATATACAGCTCTCTTTTTTCAATAATATCTTCATCGGAAGCTACTTTTGACATTCTTTGCATGTCTCTGTCAGTGATTAACAATGGATGCATCAAAACAGACTGGTCCTGAGCATTGATAAAATAGAATTAATGATATTAAGTAGGTTCCCTCTAACTGACATACCATCTGATTTTGAGTTTGAGGGCTGCAAATTACCAATTGTTAAAGAAGTTAAAAATGTAGAGGTCATCTTAGACCAGCATCTGCTGATGTGATGTTATGACATCAACATTTAATAAGTTAAAGATGCTTCAGCATTTGAAACTGCTTCTTTCTGCTGCCTATTTTCGATCTGTGCTGCAGATGTTACTTTTCTTAGCTATGGATTACTGCAACTCACTGTATCTTTGTGTTCTAGCTAGTGCAATTTGACCCTTGCAAATAATCCAAAATTCTGCAATCCACCGGTTGACTAGGGTCTATATGCAATGCATGAGCATATTATTCTAGTACTTTGCTCTTTGCACTGGCTCCAGTGCAATGGCAGATTGAGTGCAAGGTAGCCTTACTTTATAAATTTCTAAATTATCTTACAGCAGATTGAATTAATTCACTTCTTTGAATGCATGCTCCATTGAGGGCATTGAGGTCTTCCCGGCAAGGCCTCCAGAATAATCCCTCAGTCAGTCATGCACATCTCTGAGAGACTCGAGACAGGGCCTTCTCAGTGGCTGCCCCAATTCTGTGGAATGCTCTTCCAGGATTAATTACTACAGGGGCGGATTTTCAGAGCCCTGCTCGCCTAAATCCGCCCAAAACCGGGCGGATTTAGGCGAGCAGGGCCCTGCGCGCCGGTAAGCCTATTTTACATAGGCCTACCGGCGCGCGCAGAGCCCCGGGACTCGGTAAGTCCCGGGGTTTTCGGAGGGGGCGTGTCGGGGGGGGCGGGCCCGAACCGCGCGGCGTTTTCGGGGCGTGTCGGGAGCGTTCCGGGGGCGGGCCCGGGGGCGTGGCTATGGCCCGGGGCGGCCCGGGGGCGTGGCCGCGCCCTCCGGACCCGTCCCCAGGTCGCGTCCCGGCGCGCAGGAGGCCCACTGACGCGCGGGGATTTACGCCTCCCAGAGGGAGGCGTAAATCCCCCGACAAAGATAAGGGGGGGCTTAGACAGGGTGGGTGGGTTAGGTAGGGGAAGGGAGGGGAAGGTGAGGGGAGGGCAAAAGGATGTTCCCTCCGAGGCCGCTCCGATTTCGGAGTGGCCTCGGAGGGAACGGGGGTAGGCTGCGCGGCTCGGTGCGCGCCGGCTATACAAAATCGATAGCCTTGCGCGCGCCGATCCAGGTTTTTAGCAGATACGTGCGGCTCCGCGCGTATCTACTAAAATCCAGCGTACTTTTGTTTGCGCCTGGAGCGCAAACAAAAGTAGGCCTATTCGCGGAGTATGAAAATCCGCCCCATTATGTCTGATAGTCAGTTGTTCAAGAAGATTTTGAAAACAGTTTCATTTAAAAATGCATTAAATTTACCAGAGTAGATAAAATAGTTTCAGCTGAAATATTTCTGATAAGACGCAGTGTTGCGTTTTTTTTTAGTTTTTGAACTTTATATTTGGTTGAGAGGGACACACAGTCCCTAGGATGCTATCAGTGACCCAAACTTCTACTTTTTCAGTAGCTTCTAGAGTCCCAGGATTCACTGGCGAAGAAGAAGTATTGACTTATGTTCATAAGCAACACAGTCATTTAAAATCACTGCAGTCTCAATCACTGACCAGTAGATACTCTCTGTAGAAGAGCTCAAAGGCTGAATACACCCAACAACATGGTTAGTAGACAGTGATGGTGTTCACCAAAAAGAGATTTACTTCAGTTTGAAGAACAAAATCCAGGCTAATATGGCAAAAATCATAAAGAGCAGAACAAAAATCATAATTACAAATGCCACATGATCTTTGTCAATGGTGTAAACTCTTCCAACTCCACATTCTCTTACTAAATTAGGGATAGATTTTAAAACGTGCGTGCTGGCGTCCATGTGCGCACGCTACCTGGTGCACACACATAGATGCCCGATTTTATAACATGCAGTGCAGGTTCATGCATGTTATAAAATCGGGGGTCGCGGCGCACAAGAGGGTGCACAATTGTGTAACTTATGCGTCGACGCTCTCGGCCTTCCCCTGTTCCCTCCCAAGCCGCTCCGATTTCGGAGTGGCCTGGGAGGGAACTTCCCAATGCCCTAACCTAATCTCCCTTCCCCTTCCCCTAACCCTCCCTTCCCCTAGCCCTCACCTAGACCCCCCTGACCTTTATCTTACCTGTTGTGCCGGCCTTCGGGCAGGTGCAGGCTGCGTACGCTGGCAGCCTGCTGGCACGTGATCCCCCAGCACAGTGGCAAATGGCCGCTGTGCCGGAAGCCTCTAACCCCGCTCTGCCCCGTCCCCTCTCCGCCCCTTTTTCGAAGCCCCGGGACATAGGCGCATGGCCAGGCCTTTCTAAAATAGGCCTGGTGCACAAAGGCGTTTTAAAATCCGGGCCTTAGTGTCCAGAAACCCTTCCCTGTGTTGCGTTCGTGCCTCTTCTCGCCCCTCGCTCCACCCTCTCTATCTTAGAAGTGACTCCCTTCAGCTCTGACGGACAGATGCAGCCGTGGTTTCTCCCTGCCTCTTTGTTCCGGTGACCCGGGCTGGCATGACGCTACGGATCTGCCATGTTCCCGATGACGTAAGGGCGCATGCACGTGCTCCAGACTTGTACCAGCAAGGGCGTGAACCTCAGGGGCGTCCCCCCGTAGTGATGTCATCCATTTCCACTTTAAAAGGTCTTTGTTTCCTAACCTCTAATGAGTTAGCAAGGAACTCCAACAGGACTTGCTTTGGCAATCCACACTACTTGCAACAATGATCCGAGTCAGCCAGGGGAATCCTTCTCCACTGCTTGGCCTTTTCAAACTTACCAGGAGTACCCGCTCCACGGGGGCTCCGCTCTCTGTTCTTGATTTTAGATTGCCAAGACAGGATCCAGTACTTGCTCCTCGAGGGCCTACATTCCTGAAGACTCCTCATTGCCTGGAAGCGATCGCGGACGTGAACACAGTGAGTTCTATTGTACATAGGAATCGGTTCTCGCTCCACGAAGGCCTATACTCCTATAGCTCTGAAGACTCCCTTCCATCAAAGACATTATCACAGGTACGGAGATCGAGAGTTACATTGGCAAGATTACAGATAGGAACTGGTACTCGCTCCACGAGGGTCCTTGTTCCTAGAATCCTTTACAGACTCTCTTCTACTCTAGAAGCCATTTCACATACAGCTATTGTAAGTTCTTATTACAGACTGTTTGGAACCAGTGCTCGCCTACGGCTCCTGTTCCTGAATGTACTGAAGACTCTCTGTGGCATAAGAGACCATTGCAGACATCTACTATGGTGAGTGTACCATCTTGTATCCAGTATACCCTGTCTACTCACTACTTCTAGTCTCTCTCTACAGCTCAGCAACCCAGAGATTATATTCCAGTATCAGAAGAACTTCAGCTTTGCCGAACACATCGACTCATTACTGCCACCACTGGTGATCCAGCTTCCAGTCTAATAAAGAACTATTTGTGTTATTTCATATTCTAGCCTAGCCGGTGGTTCCTCTCAGGATCTCCTCCTGGGGGTGCTGTCATCTGCCATCGGCCCAGGGATTCACCATTTCCTCCAAGTGGTCATTCCTTACACTATTGTCACTCTGTGGGAACCAACCACTACAGACCACTACTACCGCTTATGGAAGTATTATATAGATAGCTAACCTCTCTTTCTATGGGACTTGCCAGCAGCCTATATATAACAGATTGCTACTCCGTAGTGGAGGCATGATAGATTGCTATCTCAGTAGCGAAGTACAATATATCTATTGTTAGCTCCTTTCCTCGGTAGAGTATCATTGAACAAGATTGCCAACTTCTCTTCTCTGAGTTGATCCATAACAGATTGCTACCTCCTTCTTTACAGGAGCATCTAACAGCAGTTCGCTAACAAATCTACAGATAGCACTCCTCCCCTCTGGAGGAGCAGGTCATGTCAGATCGCTACTCCTCCCCCTTTCAGGAGAACAGCAGAACAGATTTCTAGCTCCGCCCTCCTGGCGGGGTGAGCGATAACAGATTGCTAACTCCTCCCCTCTGGAGGAGGAGAGCGTAACACCCTGTGAAAGGTGGGAAAATTCTCTTTTCCTCTAGCAGAAGCAACAGAGGAAAAAATCCACAAATTCTCGGGCTCCAAACTGGTTCATAAAAAATAGTCTTCAGGTCCAACGATATCTATCCCATCATTCACTGGTCACTGGGTAGATCCACTGGACCTTCAGCCCTTACAATAAGGGATGAGTTTTTAGAGGTGCTTTGAAAAGTTTTTTTCTATGAAGCTATCATTACTGCACTGTGAAATTGCATGGATCAGACTTGTAAAAACTATTCAATGTTGCTGACTTTTCAGAATATGCTGAAATGCTAGAATGTATGCTAAAAGTCAAAAAGTATGTCAAAGTTCAACATGAAGTTTTGTTCCTGACTTACATAAGAACTTACAAAAATAAGATATGCCATACTGGGTCAGACCAAGGGTCCATCAAGCCCAGTATCCTGTGTCCAACAATGGCCAAGTCACAAGTATCTGGAAAGTACCCAAACATTAAATGAATAGATCCCAAGCTACTAATACTTATTGATTAATAGCAGTTTATTGTGTTAGGTGATTTCACCCGTCAAATGGATTCTATTCATTTAACTGAAAGCTATGAATTGATTTTAGAAACCATGGAAACTTTAGGCTGGTCTCAACTGGTTAAAGAAACAACTCATTCTAGAGGACCTATTTTAGATTTAGCATTTTTTAGATCTGTTGCTATACATTTCAATTCCATCAAAGTCAGAAGCAAGGCAGTTCCATGGTCTGATCATTATTTAATTGAAATTTCTACAAATTAATAAAAATAATTCTTCTGGTCAAACATTTTTGAAGAGGAAAAGTTTTGATATTAAATCCTTAAAGGAATCTTGGATCTCAAATTTAGCTGAGAAAAAGCCTAATAATTCAGAAAAAGCGATTCTTCTTTGGACAGACTCATTAAGCCAGGCATTAGACCAAATTGCCCCTGTTACTGAATTCACTACTAAAAGATCATATAAAGCCCCTTGGTTTGGTAAAGAATAGAGATGTGAATTGGAACCGGAATCGGTTCGGATTCCGGTTCCGATTCACATGTGGTTTTTTTTTCATCGGGCCCGATCGCGATTTTGTTTATCGGCTACGCACCAGCGACTTTTGGCAAGTCTTGGGGGACCCTCCTGACCCCCACAAGACTTTCCAAAGTCCAGCGGGGGTCCGAGAGCGACCTCCTGCACTCGGACCGTCGGCTGCCAGTATTCAAAATGGCGCCAATAGCCTTTGCCCTTACTATGTCACAGGGGCTACCGGTGCCATTGGTCAGCCCCTGTCACATGGTAGGAGCACAAGATGGGGCCGGCCATCCAGTGCTCCTACCATGTGACAGGGTCCGGCCAATGGCACGGATACCCTGTCACATGGTAAGAGCAAAGGGCCATCAGCGCCATTTTGATTAGTGGCAGCCGATGGCCCGGAAGCGGGAGATCACTCAAGGGACCCCCACTGGACCACCAGGTACCTGTAAAAAGTTTTTGGGGGGGGTCGGGAGGGTGGGGGAAGCTAAGGAATTAGTTTTAAAAGGTCGGGGTGGGTTTAGGGGTTATTTTTGTGTGCCGATTTTCTCACCCTCCCCCAAAATGATAAGAGAACCCCCACGATCAATATCATGGGGTTTTCCTACCGTTTTGGGGGAGCCCCCGATTTCTGACGATTTTGAAAATATCGTCCGATATTTTCAATCATCCAAAGCCCGATTCACATCCCTAGTAAAGAATTGACCATATATAAAAGGCAATTGAGAACAAAAGAGCATAGTTAGAGGAAAGATAGATCAGAATTAAATTGTCAAAGTTATTTAAAGGAATTACATAACTATAGAGAAGAGTCAAATAGACAAAAAAAAGACAATTCTTTGCAAAGCAAATTCAGAATGCAATTAATCAATTAAGAGAAGTTTTTCATATTGTAAAAGATTTAACTTCTAAAGAATCTATCTCTGAAACTCAAATCACACCTAGCACACAGGAACTCGGCCTGTTTTTTAATGAGAAAATTTAAAAAATAATGTTGTGGAGATGGATGAGAATGTGGTTAATGTGAATCAGTTATTTACTTTTTCGGATAATAGAAAGACTAGGGGGTATGCCATGAAGTTAGCATGTGGCACATTTAAAACTAATCGGAGAAAGTTCTTTTTCACTCAACGCACAATTAAACTCTGGAATTTGTTGCTAGAGGATGTGGTTAGTGCAGTTAGTGTAGCTGTGTTTAAAAAAAAGATTGGATAAGTTCTTGGAGAAGTCCATTACCTACTATTAATTAAGTTGACTTAGAAAATAGCCACTGCTATTACTAGCAATAGTAGCATGGAATAGATTTAGTTTTTGGGTACTTGTCAGGTTCTTATGTCCTGGATTGACCACTGTTGGAAATAGGATGCTGGGCTTGATGGACCTTTGGTCTGACCCAATATGGCATGTTCTTATGTTCTTAAGGCCAGTTTTAGATGTTGAAAGCTGATACGGCGGCGGCAGGCAACTGCTTCAGATTCGCTGTCTTGCAGGTCAGTGCAGTAAGAGGCGCCACTAGTTTTGCATAGTTATGGATAAAAGTCCGATAATAATTAGCGAATCCTAGGAAGCGCTGTAGGGCCCTCAGGCCAACTGGCTAGGGCCAGTTCAGAATGCTTTTGAGTTTTTCAGGTTCCATTTGGAATCCATGTCGAAAGATGATATAACCAAGAAATGGTTAACTTTTCACCTCGAACGAGCATTTCTCCAGTTTGGCAAACAGATAGTTGTTTTGAAGATGCTGAAGTACACGGAAACATCTTGGCGATGTGTTTGAAAGTCTTTAAAGAAAACCAGGATTTCATCTAAGGAGATAACTACGCTGCTGTATAAAAGATCGTGGAAGATTTCATTCATCATGTTTTGAAAGGTGGCGGGAACATTGCACAAGCCAAATTGTATAACAAGGTACTCATAGTGCCCATCTCGAGTACTGAATGCCGTCTTCCACTCGTCACCCTCTTGTATGCGAATTAGGTTGTAGGCCCCGCGAGATCAAGTTTTAAGAAGATTCTAGCTCCTTGCAGGCGGTCGAATAACTCCAAGATGAGCAGCAATGGATAGTGGTCTTTTTCGGTAATGGCATTCAAGCCTCTGTAGTCTATGCAGGGTTGTAGTAGCCCATCCTTTTTTCCCACAAAAAAGAATCCTGCTCCAGCGGGAGATGTTGACTGTCGTATGAATCCCTTAGCAAAATTCTCCTGCACATAATCAGACATGGCCTTGGTCTCAGTAAAAGACAGAGGATAGACATGCCCATGGGGAGGTTCTGTATTGGGCAGGAGATTGATAGCACAATCGTATGGACGATGGGGTGGTAGGATATCAGCCCCTTGTTTTGAGAAGACGTCCGTATAGGAGGCATAATGGGCTGGTAGACTGACAGGAGCCAGGGTGGTAGAGAGGCTGCATTGAGTGGATAGTGTTTTTAGGCAAGCATCGTGACATAAGGGACCCCACTATGACAACTGCATGGAAATCCACTCAAATTGAGGGGAGTGTTTTTGGAGCCAGGGCAACCCAGATCTATGGGGTAAATGGCACGGTCTAAGATGTGAAAGGTGATGCTTTCCTCGTGAAGGCCGCCAGTGGCCAGGTAGATGGTAGTATACAGTGGTCCCTTGACTTATGAACTCAATTGATTCCAGAGGGCTGGTTGTAACTCAAGTTGGTTGTATGTCAAGACTATGTTTTCCATAGAAAATAATAGAAATACCCATAATGCGTTCCAAAAGCACCCCTTACCTAACCATTTCTATAATAAAAAATGGTTGTATAATGTCTGTAATTACCAGAAGCACCTATAATTTCCTAGTGTTCTCACCAAAAGGTTATAAAATGTGCCTAGCCTACCAGAAGCAACAATTTCACCTCCTCCACCAGTTCCTTTATGATATCTGCATATGGACTCTCTACCTGGGTAACATCAAGCTAGGTTGAGAGAACATTGCACAAATCTCATCTTTGGGTGAGTTTCCTCACTCTGAAGGTCATAAAACTTTCACAAGAGAGCACTGTTCTGTTCGTAAGCCATACTCTGCTTGTCAAAGTGGCCCCTAACCCCTACACTAATACCTAAATCTCACCTTGAGTTACTAGGTGGGCTTCCCATAGAGATATAAATACCTATCTAGTGTGAGTGCATTATGGCTAGGTTCTCTCTCTCTCTCTCTCTCTCTCTCTCTCCCTCTCTCTCTCTCTCTCTCCATTCCCAAATGGAAAAAGTTTGGTTGTAACTCAAGATCTGTTCATAACTCAAAACCAGAATTTTGTTCGTAACTCGAAATTTGGTCATAACTGAAGACCGGGAAAGTTGGTTGTAACTCGAGCCGGTCGTAACTCAAGGGCCCACTGTACTTCTATTGCTATACTCTTTCCCAAACGCAAGGGATTTCTACCCATAAAGATTCAATTGTGCATTTAACCTCTTTCATCTTTATCTTTATCCTGTTGGACTCTATGCCATCCCAGACATAAAGCACCACCTCGCCACCAAATTGATGCTCTCTATCATTGCGATATAATTTCTACCCTGGTAGAGCACTATCCCATTGGTTATCTTCCTTCCACCATGTCTTTGAGATGCCAATTAAGTCTATGTCATCAATCACTACTATAAACTCTAACTCTCCCATCTTACTTCTTAGACTTCTGGCATTAGCATAGAAACATTTCAAAGAGTGATTTTGTTTGTTTTAACATTCTGCTTTTCAAGCTGTCAGGGATAATTTGTTATCTTTTAGCTCAGATAATTCTTTACTTATAGGCACATGGACTACTTTTTTTTATTATTGCAACCTCTCTGTTGGGATGCCCTCTTTATTAGTATCCTTCGAAGATACCTCCCTCTGAACCATGTGCTGTTGAACGACTGTCGGCTATCCCCTTTGTTCTAGCCTTCTGGGCTCAATTTACAAGAAATCACATGACTTACAAAAATCTCAGTCCCATTAACATATATGAGATAAAATTATAATATCAACCAGTTAGGAAACTGTTATGCAAACAAACTAGCTCATTGGTGTGTAAATTGGAAATGATAATCTATTTAACCTATCGTGCCAAAAATGCTCTCTGAAACTGATTCTGAATTTCCTTGCTGTTAATCTCACACTTTCCTGGGATAGCCCATACTTTATCTAAATAAAGATCTTTCTTTAAACTGCTGGTATTGTGTTTAATTTACAGCCCACAACAAGTTGGCTCTTCTGTCAGGAATTGGTAAAAAAAAGAAAAGTATTTCTCAAAACCTTCCAAAAATCTGGGAAACATTTTCAACTGGTCAGTCATGAGGCTTGCCAAAACCCACTGCTGCTACATATTCCTTTCTCTCCAACCTCCACTCAAAAGAATCTCCACAGCTACAACTCCCCTTGAGCATGCTCAGAATGAAATATATAGGCACACCCAACCACTCCCACCAAAAAGGGAATGGTTGAAAGAATGGGGAGAACCCCAATATGAAAAATCACCAAACAGAACAGGCAAGGAAAATATTTAGGGACAATGACAAAGCCCCATCACATAACTTACCCTGTACCGCCCCCCCAAACCTTGAGAAGGGTGTGGATAATAAATAAATGTAACAGTCTCCCTGTGGATGTCATAGAGATAAGGACAGTGTCTGAATTCAAGATAAATAAGTACAGGTGATCTCTGAGGGAGTGGTATGGATTATAGAGCTGAGTAAATGGTATGGATGGGCAGACTAGAGAGGTCATCATGTTTCTAAGAAATGCATTTTTCCATCCTCTTACCCCTTCCACACCCCACTAATCAACTGTTATCTCAAAATGACCACAACTCAAAGGTTTCTAGGTATGGTGATGTTCACACACCCTCACCCAGCAGACCCTCCTGTCCTCTCATTTGCTGTATCTCCTGCCCTGTGCTTGCATACACAGTCACACACAGGTAGGGAGCTAAAGAATGAGCCATAGGAGCTAGTTGCTTTGGTTTGTGCCTTCACCGTGAACAGCAGCACAGAGTGCGGGAGGGCTAGAACAGCAGCAGTAGTAGCAGCTGATAAGTGATGGGGACGCATACAATCCCACTCAGGTTTGCAATACTAAGCATTTTTCCCATGGACACAAAATAGGAGACTATCTTTAGACGCCTTATTTTCCCTCTTTTCCTACTGTGCTTTGTGGTTGTGATGGAGGTTCTCATTCATTGTGTGTACAAGATTTTGGTATTTTTATTTTTGGGGGGAGGAGAGGGGATTATGTTTGCTCTTATGCATGTACATTTGTTCTCATTAGTAACACTTAACTTTACTTGCAATCTTATTACTTTGTCATTGTTTCTTGTTTCTGGCTATCCTGCTGTTCTTGTCTCTATTACAGCTTCATACCTTAACCACTCTCTTTGTCTACTTTGTCTTCTTACTTGTAAATTTGGTGCTTAAGAATAGGAGCAATAAGGTCCTCTGAACCCACCCAAAAGCAATGGCCATAGAACCTGGGGGCAGTTAAGCTCTGCCTCACTCCACGCACCATCCAGAGAGACACTAAATTTAATTATATGGGTTTTATCTGAATGAAAGGTGTATTTTGTTCACATATTAAGTGTGCAGTGTCAGTTCATACTTGAACTATTTTATGTTCTGCTAAATGTGGCAGAATAGATGTGAGTGCTGAACTTAAGTGGGGATGTTGAGTTTATTGTGAGGTGAGGTGTGGTTTAAATAGATGTGCATGAGCATGGGTGCTTGAGAATTGATTGTATATATTAGCATTTTGAAGAGCTATAAGTAGTCAGTGCAGGAGAAGCCTGCTAGCTAATGAAAAATAAAGCATACTAATACTGCATTCATCCGTTTCTTTTTATATGCAATCCTGTAAATAGATCCATGGTGCCAAGGATATATTAATCTGTGAATAAGAGATTGTATTCATGCTCATGGGGTAGATTTTCAAACCAGCACGCGGGCGTACATGTGCGCTCGCTACCCGGCACGCACACATGTACACCCGATTTTATAACATGCGTGCGCAGGCGCACGCGTGTTACAAAATCGGGGGTCGGCGTGCGCAAGTGGGTGCACACTAGTGCACCTTGCGCGTGCCATCTCCCGCAGGCTTCCACCATTCCCTCCCCCTAACCTAACCTTTCCCCCTCCAGCCCTACTCTAACCTTCCCCAAAAATGTTATCAAACCTTTTAGGTTGCGCACAACGGCAGTCTGCCAGCACGTGGGGTGGGACCAGAGGCAGGGGCGGGACCAGCCTCTGGTCCCGCCCCTGCCCTGCCCTGCCCCCACCTCACCCCGCATCTTTAGTAAAGCTCCGGGACTTAGACGCGTCCCGGGGCTTTACGTGCATCACCGGGTCTTTCTAAAATAGGCCTGGCGTGCGTAACCCCCCCCACGTGGTTAAATCCTCTGGATTTACGCGCGTAGGCCTTTGAAAATCTGTGTAGAATTTAAGTGTGAATTTGTGAGTTGTGATAACAGTGCATATTAGGGAGACAGAGTTATTTTACGATGCAGGCTAGGGCCTTTTATAATGTCATTTATAACTCCTAATTATTTTTATTTTTTTGTGTTCATTGGGCCGGATTTTCAAAGCGGGTAACCAGACTTATGCTCACCGGGCCTATTTTAAAAAGGCCCGGCGACGCGCATAAAGCCCCGGGGCTTTCAAAAAGGGGTGGGCCAGGGCGGGGTGTGGGTGTGGTGGGCGGTCCGGGGGTGGGGCATGGGCAGGGTCAGAGGCTCCTGGCACAGCGGCCATTTGCTGCTCAGCCGGCGTGCGCAATTTACTTCAGCCCCAGGGCTGAAGTAAGTTTTAAAACAAGAAAAAAAAAAAAAAAGAAAAAGGTAGGGGGGAAAGGGCAGGGGAGGCAGGGGAAAGGAAGGGAAGGGAAGGTGGGGTGGGGGGGGTAGAGAAGTTCCTTCCGAGGCTGCTCCAATTTCAGAGCAGCCTGGGAGGGAAGGGGGGAAGACAGCACGGCTCGGTGTGGGCTTGGTGCACAATTGTGCACCCCCTTGTGTGAGCCAACCCCTGATGTAAAGAAGCTCACCTGAGCCAGGGCAGCTTCAGTAGCATTGAATGGCACTTCAGCAGCGGAAGTTCCGGCATAGGGGATTAAATAGACAAAAAGAGGCACCAAAAAGTGAGAGGTAGGAACTACCCCATCTAAACATGTTTAGAGCAAAAAAGAAATGGCAGAAGTGCCAGCGTCTAAATTTGACTAGTCAAAATATAAATAGGGTTGTCCCATGTTGGCTGGGCAAGGGTAAAGAATAACATAGATGACAACTTCAGTAGAACATTCGAATGAGAACTGCACAGGTAAGATACCCAGGCAAAGGATTAGTGAAATTCTGAGTATACAGAGAACTGGCAGGCTTTACAATGACCGCAAGGGGAATGGTCAGTGGGTGGTTGTGACAGGACAGGAGGGGAACGGTACTCAGAGGAAGTGAGCAAGTCACGGAGATTTTGGCCTCGGTGAAAAGCAAATCCTAAATGTTTGTTGAAAGAATGATGGGGGGCTAGGTTGTGCCAGTACTTGCGAATAATGGAACAAATGTGACGGCTTGCTGGCGTGTAAGAAAGAATACAGGTAACAGAGTCATCTGAGGATTGGGAGGAGTTTACAAACAGCAAATCCCGATTAACATATAAAGCTCATATCAGGGTCCTTGTAATGAATTTAGACGGATAACCCTGTTGTAAAAAATTATGAAACATTGCGGGGGCCTGTTGTAAACATTCATCTTTAGTAGAACATAGGTGTCTTAAACGTAAAAATTGTCCGGTGGGAATACTATCGGGAAAACTGCATGGGTGGTAGCTGGAATAACTCAACAAAGTATTTCTGTCGGTGGGCATACAAGTCCAGAGCGGGGAGCTCCAGGAGCTGCATTGGCCCCTTTAAAAAATGGCCCTGGGGTGATGAGTCTCCATTGCGCAGTGCTTTTTCGGGTCAGCTAAGCTGCAGCATTTTTCTCCATGGTATTTTATCAGTAAGGAAAATAACACATAATTCATAAATCTGTGGTATTTGGTACTTACAGGTTAGTGAATCCTGAAGTATTTTCCCCTGTGAGACAAATAACACAGTTTAGTAAATAGATCTCTTACAGTGGATCAAAGTGAAAAGAAATTCAGATAAATAAATGAAGATGTGAATATAAAAGAAATATAGTGGAATAAGAGGAAACATACAGCTAGATTAAGATTAACAACATTTTGTAGGTTTTATAGGCATGAGGGCAGGCCAAAGTAGTTTCTAAAAGGTGAACATCATGAAAAGCAGCACTAGTCCCTTAAAAGTGGCTTTGCATGAAAATCTTTAGCCAAAAGTTTAAAAATAAGAGAAGGCAGTTACATTTTTTTGGGGGGGAAAGTGTTCTCTTATAGAGGGTTTTGTACCCGGTTCAGGTCCTCTGCTCCCCAGATTAGTCCGGCTGGGGATGCTGTGGAGCACTGTTTCCTAACCCTCTCTGGAGCACACTTAACCAGTTGGGTTTTCATGATATCCATAATGAATATTCATGAGATAGTTTTTCATATACTGGGTCCCTAATGTTTTCACTTCTATCTCATGCTTATTCATTGATAGGAATCCTGAAAACTCAACTGGATAGATGTGTCTCCAGCAGAGAGTTGGAAACACTGTTGTAGAACAATCACAATCCCTAGGGGGAAGGGAATCTTAGTTATTTTGTGTAGCAGGGATTAGAACCTATGCTAATATTTTTCCAATGGTCATAGTGGGATTTTTCAGAAAGTTTTTTGTATATCCTGTACCTTCCCAGCTTTTGGGAAATCCACTTTTTGGGAATTGCCCCAGTGGTATAAATAGCCACTGAGCACATGTAGTACGCAGATGAAAGATGAGAGTGCAGAAAGCTGAGGGTTAGTGGCACAAGGTTAGGATAGGATTAGGAGACATTGCAGAGGGTAAGTAGAGCATCCTTGCATCTATTAGTATTAGAGAAGTGTTTGTGTAGAAAACTACTTTGTGTAGGTTCTCAAGGCCTAGTCATGCGAAGAAGCTTTTGAGCCTAAGAATTTTTTAGAGAATTTTTGGATGTTTTGGATCAACTCCTGACTGAGAGGGAGGACCTTCTAGAAGAAAGGATTAGATCTCTGTTTTTATAACTTGCACCCAGTAGTAAACAGCAATGTGGAAGATAGATTGAATTTTTTGAGAGATTTGAAATTTTGAGAGTTTTGAGAAGTGATTTTGGAAAATCAATCTATTTTTGAAGCTGGGAAGGATTTTTCTGTCATCATTGGTGTATGTTGAAACTGGAGGGGAACTTACTTACCCTTATTGGGAAGGCATTTAGACCAGGACACAGGAACCCTGCCCCTTCAAATTTAGAAAACAGTTAAAAACATGGCTCGTTCATCAAGCCTTCCCGGATTAACATTTTGATCCCTCGACACTTCCACTGACCCCCGGTAACCTCCACATCCCCCCCCCCCCCTTTTCCCGGCCGGCCTGCCTGCCTGTATAATTGTGTAATTGTATAATTGCTTCCACCTCCCACCGATTCCTGGCTCCATTTGTATATTATGTACTCTTACACATTTAATTAACCTTGTTACTGTTCCTCTCGCCTTCTCTCCTTTCTATCTTAGTTTGGGGGTCATCCCTTCCGACTCCCTGTTCTTAGTTCTCCCCCTCCCCTCCCCCTGTTATTTGTATTTTCTACCTATTGTTATTATGTAAACCGATATGATGTGTATTTTAATGTTGGTATAGAAAAGCTGTTAAATAAATAAATAAAATAAATAAAGTGAGAGAAGGAGGGTCATCAAAAGAGGCACTATGACTGAGAAACATACTTCTGTTTGATTTATATTTCTCTTGTTTCAATTTTTGGAATCATTACTTGGCTATTATTTTTCAAGCTTAAGTAAACCTTTTTATGATTTAAACACCATCTTTGGACTCTATTCGAATGTGCCCTTTTGGATAGACAGGCTCCCCTCATTGTGAGTATTGAGCTAAGAGTGAGAGCGATGGTGGAGCCTGGTTACCCCACCACAGCACCTAGGGCCCCAGAGGTTTAAGCCTCCTCCCTGCTGAAAAACCTCACCTCCAGGGCTGAAATTTGGTATTGGAGAGTGATAGAGGAGTGAGAGAATAAAGACAGCCCTGGGACTTGCTGTAGCCCCTGCATCAGGGACCCTCTGCGAGAGAGGTGGTTACATTGCAAGGGTGGAGACTTGGAGCCTATATTTGCAGGGTTTCCATAGGAACCCCAGTGCATGGCCCCTGGTAGAGGCCTGTTGCTGGAAAAACCCGACTAAAGTAAGTTGGGAGGGGAAATAAAATAGAAGAAAAAATTCCCCAGGTAGTGGTGAATAAAGACTTCTGGCACCAAATCCCATTCCTGGTTCCGACTGAGCTGAAAGTTCAAAGGAGCAAGACGAAACTGTTGTGTCACAAAAAAGAAAAAAAAAAAAAAAAGAAGAGGATTCGTTCAAGCCAGATTCCTCTGATTCCTAATGTATAAATGTGGCACCTCTCAATAGTGTCTTACATAAGTAAATGCTTTTTTATTCGTCTAAGTAAAGCACATGATTAAATTTCTTTAATTTGCGGCTCCACCTTCTCACAAATGGCACATAATTCACTGGTTCATTTTCTGAAGGTGCTTTTTAGGAAGGGTATAATATACAATTATTTACCAGCCCTTCTGAAACACAGTTATCATCAGTATAATTATCAAAAAGCATGCTTTCACAATCTTTCCCACTGCATCAGTATGCATAGGTTCCCCCTCTGTGAATATGTCACTGTCTTTTCTTTTTCTTTTGGAAGTTTGTATTGCTGTAACACTTCCTTGATCTAATATTTAAAAAAACACAAGAGGGTCACACATTGTCACACATATGTATTTCTGAAAATAAAGACACAAAAACATTGAAAACATACATCAGATGTTTTATCACTATATAGTTTAAAAAAATGACTGGTGCTTTCTTCTGGAGATGATGGCATTTATATAGTTCAACATTAGGAAATCATCTGTAGGCTTGAGCATACTGTTTAGTTTTTCCACAGGATCTGGAACACGTTTTATGGTGTGTAAAGTATAATCATCATTGTTAAGACTTAACTCACCTCTTTTAGCATTTTCCTGGATCAATTTGATACAAACTTTTAAATTTTTCCTGTATGTTGAGGGCATTCCACAGTAGACATTGTGATATTTTAACCCCATGGGTTAAAATGGGGAGTAAAGTTAAAATGGGGAGTAAAGTTAAATGGAATTATATAAATGAAGAAAAAAATTGAAGTTTGAAGAAAAAAAACCAATGAACTGGCAGGTAATTAACATGAGGAGCTGGCAGGGCAAGGCTGGGCTGAACAGCTATTGTTTGTTTCTTCCTTTCCTTTCCTTCCTGAGGTTCTAGACTTATGGAAGCCAGTGCTGAAAAAAGCAGTGTTAAGCTGTCTAGAAGATCCGGAGGCCAGTGTGAGGCTGTAGGTCAACTTTGGGAGTGATTTGTCTCATCCTATGGCCGAAATTAGGGGCAGAGCTAGCAGCAATTGCAGGGGCTGCAGTGGTGAGAAGAGCTGCCATGATGCTGTTTCGATTTTCAGCGATAGCCTTAGGGATACTGGCGCTGCTGGTGGAGGCCCCTACTACATTTTTAAGTACTGGGAAGCACCCCAATGATCCTGGTGCCAACCAATTAAGCAACATTAAAAATGCATCCAATTAAATTAAAATAAGTATAAGAAACTTCTGAGGGGCTGTCCTAAATCCCTACTTTGACTCCAAATAGGGCTTTAAACACTCCAAAACATGCGGCCAGTGACTGAAAAGGCATGCTTCCGTGACTCGACCAAATGAATAGTTCTGTACGAAGGGACTTCCAGAAAACAATAATCTGCTGAACATAAACGGCCGGGACGCGCATAAGTCCCGGGGCTTCGCAAAGGGGGGCGTGTTGGGGGCGTGCCGGGTCAGCGGCGCGATTTTCGGGGCGTTCCGGGGGCATGGCGCTGGCCCGGGGGTGTGGTCGAGGCCTCCGGACCAGCCCCCGGGTCGGGTGATGACGCACCAGCAGCCCGCTGGTGTGCGCAGAGTTATGCCGGCCAGAGGACGGCATAACTTTGCCAACAAAGGTAGGGGGAAGGGTTAGATAGGGCCGGAGGGGGGGGGGGGGGGTGTTAGGTAGGGGAAGGGAGGGGAAGATGCGGGAGGTAGAAGGAAAGTTCCCTCTGAGGCTGTTCCAATTTCGGAGCGACCTCGGAGGGAACGGGCAGCGCGTGCAGGGCTCGGCGCACGCAAGTTGCATAAATGTGCACCCCCTTGCGTGCGCCGACCCCAGATTTTATAAGATACGCGCGGCTATGAGCGTATCATATAAAATCCGGCGTACTTTTGTTCGCGCCTGGTGTGTGAACAAAAGTACGCGTGCATAGATTTAGAAAATCTACCCCTAAGTGAGTGTAGGAACATAAATGCAAAAAAGAACACTAATCCATGGAGCAATTTCATTGTCAACAACTCTCTGTTGTCTTAGGCACAAACTCAGGGGCCTATTTATTAAAGGTTTCCTCCCACTGTGTGTCTATGAGAAAATGCTTAGTAAATATGGCCATACCTGGGAACTTTTGAATCCTGCTCACCCTGAGATTTCTCAAGTTTAGCAGGGAGGGGGAAGTGACCATCATTAATTATCATTCATATATTCATAATCATTGTTTTAATCACCAATTCATCACTATTATTCAATTCACTATTATTCAATCAATATAATCAGTATCAATATTTAATATTAATCATCAATTCATCTCTCTCTCTCTCCCACTCTCTCTCTCCCTCTCTCCCTCTCCCCCTCCCTCTCCTCCGGACAGTTCCTTGGTATGAATATGGCCCTTAGAATGTAACCTCTGGGGCAGGGACCCATCTGTACATGAATTGTATATCATCTTAAGCAAAGGTTTGTAAGAAGAATAATTAAATTCAGCAAATGTAGCTCAAGAGTGAGGTATCCTAAAATCCAGAATAAATCACATGTAGCCAACATTTTTATTATGTGATACAAATTTTTTTATTGATCAACATGGGTGAATATTTTTGTGTGCTTAACTTTTCAAATGTGAGAATTTGGGTGACTCAGACCTTTGTAGATTAATCTGTATACTCAGTTTTAGCCAAAGAAAACTATTTATGAATTTCTGGTTATCTTTTTGGCTATGAAAGATGTTGTCTTCCTGGCAATTAGCTAAGAAAAAAGAACCTTAGATGCTGAGGATGGAACATTTATAGTAGTAACACAATAGTAACAAAACTAGATAGTAAAAAACTGTATTTTAATTGATTCCTAGTCCTAACCACTATGAGTATGGTGTAGCTAGATGCCTGCTGTTGTTCTGGCATCGCGGTGGAAATGTAGAAGGTGATGATAGATAACCCATGCAAAGAAAGGTGTTTGAGCTCAGGGGAATGAACTGAACATATACCATGTCTGCTGCTTGCCATGTCATGTGTTTGCATGCTTTTTCTTTCTGAGGGTAATTCAGAAAGTGTAAGAGTAGTGTTTTCCACTTCCCAATATCTGCAAACCGCATGTAAGTAATTCCACATGCTGCTTGACAAATGGCCTTTATGTTTACAGTCTCTCTCTCTCTGTGTGCCAATGCTGCAAATCACACAGGCCAGCCTTTTAATTTTGCACCGTTTACTTTGAAAACAATTCAGCTCACCTGTTTTTAGATTATATTAAATTAAAACCTTTAAACAAACTCATTTACTAATTCTATTTACTATTGAATTAACATGTTCTTCTCAATGTCCCTTTTAAAGCAGTAAGGAGCATTAAAGACAGTTAATCAGATAAGTATAAGTGCTTTTCCAACTAGCTCTTTATACTATATTTTAAATAATTCCAATGTATTTTCTGGAACTGATGCTTTGTGTTGCTTTCTATTTTCCAGGGATCTCAAAGTATAATTTCTTTTCTTTTGCCATTCTTTCTGTATTTCCTATATGTTCCTGCTTAACTTTCTTCCTCTGTATTCATGCTACTATTTTCAAAATTCACTACTGTCTGGCCAGACCAACAGACCGATACAATAAAGCCATGTGGAAAATGGGTGCTCAGTGTTGAGCACCTGCTTTCCTAATTCAAGCCCAGCCACCTCTCCTGGGCGAACGATAGAATATTTAATGAGGGATCGCACTGCAAAGGAGGTGCTAGGGACAAATGTGTACTCCTAGCACCTCCTTGGCAGCAGGCGCCCAGGAGAGGTGGCTGTCAGGGGGGGTTAGGAAAATGGACGCTCGTTAATTGAGCGTCCCTTTTCCTAACCTGACCGCGGGCACACTTTTTATTTTTTTAGTTAAACCTTTTGGTTCCTTCAACTTAATATCGCCATGATATTAAATCAGAGGATGTACACAAAAGCAGCATTTTCTGTGCATAAAAATGTGCGGGTCAGTCACACTTTTTTTTTTTGGATCTGGGGAGAATAGCTAATAGCCTCAATTACATGCATTTGCATGTGATGAGCGCTATTCGTTTTGCGGGGAGTTGGATGCCCATTTTGGATGCGCTAATCCCCTTATGGAATAAGGGATTGTGGATGCATATCCAAAACCCATGTCCAACCGCAGGTTAAACAGTGCGCTCGACTGAACCCACTGTATTGGATCGGCCTGCAAGATTGTTGTGTGAGTCCTTACTTAGCTGTCTGGTGCTGGGGTGCATTGTCTATGATACTTAGATGAGTTCGGAAGTGATGACTGAGAGTGATTCAATCCTGTTCTTTTTTGCAGGCACTTTTTCTTTCATTCATTCAGAAATGTCGCACTCCTTCTTTGTACAATATGGAGGTCTGTCTGAGTTTGGAATTCTCCATTAGAATTCTGTCTGCCAGCCAATTGTTAAATATAATTTCTTTTGCTGGCTACCAATATGTAATACTGTTTTAAACAATTTAAGGTGATGTTTAAAAGCCTAGCATGTGCATCGATTGGGGGATGCGCACACAAGTCAGGCTGTTGCACGCAGACTGAATTTTAAAAGTCACCCAGATATGTGCATATCTCCCTCTGAGTGCACTTCTCAAAAGTTTTCAAAAAGTGGCATGGGCAGGGCATGGGTGTTTCTGGGCACGGCCAAGAGATGTGCACATAAATACTCATGCACTTTTGCTATGAAGGAGGTGTAATTAAAAAAAAATAAAAATCCGAAATTGAGGTGATTTAAGGTTCTGAGATAACTGGGGAGAGTGAATTCTATTAAACTGGGGGGGTTGGAGAACCTAGCTATTAACTGGGCAAACTGGTGGACAAACTGGTGAAACTGATAATGGTGTGGGTGCTTTCCGCTTGTAAAATCCCCAGACTTACACGGTAGAAGCGTGATTTCTGTGCCCATGCATGCTCTCACATGCACGCCCACTTAAAATTGGGCACACGTGAACGCATGGACAGACTATTTTATAATATGCGCGCATATTTGCATGTACGTTATAAAATGGCTGTGTATCTGGGTGTGTGCTTATGCACACGTGCCAAAGTGCACCTGCATGACAGTTTGATAGTTACCATCCCTCTCTCTGATTTTCTTTATTGGACCTACATCACAAATTCAATAGAATGAAACCTGGGATACATTCACTTCTTCAAATGATCCAGCTTTTCCCTTTTTTCCTCCTGGTAAGGAGTATCACACTGTTCTACAACACGCTTCAGTGCTAAGCCTCTAATCATGAGACTTCCAGTGAGTTTATTTCAGGGATATGCTGAAACAATTTACTAGGACATATATTCTTTAGCATTTCTTAATTAGTAAAGCACTAAGAAGGGATGTTTAATTCTCAACTTCCGTTTTAATTTGTGCAGTGAAAATTTTCCTATTACTCTTCAAATAATGAGCTACAGCCAACTAGAACAGGTAAATTCCGCAACCATGTTCAGTTAATTATTTTAAATAATGCCTTCTCTTTTTTTAACTTGTCTCAGGATTTTCTTTTTTTATTAAATCTCATTCACACATGTACTCACTCACACCTTAACTCACATCTTTTACTGTTTTCACTATTCCTCTAGAGACAATGGTTTTCTGCTTTTCAACTGTTTATAGGGGCACATCAAAAGCTTTAAGCTCCTGCCTCTTCTCATGGTAACCATCATTTTCCAACTGTAACATTTTCCTTACCCAGTGGATTACTGCCTTTGGTGATATCACTAAAAAAATAGTTCCTTTCACTGTTTTAACATGCCCTTAAGCACCTCTTACTAGATTTCTTTATAACCTTCTCAAGGCAGTGTGATTCTGACAATTTTTAATATCATGAAATTTGAAAATTTAAACATGAGTTTAAAACTTTCAGAGAACTCAGTCATATCACAGTTACTAGAGTCTGTCAGCCAGCCTGCTTACTGTTAAACAACTTGGTTCTAGGCCCAAGACTATCTCAGTGTAGCAAAACTGGTGTCTGTGAACATGCAAACTAGCCTGTCATAGGGGATCCAACAATGTGAGGAACCCTTGTGCTGCGGCGATTTTCTTCTCCTTTTTTCAACCCATAGACTTGTATTGGCTTAGATCACTTCCTGTCTAACACCATTCAACTTTAGCTTCTAAAACTTTAAAAAAAACTTCTTTTCAAATAAAAATTATATATGGGATTTTCCCAATGCTTTCCCCATGATGATTTTACTTACTAGAGTCATGTGCTGATGTCACTTCCTGTATCTTTTTGCTACCAGACTCGGGTTGTTTTAAGGAAAATAATAGCAACAATTATAGCAGCTGCTAAAACCTTCCCAAGGCTCTTTCCGCTCTTATTTTTTCCCCAAGTCCTTGCTTTCATTTTAAATTAGTGGCAGATACTAGCCCTCATTTCACTACCTGTCTCTTCTCCCCTTGTTGTATTTACTTTCTAACAACAGGCTGCACAGCCTTTCTCCATGTTATCCTTTCTAGCTGTCCCCAATGCCTCCCACACCTCAGAAGGCAATCAATAGCTTAGGAAAAGATAAAAATAACACAGGCACAATAAGAGTCTGCTCTCCTCATGTTCCAGCCTGTCTGTTTATGTTTACCACTGCAGCATTTTTTTTTAAACTATGGGATTTCCTCTGAGCAGTAACACAACTAAAACAAAGGCTGTTCCCAGGCAATTCCAGCAACAGGGACACAAGATGTATTATTTTTTTCATTCATTTACAGTAATTTGCCTGTCTGGTATGAAGGTAGTGGACCTCATATACCACCTAGATATGATTTTAGAGAGTGCTGGGGAGGAGCCGGCTGTCGTGATACGTGTGGGTAATAAATGACATAGAAAGATGCAGGATTGAGGTTCTGGAGACTAAATTTAGGCTCTTAGGTAGGAAACTGAAATCCAGAACCTCCGGGGATGCATTCTCAGAAATGCTTCCTATTCCACGCACAGGACCCCAGAGGTAGACATAGAGTAGCTTTTAAACTAGAACGTGGAGGAAGGCTGAGAGTTGCTCAGCAGTGCATGGTTCAGAGGGAGGAATCTTCAAAGGATACTGGCAAATCAAGTAACTTAGAATGTCCCGTTAGACAGGTGGTTGTAAAAGCTGAAACCCCCCCCCAGATACATTTAAATACAGAGCATGCAGATATAAATGACAGTTATTAGCCAGGTAGACTTGGGAAAGCCAGCACTTATCCCTAGAAGTGTGATTCCAGAAATAGGTCAACTATTAGGGTTCTGATGGGTTCTTGTGACCTGGACTGGCTACTGTCTGAGACAGAATGTTGGACTTAATGGAGTTTGGTCTGATCCAGCATGGCATTTTTTATGTTCTTATATACTTATGTGTATAATTTTACCTTTATGTGCAAGTGTACTTTCACGAGGATACTGATTCCAGTTCCACTAGGGAGGATAGATCAGCAAAATGACCCAACCCCTGCTTGGTACCCCAACCTAATGTTGGTGATGTTAGGACACTCACCCTCTTTTCATGTGGATTGGCTCGCCAATATTCAAATCGGACAAATCCCTAGCAGATATTTTATAGCTTCATTTAAAGACTTGCCTCATGTTTTGCAGCCCTTCTGATACTCCTTGTATCACATTGGGCTCAAGTAGTTTACTGGCTACTGGCAATGATGTCCTCAGTCTTCTTGACATCAGGCGCTGTGCTGGACTTAGCTTTCCACAAGGCTTTGCTATACCTTTTTGCTTTCTTCCACAAGTTTTTCACTATCTTCACAGCTGATTCAACTTTGCCATTAACTTGTGGATGATGTGGAAATGCAAAGATGTGCTCAAACTCCCAATCAGTAGCAAAATTGTTTAAATTGCATGTCTGCAAATTGAGATCCACTATCCAAAATCACGCTATTTGGTTGACCATAATGTGCAATATGTAACTTGCAACACTTGATCATGGCTTCTGCAGACATATGTGACAGCAGTAACATTTCTTAGAAGCCTGAATAGCAATCAGCTATCAACAGGAATTCTTTGTCATGGGGCTGTCCATAAATGATGTCACACTCCGATGGGTGGGTTGGAGGGGGTAACCACTTTTGTGACAAGGGGAGGGTCTAAGTTGAAAGGGAGTTTGGAGATTTGTGACAAAATGTGACGGGGGGGGGGGGGGGGGGGTTGATTTAATACCATAATAGTGTGATGTCGTGTATGGACGGTCTCCATCATAATTAAATAAGTCCATGCTGACAATGTGCTAAGAGAGCATTGGTATGCCATACATCATAGTTTCCTTGCTCTGTGCACATATTCATTGCAGCTAGAACAATTGTTGACAAATTCTTTGATCTCACCTTGCAGGTTACATCAGTATAGGGTAATTGCTTGCCTGTTTACAACATGCTTCTCCACTGATGTGGCTGGAAAGTATATGTCTTAGAATCTCTGATCACAGTGATTTGGGTATAATTACTCTTGGTCCTTTATATAGAATGCCATTTGAATGCTTATTTCATCCTTGGGAGACCAGTATTCCCTTATAGTAGCTGTTTTTTCCTCCTTCTCTGGCCAACCATTCAGGATCACAGACTTTAATGCCTGCAAGGTCTCATCTCCTGGGGCAGTGTCTCCAAATGGGTTTCTTTGCACATACCTTGACAGGAATGAACCTCATTTGTAAGCCAGGTTATGTTGGTAATGATCTCAATCTCTTAACTTTATTGCTAATGCACTTGTTAATACTTAAATTGTACCAAAGAGATACTCCTTCTGGAGTTCATAGGGTGTACTCTTATAGGCAACATAACAGGGTGCTCTTGGAAATTCTTCTTAATCAGGCTAATGGCATCCAATATAATTGGGACTATTTCTTTAATTTTCTGACACATTTTCCTTGTCTCTGATTGCATCTCTTGGTACTTAATGATCTTTGCTTTCTCCATATAATCCACAGGATAGTCACTGTACTGACTCCTCTATCAGCAATGCCATTCTTATGTTTTTCTCCTTCATCATATCAATCTTCTTATTGGTTGGAATAGAAATGTCCTAGGTGATCACAGCTTCTTTATTCTCTTCTATTCTGTTAAGGTTGTGCTCCTAATGCTTTTTTTGGCATAATGTTTGCATAGATTCCAATGAATAACCCATGTTACCTTGTAGTGCCTTTCTGTATACAGGCCTTCTGACATCTCCTGCAGTATGCTGTATAATCTGGTGCAGTCTCTGGTCCATGATATTCAGATAGCCTGCTTAATTTGTGCAATGTTCATTTGTTCCTCTTGCACCCAGCAAACATTGAGATGTTCAGGCCATGCACTGGACTGCTGATCCTGTTCTGCTGTAGCTCTGATAAGTGTATCACTGATAAACATTTCAGGGCTGGTTTATAAATAACATGGCAGTTGTCGAAGATGTTTGAAAGCATATAATAGGACTTCTTGAAGATTGCTATCAGCAGCTTATGGTAAGTTTCTGCTGTACTTATATTGCAGCTGTAGAGGTATTGATGAACTATATGCAACCAGAAAAACGAAGTATAGAAACTCTATCCACAATGTGCTCTTTTTCAAACGTGTTTGATATTCTTTTTACAATTTTAATTTTAGAAATTGTGTCTAAGACCGCATCAGCAAGCCTGACGACGGCAGTGAGCCCACTTGCCGTCCGGACTTCTCGTCATGTGCGGCGTGGTGTTAAATGGATTTTTTATGTGTAAAGGTAGCTTGTTAATTGTCCTCTAGATCCCGTTCATAAATTGAAAAATGCTTCATATCCCAAGTAGCACCCGACAACGGCCGGTGTTTCGCGATCAGAATCGCTTCATCAGGAGCAATTTTCACAACCAGTTTTTGTTACGGCAAATGGACTGAAATGTCTCTTAGAATTTTGCAGCCGTACGACATTTCGGTCCAACAGAAAGCATTTGCCGTAACAAGGCAGTCCATTATTCATCTTTCTCCATTGAGAAAATGAACCATTTAGCTCTATCCTCTGTTTTTTATCTTTTAACCAGTTCTCAATCCATATAATAGAACATTGCCTCCTAACTCTTGACTTTTTAATGTTCTCGAGACTTTGATGAGGTTCTTTGTCAAATGCTTTCTGAAAATCTGGATACACTATGGGCCAGATTTTAAAAGCCCTACGCGCGCTGAGTCTATTTTGCATAGGCCTGGCAACGCACGCAAAGCCCTGAGATGCGCGTATGTCCCGGGGCTTGAAAAGGGCGGGGCGGGGGCATAGCCGGGGGATCATGCGTCGGCCGGGGGATCATGCGTCGGCATTTGGCTGGCGCGTGCAACCTTAGCCTGCCCAGAGGCAGGCGCAACTAGTAAAATAATGGTTGGGGGGGGGGGCGGGTTAAGTAGGGGAAGAGAGGGGAAGGTGTGGGGGGGGGGCAGAAATAAAGTTACCTCTGAGGCCGCTCTGATTTTGGAGCGGCCTCGGAGGGAATGGGGAAAACCATTGGGGCTCTCCTAGGGCTCAGTGTGCGCAAGGTGCACTAGTGTTGCACGCGCCGACCCCGGATTTTATAACATGCATCCGGCTGCATGCACATGTTATAAAATCGGGCATATGTCTTAAAATCCGGCCCAGTGTCAACTAGTTCATCTTTATCCAGATGTTTATTCACACCTTCAAAAAATGTAGCAGATTGGTGAGGAAAGACTTCCCTTGGCTAAATCTATGTTGGCCTTGTCCCATTAAACTATGATTATTTATATGTTCTATAGTTTTGTTCTTTATAATAGTTTCAACCATTTTTCCTACCACTGATATCAGACTCACTGGTCTAGATTCTTTGAATCACCCAGAACCCTTTTTAATATAGCTTCAATTTAGCATCACTTGGTTGTAGGTGTACCCTCACTGACAAACTCTCTTGTCTTTTAGAGTCCTGCTGAGAGGATTGTAGTATATTATTTAATCTGAGATTCACAAACAATTTGTGTCCGGTTGTTTGCATAGTGCCTGAGCATTCCTTTAAGAAGATCACATCAGGACTGAGCATAAGAACATGCCTTACTGGGTCAGACCAAGGCTCCATCAAGCCCAGCATCCTCGTTCCAACAGTGGCCAATCCAGGCCATAAGAACCTGGCAAGAACCCAAAAACTAAGTCTATCCCATGCTAATGATGCTAGTAATAGCAGTGGCTATTTTCTAAGTCAACTTGATTAATAACAGGTAATGGACTTCTCTTCCAAGAACTTATCCAAACCTTTTTTAAACCCAGCTACATTAACTGCACTAACCACATCCCCTGGCAACAAATTCCAGAGTTTAATTGTGCGTTGAGTGAAAAAGAACTTTCTTTGATTAGTTTTAAATGTGCTACTTGCTAACTTCATGGAGTGCCCCCTAGTCCTTCTATTATCCGAAAGAGTAAATAACCGGTTCACATTTACCATGCTCTCATGATTTTAAACACCTCTATCATATCCCCCCTCAGCTGTCTCTTCTCCAAGCTGAACATCCTAACTTCTTTAGTTTTTCCTCATAGGGGAGCTGTTCCATCCCCTTTATCATTTTGGTTGCCTTTCTCTGTACCTTCTCCATTGCAACTATATCTTTTTTGAGATGCGGTGACCAGAATTGTACACAGTGGGGTAGATTTTATAATTTTGTGCGAAATCGGAGCGGCCTCGGAGGGAACTTTCTTTCGCCCTCCCCTCACCTTCCCCTCCCTTCCCCTACCTAACCCACCCCCCCGGCCCTATCTAAACCCTCCCCACCTTTATTGCCGGATTTACGCCTGCCGGAGGCAGACGTAAATCTGCGTGCGCCAGCGGGCTGCTGGTGCGCCATCACCCGACCCGGGGCTGTTCCGGAGGGCGCGGCCGCGCCCCCAGAACGCCCCGGGCCGAAACCACGCCTGCAGCGCCGCCCCCGAAACATCGCGTCACCCGTGCCACGCCCCCGAAATGCCGCGTCACGACCGCCACCACCCCGCCACGCCCCCGACACGCCTCTCCATGCAAGCCCCGGGACTTACGCGCATCCTGGGGCTTGCTTGCGCCGCCGAGCCTATGCAAAATAGGCTCGGTGCGCGCAGGGGGGGGGTTTGGGGTAGGTTTTCGGGGGGTACGCACGTATCCTACACGCGTACCCCTTTGAAAATCTACCCCAGTATTCAAGGTGCAGTCTCATCATGGAGCGATACAGAGGCATTATGACATTTTCCGTTCTATTAACCATTCCCTTCCTAATAATTCTTAACATTCTGTTTGCTTTTTTTGACTGCTGCAGCACACTGAACTGACGATTTCAATGTATTATCCACTATGACGCCTAGATCTCTTTCCTGTGTGGTAGCTCCTAATATGGAACCTAACATTGTGTAACTATTGCTTGGTTTATTTTTCCCTATATGCAACACCTTGCACTTATTTACATTAAATTTCATCTGCCATTTGGATGCCCAGTTTTCCAGTATCACAAGGTCCTCCTGCAAATCTGATTCTGATATCTCCTCCAACTTATGTGACTTACTCGCTGTAGTTTGCCTTTAACTTGATAGACATGCTCTCACAAAATGATTTGGGATGTGTGTATAGCATGACCTACATGTTTTTTTCATGGGCTGCACATTGTTCTTTATCTCACTTATGTACACTCCCACAATACCCTACATGATGCAGATTTAGTTGCAGGTGGTTTACTCGGCTGTTACTTATTGTGGTAGCCAACTAGCCATCTATGCTGTTACATTAACACTGTCAGCCTGCCAGTCCTGTTCCATAGTACTCATTTGCAAGACAGTAAGCTCTGTAGTTCAACACATTTCAATAATTATGTAACCCCTGGGCTGGGATCCACGTCAGAAGTACAGGAACACCCAACTGTTATTGGGGCTTAAACTGTGTTCATATCCCATTCCTTTAAAAACCTCTTCCAGGTCCTTGATAGGAAGAGGGGAGAATATTTTCCAAGACCCTGGGCATTGTATCAAAGTCTCTGAATAGTTTTTCAAACACCATGCTGAGGCCATGATAAAGCTCCAACATAAACTTTACTGGCTGTTAAGTTAAAGAGAATTATGAAATTAGGTTACAAGTACAATCTTCACACAGCTACCTGCAGCTTACATTTCTAGTGCATTTCTTATCAGAGTAGCGCTGGAAGCGCCAGGGGCAGGTAAGGGATACCTCGCTCTCAGCAGGGCTTTTCGGAGTGGGGTGGGTGTTGGAGTGCAAGTTATTGAAGATAGAGAGAGAGGAGGGGGCAGTGGAATCATTAAACATAAAACAAGGCGGGGTGTGCGTGTGTATGTGTGTGTGTGTGTTGGGGGAGGAGTGATATACAACCCTATAAATAATTATTTTACATCTTCAGTGGGGGTTTGCATGGTTGGGGCAGCTCGGCCCGGTGGGGTCAGTTCCAGTATATTGAGTGGTGGATGGGAAGTGGTGGGGGTATAGAGCCATAGGTCTGCTAACCACTTTTTGTTTATCTTGGTTTTACAGTGCTACTTAACTGAATATCGTTGATATCGTTGAAGAAATCCAGTTAAACAAGTTATCTGGCCACACATGGCCAGATAACTTAAAACCTAACCAATTATATTGAAATGTAGCCAGATAGGATTTTTTGTTATCTGGCTAATGTAGCTGGTTAACTTTAAGTGAGAATATTTAGCAGGATGTTTATCCCAAAGAATATTTAGGTAAAGCTATTTGGCTAACTTTAGCAGTTTAACTTGTCCGCCGCCAGCTTGCTGAATATGGACTTTGTAGTAATTCGGTCTCACACTCTATTAGTTCATTATTAATTGTTTTGTTCACTGTCACTGTGGTTGTAACATTGTTGTAGTTGGGATGCCTGCCTAGGCTTTAGGGTAGGGGGGGAAAAGGGGCGGAGCAATTATGATTGAGGTCTCTGTAATATTCAGCAAGGGCCTCCTGAATGACTACAGCTCTCTGTCACCTAGGAGACAGGTAATGATTTGGGGCAGGCCAGTGACTGCAATTCAGATGTAGTATAGTTTGGTTTGGAAGCAGTGACATTTATAGTAGGGAATTCAGTTTCACTCCCTCAGCACTCTCTCCACTCCCATATCTCCCACCCCACTCCGTGTCACCAGCAGCCTTGCTTCCTCACTCCCCTCTCTCTCCTCCCACCCCCTCCCCAGGTCTCCAGCATTCTAGATCCGTCAAATGCCTCTCCCAAAGACAAAAGGCCTTTGGAGCCCATATGGTAATAGGCCTATTGTGACATGTAGTGGGTGTGGGCTTGGCCCTCAGTAAGCCATGAATAAGCAATTACAAAATATTCAACCTTTCATACCAAACCAGCACTAACTGCCAGCATTCAAACAATCCTACCTTTGAAAAGTCAACACTGCAAATATTATAATGCACCAGCTATTTGTGTATGTAAATTTTATTTTATTCTGATTTTATTTATTTTATTTTATCTTATTTTTATTGGATTGTTTTATATCAGTATTAAAGCAAATATTTATTGTATTTTTTAGAGCCCTTGATGCAGCCGAAAGGGCGAAACTCAGCCAGAGTCGGGCAGGCATTGTTATATTGAATACATTTTCTTTCCAAGGCATTGGTCTTATTTTTGTTTTTCTCACATACCTTGCACCGATTACCGCTTTGTTTTTTTAAGACCCTTGCCTGCCTGACTACGAGTGTCACCACCTGCCTGAGACCCCATGTAAGTCCAGCCGGCCCCGATACCCAAGGACTCAACCCACGGGGAATGAGAGCCGGTAGTGATGAAGTTCCTGCGGGGTCTCAGGTCTCCTACAGCTTCGCCTGCCATCGGAAGGGTCCTCCGGGGCTCCTCCCCATTGGCTCCCAATTCCGCCGGCCCAAGGATCCACTCCCATAATAAAAGGTCCTTTCTTCAGATGTCAGCTCAGAGACATTCACATCTAAAGATGGGTTCTGTATTGTCTCAATAGCTCATGTTCAGTATTTTTTAATAATACTTCCATAGATCCAATAAAACCTAAGAAGACAGTTTATTTCAAGAGACATACTATCTGCCATGTCATAAAAACGCTAACTGCCAGGACTCAAACAGCAAGAATCCTGCCTAGGTTAAGAGCAGCACTGCAAATATTACATCAATAAAATATTTCAAAACAGAAGACACATCAAATAACATCCAACAATTAAAACTAATAGAGACAAAATTATCTTTTGCTCTCCATACCTAGAGATTTGATTTCCAGTCACCCTGAGATTGTCCTAGATTAGTGGGGGAGGGGGAGGGCTCACAAACTTGATCTTCTTTCTCGCTACCATATCCAAATGCCACACTACTAAAACATATGTTTATTGTCTCTTTCATATACACTCAAACACACTCACAAGCATTCAGTGGCTCTCACATACACAAGCACTTTCTCACACTCAGTAGCTCTGTCTCTCTCACACACACACACACACAAACACGCACACACACATAGGGGTAGATTTTATAAGAAGCGCGCGGGCGTACTTTTGTTTGCACAACCCTGCGCAAACAAGAGTACACCGGATTTTAATAGATACGCACATATCTCTAAAATCCGGGGTCGGCGCGCGCAAGGGGGTGAACATTTGTGCACCTTGCGCGCACCAAGCCCTGTGCACGCTGCCCGTTCCCTCCGAAGCCGCTCCGAAATCAGAGCAGCCTCGGAGGGAATTTTTTTTTGTTCTCCCCCACCTTTCCCTCCCTTCCCCTACCTAACCCACCCCCAGCCCTAACTAAATCGCCCCCACTACCTTTATTTTAAAAGTTACGCCTGCCCGGGCTGGCTGCCGGCGCACCATTCCAGGGCCCAGGAGCAGTTTCGGAGGTCTCAGCCACGCCCCCGGAGTGCCCCGGGCCGGCACCATGCCCCCGACATGCCCCCGACACGCCCCTCCAAGCAAAGCCCTGGGACTTACGCACGTCCCGGGGCTTTGAGCACAGCAGCAGCCTATGCAACATAGGCTCGGTGTGCGCAGGCGGAGCTTGGGGCAGGTTTCGGGGGTACGCGTGTATCTTATGCATGTACCCCTTTGAAAATCTGCCCCATAGGCTCTTTCTTATATTCAGTTGATCTCTCTCTCCCACACACACATACACATAGGCATTCTCTCATACTCAACAACTATATCCCTCTCACACACACAGGCACTCTCACACACTCAGTAGCTCTCTTTTCTTCGTGCACACACACACACACACACAGGCTCACACACACATTCACTTTCTCTAACTCACTCACATAGGCTCAGGGACTCTCCCTCTCTTCTTGGCCTTTTCTTCAGGCTGCTGGATTGCAGGTCCTCTTTTCTTTGGCTGCTATGGGATGGGCTCTGCAGTGGGCTGACAGCTCTTCTTATCTTCTGCCACAAGCAGGATGAGATCTGCTGGCGGCTGCCAGGTCACGGGGTCTCCTTTCTTCTTCGGCCACCATGGGTTGGGCTCTGTGGTGGCCGGCCTGCTGTTGGTGTCTTCAGCTGCCAGTGGGATGGGGTCCAGTGGCAGCTGCTGGATCACAGGTTCTCTTATGTTTAGGCTGGCAATGCCAACTCCAGTAGCCCATGGTCATGGAGTGGGCTGTAGCAGGAGTCAAGTTTAAGAAATGTCATCTCTGGCTGCTGCTGTGGGGGCAAGGAGGAGGATCACATGGCTTATGGCTGCATTGGCTCAGGGAAGGGTTTGGTTTATCCCTACTCAATCTGATGTATAAAATTGGGGTGGCACTTGCCATTCCATAGAGATGCCTATGACTGTAGCTGACCCCCCCCCCCCCCCAAAAAAAAAAAAAAAAGAATTGATTAGGGCAAGGGATTAACTGAATCCCTTGAAGGCCCTAACCACACATCATTGTTCGGAGGGCTGAAAGCCTTACTAGCATGGGGCAGACTGTGCGGTAGGCTTGGACCTAAGTCTTCAATGGATTGGCCTGTCCCTAATATATGTTATGCAAAGGCTCAGGTTCACAGGCTAGACCTATTGTCAGGATTTCTTATTAATAAAACTGAGGCCATATTTAATTTCCAATCAAACACTGGTCTCTGGGTGATTATTGGAATGTACAGCAGAGGTGTTTTAGGACATGGCATGGCTGCCCCGGGCGGTTATCAGTTTTAATAGAAATTCTATATATTTCTTTACAGAATGCTGCAAGGAAGAAAAGTTTCCATAGAAATATTCTCTTTTCCTATTAGTTCTGTAAAAAACTTAAAGAAAAGTTGTCTGGTGGTTAACAAAAAAAAAAAACCTATAGAATCTTCTTTGCAGAATTTTTTTGTAGTTTTATAGATTGTTTATGTTTATATAAAGGCAGTTCTCCTATGGTAGTTCTACCCTTTCCCATGTCATGGCATACATCAATAACTTCAGTGAGACTCCTTCACTGAAATAAAGGGACATATAGAAAGTGATAGCGAAGAAGGCACCAAACAGATGACTAGCCACAGATACGGTGGGAAATGACAACTACTGTATATTCAATCTCATTGCTATTTTGAGATTATCTTGTCCTACTTTGTATATTCTACAGAAAAAAATGATTCCAAATCTTAGGCTCACAAACAAATGGTGTGGATCACCCAAAAAAACTTTATAAGAGGAATGCTCATATAAAGCTCAAATCATAATGAATCTTGCAATACCGAACAGCATTACAATCATGGCTCCTCTATAATTTTTAGTTCATCTTTGGTATAATTTGCAGATAATACCAAAATATATCACCTGTGTCACATTTAAATTCTTAATGCGTATTAACCAGAACAGTAAAGAGGACTTAACTATTGCACTCTCCCCTCTCTCTCAATAATCGGATTCCATTCACAGAATGACAAATGCTGTCTTGAAAATCAGGAGTCTCTGCAGTGAGATAGTCCTTCTCTACTAATTTTTGTGCTCTGGTTCACAAAATAATGGATAGAAGTGAAATATATTCTTTATCATGCCGAACCCAGTAAATAAATAGTGTATATTTCAGGAGATGAGTCTTCCGCTTCTTGCAAATACATCAAGGTGTGCCTATATCCGCTAAGTACTGAGGGGGAGTCAAAGTACAGTTAAGACCTCTGCTGTTCTACTTAATACACAAATTATACTGAAAACTGATCTAGAAAATATATAGGGGGAGCTATGATTATAATGCTGCTCAATATTGCATAATTTATTGTGATTTCAGCTTAATATGATCATTTTTCTTATAAAATATTTTGGGTGATCCACACCTTTGTTTGTGACTATTATCTCCTTGTGGGTGAATTTGGTTTATTAATTTAGTGTTTCTGCTCAAATCTTATGCTGCCATAAAGTGACTTTTAAAATATTTGGCTTGTGTATGTATGCACTATTGATTGAACCAGACACTGTTCTGCTGCAGAAGTGATCTGAATTGAAATGCATGCTACAATCATTTGTTCTGTGGCTGGATTAAATTTCCCTATGGTTCTGTTTTTTTGAAATGATTTCACTGTGATCAAATTATATGCTTTGAAAGGATTAGCTATTCCGCAAAATAAATTGTAATAGCAGATTCCCTGAATGTTTGCATGTGAGCACAGTAACTAGCATAATTGCGAATAATCATCATTTCGGGTTAAATATTGCCAAGTGGAAACTTTTCCAATTATTTGATTATCCTTTTCAGCACATGTTATTGAGAATGCAGCACTCTGATCTGGTTTGCCTTTTCTCCACAGAGAAGTCAAAAGTCTGCATTGATATTTTTATTTTCTTATCATTGCAGACAAAGTAGAGCCCTTTAGCTGGAGCAAACCTGCAAAGACAGAAAAAGCCCCACCTGGATATTGCCTTCCCTTGAAAACCTGATTTGTTTGGGGCCTGAAAGATCTGAGAAATATCAATCCCACCTATGTGTCTGATGGCCCCCACCCCACCCCACAATCCCCTTGAAGTTAGGTAGAACCCCTCCCCCGTGTCCCAAGAATGCTTTGGCCCGACAGTAGAACAAATCTCATCTATTTCTGTTCCAGAATGGCCTTCTGCTATTATAATACTACACTTATTATTTTTATAGCACAACTGGATGCCTGCAGCACTGTACAATGGTGATAAATATTCAGGCATGATAAGTCCCTCCATGTGAGTATCTGAGGCTTACCCACAGCGTGTCACTGGGAGAAGCGGAATTTGAACCTGGTTTGTCTGGTTCCCAGGCTATTACTCTAACCTCTAGGCCACAAGCTTTCCTTCCTGGAGTTGATCATTGTCATGCAGGGTCTTCCTTATCTAGTCTGGCACTGATGAGCCTGCATCTCTGTTACCTTGTTTTGGAAAACTAGCATGGATCCTGTAATGCTTTTCACAGTTGTTGGCAGTATTGCGGGAGACCCTCAAGTTGCTGATGGCCCCAATGCTTTCCATTAGCGGTTTCTGTTGGGCACAGACGGGACATGAGTCTACATAGTTTCGAGAATCTTGCACCATATTTGGCCACCATTAGTGTCTTCGTAACATCTCTAAGGTCCTGGTATGGCCTGGGTGTCTTGCCAACTTGGAATCATGAGCCCATTTCAGAACTCGTTCACGTAATCTACGTGGAACTATGGTTTTTCCAGTAGGAACTGTAGTGGTCACAGCAAGAGATGTACAGGCGGGATCTATAATGAAGCTAGGAACTTCAGGGACATCTTCAGGTTCAAATTATCTTGATAGTGCATCAGCACGGAGGTTTTTGGAACCTGGACGGAAACAGAGAATGAAGTTAAACTGTTCAAAGAAGAGTGCCCATCAGGCTTGTCGGGGGTTCAGGAGTTGAGCCTCTTTAAAGTGCTCAAGGTTCTTATGGTCAGTGAAGATGGTAAACTTGTGTTGCACCCCTTCCAACCAGGGGCGCAATTCTTGGAGGGCCAACTTGACTGCGAGGAGTTCTCAGTCACCAATGGTATAACATTGTTACGTAGGAGAAAATTTATGCGAGAAGAATGAACAGGGTATCAGTTTACCCTGAGGAGAAAACTGGCTCAAGACAGCTCCTGCGCCAGTTGCAGAGATGTCAACTTCTACAACGAATGGACGTCTAGGGTCAGGATGCTGAAGGCAAGGGCCAGAACAGAAAGCCTCCTTGATCATCTGAAAGGTGGCTTGTGCTTTAGGTTCCTAGTTATGGTGGTAAGCGGGGCAACTAAGGTAGAATAATTGGCAATGAAGCTCCGGTAATAATTGGTAAAGCCAAGGAAACGTTGTAAGGCCTGTAGGCCTACTGGCTGAGGCCAGTCGCAGATCCCCTGGACTTTCTCTGGATCCATAGAGAACCCTCAGTCGGATATGATATACCCTAAGAAGGGTAAGTGATTATGCTCAAACAGGCATTTTTACAGCTTGGCATACAGATGGTTCTCTCTCAGACGTTGCAGGATGATCCGAACACGATCTTGATAAGATTCAAGGTCTTTGGAAAAGATCAGGATGTTGTCAAGATACACGACTACAAAGGAATACAGAAGGTCTCAGAAGATCTCGTTCATAAGGTGTTGAAAGACCGCTGGGGCATTACAGAGCCCAAAGGGCATCACAGTATATTCGTAATGACTGTCCCTTGTATTAAATGTGGTTTTCTAGATATCTTCAGGTTGGATGTATACTAGGTTGTATGCACCTCTCAGATCCAACTTGGAAAAGATCCGTGCCCCTTCAAGGCGGTCAAACAGTTCACTGATAAGGGGCAGGAGATATTGGTCTTTGTAGGTTATGGCATTGAGCCCCCTGTAATCAATACAAGGGTGTAAACCGCCGTCCTTTTTCTTAACGAAGAAGAACCCCACCCCAGCAGGGGAATCAGAAGGACAAATGAATCCTTTTTCTAGGTTCTCTTTAATATACTCAGACATAGCTTGAGTCTCAGGCTGAGACAACGGGTAAGTTCTGCCTTTGGGAGGCATAGTGCCCAGCAGAAGTTCAATAGGGAAATTGAACTTGCATAACGGAGGCAAGGTATCCGCTTTCTGCTTTGAGAGGACATCTTGGAAGTCAGAGTATTGCGGAGGTAAACCAGGCAAGGTAACAGACTTCAGAACAGGAACTACTGGGGATACAGGAAGTAAACAGGTCTTCTGGCATTTATAGCCCCACTGTACCAACTGCAGGGAATGCCAATCAAACTGGGGTTCATGGGCCTGGAGCCAGGGCAGCCCCAGGATAATTGGATGTGTTGATCATTTCAACACATAGAAGGACATCTCCTCTTCATGGGGAGTGCCCATGGTAAGATGAACAGCCACTGTCTGATGGGTGATGAGCCCTGGAAGATGTTCTCCCTGGATGGAGGACCCAAAAAACAGCAGGGAGGGCGATCCAGTGAAACCGTAGGAAAGCAACAAACAGAAGGATGCCACAAAAGCGTCTTTTCCAAATTTAATGAAGGAGACGTGAAATAAAATACAAGTGCCCTGGATGGAGGCAATGCAGAGGCTCACCTCTAATGGCTGGAGAGGAATGTTCAGAAGTTTGACAATGTCATCCATAATGAAGTTGCCACTTGCTCCAGTATCGACAAGAGCAGTGGTGGTGAAGGTGTGGGCCTTGATGCCCAGAGACACGGGAAGCAAGAGTTGAGGGCCAGTAACAGTTGCGCCTAAGCTCGGGACCCCCACCGGGCTCAGGCATTGCAGTTTCCTGGACGAACCGGGCAGGATTGCAGACGATGTCCAGAAGTGTCACAGTGAAGGCAAAGACCCTCCTTCCGCCGACGGAGGTGTTCGGTTGGAGACAATCGCCCATGGTTCACCTCCATAGGTTCCACCACAGAAGAGGGTGGCGGTGCTGAGGTCTTCGCTGGAGGACAGGAGACATACGTGGGACGTGATGTAGGAGAGTGGGGAGCCTTTACTTCTAGGCATCTTTGCCGGAGACGATGATCAATTTTCCCGGCAAGGGAAATCAGGTCCTCTAGAGACGTGGGAGTCTCATGTACGGAGAGCTCATCTTTGAGAGCACAGGAGAGTCCATCTAGGAAGATGGCTTGCAGACAATCACCTTTCCACCAAAGCTCTGTGGCCAGAGTCCTAAATTCCAATGTATACTTGGAAAGGGACCGTGATCCTTCACGAAGGTGGAGTACGTTATGGCTGGCAACAGCCTGGCGGCCTAGGTCTCCGAAGGTCTGCTTGAAGAGAGTGATGAATTCAGATAACTTGGAAAGTATGGGATCAGAGCGTTCCCATAAGGGAGAGGCCCAAGCAAGGGCCTTCCCTTCCAGGTGAGATAGGATGAAGGTCACCTTAGTGATTTTCTTCAGGAACAGCAAGGGTTGCAGTGCAAATTGCATGAAGCACTGGTTAAGGAAGCCACGACAGGAGCGTGGATCCCCATTGTAACAAGGAGGTGCAGGAAGTGCCAACAATGCTTTGGGAAGCATGGAGGCCAAGAGACCCATGGGATTGGCCAAAGCTGTATCTTGTAGCTGGGAATGAAGCTCTTCCACCGAAGAGTTCAGCGATTCCAAAGCTTGGTGATGTTGTTTAACTTTGCCAGCCAAATCCGGTAGGGTCCTGGAGGTGGGAGACTCTGCCGAGTCCATGGCCTTGGCAACCTGTTGCACTTGGGGGTGGACCCTTGTCCTGGAGCAGTGGAGAATGGTTCCCTGGTAGGGACCAGGAAGCACCTGCCCTCAGGGGGTGGAGCACTGGAGGAGACAGAGGCTAGGATGAGCTTCACCACTGGAAGCCTGAGGTCCCCCCAGGAGGAGCCCATAGAGACCTGGGCCACTTGGACTTAGGTGGGCCTCACAGGGTCTCCTGGAGAGATGAGAGTCAGGTGTGCCCACAGACAGGAGGGGAGCGCAGTCAGGTTCGAGACTGGAGGTCAGGTGGAGCAAGGAGGACCAGAACAGTATAGGTGATGACAAGGCCAGGAACAGAGCCAGAATCTTGAGACATGGTCAAGCAGGCAGAGGTCAGAATCCGGGGGTCAGTCTGAGGAGAGGTCAGCAAAGTAGGGGTCAGGTTCTGGAGGTCAGAGGAGGTCATAGGCAGGCCGAGGTCAGAAGGCAGGCAACAGGCAGACGAGTCGAGGAACAGGCTGAGGTCAGAAGGCAGGCGGCAGGCAAGCAGGTCGAGGAGCAGACTGGAGTCAGAAGGCAGGTAGCAGGCAGGCAGGTCGAGGAGCAGACTGAGGTCAGTACCAGAGAGACAGTCCGAGGGTACTACCTGGGTAGATGAACAGACAAACAGGAACAGGAGGACGCTGGAGAACTAGGATGCAGGAACAAGGCAGGAACAAGACTGGAACAGAGGATCCTGGAACGAGACTTGGAACAAGGCTGGAACAAGGTTCAGAAGCAGTGACGATCTAGCAAGACACTAACCCAATTGCCAAGGCAAGGAAGTACAAGCAGGGACTTCCTTATATCAGAGAATCAATCAGGGCGCGCCGTGGAGCTAGGACCCGCCCCTGGCCCTACAAGAGGCCGGGAGGTCTGCGTGCGCGTAGCAGCATGGCTAACGCCACCGAGGACGCCGAGCTCCGGCGTGAGGCCCAATGCATAGTGGAAGGCCTGGTGACCACAGCCACCGGATGCTGAGGCCTGGAAGAGCTTGCAACTACCGCTAGGTTGGCCAATCCCGGGTCCTGCCGTGGAACCAGGGAGGTGAGCAGGCCCATGTGCGGGCCGGGCACGGACAGGGTGAATAACATCAAGTAAACCTTAATAATGCTCATCTGGCAAGAAGGTACAGAGAGAGGGAGTCACAATAAAGGCTTCTGACAGGTTTCTTAAGGGTTCAGTTAAAATAAAGGGAGGTCCATATAAGCAACGACAGAGCTGTTCATCTATTTAAGCACAAAAATTAGTTTACTTGTTTAATTGTGCAGGTCTCTTTCTCTCAGGTAATAGTCGAGGCGAAGGAAACCAATAGAGAGACACACCATGCTAGTATCTTTTACAAGACCTTAGAGTCAGGCCATGCTAGTATTTTTCAATAGTTCATACTTCATAGGGTTCAGGCTGGAGCTGGAACCGAAGCCAGATTGAGCCAGAAGCTCAAAGTCAGAAGGCCATCCAAGGTCCGGAAAAAAAGGGAAAATGATAAGTAGGATCAGGTAGGCCAAGCACCAAAAGCAGAGTTTCATTGCCAGCTTTGCAAAGAAGTCTTGGGAGGACAAAAAAATCACTACTGCCTCTAAGAACAAGGTGAAAATAAGCCATCCAGCTTTCAGAAGCCCCATGCTCCACCACCCCTCAACAGGTCCCGCTTCCCTGTGACATCACTGGGCTTTCCATTGAAGATCCATCTGCAAAGCGAGGGGGAAACAGTAATCTCCTTACTTCTGTTTTGTTACTACCAGGCATACCAGTTGTAGTTGCATCTGCCTGTAACTGCCTAAGCTGCAAAGCTCAAAAAAACACAGCCCACAGTAATATTTTTATTATTTATTTGACTTGATTGTTCACCATACAGTTTAAAACTAACATAGCAGTTAACAATAAAAAGAAAACATAAACAATATATTTCTATGAATAATAAGTAAATACAATAAAAAAGGTAAAACAAGTAATGTTACAATTTAAAACAAACACTAAAATTTCTAAAACAATAAATAAATACTAAAAAAAAATAAAATCTAATAAACTAAAGTAAGAAGCCCAGTACCACTTAGAATTGGCAACATAGGTCATTGCAGCAATTCAAATTAAATGCTGCAGCCAGTCGGGGCTGGATCCATGCAGGACCAATGAGACATTTTCCTGGGTAGGTCTAGTATCAAGATATAGGAGGTTAAGGATCCCCAAGAGTCCTGTGTCTCTGTGAGAAGACTTCCTGATGTATGATCTCTGTGGGCTGCCAGTTTGAGACCCATTAATCCTGATAGTTCCCATTGATGCTTTTTTGATGTGCGTGTGTTCTCCAGAAATCTCAGAGCGCTATGAGGCATAAAATGAAGAACAGCACAAACCAAATGTTTGATTTCTTAAGCATCTTAATAAGAATGTTTCAAGATATAATATATTTGTGTCTCTGTGAGAGTGCATAAAGATTTACCTATATTTATACACACACACATGCAGTAAGGATATATTTTATATTGCTAACAGAGTTCATATTAAACTTGAAGTTTGTGTGTTTTAAGCTTTTAAAAGAAAAACATTAAAGTGTATTCTACAAACCAAAGACGTTTAAAGGCTTTAGTAAATTTAACTAATATCAGCTCCCTGTTTGGAGAAGAGGATGAGGGAACATCTGTGACTTTAAGAGGTCTTGAAAGAGTTTACACTCATGGACCATTACCATTTCCAACGACCCTGCAGTTTTACCTGACTAACATATGCTGGCTGTATATCACCAGGACCCTTCCACTAAAGCTCTTTTGACTGGAGTGCTTTTAATGCCCACTTTCGAAGCTGAGCTCAGGAATGATTTGTTTTACATGCCACATTAATCCTTTCCATATTTTTTTCAAATGAGGCAATTGCAGTTCCACTCGTGATGTGTTTCTAAAGCATAGTTGTAAGAATAAAGCAATAGGAACCCAGACATGACAATTCATACCTCTTTCCCTTCCAGACAACTGTTAAAAAAAATGTTGTCCTGGTCAAGCCTATCTTTTTTAAGCTAGCAGTTCATGACGGGCAGTCAGGGCGGGCTATTTAAAATGATTTTTAGAATGATACCCAATTATTATTGGCAAAAAGTGCATCACAATTAAAACACCCTGTGGAAAGTAGAAGAACAATTAATGTTTATTGAAGTCATTCAAATCAGTAAAGTTAAGTTGTTTATTACATTTCAGATTAATCCAATGGACAACAGCTAAATTGGAAACCTAAATGGCATGTAATGCCCTAAGCATATGTAATTAATAAAATCTTCGCTCTGACATGAATTCTGAAAGCATACAATAAGTGTCACATAGGTGATAAACCATTTCAATGTAATAGAAGTTTCAGTAGAATATCACACGTAAGGGGCATAAATTTATTCACACTGGAGAAGTGGAATTGGTTACACATCTCATCACTGGATGTAATGGACTAAATCAGTATATACAGAAAGGTACAACAAGGTGGCATGGTTTATTTATTGGAAACTGTGTAAATATTATAACATCGATGCACCAAAAAAGCACTGGGAGCACAAACCTAACAGAATAGAAGAAAATGAAGATGTTTTGATCACATGGGACATTCTCTTTCCAACCAGTAGGCAGATCAGTGCTAGAAAACCGGATATTGTGGTGAAATAGAAAAACACAAGAATGGCATTGTTGATGGAGGTGTCAGTACCCAACAACTATTCTGTGGATTGTATGGAGAATATGAAGATCCTTAAGTACCAAGAGATGCAATCAGAGGCCAGGAAAATGTGGCAAAACGATACAGAAATAGCCCCAGTTATATTGGGTGCCACTGGCCTGATTAAGAATTTCTCAGCACACCTTGAATGTTGCCTGTACAGATTACATCCTATGAACTCCAGAAGGAGGTTCTCTTTGGTACAATGCAAGTACTAAGAAGGGCATTAATAGTAAATATTAGACCTTGAGATCATGCCTAGATGCCCTGGCTAATGAATGAGGTTCATTCTTGTCAAGATATATGCAAAAGAAACCCATTTGGAGACACTGCCGCTGAGAAAAAACTTTTAAAGATGGTGATTGTGACAAAAATATTCACAGCCCAAAGAGATGGAAGAGGGATAATTCCATTAAAATCAGCGGTAGTAAGAGCTGCTTCCTTCCTCTTGAGCCCTTCTGCCTCCCTCCCAAACCTATCAGCACTTACCTTGAAACTTCATCCCCAGTGATAAAAGGGTTGTCAGCTGCCAGCCACAAGACCGATGCTGAACAGGGAGCATTTTTGGTGCTATCTGAGACCTGTTGTGATCATTACAAGTTGTAGTTTATGGTCTCTGCAAAATATGGGATTGAGGGGATTGGTGAGAATGTCAGATTGTTGTACAATTTCTGAGTAGACTACATTATATTTTGATTTTTTGACATTTCATTGTATTTATGATGTATTTTGAAATTGTATTATCAATATGCTGTATAATGGGGTGTGAGGGAGAGTATTTTTTTGTTTAGTTATTGAACAGAATCCTGCCTTTCCACCAGTGAGAGTAGGTAGGGGGTAGAATATGTATTCTAGGGAGCTTTCTGTTGTGTTTAATTTTGGAAACTACTTTGGGTCAAGGATATTTTTCAATGAAAGGTGGTATATAAATATTCATTATAAATTAGAAAATAATATGGATGGGGGTGGGGGGGGGGGGGAAGAGATTGTATAAATGGGCAATTAGGTTTCCCAGAACATTTTTTTTATTATGTAGTAATTTTATAATAGGGAGAGTCATTTTTTAACAGCCCAAGTAGAGCTGCCCTAATTTATGTATGTACGTCTGCCTTGAAAATTAGCAGGTATACGAGGAATCCCGTGAGGCATATATGTACACTGAGCAGGCATAAACATGTATGTGTCCAATTACTCACATCCTTTTGAAAATGAAAAGGATGCCCATAAATAGTCTTCCTGCCCCAACTCCGACCTGGGAATGCCTCTTTCAAATACACATAAAAATACATGCAAAATAACTTCCGCATGTACTTTTACACACATTCACTCCCAGGGTAATTTTTGAAATGCCCATTTACACAAATAAATGCATTTGAAAATTATCTCTATAAACATTAAAGACACACGCATATCCATACAAGCAGCATTTAAGATCAAATGCATTTCTACTGTATGAATTTATAGGATTTCTACATGTATCATATTCACCCATTCTATGTTATGAAAGTAGGAGTTGAAACTGTAGTATTGTCATCAAGAATAACAGAGCATATAAAGGAATTATAAAATTCCTTTTACTGTAGCGTTAACATGTTAATGTTATAGGAACTCTGTTTTATGTGTCCAGTTTAACTGTGCAAGCAGTAAACATATTTCATCCAAGGTTAATTTATGACTTTCCCTCATAAGCTGATCTTGCAAACGCAATTGTTTTAAATCAGTTATAGTAATAAAATTTAATTTTAGACAACTGAACATTACATCATGAAAATACCCTGCTTTGTTCTGATTTTTTTCCTCTCTCTTCCCCCCAGTCTTCCCCTTTTGGTAGTCTCTGCTACCTCCTCCAGGGGACATGCTCAGGTTGCCCATAATGAAGCAGACATTTTGGGATAAAGTTTCCGAAAAAAGTCCAACTCACCCTTTGCTTTGGGTAGAAGGGATCGAAGGGGGAGTGGGGTGGATATGTTGAAGACAAACATTATCATCGGGAGGAGGAGGAGGAGGAGAGTCATCATCAAAGGCAGTGAGGAGGATGAGGTGGGGCTGAGGAGGTGAAGCACTCTCTCTAAAATATGCCACACCTTTGAGAAGCAGTTTTACTGCTTGCTACAGCTGCAAAGAGGATTTCTGCAATTAGAAATATGTATGTTTGAATGAAATTTTAAACATGCTTGAACTTCAGAATTGTGTAGTTTGTCAACATCAGGAAGATTTTAATAGATTCCAATGGTAATGCTGAACATTTTTAAAGCATATAATTTAATTTTATGGATAGATGTAGACAAAGAGATTGATTTGTTGATATCAATATATTTAAAATGTACATGTAATATTATGAACCGATATTATTGTACCACTTTTTTCTTTTTTTACTGGGAGGCTACTCAATTCCTTTGATTTTCTAGACTTACTTGGAACATGACAAGAGGTAAATACTGGGGTTCCACAAGATTATCATTCACAACCAGTGGATTCTTCTTCCTTTAATTAAATCCCCTTTTCCTTTATTCAGTAACTCCCCAAACTGGGGGGGTATTTTGTAAGCCGATCGCACGCAAAAAGGGACTTTTTGCGTGTCATAGGTTGGCGAGGGCAGGAGTCGGGACGGGGAGGGAAGGAGTTGGGGCGGCGAGGAGGCAGACGCGGCAGTAGCTTCGCTGGTGGCGATAAGGTAAGACCCGTTATTGCTGCCAGTAGCACCCCCAATAGCACCACCTTTCACGGTGACGCTATTGGGTGTGAAAGCCGGCAGCGATAATACCACGGTGGTGCGATTGCTGCCGGCTTTCACAGGCCTGCCCCCCCCCCCCCCCCCCTTACCACCGGGATTCTCCATTGTCTGTGAGAATGGGAAATCCAGGCCTGGGTCTCACAAGGAACTATAGCTCAAATAACCCAGGGCAGCTGTGAACCTGAATTTCTTCCTTTAAACCTATGTTCTCAACTTTAGCAAGTAGCCTTGCAATGCTAAAGCATGAAACCTATGATTCCCTCCCCTCCTAACGGTATTATCAGAGTTGCTTTAACAATGTTTTTAGCCCGGTTTGACCTAAAGAATAGAAACCTGCTTGGATCAACCCAAGGCTTCTTGATTGGCCACCTACAGTGCTACCACTAGTTTCTTTTGCATGCATCAGGAAGTACTTTGCATAGACTAGATGAACTTTATGGCCCTTATCTGCTATCATATTCTGTGTTTCTGTTTATACAACATTGTGCTAATGAAGTAGTCTTATTTTTTTTTTTTGCCTACCCACTTTTATTATATTTTCTATACTGTATATATATTACAGTGCAAATATTTGTTAACCTTTCTGCGTACAAATTATTTTATTAAATTGTATGTTTGCATAACTACTAGAATAGAATACTGTAATTCCATTCTAACTGGCCAACCAAAAAAATATATACAATCTACAAATTGTTCAGAATAAAGCTGCACGTGCAGTAACAGGCTGTGGCTCTATGACTGGTATGTCATATGTTCTTAAAACATTGTAGTGGCTTCCAGTTGAGTTTCATTTGAAAGTCACGATCCTCTGTCTGGTCTCCATGCAGGATATCTGAAGGATCTACTTTTTATTCATATGCCATGTCATCCCATATGCTCTTGTCAGTCTTTGCAACTTCATGAACCTTCTATTAGGAATGTCTCTTAGTCAGCACTAGAAAGTGTTCTTTTTGCTGTGTTGAGTCTTCATTGTGGAATAATTAGCTATATTAGGGTTATTTCAGAAAATAGGATGATTTCTGATTACCATATTTGCATTTTTTAAGATTTTAAAGTCCCATTTATTTTCCTTTGCCTTTTAATAGTTTCCAGAATAGAATTTGGATGTTTTCTTGGTTGGTTTTATTTAAGCATTTTGATTTGAAATTTTATTTTAATTTTTATTAGTTTATTTTCAATCTGCTTTGCTATTTATGAATTTTAATTGACTATATTTTATTTTTATTATATTCTATTTTGACATTGTTGTTCCTTACCTAAAGGGCATTTTGATTTGTGATGTGAATAAAAAACCCCCAAATAAATAAATAGTAAATAAGAATTTAGCAATAATTTGCTAAAATGAATAAAACCTTTTAGATCACAAAAAATACAATAGTTATATTTCAAATGATCTGGTACAATAACAATTATTGTTGTTTTGATGTCATGTATATATATATCTACATAACTTTAAATTTTATATTGCCTTGATATTCTATTTCTTATCTATCTAGACATTTGCAGATGATGGTGATGATGAAGAATTAATAATGTAATGAAAACAAAGATTAATTATACAGTAGAGATGTAAATGTTTTGGCTAATAAAGACTGCCTTATGCTTGCACAATACTTTCATTCAAAAGTTTATTAATCTGTATTTTGTGCTTTGAATTAGCTTGATCTACAAAACTTCTTTAGTCTTATTTTTTCCCGGCAGTTATTCAGTTAAAAAAACTCTAGTTCTACATCACATTGGCCTTCTGACCCACATTCCAAGAAAATGAGTAGCATTTAGGGAAAATTATGCCATTTTTCAAAAGCCTGACATTTTAAAACTAGAAGTCAAAAACTGAAACCTTGAAAGCTTTTTCCATGCCTATCTAGCAGCAAAATATTACACAAATGAATACCTCTGGGATTATTAAAAATAAGGTGCATTTTTTGTGTGTGCTGAAACAAATTTTAATGGTTTTCTTAATAGAGCATGATGATTTCACTGAATGACTTTGCATTTCTCTCTATTGAGTCACAGTAAATATGTATTCTAAATTGGATTTATTCTGGTTTCCAAAACCTGTTTTGAGGCAATCATAGGCCTAGATTTATCATTTTGCTATACTTTTCATGAAAATAGTGCTTGTGATAAAAAAAGGGGGGGGGGGAGAGAGAGAGAGAGAGCGAGAGAGACTTTTTATAAGGCTCTCATTTAAGTAAACTATTTATACCACTGCAATAGGGGCAACTAGTAACTTGGGGTGAGGCTTTAGTGGTGGGCTAGGTTTTCGGGTGGCAGTTTTACATGCTGCACAGTCAGAGGTATGAACAGCACAGTGGACATCGGTGAAGATTTTATGTGATTTAGGGCCTTATTTTCCAAACGTATCGCACGCGGTAAGGGACGTTTCGCACGCGAAATGTCCCTTTTCGCGTGCGATACCAAAATGGGGGCGGAGTTGGCCCCAGAAGAGGAGGAGTCAGGGCGTCACCGCGGCCGACTCAGCGACAACGGCGTGCACAGCGAAAAGGTAAGTGCCTTTTCGCTGCCTATTTCGCTCCCAATAGCTACACCTCCTATGGTAGCGCTATTGGGTGCAAAACCGTCAGCGATTGCACCGCGACGGTGCGATCGCTGCCGGCTAGCGCAGGCCCGCCCCCCCCCGTTTCAGCCCCTCGCCTCTCATCTTCTAAAGTATCGCAGGCCTGCGATACTTTAGAAAATGAGGCCCTTAGAGTGATGAAAGGTTCACAAAGATGAGATTTATACATTGTATTCTTGACCTAGCTCGATAGCAGATAGGAAGAGAGTTCATCAAGCTAGGTCAAGAGTAAATTGTAAAAATCTCATCTTTTTATACCTTTCATTACTCAAAAGCACATAAAATCTTTACTGATTGTAACTGTGCTTTGTACCTCTGACTGTGCATATAAAACTGCCCCCCGAAATCTAGCACACCACCAAAACCTCACTCCGAGTTCAGAATGCCTCCTCTCACAGTGATATAAAAAGTTGACTAATATGTGTGCCTCCCTAGAGGCTCTCTCCCCCCCCCCATTGTAAAATGCACAGGGCGTGCGCAAGGCCCAGAGAAGTGCATAAACCCCGCTTTTTATGCATGCGGGCCTTTGAAAATCCACCCTTTAAATTTTAAGGATTTATTGCAAATCCTAGTTTAGCTGTAACAGGCAGCAATAATGCCAGAAAAAGAGGTGTAGTTATTTCCGGCATTAAATCCCATGATAGCATGTATTATGCTATGCTATTCCATGCAATGTAAAGCGCCTTTCATTTTCATAAACTCCTCCCACTTGACTACATTTTTAAAATTTGCATATTCATTTCACGATGCATTATTTATCACATGCATTATGGGTAACTTGCTCGATATGACGAATACTACCCTCAAACATTAAGCCTTATACTTCACTCTGATACAGCTCCAACACTGCTCTCTGCATCAATGGCGGGGGTGGAAGAAAATTAGAATCAAAAAGCTACCAATAAGGGCCCTGAACTCAGCGGTCGGAGTAACAGATAAGTATGAGAAAATAAGTGTGAAAGCTTGCTGGGCAGACTGGATGGGCCATTTGGTCTTCTGCCGTCATTTCTATGTTTCTTTGTTTCTATCATGGGCGTTAGGGCCCTAACACCCTCAATAAAGCCCTGACATGATTTGAAAAATGACCTTCTTAGTCATAAAATAGATATTTATTTTTCTCTTTAATGTGTTAAAAATTATTTTGAGGAAATATTCTAAAGGTAACAAAGTGTTCCCAATGTTATGGCAGGACTAAAATGTCTTGGACTAAAGTAATTGTATTAAAGAGAACACCCCTAAAGTATGTGGATTAAAGAAAACAGCTCATCTGCATTCTCAAAATAAAACATATCACTTACATATTAGAGTTGTCTCTTGCTGTATTGAACAGCAGAGCCAGGCCACAAATTGAATCAAATGAATTCCGTGTGACACAAGGCAAGGCCCCTTTTATTATTCCGACTGCAAGAAGAGCATAGAATTCTGGAGCTGAGGGCTGCGTATTAGCGTGGGGATGAGTGCGTTATTTTGAAGTCCAGGTATATTTGTACCCAAAGCTTCACCTCAATGTGTTAGAACTTTAACAGATTTACATATTTAGAATAACACATTTGTTAAATCTCACTGATATTTTGTCAGTTGATGTTCAAGTGCATGAGCGCGCACTGTTCCTGGCACACGTACATGCACTTGCCAATTTTATAACATGCGTGTGCCGATGCATGCCCGCCAGCTTTAAAAACCACACATGCATGTGCGGGTGGCGCATGCAGGGGGGGGCCGAATTTTCAAATATTATACCCGGCGACGCCACCAGGCCTCCCCCAGTTCCCTCCCAGTCTGCTCCAATTAAGGAGCGGACTGAGAGGGAACTTCCCTACCCCCCTGCGTAAAATTTCTTCCCTTCCCCTCTCTACCCTCTGCTTCTAACCCCTGCTTAGCTACCTAAAAATCTTTTATTTTTCTACTTACTTCCCCTCCTGAGCAGCCGGCGCGCGCTTCCCTAGGACAGCGGCTAATGGCCGCTGTACCAGCCGGCCTCCGTACCACCTCTCCCCTCACTGCCCCCTGGACCACTCCTATTTTTATGCCTGCCACTTGTGCGAGTAGCAGGGTTTATGCATGTGGCCGGGCCCGTTTTAAAATTTACACGGCGCGCGCAAGGCACAGAGAAGTGCATAAACCCCGCTTTTTACGCAAGCGGGCCTTTGAAAATCCACCCTTTAAATTTTAAGGAAAAAAAAGAGAAAATACATAGCCTTAGTCCACAATCAAAAGGGTGTGGCGATACAGACATCAAGGGACTGTAGTACAGAAGAAACAAAGAATAAAAAAAATGTATAAACTTGCTATATGGTCATGACTAAATATTAAAAAATGCCATCATCAAGCACTACCAATGAAGACTTCTGCTCAAAGACAAAAATGTAATTGGTCAGGAATACAGAAATGATATCTATTACCAGCATGTGTAATGATACACTTACACGGGTATCTGAGCTAAAATGTAGCACCCATAGGTAAAACTTTCTGATACATAAAAAGAAATAGTTTCCTTCTTTCCTGTGTAGATTTCACTAAATCTGGATAAATCCATATTTGTCTCCCATAGAAAAAAGACTGAGCTTTACAAAAGTAAAATTTAAAAACCATATTCAAATCTTGCTTGAATACAAACAAAACCAAAATAATGTCTCTGTCTTCAATTTCTTCAATGGAACTCTCTAATAAAGCAGACACTTCCAATAGAGAATCAGATGCCAAAGATCAGATATTCCCTTCTCTTCTCTGAGCTGGCAAAAAATAGGCTTTACTAATTGGTGGATTACTTTCAGGTGGTAAACTTAGTATTTCAATAAAATATTTATATCTCCGATATCTTGGGGAAACTTAAGAAACACAAGTTAATCGCCTTGAAAAATTTTCAAGCTGTTCACATTTCTTATGAACAGAGATTTTATCTTGGATTAGAGCAACATTAACTTTCTGAATATCCTGCACTTGTTTTTTCCACATTGTCCACTTTTGTCTCAATCACATGAAGCCTTTGTGAGTGAACCTCATGAAGTTCAGAGACAGTTTTCACTAACAAACGAATATCAGAAGCACAGATAGATATTGTGGAATCCACACATGCCAAAACTGTCTAAAGAGTGTCCAGAGAGACTGCCACCGGTCTTATTAATAGTTCAAGGGGATGAATCAAGAGAGAAGCAGATGGGTCTCCAATGCTGAGAGCTTCGCAGAACGCTACCAACCAATGTTACATCCCTGTTTCCCTCAAGAATGCTGACCTCTGGTGGAGGCAATTCTCCTCCAGCAGTGGCCCCTTCCAACAGAATAGCCATCGCGACATCTTCCTGTGACAGCTTCAACATTGCATTGTTGGACTGCCCCGGCTGCGATGGGGGAAGGCATTCAGGGGGACTCAGTGTGACATTCAGTGGATCTATTGCTCCCTCAGTAGAAATTACAACGGTGCTCTGAACCCCATTCTTGACCATCGACCAGCTTAGTAGATCGTCTATTGTGTGCAGAGCAGGCAAGACCCAGGCTTGGAGGGCTACTGTCTGGGCCTGTCTTTCTGCTTAGGTGGCATTTGGAAGAAGCAAAAGTACCAAGAAAAATCTCTGAATTGCACAGAATGCCTAGCAAGTTGCGATCTTGACTCCACCCCAACACTAAAGGCTCAATTTTAAAAGACCCGGGTGAGTAAAAAATGGGCCGGGTGCATTTTGCAAAGGGCCAGGCCATGCACGTAAACCCCGTTATGTGCAGGAGTGCTAGGCCAAGTAAAAGGGGCGAGCCAGGGGCATGGTCTGGATAGGGAGGGGCAGGGTAGGGGGTGGACTGGGACAACACCATTAGATGCTGTCCTGGGAAGCACGTGCTGGAGTTTACTTCTGCTCCCAAGAAGCAGTAAATATAGAAATAAAACAATTTGAGATACCTAGGTAGGGGGTAGGGGTCAGGGTGAAAAGGGGAAAAGGGAGGAAGATTAGGTAGGAGGGGAGGGAGGGGAGGGAACGGGTAAAAAGGCTGATCGCATCTCCATGCATAATTGGAAAAATTCCCCCCTGTGCACTAGTCATGGGCCGCCCGCTCATGCACATGTGGATGCTAAAATCTGGCACACATGTGCGTGCAGACCGTATTTTATAACATGTGTGTGCCAATGCGTGCATGTTATAAAATGATCGCAACCATGTGTGCACGCCGGGAACCACACGCACATGGATACGTGCCTGCTCGTTTTAAAATTTACCTTTAAGCCTTCATATCTATTTATAGAAGAAATGGTTCTTCAGAAATGCAAATAATACTCCCAGTTTCTGTGGCAGCCTGGTTAGGACATTAGAAACCCAATGCAGTCTAATATGAAATAAAGATGTATTAAAAAAAACATGTTCTTGCTTGGGAAAAATTTTGTGACCAACCCAAATGTTAGATTTCTAAGTGCAGATTTTTACACTAGATTTCTGTGCAAAATGTTTTACACAAACAATCAAAATCTGGCAAGGTTTTTCACAAAAAGGCAAAGCAGTCCAATATGGCCATAGCTTTGGTCATTATGAGGGTCTAGTGGCTAGATCGTTCACTTTGAAAGGTTCCCTCCACTGAATGGCTATTTTTAGTAGTCACCTATATGTATCCCCTTAAAAATGGGTATTTCTGGAGGAATGGTGAGTTCAGGGGGGTGGGAGGAGATACATACATATACATTAAATTTTCAAATATGTGCACATATTTTCCAGTGCATAGTTCAGTGCATAGACTTGCACCAGCAGGTACAAGAAAAGTATGTTTTAGTGAAATTTTGAAGATATCTAGGTAGTTTCTCTTTGAAAATGTGCTAAAAGCTACACAGATGCAAAAGCACCCGTAGATCTTGCTGCTAAGCAGCTTGCTCAAAATTGTCTGATCTGTATGCATTCCATGGAGGAAGAATAAAGTGTTCCCTTTTGGAGGGAGGAGATTTGCTGTGGGGCTTGTGGTGGAGGTGCACATGTACTAGGGAGAATAGAAGCCTGGTGGAGAATTTAATTTTGGAAGGAACAATATGGAAGAGCAACTTGGCAAGCAAGTTCATTGACCTTCACTGCACTTTAGTAATTTACATCATGGTAGGTCAAGCAAGCTTTATTTATTTTCCACTCAATGGCAGCTACACTTTTAACTTAAAATAAAATTGCTTGAGAATGTGTGTGCATGTGCACATGTGTGTGTTTTCACATCAATGAAAGCAATAACGCCACACACTGAAGTTGAGATCGAGATTAGGTGAGGGTGCGCAGATGATCATCTAGCACTGACAATCAGGTTAATGAACGAACGTACAAGGTCTGCTACTGCTGCTATTCTTATTACGACTGCTACTGTAAGTTCTAGTAGGGAGCATTTAAGGATTCATGATAACCCTCCCTCAAACAATTCTAGAAGAATGCAGAAGGGTGAATTTTCAGTTGGGTGCCTAATTTCAAAACTACACATATTCTTTTGTGTCTGCACAAACTGAGATTTTCAAACACTAGGTAACCATGTACATTGATTTTGAAGATCCCTTGTTATATAGCTAAAAGTACAAATGTATACTTAAGTGATATGGATTGATAAACTAAAGGACACTCATTAGTGGCATGTGTACTATGTCATACAAGAAACTTAAATTTACATAGATAGTTTCCAACCACAACCCTGAAACATCCCTCCCCACCAGAACTCCTTTTTTAATGTGGCTTTAAGTACAGGGTGGCCCATGGAAAAGTGGCCTGCCTGCGTGGCACTGGTATTGGAGGTGGGCTACTTTTCCATGGGCCACCCTGTATATTTATTGTGAACACGTGTGTACTTGCTGGCAACTGAAACTCCAGTTGTAACCTATACAGCTTACTAAATATACAGTATTATGTATATGATTTTGTACTGTAAAGATATTTTCTTTGGCGTAGTTCAGGTTTTGTTTTTCACCTTGAATTTCACCATGCAGTCATGTTCTTGCGTGTCAGAAAAGAGACCTTTAGTGGGTGTGAGAGTCAGGAAGTGGCCTATTTGGGAGAAAGTTAGATAGAAGAAAGATCTAGAGAGCACAAGTTGGTGATTTGCCAGTTTTAATTAGGGTTGATCTCCAGCAGGTACAACTGCATAGTTTTTAATTTGTAAATCTCAGCTCTAGAAGATGTCAGAAGAATCTGGAGGCTTTCGGAGAAGTGACACAGATAAGTCTCTGTGTTCAGATGTCTTAGTCATTATATACAGTTGCCATGGGGTAGAGGGAGAGGGAAGGGAAAGTAATGATGCCATAGGAGTCAGGGGGGAGGGAAGGGAAGAAAAGGTGATTGTACCAGGAGAGAGGGGGGAAAGGGAAGGGAAGGTGATTTTGCCAGGGGATGGGAGAGAGGGGGATGATGATGGGGCCACCATAAAATGCACCTTGTGCTGTGTTTACCATGAGCCATCATTGTTGAAAGCAGACAGAACAACAACCACAACCTGAGAGCTAAGAAGGGTCAGGGCATCTGTTCAACCATGGAATTTTCTTCGCCTGACTAACCAAAGGACTAATGAGTCAATCAAATTTTTGGTACTCGTTAACAGTTTTTTTTTTTAAAAGAAAGTATAAATGAATCAAATGGAAGAATATCCAAAATTGTGCATATACTATATGCACTGTATTATTATTTGCAATCTATGAAAAGCCACAAATAAAAATCACAGAAAGATGTCGTGTTTAACTTTGCAATATCACTTATGTATATAATTACCCAAAGTAACATAACTCAATCCATGCTGAACATGAAACACATCAATAAATAATGCACAAAAAGGGAAACGCTCATATCAAGACTTCCAACATCATAACTCTGCACCGGCTGACCATTTTGTCATCATTGCTCCTTATTTTTAATGCTTCAAATGGATATATTTTAAACTTTTTTTGTGTGTATATATATATATATATATATATATATATATATATATATATATATATGTGTGTGTGTGTGTGTGTGTGTGAGTGTGTGTAAGATGGGGCTACACCAGTCACTAACATTATCCCTTTGTGATTGTTTTTTCTATCTAGGGGCAGTAGGAGGGGTTTGGATATTTTTTATTCCGCCCAGTGCTATAACCTCACCTTTCTGGGGGTTAGGCTTTTCTTTTTAGCATGCACAGTGCTTCAGTGGGTCATGAGCTAAGTAGAATGAAGGAGGCTAGAGGTTCATCCAGGATCTCAAGGCAACAGGGCAAGAGAAAGGAGACTGAGGAGTTGAAACTTTTCCAGGGCTGAGAGAGAGAGAGAGTTTTGAAAAGCAAGAGATTTACCCATGATCTGAAAGCAAGGTGGTTGGAGAGCTGGAGGTTCCCCATGGATCTCACAGAAAGCAATTCAAGCATTTGGCAAAGAGGTATTGAGGAAAAGGGTTTTTGCAATGATTTTTGGATTCTGACTGACCAGTGTTTGAGGGAAAAGCATACCTCTGATATCCCAAAGGACTGGAATCAGAGATCTTTTGACCCATTTGACCAGTTAACAGATTGGCTGAAGAGAATGATGTAGACTTTTGAGCCACTAAGTCAAGAGACTTGTATTTTTGATAGTTGACTTACAGTTGAAGAGTTTGATTTATTGTAGGCCTCTTTTAGATAATTTGCTTGGAGATTTTTCCAGACCAGTTCATGCCTAAACTGGAACTATACTCTAGTTCTCCCACTCTCACTGGTGAGGATATTTCCAATGAAGATGAAGGTGCAAGAACAAGAAGGGAAGGGAGCAGAATAAAGATATACATAGAGAAAACATCTTGTTTTATTGATCATTGGATGTCTGTTGGTTCTTATCTTTGTCATCTTGACCTGGATCCTTTTCTTTAAGTTATAGTAAAGAATATCTTTTATTTGAACACCAACTACAGACTCCCATGTTTTCATTGAGTTTTACCTAAGTGTGGACCCACAGGGATGGTTGGACCTTTTTGTGATTTCTGGTTTCTCCTTATGGTGGTTTTGGTTTCCCTGCTTTTATTCTCACTATCTTGCATCTCCTGGAACTGTGTGATATAGAGTGTGAAGTAGTCATGGAGATAATGATACAAAGTGCCAGGGGCCCCAGAAGAGAAGTCTTCCTTCCCGTCTGGACCAATAATCAGATCCTTAAGCACCCCTAGTCCAGGATATAGCACAGAAACAGAGGACTGCTACATATGCATTTAAAAACTTAACTTTTTCCATGCATATTTGCAGTGGATGTCAACATAGCGCCTTGAGCAATACCCTTTAGTACCTTGCACAAGTCACATTTTGAAGTTAAACTTCTTCCTCAGGGGCAGGTATGACTCTTTCTCTCTCACTGCTTCATGACAAGGTATAGCCAGTCACCATGTTCAACTTTGTAGCATGTAGATGCTATATCAGCTTCTGTTCAATTAGAGATTCATTGAAACATATAATTTGACCAGGGGAGCCCAAACAGTTACAACTGTATGATTTGAATCATCTATCTGAGTACTGATATTATAAAATCTACAGTATCATGGAATGCAGAGCACGTATCTGTCATTGTGTGAAAATAAAGGAGAAGTTATTAGAATCTCAAATCGGTGAGATGTGCAACATTCTTGGAAGAAGTGCTACCTTGCTGAGTGTTGCATCTAAGTAAATTGGACCCAATATTCAGATTTTGGATAGCTGGATAAGTAGGATTTATCAGACTATCTAGCGGCTGCTGAATATCTGGTTATACTCAGTGGCCGCTAGATAGCTTGATAAGTGATTTATCTGGCTAAGTCACATATCTGGTTATCTGGATAGCAGGCTAACTTGGGCTGGGCAGTGGGCAGATTGGGGCAGTGCTTCTTAGCTGAATAACTTATCCAGCTAAGTAGCGATATTAAGATTTAGCTGGATAAGTCATTTGTCTAAATTAGACCTGCTCATAGTCATACCACTGAATATCCTTGTAATTTAGCCAGATAAGTGTTATCCGGATAAGTTACTTAGCTGTGTAGGCTATGAGTAGCTACCTCATTATGATTTGTATGCCTGAGAACAAACCCTGCCTTGTCATCTGTAAAATACATTTGATGAGGTGATTATACCTGCAGTATATCATTACACATGTAGATCCCAAGTAAGCCTTTAAAAATGTATCTCAAAGCATTTCAATGAGTAGAGCAGAGCTGATCAGAGTCCCCTCATAATAAATTGGTAGTACATCACTGGTGGAACTGGTAGTACTAGAGCACACCAGGTAAAAAGCATATTTCTTGGATCACCAAGGTGTTTCTCCAATTGCTATGAATCCAATATCTGTGGCAGTGGGTGTTTTGACAGCTATACCATGGACAAGCATGAGGAGATGGCTTGCTGTCTCAGTCAGTGCTAAGTCCAACATGGTCAGAGCAAAAAGATGTTGCCATGCTCACATCTGCACAGGTAGATTGAGGAGGATGAAAATATTTTCCAAGGTTTCATCATAAAAGGCTTTGAAGAACTAAAGGAGGTCTTCACACAGCAGTTGGTGGAGAAAATGTCAAATCCAGTGGGGCTGCAAGTAAATGTGGTAGCAGAGGCAGCAAAATAATGTTGTGGAGCAATCAGTCCAAGTGGAAGTACTTTGATGTTAGTACAAATGATGCCCGTGGAACTGGCCATGTTGGGCAGAACCTAACATGTTGGGCAGAAGAAGGAAAAAGCTTCTGAGTCAGTGCCAACAGAAAAATTAAGCAACGTGCTATTCAGTCTTTTTTTTCCAATGTCCGTGAAGTCCTGAGTCAGTGCCAATTTTCTTATTCAGCTTTTTTTCTGTTAATGTCCACATTAGAATTGCAGCCATGCTATTGGGGACAAGCATTAGTAGATATGCTTGCATAGCATATGAAGGCATGGCAAAGATTAAACACCTGGTCTGAGGCAGGTGTGAATCTTTTGCCTCTACCTGACCCATGGTAAATAGCATGAGGAAGCTACGTACTGTGCTATTTCCCATGGGCTTGATAAAGACTTATTTATATATAACACTTTCTCATTTTTATACATGTTAATGTGATGAGGAACTCTTCTAAAGTGCTCATTAAAGCCTTATTAAAGCCTCATTTGCATGTGATACTCCCTCATTTACATTTGGGTATGTGCTAATTTTAAGTTAATGTATTGAGGGACTGTCTTAAGACCTTATTGCATAGCAAGTACGTAAGAACATAAGTCGTTGCCACTCTGGGTCAGACTGAGGGTCCATCAAGCCCAGCATCCTATTTCCAACAGTGGCCAATCCAGGCCACAAGAACCTGGCAATTATCCAAACACTAAGTAGATCCCATACTACTGATGCAATTAATAGCAGTGGCTATTCCCTAAGCAACTTAATTAATAGCAGGTAATGGACTTCTCATCCAGCTCTTATCCAATCCTTTTTTGAACCCAGCTACACTAACTGCACTAACCACATCCTCTGGCAACAAATTCCAGAGCTTTATTGTGTGGTGAGTGAACAAAATTTCTCCAATTGCTTTAAATGTGCCACATGCTAACTTCATGGAATGCCCCCTAGTCCTTCTATTATTCAAAAGAGTAAATAACCGATTCACATGTACCCATTGTAGACCTTTCATGATCTTAAAGACCTCTATCATATCCCCCCTCAGCCGTCTCTTCTCCAAGCTGAACAGCCCTAACCTCTTCAGCCTTTCCTCATAAGGGAGCCGTTCCATGCCCTTTATCATTTTGGTCGCCCTTCTCTGTATTTTCTCCAGTGCAACTCTATTGTTTTTTTGGTAATTATTAGAATGCAGATCTCGCCTCTCCCACTGACAGTTCTTGTGATCTTGAGCAAGCAAATTCGCTCTCCATTGCCTCAGGTACAAACTTGGGGGTGGGGGAAGGGGCATTTACTAAGCAGCGTTAGGTGTTTACCATGTGGTAAATGGCCTTACATAGCAATAATGTGCACTGTTTCAAATACCCCTGGGTTATTTTGCCCCTGGAAATGAAAGTATGGCAATGAGTCAATTAGTATGCAAATACATAAATTGGCTCATTACTAGACAGAAAGATGTAAATCAAATAACACAGCTTGTTGCTAGAATTGCAAGCCATGTTAGCTGATGTAAACCTAGCTCCAGCTTCAGAGTTACGGCTAACTTTCCCTGGGGACATCGGGATGCTAACACCCTAGGCCTAGGGGGTGCTCCAGGCCCTCACTAGACTACTTGGGCAATCGAGATAAGGTTGGGGGGTGGGGGGAATGGGCTAGGTTGGGAGGTTGGAGTGCAAGGCGGGGCTTTTGGGAAAAGGGGACAAGTTTGGGGGAAAGGAGGATCCTCACTGGGATCATCACTGTTGAAAATGTTCAACTTTTTATTTTTTACTTTGGCTGCCTCGAGGGGTAGCGAGGGTGAATGGGACAGGGGGTGTTGAGAGACCTCTGGGGTTTGGTCATTTTTTGGGGGGAGGTGGGGGGGAGCTAAACAGACTCCTCGGCCTCTTTAAGTCTTGGTGGCTCCACTGCCTGGGGCCGACATTGCATGATTTTTGAGGGGCCCAGATAAGCCGCAGTATTTTTCCACACAGTATTTTATTGCCAGGGAAAATACCACAGGGGTTTACTAGGACATGGTACCGAGTCCTGCAGCTTAGTGAATCCTCGAAGGAAAATACCGTGGCTTAGTACATTGGCCCCTAAAATTGTAAGACCGCTGGGGCAGAGAAATACCTACTGTACCTGAATATAATTCATGCTGAGCTCCGATTTGGAAAGGCAAGTAATGAAATCTAAAATCCAAATCCCAATCCAAAAGGCCCAAGACTTGCTTGTTAAGCTTATTTCGTAAGCCCTTGGTGAATATGAGAAAAAAGGTTAGTACATCTATCTAAAGTTTGTGCTCATCATGCCACAGACTCATGCGCTTACAATTCTGCATCGGCACAGTACAGTTGCCCTTATGCTTGCTATTTTATTGTTTATACTCTTACTTGGATATAGGCCACTATTATTTTTCTGTGGAATTAGTAGAATCTACTTATGAAAGTCCACTTTCTTGACTTATTTCCATGTGTAATCTCTGGCATTAAATAGCACATATTTTTCTTTTCAAGATAGTTTATGGTCCCTGACAATGGGATGTAAAGACTGTTGGATGCCACAGCTCTGTTCTGCATCAGGCCTAGGAACAGCAGTGCGGCTTTGAAAAATAAAACAAAACACAACAAAGCAGCAGCACAGCCCTAGTGGGCCCTTTTTTTTTTTTTTTTTTTTTTAGCAACAGATACTGCTAGCTGGGCTCACTGTCTGCAATCTGGCCTTTGTCTGTGGGACTATATGATCCATGCAGATTCTGTGATACAGTATAAAAACGAATATCCTGTATTTTATCTAAGACCCTTAATGAACTGTACTGCTCATGACCAATTCATTTGTATGTGACGAAAAAATTAACACCTTTAAACACTTGCAGGATACAGATTACATTTAAAATGCATCTCAGTCTCACCCCTCAACCCCTTGTACACATACACACAGCATTAGTGGAAGTGCCCGGAGTCCTGAGATTCCCACAGTGATGACAACTAAGGCCCCACTGCCAAGGAAAAAACAGCAGGCAGCGTCTGCATGTGCCCTGCATGCAGATATTAGTTACAACTTTATTGTGTTGTGGCTGTTTGTGTGTGTCAAACTCCTGCTTTTATATTCTGTGACTATGAATATATAATATGTGTGTGCAAGTCTGTTCTTTGTTACATTGTCTGTTTTTTCTCTGTATTTTTCCATTTTCACTGTCATATATTCTACTGCTATTCCTGCTCTTACATAAAACAAATATATTTGGGACGAACTCCAGGCAGTGAACAAAAGCCATATGGGTATGAATAACCTCTTGTATTCATGCGTGGTGGGGGGCATTAATGGAGTGTATATAATGGCTCCTTCTACTGCATGCCTCAAATTTATTTTACTAAATTGTCCGAACAATATTAGCCTGCCCTGAATTTCTCCCTAAATGAACCCCTTCATTACAGGTGCTATTTGGTTAAACCTGAATATCTGCTGGTATTTGCCAAGTGCTGGCCCAAAACAGCAGCGGTGAATGCAAGGGGGTAGATTCAGGTGTGCAGTCAGAAAATATTTCTTCAAGCAAGGGATGGTGAATGCATGGAATGGCCCCTTCCTGGCAAGATGGTGAAGTCAAAAACAGTAACTGAATTCATGAAAGCCTGGGATAAGCAAAGAAGTTCCCTACTGGTGAAGACGTAAGGTGAAAGCCAGAGATCAACTAGGCCTGTGCCATTGCACCATGAAATATATTGGGCAGACTGGATGGACTGTATCATCCTTATTTGCCACCATATTCTTTCATTTCTATGTTTCATTTTTGGGTTTCTATGAATTGACACCTATATCGTGTTTATGTTTTGTTTATCTTTGCTTTATTATGATATACTTTGATATATTATGTACCTGGCTGGAGCTTTTAGACACACAGCTAATAAAACAGAGGAATAGTCTAGTGGTTAGAACGGCAGACTCCACATCAGCCAGATCAGGGTTCCAATCTTCTTGTCACCTTGGGCAAGTCACTTTACCCTCCATTACTTCAGGTATAAACTTAGATTATAAGACCTCTGGGGATAGGGAAATCCCTACAGTACCTGCATGTAATCTGCTTTGAAGGGCTAAAGGGCAGAATATAAAAGTCAGATAAATAAAATGATTACCGTACTTTAGTTTATTAGTCACCAGTCTACAAAAGCTTGGGGCAGGCACATAAACTACAAAAAGGCATGGCTTAATACAACCAAATTAAATCTAACATGACCATCCAATACAAATATAAAGAATAAACAGAACTACTACATAAAATCAAAAGGTTCAAAATACAAAATTAACCACTCCACTCCAAACCCTTTAAGGAGATCTACTGTCATTTTAAGAAAATGCAGAGGCAAATAGCCATGACTTACAATGCTTTTGAAAGCTCAAGAAAGTAGTTAAGTCCTGCAGTTCCCAAGGAGCCTGATTCTACAGATTTAAGTCCTAAAAATGAAAGGTCCTTCTTCCTTGTTTCCACCAAATAGACTTCCTTAAGTGAGGGAATCAGTAGTACAAGCTCGCAAGCAGATGAAAGGGACCTTGATGGAACATAGGGTTACTGTCAGTTTCTTATATATAATGTGGGCACAAATCGGCAGTGCCTTATGTAGGGAGACCCCCCAGACTGGATCCTCTTTTTGGCTTCTAGTTGCACAAGACATTTTGGGTGGGGAGTCCCTGCAATTCCTGCAATTATCATGTTTGACACGTTTTGGAAATGTTTTATATGTTTGCTATTGCAGTACTAGAAATGCACTGGATGGCATTTTTCGAGACATGAGCATTGCAGTTCATGGGATGCTGTGTTTGGGTTAAGGGTGTGTATTTCCTTAAGAGTGTGGGGTAGTCTGATTGGGTGGCAAGGGTTTAGTGGACGGGATAAAGCAAATAGTTTTTGCTGGATTTTTGCCCTTTTGTACCCTACCCTTTTCAGGGTGGAGTGTGGAGAGGGACTTCCAGGGATGTAGCTACATGACATAGCCAGCCTGCAGGCTCCTGGGCCTGGGCACCCTTCCAGTGGGAGCGGGACACTATAGGAGTTCTTTCCCTCAAGGGGAGAGTCGTCATGAAGTGGAGAGTTTTCTTCCTTCTCTCGAGGAACTGATCAAAGCCAGGTGAAGTAGTAGCTGTTCTTTTTCTTAAAGAACGAGGCCAAGAGAGAAAGAGTCTGTGGTGAGTCTGAAATGAGTAGTGTCCTAAGTGGTCTGTGGCAAGGGGGGATGCCAGGGAAAGCCCACCTGCTATGAGACAATGGGAGGTCATAAACTAAGGAGTTGTGAGTAGTTCAAAGAATGGAAACTGAACTGCCTCCTTTGGGTGTGAATTTTGATATGATATGTCTGCAGTAGTTCAACTGAGTGAACTTCATTTCTGGATAGAAGTGTTTGGGGATTGAGGTAATTGGGAGGGAACACAACTGGTATGTCCTAGATAGGCAACAGGTGGAGAGGTCTAAAAATGTTCCCTGTGAAGGATAGGTGGCTGCCCCTGTAAGCCTCATAAGTGCTATGTTCTGACTGTTTGATTCCCATGAATTCTAATGTATTCAGAATAACAATATTTACCCTATGCCAACCCTTGTATATAGTTGCTGGCTGGATCACCCAAAAACAAAGTTAAGAGCTGACGTAGAAAGTGGTGTCTTCGACGCTTTATTTTAGCCACTGTTGGGCATTAAGGGACCTGAGTTCACGGAGGGGTGCTTTCCCTTTCCAGTCAGAGAAGAGAGCCAGGTTAGCTGCCACCCCAGCTATCTCTATAAGGGTCCTTGTCACTACCTGCATGACCTAATTTAAGAACCCATTAAATTTGAAAGAAGATGACCCACAGTCAACAGGGACATTTTTTTCCATCATTTTATGTACCCTGAGTAGGGGGATACACTTAAAAACTACACATGTGGGTTTAAACTGCATCTGAAAATATATAGGAAGCCCATGGAGAGTCTTTAGAACTGGGGAGGTGTGGTTAAAGAGCCACAAACCAGAGAGGATATGGGCAGCCATATTTTGAATAAACTGCAATGTGCATCTGAACTTGCGTGAGACCTGCAAATTGAATTACAGTGGATTATTGTAGCAAGACCGCCCTGAGAGAGATAAAGGTAGAAATTCCTAAATAAAGTGAGTAAACAATAGGGATGTGAATCGTTTTCCATATCGTCTTAACGATAGAAATCATGTGGCAGGGCAAGAAAATCGTCTTAGGCACGATTTTTTAGTTAAAAAATCGTTAAAAATCTTTTTTTCCGATTAGTGCGCACTAACTCGAGTTAGTGCGCACTAACGGGAGTTAGTGCGCACTAACTGGGAGTTAGTGCGCACTAACTGAAAATGATACAATTTGACACTTTTCAGGTCAGTTAAGGTCAGTTTAGGAATGAATATGTATTCCTATTGGCTGCCCTCTTATTTATTCATGTTACCAAGTTTCCTACTGACAGTATATGGGGGATGGGAAATGGAAACAGTTGGTAGCTTGACAAAACAAGTAATGTGATCAGTCAATGTGACTAGAACTTGTGCCCTAACCCTGATACCAGGAGTGTTGTGATCTTCCTGCACACAGTGCCCTATCCCTAATACCAGGGGTGTTGTGATCTTCCTGCACACAGTGCCCTATTCCTGATACTGGGGGTGTTGTGATCTTCCTGCACACAGTGCCCTATTCCTGATACCGGGGGTGTTGTGATCTTCTTGCACACATCCCGATATCAGGGATAGGGCACTGCATGCAGGAAGATCACAACACTCCTGGTATTAATAGGGATAGGGCACTGCATGCAGGAAGATCACAACACTCCTGGTATTAATAGGGATAGGGCACTGCATGCAGGAAGATCACAACACCCCTGGTATCAGGGATAGGGCACTGTGTGCAAGAAGATCACAATACCTCGGAGGAGTGAGGGTCAGGCAGCTCCCCCCTGTCTGTGAAGCCAGCCTCTCACTAGTAATGCAGGGAGGGAGCTGTCTCAGACTTCACCATCCTCCCCCCCCCTTACCCACACACCATTCACTAGCTGGGACATGGGGGAAGTCAGGAGTGAGGGTTAGGCAGCTCCCCCCTATCTGTGAAGCCAGCCTCTCACTAGTAATGCAGGGAGGGAGCTGTCTCAGACTTCACCATCCTCCCTCCCCCCCTCACCCACACACCATTCACTAGCTGGGACATGGGGGAAGTCAGGAGTGAGGGTCAGGCAGCTCCCCCCTGTCTGTGAAGCCAGCCTCTCACTAGTAATGCAGGGAGGGAGCTGTCTCAGACTTCACCATCCACCCCCCCCCCCCCTCACCCACACACCATTCACTAGCTGGGACATGGGGGAAGTCAGGAGTGAGGGTCAGGCAGCTCCCCCCTGTCTGTGAAGCCAGCCTCTCACTGGTAATGCAGGGAGGGAGCTGTCTCAGACTTCACCATCCTCCCCCCCCCCTCACCCACACACCATTCACTAGCTGGGACATGGGGGAAGTCAGGAGTGAGGGTCAGGCAGCTCCCCCCTGTCTGTGAAGCCAGCCTCTCACTAGTAATGCAGGGAGGGAGCTGTCTCAGACTTCACCATCCACCCCCCCCCTCACCCACACACCATTCACTAGCTGGGACATGGGGGAAGTCAGGAGTGAGGGTCAGGCAGCTCCCCCCTATCTGTGAAGCCAGCCTCTCACTAGTAATGCAGGGAGGGAGCTGTCTCAGACTTCACCATCCTCCCCCCCCCCCCCTCACCCACACACCATTCACTAGCTGGGACATGGGGGAAGTCAGGAGTGAGGGTCAGGCAGCTCCCCCCTGTCTGTGAAGCCAGCCTCTCACTAGTAATGCAGGGAGGGAGCTGTCTCAGACTTCACCATCCACCCCCCCCCCCCTCACCCACACACCATTCACTAGCTGGGACATGGGGGAAGTCAGGAGTGAGGGTCAGGCAGCTCCCCCCTGTCTGTGAAGCCAGCCTCTCACTAGTAATGCAGGGAGGGAGCTGTCTCAGACTTCACCATCCTCCCCCCCCCCCTCACCCACACACCATTCACTAGCTGGGACATGGGGGAAGTCAGGAGTGAGGGTCAGGCAGCTCCCCCCTGTCTGTGAAGCCAGCCTCTCACTAGTAATGCAGGGAGGGAGCTGTCTCAGACTTCACCATCCTCCCCCCCCCCCCTCACCCACACACCATTCACTAGCTGGGACATGGGGGAAGTCAGGAGTGAGGGTCAGGCAGCTCCCCCCTGTCTGTGAAGCCAGCCTCTCACTAGTAATGCAGGGAGGGAGCTGTCTCAGACTGGTATCAGGGTTAGGGCACTGTGTGCAGGAAGATCACAACACTCCTGGTATTAATAGGGATAGGGCACTGTAAGAGATGACTGTAGTAGATTGAATAAAGATCTGATGTTTCTGCTCTCCTCACACCAAACAAAAACAACACACAAGCAGAGAAGCCCTTCTTACAAAGCTGAGCTAGTGAGTTAAGTAGGAGGAAAAGTAAACATACTGGTGCCAGTGTGGCTACTTAAAAAATACACTTACCAACAATCAATTACATATATTTGAACTGTGTACAGTTCCAGCCAGGACCACCTTTCTAAAATGCACAGTGATTGGCAAATTCAACATGCACTAGCATTTCAGGTGCCTGCTAACAAAAATAATAAACAAACAAGTTCTAGTCACGTGAGTGCTGATCATTACTTTACTTTTTTTGTCAAGCTTCCAACTGTTTCCATTTCACATCCCCCCAACCATATTAGTAACATCAATAGATAAGAGCACAGCCAGCCAATAGGAATACATACATACATATTCATTCCTAAGTGACCTTTACTGACCTGGGAAGTGTGAACACTTTGTTTCATTTTCTGTTGGTGTTCGTTAGTTTCCAGTTCCATTTCCCATCCCCCCAACCATCACCTCAGTGGTAACCTTGGTAACATCAATAGATAAGAGGGCAGCCAGCCAATAGGAACACATATTCATTCCTAACTGACCTTCAGTGACCTGGAAAGTGTTTATTTGTATCATTTTCAGTTAGTGCGCACTAAATCGAGTTAGTGCGCACTAACGGGGAGTTAGTGCGCACTAACTCGAGTTAGTGCGCACTAACACGATTTAACGATTTTTAACGATAAATCGTTAGAATTTCTATTGTATTGTGTTCTATAACGATTTAAGACGATATAAACATTATCGGACGATAATTTTAATCGTTGAAAAACGATTCACATCCCTAGTAAACAATGGTACTGGCAACATTACATTGCTACAGATTTACTACAGTATTTTGTACATGATTCCAATGATTTCTTTAATATAAAGTGTTTATTATGATACTTATTCATTGTTACATAGCTCATGCACATTGGCAACCCCACAAATAGTTTCCTTGTCTTTAATAATATGTTTAGTAGATGTTCCAAGTGACTGGTCATGCCACATGCAGCTGTGAGCTGACAGTACTTGTAGGTGAGTGAAATGGGCAAACGTTCTATTCACTATGATGCATGGGAACTTTTATATTGGTAGCCATGCTAATGTTTAGGTATTTCCAGCTTTAAGAGGGACAGTGTAGCGATCCCCGCAGAACAAGCAATACTGTCTTAAAAAGCAGCAAAAAAACCCCCCCTTTATAATAGAATATTTAGGGATCTTCTGACCAGATAATTCTTTCATATTCCATTTGAATGAAATATGAAAGAGGAAAAAGACAGAAGGCAGCACTAGCCTAGTTCCCATGATTTTCTTTTGGAGGAAAAAATAATAATTTGGATACCTTTTCTCCCATAGAACATAATGAGAGCTGTGCAGCAGAGGGAGTCCTGGACAGACTCACCAGGGCTCAGAACTGAGGTATTCGGATTCCAAAAGATGAATAGAACATAAATAATAGCAAGAGCCCTTTTGGGACAGCTTGTGGGTGGAGCTGAGGTCATTAATGGAGCAACTATGGTGACTCTGCCTCCTGTGTGCCACACATTTTGTTTCTGGAGCCATGCCAAATGGTTTTTTAGCACCCCTGCTACCTCTCCTTTTACAATGTCCCTGTTCAAGAAAAGCTGAATATTTACTAATGTTCATCCACCAGAAAACCAAGGGTGAATTAAGCCCATTGTTCTTTTCTCTAGTCATTCAAGCTGATCAATTTCCTGTATTTCTGTAAAAAATAACAAGAAAGTAGGATTTTGTGCTCAGAAAATAATTTATATATATATATATATATATATATATATATATATATATATATATATATATATAAAACACAATAGTCAAGTAGCATCACTATTTGTTCAGTGCTTAACACTTAATACCAGAAAAAATACTCCTTCCAGTGTGGGATACAAGCACTTATAAATATTTTTAGAGTGTCTCTGTTTCACAAACAATTTTTATTATTCTTCAAATAGTTCATAATACACAACAAATTGCATTTAACATCCATTAATTGTGCGGTTATCCAAATACCCTCAACATATTTTAAATAACTCAATTAAAAAACATTATATCACTCATTCCCATACGTACTCAATGATACTAACAACTCACTCATAAAACCTACCTCCAAAATCATACTCCTACCTCCAAATTCATACTCCTAAAGGCCATATAAGGAGTATGTAAGATAAAGTAATTTAATAAGACCTTGCAATTCAGTCAGTAATGGTGAATCCAAAGCATATAAGATTTCTGTTCCAAGGACATGTGTAATCATTAATTGCCTTTGTTCCTAGCCACATTATGAGCCAGGAGTGTGGTAAAAATTAATGGGTTGCATATAGAGCATGGATAGCTATCCCCATTGTTAAACAGCATGTATGATGTGCAGAGCTGTTTATCTTCCAATCTTTTGTCTTTTTTGGAGTCCCTTCAGCCTCTGTCGTATACTCAGGCTGAAAGGGGACAGGGACACCGTGTGCAGTGAGCCTGTGACACGACTAACATCAAGCTTTGTGTCTGGCAGCCATACGCAACAGCCGGAGCTGAACCAGCCGTCTGCACTGCTAGGACACTCCCCTTTGCTGCCCCCTCCTCCTGCATTTGTATGTAGTCTTACTTTCAGATTTATGGCATTAGCATGCAGACATTTTAAGTACATTTATTAGTTATTTTTCTAGTTCACATGCATCCTCTGCTTGCTTATTAACAGATGGTACAGGCAGTTTGGAGTCATTCTTTCTGCATGCCTGGTATTTAAGCCATTGCAGTGGATTTCACCAGGCGTAAGTTAAAAACTCTTCATCACTCTGCACTGACTGCTCAGGTATGCTAGATCAGGCATGGAGTCAGGCAGCAGAGGTCAGCGAACCCAATTTTCCTTACTTTCACATGGCAGCAAACAGTGATAGACTTGTTAAAACATTGACTGTTTTTCGATCAATTTTTTTCATATTTATCTTGGGGTGCACAGATAGTGATCAATCAATATGGAACTTCTGTACAAGAGGGTCCAGAGCCATCTTAGCCCAGCAGTCAGCGTGTCAATCTCAAAATCTGAAGGTCCTGAGTCAATCCTGTGAGAAGGCAGTGGTCAGCTGCATCACCCTTTGCATTTGCACATCAGCCTTTCTTGAGTGTCATCCTTTTCTCTTCCTTTAGCAGATCAATCATGGCAATCCAGGCCCTCATCACCTTAGAATATCTGGGCAAGTGGCACATGTATTCTTCGGCCTCAGACAGCATGCAGATGTTCAGTCCCAATGCACAGATGGTCTGTATGTTATTTATCATATCTGGAGCATTTTTCCTTCAGGTGCCCATATGATTCTTGTTTGCAGTGTCATAGAGTTGATCGAATACATTGCTTATTACATCTTCCAAGAAGATTGCTGTATCCTATTGAGCCTCAGTTGTGCACAGGTATTCCTATGGATGAGGACAGTAAAGTGCTAATCTGTCAGGTGTTTATGTGGATGGCATGCTACCTGTTCAAGATCGTACATGTAATATACCTCTGTAGGCATGCTCAGCTAATGGCATTTAATGACAAGACAGGACAGTTCTTTGAGTGTTCAACAGGGTGACATCAAAGCTTGCACAACATTAGTGCTGTCTTGTGATTAATTTCCCTTCTGGTATGGGAAATTAAACATGATTTGTACCCATCCTTGCTCTAGTCTCTAGTACAGGTAAGCAAACGTTAGAGGGCAATGTCGTGGGCAAATCACCATCTCTCAGTTTCTAGCGTGCATCTCAACCTCCTGTGTTCACTCTTATGGCCATAAGTTTTCTGGGAGATTCTGTGGCTCCTGCAATCTTGCACTACACATAATAGTTATTATTAATTTTACTACAAGACTCCACCCAACCCTATGTGATTGAGCATACTTCACTTAATCCAGGCATTTCACAATGCCTTACCAGAATGGGTATTTTGTTCCCAATTTGGATGCCATTGGCTGGGCCAGCAGAAGGAATTATTAAGGGGTTCTGTCCATATTGGTGGTCTTTTGTTCAGTTGCTTACCACTGAGGGTGGTAGAAGTGATATTTTGGTGGTTGCTGATACACTGTGGTAATGCGTATACTATCTGCCCTGTCCCATATTGTTCATGACTTGCTATGTCCAGGTATCTTGGGCTGCTGCAGCCATATTCATCCAATAAAAATATTCATTTGTGAATAATGTTGTACCAGAGAGCTTCATACATGGCAAAATTAACTGAAATTTGTGGTGAGGAAGAAGAACAGAGGGGGGGGGGGTAGTGGTGGTGTAGGGATATATTATGGGATTGAAAGGAGAAGAAGGCACTATGCACCTGACATGGTTGAGGAGCCAACCACCATCCAAGGTTAGGGGGGATGCCACAACAGTGGAGGTGCTTCAGGTCTGAGGAGGGGTAAAGAGGCTGGGGAAAGGGCCTGTGAGCTCAACTTAAGCCAGGAATTGTCCTCCCATCAGCCTCTTATTTCAGTGCCGTTTTCCCTCCCAGTACACCCATCTTGAGACAGAATTTGTGGTCTCGATGAGAAGTGGTGGGGTACCAAACAATCACAGCATGGGTGGCGGCAGGGTTGACTACTCCCTAACAGGTAGATTTTAAAAGCATTGCTCATGCCCCATATATTGGGGGGTGGGGGAAGAGAGAGAAGAGAGAGAAAGAGACTCTGTTAGAGAGGCAATCTGACACTCTATATGTAAGAGTGCACTGCAAGTGCAATTTTAAAGTTGTTCAGAAAATAGCAAGTAGGTACTCCTTCTGCTACATTGTGTATGGCATGTGCGATATGAAAACTGGTCAGGCAGCAAATTCCAAACTGGTATCTCCTGCCACTGTCTTGCATGGGTGGGTGAGAGTTGCATGTCAAATCCTCGGCTTTGATGGGTAGAAATGGTCTGATCACTCCCCAAGTACTCCTGCTGCATCCTGAACTAGTGAGTCCTGTTCTTGCTACGGACAAGACATCGTTGGAGGGGTGAGGCTTTGATAGCTCTGCGTTCCCAGCACCAGAATATTGCATTAACATAATATGTGACGAGCCTTTATGAACTGCAACTAGGGTGAGGGCATGGTCACCCTATAGGGATTGCATAATGATCTAGGGTCTTAATTAATGGTTGAAGTTATGGTTGACCTATGCTGTGGCCATATTCATCCAATAAAGATTTTCATTTATGAATAAAGTTGTACCAGAGAGCTTCATTCATGGCAAAATGAACTGAAATTTGTGGGCGGGGGGAGGAGCGGAGAGGGGATTAGAGATATCATATGGGAATGAAAAGAGGAGGAGGCGAGTATGCATCTAACACAGCTGAGAACATGTGACCACAGATTGACTACTGAAGAATTAAAGCATCTTTCCCCCAAAGCCTTCTGATCTGAGTAGCTTAGAATGGTGGATCATATCTGCATAAGAAGAAATTGTTTTATTTTACCAGATTTATTGAGTGTGATAATCAGCGCTACTTGGCAGATAAGTTAGGACTTATCCAGCTAAGTAGCAGTGGCTGAATATCTGACTTCACTGAACAGCTGCCACTTAGCTGGATTATAGCTAGTTATCCAAATAAATAACCAGCTAACTGGTGGTCACTAGGGGTGTGCATTCAGTCCCTACGTATTGGCAATCTGCAACGGATGTGCCCATATTCGTTGTATTCATGGGGAAGCGAAACGTATCGCGATTCCCCACAAATACAATGAATTTTCGCCGAATTATTCGGCTGCCAATTTAAACAAGCCCCCCCACCCTCCTGACCCCCCCAAGACTTACCAAAACTCCCTGGTGATCCAGCAGGGGGTCTGGGAGCCATCCCCTGCACTCACATCCTCAGCTCTAGTATTCAAAATGGCGCCGATAGCCTTTGCCCTACTATGTCACAGGGGCTACTGGTGCCATTGGTCAGCCCCTGTCACATGGCCATCGGTGCCATCTTGTGCTCCTACCATGTGACAGGGGCTGACCAATGGCATCGGTAGCCTCTTTGACATAGTAAGGGCAAGGCTATCGGCGCCATTTTGATTACTGGCACCCGACGGCACGAGTGCAGGAGATCGCTCCTGGACCCCCGCTGGACCCCCAGGGACTTTTTGCCAGCTTGGGAGGCCTCCTGACCCCCACAAGACTTGCCAAAAATCCAGTGGGGGTCCGGGAGCGACCTCCTGCACTCGAGCCGTCGATTGCCAGTATTCAAAGTGGCGCCAGCGTCATTTTGAGTACTGGCAGCTGCTAGCCTTTGCCCTCACTATGTCACAGGGGCCGACCGTCGGCCCCTGTGACATAGTGAGGGCAAAGGCTAGCGCCGGTGCCATTTTGAATACTGGCAATTGACGGCTCGAGTGCAGGAGGTCGCTCCCGGACCCCCGCTGGACTTTTGGCAAGTCTTGTGGGGGTCAGGAGGCCCCCTGAAGCTGGCCAAAAGTCCCTGGGGTCCAGCGGGGGTCCGGGAGCGATCTCCTGCACTCATGCCGTCGGGTGCCAGTAATCAAAATGGCGCTGATAGCCTTGCCCTTACTATGTCACAGGGGCTACCGGTGCCATTGGTCAGCCCCTGTCACATGGTAGGAGCACAAAATGGCACCGATGGCCATGTGACAGGGGCTGACCAATGGCACCGGTAGCCCCTGTGACATAGTAGGGCAAAGGCTATCGGTGCCATTTTGAAAACCAGAGCTGAGGATGTGAGTGCAGGGGATGGCTCCCGGACCCCCCGCTGGACCACCAGGGAGTTTTGGTAAGTCTTGGGGGGGGGGGTCAGGAGGGCGGGGAATTGTAGTAAATTTAATTTTAGCCAGGTAACGAATAGGATTAGAAATATAACCGTATCGGGGCGCCATATGTCTGAATGCAACGTATCTGCCCCCCGATGAATACATATCCCGAATGCAACGTATGGTGTCCCTCTGCACATCCCTAGCAGTCACACCACTGAATATATGTGTTAAGTTAGCCGAATATGGTTCTAGCTGAACCGTATAGCAGCTGAATACGGTCCTCGATATTTATTTATTAAGGTATCTAAAATAGTTGTCAGACCCTCATTGTATTTGGAGTGTACATTCAGAAGAGCGAACATCAGATCCTAACTTAAAGTTGGTGCCATCTAGAGCAGGCATAGACCTCTGAAGAAAAACAGATGAGAGAATTCTGATGGTTGTGTCATTATAGATGCTCTGTACCCCAATATACAATAAGAACTGCTCATCATAAGAACATAAGAAATTGCCATGCTGGGTCAGATCAAAGGTCCATCAAGTTCAGCATCCTTTTTCCAACAGCAGCTAAACCAGGCTACAAGTACCTGGCAATTACCCAAACACTAAGAAGATCCCATGCTACTGATGCCTGTAATAGCAGAGGCCATTCCCTAAGTCAACTTGATTAATAGTAGTTTAAGGACTTCTCCCCCAAGAAATTATCCAAACCTTTTTTTAATCCAGTTACACTAATTGCACTAACCACATCCTCTGGCAACAAATTCCAGAGCTTTATTGTGCGTTGAGTGAAAAAGAATTTTCTCCGATTAGTCTTAAAAGTGCTACTTGCTAACTTCATGGAATGCCCCTTAGTCCTTTTAGGGGGCACTTAAGGGTGGGTTCTCCAATGGAGCCCAGAAACAAATTTTCAGAACTTCTCCCAGACTTCAGTTAGATCTATAGGAATGGGAGGACCAATCTGTCTGAATCCTCCCATGTTGTGGTACATGCCCCAGACTCTCATAAATCAGGCTACAGACTTAAGAATCTGCTCTAGGAATATATACATCTGGTGTGATCTTGTGTTCTTTTCCCAAAGCAGTTATCAAAATCAGAGCTGATCTCTGGGGCAGTGCACCTGAAAGTTGTGTGACTGACAACTTGCAACCAACTGAAAGCCTTTCAGGTTAGAAAAAAGGCAGACTCAGATAAATTGGCCTGATCTGATGGACACCTGACACCCCATATTAGATGAAAGGGTAAGACAAAAATGGTCAGTAGACACTTTACTGAATTCATAATTCCAGTTGAGGGGTTTTCTAAAATCCAATGATTGTACAGTAACAATCCTTCAGAGTAAAGGTATAACTATGGCTACACAGTTAGAAACATACTTACATACACACACACACTCACAATCACACACACACACACAGATATACTCGCAAGAGGAATTGCTGATGATGTTCTTTTGAGACACCACACAAAGACTAATTATGCTTTGTCCAATATTGCTTTTTTCGTCTTAGACTTTTACAGCAAACATTTGTCTCTATTTAAAGAAGGACCTTGAAATGTTGACATATCCTTTAATTTTGATACAGTTCAATTATTGTAACACATATTGCAATATATGTATAAAATACTAGAACAAAACTCTTTTTAGGAGCTAAAAAGGACCATGTGGACACCACTATTGCAGAAGCTACATTGGTTGCCTATAGAGTACAGAGTTACGTTTAAAATTTTAGCATTAGTATTTACAGGTATTGATGGAGGTCACCCTCAATATTAAGCTTAATGTTTGTTTCTGTATACATCTTTGAGTACTTTGTATTCCTCCAATGAGATTTTCTTGTGGTGCCAACAGCTTTTAGTTATTATGCATCTGTCTCTTGGAATTAATTACTTTTGGACTTATGTCAGGAAAAGAATTACCAGAAATTCAGGAAGCTATTGAAAATGTGGTTGTTTCATCAGGCTTTTGATGACGTTTAGTGTGCAACTTATTGTGGCTTTCTGAATAGCAATGCTGTATTTATTACTGTTATTGATATTTTTAATGTTTTTATATTAATGTATAGTATGTTTTATTTTGTATTTACTTCTTCATTTGTTTTAATTTTAAACTGCTTTGATATTAAAGCTGAACATGAGGTAAATCAAGGCTATAAGCAAAACTAAACTAAACTACATGCTGCATGTTTACCCTGTTGTCTCTATATGTCACGCAATGGACTGATGAACTGGCGGTGATATCTTGCCTCTGGATATTGTATACTATAACATTGTGTGTTATAATTAATGACTGCAACAGTGGATTTCCTGTACCAGCAGATCTGTATAGTGAAATTGCATGTAGTGGCATAAAGGAGTGCGGTCCTTAATTCAGCAAGTGAAAATGTTTCTAGAATCATCTTGCTAAATGACTCTGTGGTAAAGTTATTAGCTTGTAATAAATGTGTGGCAATTAGTGAATCGTGTGGTTCACTGGGAGGGAATGAATATCAGTATCTCTTACCTTCCCATGTCCTTCCATGTCCTCCACAATAAAACTATAAGAAGGAAACAGAAATTCAAGGGAGCCCTTCTGTAGGCTGAATATTCTCCCCAGCTTCCAAAATCAACAGGGCTTCAGCCTGCAAGAAAGGAAAGAGATGCAATTAGAAGAAAGAGGCAGAGATCTAGGAGTATAGTGGAGATGTAGCCTAATAGTTAGAACAGTAGGCTATAAACCAAGCAAACCATGGTTCACATCCCACAGCTACTCCTTGTGATCTTGGGCAAGTTGATTTACTTTCCATTACCTCAGGTACAAACTTAGGTTATTAATCAGGTCTTCCCAAACCTATTCTATGGACCTCACAGTCAGTCAGGTTTTCAAGATATCAACAATGAATATGCATGAGATAAATTTGCATATCTTTGAGACTCAGTATATGCAAATTCTGGTCACTGCATTGGGTAATTGCCAGGTTCTTGTGGCCTGGTTTGGCCTCTATTTCCAACAGAGGTTTGGCTTCTGTTGGAAACAGGATGCTGGCAGATGAAATTTAATGTGGACATGGCAGATGAAATTTAATGTGGACAAGTGCAAGGTGTTGCATATAGGGAAAAATAACCCTTACTGTAGTTACATGATGTTAGGTTCCATATTAGGAGCTACCACCCAGGAAAAAGATCTAGGCATCATAGTGGATAATACTTTAAAATCGTCGGCTCAGTGTGCTGCAGCAGTCAAAAAAGCAAATAGAATGTTAAGAATTATTAGGAAGGGAATGGTTACTAGAACAGAAAATGTCATAATGCCTCTGTATCGCTCCATGGTGAGACCGCACCTTGAATACTGTGTACAATTCTGGTCACCGCATCTCAAAAAAGATATAGTTGCGATGGAGAAGGTACAGAGAAGGGCAACCAAAATGATAAAGGGGATGGAACAGCTCCCCTATGAGGAAAGGCTGAAGAGGTTAGGGCTGTTCAGCTTGGAGAAGAGACGGCTGAGGGGGAATATGATAGAGGTCTTTAAGATCATGAGAGGTCTTAAATGAGTAGATGTGACTCGGTTATTTACACTTTCGAATAATAGAAGGACTAGAGGGCATTCCATGAAGTTAGCAAGTAGCACATTTAAGACTAATCGGAGAAAATTCTTTTTCACTCAATGCACAATAAAGCTCTGGAATTTGTTGCCAGAGGATGTGGTTAGTGCAGTTAGTGTAGCTGGGTTCAAAAAAGGTTTGGATAAGTTCTTGGAGGAGAAGTCCATTAATAGCTATTAATCAATTATACTTAGGGATTAGCCACTGCTATTAATTGCATAAGTATCCTGAGTTCTTCTTAGTGTTTGGGTAATTGCCAGGTTCTTGTGGCCTGGTTTTGGCCTCTGTTGGAAACAGGATGCTGGGCTTGATGGACCCTTGGTCTGACCTGGCATGGCAATTTCTTTTGTTCTTATGTTCTTATGGATTCTAGCCTGGTACTTCTTCTCTGGGGTTGAGGTGGGCTCATGGTGCCCTCCCTCACTCTTTTGTTCTTGTGGATTCTGAAACATAGTAGAAGTTTTTGGATGATCCTGGAGGGGCTTAACCTCTGTTACTATTCTCCCATCCAATTTGAGGTGGAATCCCTCCCTGTTGGGGTGACTTAGGGAGCTCCTCATAGCTTATCGGTCTTCCTCATCCCTGATCCCTCTCATTACAATAGCAAAGGGAGAAGGGTTCCTTCTCTTTTCTGCTAGCACAATTTTCATCACAGTCACATCTGAATATAAGGCTTCTCTGACTATCTGTTCAGTTCGAGCCTTCTCTATGTCCTGTGCTGTGATTGCCCCCTTCCTCACAGCTGTCAGTAGGATATGCTTCTAGAGAGAATTCATATTGAGAGAGCTTTTCCCTATTGCCTCTACATGGTAGTTTTGAAGTGGATAAAGCAATCCTCTTTGCCTTCTGTACTACCAATCATTCCTTCTAAAATGTCCAAGCAATCCTGGGCAGTAGCATCAGGCTTGGAAAGGGTTAGAGACATTACTGCATCAAGGGCAGGGGCATGCAAATTCTCTTCAACCCACTTCTATTTCTCCAACTCAGTGCATTGCCATCCTTGTAGCATCTGAAGGACTAAGACCATCCAGTGGTCAAATTCCTCCTGTCCTGGTGGGATGTGCTGCTCAATTCCTGAGAATGTTCAACTGCTTGTATGGGCTGGTATCATAATGGGGCTGCATCCATTTTTCCCCAATCTGCCAGTCCTGTTCACAGTAAGTAAAATCAAAATTAATCAAATTTTATTTATATATACCAGCATTTGATCTCAATTGAGATATCACACTGGTTTACATTTAGGTACTGTAGGTATTTTTCTATCCCCAGAAGGCTTATAATCTAAGCTTGTACCTGAGGCAATGGAGGGTAAAGTGACTTGCCCAAAGTCAAAAGGAGTGACAGCAGGACTCAAACACTGGTCTAGTTCATAGTCCACTGCTCTAACAACTAACCACTAGGCTAGTCCTCCTCCGAGAATCCTAGTGCTGTCTCCAAAAATGTATGAAACACCCCTTTGACCGCTTATCCTGCAGGGCATTTGTAAAGCACACTCTATGCTTATTAGGGGTGTGCATTTGTTTTGAACTTAAATGTAAAACGCTACTTATTTTTTTTTTTAACTTAAAAAAGTGATGAGGCGTAAACGATCGGATTTCCAACTTATTCAACATAGCTATGTTGAATACATTGGAAATCGCGATTGTTGATCCAAAATAAAAATTTAAACCCCTCACCTTCCTTAATCCCCCCCAAAGACTTACCACAACTCCCTGGTGATCCAGCGAGGAGTCAGGACGCCATTTCTGAACTCCTTTGCGAGGAGCACGTGACGTCGGCGCCATGTCGGAGTGACGCGGCGTCACGTGATTCCCCGCGGGTTCCCTCCGGCACCCTCGTTCGGCCCAAAAGGAACTTTTGGCCAGCTTGGGGGTGTCAGGAGGCCCCCCCAAGCTGGCCAAAAGTTCCTTTTGGGCCGAACGAGGGTGCCGGAGGGAACCCGCGGGAAATCACGTGATGCCGCGTCACTCCGACATGGCGCCGACGTCACGTGATTCCCCGCGGGGTCGCTTCCGGGATCCTCGTTCGGCCCAAAAGGAACTTTTGGCCAGCTTGGGGGGGCCTCCTGACACCCCCAAGCTGGCCAAAAGTTCCTTTTGGGCTGAATGAGGGTGCCGGAGGGAACCCGCGGGGAATCATGTGATGCCGCGTCACTCTGACGTGGCGCCGACGTCACGTGATTCCCCGCGGGGTCGCTTCCGGGATCCTCGTTCGGCCCAAAAGGAACTTTTGGCCAGCTTGGGGGTGTCAGGAGGCCCCCCCAAGCTGGCCAAAAGTTCCTTTTGGGTCGAACGAGGGTGCCGGAGGGAACCCGCGGGGAATCACGTGACGCCGCGTCACTCCGACGTGGCGCCGACGTCACGTGATTCCCCGCGGGGTCGCTTCCGGGATCCTCGTTCGGCCCAAAAGGAACTTTTGGCCAGCTTGGGGGTGTCAGGAGGCCCCCCCATGCTGGCCAAAAGTTCCTTTTGGGTCAAACGAGGGTGCCGGAAGGAACCCGCGGGGAATCACGTGACGCCGCGTCACTCCGACGTGGCGCCAACGTCACGTGATTCCCCGCGGGGAATCACTCATAACAGTAGGTAGCCCTACTTCATGTAAGCATCTCTTATTTAATTCAACTATGCAAATTTGACTCACAATGGATACCCCAAACTGCACCAACATTATCAATCTGCCCAACCACACAATCAGCCAGGTTGAGGAAGGTGTCCTTTCATGGGGGCTTTCCTTCTGCCCCACCAAATCCACACATGTTACAATTCTGTGCTGATCTGACACCCCCAAGCCTCCTGACACCCCCAAGCTGGCCAAAAGTTCCTTTTGGGCTGAACGAGGATCCCGGAAGCGACCCCGCGGGGAATCACGTGACGCCGCGTCACTCTGACGTGACGCCAACGTCACGTGCTCCTTGCAAAGTTGGTCAGAAATGGCGTCCTGACCCCGCTGGACCACCAGGGAGTTTTGGTAAGTCTTGGGGGGGGGGGGGGATTAAGGAGGGTGAGGGGTTTAAATTTTTATTTGCACATATGGACATAGACTCAACTTATGGAATTCTCCATATGTCCATATTGACCGCAAATGGGACCCCCTTTCGACTTATGGACATATGAACTTAAACTTTTGCTCTGCACATCCCTAATGCTTATAGCCAGGGATACAAGAACACTTAGACTCAGTAGAAAGTATAATTTCTTTTTATTAATCAGTATAAGTGTTCTCGGGAGATGCTGGGTACTGAATGCCCTTTGTCTGACAAACTGACCAGCATCTCTTCATATACAGTGGAAGCTTCTAGACTTGCATGACTGCCCAAAGAATCACATTCCTGGTTCGAGACTGACCTGGCAGGAGCCCCCCAGGGCAGACTCCATGATCTTGGTGCCTGGTGCCTCCACCTGGGAAAGAAGATATTAGTGGGTGTGATTTCACTCCCTACACCCCAGTAAAACAAATGGGACTGTGAATAAGGCTGGCAGTATGTACAAATATATACAGGTTTATTAGACAATATAAATATATACATTTCTACATGACTATGTACATTGCTAATAGGATGTCAAATAGCACACTAATCTACTCGCAGTTAATAGTCTCAGGCCACACAACTATATATACATTTCTACACGATGGTAAGAACATTTAATATTTGGCAATTTAGGGTTATTGGCCCCCATAGTATACCACCATGTAGACTAGAAGGGTACCAACAGTAGTCCAGGGGGCTGTGACGTGCAAATTCCTGTACCTGAGTCTCTGACTCATCTTGTCAATGATCTTTTAAGTACCATTACAGTAAGAAGTCTGGGAATCTTTAAAATCTCATTCTGCGTTACCTGGGCTGGCGGCTCATGTTACATAGCTGCATTGTCCTCTTTTTTTTCTCTGCTGCAGTTCACTTAAACGGTTGCATGCTCTAATCCTCTTTCCCTTGGGAGGGGGTGTTTCACTGAATTACAACAGATCCCTGCACATAATCTATATGCTAGCAGAACAATTTACTTCCGTCACACATATAGAATACAGACAGAACTTCACCAAATACAGAATAAGGGATCACAACATATTAGAAACAGAAATATGCAGAAAAAAAACAGAATTCTTCTGTCTTCTCAATCCCCTCCCCTTTCTGTTCTCTGCAGATGGGAGGGGGGGCGAACAAAAGAGGAGAAGGGGCTGGATTAAGGAGAGTTCTTCTTTGCTTTAATTGTGCTCTGTCTACTCCAGGCTCACATCCACCCCCATCCAATTCCTTGCATGCTACCTGAGAGGGGAAGTGCTGGATTAAGAAGTAGAGTTGATCTCTGCTGCTTGAGATTCAAGGCACTGGCCAATAGGGCAGAGCTTTGTGTGCTTATGCCCATAAGTAAAGCAGCCTTGCAGATGATGCCCCATTGGGCTTCACGCCCGGGGCAGCTGCCCCACTTGCCTCCTCCCTCTAGTCCCAGCTCTGGTGGTCCACATTCACTAGCCTTGATCTCCTCAGCTTTACAGGGCAGCAAGGTTCTCAGCACTATAGATGAAGTAAATGTTTATGAAACCTATTCGAAAATGTTATGCTTTAATAAATTACTGCTTTCTGTCTTTGTACAGGCTCACAATAGTAATTTCCCTCTTTATAGGCATCTCTACTCTGATTGCCTAAAATTCATATTACTGATTATTTTTTCCATCAGCTGCAACTAAGGAAAGTTGGCTTTCTAATAGAGAGTGGATAAAATATTGATACATGTTGTTCACTTTTTTTTTTTTTTTTTTTTGTAACTCTATCCAGCATTTCCTTTTTTTGCTAACCAGATGTAATAAAACCTTTCTTAAAACCTTGCTGTCTGTACCACTGTGTACTGCACATGGAAACTAATGGACTTCTGACTGAGCAAGCTTGTCAACACTGGATGTTTTCCACACTGCTTGTCCGGAATACAATGACATCTCTTTCTCCACATAATTTTTATCTGGCAACCTACTGTCAGCGTTTGCAGAATCCAGTGTAAATCACATCTGGCAGCAAGGCACTGTCCCTTATGGCAAAGAAAGGAAATAATTTGACATGCTGTGACAAGAATAGTGCACATGTACATAATACCATTCCACCTTGAGACTAACATTTCTGGAGTTAGAACAAAGAAAGCACTGTGCAAAATTCCACTGTACATTGACATGATTGAAAAACCCTCCTGGGGATTTTTAGTGATGCTTGTGATTCTGACCTCATCTGTACCTCTTGAAAATAAAGAGAAGCTGATTTGTATCTAAATAAACACAGCCAACAATTAAAGGACAATACAAACCTGAAGCAAGTCCCCCACAGAGAGGCATGCTACACTGGTAGTGAGTTTGCATTGATCCTCTCACTTTTCTTCAATGTCTCATTGGTGTTTTTATGTGACCACTGTGGGTGTAACATCAGTGAAACAGCCCCACCAGCCAATCAAATTCAGTTTTCATTCATCAGTGTCTGGGGCCAAATTACTACATTGGGTATTACATATCATTGTCCTTATTCTCCTCAGATAAATAACATTGTTGTCAAATTCATATATCTAGAAACTGGAGTTGGATCACAGGAAGGTCAAGAGCTTTGCTCAAGCTCAAACAGGACTCCATTCACCCATATTACTTATGGACTCTGGATGATAGGAAAATTCTGAATAGCAATGGTCATTAAAAATAAATATTCAGATAAAAAAAAAGTTTACCTTGGCTTGAAAAAATATTTTGGAGTATATAGGAGGAAGAACCATGTTTGCAGCCCAATTTATGCCTTTCACAACAGCACCAGATATGCCCCCAAACACTTATACACCCCTATACATAAATACTTTTTTTGTCTTTAGAAGCATTCTGATATGAATATATTTATTGCTGCTTGGGAGTGGTTTAACTCTAGGCTGAAATGCTGTCACAATCATGTGGTTCCCATTACTTCCTACAGGAGTGATTTTTAAGAATTGTAAAACTTTTATTTTGGAAAACAAGAAGGTAGCTAGAAAAAAATTCCTTTGGTCAAGATGGCCACTGCTTGAGGAAGCTGTGCTGAAGAACGCTCCCACTCCTTGTACTTACCTTTTGCCTAGCTTTCCTGAATATCATGCCCCTTACAAATAGGAAAGTCTGGGTAAGGGAGAGGTCTCTAAATTCTCCCGTTTCTGGCTCTACAACAGCCTCGGATCGAGAATTTCTTTACGCCAATACTGGACTCTTTGCTGGGAGCGTGTGGCACTGTGGATGGGGCTGTGGAGTGAACACCCATCCTGCTGGCCGAGGAGATCTCACTGAGCTCTCGCACACCAATTATGCCATCTCCTCCCCATCTGGGGTCTTTAGATCATCGGGAGTCCCTGCCTAGGTCATCAGAGGTGAGTCAACCGAAGCCGATACCAGAGCAGACAGTTGAGGTGGAGGACAGAGATCCTAATCCCTTGCTGGTTACAAATGAAATTACCTCTATCGCAGAGAAGAGCCCCTCTTCAGTGGGTTTGCTTAGTTTGGTGGGCCTTCCATTGGGAGCCTCAACTCTGGTCCCCACTGAGCTGTTGGGGCAGGTTAATGCAGGGAAACTGGATGTTATTGCCCAAGAAATGCAAACAGTGAGCCCTAAGCCTTCAATTATAGCTATGGCACGCTATGGAATTCCTTGGTCTCTCCTGAAACAATTTCATCTTTAACAAAAATTTCTTTAAACACTCATCATCAAATTTGGGCCATGGAACAGCAAATTCAATCTCAAAAGGGAAATTTGGAAGTTATGGAAACTCATATTACCGCTGTGGAAAAAGTACAAACTGGATTGGTCCAGTCTGATCTGGTCTTTGCTAAAAAACTTGAAAGCATTGAGAATTCACTGAGAAGTTTAAATCTGAGAATTTTAAACTTTCCTTGTATAAAATTGATATCAACTGCAGATCTTTTCAAGAATTATTTGTCATCTGTCCTAAAGATACCTACGGCGGCTTTGCCTGTAATTACAAGGACCTTTTTCTTTTACCACATGTTCAACCTGATGAGTGAAATTTATCACAAGATGCTACTTTGGATTTATCTAATATTCTGGAATCCTCACAAGATTTGGAAATTACTAATAGAGCTTCTCTACTAGTCTTTTTCGCTTTCCTGGTTGATCAGAATACTGTTTTTAGATATTATCTTCGTAATAGATCAAAGACGTATTATGGCCAAAAACGGTGGATATATCCAGATATTACTCGAATAACTCAGGTTCAGAGAAAGAAGTTTTTGAATATGAGAGCCGAGGTGTTATCGAAGAGTGCCCAGTTTACTTTATGTTATCCCTGTAAATGTATGATTCGATATCAAAATGCTAACTATATTTATTTAGAACCCTGAAAGCTTTGAGTATTCTTGGACTCTCACACCTAGAAGACAATTTCTGCATGTATTTGTAACAAGATTCTTGTGTTAATTGTAAATTTCACACAAATAAAATTAAAAAAAGAAAGAAAAAATTCCTTCTTTTACAATATGACATAGCAACACACAAGCATTTAAGATAATTCACTTATTTTTAAACACTGCCTAAAATTTTACGTGTTAAAGATTTTTGAAACCCACGTTGGTCTATCCTAATAGCCAGTATATTATTTATAACATACATAACATCGCTATTTATTTCATCTAAGCCTACTTATCTTTTCATTTTCAACTTTACTTCTTTTCACATATATTCTGTCACACCTCACCATTCACATATATACTATGTACATTTGTTACATGAATTTATATCCTTTTTTCCCCTTTCAAAATGTTTCAACTGAAACATACATGACAAATCTATTATCAAATTACTTCCGAGATATCATAAGATACATTTGAATTATCACATCTACATGACAACTCATAACATTAGGTAGTATTAGAATATATAGACATTTCTCTACCACACAAATAATTATACATATAGGTCATTCACATCCCTCCTTTACACCACATACAATATACTGCAATTGACAGGACAATCCTCATTTTGACTAACATACACTGCATTAAATAACTCATAACATACATGAAGTTACAGTGGACAAAAGCAATAAACATTTAAACAAATCCTTAGCCACTGGGTTGCAGAGTCATAGAGTTATATGAATGCCTATTATAGTTTTATAGTTATCAAGTTTGTAATGTGTTGCGCTGGAGGTGGACTCTTGGCCTGGTGCAGGATTGGTAAGGCCCTCTGAGGGATCCCAGAGGGTGCCTGTCACCAGGAGGCGGAGCACACAAGAAGACAGAGGCTGACAGGAACTTCACCAATAAAGGTCCGGGGGCTTCACAGGTTGAGCCCTTGGATTCCCGGACTGCCTGGGCTTAGGTGGGCCTCTGGGGGTCTCCCAGAGAGATGATGGAGAGGTGTGCCCACCAAGAGAAGAGGTGCACGGCTGTTGGCGAACAGGCGAGCTAGACCAGAACTGAGAGTACCAGAGACCAGGGGAACAAGACAGGGACTGAAGGTCCTCTGGGTAAGATAGGCAGCGCCTAGTGATCCAACTCGAAGAAGGCTGCGGGCAGTGTCAAAGCAGGTAGGCCTGGTGGTCACAGGAGGAGCGAAGAGAGTGTCAGAGTGGAGCGCAAGGGTCATAGCCAGGGTATCTGTCTGAGAATGGTCAGCCAAAGCGAGGGTCAGTTCCAGGTATCAGTCCGAGTGTAGTCAAAAGCAAGTAGAGGTCAATTCCAGGTATCAGTTCGAGCATGGTCAAAGGTAGGCAAAGGTCAGTTCCAAGAATCAGTCCAAGCAGGGTCAGAGACAGGCCGAGGACAGTACCAAGTATCAGTCCTAGAGGGTACAACCTGGGTAGCGAGACGAGGACAGGACTCAGGAACGATGGAACTCAGGAACAGATGCTGGAACACAGGAGGACCACAGGAACACAGGAGCAATGCAGGAACACTGGAATAGGCACAGGAACACTGGAACACTGGAACAAGCACAGGAACAAGGAATGCAGGAACACTGCAACAAGCACAGGAACAAGGACGGCAATTAGCTTCACCATGAAGTGACAACCCGATTGTCAAGGCGTGGTTCTGGGTAAAGGGCCTCGCCTTATATATGGAGTTTAGGTGATGTCATCGCTGCACCTGCAGAGCGATTTCCTGTCCTGGGTCATTTAAAGGGCTAGGCAGTCCGCGTGCCCACGCCTAGGGGCGGACCCGACATGGAGGAGGACACCGAGCCACACCGATAAGCGCTGGGGGGTCGAAGGGCCCAAAGGGCCTGGGGATGCCACCACAAGGCACCACAGGCACAGGGAGCTGGCTGTGGCTGTGGGAGAGGTCGAACCGGGACACACTGGAGTGAGGGCAAGGTGAGCAGAACCGGGCACAGGCCTAGCGCGGGCGGGATGCGCAACAGTGCTCCCCCTTTAGACCTCCCCCTCAACGGTCAGGGTTTCTCAGGATGAGCCCGGTGAAATGTCTGGAGGAGATCTTTGTCCAATATGTGCTGAGATGGCTCCCAAGAGTTCTCCTTGGGTAAAAATCCCTCCCATGAAAGGAGGTACTCCCATTTGCCCCGGCATCGGCGGACATCAAGGATGTCTTTAACTTGTAAGATGTCGTCGGGTTCTGTGGCCAACTGTGTGGGAGGTGGTGGCCGATGGGACGGCCAGGAGAGGACGAATGGCTTGAGAAAGGACACGTGAAATGTGTTGTGGATGCCCATATTCAGAGGTAACCTTAGCTGGTAAGAAATGGCACCGACTTGTCATAGGACAGGGAATGGCCCAATGAAGTGGGATGCGAAACGTTGTGAAAGCATTTAAAGGCAAATGTGCCAGGTACTCAGCCATATCTTCTGTCCAGGAAGGAACACTGGAGCTGCTTGCCGATGGGTATCAGTGAATCTCTTGGCAAGGTCTGCCGCTTGTTGAATTCGGTGTGTTACTTGATCCCAGAAGAGATGAATCTCCTGAGTGGTTGCTTGGGCCGCTGGAGAGGGAACCTGAAGCAGCATGGGTAGAGGCAGACAGGGCTGCCTTCCACAGACTATGGTGAATGGGGAGGTGCCCGTTCCTGCTGGCACATGTGTGTTGTGGTAAAATTCGTCCCATGGGAGCAGGTCTGCTCAATTATCCCGAGAGTCCTTCACCATGCCGGGCCACCAATAATGTCTGCGGAGCATCTCAAGGGTCTGAGCCCGACCGGGGTGACCAGCGAATCGAGAGTCATGGGCCCAGTGTAGTACTCACTCTCGGAGGCGACGAGGCACCACTGTCTTACCAGGTGCATGGTGATAGTAGCTGCGAGGGAGATACATGCAAGATCTATGATGTGGGTCGGACCTTCAGGGGTATCCTCAGGATCTACCGAGCATGATGAAGGGGCGGTTTGGGTCAAGATGGTGGAGACAGGGGCCAGTATGGAAGGTCTCCTTAAGGGCCTGGAATGCAGACTGGGCTTTGGGACTCCACTCCCGAAGGTTGCATTCTTTCCTAGTTATGGCAGTGAGTGGAGGGGCTAGTGTGGAGTAGTCTGCGATAAAGTGACGGTAATAGTTCATGAATCCCAAGAACCTTTGTAGAGCCCGTAGACCAGCAGGTTGGGGCCAGTCACGAATACCTTGGAGTTTGTCTGGGTCCATGGTGAATCCCTGGCTGGAGATGATGTAGCCCATGAATGGAGACAGGACTGTTCAAAAAGACATTTTTCAAGTTTGGTGTAGAGATGGTGGTCCCTAAGCTGCTGAAGGATGATCCGGACATGAGAGCGATGGGATTCCAAGTCTTTACAGAAGATCAAGATGTCATCTAAATAGACTATGATGAAGGAGAGTAGAAGGTCTCGGAAGATCTCATTCATCATTCTCTGGAAGATGGCCAGGGCGTTACATAGCCCAAAGGGCATCACTACATACTTGTAGTGTCCATCTCGCGTGTTAAACGCTATCTTCCATATGTCTTCGGGTTGAATTTGGACTAAATTATAAGCCCCACACAGGTCCAATTTGGTAAAAATCCGTGCCCCCTGGAGCCGGTCGAATAGCTCACTGATGAGTGGAAGTGGGTACCGGTCTTTGCGGGTGATGGCATTCAGGCCGCGATAGTCAATGCATGGCCTTAAGGTATCGTCCTTCTTCTTTACAAAGAAAAATCCAGTGCCCGCAGGGGACGTGGAAGGCCTGATGAATCCTTTAGCCAGGTTTTCCTTGATGTAAACTGACATGGCCTGGGTCTCAGGAAGCGAGAGTGGGTATGTTCTCCCCTTGGGAGGCATGGTACCAGGCAACAGCTCAATTGGGCAGTTAAACCTCCGGAGAGGAGGTAAGATGTTGGCTTGTTGTTTTGAGAAGATATCTTGGTAGGCATCGTAGGGCGTAGGTAGCCCAGGAAGGGACTTGGATGTTAACATGGGTACGGACGAGGACACCTGCCGTAAGCAATGTGTCTGGCACCGAGAACCCCACTCGATGAGCTGGAGCGACTCCTAGTTGAAGTGGGGGGAGTGTAGTTGTAGCCAGGGTAGACTGAGGACGATGGGATGTACTGACTGTTTCAGAACCAAGAGAGGAATCTCTTCATCATGGACAGTCCCTACAGTCAGCCGGATGGCTATGATGCACTGAGTAATGCGATCAGGTAAAGGTTCTCTATCGATGGAGGCAATTCGCAGTGGAACCTCCAGAGGTTGAGTAGGAATCTGGAGTAATGTGACTAACTCTTCAAGAATAAAATTCCCACTGGCCCCAGTATCCATGAGGGCAATGGTGGAGAACGAATGTGCCTCCCTGAAGAGGGAGACGGGAAGCAGCAGTTGGGGGCCTGTAACTAGTGCCCAAGCTCGGGACCCATGCCGGGCTTAGGCTCTGGAGTTTCCCAGATGCACCGGGCAAGTCTGGATATGGTGGCCTGGATCCCCGCAGTAGAGGCAGAGACCAGACATCCGCCTTCGGAGGCATTCCTCAGGAGTAAGATGACCGCGGTTGATCTGCATCGGGTCTTCTTTTGATGGAGAAACTGCCGGTAGTGCCCTCGATCTGGGGATAATGGACCGAGGTGGTTCCAGGGCAGCTCGTTATATGACCCTTATTTCCTGATGCCGTTCCTGGAGGCTGTGGTCAATCCACCCAACCAAGGAGATGAGGTCCTCCAAACATGCAGGAATCTCTCGGGCTGCCAGTTCGTCTTTTAGGGAGGATGACAGGTCTTCAAGAAAAAGTGCCTGCAGTCAGTCCTCCTGCCATCCCAATTCTGTTGCTAGGGTTTGGAATTCCACAGTGTATTCTGTGAGGGAATGGGATCCCTGGCAGAGGTGGAGGAAATGGTGTCCGGTGACCACCTGTCGGCCTGGATCATCAAAGGTGCGTCAGAAGTAGAAATGAAATGGGGGAGCTGCTGTAGTAAGGAATCAGAATGCTCCCAAAGTGGGGAGGCCCATGCCAGGGCCTTCCCCTCCAAACGTGAAAGAATAAAAGTAATCTTGGTCACTTCGTCTGGAAACAAGGAAGGTTATATAGCAAACTGTATGTAACACTGTTAATGAAGCCTCGGCAAAGATGAGGTACCCAATTGAATCAGGGAGGAGCTGGGAGGGCCAGCAGTGCCCTTGAGGGTGATAAACCAGAGGAAACGCTGTTAGGAAGAGTCCCAAGGTTGGCCATAGCGGACTCTGCAAGTTGTGATCGTAATTCCTCGACCGAGGTGAACAATGGCTCGAGGTATTGCTGCTGCTCCTGGATACATGTAGCCAGGCCTGGAATAGCCTGCAGGGCGGAGGACTCCGCCAAGTCCTTGGCAACCTGTTGCGCTGGAGATGGACCCTTGGCATGGTGCAGGATTGGTACGGCCCTCCTCAACAGCTCACTCGTACCTAATGTTCTCATTGCTTCTTCTAAATGCACAGTCTACTTCAAAAAAATTCCGCTAATAAATAATTTACTTGAAGAATTAAATCCTGTCATCTGCATTGCCGGAACCTGGCTGAACAATAATGATAACGTACTCTTAAATCCAACTGAACATTCCACTTATGATGTCTTTCACTTCCTCGGACCTAAGCGTATGTTGGGATCAGTAAGTGAGTGAACCCTTTGGCCGAGGTGAGAGGTGGAATCACCCAGGGGAGGAGCCCCGTGGGGCCTCACCGACGGGAGGCAGAGCCTTGGCTGTGGGATAGAGGTACAGCAGATGTAGAGGTGGAGACATGAAGGGTGAACCCTGGAAATGGGCCACGGAACAGCAGCAACTGCTGACGTCTGTCTTGCTTGAGACAAGGGTCAAAGGAGGAAGCGGCAATACCCGAGGAGTGGGGGTGCCGAGAAATACAGTCACTGTAACACACTGAATCAGCAGTGGAGAATTGAGGGAGGTTCCTCGGTGGAAGAACACGGTAGTGATCTGCAGAGCGGGGTGCCCCGGTGAAGGTTCCTCAGCTGATACATGACACAGGTCCACATCGCAGGGGGGAATCCAGAAGTAGATCCTCATGGCAATGGTCCGCAGAGCGGGGTACACTGGTGGGGATTCCCACGTAGCAATCAAGGCACAGATTCAGCAGTGGTACTCACAGTGTCAAGAAGTAAGCAGAAGTCCCGTAGAAAGCCTTAGAAGGCAAGCTGGAAACCGGGTGAAAGGCCCTCCAAGGAGCAGATAGCCAAGAGATGAGGGGGTCCCTGAGGAGCGGGTACCCAGTAGTCTCACAGCATGGAAGAAAATCGGAACAAGCAGAGTAGAAGCTGGAACAACAGCAAGTGAACTCGTTGCCAAGTCGCCGGCTGTCTGGGCAGGCCGGATTAAATATGAGAGCAGAGTGACGTCATCAGGTAGGGACGCCCCCGAGGTTCCCACCATGACGTGGTTAAAGCTGGTCGGGAAGCTTGAGCGCCTAAGGAACCTCACAGGTAAGATGGCGGTCGGGAGCTTCCACACTGCTCGGATAGGCCCGGGAACAGAGGACAGCAGGTCAGTGGTAGCTGGCCGAAGCCTCGAGTTCACCCAACGGGGCCAAGGTTGTGAAAAGGGAGATGAGCAATGGCGGCCGAAACCATCTATGGCCGTGGAGCGTAACAGTGACTTTAATATACATGTCGATAGAACAACCAAATCCTCTGCATGTAAAAACTTCTTAGGAACAATGGAAGCAATGGAAGCAATGAGATGGTCTCAATTTGTAACTGAACCCACACATAAAGCTGGACATACCCTAGATCTTATATTTGACAACCACAACAATTAAGAACATAAGAACATAAGAAATTGCCATGCTGGATCAGACCAAGGGTCCAACAAGCCCAGCATCCTGTTTCCAACAGAGGCTAAATCAGGCCACAAGAACCTGGCAATTACCCAAACACTAAGAAGATCCCATGCTACTGTTGCCAGTAATAGCAGAGGCCATTCCCTAAGTCAACTTGATTAATAGCAGTTAATGGACTTCTCCTCAAGAACGTATCTAAACCTTTTTTAAACCCAGCTACACTAACTGCGCTAACCACATCCTCCAGAGCTTATTTGCGCGTTAAGGGGTAGATTTTAAAAGGGTGCGCGCGCTACCCGGCGCGTGCAAGTTATAAAATCGGGGGTCAGCGCGCAAAGGGGTGTACAACTGTGTACCTTGAGCACGCCGAGCCTGCGCTGCCTTCCCCATTCCCTACCGCCCACTCCACCTTCCCTTCCCTTCCCTACCTCCCCCACCCTTTCCCCCCTGCCTTTTTTCTCTTCTTTTTTTTCTTTCATAACTGCCGGCGTGCGATCCCTGGCACAGCAGCAAATTGCTGCTGTGCCTGGAGTCTCTGACCCTGCCCCCTTCCTTCCCCTTTAGTAAAGCCCTGGGACTTACACGCATCCCGGGGCTTTACGCATGTCGCTGGGCCTTTTTAAAATAGGCCCGGCTTGCGTAACCCTTTGAAAATCTTGTCAGGCCTCTCCGCGTGGCCCGCGGAGAGACGCTGACTCCTGTGCCGTGTCCCCTCCTAGGTGCGCTCGTGCACACATCATCGATGTTTAAGTAGGGACCGCGGTGGGAACCTAGCCGCGGCCCCTGGATGATGACATCAACCATGCTATAGTATTTAAACCCAGGCCTCACTCCCAAACATTGTAGCTGTGGCCCTGAAGCTGGGGAGGTACTAAATGCCGAGCTGCCAGGGCTCAGGACCTGCCAATAGTGGAGTATCCTATATGGACTCTGTAGGCATGGGACTGGCTTTGGAGTCGAATCTATGAGTGCTGGGAGCAGACAGGGAAAGTTCCAGAAAACAAATGCCTGGGCTCAGGGACTGGAGAGCAGGGAAGTGATTCAAGCTTGTAGAGGAGGGGTCTCATAAACTGAAAGATGAGCCGAGCCTTGCAATGAAGGGAAGCCTAACATGCTGATGAGGGCTGGGATTCCGTGAAGGGATATTTAGCGCCAAGGAGGGATGAGAAGGAGCCTGATGGAGAGTGCAGGGATGGGAAGAAGACCTGGGAGGGGAACAGAGAAGGACAAGTCAGTGGGAAATGGGGAGCTGAGTATTCTAAGGGGATGTAGGGAGTGCAAATATAAATACAAAAAATCAGAGTATGCCCATGCAGGAGGGTGAGATTTAAGAATAAGGGAATAAGGAGGAATGGGGAAAGAGGAAACTAGAAGAATGAGAGAAAAGGGAGCCTGAGAGAGTGTGGTGGTGGCTGGAGAGTGGAGAGGAAGAGACTGTGATGTGTATGTGTGTGTGTGTGTGGGGGGAGGGGGGGACGGGGGATGGAGTAGGAGGGAGGAGACTAGTGAGGATGAGCCGGGACTGGAGAGGAGAATTTATTGGGGGACTCTGAGTGCTCCCCTGGCTTTTGTTTGGGCCACATGAGACTTTCCCATGTTCACATTGCCTGCTCCTCTCTGGACATTTAAGTAAAGGCTGGTCAGTCATATTCACAACCCACTGTGTTCTGTTTTTAATCTTTTGCTGGGGCTGCTGTAATTTGTGTTGCGTTCAGTACCCCCAATCATTTTCAAAAATTGGCTCCTGTGAGTGGTGCCAAATAGATGTTAAACAGTAGGGCAGAAAACGCTGACCTCTTTGGGACTCCCAAATGCAATGCAGTCAATGCACAGGTATTCCTATGTAAATAAAATAATGCGGCCATGCCAAAGCCGTGTTATTTCCTGTAAAGATAGCTACAACTCATGAGTTGTTGTTAACTTTCCACGGAAGCACTGGGACATTAACACAGGTCCCAATGCTCAGGGTCTGCTTCTTAAAGGGCCATGCAGCCCAGAACCCCCCCCCATCAATGTGCAAAAATCCTTTCCCCCAGGAGTCTGGGTAGATCCCCGCTCACCCTCCACCACCTGTAGAAGTGGCGCAATAGTGAAAAAGTAAAAAAAAATAGAAACAATATTTGTGTGGTGATGCCCACCCCCTACCCATACTCCTCCCGTTTTCATCAAAGTCTATCCCCCAACCAAATGCCCCCATGATCCAAACATCCCCTACCCGCAAAGTAGGCCCTTCATCCCTCAAATCCTTCCTTATAATCAACCTATTCCCTGGTAGTCTAATGGTCCCCCATCCCACCTTACATTGAATAACCACCCTGGTATTCTAGTGGCCCCTGGCCCTGTCCCCTGACCCAACCCCGACCCACCTTACCTGCAGAAAGTCTCCCCCTATAGTCTAGCACCAGTACCAAACCATGCAAGAATTTTAGGATATTGCTGCATGCTTGCACTCATAATCAGACCACCAGCTGCTTCTGAGAGCAGTTTCAGGAGCAGGAAGGCCTTCCATTTCTTCAAGATGCAGGTGGTATATAGTGCCAAAGGTCTCATTACATGATGGGGTTGCATAATTTCCTGGCTCTTGCCATATGGTCTTCATTCTGATCGGGGATGTATCAGTTAGAGTTCAGGCTTCACTTCAGGCTTCTCACGCTCTCACGTCTTGGCACCTTGCCCAGTGGTCTTTATTTCCCCTCATCTATACATTCACATTGTATGCTCTTAGAGGCAGGGGCATAGTGGTCCTGTATGTGTAGCACTGCCTATTTCTTTAGCCCTAGAAGGGAGAAAGGATGCTTGTGTTTGTATAGGCAAAACACGTCCCACTTAAGGCTCTCATTTTCCTCTTGTTTTCAAAACATGTTTCCCTCCTCAACACTTAACAAACCTGTCTTCTCCACAGGTGACCATGGCTGTCTTTTCTAGGGGTGTGCATTCGTTTTGAACTTAAATGGAAAACGCAACTTTTTTTTTTTTTTTAACTTAAAAAAAAGAAGAGGCTTAAACGATCGGATTTCCAACTTATTCAACATAGCTATGTTGAATACGTTGTAAATCGCGATTGTTGATCTAAATAAAAATTTAAACCCCTCACCCTCCTTAATCCCCCCCCCCAAGACTTACCAAAGCTGGCCAAAAGTTCCGTGAGGGTCCGGGAGCGGACGCGTGGGGAATCACGTGACGTCGGCGTCACGTCGGAGTGACGCGGCGTCATGTGATTCCCCTCGGGTTCGCTCCCGGACCCCTCGTTGGGCCCAAAAGGCACTTTTGGCCAGCTTGGGGGGTCAGCTTGGGGGGGTCAGGAGGCCCCCCCAAGCTGGCCAAAAGTGCCTTTTGGGCCCAACGAGGGGTCCGGGAGCGAACCCGAGGGGAATCACGTGACGCCGCGTCACTCCGACGTGACGCCGACGTCATGTGTTCCTTGCAAAGGAGTTCAGGAATGGCGTCCTGACCCCACTGGACCACCAGGGAGTTTTGGTAAGTCTTGGGGGGGGGGGGGGGATTAAGGCGGGTGAGGGGTTTTAATTTTTATTTGCACATATGGACATAGACTCAACTTATGGAATTCTCCATATGTCCATATTGACCGCAAATGGGACCCCCTTTCGACTTATGGACTTATGAACTTAAACTTTTGGTCTGCACATCCCTAGTCTTTTCCAAACGTGATTAGTGACTCCTACTGCTTATTCTCAAATGTCTGGAGAGCAAAATTATAAGCCATAGGAAATCCCTGGAGGAGCCCTGGATGAAAGTGGGGGGTCCCTTATTGTAGAGCCCTGAGAAGATATGTAAAATAAAAATGCCTACTCTGTTCTGCACAATATTGCAACCCAATTAGCAATATCAATGCCTGAGGAGAAGGACAGCAGAGAGGAAAGTGCTAGTGAGCATACAGAGGTATTATCTATCGTGGGGATAAGCAGAGTCTCCCTCAGCACTGTCACTTACTAAAACACCATCGGTTGGGTTGAGCACCGCGCCTCAATTCCCTCACGCTCCGGCAAGGGTAGGCAGACTGGCGGAGTTAAAGATATGCTGTCCCGGGGCCACACAGAGGTTCCCTCTTCTGTGCCGACAGCACGGCTTCCACCAGCATCCAGCTGCCAATCTTCTGCCGCGAAGGGGACAGAGGGGAAGAGTTACATTCTGCCCTTTCTCCTCACAGTCATTTTAAAGGAAAAATGGTAAGTGGAAACTTTGTACAAGCAAACAATAAGACTTGCAGCTCTGGACGCTCACGCTGCCATCTTGACTCTTCCCCCTAGAACAAATTTTTAAAAGTCAGTTTAACATTGAAATTTGACTAAAGAGACATTTAGTTTTTCTCAGTATATAAAATAATGCAATGACATCAATCTGTGTGTTTAAAGAGCTAAAACTCCCTGATTTCCTATTCTTTCCCAAAGAATTAAGTGGTTGAAAATGTGGAATACAGTGAAAACGAGCTGGTTTCATACTGAAATGTAGGCACTCATGCTTGCTAAAATGTGAAAGTTTGAGAGATACACCCCATTGGAAGCACTATTTAAATGCACGATACACATAATTATATTTACCCAAACTAACAAAATCTGTCTTCCAGGAATTTTCAATTGCTGGAACTGAGGTAAATGGAGCCTTATATCAATTATAAGTTTATATGACCAGTCACTAAGCTTCACGGCAGGACCAATAAATGCAGCCAAGATTAGAACAGAGGCTGGCATGGAAGCCAGAAACAGGAACAAAGGAAATAGGTATGTGTTGAACCAATTTGGAAATACATGTCCTGTCAGGGTTAGCTTTTGCTGATCCCTTTCCTAGATAGGAGGTGGGAGAGAGCACACAGAAGTGAGCTACTGGAAGATGTCTAGCACTAGATGGCAGTAGTTTATCAGAGAGAAAGCAGGCCTGAGAAGCTGCAGGGCACTGGTTCAAAACCTACCAGCCTGACACCAATTTGTTTCCTAATAATTAGTTGAGTACAGTTAAAGTTCCTTATTTTACAACTCATTATATATATATATTAGAGATGTGAATCGTGTGCCATATCGTCTTAACAATAGAAATCGTGTGGCAGGAGAAGAAAATCGTGTTTGGCACGATTATTTCGTTGAAAAATCGTTAAAAATCGTTTTTTCCGATTAGTGCGCACTAACTCAAAATGATACAAATAGACACTTTCCAGGTCACTGAAGGTCAGTTAGGAATGAATATGTGTTCCTATTGGCTGGCAGCCCTCTTATCTATTGATGTTACCAAGGTTACCACTGAGGTGATGGTTGGGGGGATGGGAAATGGAACTGGAAACTCATGAACACCAACAGAAAATGAAACAAAGTGTTCACACTTCCCAGGTCAGTAAAGGTCACTTAGGAATGAATATGTATGTATGTATTCCTATTGGCTGGCTGTGCTCTTATCTATTGATGTTACCAAGGTTACCACTGAGGTAATGGTTGGGGGGATGTGAAATGGAAACAGTTGGAAGCTTGACAAAAAAAGTAATGTAATGATCAGCACTCACGTGACTAGAACTTCTTTGTTTATTATTTTTGTTAGCAGGCACCTGAAATGCTAGTGCATGTTGAATTTGCCAATCACTGTGCATTTTAGAAAGGTGGTCCTGGCTGGAACTGTACACAGTTCAAATATATGTAATTGATTGTTGGTAAGTGTATTTTTTAAGTAGCCACACTGGCACCAGTATGTTTACTTTTCCTCCTACTTAACTCACTAGCTCAGCTTTGTAAGAAGGGCTTCTCTGCTTGAGTGAGGGTCAGTCAGCTCCCCCCTGTCTGTGAAGCCAGCCTCTCACTAGTAATGCAGGGAGGGAGCTGTCTCAGACTTCACCATCCTCCCCCCCCCTCACCCACACACCATTCACTAGCTGAGACATGGGGGAAGTCAGGAGTGAGGGTCAGGCAGCTCCCCCCTGTCTGTGAAGCCAGCCTCTCACTAGTAATGCAGGGAGGGAGCTGTCTCAGACTTCACCATCCTCCCCCCCCCTCACCCACACACCATTCACTAGCTGGGACATGGGGGAAGTCAGGAGTGAGGGTCAGGCAGCTCCCCCCGGTCTGTGAAGCCAGCCTCTCACTAGTAATGCAGGGAGGGAGCTGTCTCAGACTTCACCATCCACCCACCCCCCCTCACCCACACACCATTCACTAGCTGGGACATGGGGGAAGTCAGGAGTGAGGGTCAGGCAGCTCCCCCCTGTCTGTGAAGCCAGCCTCTCACTAGTAATGCAGGGAGGGAGCTGTCTCAGACTTCACCATCCTCCCTCCCCCCCTCACCCACACACCATTCACTAGCTGGGACATGGGGGAAGTCAGGAGTGAGGGTCAGGCAGCTCCCCCCTGTCTGTGAAGCCAGCCTCTCACTAGTAATGCAGGGAGGGAGCTGTCTCAGACTTCACCATCCTCCCTCCCCCCCCCTCACCCACACACCATTCACTAGCTGGGACATGGGGGAAGTCAGGAGTGAGGGTCAGGCAGCTCCCCCCTGTCTGTGAAGCCAGCTTCTCACTAGTAATGCAGGGAGGGAGCTGTCTCAGACTTCACCATCCTCCCCCCCCCCCTCACCCACACACCATTCACTAGCTGGGACATGGGGGAAGTCAGGAGTGAGGGTCAGGCAGCTCCCCCCTGTCTGTGAAGCCAGCCTCTCACTAGTAATGCAGGGAGGGAGGTGTCTCAGACTTCACCATCCTCCTCCCCCCCCCCTCACCCACACACCATTCACTAGCTGGGACATGGGGGAAGTCAGGAGTGAGGGTCAGGCAGCTCCACCCTGTCTGTGAAGCCAGCCTCTCACTAGTAATGCAGGGAGGGAGCTGTCTCAGACTTCACCATCCTCCCCCCCCCCCTCACCCACACACCATTCACTAGCTGGGACATGGGGGAAGTCAGGAGTGAGGGTCAGGCAGCTCCCCCCTGTCTGTGAAGCCAACCTCTCACTAGTAATGCAGGGAGGGAGGTGTCTCAGACTTCACCATCCTCCCCCCCCCCCCCTCACCCACACACCATTCACTAGCTGGGACATGGGGGAAGTCAGGAGTGAGGGTCAGGCAGCTCCCCCTGTCTGTGAAGCCAGCCTCTCACTAGTAATGCAGGGAGGGAGCTGTCTCAGACTTCACCATCCTCCCCCCCCCTCACCCACACACCATTCACTAGCTGGGACATGGGGGAAGTCAGGAGTGAGGGTCAGGCAGCTCCCCCCTGTCTGTGAAGCCAGCCTCTCACTAGTAATGCAGGGAGGGAGCTGTCTCAGACTTCACCATCCTCCCCCCCCCCTCACCCACACACCATTCACTAGCTGGGACATGGGGGAAGTCTGGAGTGAGGGTCAGGCAGCTCCCCCCTGTCTGTGAAGCCAGCCTCTCACTAGTAATGCAGGGAGGGAGCTGTCTCAGACTTCACCATCCTCCCCCCCCCCTCACCCACACACCATTCACTAGCTGGGACATGGGGGAAGTCAGGAGTGAGGGTCAGGCAGCTCCCCCCTGTCTGTGAAGCCAGCCTCTCACTAGTAATGCAGGGAGGGAGCTGTCTCAGACTTCACCATCCTCCTCCCCCCCCCTCACCCACACACCATTCACTAGCTGGGACATGGGGGAAGTCAGGAGTGAGGGTCAGGCAGCTCCCCCCTGTCTGTGAAGCCAGCCTCTCACTAGTAATGCAGGGAGGGAGCTGTCTCAGACTTCACCATCCACCCCCCCCCCTCACCCACACACCATTCACTAGCTGGGACATGGGGGAAGTCAGGAGTGAGGGTCAGGCAGCTCCCCCCTGTCTGTGAAGCCAGCCTCTCACTAGTAATGCAGGGAGGGAGCTGTCTCAGACTTCACCATCCTCCCCCCCCCCCCCTCACCCACACACCATTCACTAGCTGGGACATGGGGGAAGTCAGGAGTGAGGGTCAGGCAGCTCCCCCCTGTCTGTGAAGCCAGCCTCTCACTAGTAATGCAGGGAGGGAGCTGTCTCAGACTTCACCATCCTCCCCCCCCCCCCTCACCCACACACCATTCACTAGCTGGGACATGGGGGAAGTCAGGGTGAGGGTCAGGCAGCTCCCCCCTGTCTGTGAAGCCAGCCTCTCACTAGTAATGCAGGGAGGGAGCTGTCTCAGACTTCACCATCCTCCTCCCCCCCCCCCTCACCCACACACCATTCACTAGCTGGGACATGGGGGAAGTCAGGAGTGAGGGTCAGGCAGCTCCCCCTGTCTGTGAAGCCAGCCTCTCACTAGTAATGCAGGGAGGGAGCTGTCTCAGACTTCACCATCCTCCCCCCCCCCCCCCTCACCCACACACCATTCACTAGCTGGGACATGGGGGAAGTCAGGAGTGAGGGTCAGGCAGCTCCCCCCTGTCTGTGAAGCCAGCCTCTCACTAGTAATGCAGGGAGGGAGCTGTCTCAGACTTCACCATCCTCCTCCCCCCCCCTCACCCACACACCATTCACTAGCTGGGACATGGGGGAAGTCAGGAGTGAGGGTCAGGCAGCTCCCCCCTGTCTGTGAAGCCAGCCTCTCACTAGTAATGCAGGGAGGGAGGTGTCTCAGACTTCACCATCCTCCCCCCCCCTCACCCACACACCATTCACTAGCTGGGACATGGGGGAAGTCAGGAGTGAGGGTCAGGCAGCTCCCCCCTGTCTGTGAAGCCAGCCTCTCACTAGTAATGCAGGGAGGGAGCTGTCTCAGACTTCACCATCCTCCCCCCCCCCTCACCCACACACCATTCACTAGCTGGGACATGGGGGAAGTCAGGAGTGAGGGTCAGGCAGCTCCCCCCTGTCTGTGAAGCCAGCCTCTCACTAGTAATGCAGGGAGGGAGCTGTCTCAGACTTCACCATCCTCCCCCCCCCCTCACCCACACACCATTCACTAGCTGTGACATGGGGGAAGTCAGGAGTGAGGGTCAGGCAGCTCCCCCCTGTCTGTGAAGCCAGCCTCTCACTAGTAATGCAGGGAGGGAGCTGTCTCAGACTGGTATCAGGGTTAGGGCACTGTGTGCAGGAAGATCACAACACTCCTGGTATTAATAGGGATAGGGCACTGTAAGAGATGACTGTAGTAGATTGAATAAAGATCTGATGTTTCTGCTCTCCTCACACCAAACAAAAACAACACACAAGCAGAGAAGCCCTTCTTACAAAGCTGAGCTAGTGAGTTAAGTAGGAGGAAAAGTAAACATACTTGTGCCAGTGTGGCTACTTAAAAAATACACTTACCAACAATCAATTACATATATTTGAACTGTGTACAGTTCCAGCCAGGACCACCTTTCTAAAATGCACAGTGATTGGCAAATTCAACATGCACTAGCATTTCAGGTGCCTGCTAACAAAAATAATAAACAAACAAGTTCTAGTCACGTGAGTGCTGATCATTACATTACTTTTTTTGTCAAGCTTCCAACTGTTTCCATTTCACATCCCCCCAACCATTACCTCAGTGTTAGCCTTGGTAACATCAATAGATAAGAGCACAGCCAGCCAATAGGAATACATACATACATATTCATTCCTAAGTGACCTTTACTGACCTGGGAAGTGTGAACACTTTGTTTCATTTTCTGTTGGTGTTCGTTAGTTTTCCAGTTCCATTTCCCATCCCCCCCAACCATCACCTCAGTGGTAACCTTGGTAACATCAATAGATAAGAGGGCAGCCAGCCAATAGGAACACATATTCATTCCTAACTGACCTTCAGTGACCTGGAAAGTGTTTATTTGTATCATTTTCAGTTAGTGCGCACTAAATCGAGTTAGTGCGCACTAACTCGATTTAGTGCGCACTAACACGATTTAACGATTTTTAACGATAAATCGTTAGAATTTCTATTGTATCGTGTTCTATAACGATTTAAGACGATATTAACATTATCGGACGATAATTTTAATCGTTGAAAAACGATTCACATCCCTAATATATATATATGATGATGAAAAAATGAAAGTGCATTTTATTTTGTCTGTTAAAATAAAGCTTACCCTATTTGTACGAAGTCTAATAAAAAAATCAGTCTGAGGAAAACACATCATTTGAAAGACCTTGATTGGAAAGAAAATTCTTTAGAAGATGAAGAACAATGTGGATTCTTTTGGTTGTCTTCAATTAAGTACAGATGTCTTTTGCTATAGGGAAAAGCAATTTTTTTTTTGTAAAAGCCCCAGTTTTTATTAATCTGCCATTGTAGTAGATAACAAAAGTGGAGGAGTGGCCTAGTGGTTAGAGCAGTGGGCTGCATCCCAGGGAAATCAGCGTTCAAATCCTGTTCTTGCTCCTTGTAACCTTGGGAAAGTCACTTTACCCTATGTTGCTTCAGGTACAAAATTAGATCATAAGCCCTGTGGGGATAGGAAAATACCTATAGTACCTGCATGTAATCCATTTTGAAGTGTCAAAAAGCAGAATGTAAAAATCTAAAGAAATAATCATATGGAAAATAGCAACTCCTGCTCCCTATCATTCCATATACATTCTAAGCATGTTAAAAGATGCACCACCTATCCATTATTTTAGCAACCATTTAATTATAAACTCTAATGGCCTGATATTCAAATTTGTCTGCTCTGTATTATCTGCCCACCGGAACCGGCATCAATCAGTGCTCTCACTCTAGATGCCAGCTTCCTGGAGGAGGTCCTGCATACAGTAAGAATCCCTGTACTGAGCAGGAGAGGTGGGAAGCACAAAAGATGCTGCAAAGAGGGAGCTCATTTCCCTAATGCAATCAGGGCTATTGATTTCACTCACATGAGCTTTATTGTTTAAGGACCCAGGAAGTCACCTACTGGAACTGTAAGCGTTATCAGTTTGAACACCCAGGTCTTCTGTGACCACAAGTTCTACTCCATATTTTCTCTTTCCTTCTCCCTCTGGATAAATGGCAACGTTTTGAATATGGGGGCAATTTTCCAGCTAAATTATAGCTGGATTAGTCATTATCTGGCTTTAATTTAGCTGGCTAAGCATGAGGCGTTCTGGAGCGGGCCAAATTTATCTGACTAACATAGCCGATTTCCAGTTGTAACCAGCTAAGCAAGCCAGATAACTTTAAACCTGCTTTAGAATAGGTCTAAAGTTATCCGACTTTGTGTGACTGGATAACTTTCCAATTAAGCAGATATCTTTAAAGATATCCAGTTAAATGGCACTGTTAGATATAAAATAAAAAGTGCCTTGGGTGGTCTGGGTTTACAGAGGTTGTGGGTGGGGAAGGTGGCAGGATATTTATTTATTTTATTTATTTAGACATTTTTGTATACCGATATTCATAAAATATTTCGTCAGTTTACAGTGCAATAGAATTACAACATAAATACAACTCTTAACTCATAATTCTTCAATTTAAAACAATAAAATAAGCAATTAATTAATTAATTAAATATAAAATCCCTAAAACCTAAACTACAGTAAAGCTAATTACAAGTAAAAAAAAATCTAAATTAAATTATTGTTAGTTTTAAATTAACTAAACTTAATTTAGTTAACGACAATTTAGTAAGGTTAGTAAAACTTAATTTTAGGGAGTACAAGAATTAGTTTACTTGGGTAAAAGCCTGTTCAAATAACCAAGTCTTTAACAGTTTTTTAAATCTGTGTATATTTGGCTCTGTTCGAATGTCGAGAGGCAATGAATTCCAAATTTTTGGACCAGCCAAAGATAATGTCCTTTCTCTGAATGAACTTAAAAGAGCTATTTTCGGTGATGGATAGAGTCTATGTTTAAATTAAAACACAATGGGGAAGGATGGTGGGATAAGGAGGGCACTGACCTATGGATTATATCTTTTTCGAAACATCAAAGGGGTTTGGAGGATGGGGGTGCACAACCTGGCAGGGTCATGTCTGACATAATGGGGAGTGGGACAGGAATCGAGCCACGGGCCCCTAAAGGCACATTTTAAAACAATTTAACAGTGCCACTTCACCAGATATCTTTGACGATATCCAAATTACTGTGGCCTGTGTATAAAGGGTAGTTATGGAAGATTACTCACCAGCCACAGCAAACTGAGTTGCAAGCCAGTCATTGTCCAAATTTGCAAGCTGGGTCAAATGTAAAACAGAGCTAAGATGGAAGTAGGTCTGGTAGTTTGGAAAGCCAAGTCAGCTTAAGGGTTTTATGTGTCCTTCCATGGATCCCATCCTCCTTCTGTTTGGAAACTTACTCATCCTTGCTTCATGCAAGTATTTAAGTTTTCAACTGTCCAGTAAATGTTTGTGATTGCTAATTGATTAAGCAGATGAAGTTGAAACTTTCCAAATAAACTGCTGTAGAAGTTCATAAGGATCTCTTGTAACAATCCAAAATGCTCATGCAGCTGGTATTTCCTCCCTGAATTAAACCATCTCTATCTTCTATATTATTAAGTTTATAAACAGAGAACAATGTTATCATTTAACATGTAAATGGTCTCAGTTCATGCACTGAAAGTTTTTGATGATATAGGGGTACATTTTCAAAAACTTAGTTGCCTTTTAAATGTATAAAAATAGAATCAACATATGTAATATGTCATATATGTGATATGCAGGTAAGAGGATTTTCAGCCAGTTGAAAGTACACATATTCTTTCATATTACATTTATTTATTTATTTATTTATTTATTTATGGATTTTCTATACCAATGTTCGAGGGACATGTAACAGGTGTAGAAGCAAAACATAAAATGGGAACTGTGCAGTACATAAAACGGAACATAAGGCAAACTAATAAGATAGAACTGGGTAAGGAGAAAATAGATAAATAACATTATAGCATAATAACATTATAAACATGGAATTTACAGTGTCGATGTACAGCTTTATGGTTGTACAGTGTTGATGTACAGCTTTGTGGTTTACAAATAAAAAAGAGGTGTTTTGGAGGGAGTGTCTCCAGGATGCACATTAGAATCAGGTGCATGCATTGCATTTTGAAGTGGTATGAATGTAAATTGCATGCTGCTAATTCACCTGACTTTATACCCCGTTTTGCATCACTTAAATGTACATACCTGTACTCATTTGCAAAGCAGATCAATATTCAAATTCAATTTATGGCATTAACTACGGTTTGAAAATCATAAGAGCATAAGCAGTTGCCATACTCGTTCAGACTGTGGGTCTATCAAGCCAAGCATCCTGTTTCCAACAGTGGCCAATCCAGGTTACAAGTACCTGGCAAGTACCCAAACATTAAACAGATTCCATGCTACTAATGCTAGTAATAGCAGTGGCTATTCCCTATCAACTTAATAACAGTTTATGGACTTATTCTCCAGGAACTTATCCAAACTTTTTTTTAAACCCAACTACACTAACTGCCCTAACCACATCCACAGCCATTAGGGGGTTGTAAAGAGCAGCCATATGGGGCCACGAGTGGAGCCCATCCCATTCACAGCTGAAAGGAGTAGAAACTCAGTGGGCTGTGAGCAGCACCCATTCTGCTCACGGTTGATAAATGCAGACACTTGGTGGGCCACGAGCAGCACCATCCTCGCAGCCTAGAGAAGCAGCGTTTCAGGGGGCCATGAGCAGTGCTAGTGAGAGAGAGGGAGGGAGCCTGTGTAAGGGTGCGCGTGTGAATGAGACAAAGAAGCTAAGGGTGTGAGAGAGAGGGGGACTGTCTAAGTGAATAAGGTCAGGGCCGGAGCCAGGGCCAGAACTGGGGGGGGGGGGGGGGGGGGGGGGGCGAGCTCAAGGCAGAAGGTTTGCCTAGGGCGCCTAATACCATTGCACCAGCCCTGCTAACCCCTTAAGCCTTTCCTCATAGGGAGCCATTCTATCCCCTTTATCATTTTGGTTGCCCTTCTCTGAACTTTCTCCAGTGCAACTATATCTTTTTTGAGATGCGATGACCAGAATTGCACACAGTATTCAAGGTGCGGGCTTACCATGGAGCGATACAGAGGTATTATGACATTTTCCGTTTTATTCACCATTCTCTTCCTAATAATTCCTAATATTCTGTTTGCTTTTTTCACTGCTGTGGCACACTGTGTCAGTGATTTCAATGTATTATCCACTATGGACTGAACTAAATCACTGTGAACCTAGAAGATGTGGTAGGCCTGATTGACAAACTGAAGAGTAGTAAATCACCTGGCCCGGATAGTATACATCCCACGGTTATGAAGGAACTAAAAAATGAAATTTCAGACCTATTAGTAAAAATTTGTAACATATCATTAAAATCATCCATTGTACCTGAAGACTGGAGGGTGGCTAATGTAACCCCAATATTTAAAAAGGGCTCCAGGGGTGATCCAGGAAACTACAGACCAGTTAGCCTGACTTCAGTGCCAGGAAAAATAGTGGAAAGTGTTCTAAACATCAAAATCACAGAACATATAGAAAGACATGATTTAATGGAGCAAAGTCAGCATGGCTTTACCCAAGGCAATTCTTGCCTCACAAATCTGCTTCACTTTTTTGAAGGAGTTAATAGTCATGTAGATAATGGTGAACCAGTAGATGTAGTTTATTTGCATTTTCAGAAGGCGTTTGACAAAGTTCCTCATAAGAGGCTTCTAGGAAAAGTAAAAAGTTATGGGATAGGTGGCAATGTCCTTTCATGGATCACAAACTGGCTAAAAGACAGGAAACAAAAGTAGGATTAAATGGACAATTTTCTCAGTGGAAGGGAGTGGACAGTGGAGTGCCTCAGGGATCTGTATTGGGACCCGTACTTTTCAATATATTTATAAATGATCTGGAAAGAAATATGACAAGTGAGGTAATCAAATTTGCAAATGATATAAAATTGTTCAGAGCAGTTAAATCACAAGCAGATTGTGATAAATTGCAGGAAGACCTTCTGAGACTGGAAAATTGGGCATCCATATGCCTGATGAAATCTAATGTGGATAAGTGCAAGATGATGCATATAGGGAAAAATAACCCATGCTATAGTTACACAATATTAGGTTCCATATTAGGTGCTACCACCCAAGAAAGAGATCTAGGCGACATAGTGGATAACACATTGAACTAATCAGTTCAGTGTGCTGCGGCAGTCAAAAAAGCAAACAGAAAGTTGGCAATTAATAGAAAGGAAATGGTGAATAAAAAAGAAAATGTCATAATGCCTCTGTATCACTCCATGGTGAGACCGCACCTTGAATACTGTGTACTGTTCCATTCCCTTTATCATTCTGATCACCGCATCTCAAAAAAGATATAGTTGTGATGGAGAAGGTACAGAGAAGGGTGACCAAAATGATAAAGGGAATGGAACAGCTCCCCTAAGAGGAAAGACCAAAGAGATTAGGACTTTTCAGCTTGGAGAAGAGATGGCTGAGGGGGGATATGATAGAGGCGTTTAAAATCATGAGAGGTCTAGGATGGGTAAATCTGAATCGGTTATTTCCTCTTTCGGATAATAGAAAGACTAGGGGACACTCCATGAAGTTAGCATGTGGCACATTTAAAACTAATCAGAGAAAGTTCTTTTTCACTCAATGAACAATTAAACTCTGAAATTTGTTGCCAGAGGATGTGGTTAGTGCAGTTAGTGTAGCTGGGTTTAAAAAAGGATTGGATAAGTTCTTGGAGAAGTCCATTGCCTGCTATTAATTAAGTTGACTTAGAAAATAGCCACTGCTATTACTAGCAACAGTAGCATGAGATAGACAGTTTTTGGGTACTTGCCAGGTTCTTATGGCCTGGATTGGCCACTATTGGAAACAGGATGCTGGGCTTGATGGTCCCTTGGTCTGACCCAGTATGGCATGTTCTTATGAGGGACTTTGTCGAACGCCTTCTGAAAATCCAAATACACCACATTTACTGGTTCACCTTTATCCACATGTTTATTAACCCCTTCTAAAAAAGTTGCATATTTGTGAGTTAAGACTTCCTTTGGGTAAATCCATGCTGGCTGTGTCCCATTAAACCAGATCTATTTACTGTATATCTTCCGTGATTTTGTTCTTTAGAATAGTTTATACTATTTTTCCCAGGACTGAAATTTAATGAGGTGTTTAGCTATCCCCCTCTTTATTTACTAAGATAGACATAAGCATTGCGTGGTATTTTCTGTTGAAAATTTAAATCAGAAAAAGTTTGCTACTTGAAGGGCAACACCTGGGGCAAATTGCTTGAAGGAAAAAAGTCCACACCTCACAGACTGATGTGTTCTTCTAATGTGTAGCCTTGTTTTCTGAGCTGGCTGGAAAAGGACAGTTACCAAAAATAGTAGAGAGTGCAAGAAAGAGGGCCGAAAGAGAGGGAAAGGAATGAGAGAAAGAGAAAGGGAGAAAATAAAGAGACAGAGCGCAAAAGAGGAAAGAACCACGGAAAATAAGAGAGATAGAGAGGCCTCAGCAAGCAGCATTGCAGAAGAGTCCATTCAGATAATGCACAGCCAAATTTTCTAGGTCCTGGACCACTGTGAGGAGGCTTTGAACTTTTCAGCTTCCAGGAGAGCCTTAAGCCTTTCCTGCATGGCACAGATCGAGCTGGAGCATAAGCTTCCTCTTCTGATCTTGGTAGAATGCGTTAATATTTTAGATACCATCTACTGGAATAGTCTTCTGAAGTCCCTGTACAGCCTATTGCAGTGCCTCCCATCCCGCAAAACAGGTGTCATCTATGGCTTTCTTCTGACACAACTTATCTTTATTTGTCATGAACATCTTTCTAGACACTTCCCCCTAGGACTGGTGGATAGTGCTTCAGGTTTGGATTGAAAAAGAGTTAATTCTCCTCTGCACTGAAAAGGCTGTTGTTGATCCATAATCTGGATATGAATTTCCTTGTGCGGTTTGCAGCTTGTGATGCCTTTTCTACATTCAGCAGTTCAGGATGATGAGGGCGATTTTCTACCTTCTTATATCTTCTCCTCCTCCTTTACTTCCTGTAGGGGGTTCCTAAATTTTACCTATTGTTCCCCCCCCCCCCCCAAAAAAAAAAAACCCCAGGATAAATGTCACCCAGAACACCCCTACAGACAGATTGATGTGAACTACCAGAAAGAATCTTGTAGTTGTGATGGGCAGTATCAATGGCAGACAAGATAACTGGTCAGACCTCTTGTCCTGGGCAGAGTTTTCCCACAACTCTCACATTGCCACAGCTACTGGAACATCACCATTCTCAATAGTCTATGGGAAACAACCTCGACCACCATTACCCATACCTCTATCCGTGCCGTCTCCTGTGGCACAGGCCACTGCGGATACCCTTAAGACATTGTGGGAACAGACTAATCTCTGCCTGCGCCAGACCGCTTCCCGGGCCAAGAAAACTGTTGACAGTTAATGCCGTGCAGCTCCGCAATTCCTTCCTGGCCAGAAAGTCTGGTTAAGTACAAAGTATACTAGAATCCGAATTCTTCGCAGAGAATTGCTCCAAGATTCATTGGACCGTTCCTGATTACCCGATGCATTGGACCTGTGACTTACCAGCTCCGACTGCCTCCTTCCTTGGGTATACATAATACCTTTCATGTTTCTTTACTTAAGGCATTAGTGTTGTGCTGGCCTACCCGGAAGTCCTAGATGTCCGCCATAGTGGCCGCTGATGGGAGTACCTCCTTTCTTGGGAGGGTTATGGACCTGAGGAAAATTCGTGGGAGCCTGCTCATAACATCTTGGACAAGACCCTCCTCTTGAACTTTCATCGTGCCCATCCGGGCAAACCCCGACCTCGGACTTCCACCAGCTCCTCCGGTTCTGCTCCACTTCCTGGGACCTCCAGTCAGGATGTCTCCATCCATCAGGCCTCTCCGTGGGGTTCGCGGAGAGCCGCCACCGGCAGCACCGTGCCCGTCCCTAAGTGCGCACATCAGTGAACCTTTTAAAAGGCCCGCGGTGGGAACATGGCCATGGACCCGGATGCTGACGTAAGTTAGGGATCTGCAGCAGGGACGGATTTGTCCCATTCGGTATTCGTATTCGTCGGTACCCAAATCCGTTGCATCCGTTCTCGTGGGACCTCGATCCGTTCATTAGTTACATATGTATTCGTTTCCCCCAAAAACCCCATCCCAACCCTTTAACTTTAATTAACTACAACCCCTCACCCTCCTGACCCCCCCAAGACTTGCCAAAAGTCACTGGTGATCCAGCGGGAGGTCCTGGAGTGATCTCCTGCACTCGGGCCATCGGCTGCCGGCATTCAAAATGACGCCGATAGCTTTTGCCCTTACTATGTCACAGGGGCTACCGGTGCCATTGGTCGGCCCCTGTCACATGGTAGGAGCAATGGACGGCCAGCGTCATCTTGTGCTCCTACCATGTGACAGGGGCCGACCAATGGCACCGGTAGCCCCTGTGACATAGTAAGGGCAAAGGCTATCGGCGCCATTTTGAATACTGGCAGATGACTTCCCGAGTGCAAGAGATCGCTCCAGGACCTCCGCTGGACCACCAGGGACTTTTGGCAAGTCTTGAGGGGGTCAGGAGGGTGGGGGTTTATTCGTTAGTGATATGTTGTATTCGTGGGGGTTCACCATACGTTTTGTGACCCCCACGAATACAACGAATATGACATATATGTTGCGGATTGCCAATACGTTGCAAACGAATGCACACCCCTAACTTCAGTTCCCTCAGTGCTTAAATGCTCAGGCCTCACACTGAAGCGTTGCCTTTGCAACAGGTCTCCTTGGTCTCCGGTTCCTGGTTACTGAGTACTCATTGCCTCCGTGCTTGTCTTGTTCTTGTTCCTGTCGATTCTTGGTTCCTGTTCCTGTGTTCGTCTCATCTTTGTGCTGATTGACTTCCTGGTTCTGACCACTGCTATGCCTGACCTTGCCTGCCTTCTCCAAGCGTGACCACTGCTATGTCTGACCTTGCCTGCCTTCTCCGTGCCTTGACCATTGCTACGCCTGACCATGCCTGCCTTCTCCGTGCCTTGACCATTGCTACGTCTGACCATGCCTGCCTTCTCTGTGCCTTGACCATTGGTATGTCTGACCATGCCTGCCTCCTCCGTGCCCTGACCATTGCTACGAACTACTTCGCTTCTGAATTTCTTGAGTCCAGAGTTCCCCTTTGCTTGCTACACCTTCCAAGTGCTGCCAGCTTCCATTCAAGCTCTACAGTGACACCTCTGTCCCTATCCTCTGGACGTGGACTATTAAGGCTTCGGCCTCCCTTTGCTCAGGCACTTTCAGTTCCTCCTTGTTCCTTGGTGCTTCAGTTCCTGTTCCACATCCCATCCAGGATAGAACCACGTCACCTCCTGGCTGCTGTCTCTGAGCTGAACCACCTACTATCTGTACCTAACCTTGAGGCCCACCTAGGTCCTGCCGGCCCCAGCACCCAAAGGTTCAACCCGAGGGGAAAGTGGGCTAGTATAGGTGAAGCTCCAGTGGCCTCTGGTTTCATCCCACTCCACCTGCTGACGGTGGGGACCCATAGGCCTTTGCCTACGGGTTGCGTTAACCCCACCTCAGCCCAAGAATCCACTTCCTACTTAACATCGACCCCAGATGAATCTGAGAAAAATGCTTACTGCTTTTGATGCTAAAAGGGTTAACAGTCTATTGACCCTCTGAATAAAAGTTTTAAAAATCTGGCTGACCCAGCAGCTGTGAAATTATTACAGTAAAATAAAGACACAACAAAAAGATCAGATTATGAACTGTCCACCCACTCCTTCATCTTTGCTAACCTTTTTTCCAGTTTAGTTCTTCATTCTCTCAGTCCACCAAACCAGTGACTCATTCAGCTTGGGTTTAGGGAAGCTAACCTCTAAAAGGTTCATTGCTAAGCTCAGCAATCTTTGAATTTCATTGTCCCAAGATTGTGCATGAGGATTCTCACCAAGGAATGTTGCTGATCTTAAGTTATTAAGCAAAATGATAACATGTGACCAAATCAACACCAGTGACTTGGTCCAGACCACTATAGCCAGGAGTAATAACTGGCAATTTATTGGAGAACGGTATTTTTATTTTCTTAAATTTCTTTTGCAGTCTGTTCCCTCAAATATCCACATAACTTTGAATCCCTTAGGTACCAGGGTAATTTACCAGATAATCCAGTCAGCATTTAACATGTCAGCATCAACTTCATGTAGCAATCAACACACCTCTTTAGTTACTGTCAGTCTGCTACAAAACCTTCAGCAACAGACTTCTATAGTTCTCTTAGTCGGATATTCCCCACTTCAAGTGGCAGCCCTCAGTTCACTCTTTCCCCAGCCCAGGCTGACACTCTCTTTTATGCTGGGATAAGAAGAGTAGCCTAATGGGTAGAACAGCAGGCTGCAAACTATGAAAGCCATGGTTTAATTCCTGTTGCTGTTCCTTGTGACCTTGGGCAAGTCACTTCGCTCTCCAATGCCTCAGGTACAAACATAGGGGCCGATGCAATATCAAGCACATAAAAACATGCGTCCAAACTGGGCGCCCATTTTTTCAATGCACTCACATCCACAGCCCCTGGGCAGCCATTCAGTGTGTAAACTAGTGGCTGCGTTAACAGGGACGCGCTAGGGAATAATTGTGCATCCCAAGGGCTCAATGCATCAGGTGCCCAGAGTTACGATGGGCGTGCGTCCGTTCAAGCCCCTGCAGAGGGTCTGGAGCCTTGGTCATTGCCCAGCTTTATTCTAAAATGCACCATATTTATTCCCTGAAGAACTCCTTGCTCTCCCCTCTGGTTCAGAAAACTCTGAACTTTATCATTCAAGCCCAGTGAATGTGCATCTCAAATCAATGGTGGTCTGTCCAGCTTTATTCTTATACTGCAAGCTGTAGAAATGAGTAGTAGGAACCACATAGGAGAGTATTTTTCAATTTTTCAGGGGCAAATGACTTGCGGCTTGATTTAACGCCAGCTCCAGGTCTGGCATTAAGTTTGCCTTGTTAACAAGTGTTGCGCGCCAGGAGTTTTTCTGCATCGGGGGTAATGGCTAATAGCCTCATCTACATGGCATTTACATGTGATGAGCACTATTACCTACGCATGAGTTTGGATGTACATTTTGGATGCACGTTTTGGATGCACTAATCTCCTTATTGCATCGGGTATTAGCATAGCGCGTCCAAAATTCACGTCCAACAGCACGTTGACTTGTGCACTAGGCTGAGTGCACTTTATTGCATCGGCCACTTAGATTGTGAACCCTCGGGGGACAGGGAAACACCTGCAGTGCCTGAATTAAATCTGCTTTGAAGTGTCTGAAAGGTAAAATATAAACCTTGCTCTTTAAATAGGATTTCAGTCAACCTCATCTGATTATACCCATTGTTACTACTTCTCCCTGTCATCATTTTCTCTTTCTGGGCTGGCTTCATAGGTTCACCTAGGATACTAAAGATATATATTAGTTTTATTTAAATGCGAAATTTGATCTGAATGAGTCAATTTTCAGTCTGGTTCAGGTCATCCAAACCAAATGGACTTAGTCCCCAAAAAATCAGAATCTTTTTTTGCTCATTTGGTCTGATCCCATTAAAGTCTACGCAGCCTTAGCTTACACACACATACAGGTAAATTTTAAAAGGAGTGTGTGCGAGCCCATAAACATCTGTATTGGGCACATGAGAAAAAATACACTTAATTTTATACCATGCATGCAAGTACACACAAAAATCATTTAAAATACACCCTATCACACGTCAGTGTGGAGCCTTTATGTGCACACTCAGGAGTGACCATGGGGGGGGGGGGTGGGAATAGATAGAGAGAGAGAGAGAGGAGAGAGAGGAGAGAGAGAGAGAGAGCTGTAGGAGAGAGAGAGAGAGAGAGAGAGAGAGAGAGAGAGAGAGAGAATCTGACACTCTATATATCTCCCAATGTAAGTGGGGCTCTTTCAACTCAGGGTGGGTTTTTTTGGAGGGGACAGTGTTACAAGGGTCTACAGACCCTTGTGCCCTAGGCAGACCAATGTAACACAGCACACCAAAAAACCCACCTTGAGTTGAAAATGTCCCTCTTACAATGGGAGATATATAGAGTGTCAGATTCTCTCTCTCTCTCTCCCTCTTCCTGTCTAATCAGACTAATTTTAGAAAATGCTTTTTCACTCAACAAACAATAAAGCTCTGGAATTTGTTGCCAGAGGATGTGGTTAGTGCAGTTAGTGTAGCTGGGTTCAAAAAAGGTTTGGATAAATTCTTGGAGGAGAAGTCCATTAACGGCTATTAATCAAGTTTACTTAAGGAATAGCCACCGCTATTAATTGCATCAGTAGCATGGGATCTTCTTAGTGTTTGGATAATTGCCAGGTTCTTGTGGCCTGGTTTGGCCTCTGTTGGAAACAGGATGCTGGGCCTGATGGACCCTTGGTCTGACCCAGCATGGCAATTTCTTATGTTCTTATGTTCCCTCTCCCTACCTCCCTCTCTTCCCACCCAGTATTCAGGATCCCTCTGGCCCAATATCTCCAGACTTGAGCCTCATCAGAACCAATGGTAAAGTTTTGCAGGTAACTTGGAGCACATTGCCGTGTTCATCCTTGCAAAATTTGGGGGTTGTGTGTGTAAGTCTTGCCCCACTCCAGAACGCCCATGTTCTGCCTCTTTATTCTTGAGGCGAGTACTTCTTGGCATCTTAAAATTCGCGGAGTCCACATACACGTGAATGGAGCTGGTTTTGCGTGAGCAACACTTTTAAAATCTACCTGTTAGGGTGAATTTTCAAGGAACTACATATATAAAATTAGAACGTACTTGTGTAAGTATCATGTACTTGTGTATAAACTAAATGAAGTATGTTTTTGGTTTCACATGCACATTTAGCTGTGCAAAGTAGGAGCGGTCTAGGGCATTCTGGGGCAGGGCCATGAGGAACACACATAACTTGCTATTTTACATGAGATTTATGTGAATTTACTGGGCAACTTATTTGCACAATTTTACCCCTGCACTCAGATCTGTTGTCTGCTGTTGACTGGATGGGAAGGCTGGGTGAAATGAGGGAAGTTCAGGGTGAGGAACTAGGAGGGTTTCAATGACCTGGATAAGGACTGGGGTGAACTACTGGAGTTATCAGCAACTGGTGATTTCAATTATGTGTACATGTTTTAAAATATACTGAATTCCACATATAAATAATCGCTCACTCCAGATGCCGCGCGCCGAAGGAGCTCGTCCAAAGGAGCAAGTCCCTTTGCGTGCCCCTTCGCACTGCCCAATCAGCGTCTCACTTTTAAATCCCAAACTGAACTGTTATCACTCTCACAAAAGACAATTCAGAAAAAACAAAAAAGAATTTCATTCAAGAACTATGGACACAGCAAGCAAAATCCAAAACAAAAAAAAAATAATAACCACATTTCCATCAAAACATCGAATCCAATGGAAACACATATCTTATAATCCTCATTATTCAAAAAAAGAAAAACTATCAAATAATGCAAACACTTACATCCAATATTCAAATTATTTTATTCTTTCATTCATTCTAATCAACGCACATTCTATTCTCAAGAAAATTCCTTTATTTAATGATATGCTCTATGATTCTAAACCAGACTTCATTGCAATAACAGAAACCTGGCTTAAAAACACTGATACGGTACTCATCAACCAACTAAACAACCATAGATACAACGTATTCTCAATTCCCAGAAAAAGGAAAAAAGGTGGTGGATTAATGTTTATCTCTAAAAAAGACCTACAGATGACACTCCATCCATCAAATATTGCTGCACCCTTTGAGATCACATTATTTGATTCTCCTAAACTTCAAATATGCCTTGTCTATTGCCCACCTGGATTACTCGAAAAAAACTGCTCACCCTTAATTGAATATTTCTGAACAATTTATCGCTTAACAAACCCATCATTATCCTTGGTGATTTCAACATACATTTTGACTTAATCAATAACTAAAAAACTTGTCAAATCATCATGCTATTAAGTTCACTTGGAGAATAGCCACTGCCATTAGCAATGGTTACATGGAATAGACTTAGTTTTTTGGGTACTTGCCAGGTTCTTATGGCCTGGATTGGCCACTGTGGGAGGCAGGATGCTGGGCTTGATGGACCCTTGGTCTGACCCAGAATGGCATTTTCTTATGTTCTTATCACTGACTCTTGCTTCACTACAACTAAAACAAATCGTTGTTTCTCCAACTCACAAAGCAGTAGGGATGTGAATCGTGTGCCCGATCGTTTTAACGATCGGGTTCGGCCGGGGGGGGGGGGGTAAATCTGATCGTTACGAGATGTGAATTGGAATCGGTTCCGATTCCAATTCACATCACTAATTTTTTTTAGTGAGGCCAGCGCCGATAAAAACCCCCCACCCCGACCCTTTAAAATTACCCCCGTAGCCTCCCCCACTCTCCCGACCTCCCCAAAAAACTTTTTACACATACCTGGTGGTCCAGGGGGGCCGCGGGCAGTGATCTCCCATTCCCACGCTATCAGCTGCGCTAAAAAAAATGGTGCCGATGGCCCTTTGCCCTTACCATGTGACAGGGCAAAGGTAGCGCCGGCGCCATTTTGAATACTGGCAATACGGCCGGAGTGCAGGAGGTCGCTCCCGGACCCCCGCTGGACTTTTGGCAAGTCTTGTGGGGGTCAGGAGGCCCCCCCAAGCTGGCTAAAAGTCCCTGGGGGTCCAGCAGGGGTCCGGGAGCGATCTCCTGCACGCAGGCCGTATTGCCAATATTCAAAATGGTGCCGGCGCTACCTTTGCCCTGTCACACGGTAAGGGCAAAGGGCCATTGGTGCCATTGTTTTAGCGCAGCTGATAGCGTGGGAACAGGAGATCGCTGCCTGCAGCCCCCCTGGACCACCAGGTATGTGTAAAAAGTTTTTGGGGGGTGTCGGGAGAGTGGGGGAGGCTAAGGGGGTCATTTTAAAGGGTCGGGTGGGGGTTTTTTTATCGGGCCATCGGTGCCATTTATATTAATGGCAGCCAAAATGGCGCCGATGGCCCGAGAGCGGGAGATCGCGCCGGGACCCCCCCACTGGACCACCAGGTCATTTAAAACATGTTAGGGGGGGGGGGGGTTCGGGAGGGTGGGGGATTTGTTTTAAAGGGTCGGTGGGTTTTAGGGTTGTTTTGGTGTGCCGGTTTTCCGACCCTCCCCTCCCCCTCGATTTACGATTTTTCATGATAAATCGGGGGAATTTCTATTGTATCGCGACTCTAATGATTTTTTTGATTTAAAATATCTCTGACAATTTTTTTAAATCGTCAAAAAATGATTCACATCCCTACAAAGCAGGTCATACAATTGACCTCATATTCGTCAATACTAATGACTGGTATAATATCAAAACCCACACTTCAGAAATACATTGGTCTGATCATCACCTAATCCAAGCTTCCTTATCTTCTAATTCCATCCATACTCCTTCTCGATACCCACAAAACAAAATAACTTATCAACCACCTTTCAACACTGAACTCTTCCAAGAAACCCTTCAAATGGAACTGACTAATATTAATCTCTCAAATTCTGATGAAGCTGTATCATCTTGGTTTATGATCACTAAAAAAGTAGCTGATAATATCAATCCCTTAATAACTAAAACAATTAAACCATCAAAACACAATAATCCATGGTATAATAATAACATCAGAGCGTCTAAACGTCAACTTAAAAAAAAAAAGAAAAAGAATGGAGACGAAACAAAACTTCAGTCACTCTAAATAAATATCGAACATGCCTAGCCCAATATAAACATATCATTAACATTGCAAAAAAAGATTATTTCTCAAAAAAAATCATCAAATTTCATCACAACCCCAAAATGCTCTTCTCAATAATACAGAAGCTCACAAAAACAACTCTAAAAGCCACTTGCACTTCACACAATAGTGATGATTTTGCTGAATTCTTCAATAATAAAATATCAAACTTAACACAATCAAACGTAATGGATAACACCCAACCCATTTCTCTGAACACAAAAGTAAAATCAAAATGGTCTCTTTTTGACACCTCTTCCACTATCCAAATCCAATCAATTATCAAAAAAATGAACCCAGCAAGCCATCCTCTAGATAGCAGCCATATTACAAGCCTAAAGAATATTGAATCTACTATTACAAATACAATCACAAAGATTATCAACCTATCTCTTACTGAAGGTACCTACCCAAATTGTCTTAAATCAGCTATAATAAAACCTATTCTAAAAAAGAACAACCTTGACCTAAATGTCCTATCAAATTACCGCCCAATTTCAAACCTACCCTTCATAGCCAAAATAATCGAAAAAGTAGTTCACTCACAACTTGATGAATACCTTGAATCAAACAATCTCTTATCTCCAAACCAATATGGTTTTAGAAAAAATCTCAATACTGAGACTCTCCTTCTTTCATTAAATGATACCATTCTAAGAGGCTTTGATAATGGAAAACAATACTTACTTGTATTACTTGACCTCTCTGCAGCATTTGATATTATAAATCATCAAATACTTCTGGACCGATTTTCAGAAATTGGTCTAATTGGCAAAACTCTACAATGGTTCACATCATTTCTTACCAACAGAATCTACCAAGTCTCATTCAATAATAACGTATCTAAGAAAATTGACCTCAAAACTGGAGTACCACAAGGATCTGCATTGCTGCCACTCTCTTTAATATTTACTTTTTTTTTTTTAATTTATATTTTATTAAAATTTCTTCATTTTTACAGAAAAGAAATAAGAAATATTGATTCACAACAAATCATATACATATTCATATTTATCTTCAAAATATCATGTGAATACCAATAAACAGCCCTCTTAAAGGGGAGCCTCAATACTATTATTGTAAGAAACATTTCATAATATTATGAATAATTAGGAGTGAGCCTCTTTTTTATAACCAGTATATTCCCCACATTCAGGAGAGTGGACTACCACGCTCATCCGCCTTTATCTAAAATAAAAGATTCCAAATGGGATGGATCCAAAAACACAAACTTATTTCCTTGAAAAGTAATTAAACATTTGCACGGGAATTTGAGATCGAAGGTTGCCCCTAAGGATATCACCCGCTGTCTCAAATTCAAAAACTGTTTCCTCCTCATTTGGGTTTCCTTGGAAACGTCCGGAAATACCTGTATTTTCTGACCACAATATGTAATTTCCTTATTTTTAAAATAATTCTGGAGAACCAGATTTTTATCGTTCTCCAGACTAAATGTTACTAGCAATGTAGCCCTAGTTTGAATATCATCATTGGATGATTCCAAGAAGTCAGTTAAATTAGGACTAACAGGTACCAATAAATCCATCCCACCTTCAGAACTTGCTACATCCCTTTTTTTAACAGGTAGATAGTACATCTTTGTATAAGCAATTGTTTAGTTATCCCTAAAATTTCTATTGCATATTTATTAAATAATTCTTGACCTGACAATAGTCTTGTGCAAGGAAAATTCAGAAATCTTAAATTGTTCTTCCTTAATATATTTTCAACACTCTCCAATTTTTTAAAAGTCATTAAAGAGTCCTTCATAAATGTAGTATTTGAAACTTGCAATGTAGCAATCTGGCTATTACTTGACTCTCTAGAATTCTCCAAAAGCAAAATTCTCTTATTATGGTCCTCCAGGCTTTTCCTAGTTTCCAATGCCAAATTTGTAGATTGAGCCATAGAAAGAGAAAGCATCCTTTCCATTTTGGTGACCACCCGCCATACATCCACCAAGGTAATATTACAGGAGGTTCTGTTTCACCTTCAAATTCAGACAAATTGTCCAGAGATAACATTTCCTTCTCCTTGATAACAGCAGCCCCTTCCTGTATACCTGGTGGCAATCCTCTGGTGTCTGGAGATATTAAACCCAGATTGGGGGTATCAGATCTCCTACTGTCCCCCTCCTGGCCAGAGGAAACATTGGGGAGCTGGTCTGTGGCGGGACTGACGGATGCCCCCGAGGAGAAAGAGATGTCCGGGATGACCTCCCTAATGGACTGACTTACCCTCCTTATGAGGTGTTGGTCCATTGGGCCGGTAATCTCTCCTCGCGCTGGTGTGGAGACCGCCATCTTCACCTTGCATTTCTTTCCCATCCAATTTCCACTCGGGGAGCCTCTCACCCTGAGAGAAGAAAAAACGCTCCCAGGGGCGCGCCCCTTTGGCGCGCGGCTTCGGCGCGCCGGTGGCTGCGCGCCGCTGTTCTCAGGTTTAAGTAGGGCAGCGGCTGATGACGTCAGGTAAGCGGGAGTTCGTTCGGTGTTCCTCCGTCTAGCGTCCCTCTTAGCCTTTCAGCTTCAAGCACGCTTTCGGTCTCTCAGCGCGTCTCTCCTCAGAATGGCTCCCGCTATACTACCACTGTCCTCAGGTTTAAGTAGGGCAGCGGCTGATGACGTCAGGTAAGCGGGAGTTCGTTCGGTGTTCCTCCGTCTAGCGTCCCTGTTAGCCTTTCAGCTTCAAGCACGCTTTCGGTCTCTCAGCGCGTCTCTCCTCAGAATGGCTCCCCTAATATTTACTTTTTACCAATCTGCCAACTACTAGATGATCTACAAATAACATACTACCTCTATGCAGATGATATACAACTTCTTATTCCCATAAAAAACTCCATTGATGAAACATACAAAGATACTTCCATGATACTTGATTCAATAAAACAACTCCTATCAAATTTAAAGCTAATAATCAATATTGATAAAATTGAAATAATTATCATGAACAAAAAACCCAACTTAATTCCATCACCTCAATTCACTGCTAACAATCAAATCAATTTTATATCCCCTGTCGATCACACCAGAAACCTTGGAGTTATCATAGATAAAAACCTTTCCTACAATATACACATAACAACTAAAATCAAAGAAGGATATCACAAGCTCCTAGTTCTCAGACATTTAAAACCTTTCCTAAATTCATTGGATTTCAGAATTGTCTTGCAAGTCATAATTTTCTCAACAATAGACTATTGTAATTCCCTTCTGATTGGTCTTCCATTCATAAACATCAAACCTCTGCAGATTCTTCAGAATTCAGCAGCTAGAATTTTAACTGGAACAAAAAAACATGTTCACATCACCCCAATACTAATGTCGCTTCACTGGCTTCCTATTAAATCTCGAATTGATTATAAGATCCTGACCATCATTCACAAATTAGTACATGCTGATCATCATAAACATACTGGTTTAAAAGTCACTCCAAAAATTACCAAAAAAAATCTTCTATCTAATAACACTTCTTGTCTAAAAATTCCTCCCATCAAAGATGCTCGACTGTCAACCACTACAAATAGAGCTTTCTCCATTGTCTGTCCCAAAAAATAGAACTCTTTTCCACCTTATTTGAGAACTCAAACTAATATAAAAAAGTTCAAGAAGGATCTAAAAACTTTCCTCTTTCATCCAGTCTACATTAATGATCATCTATATCAACAATCCATCTACAATCAACTCAACCAACCAAACCCAGACAGGAAAGAAAAAGTATCTACAACTGGCATCAACCATAATCATTACAATTCAGAAATGATAAGAAATAATGATTGAAGCCCTCCTTTAAGATGAATTAATACTATTACTGTTACTTTCCTTTTTTACACCTTTTTCACTTCTCCTCCCTTTTTCACCCCACCATCTTCCTCTTCCTTCCATTTCCCCCCCATTGTTAATTTTTTGCAACTATGTATAACTTATCTATTTTTGTTTGATTTTGTAAACCGTTATAATGGCTAAACCGAATGATGGTATATAAAAATGAATAAATAAAATAAATAAATAAATCAAGTTTTTTTTTCATGCATAAAATAAATGCAGGTATATTTATAAAATAGGTAGGAAAGGTATACTCTTTCACTTTCGAACCCATCACAATAACAGAGATACATTCGGTGTTAAAGAGAATGAAACCGTCATCACACCCATTTGATCAAATCCCTTCCAAATTGCTTCTTCTCATCCCTGATACTATAGCAAAAACACTGGCAGAAATCATAAATTGCTCCCTATCACATGGGATCTACCCAGATGACCTAAAAACAGCCTCAATCAAGCCACTGCTAAAAAAACCAAATCTAAATGCTTGTGATCCCAACAACTTCCGCCCGATTTCCAACCTCCCATTCATAGCTAAAATCATGGAAAAATTGGTAAACACCCAACTATCCAACTACTTAGTGGACCACAGTATTCTGTCCCCAAACCAATATGGTTTCCGTAAAGCTGCAAGCACTGAAACCCTACTACTCTCTCTCATGGACTTCCTCATTTCTGGAATTGATAAAGGCCAAACATTTTTACTAATCCTCCTTGACTTCTCGGCGGCCTTCGACACCGTCAATCACACCCTACTCCTAAAACAACTGGCAAATATTGGATTGACAGGTTCTACACTAAACTGGTTCAAAACATTCCTAGAAAACAGAGGATATAGAGTCAAAATCCACAATAAAGAATCCCAATACCACCCTTCTAACAGAGGAGTGCCGCAAGGTTCATCACTTTCACCCACGCTCTTTAATGTCTACCTGTTACCACTATGTCAACTTCTTACAAAATTAAACCTGAAACACTTCCTTTTCGCAGACGACGTACAGATCGTGATTCCCATAAAAGAAACAATCTCAAAAACAATGGAACACTGGGACAGTTGCTTATTAGAAATTAAACCCCTCCTCACTAGCCTAAACCTCGTACTTAACACTTCAAAAACGGAATTTCTGCTCATATCACCGGAAAACAATAACACACTTCCAAAACCAACCGCACTCCTTCAATCTACCCATGTAAGAGATCTAGGAGCTATCTTAGACAATCGTCTCAACCTTAAAACATTCATTAACCAAACCACCAAAGATTGCTTCTACAAATTACACATTCTGAAAAGAATCAAACCACTTTTCCACACTATGGACTTTAGAACAATCTTGCAAGCAATAATTTTTTCAAAACTAGATTATTGCAACTCTTTACTATTAGGCCTCCCAGCTTCTTACATCAAACCCCTACAAATGGTTCAGAACTCCGCAGCCAGAGTCCTTTCAAATTCCAGGAAAATGGACCACATCTCCCCTATCCTCCAAAACTTCATTGGCTACCAATCCACTATAGAATCATGTATAAATCCATCAACATCATATACAAGACCATCAACCAACTCACGCAACTAGATCTTCAAATACCATTTAAAAAAATACACTTCTGCCAGACCTATTAGGGAATACTACAAAGAGTCACTCCAAATTCCAAATGCCAAAAACCTATCAACATAAATCTTTGAGTCTCAGAGCCTTCTCTACAGCAGGTCCAGTTCTGTGGAACTCTATACCACCTGATCTAACGACAAGAGCCATGCGCTCTAACATTTAGGAAAGTCTAAAAACTTGGCTTTTCAAAAAAGCATTTCCAAGCCTTGAATAAAATACACCTCATCAACACAAACTGCCATGTAACCTCTGGATCCAAATAAGAATCCACCTATCATAATCTTATCACTATTACGTTTTGAGTTTTATCATATCATCACCATACTCTACTGTGTCATATTGAATTCTCTTGTTTATATTACCGCTCATATTTATGTACCGTCACATTCATGCAAATAGGCTTATTTACTTACCTCTGCTGCACTATCACTTTAATTGTGTTAAATGTAAATATTGCATGTTTAACCTCTCCCCTCTTCCAGTTTCCAAGTTAATTTTCCCTGTTATATTGTAACTTCTCACACCTTTTAATTGATTCTCTGTATTTAAAGTTCAAATTTGTATTGGAAATATTTATTACGTTACGCTATACTTTGCACACATTGTTATTTGTAAACCGGGTTGATGTGATCCCTATCATGAAACTCGGTATAACAAAAATAATAAATAAATAAATAAATAAAATAAATAAAATGTATTGTAAGTATTCACGTATAACTAAACATATGTTCATATGTTGGAGTGATAGACATATGTGTACTTTATAATCTGCATGGACCACATACACTAAAAGGTTATAAAATATTATAGTAGATCTCTCCATGGCCATGTACGTGTGTTTATGGAGCTGTCTTCTAAACTTTAGTACATAGGCAAATTGGTATATGACTGGGGACCTCTACATTCACAGATGATTGAGCCTGCCACAGAAAGGTTGGCTAATTCATGCTCTGCATGTGCTGTTGCTATTGGAAGCAGGAACGTTTCTGATGTGATGGGGTCCTGTCCGGAAGATAGCAGGGAGGATTCAGATGGACTTCAGGTGATGGATATAGAATGTTGAAGATTTTTAGCACTCTAGAAGTGAAACACTGGAAAGATCTTTATTTCCCATATTTCCACACAGAAGTAACATAAATCATTGAATTTGTGCATTGTGGAAATTTCCAACTTCTAATTTCAGCAGAGAGAGAGATCACATTTTCTTTTTTTTTAAAGCAGCAAGAAATGCCTCGGAAACAGAAACTTAAGAAAATTCCTGAGATATTTTTTATTTTCATTCCAATAGAAATGCAGAAAGTAAAAAAATACATTTGGAATGGGCTAGATCCCATGAGTTTCCATGAGTGGAAAATAAAATTAATTAAAAATGTATTTTCCTCCCATTGGATATAATGGGGGTAGGTTGCCCACCGTTTTGGTGCTTTGTCATCAACTAGGGTGCTACAGGTCTGGGTTCAAGTCCAATATGAGAGGAAGATTTCTCTTCTGGGACCTCTGGTGCTGTCTACCTCTATCTCAGTGACCACATCACACTCTATATCAAATAGTTCCAGGAGGTGCCAGATAGTGAAAAATAAGAGCAGGGAAGCCAATTACCCCCACAGGAAAAAACCAGGAATCACAAAAAGGTCTATCCATTCCCCAGAATGTCCACACTCAGGTAAAACTCAGTGAAAACATTGGAATCTGTAGTTAGTGTCAAATAAAAGAATGTCTTTACTGTTACTTAATGAAGAGAATCCAGTTCAAAATGAGAAAAATAAAAATCAACATATATCCAATGATCAATAAAAATCAAATGGTTTCTCCATCCATATTTACTCTGCTCATTTCTCTTCTTGTTCTTGCACCTTCATCCTGGTTGAAAATATCCTCACCAGTGAGAGGGGAATAACTAGAGTGTAGTTCCAGTTTTGGCATGAAGTAGTCTGGAAAAACCACCAAGGAAAATATCCAAAAGAGGGTTCCAAGAAATAACAATCTTCAACTGTAAGTTAACTATCAAAAAATACAAGTCTCTTGGGTTATTGGCTGAAATGTCTACATCCTTCTCTTCACCCAATCTATTAACTGGTTCAATGGGCAAACAGATCTCTGTCCCAGTCCTTTAGGATACCCTGGGTTTGTTCTCTCTACAATTGGTCAATCAGAATCCACAAAAACATTTCTTCCTCAAAGCCTCTTTGCCAAATATTTGAATTGCCTTCTGTGAGATCCAGGTGGAATCCTCAGCTCTCTAACAACCTTGCTTTGAGATCCTGGGGACATCTCTTGCTCTCCAATCCGTTTTTCACTCTCCAGTCTCTCTTGAAACCCTGGGAAAGGTTTCAACTCCTCACTCTTTCTCTATCACCTACCCTGTTGCCTTGAGTTCCTGGAGGAATCTCTAGCAGTGACTCCTATCTCTTCCCCTGTTGCCTTCCCACTAACCCTCTGAAGAACTGGGCATGCTCAATAGGTTTTTATACCCCCACAAGCCTATCCCCAAAAAATGTGAGGTTATAGTATTGGGAAGAATAAAAAATATCAAAACTCATCCTACTGCGTCTAGATAGAAAGATCACATAGGGAAAATATTAGTGACTGGTGTAGCTCTGTCACATGAATGTTATTTAGAGAAATGGGAGGCTGACTGGACTTATTCCAGGGTAGAGACCTCAGAGAAACAAATACTAGTTTGTATATTGGGGTGGGGGAAAATTGCTATTTGTGAGCAGGAAATGAGGTAGAGAGCAGTATGACAATGGAAGATGTGGGCACCTCCTGCTTCCTGCAAATATCTGTATTCAGGCATTTGCAAATATCTTTTGGGAAATGTCAATAGATTTTTGGGAAGATCTGATAACTGGCTTCCATTCACCTCCTGAAGGCCCAACACCACTTGATGTGAATTCACTTGAATAATGGTTAAATAAATTGATAGCAAAATAAGAACATATTGGGGCAGATTTTCAAAGGGGTACGCGCATAAGATACGCAAGTACCCCCCGAAAACCTGCCCCAAGCTCCCCCTGCGCGCGCCGAGCCTATGTTGCATAGACTGCCGGCGCGCGCAAAGCCCCAGGATGTGCGTAAGTCCCGGGGCTTTCCTGTATGGGCGTGTCGGGGGCATGTCGGGGGCGTGTCGCGGCCAGCACATCATCGGGGGCGTTCCGGGGCCATGGCTGTGGCCTCAGGACCAGCCTCCGGACTAGAACATGGCGTGCCGGGCCGGCAGGCGTAACTTTTGAAACAAAGGTAGGGGGGGAATTAGTTAGGTCCGGGGAGCGGGTTAGTTAGGGGAAGGAAAGGGAAGGTGGGGGGGGGGCGCTGGAAAGAAAGTTCCCTCCGAGGCCGCTCCGAAATCAGAGCGGCCTCGGAGGGAACGGAGGCTGGCTGTGCGGCTCGGCGCGCGCAGGCTGCTGATTTTGTGCAGCCTTTCGCGCACCGACCCCGGATTTTAAAAGATACGTGCAGCTACATGCGTATCTATTAAAATCCAGCGTACTCTTGTTTGTGCCGCGTGCGAGAACAAAAGTACGCGCGCACGTACTTTTTAAAAATCTGCCCTATTATGCATTTGTTGATTCCTTTAGTTCTTCTAGGCACTGTAAAGGAAGATGAATTAATAGAGCATTTTTCTTCAGTGCAATTTCTATGCACATATATAACTGTGATTCATGCCTATTTTAAACACCAGTTGTCAAATTCTATACTTTTAGTAAATTAAGCAACACAGGAAATTACAGGAGTACAGTAATTCATAGCATTATTTCAACAGAGGAAGCTACTGTATACTGCACAGGATAATACTGGGCATGATAGGAAATAAATGCATGCTGTTTACAACTTTTCAAGGATGGTGGGTATCTCATACTTTTTTTTCCAGCTACAAAATCACCTATTGCTTCCCACGAGTAGTGGCTTTGCAAACTGAAACAAGGCCATGAATTGGCATGAACAGAAGGCCTGCAGCAGGTGGAGTTCCTTCTATTGTGTGCTGCTTGGACGTGAATGCAAACAGAAGGGAGCCTGGCCCATTTTTAAGTGCAACCACTAAAATATGCAACTGCATAACATTTGCAGGACATACAGTGCTATAGTTAGCAAAGGCATGAATCCCTAGCAGTACGTGACTTGTGATGTGAGCCAGTGCTCTTATCTCTATGGCAGGATTTTAGCCATGAAAATATTTTTCTACACCTTGGAAAGCCAGGACGCCAATGACTGTATCCTGAGCTCAACTTTTCTCACAGGTTGTAACATTTAAGTCAATGTAGCGCTGTATTTAGTTAACACGTGATAATTGTAATGAACTGAAAATAAAATACCTTATCTGATTGGCTGCAGAGCCCAGCACCATACTGAAATGATACAAAACAATGGGTATGAGATCATCAGATATTTACTTAACTGGTAAAACAGTAGCTATAATAAAACTTGGTGATACGGTATCATAATTCAGGTGAGAGATGCATAGTTGAAAGTACTAGCTCGGATATATATAGTGGAATCAACAGTATACTAAAACACATTTGGACATTTTTTAAATCTAATTTTTATACAATTAACAGTAAAACATTTTATTATTATAATAGGTGAGTTGGCAGTGGTGCCACTTTGAACCCAGCTTGTGTTGTTTAAGGGACTCTTTGTATCTCATGTTTGCTGGTACACCACCATAGGTTAGCTCCCTAGTTCCTAGCAGCTGCTCATGAGTAGATATTGCAGCAAGGATTTGTAAATTCTACAGCACAGTTTTCAAGATTCTGTGGCATGTTTGCCTACAGATTTCAATACTTACTGAACATTGAACATTCAGAATCCTGCACAATAAGACCTAAGAAATACACTTACAGGGTGCATTTCAAAGCCATTTATGTGGCAAAATAGAGCTTTACATGTGCAAATTGGCAGCCAGAAAATTATTCTCCTTCAATTATTATGATTATTTATTGTATTTAATATATCACATGTAATGCAAACATCCAAGCAGTTATGTAAGAACATAAGATTTGCCATATTGGGTCAGAATAAAGGTCCATCAAGTCCAAGATGAAGCAATCCAGGTCACAAGTATGTGGCAGGATCCCAAAAGGTCAATACATTCCATGCTGCTTATATCCCAGGAATAAGAGGTCTATTTCCCCAAATCCACCTTAATAATGCTTTATGGACTTCTCTTCCAGGAACATGTCCAATCTTTAAACCTAGCTATACTAACAGCTTTCACCACATCCTCTGGCAACAAATTCCCAGAGTTTAATTATATATGAATAAAAAATATTTTCTCTTATTTCTCTTAAATGTATCACCTAATAATGTCATTGAATGTCCTCTAGTCTTTGTACTTTTTGACAGAATAAAAAACCAATTCGCATTTTTTCTTCTCATTATTTTATAGACCTCTATCATATCTCCCCTCAATCATCTATTCTCCAAGCTGAATAGCCCTATACTCTTTAGCCTTTCCTCATAGGGGAATCATTCCATCCCCTTTATCATTTTGGTCTTCCTTCTCTATACCTTTTCTAATTCCGCTATATCTTTTATGAGATACAGGGTCTCATTTTCCAAAGCTATCGCAGGCTTGCGCTGTTAGCGCAAGCCTGCGATAGCTAGTGAAAGTAGCGCAGGCCTGCACTATTGAAATCGGGGCGGAGTCGGCCTCGGAAGAGGAGGAGTCAGGGGCATCACTGAGGCCGACTCCGTGAGGATGGCGCGCACAGCGGAAAGGTAAGGCCCTTTTCGCTGGCTATTTCGCGCCCAATAACTACACCTTCTATGGTGTAGTTATTGGGCGCGATGCCGCAGCGATCGCATCGCGGAGGTACGATCGCTGCCGGACCGTCCCCCCCGCTTTGGCCCTCGCCCCCCTCGTTAGCCGCGATATTTTTAGAAAATGAGGCCCACAGTGAACAGTACTGCACACAATAGTGAAGGTGCGGGTCACACTGTGGAGCGATACATTATGATATTCTCTGTTTATTCTGCATTTCTTTCCTAATAATTCCTAAACATTCTTTTTGCTTTCTTGGCTGCTGCCATACATGAGCAGAAGATTTCAACACATTATCCAAGATGACGCCTACATTCTTTTCCTGGGTGGTGACTACCAATATGGAACCTTGCATTGTGTAGCTAAAATTTTGGTTAGTCTTTCCCTACGTGTATTACTTTGTACTTGTCGACATTAAATGTCGTCTGCCCTTTGGATGCCCAGTCTGCCAGTCTTACAAAATCCTCTTTGCAATTTCTCACAATCCTGTGATTTAAACAACTTTGAATAATTTTGTATCATCAGCAAATTTGATCACCTCACTCATTCCCATCTCTAGGTCATTTATAAATATGTTAAAATGCAGCAATCCTAGTATAGATTAGAGATGTGCTTTATTTAAAGATATCAGTTCGGGCTTTGGATTGGGCGCTCTGTGGAAAATTTCGTTTTCCCTAGGTTCATTTTTTTTTTTCGGCAATTTTTGACGAAGTGCTTTAGTGCGCACTAATGGGCCTTACTGCGCACTAACAACCAGTTAGTGCACACTATCTCAGCATTAGTGCGCAGTACACTGAACAAAATAATGCACACTAGCTAGATGTTAATGGGCATTAAGGCCCATTAGTGTGCACTAACAGGTTAGTTAGTGCGCCCTAATAGAAGTTACAGCGCACTAAGGGGCGGATTTTAAAACCCCTGTGCGCCGGTGCGCCTATTTTGCATAGGCCGCCGGCAGGCGTAAAGCCCCGGGACGCGCGTAAGTCCTGGGGCTTTCGAAACGGGGAGGGAGGGGGCGTGCCTCGGCGTTTTGGGTCGAGCCCGGGGGCATGGCGCCAGCCCGTGGGCATGGTCAAGGCTTCCGGACCACGCCCCGGGACCGGAGGACGGAGTGGGGCTGCCGGCGATGCGCGCAAAGTTACGCCTGCTTTTAGCAGGCGTAACTTTAGCAGGGGGGTTTAGATAGGGCCGGGGGGGTGGGTTAAGTAGGGGAAGGGAGGGAAGGTGGGGGGAGGGCGAAGAAAAGTTCCATCCGAGGCCGCTCCAAAATCGGAGCGGCCTCGGAGGGAACAGGCAGGCCGTGCTGGGCTCGGCGCACGCAGGTTGCACAAATGTGCCCCCCCTTGCCGCACGCCGACCCCGGCTTTTATACAGATCAGCTCTCGGCTATATGCGCAGTATCTTATAAAATTTATGGTGTACTTTTGTTCGACGCCCAGTTGGCGCGAACAAAAGTACCATGCGCGCATATATTGTTTTAAAAAAAAAATCCATCCGCCCCTACGTATATAGTAGTGCGCTGTAATTATGATTAGTGCCCTCACTAAAAAAAATGCAACTTAACAATTAAAAGTATCAATTCAGAGGAGTTCATAGCTAGAAAACAGTGCGCACTAATTGGTATTACTGCCGCACTAAGAGATTGCAGTGCGTGGGCAGTAACTCCATTAGTGCGCACGTAACACGAAATACGAATTTTGCAAATTTGTCGGCAAAAATCACTTCGTATATTGTGCTACCCAAACCATGAATTAGACAATATCATTGACATTGTCTAATTCATGAAAAATGAATGCATATCCCTAGTACAGATACCTGGGGCACTCCACTATTCACATTTCTTTACTGAGAAAATTGACCATTTAGACCTACTCTCTATTTTCTAACTTTTTACCAGTTCTCAAACCACAGTAGAACATTTTCTCCTATCCCATGACTTTTTAATTTCCTCAAGAGTCTCTCATGAGGTATTTTGTGAAATGCTTTCTGAAAATCCAGATACACTATATCAGCTGGCTCAAATTTATCCACATGGTTATTCATGTCTTCAAAAAACATAGCAAATTGATGAGGCAAGACTTCCCTTGGCTAAATCCATATTGCCTTTGTCCCATTAAATTATATTTACCGTATACACTCATGTATAAGTCGAAAAATTTATGCCAGAAATTAGGCACAAAAAAGCTGGCTTGACTTATACATACATAGTGTATGAATGTTGTGCTTAGCAGAATGTTGTGCTTAGCAGAATATAAAAAAAATATATCTAGTGACTAGTTTCCCAGGAACCAGTACTCTTGGGGCAGATTTTAAGAGCCCTGCTCGCGTAAATCCGCCCGGATTTACGCGAGCAGGGCCCTGCGCGCCGGTGCGCCTATTTTACATAGGCCTACCGGCGCGCGCAGAGCCCCGGGACTCGCGTTAGTCCCGGGGTTCTCCGAGGGGGGCGTGTCGGGGGCAGTCCCGGTCGCCGCGGCGTTTTCGGGGCGTGTCGGCAGCGTTTTGGGGCGGGTACGGGGGCGTGGCTATGGCTCGGGGCGGTCTGGGGGCGTGGCTGCGCCCTCCGTACCCGCCCCCAGGTCGCGGCCCGGCGTGCAAGAGGCCCGCTGGCGCGCGGGGATTTACGCCTCCCTCTGGGAGGCGTAAATCCCCCGACAAAGGTAAGGTGGGGCTTAGACAGGGCCGGGTGAGTGGGTTAGGTAGGGGAAGGGAGGGGATGGTGAGGGGAGGGCAAAAGGAAGTTCCCTCCGAGGCCGCTCCGATTTCGGAGCGGCCTCAGAGGGAACGGGGGTAGGCTGCGCGGCTCGGCGCGCGCCGGCTATACAAAATCGATAGCCTTGCGCGCGCCGATCCAGGTTTTTAGCAGATACGCGCGGCTCCGCGCGTATCTACTAAAATCCAGCGTACTTTGTTTGCGCCTGGAGCGCAAACAAAAGTAGGCCTATTCGCAGAGTATGAAAATCCGCCCCATACCTTTTTAGATCAAATAAGTGATCTTTACAAACTCAATATTAATATTTACAAGCAAACACTAACTTATACAAGTATACTTATCCCAAAGTCCTATTTCTAAATATACACAATTAACAGTGGCTAACAAATGCTAACTTATACAAGCTTGAAAAATTAGTAACTTAAGGCCTATTATCTCTAAACTTTCACAATTCTTAACACTGGCAAGCAAATCCTATCTTATACAAGCTCACAAAATAACGTAATTTCTAAACACACACACATATACACAATTCCTAACAATGGCAAATACTAATTTATACAAGCTCACAAAAATAGCTGAAAACCTGTTTATCTCTAAACTCCACAATAATGGCATAAAAATACTAACTTATACAAGTTCGCCAAATAACCTAAAGTCCTATTTCTAAGCATACACAATCCCTAACACTTGCAAACAACGACCAGCCTTAAAAACTAACACACAATAAACATAGCCAGTAATAATTTAACCCTTTGTGAATTTTTGTTTATTTTAAGCATTCTTTCCCAGCAAGTCCTATTTACAATCAGCAGATGAACGTTCTGCAGTCAGCACTCCCTCAAAGCAACATACGTAGTCATTTAAACATAAAGCTACTATACAATAAAACTAGACTTAACATAATAAATCAAAAGCATAAAACAGCAGGATAAGATAATATAGCTCACACAGAGCTGATACAGAATCAAAGCAAAGCAGATCTGAAAACACATTTGAATAAAACTGACTGTTTATGCAGTTAAAAGTAAGCATATTGTTTCATAACATGTATACTTTAGCCACATTTAAAGGAGGTAGTCCCTAGGCGTGTTTAAATCATGGAAGGAAAAATGTGTATAAATTACATTTTGAACTCTACGTGTATTATTTTCTTTGAAATATTGAATATTGGCTGATTTGTGGTTTGGCCCAGGACAAACATAAAATGTTACAAACTAGGTTTTTTCAAGTGGGTTTATTCTAAGAAACAGGAAAAAACAATGGAGAAAACTCGAAGAAGAAACAATATGTAGAGCAAAAAAACAAAATCATAAACAGAAAATCTGGCTCTACCTGAGCACTAACAATGCTCATTTTGGCAATTCCCTCGTTGCAAGGAGCCAAACTAAACTTCTTGATTCCAACAAGAAAGTCAACACGATTTAAATGAAGAAACAGCAATTTTTAAATTCCTTTTCCTTTCTTGGCTTTACCTTGCAGCCTTCACTCTGGGTTTCTTCCTTTTGGCCTAATTCTGTCATTTCCTTTTCCTGGTTTGAGTGGGGAGAGTAGCTCAGTAATCAACCCTTTGAGTCACAGGTGTGCCCTCTGGTGCTCGACTCCTATGATCCCAAGGATCATATCCTCTAGTTCGGAATATAAACCCCCCTCCACCTTACAAAAAGCAGGCACACATGTCCACAGGTACATTGTATCCATGGCATGTTTTTAAATATGTACGTGGTGCCCATACAGAAACATAGAAGCATAGAAAGATGACAGCAGAAAAAGACCATATGGTCCATCCATTCTGCCCATCTGTCCAATTAATTTAGCAGTATAATTCTCATCACTCCCTTGGAGATCGCCTGCATTTATCACATGCTTTCTTGAATTCAGATACTGTTTTTGTCTCTACCATTTCCACTGAGAGGCTGTTCCACACATCCACCACCAGTGGAATCTCACAGTTTGCTACATCAATGCAGTAGGCTAGAATTATCAAGGATGTATTTTCTTCCATTCTATATCAGATATGCAAAAACTTAAATAAATCCTTTCTACTCACTCAAAAGTAAAAAAAAAAAGGCTAAAGTAGTGTTTGAATGAAAACTAAAACTGAACTTGTACCAGTCAGTGTAAGAAATTATTTGTCTTTTCTGTGTGTTTCAGGTAGATAATAATCTGCATGGAGCAGGAACTCTATTTTATGTGTCTGTACAGCCCTGCATAGATGTGGTAGCTCTAAGAAATGTTAAATAATAGTAATAATTACAATTTACAACCAAAATATTAAACACACAAGGGAGTCTATATACTGTTTTTCTTTTTCCATTTTGTGTCTATGAGAAAATATTTAGTATTTAGTATCTTTCTCAGGGAGCATGGAAGGTTAAGTGACCTAGGCATTGGAATCAAGACATAAAGATAATATTTGTTAATCAGCAATACAGGGGTCAGATATCCTTGAGAACATAAGTAATAATGCTAGATTAGCAGTAGTAGCAGCAGCACTTGTAGTATTATCCTGTCTTCATCATCAACATCTTCACCATGATCATCGTCACCATCATCATAACAATATTACATTGCTGACCAGTCCATCGCCGTCATAAATTATAAACTCAAATTTGCAAGAGAAAAATCCAAGTAAGCTTTCCAAAAAGTCAAACATTTCAGACTTAGAGTGTGATCCATATTAGTGAAACTCAAATAGCTGACCATAATTTTTTTTTCTTCACAGAGGTTGCATGCTGTTCAAATGTCAGTACAGGAAGCTGGAGGACCAGCTGCCTATTTAATTATCTCCCACTCTATTGGAGAGCATATCTCTCCTGTACTCCAGCAACTACATTTGCTCTCAGTGACGTGTAGGACCTAGTTTAAGCCAATGACCATAGTATTTAAAGCCCTTCATTCAGATGGTGCAGCTTATTTAGCTAATAAACTGATAAGATATGTTCCTCAGCATTCTTTAAAATTAGCTGATAAAGATCTATTGACTTTCCCAACTATTAAAATCTAACATCTGCAAACCAGTCATGCCAGAGCTTTTTCTGTTATTGGCCCCGTCTTGTGGCATGCCCTAACTCTGGCCTTAGGAAAGATTACTATACTAGAAGACCTTTAGAAAGCAATTGAAAGCTCACTTTTTTCAGTTGGCATTTTCCTTATCCTCTGTATTTGTTGTTATGCCTAATGAACTTTTACATTTTTTTGTAATGTTGTATTCTATAACCTGTTAACTGTTTTTTATTTATATTTTTGCATTCGTATTATTTTTTTTCCATGTAAACTGCTTAGTACATTTTTTTTCCGATATAGGCAGTATAAAACTATCTATAAATAAATAGTAAATAAATAACTTCATTCTGGTTTAAACCAGGTAAGAAAATTGAAATCCAGAACCATCAGGGTAGCTTTCTCAGAACTGCTCCACATTCCACATGCAGGAACCCAGAGGCTCTGGATTCTCAATGCATGTATGAAACGATGGTGCATGAAGAGGGCACTAGATTTGTTAGTAAATACTAGGGATGTGAATCGTGTCCTCGATCGTCTTAACGATCGATTTCGGCTGGGAGGGGGAGGGAATCGTATTGTTGCCGTTTGGGGGGGTAAAATATCGTGAAAAATCGTTAAAAAATCGTTAAAAATCGAAAAAATCGAAAAATCGAAAAACCGGCACATTAAAACCCCCCTAAAACCCACCCCCGACCCTTTAAATTAAATCCCCCACCCTCCCGAACCCCCCCCCCAAATAACTTAAATAACCTGCGGGTCCAGCGGCGGTCCGGAACGGCAGCAGTCCGGAACGGGCTCCTGCTCTGAATCTTGTCGTCTTCAGCCGGCGCCATTTTCCAAAATGGCGCCGAAAAATGGCGGCGGCCATAGACGAAAAAGATTGGACAGCAGGAGGTCCTTCCGGACCCCTGCTGGACTTTTGGCAAGTCTCGTGGGGGTCAGGAGGCCCCCCACAAGCTGGCCAAAAGTTCCTGGAGGTCCAGCGGGGGTCAGGGAGTGATTTCCCGCCGCGAATCGTTTTCGTACGGAAAATGGCGCCAGCAGGAGATCGACTGCAGGAGGTCGTTCAGCGAGGCGCCGGAACCCTCGCTGAACGACCTCCTGCAGTCGATCTCCTGCCGGCGCCATTTTCCGTACGAAAACGATTCGCGGCGGGAAATCGCTCCCTGACCCCCGCTGGACCTCCAGGAACTTTTGGCCAGCTTGTGGGGGGCCTCCTGACCCCCACGAGACTTGCCAAAAGTCCAGCGGGGGTCCGGAAGGACCTCCTGCCGTCCAATCTTTTTCGTCTATGGCCGCCGCCATTTTTCGGCGCCATTTTGGAAAATGGCGCCGGCTGAAGACGACAAGATTCAGAGCAGGAGCCCGTTCCGGACCGCTGCCGTTCCGGACCGCCGCTGGACCCGCAGGTTATTTAAGTTATTTGGGGGGGGTTCGGGAGGGTGGGGGATTTAATTTAAAGGGTCGGGGGTGGGTTTTAGGGGGTTTTAGTGTGCCGGCTCACGATTCTAACGATTTATAACGATAAATCGTTAGAATCTGTATTGTATTGTGTTCCATAACGGTTTAAGACGATATTAAAATTATCGGACGATAATTTTAATCGTCCTAAAACGATTCACATCCCTAGTAAATACCCAGCATTTTGGGGAAAGGGGAATCTATTCTGAAAGGATGGGCTCCATCTTATCCAGGGTGAAACTTGGCTGTTGGTGCTAACATTTAAAAAAGAGAGAGATGCTTTTAAATTAGAACATGGGAGAAAGTCAACATTTGCTCAGCAATGCATGGTTCTAGGGAAGGAATCTTCAGAGGATAGTGGCAAACCAAGGCCTGGATTTATCAAAATGCACTAAATATCGCATTCGATAGGAAAAAGGGTGTGTTTTATGGTAACAGTTTAATGAGAGAAAGAGAAAGAGAGAGAGAGGGAGAGAAAGAGAGAGAAAGAGCCTTGCCACAATGCCCTCATCCTAGGTAGGTATTTATATCTCTATAGGATGCCCACCTAGTAACTTGAGGTGAGGTTTAGCTAATAGTGTAGGGGTTAGGGGCCACTTTGACATTCAAGGTGAGACATATGCATAGAACAGTGTTCTCTTGTGAAGATTACCTACCTGGGTAACATCAAGCTAGGTTGAGAGAACATTGCACAAATCTCATCTTTGGGTGAGTTTCCTCACTCCGAAGGTCATCAAATCATCACAAGAGAGCACTGTTCTGTTTGTATGTCTCACTTTGAATGTCAAAGTGGCCCCTAACTCCTACACTAATACCTAAACCTCACCTCGAGTTACTAGGTGGGCCTCCTATAGAGATATAAATACCTACCTAGGATGAGTATCTCTAGGCTCTCTCTCTTTCTCTCTCTCCTTGTAGAAGGGCCCTGACAGCTAGGCTGGCTCTCCAGGAGCTTAAAACTACTAAAAACGGCATTTGCGAAAACATCACAACGTGCAATAAAGCCTTATCGCACGGCTTTATGCATATGAAAAAGGTGTAGTTAAAGCTGTGTGATATGGCTTCACAAAACTGTGAGTCCCGCCCCAAACGCCGATGTCACGTGCTCCTCCGCGCCTCCGCTCCCAGACCCCCGTTGGACCCAACCGGAACTTTTGGCCAGCTTGGGGGGGTCAGGAGGCCCCCCCAAGCTGGCCAAAAGTTCCGGCTCGGTCCAGCGGGGGTCCCGGAGCGACCTCCTGCCACATGACCTACCTGTCACGTGGTAGAAGCACAAGATGGCGCTGTGACCATGTGACAGGGGCTGACCAATGGCACGGGCAGCCCCTGTGACACGGGCTATCGGCGCCGTGAGGAAATCGCAAAGGAATGCAGGGATGGCTTCCTGACTCCCCGCTGGACCACCAGGGAGTTTTGGTAAGTCTTGGGGGGGTCAGGAGGGTGGGGGATTTAAGTGTTTATTTAGGTTCAACGTATTCAACATAGCTATGTTGAATAAGTTGGAAGTCGCGATGCGTTGCGCATCAAACCTTTTTTTTCTCTTTTAAAAATATAAGTTGCGTTTTACATATGCGTTCAAAACGAATGCACACCCCTAATATACACTGGCAAATTAGATGTTAAAAAAGTTTACTAAGTAGGCTAAGAGAGAATTTGAAAAGAAGCTTGCCATAGAGATATAAACAAATAATAAAAACTTGTTCAAACACATTTGAAGCAAAAAGCCTGTGAAAGAGTCAATTGGGCTACTAGACAACTGAAGGTAAAAGGGATTCTCAGGGAGGACAAGAAAATAGTATAAAAACTAAATTTATTACATGCTTCTTTCTTTACTTAGGAGGATACAGGGGTCATACCCATACCAAAAACATGTTTTGATGGCAATAACTCTGAGTGACAAAACAAAATCAAAGTGATTGGTGGATGTAATAAACAAGATTCCAGGACTGGATGATATTCATACCAGAGTTTTGAAAGAGTCAAACATGAAATTGCATATCTGTTTCTGGTGATCAGCATCCTATTATTTAAAACTGTCATAGTACCTGAACACTGGAGGGTGGCAAATGTGACGCCAGGAATGATTCTAGAAATTATAAACCAGTGAGCCTGACATCAGTGTCAGACAAAATGGTAGAAGCTTTATAAACTGGTAGAAGTGGCCAGTTGGGGAAGAGGCCAACTGGAGAAGAGGCTAGTTAGCTTTACGTCAATGGAGGCAAAATTAATGGAGAGATTGCTAAAAGAAAGGATAATGAGCTATCCACAATCCAATGGGTTATAGGATCCAAGGCAATATGGTTTTACCAGAGGAAGGTCTTTCAAACAAATCTGATTGAGTTTTTGATTGGGTGATTAAGGAATTGGATCAAGGAAAAGCACTCGATGTGATTTACTTGGATTTCAGCAAGCTTTTGATGATCCCACATAAGCTCATGAATAAAATGAGAAACCTGGGAGTGGGTGCCAAGGTGGTGAGATGGATTACAAATTGGTTTACTGAGACATTAGCAAGTAGTGATAACTGAATCCTACTTTGAAGAGAAATAAATGATCAGTGGAGTTCCTCAAGGATCGTTCTGTTCAATGTCTTAGTGAGTTATACTGCAGAGCGATTAGAAGGTTGTCGTTTTGCAGATGACAGTAAGATCTGCAACAGTGTTACTGAAGGAGTAGCGAGAATGAAAAGTGATCTAACAAAGCTCAAGTAGTGGTTGAAGGTTTGGCAGCTGGGATTCAATGCCAAGAAGAACAGAGTCATGTATTTGGGGTATGCAATCCAAAGGAATTGTACATGATGGGGGTGAACAACTTACGTTCACAGAGTGGGACAGACTTCGAGATGATAGTGTCCGTCAATTGGAAGGCAGCAAAACAATGTGACAAGGCGGTGACTAAGGCCAGAAGGATGCTGGCTGGGATGCACAGAAAGAGTCATAACCAGCAGGAAAAAGGAGGTAATAATGCCCCTTTACAGATCATTGATGAGGCCTCATCTGGAATACTGTGTTCAGTTCTGGATACCATACTCAAAAAAGGATAAAGGACAGAATGGAAGCAGTTCAGAGAAAGGCAACCAAAATGGTGTGGGGTCTGCACCAAAAGACTTAGGAGATGAGACTGAAGGGCCTAAAAACGTATATCCTGGAGGAGAGGAGAGACAGGAGAGATATGATACATTCACATACCTGAAAGATATTAATGATCCACAAAAATCAAATATTTTCCATTGAAAAGGAAGTTGTAAAACTAGGGGTCATGATATGAAACTCCAAGGAGGTAGACTCAGGAATAACGTCAGGAAATATTTCTTCATGTAAGGGTGATTAATGCATGGAATGCCCTCTCAGAAGAGGTAGTGAAGGCAAGAATGGTAATGGAATTCAAAAGGGTGTGAGACAAACACAGATGATCTCTACCGGCCAGAGCAGTGGACCCCCCAGCCAGTCAGGTTATCAGGAGATCCACAATAAATATACATGAGAGAAAATTTGCATGTTATGCAAATTTGGGAACCGCTAGGCTACAGCACAGAAATGAATTAATGGGGTAACCTTTGTTACACCTAAAGTTTACATTTCTGCTTGAGGGTAACCTGCATGGTGTGGCAGTTACTACCCTTTTCAATGAATCAATTTTCATTTCATTTGTGGACTGCCAAAATGTGCCCACAAATTTAAACAGAAATTTCCATCTTATTTGTTTATGCTTCCTATTCAAGTCTATGGCCCATTCAAGTCTAAACTGTGCTGAGCAAACAACAGGTGCAGGCATGATGTAACTGGTAACTCTAGCAACCAACTCTTGCCTGTGCCACATGGCAGCCTCCTGGGATCCAAGGTGAGACAAACCAGCAAGGAGACTAGAAGGAAGACAAATCACAGTGAAGTATCTTTTAAACTAGCCTCTAGCTGCAATCTGGATCACATGATACTGAAATCCTTCCTCTGAAAAGTCTCAGCATGGGCAAGAAACTCTGTTTGCACTCTTGCATTTTGCAGAGAGGAGTTGTGCATCCAGAAACTCTCTTAGAGTGGAAGCAAAGCTTTTAAAAAACATTGGTACTGGCAAAGGACCTTTTCTGATCTCCTCAGCTGCAGTCAGTGGTCTCTCACTTGCTGTGAGAGAATGAGAGAGGTAGTGCCCCTGATCCTACACCATGAGGGTCTTTCTGCCACTCTGCCTAGCTGCCATACTCCTGATTCTGTACCTTGGGGGCCTTGCTGCCACTCTGCCTAGTTGCCATGCCCCTGATCTACCACCTTGGCTATCTTTCTTCCACTCTGCAATACTGCCATGCTCCTGATGATTTACCTTAAGAGTCTTGCTTCCAACTCTGTCTTGTTGCCTCTTTGCCTGGTAGCTATATTCCAGACTCTACACCATGACGTTTCTCTGCCACTTGGCCTTGCTGCCATGCTCAAGACTTTCCTCCTTGGGCTCTTTCTGCCACTCTCTCTTGCTGCCATACCACAGATTCTACATCTTGGGATTTTGCTTCCATTCTGCCTTTTGGGATGTTCTTTCCACAACAGGTGATTGCTTTGCACCTCTCATGGTATCCTGGAGACTTCATGCCACTCTTATTGCCTCGTTTTTTTTTCTGTCATCTTTGCTACTTTATTCCCCTTCATGGTGCATTAGCATATTCATTCTTCATTGGTGCCACTTTGTCCCTCTCATGCTGCCTTTAGGGATCATGCCACTTACTGGTTTTCTCTTTTGAATTTTTGGGGTGCTTTTGACATCTCGATGTTGATTTGCTCCTCTCTTGTTGCTTTGGAGAACTTCTGCCACTGCTGGTACCCTTTTGCCCCTTTGTGGTACTTTAGGCTATTCCTGTCACTTTTGGTGCCCCTTTGGAACAGTCTTGGTGCCTTGGAGCTCTCTTCTTCCTTCTGAAGTTGGCTACCTGCCTAGCTGTACCACATATTACAAAAGTCTCAGTAGATTCCAAAAATATTTGCATCTCGATGCCATGACTGTCAGATCTATGATGTATGTTCCACCCCTCAGAATTCTTGGGAGAACAACTATATAGAAGAAAGAAGTAACTACTTCTTGAAGTTCATGGTGGTAGGGGTGCTTACTTAACTACAAAATGAGACAGAAATGTTTTCTTTTCTCTCCAACTGTAAGGCTGGGTAGAGGAACTCTAAAATTTTTATTATTTTTTTTTTTAATGAACTCTTTTTTTTTTTTTTTTACTAAGATAAATGTCCTTAAAAAAAATTCATGACTAGTCATTCAGATCTAGTACTGACACACTGTCTCAATCCAGGGCACAGACATGTTTCCTTCTTTTTTTGTGTGTTCACAGCCTTCCCACAGAGGCCCTCCTCTTTCTTGCTTGTCTTTTTCCTAATTTCTTTTTAAAATACACTATATTTGAACTTTAAGGGGCGTGAGAGGATTGGTTTTGATTCATTTGGCTTTCCTCTTGGCATTGTACCCAAAATAGTGTTTTAGGAATGCTAACTAAGGAAGAAATTCAAGTAAAATGATTTTGGCATTTTGCGTGGTTCAGGAGCCATGATAAAGCATGGATCATTGCACTGTGCATCTTCTTGGCAAGTCAAAGCACATGTAGTGTAACAGCTGCTGCAAGAGATGCACATGTTGTGTATCTGGAAAGGACACAATGTGCAACTGTGTCTGATGTTACAACTGCTGCGAGACACGTGTGTATCATGTGTGTGGTAAGGACACAGTGCGAAAGTGTGTGCAGTGTTACATTACTAACAATGGTACATGTGTTCTGTTTCTGGCAACCCAATGCTGTAAAAAGTATGCACATTATTTACAGGATTTCCATGTCTGCTGTCAGGGGAGTGAGCGTGTCTCTGTAAATGACATTTTCCCCCTGACATTTTTAAATGGCTTTTCCACTAATGACCTTATAAAGTAGTTTACTTATCCAGTTTGCAGAAGGAAATACCTGTGTCAGGAGCCAGAGCACAAATGCAGCCAAAGAAACCTCAGGCATGTAAAAACCACAAGCATACCTGCAGTCAGAGAGCAGTACAAATGCATAGTCAGCCACAAAAAAAAAAAAAGATAATATTTTTATTAGAACTTCATTTTGGGCAACCAGAGAGGAAGATGCCACCAAATACACTCCAGTGACATCTCACACAAGGTAAACCTTTTTCAAAAGGTCAGAGTACAAAAATCAACATAATCTTTCAGGAAAATACGTGCAAAAAATGATACCTTTAAGGACTTGGTTTATAAATGCTTTATCCCATTCTAGCTCTAATATACCATATACATATTTACTTTCTTTTACTCTCATATATATTCTGTGGGAAAAATGCTTTGCACATAGATATGAGTGTCCATGGGGAAAAAAAAAAAAGCTTATTGAATCAATCCCTTAGGGCTAAATTTAAGAATCAGCCACAAGTCCCACAGTGCATTCCACAGAAACCTTTACATGCACACTTTTCAGCGTGGATTGTTTTTCCCTTCCAGAAGTTGCAAGAAATTAAAACATTGAACAACAGATACACTATTTCAAACGTGTACATGCAAACTGACATGCAGATACTTTGCATTTTTTGTTCTAGTTTTGCCCACAATGTAAATCTGGCTCTTAGGGCCTGATGTACTAAAGGATTTCCCTATTTTCCTGTGTCTATGGGGAAAATGCTAAGTACATAGGCTCCACTCTTTTCTCATTATTACATTTTGTCTTTTTCTTATTTTTCTGCCTGTCTTTAGTTCTTTTCTTTATCTGTCCCTAATATTCCCAAGTTCAATCTAACCTTCCTGACTTAGAGCTGCAGTTATATGATGGCAGAGATTGGGATAAGCATACTTAAAACCTGATGAGAGCCAGACTTCACCAGACTCTAAGCCTTCCCCCCCCCCCCCCCCCATGTTTTTCTTTTTAAGCCTGTTCATTTAACCTATGGTTGAATTCTGCTACGTTAACTCAGTTTTTTAGATCTGTATCTTCATAGACTGTCTTTGGTTATTGTTATCCTGTTTTTTCCCCTTCCCTTGTTACACTGTATTTTCCACACCTTTTGTTAAAATGTGAACCGGCATGATGTTTCTGACGAATGCCGGTATATAAAAGCAGTTAAATAAATAAATAAATAAATAAATAAATGTTGCAGACGGTCCTCCACCTCAGGCTTTTATTCCACTCCATTTCCTGCAACTCTATCTCCATTGACAGCTATGAGAAAGCGGCAAGATATGTTCATGCAAGGCCTGTGAGCCTAGCATGTGATCACAGGCCTACAGTGACCCCCACCATCCCTTTCCACGTGCTTTTCCTTTTCAAACAGGAAGCCCACATGGCAGCAGGGGACAGAACTACTTTGGGGCCTGTGATTGGATGCTGTGCCCACAGGCCCCATGCTGACCTACATTCTGCTTGCCACTACTTTCTCTTAAGTTGCCAGTGCTAGGAAGAGGGAGAGGAAAGTAATGGGGGGAAGAGGAGAGTAGAGAAGAGGAAACTGAGGGAGGGGGAGGTGCAGATGAGCTGAGACCCAGGGGAGAGAGGGGAGGGGTTATTTTTTTTTTAATCTAGAATACAGTTTGCACCCCTAACTTGGAAACTATTCAGTCCACCTTTACGTTCATGGATCAGATTTCCAGAAATCCAGCCTACGTGAAACAGTTTCACATCTTTCAAAATCCACAGATCAATGTGAGTCTGTATTTTAAAAAACAATATAAAATTGTCCTCCTTTCTATTCCTAAACTCAGTTTATTGACTAGAATCTGCAAAAAATATGTTGAGTAGGTGTTTTGACTTTCTGAATCTTAGCCTACCATAGCAATAAGTTACATATGTAGAACTATATATCATTTTAAATTGCTTTGCTAACCTACAATGTATTTGAAAATACCATATATGTAGTTGCTGAACTAGAAGTATTTTTTATGGCTGCTTGTGGAGCTCCTTGGCTCCTTGTGCTATGGGCAGGAGATTTTAGCACACAAACAGGAACCTTTACTTCCTTCCATTTAGAGCCTAAAAACAAGGCAAAAGAGGAATGCTGAACAATTGCCAAAAAACCTGAGATTGTTTTTGTTTCATGTTCATTTATGACAAAGAGACATATACTGAATTTTCCTTGATACAGTATTTCATACACTGTAAACTATAAAAAAGCCAATCAATTGGTGATTATGGATTACATATTTAAAATATATTCTACAAACTGGAATATATGATTTATGGCCAGTGCAGTATTGAGAAGACATTTATTTTATAATTTTCAAAAATGTTTAATCCACCAATTCAAATGGCTTGTTCTTGGTGGAGTACAGTAGAAGAAACATCAAATATGATCATACACCAAAACAAAACTTACAATGTGAGCACAAATATTTAACAAAACAGTGCTGAGTTACTTTATATTACATAACTTGTTTTAACCTGAAAGTGAAATTTAAACTTTACTTTGCACAGTTTCCATTTTGTTCAGTCATTTCTCTGTTGGATTTCAAACTGAGCTGATTTGATTCTGAATCTCTTTCGCAAAGTGAAAGAAAAAGTTTATAAAAAGATTTAGAAAGGAAGGAGAAAGCAAGATGAACTGGCACTGCTCCCTGTTGTCATAGTGTCACTGTGTCAGAAGAGACTCTATAATCTCTTCGTTGACTGTTACAGGATAACAGCAGCAGTATCAATGGGGTAAAAGCACTGCAGGCAGATACTGTGCGTCTGTCTGTAGCAAGAGCTCTGCGTTTCACTGTGAGCAATGGTATTCAGAAGAGACTCTGACTAGCAGGCAGGTATGGCAGCCTTTGCTCTCTGACTTTCTGTGTCTGTAAAGAAGTTGGCATTCTGGGTGTGTACTGTGTGGACTCTTTGACAAAATGTGTCAATTAGTTAATAGTACAGATATTCAGCAACTCTGGTCCTTGAGTGCTGCAAGCCGATCAGGTTTTCAAGATATCCACACTGAACATTTATGAGATGCCTTTCCATATATCTCATGATTGATTATTCATTGTGAAAAACTGACTGGCTTGTAACACTTGAGGACTGGAGTTGCCTACCCTTATGCTAGTGTAAGTCTTCATATTAGACAGCAAGCAGCTAGCAGCCCTAGATGAGATACTAAAACACTTAGATATTGATGTCTTCTTAAATGGAATTGGGTGTGTATATCCAACAAGTTTTTGTTTCATATATCCGGTGGCTCCAATAGCTTTCTTCAACAGCAAGTCCATTTAAGAAGATATCAATATTATTACCACGACTGTTCCCCTGATGAAGGAAGAGGCTTGGCCATGTTGGGTGACAAGAAGCTAAGTAATTCACGGGCGAAGTAAAGATATAGAAGAGCTCTTATTTGTTATACAGACTGGCGTGAGTAAAAAAGAATATAGGTGTATTGAAGATAAACAATGCATTGATTCGATTTTAGGAGCCACATATGGTATACATTTTATATGCAAAAAAAAGTTTCTAAAAAATTAGTTTGTGAAACTGCAACTAACAAATAAGGGTGGTTAGTGGGCAGTTAATGATTATAATCCATTGACTATTAGGTAATCAGGTTGGTACTTTGATCAGTAAATATATGAAACTACCAAGGTCCATCTCTCATATATTTAGAGAAATGAGAAGATAATGGAGTATTTCACATATATGTTCATTTAAGGAGTTAAAGTTTTTACTTTTTTGTATGGTTCAAAGGTTAACCCCATGAGTGGAGATTTTTTTTGGTTGGTTGATGTGCTAAAAAAAAAAAAAAAACCCAAGCAAAAATTTCCCCCCTTCCCAAATAAAAAGGCAAATCCAGTATAGGACATCATCAAATATCCTCATTACTACTTACAGTAGTAATATGACCAGTAGTGCCCTGACCAAGATAAGGGGAAGGAGAAACCATGCTTCTGCACCTGTCTCATGCAAACCGATGTGATGTCCTCCAAACATGGGTATATAAAAGCCATAAATAAATAAATAAACAGAAAAGAAGCTGGAAGAGCAGCTGTTGGGCTGTGACCTGTTCTCTGGTCATTTAAATTACAATGATCAAGAATGGGGGTCCTTTGACAGACTTGGCTCGTCTTCTAATTCCTTCAGAAAAGATGGGTTTTTTTTGACAGTGTGCCCTGATGCAGATTCCAGCGAAACATGGACCACATCAGCAGACCTACAGATAAGTGCAACATGGAATGTTTGATTGCTTTTCACCATACTGGACTGATGTTTTTTGAAAGTTTTTTTTTATTTTTTACCTTTGATGATATATGTTAAGCCCATAATGAACATCAGAGGATAATTCAGCTTTGGTGTGAGCTACCTGAGGTTTTTCTCTTTCTTTTTCTAGGATTCTGCATCCATTTTTGTCTTGTTTGTGGGAGCTATTCTGTGGGCCCTCTTGGGATTAGCATGCTGCTCTCTCTAAAATCCTCTACCCTTGACCAGTGTTCAATTCTGGTTTTGTATTTGGTGATTTATAACACTGGGAAACTTGTATTATATTTTTTTGGGATGTATTTTCCTTAAAATAATCCTGCTGGGTTTCCCTGAATTTCCATGCAAGTGGCAGGAGGACTGAGTGCCCAGCTTCAATGAACCAATCCCACACATTTTGCACTCACTGTCTTGCTGTGCTTTTGTCAGTTACCTCTCTTGTGACTGATGCCTGACTTGCACTTATCGCCCTGCCTCTCTCTCGGTTATATTGGGATGTTTTATCCCAATATAAAAAAAAAAAAAAAGAAAAGTAAAGAAAACCCTCTCTCTTCCCCTGCCCCTTTCTTGATGCTTTGAAATCCTGCAGCCTTATTTCTGCTCCTGCTGCTCTGTCTGTTCCTGCCTCTTTCCTGGTTCAGCACCTTGCTGTGTTGTTGCACTACTGTTGGTTATACTGGTGCGCTTTGGCCTCAAAAACATTAAAAAAAAAAAATAATAATAATTAAAAAAAGAAAAAAAATAGGAGAGCCCTCTCCTTCCATCTCCCTTCCCTCCTGGCTTAGGGCCTGGCTGTGTTGTTCTGCCATTGTTACTGACTGGTCTGCTCCTGCCTTCTCACGGAAGCTCGGGGAAGTCCTGTCACTTTTGGGCACCACTTTTTCCCTTTTTTGTTGGCTTGTGGTGATGTTGGTCTCATTTGCCCCCTCGCTTGGTGCCTTGAAGTGTTTGTCTGGCACTTTTCCCCCTTTTGGGTACTTTGAGGTCTTCGTGCCACTATTTGTGCAGCTTTCTTCCTCTCTCGGGGCCATGGAATGCTAATGCCAGTGTTGTTATTGCTCTTTGCCCCTCTTTTGGTGCTTTGGGGTGTGTTGATGCCACCGAGCTTGAGACCATACACTTCACTCTATGCCTCGGGGAGCTCATGCCAGTAACCGTGCTGCTTTTCTCCTTACTTGGCGCCTTTGGGTGTCCGTGCGCTGTTGTTAGTGCCCCTTTCTCATATTATTGCAGCTTGGGAGACTTCATAACAACGTTAGTGCCCTTTGCCCCTGGTTTGGGGAATTGGGGGTCTTCGTTCTTCTGTTGTTGGTGCACTTTCTCCCCCTTTAAATGCCTTGGGCTGTTCAGGTCACTATTGTTGCTGCCCTTTTCCTCTCTCATTACGCCTTGGGTTCCTCATTCCACCTTTGCTGGTGTCCTTTAGAGCAGTGGTCCCCAACCCTGTCCTGGGGCCCCCACCAGCCAGTTGAGTTTTCAGGATATCCACAATGAATATGCACGAGAGAAAATATGCATGCACTGCCTCCATAACATGCAAATTTTCTCTCATGCATATTCATTGTGGATATCCTGAAAACCCGACTGGCTGGGGGGCCCCCAGGACAGGGTTGGGGACCACTGTTCTTATCACTTTTTTTTTTTTTTCAAAATAATTTTTATTGGGAAGAAACATCGGCAGACAGTAAATCCCGCACAACAGCAGGTGAAAGCAATGTACATATCAACCAATACAATCCAAGGATAGCTAATACTCAATACCAACAGCAGAACAACAATCGCGACTCTTTCCCCACACATTTTACCATTTTTCCCCCAAAACCGTACCCCCACAGTGCCCGCCAACACCTTTAGCCCACTCATCACCATTCACACCGCACGCCACTCATAGCCCCACAGGCTCACCCCCCACCTCTACCCCCCTCCACCCCTTATCCGCCCCCCCCTACAGAGACCAGGGGTTACGTCCAACCAGAATCATATCCACCAGCACCTAATCCTTCCTGAACAGCTGCTGGCAACAGGTGAACACAAGTTTGCCAGCAAGCCTGGTACAGTTTATCAGGTTTCCGTTTGCCCAGCACAAAGTCGAGGCGTTCGAGTTGAAGAAATGAAGCCAGTCTCTGAAACCAGGCCAAGACAGATGGAGACAAGTCCGGGGCAGCCCAGTCGGAGAGTATAGTGCGACAGGCCAAAAGGGCAGCCACTCTGCCAAATTTGTGTTTTGAGCGACAGACTTCAGTAGAGCAAGCCTGGGGGCTAGACAACAGAAACTGCCCAGTTGCGGGTACCGGGACGGCAGTGCATTGTAAGATGACATCCGATCCTGATCCCCAAAAAGCGGTCAGAGTGAGGCAGCGAAAGAGAGGGTGCAGGGGCGTGCCCTCGTCTGTTCTGCTTTGCTTCTCTCATGGTGTTTCGGGGTGTTCATGCCTCCATTTGGACTGCTTTGCCCTGTCACAGTGCCTTGGGCTGTTCATGTCACTCATAGTGCCACTTTACCCTAACTCTGAGTCTTAGAAGGGTTCTTCCCTCATCTGCTGATGCCTGCCTGCAAGTTTCATTAAAAATGGACAGAAAACTCCAATTATAGAGCCAATAAAAGGATGCATTGCTTCCCCCCCCCCCCCCCCCACTGACTTGAATAGAAAATGAATGACTTAATAAATGAAATAAATAAATGAAAATGTGCGACCCGAACCAAACGAAATCAATGAATCACCAAGCCAAACAAACTGAATGAATGAGCCAAACTGAAATCTTTTTTCCGAGCTCACAAACCTATTGCATATCATTATGTTAGGAGCTCTGGATAATCATAGTGCCACTTCTGAGCATGTGCAAAACCTCACCCAAAGCAGAGGGAAGTGCTGCAGGCAGCGGGAGAGAAGCACCAACATCCAAAGTATGGGGCCAGTGAGTGCAGAGGTGGCACAAGCGAAAGAAAGGCTGGTGGTGGTGGTGGTTTCCTGGTCCCACCAGCAAAACGAAATAACAATAACAAAAAAAAAAAAAAAGACTCACCAGCAGAACAGAGAAACTGCTCTTGGCAGCAGAAGAGTTGGTCAGCAATCCCGGGCCTCACCAACTGCTAAGGATGTCAGAGGCTGAGGTGGGAGGGGGCTAGGAAACGGGAGGGTCAGAGTAGGTGGAGGAGGGTGAAGGGGGGAAGTAATGAGAGAGTAAGGAGGGAGAGGGAGAGAGAGGGTGGGAGCAGTAGGAGAGTGAAAGTGAAAGGGGACAGGTGGAGGATGGGAACAGTGGGAGAGTGAAAGTGGAAGGGGAGGGGCTAGAGGAGTCAGAGAGTAAAGGGGGAAGGTGCTGGAGGAAGGGAAAAGGGGGAGGGAGAGGAGGTAGAGGGGAGAAGAGTGTACATCATCCCAACGCCTCCACGATATATCCACTTCCTACTGTCTCCTATGCACACATCCCCACCCCCACACAAGCACCCTCCCACATACCTGCACATTACTTCCACCTCCACACCTACCCATCGCCCCACACCATGCATACACCCTGCCCCATATACATCTCCTCACACACCCCAAGATCCCACACACATACCCACCCTACATCCACACACATGCACCCCTACCCACTCCACACATACACACCAACCGCACGCGCATGCACACACCCACCCCACCACACACACACATATGTACCCCACCTCATCTACACATGCATACACACACACACACACATGCATCCCATCCATATCTGACACACGCGTACCGCTAACCAACACATGTTCATCCCCACCCCACACACATGAACACCCCACTCTACAGATGCACACCCACATCCACACATGTGCATCCTCTTCCCCCCCCCACCCCCCACACGGGCATACCCCCTTGCCCACACACACACGCGAATAAGCACTCGCACACATGAGCACTCCCACCTATATACACACACCCATTTACCCACCCAACAAATGCATGCACCTGCACCCCCAAGTTCCCTCCATATGTGCACCCAGTTCCCCCACACAGACCCCTACTTCCCCCAATCACCCCATCTCCCCACCTATACACACCACACATGCCCAGCCACTCCCTGACATGCACACATACCTTTAGTTATTCCCCAACACACACCAGTCACTCACACCAGCTCCATAACACATATACACAACCCACAACTGGAGGAGAGGGGTGGAGGGGCAAAGTTGTGACGGGAAGAGTGCCTACACATCCACCCAGGCTTACTCCCCCCCAGACATATGCACATTGCACACACCCAATTCATCTCTAATCCCTCTCATACCAGGCCCCATAACAAACACACACACACACACACACACACACACACACACACACATATACATATACACACACACACACACACACACACACACACACACATTTTCTCAACCCCTTTACAGGGGTGAGGGGGAGTCTATGCAGATTACAGGGGGGAAAGTGTCCATCCACCAACTAACTCACACCCTCCCTCTGACCTTCCTACAACACACACACATCACACACACACATCGGGGAGAAGGGGGAAATGGGGAGTTCAGTGGAGGAGAGGGAGAAAGTCCACAAGCATCCACACTCTTGCAAAATGGCGCCGGCCGTACGGCAACACGATTCAACTGCAGGAGGTCATTCCGGACCCCCGCTGGACTTTTGGCAAGTCTTGTGGGGGTCAGGAGGCCCCCCCAAGCTGGCCAAAAGTCCCTGGGGGTCTGGGAGCGATCTCCTACGCTCCTGCCGTCGGGGGACAAAAAAACAAAATGGCACCGGCGCAACCTTTGCCCTGACAGGTCAAAGGTAGCGCCGGCGCCATTTCTACAACGCACGGAGGTCCGAGAGTGAAAGATCACACCGGGACCCTTCCTCTGGACCCCAGGTAATTTAAGGCATTTTGGGGGGGTTCGGGAGGGTGGGGGATTTATTTTAAAGGGTCGGAGTGGGTTTTAGGGTTGTTTTAGTGTGCCAGTTTTCCCGCCCTCCCCCTTCCCCTCCCCCTTCCCCCGATTTACGATTTTTTGACGATAAATCGGGGGAATTGTTATTGTATCGCGGCTCTAACGATTTTTGACGATATAAAATATATCGGACGATATTTTAAATCGTCAAAAAATGATTCACATCCCTAGCTTTAACCATTTTGCCCAATATCAATGTCAGGCTTACCAGTCTGTAGTTTCCCAGATCACCTTTGGAGCCCTTTCTAAAAATGGGTGTAATGTTGGCCACCCTCCATTCCTTAGATATCATAGCTGATTTGAATGAGAAGTTAGAGTTAGTAGTAAGTCTGCAATTTCATTTTTTTAATTCTTTCAGAACTTTTGGGTACTACTATTTGGTTCTGGTGATTTATTACTCTTTAGTTTGTCGATTTCCTCTATTACCTCTTCCCAGTTCACCTTGATATGATTCAGTTCCTCTGAAATATCACCTTCAAAGAATGTTACAGCATAGGTATCTCCTCAATACCCTCCTGAGTAAAGACCAGAGGAAAGACTTCATTTAGTTTTTCTGCTATGGCCTTGTTTTCCCTGATCGCTCCTTTTATCCTTTGGTCATCTAACAGTTCAAGCAATTCCCTCACTGTCTGCTTGCTGCAAATATACTTGAAGACGTTTTTATTTTGAGTTTTGGCCTCTCTGGCAAATTTTATTTTGGCCTCTCTGGCAAATTTCTTTTCAAATTTCTTTGGGACTGCCTTCTTTGAGGTGAATTTTAAAAGCCCACCAAGTGCATTTTTTTTTTTTAAGCGAAGAAGTCGAGCTCACGCGCACCAAGTGGATTTTAAAGCTACCAGGTACACACGTATCTCCCGCAGCACGCACATCTCTACAGTTTTCAAAAAGGGGTGGGGCATGGTCTGGGAGGGGCGTGAACCTAAGGTGTGTGCATAAATACTAATGTGACCCGGTGCATGCAGAGCCCCCTTGTTGCAAGACTTTACTTCTGCTATGGATGTTATGTAAGTTAAAAAAGAAAGAAAACTAGGCAGATCTGTGGGATTTTAAGGCTCAGGGCTAACTGGGGGTAGTGAAGGCTATCAAACTGGTGGGGGAGGTTGGAGGACCTATCTTTTAACTGGGTGAACTGGGGGATGAACTAGTAAAATGGAATAGCATCAGCGCGCACCCCTTTTAAGATCCCACGAGTTACATAGTAGAAGCGGGATTTACATGCACATGCATGCGCCCACTTAAAATTTGGAATACATGTGCATGTGGCCAGGCTATTTTATAACATTAACACATATGCATGTGTATGTTATAAAATGGCTGCACACCTGGGCACCGGCTGATGCATGTGTTCAGCTTGGAGAAGAGACGGCTGAGGGGGGATATGATAGAGGTCTTTAATATCATGAGAGGTCTTGAACGAGTAGATGTGAATTGGTTATTTACACTTTCGGATAATAGAAGGACCAGGGGGCATTCCATGAAGTTAGCAAATAGCACATTTAAGACTAATCGTAGAAAATTCTGTTTCATTCAATGCACAATTAAGCTCTGGAATTTGTTACCAGAGGATGTGGTTAGTGCAGTTAGTGTAGCTGGGTTCAAAAAAGGTTTGGATAGGTTCTTGGAGGAGAAGTCGATTAACTACTATTAATCAAGTTTACTTAGGTAATAGCCACTGCTATTAATTGCATCAGTAGCATGGGATCTTCTTGGTGTTTGGGTACTTACCAGGTTCTTGTGGCCTGGTTTGACCTCTATTGGTAACAGGATGCTGGGCTTGATGGACCCAGCATGGCAATTTCTTATGTTCTTATGTTCTTATGTGTGCAAATGTGCGTATGTGTGCCAGTTGGAAAGTTACTGTCTTAATGCTTTACATCTAACTTCCCAGCGCTTATGCTCTTTATTATTTATTTTCATTTAGATCCGCCTTCCATTTTTTAAAGGATTTCCTTTTGGCTTTAATAGCCTCTTTCACCTCACCATTTAATCTTGGTGGCAATCATTTGGTCTTCTTCTACCCTTTTTAATGCATAGAATACATTTAATGTGAGCTTCCAAGATCATGTTTTTAAACAGCTACCATGCGAATGGTCATGGTACAGTGGGTGATACGACCGGGGAGATGCTCTCCCTGTATCGAGGCAATACAGAGTGGTACTTCTAGTGGTTGGACCAGTATCTGGAGAAGCTTGATGATATCTTCCATAATAAAATTTCTACACAAGGGTGGTGGTGGCGAATGATCGTGATTCCATAAGGAGGGAGATAGGGAGCAATAGTTGAGGGCCAGAAACAGTAGCGCCCAAGTTCGGGACCCCCGCTGGGCTCAGGCTTTGGAGTTTCCTGGATGCACTAGCAAGTCTGAAGATGTCCGGAACCTCCACAGTATAGACAAAAGCTCACCTTTCTGCATCGGAGGCGTTCCTCTGGAGTCAGGCGGCCACGATTGATTTGCATGGGCTCCTCATGAGGCTGAGGAGCCGCTGATAAGGCCTTCAATTGAGGACTTGCTAAACGGGTTGACTGTAGAGCAGGAGGTCGTAGGACCTTTACCTCCTGATGTCGTTGTCGAAGACGGTAGTCGATTCTACCAACCAGGGAGATCAGGTCTTCCAGAGATATGGGGATCTCGCGGGCAGCCAGTTCATCCTTAAGGGCAGGAAACAGTCCCTCGAGGTAGAGTGCCTGCAAGCAGTCTCCTTGCCAACCTAACTCAGTGGCTAGTATTCTAAACTCCACTGAATACTCAGCGAGCAAGTGCGAGCCTTGACGGAGGTGGAGTAGGTGGTGGCCAGCGACTGCCTGTTGGCCTGGGTCCTCAAAGGTAAGTCGGAAGACGGAGATGAACTGAGGGAGCTGGTGAAGGATGGCATCAGAACACTCCCAGAGTGGGGAAGCCCATGCCAGGGCCTTCCCCTCAAGGCGTGAAAGGATAAATGTGATTTTTGTTGCCTCTTTAGGAAACAATGGGGTTGCCATGAGAACTGCATATAACATTGATTTATGAAGCCTCAACAAAGACGCAGATCCCCATTAAAATGGGGTGGAGCTGGGAGGGCCAGCGGTGCTCGTGAGGGCAAGGTGTGGGCAAGGGTCCCTGGGTTGGCCATGACAGATTCCTCCAACTGAGAACATAGCTTTTCCATTGAGGAAGCCGACGCTTCCAGGACCTGTTGTTGTTCTCGGACATGGTTAGCCAGACCAGGGATGGCCTGAAAGGCGGGAGACTCCGCTGAGTCCATGGCCTTGGCAGCCTGTTGCTCTGGAGGTGGACCCTTGGCCTGGTGCATGATTAGTACAGCCCTCTGGTTGGACCCAGAAGGGTGGCTCCTGCCACCATGAGGCGGAGCACACAAGGAGACAGAGGCTAACTGGAGCTTCACCAATAACAGTCCGGGGTTTCCACAGGTTAAGCCCTTGGGTACCCAGACTGCCTGGACTTAGGTGGGCCTTTGGTGGTCTCCCAGAGAGATAGTGTAGGGGTGTGCCTACCATGAGCAAGGGTGCGTGGCAGATGCAGAATGGATGGACTAGACCCGAACTGGAAGCTCCGGAGACCTCAGGGAGGTATCAGTTCAGGGAGGTTCTCCAGGCGAGACAGGCAGCGCCTGCGGGTCTAGTCAAGTGGAAGCCACGATTAGTTTCCAAGCAGGTTGGTCTTGAAAACTAACAGTAGGCCAGAAGAGAGTGAAGCACAAGGGCCAGAGCCAGAGTATAAGTCCAGGAATAGTCAGCCAAAGCAAGGGTCAATACCAGAGTCAGTTCCAGGCGGCAGACAGGAGAATGGTCAGGCAGGCAGAGGTCAGTTCCAGGCGGCAGACAGAAGAATGGTCAGGCAGGCAGTGGTCAGTTCCAGATGGCAGACAGAAGAATGGTCAGGCAGGCAGAGGTCAGTACCAGATCAGTCCGAAGAGGTACTACCTGAGAACACACGGAACACAGGGAGACACAGGGAATGAAGAGATGCTGGAACGAGGAAACGCTGGAACAGGAGACACTGGAACAGGAAACCCTGGAACAAGAGACACTAGAACAAGAGAACACTGGAACACACGAGGCAAACTAGAACACCAACGGTGTAGACCTGATTGCCAAGGCGAGGCTCTGGGGACTGGGCCTCACCTTTTATACTGATATCATGTGAGGTCACCAATGGGCGCTGCGGACTGGCTTCCTGTGCTGGGTCCTTTAAAGGGCCACGCGGTCCACACGTGTGCGCCTAGGGGCGGGGCCGATGCCGTGGAGGACTCCCAGCCCCGATGTGAGGAGTGTTGCGAGACTGAAGGTCCTGACGGGCCTGGAGATGCACGGGTATGCCATGGACGAGAGGCACTGGCGGTGGCTGTGAGTGAGGGGGAACCGGAGCTGGTAGATGGAAGCGCTAGGTGAGCAGGCCCGACTGCGGTGCCAATGCGGCTCGGACACGCAACAGTTTTAATGTCTTCCCTTCAGTGATTATATTAAATTTGAATATGTTAGAATCACTATTGCCAAGTGGCCCCACCACTTTATCTCTCAAATCAGACTGTGCGTCACAGTGAGGATTAGATCTAGAGGGTGGTGGATTAGATCTAGAGGGTGGTGGATGCCTGGAATGCCCTGCCGGAGGAAGTGGTGAAGACCAGAACTGTGAAGGACTTCAAAGGGGCGTGGGATAAACACTGTGGATCCATAAAGTCTAGAGGACGTGAATGAAGAGTGGGTGGCTCGCGGGTATGATGGCTACTACCTGGAGATAATAACCTTATTCAATAAACATACACACGGTTAATGCGACTCCAACATCGCTCTAAGCTTCAACGGCAAGAGGAAATGTGGAAAAAAGGATTAGGATTTGCATTCACAGAAAAGCGGGGAGTAGCTTGTTTGTTCTGGCAGTTACTACCCCAAACCAAATAAGTCTGATACTATATCCAGCATAGCTCTCTGCTTCAACGGCAGGGGAGAAAGACCGATACTTCACTTTCAATGCATATCCAGCATAGCTCTCTGCTTCAACGGCAGGAGAGAAAGACCGGTACTTCACTTTCAATGCATATCCAGCATAGCTCTCTGCTTCAACGGCAGGGGAGAAAGACCGGTACTTCACTTTCAATGCATATCCAGCATAGCTCTCTGCTTCAACGGCAGGGGAGAAAGACCGGTACTTCACTTTCAATGCATATCCAGCATAGCTCTCTGCTTCAACGGCAGGGGAGGAAGACCGGTACTTCACTTTCAATGCATATCCAGCATAACTCTCTGATTCAACGGCAGGGGGAATGAAGAAAAGTGGATCTATATACAGAGAACAACTAATAAGGCCTGAATTACATAGTCTGGGTAAACAAATAAGCATGGGTGTAGCTTGCTTATTGCGGCGGTTACTACCCCTAACTAATTAAGCTAGATATTTCACTTAGATGCAGTTCCAATACTGCTCTCTACATTAATGGTGTGGGTGGAAGGAAAATAGAACCAAAAGGTTACTAAGAGCCAAGAGAAACAGATAAGTATGAGAAGAAAAAAAAGTGTGAAGTTTGCTGGGCAGACTGGATGGGCCGTTTGGTCTTCTTCTGCTGTCATTTCTATGTTTCTATGTTATGTTTATATTATCCCTCTTATAAATTCCATGATCATCTTCTCCATGAAGCAGTCATTTATAGCATCTAGAAAAATAAGACTTTTACCCAGTCAATAGTGGGGTAATTGAAATCTTTATTAGCTTTCCTAATTTTTGGTAGCATTTCACTGTCCATCTCTTCATTTTGGCCTGCTGGATGGTAGTAAATCCCTATCAGTATAATCTTCCCCATTACACATGGAATTTATATCTATAGAAATTCTATGCCATTCTTAACATATAGCACCACTCCAGGAGGTTGAAGGATGGGGTCTTTACAGATGACTCAGTAATAGGTAAAAAAAAACAAACTCAGTATAAGAATCAATTCAAATCGCACTAGTCTCAATGTTAACAGAAACCTCATACAATTACACCTCAATATCCTTGGTGCTGTGGAGAAACACTATGATCATGAGTCTCTGCTTAACTTAACAATTTTTACATGTTTTATGCAGATAAAGATAGACTCTTCACTGTTATTACTTTTATAAAATCAAAAATTGAAAACTTATCCTTTTAATCCAAAGGCGAGAAAAAGAATTCCTTGAATGGTCACCCGACGCTGAACATCATTTCGAGAGTTCATGGCAATCAATTCTCTGCATCACGGGACCTGATCACCATCTTGAAATGAATCCTTCTCTGAACTGGCTCTATCCTGTCACTATCCATTTTGATATATGGGCTCCAGAACTGAACATAGTACTCCAATTGAGGCCTCACCAAGGACCTGTACAAGGGCAATATCACCTCCTTCCTCTTACTCTCTCTATGCAACCCAGCATTCTTCTGGCTTTAGCTATTGCCTTGTCAGATTGCTTTGCCATTTTCAGATCGCCAGATAATTTGCCATTTTCAGATCACCAGATTCAGATACCAAATTGAAAAAAAAAAAAAATTGAAAACGTGGCTCTTCAAGCTAGCCTACCCCTAACCCTTACCTTCTCCTCTTAGTGCCCTCTCTACTTGACTTGGTACATAGTTTCAATTATATAATATATACATCAGTTATCAACGAGTTCACAATACAATATTATGTACCCTCCCAAACCATGCCTTGTAACCTGCTTTCAAAAATGACCAGTGTGTACATAGTTTATCATATATATACATATATGTGTGTACATAGATTATCATATACATATATATATATATATATTTATATTTTTCCTTCAACAGTTTTGTACTCTCTGCTTTCTTTGTTATATACCTTTCCATTATGATACCATGTAACCAAATCATTCCATGTATTTTCTCTATCGTTGTTATACGTTACTTGTAAACCGATACGATGTGCAAATGGTTATCAGTATATAAAAACCTTTAAATAAATAAATTATTATTACCCCAAACAGTGGTTGCAGATCCCTGAAACACTCCGGGGTCAATATTTAGTCGATAAGTAGCTAGTTAAGTTACTAGGTAGACATATCTGACGAACTTAACTGGATATGTCTATCCGGCTAACTTTAGTCCTGCCCTATGGCACGTCTAGAGTTAACTTAACTGGCTAACTATGCTCCACTCCAGAACGCCTCCCTCCCTCCCCAGGAATGCCTCCAACTTATCCCGCTAAAGTCTATCCAGATAAGTCATATTCCTGCTAGAATTTATCCAGATAAATGTTTTAAATATGCAGCTAAGCCATTTAGACAGATGACTTTCCTTTGTTATCCATCTAAATGACTTTTGAATATCTACCCCTCCCAGCCTGTGTGTACGTTCTACCAATATCTTTGAGCGGTCCCCCAAAACATCTAATTGCTCAGGAAGCCAACACTTGCAAAGCTTCTGGAGTTTTGGGTCTTTCATAGTCTCAGGAATTCCCTCCAGAAGCATATTGCTGTGATATAACCTATTTTCAGGGTCCTCTACCTTGGCAGATAATTGCTCATTGGTTTGCAAAAGTTATGATACTTGTGTATTCAGATCTGAAATTCTGTCCTTCTGCTGTGAAATCTGGGACTCGGCAGCCTGTATTTGTATGATATGTGTGTCTACCCGCTCTTTAACCTCTTCTAAAAAAGATTGCATCTTCAAGAGTGTGTTTCCAAAACATCTGTAACCAATTTGTTTACAGGTTTAGACACCTCCAACAAAATTTCTTTAATAACCTCCTCTGAAACTGTTACTTCGGTAGTGGGGGCCTCCTGCACAGGCTTGCTTTTATCCGCCATGGCTTTTCTAAGCTTAGTCAACATACCCAGTGATTCCCGAGTGACAAATCTGTCCATAGAATCGCCAAATTATAGTGTTCACAGTTGGAAAAGCACAGGCAATCACATAAAATTGCTCAAAATACAATCTGATAAAAATTGAAAAGATAATAATGGCCCAGAAGTATATTTTTCAAGGGGCCTGCTTAGGAGCTCCAAGCACGCCATCCTCTCCCTCACGTGCTTCTGGCCCCTCGATTTCGATGTCAGCACTCCTCCCTCGCTGCCTGCAGCCTCTCCTTCTGTTCTGGGTGAGATCATTACACATGCTCAAACACAATGCAATGATTACCTGGAGCACCTAGAATTTTTATAATATAGAGAGAAAGGCCTTAACATCTGCATAACATATAAGACAAAACTTTACATCTGCAAAATGTGATTATTCTTCTTTTTCCCCTTTTGTCCATTTAGCCTTCCCCCTTATTTATTTATTTTGATTTAGATTCCACCTTTCAGGCACTTCAATTATTTTATTTTCCCCTTCTTCATTCTTCTCTTCCTACTTCTCAGCTTCTCAGAGAACATCAACAGATTCAATGCAGAACTTCATAACTATCAGATTTTTTACTGCTACCAGTGCAAAATTACTTAATCTCTCTTAAGTTCTAAGACATTTCTCCCGAGTGTCTGGAAAATTCCTAACTGCTCTCCCTTTGCCAGGTTTGAACCTTAGAGATCGTATTAGTCCAGTTTTATAAAATCTGTAATGTCTGCCAAGCTGCCATCGATCACCACTTATGTCATTGTCTTTAGTATTTAAAGCACTGCATGGTCATGCCCCTGCGTATTTAAGTGATCGGTTATTGAGCTACATCCATTTTGGGATGGAAAATCCTCTCAGTAGGCTTTCCTTCAGATGTCAAACCCATTCGAAGAGAAATCAGAAGGTTATCCGAATGCCGCTCTATGACCGTGAATCTCACTCCCAAATGAAATCTGCTTAGACTCTGGATTATGTAATGTTTAGGGAATTAGTAAAGGCTTAGGGGTAGATTTTCAAAGCGCGTGATTTGGCGTACTTTTGCTGGCGCATCAGGCGCCAGCAAAAGTACGCGGGATTTTAGTAGATACGCGCGTAGCCGCGCGTATCCGCTAAAATCCTAGATCGCACAAGCAAGGCTATCGATTCCGTATAGCCGGCGCGCGCCGAGCCGCGCAGCCTACCCCCGTTCCCTCCAAGGCCGCTCCGAAATCGGAGCGGCCTCGGAGGGATCTTTCTTTTGCCCTCCCCTCACCTTCCCCTCCCTTCCCCTACCTAACCCACCCGCCCGGCCCTGTCTAAACCCCCCCTTACCTTTGTCGGGGGATTTACGCCTCCCGGAGGGAGACGTAAATCCCCGCGCGCCAGCGGGCCGCTAGCGCGCCGGGACGCGACCTGGGGGTGGGTACGGAGGGCGCGGCCACGCCCCCGGACCGCCCTGGGCCGAAAACCACGCCCCCGGGCCCGCCCCAAAATGCTGCCGACACGCCCCCAAAACGCCACGCCGACCGGGCCCGCCCCTGACACGCCCCCCTCAGAAAACCCTGGGACTTACGCGAGTCCCGGGGCTCTGCGCGCGCCGGTAGGCCTATGTAAAATAGGCGCACCGGCGCGCAGGGCCCTGCTCGCCTGAATCCGCCCGAATTTAGGCGGATTTAGGCGAGCAGGGCTCTTAAAATCCGCCCCTTAGATTTTTACATTAACATTTAATTATGGAGAGTATGAATACAGGAAGTGCATGATTTTAGCCCCCTATATACCAGACACAAGACTCAGATATTTTAGAAATTTAGTGAACTGTTTATTATGGTAAATAAATGAGAGAAAATTACAATAGGAGTTTCTAGGAAGGATAAGCATAGACTCTGCAAATTATCAGAAGCCCTTAAGCTCACCCTTGCCTATGTCACAATCTTGCAAGGCTTATATACATTTTTTTCTACTTACCTTTGCCAAGTATTGATCATTTCTAAATACATCCCTCTGGCCTGGCTTCCTTTCCCTAGATCACCTGCACCCAAACATTCATTCTCTCTGTTTCGTGTCCAAATGTTTGTTCTTCTTCTGTACAATCTTCCCACTGCTTGTAGGAAGACATCAATCTTCTCTTATCATTATCTGCACTTTCCTTTGTAGTTGGTTTCCACGCAGACCACACATATATCATATATGAGCCACCCCCCTCTCCTTCACTGCTCACTGACGTTGTCCGATATCCTGTAGTTGCAATTAGCTGTTTTCCTTACAGCAATCAGCACAGCACATATTTGACATGTGCTGCCACAAACTTAATAGGATCGCATTAACATAGCAAAATTGCTAAAGTCAGTTGAGTGTCCTTGGCTCGCTCAGCTGGTTTGCCTGGTTTGCCTGAGTCTGTGGAGCGTGGCTCGCTCAGCTGGTTTGCCTGGTTTGCCCGAGTCTGTGGAGCGTACTGAGCTCGCTCCACAGACTCAGGCAAACCAGGCAAACCAGCTGAGCGAGCCAAGGACGTTCAACGGACTTTAGCAATTTTGCTATGTTAATGAGATAAGTACAACCATTTAAAATGAAAAATATCGATATAATTGGAGATTTTTGAGAAAAAACGTTCCAAAAAAATATTTGTGTGAAACCTTTTGCAAGTTCTGCTTTAAGCAAACAGCAGCACATAAGCGGCAGTGTTAACCACGGTTCATAAATAGGTTACCCTGTGATTGAATTACGAACGGGCAGCCAGAGATTTCTAGGCATAAAAGTTGTAAACGCTAAATCAGCGGAAGTGAACATTAGCCCATCTATGAGGGTAAACCTATGAACTGTGTGATACATGTGACTTTTTTGTTTTGGGATTGTATTCGTATTAAGTCACAATTGTTCCAGTTTTTCAGATAAAGTGACAAACTTAATAGGGCCTAGCTTAGCAGTCCAGCCGTCAGAATTATCAGAAGTCCTCAGACTTAAGACACAATTGGTTCCTGAAAATCTTGTCTTAAGCCGGGGTGTTTTATGTTAAAACTGATAGTCGCAGAAAAACAAATTTATTAATGGAGAATTGGGAAGCAATTGTCACCAAAATAATCTGTAGTTTTGTAAAATATAGATACATTTAAGAACATAAGAACATAAGAAAATGCCATACTGGGTCAGACCAAGGGTCCATCAAGCCCAGCATCCTGTTTCCAACAGTGGCCAATCCAGGCCATAAGAACCTGGCAAGTACCCAAAAACTAAGTCTATTCCATGTTACCATTGCTAATGGCAGTGGCTATTCTCTAAGTGAACTTAATAGCAGGTAATGGACTTCTCCTCCAAGAACTTATCCAATCCTTTTTAAACACAGCTATACTAACTGCACGAACCACATTCTCTGGCAACAAATTCCAGAGTTTAATTGTGCGTTGAGTAAAAAAGAACTTTCTCCGATTAGTTTTAAATGTGCCCCATGCTAACTTCATGGAGTGTCCCCTAGTCTTTCTACTATCCGAAAGAGTAAATAACCGATTCACATCTACCTGTTCTAGACCTCTCATGATTTTAAACACCTCTATCATATCCCCCCTCAGTCGTCTCTTCTCCAAGCTGAAAAGTCCTAACCTCTTTAGTCTTTCCTCATAGGGGAGTTGTTCCATTCCCCTTATCATTTTGGTAGCCCTTCTCTGTACATTCTCCATCGCAATTATATCTTTTTTGAGATGCGGCGACCAGAATTGTACACAGTATTCAAGGTGTGGTCTCACCATGGAGCGATACAGAGGCATTATGACATTTTCCGTTTTATTCATCATTCCTTTTCTAATAATTCCCAACATTCTGTTTGCTTTTTTGACTGCCGCAGCACACTGAACCGACGATTTCAATGTGTTATCCACTATGACACCTAGATCTCTTTCTTGGGTTGTAGCACCTAATATGGAACCCAACATCGCGTAATTATAGCATGGGTTATTTTTCCCTATATGCATCACCTTGCACTTATCCACATTAAATTTCATCTGCCATTTGGATGCCCAATTTTCCAGTCTCACAAGGTCTTCCTGCAATCCATCACAATCTGCTTGTGATCTAACTACTCTGAACAATTTTGTGTCATCTGCAAATTTGATTATCTCACTCGTCGTATTTGTTTCCAGATCATTTATAAATATATTGAACAGTAAGGGTCCCAATACAGATCCCTGAGGCACTCCACTGTCCACTCCCTTCCACTGAGAAAATTGCCCATTTAATCCTACTCTCTGTTTCCTGTCTTTTAGCCAGTTTGCAATCCATGAAAGGACATCGCCACCTATCCCATGACTTTTTACTTTTCCTAGAAGCCTCTCATGAGGAACTTTGTCAAACGCCTTCTGAAAATCCAAGTATACTATATCTGCCGGTTCACCTTTATCCACATGTTTATTAACTCCTTCAAAAAAGTGAAGCAGATTTGTGAGGCAAGACTTGCCCTGGGTAAAGCCATGCTGACTTTGTTCCATTAAACCATGTCTTTCTATATGTTCTGTGATTTTGCTGTTTAGAACAGTTTCCACTATTTTTCCTGGCACTGAAGTCAGGCTAACCGGTCTGTAGTTTCCCGGATCGCCCCTGGAGCCCTTTTTAAATATTGGGGTTACATTTGCTATCCTCCAGTCTTCAGGTACAATGGATGATTTTAATGATAAGTTACAAATTTTTACTAATAGGTCTGAAATTTCATATTTTAGTTCCTTCAGAACTCTGGGGTGTATACCATCCGGTCCAGGTGATTTACTACTCTTCAGTTTGTCAATCAGGTCTACCACATCTTCTAGGTTCACCGTGATTTGATTCAGTCCATCTGAATCATTACCCATGAAAACCTTCTCCATTACGGGTACCTCCCCAACATCCTCTTCAGTAAACACCGAAGCAAAGAAATCATTTAATCTTTCTGCGATGGCCTTATCTTCTCTAAGTGCCCCTTTAACCCCTCGATCATCTAACGGTCCAACTGACTCCCTCACAGGCTTTCTGCTTCGGATATATTTTAAAAAGTTTTTACTGTGAGTTTTTGCCTCTACAGCCAACTTCTTTTCAAATTCTCTCTTAGCCTGTCTTATCAATGTCTTACATTTAACTTGCCAATGTTTATGCTTTATCCTAGTTTCTTCTGTTGGATCCTTCTTCCAATTTTTGAATGAAGATCTTTTGGCTAAAATAGCTTCTTTCACCTCCCCTTTTAACCATGCCGGTAATCGTTTTGCCTTCTTTCCACCTTTCTTAATGTGTGGAATACATCTGGACTGTGCTTCTAGAATGGTATTTTTTAACAATGACCACGCCTCTTGGACATTTTTTACTTTTGTAGCTGCTCCTTTCAGTTTTTTCTAACAATTTTTCTCATTTTATCAAAGTTTCCCTTTTGAAAGTTTAGCACGAGAGCCTTGGATTTGCACACTGTTCCTTTTCCAGTCATTAAATCAAATTTGATCATATTATGATCACTATTGCCAAGCGGCCCCACCACCGTTACCTCTCTCACCAAGTCCTGTGCTCCACTGAGAATTAGATCTAAAATTGCTCCCTCTCTCGTCGGTTCCTGAACCAATTGCTCCATAAAGCTATCATTTATTCCATCCAGAAACGTTATCTCTCTAGCGTGACCCGATGATACATTTACCCAGTCTATATTGGGGTAATTGAAGTCTTCAAGAACACTGGTGCAAGTAAATCAGTATATTTTCCATCCAATTGTAAATCACTGTTTTATTATTGTAAATGTTCCAATATCCTTACTGTGGCAACTCCATACAAAGTAACAGTCACGAATTACAGGTCCCCCGACACGGTCCCGTGTTTCGCGGTGGCTGCATCGGGAGGGACCGGATGACATTCAAAATCTGGAATATAACATGAGTAATCAAACATGGAAAAAAGGCTGGCTGCAGGAAAACGGGTTACAGTGAGTAATCACATACCTTGTAGACAATCATCAGGAGCGCGGGCATCCTCTGCATTTGGCAAACATTTAAAGGGCAAAAAAGGCGCGAAAGCAAGCTCTCGCGAGATGCTGAGAGTAACAAAAGGACACCTGTAATCGAGTTAACAAATTAACAAAAACTGATAAAACAGTACCGGTAAATATTCACATGTTTTATAGAACGGACATCAGCGGAGACGCTCTCAGCTTTAAAAATTTTAAACAAGCAGAAGGACACAGAAGACCCGTGCTCCCAAGATGCTATAGTTGACAGGCAGACACCTATAGAACAACAACAGAGATACTAGTAAAACTGATACCACTCGATATCTTTGTTGAGACCATGGGGGGAAACTGAGTTAAGGGTGAAGATCCAGCGCTGCTCTCTCCGACCTAGCTTGCCTGGAAAGTCTCCACCTCGTAAGGGGGGCGAGACCACCTCTAATACAAGGAAGGAGAGGTCAGCGATGGAGTGTCCAGCCTGGATCCAATGCATGACAAGGGGTTCGTCAGTTCTGGATGATCTGATGTTGGAGCAGTGCTCAATTATACGTGTCTTGATCATCCGTGAAGTTTTTCCCACGTAAATAAACGAGCAGGGACAATAAATCACATAAACAACACCTCTGGTGCAGCAATTTGATTGGGAGTATAATTTGAACTCACGTCCAGACCCCGGGTGTTTAAAAACTGTCAGTGACTCTGTGTGACTGCACATCGTGCAGCGGCCACAGGGGTTATGCCCACCAATAGTGCGTGAGTGGTGTTGCATGGGTGATGAGGATGCATGGACAAGACGATCTCTCAAATTTATGGCTCTTTTGAAAGTAAAGCGAGGGGGACCATGCATGAGGTCAGTGAGAGATAAGGCCGACCAATGCCGTTTGATCATGTTCACAATGGATCTCCCGACAGTGGAGAAGGGGAGAATGCAGTTATGGGAGATATCATCTGACTGTGTGGAGGGACTAAAAAGCCAGTCTCGGTGTGTGTACAAGGCCCGTTTAAAGGCCTTTTTTGACACTACCCTATTTCGCAAGAACACTGATCGAAATACTCTGCTTGCTTACACTAGTTGTCACCCCCGGGCACTCCGGGACAACATACCGACGGGGCAATTCCTAAGGCTTCGGCGCCTTTGCTCCTCACGGATGGAATTTCTTTCCCAAGCAGACGGCTTGTTTACCCGGTTTGTCGAAAGGGGATATCCAGCCCGGATTGTAAAAAAGGCCTTTAAACGGGCCTTGTACACACACCGAGACTGGCTTTTTAGTCCCTCCACACAGTCAGATGATATCTCCCATAACTGCATTCTCCCCTTCTCCACTGTCGGGAGATCCATTGTGAACATGATCAAACGGCATTGGTCGGCCTTATCTCTCACTGACCTCATGCATGGTCCCCCTCGCTTTACTTTCAAAAGAGCCATAAATTTGAGAGATCATCTTGTCCATGCATCCTCATCACCCATGCAAAACCACTCACGCACTATTGGTGGGCATAACCCCTGTGGCCGCTGCACGATGTGCAGTCACACAGAGTCACTGACAGTTTTTAAACACCCGGGGTTTGGACGTGAGTTCAAATTATACTCCCAATCAAATTGCTGCACCAGAGGTGTTGTTTATGTGATTTATTGTCCCTGCTCGTTTATTTACGTGGGAAAAACTTCACGGATGATCAAGACACGTATAATTGAGCACTGCTCCAACATCAGATCATCCAGAACTGACGAACCCCTTGTCATGCATTGGATCCAGGCTGGACACTCCATCGCTGACCTCTCCTTCCTTGTATTAGAGGTGGTCTCGCCCCCCCTTACGAGGTGGAGACTTTCCAGGCAAGCTAGGTCGGAGAGAGCAGCGCTGGATCTTCACCCTTAACTCAGTTTCCCCCCATGGTCTCAACAAAGATATCGAGTGGTATCAGTTTTACTAGTATCTCTGTTGTTGTTCTATAGGTGTCTGCCTGTCAACTATAGCATCTTGGGAGCACGGGTCTTCTGTGTCCTTCTGCTTGTTTAAAATTTTTAAAGCTGAGAGCGTCTCCGCTGATGTCCGTTCTATAAAACATGTGAATATTTACCGGTACTGTTTTATCAGTTTTTGTTAATTTGTTAACTCGATTACAGGTGTCCTTTTGTTACTCTCAGCATCTCGCGAGAGCTTGCTTTCGCGCCTTTTTTGCCCTTTAAATGTTTGCCAAATGCAGAGGATGCCCGCGCTCCTGATGATTGTCTACAAGGTATGTGATTACTCACTGTAACCCGTTTTCCTGCAGCCAGCCTTTTTTCCATGTTTGATTACTCATGTTATATTCCAGATTTTGAATGTCATCCAGTCCCTCCCGATGCAGCCACCGCGAAACACGGGACCGTGTCGGGGGACCTGTAATTCGTGACTGTTACTTTGTATGGAGTTGCCACAGTAAGGATATTGGAACATTTACAATAATAAAACAGTGATTTACAATTGGATGGAAAATATACTGATTTACTTGCACCAGTGTTCTTGAGTACTTGCTTATGTGCAAGTTGTGCTTCTGTTTATGATTGGTAATTGAAGTCTCCCATTATTACTGCACTACCAATTTGGTTAGCTTCCCTAATTTCTCTTAGCATTTCACTGTCCATCTCACCATCTTGACCAGGTGGACGGTAGTATACCCCTATCACTGTAGTCTTCCCTGACACACAAGGGATATCTACCCATAAAGATTACTTTTTTATCTGAAGGTATGCCTACAGGACATTTCATTGACACTGTTTTGAGGCGAGGATGTTCCTGGAACTCTTCCGACTGGCCAGGCCTCGTTGTCATCGCTACACCAGTGTTTAATGCCTGTTGGGAGATGCTTGGGCATTTTAAATTCAAAATAAGTGTTACAAGTTGGATAATGGGCATCAGTTTAGAAATGCAGTACCTCTGAATCATTGTAAAATAAAATACCTTAAGCTGAGGACTCCCTACAATTGGTGTTATTTTAGGGATGTGCATTTGGATGATGTGAATGTGAAAATCATGACAAATGAGTCAGTTTGATTCGCTGTAACCAAATCAAAACGTCAACTGATTCAAATCATTTTGGCAGTTAGTGCACTATGAGCAAATAGCATGCTGTTAGCCGAAACTAATGATCCTATATATCTGAAAATAAATTTCCCCCGAAATAATGAAATTTGGTTGGAAATGGACTGAAAATGAAATGGCCCAAACAGAACCAAATTTTATTTACCTGCACCCCCTTACTAAAATATGAGCTTTTTGCTGACCTTAGGTTCTGTGTTCATTTTATATATGTCTTTTATGATATTTCATAACCTCTTTGATTAATGTTTACTTTATTATGCTTTATCTTTAAACAGTTACTTTTGTCATTTTATCTTAACTTCAGTTCTACTGGCTAAGTTAATTTGGATTTCATTTTGTTGTTCTGCTCTTTGAATTTACTTAAAAAGGTGAATTATGTATCTGAAAAATAAATACATGAAACTTAACTTGAACAAAGCATCAAAGTATCTGTGCAAAGATTGTGAGACAAGCAATGTGCGGTACTTAATGGAATGTATATTTAGCTGGTCACAGGCTCTTAGAGCCAATCACACATAGCATATTTTGTAAGCAGTGTAGTGATTCCAGCTTCTCTGGGGACAAAATCATTCTTGCCCTAATGGTGCCAAGCTAAAAGAATATTGAAGGGCATCCTGAAGGGAGAGGAAGATTCTTCCTTTGGGCTGCAGGAAATTGCTACACTACTCAATTTATATGCTAAAGGAAACAGAGAGAAAATGTAGTAGTGTATTCATTCATTAATATTCTAAACACTCAGACTTGGATTTCATGTACTTAATCAGATGATTCTGAAATTCCCAAGTCAACTAGCAGGGTAAACCACAGTATACACCGCAGTAGAAGTCATCATTCAAGGTTAATCCTATGTGAACTTACTTGTCGCTTATAATCATAATCAAGTTTCATTAAAATAATACTTCATTTCAAGCAATAGAATGAATAAGAGAACCGGTCATAACTTTTCTCAAATGCCTCCCCAGCATTGTTCTTCCATCCTTGGATTTTTGTATAATTTCTGAACTGACTCTAAGATGACTTGCATTTATTATTTTGGGCTGACTTAGACATTTAATGTCACTCATTTCCATTTTTTTTTAACATGAACTGACTTAAATTTTCAGTGTGAGCCAGCCTGAATGTTGTCTGACTCCCCAGAGGGTGCTGGTGGTGGGATGTGGGATGTGGGGTGAGGTAGAGAAAGGAAGGCAGTAATAAGTCTCATTATCTCAGAAGATTTCCTACCTAACTTATGTATGATTCTTTGCAGCAGTGTTACATTAGAAGCATACACTGTAAAGTAAATAAATGGTTTAGGAGCAACCCTTATTCAGATTAACAAGCTGGGTCAAATATGGGAATTGAGTCAGAGAGAACAGCATTGGCTTGGATTTTGCCAAATTGTATTGGAACAGAGGCAGCTGTGTCTCAGATAATCCAAGACCAACCATTACCTCTCCTTCCTTCCATTTCCTATAGTTTAGATATAGTCCAAATTAAATTTGAACTATCTCATGTTTCCTTAACTGCTAGCAATACACATTTTTCTATGTCTCTCTGTGATGTGGATACCATCCTCCTGTTCCTAACTGCCATGTCAGACATTGTTGCATCCTAATACTCAGTTGCAATAGCCAGACTTCTGGTGAATGGAGTCTTGGCTCCAGTTCCCTATGGCTCAAGGTCAGCATTCTGTTTCTTTTAAGGGGATTTCATTTTGGGGTAGCCAGTTCCAAAACTTTATCCTGCTGCCCAGACTTTCCTTTCATGTAGAAATGTTGCTAGGTCTATATCGGGGTCAGGAGCCCTCGGCCTTCCCTCACTTGGCCCGGAGCAGCAACGCACGCGGCACCTCCTTCCCCGGTGAAAGGACCGCCCCCTGCCGACTCCACATCCGGCGACCACAGGCCCTTTAAAAGTAAGGCGCCACCTGCACAATCCTCCTCTTCACCCGCTGCACTGACCTGCCAGCACCGTGACCGCTCGACTGCTCCACTCGACCGGTGTAGACCCATCGGGGTCAGGAGCCTTGACCTTCCCTCACCTGGCCCAGAGCAGCAACGCACGCGGCACCTCCTTCCCCGGCGAAAGGACCGCCCCCTGCTGACTCCACATCCGGCAATCGCAGGCCCTTTAAAAAGTAAGGCGCTGGCCGTCGCGCGCCAAAGGGGCGCAACCAAAGGGGCCTGACTCTTAGCGTGCCCCTTTGCGCTGCCCCTGAAGCTATCCCTCCACACTTCCTCCCTCTTACACCTCTCTTGGATCCATTTACTCCCTTGTCCCATACCCCATCTCTCCTACTCCTCAACTACCGCCCTTCGAATCCCCCAACATACCTTGCATCCCCCTTCACGGGCTTGCTGCCCCTCGTCCTCCTCAGCATACCTCCTCTCCCCAAACCCCCTCCACTCTTCCTTACTCCACCTCTTACCCTTCCACCCCATACTCATTAGGCACTCCCTGCACCTCAGCCCACCCCACCCTCCATACCCCTTTCTCCAATCATGGCAACCCTATTTATACCCACCCTCCAACATTCCCCATGCAACTTTAAAAAAACACTCCTATCCAACCCTACCTCTCACTCAAGATTTCTACTCCCCATCATATTATCCCCTTAACACAGTTTCTCGGCCTCCAACCCTCTCTATTATTCTCTTCAACTTCCAATCCCTAACTAAGAAAACACCCATCCTGAATGACATTCTTCTTGATAACAATCCAGACATCTGTGCCATAACAGAAACTTGGCTTAAACAAACTGACCTAGTTCCTCTTAACCAGCTTCCTACTCACTTATTTGACATCTTCTCCCTACCCAGGATCAAAAAAAGAGGGGTAGGTATCCTACTAGCTGCCAAAATAGAACTCAGACTAACATCCCAAACGGTTCATACCTCCCCCAAATTTGAAATTGGATTTTTCAAATCCCCACAACTCCAAATATGCCTAGTTTACTTCCTACCAGGACTCCTTGAAAACAATGCCTCTCCCCTCATTGAATTCATTGCTGACAACCTCAATATGGCTATCCTACTTGGAGATTTCAACCTCAACGTAGACGCCATTTCCCCCATCCCCTTCCTGTGAAGCCTTTTTAGCCACTTTGATTGCCCTGGGCTTTATTCAAACTATAACCAGCCCTACACCCAAAGCAGGCCACTCCTTAAACTTAATTTTTATTAACTCCCACATCTTCTCCTCCAAAAACACCGAAATGCACCACGTCCCCTGGTCCAATCACTTCCTTATCAAAACTAAACTCTCCTTAATGAAAACATCTATATCCCAAACCTCACACTCCTCGACCTTCCAATTCAGAAGACCCTGCTCCAAACACAACTTAATTCTCTCTCTCACTGACGCTCTCAGTGATCTTGATCTATCCAATCCCGAAACTGCCCTCTCCAACTGGAACAATATCACCAACAAAATTGCCAACAAAATCCAAAGAACTTAAACCCTCCCACAACTCTAGAAAACCATGGTATACCCCTGAACTAAAAAAACTTAAATGCAACCTAAGAAACTTCAAAAAGAAATGGCACACGAATCCCTCCCCCTCCCAACAGGCCTCATACAAATCTGCCCTTGCCCTCTACAGAACCCCTATCCTTAACACCAAGTGTGACTTCTACGCCCTAAGAATTCACAACAATCAATTCAATGCTAAAGCCCTCTTCTCCTATGTTTCCAACCTTTCCAAAACAGTCCCCTCTCCCAGTGCTGATGTGTGATGACCTTGCCCGCTTTTTCCATGATAAAATTTCTAAGCTTATAACAAGATTTCCCCCTTCCACCTCCACCATCCCCGCTAAAATTCATCATGTGACCTTAGACTCCTTTGAAGCCACCTCCTCATCCGAAATAGAAACCCTCCTTAAGAAAATTAAACCAGCTTCACATCTCACCGATACCATTCCCACTAAATACCTCCTGATGATCCCTAACCTAATTGCCAAACCATTAGTCAATATCAATTGTTCCATCACCTTTGGAAATGTCCCCACCTCTTTAAAACAAGCCATCGTCAAATCTATCTTTAAGAAACCTAATCTCAACCCATCTGAACCTGCTAACTATCGACCAATCTCAAATCTCCCCTTCCTAGCTAAACTTATGGAAAAAGTAATAAACATCCAACTCTCTGATATACCCCTCTCAATTTGGCTTCCGTAAATTCTTCAGTACAGAAACCCTCCTAATCTCCCTCACTGACACTCTCCTTAAAAGGTATTGATAATGGGCACTCCTACATCCTTGCCATACTTGATATCTCTTCTGCCTTTGACACTATCAGCCACGAGACTCTTCTAAACCGCCTCACTGAAATTGGCATTACTGGTACCACCCTTCACTGGCTTGAATCCTACCTCAATAATAGGCACTACAAAGTCAAAATTGGTAACAATGAATCTGAAGCTATCAACCTAACTCGAGGCATACCCCATGGCTCCTCCCTATCCTCTACTCTTTTCAATATATATATGCTGCCCCTATAGCAACTCCTATCCAGTTTAGGACTCACTTGTTTCATTTACGTGGATGACATCCAAATCCTTATCCCCATCACCAAATCCATCTCCAAATCCCTCAAGATCTGGGAAACCTGCCTCAAATCTATCACCCACCTCCTATCTAATCTTAACTTTACCCTCAACACCTCCAAAACCGAACTCCTTATTATATCACACAACCCTAATACCATGTCAACCACTTACTTCAACACCCTTCCCCCTTCAACCCCCTTTACTCAACACATTTGAGACCTTGGCATTATCCTAGATAGCCAACTGATCCTTAAACAATTCATAAACTCTACCATGAAAGAATGCTACTTCAAACTTCATGTTCTAAAAAAACTTAAACCTCTATTCCACTTTAACGACTTACGCACCGTCCTTCAAGCCATAATATTCTCCAAAATTGACTATTGTAACTCCCTCCTGCTAGGCCTCCCCGCATCCACCATCAAACCCCTCCAAATGCTACAAAATGCCGCAGCCAGAGTACTCACTAACACCCGCAGAAAGGACTATATCACCCCAATCCTTAAAGACCTTCACTGGCTCCCAATCCCTTTCATAATCCACTACAAGAGCCTCACCATCATACACAAGACACTACATAACCATGACATACACTGGCTCAATGACTCCCTACACTTCCATACCTCCATTAGACCCACCAGATCCGCTTACAATGGTACACCCTCATCCAAACCTACCTGCCTTACTGCCACAAAAGAAAGAGCTCTATCTATAGCAGAACCCTCAAACTGGAATGCTATGCCCCCTGACCTGCGGCTGGAGCCCTGCACCCATAAATTAAAAAAAAACCTAAAAACCTGCATAATACACCTCCCCTGCTCCCTTGCCCTACCAACTCCACTAAAAGTACTATGTTGTATTTATTAATAGTGTTTATTTATTTATTTATTTAGAGATTTTTTATATACCGCGGCACATGCAGCACATCACCTCAGTTTACAGCAAACAGTAAAGCAGCAACAGGCTTTACAATAAAATATTAAACAGAGCAAAAATAATAAAAAACAAAAAACAATAGCATGTTTAACAGTTTATTCTTACTGCCCCCCCCCCCGTGTTATACCACCCCCTGTGCTCGTATAATTCCTGCAGTTTATTCTTCCTGTTCCATTTCCAGATTTTTAATGTTTTAATGTTTCGCACTTATGTTCCTTATCTAGATATATTTTGTTACACCTCCTATCTTATTGTCCTTTTATTCTGTAAAGTTACCTAGTTTTATGTATTGTTTCCCCAACTGTTATATGTAAACCGATGTGATGTCCCTCGAATGTTGGTATAAAAAAAGCTTTAAATAAATAAATAAATAAATAAATAAATAAATAAATAAAAGTATTCACCTAGTTAGCATATTACTTCTTCAAGAAATCAGTGCTGCCCTCTTGAGTCTCTGGTAGGCTTTCTGGTGTCCGTTCCACTACACTGAGGTCCCATTTTCGACTCTCAGACTGCCACTGGTTGCCAGCTGCTGGTGTGCTGTCCTGTTTTCTCTATCTCAATAGCCCTGCTCCCAAAATCCCTCAGCCTTTAACATTCCCTGTGGTGGGAATACTTTGAAGATCTAGATCTATCCATCTTCCCAGAACTCCACCACATGAACCTTTATAACCTATCTGAAGTGAGGCTTTCATTTCTATTCTTTGCATACTTTTTCCTGGTGCTGCTTCTGTGCACTACCTACATATAGGTAGGTAATCCAGCTCACACATGACTCCAAGCAGTTTAGGAAACTACTGAAAACACACCTCTTTCATGAGGCATTCCAATACATTTTCCCAAAACACCTTTTGTTATGTAATCTTATTTTTTATGTTTTTAATTTTAATTATTTGTTTTTATTATTGAGTATGTTTTACCTGTACCCTGCCCCAATCTTGTTTGGAGGGGCGGGTAAGAAATGCCACTAAATAAATAAGCAAATAAATAAATAATCTGATTTCCTGTAGGCTGTTTTCCCTAGTTCCCTTTTGGGGCATGTATTCTCCTCCATAGTGTCTTTTTGATATTGTATTTTTTGTTGGCTTAGTATCCAAATGAAAATTTTGTTGATGCAGATAGTTCTAGTGAGAGATGGACAGTTAAAGTGAGAGTGAAAATGAAAATGAAATCTGAATCTCAGGAAATATAAATCTGTTTAAAGGTGCAGGATGTGTTTATATACTTATTATAAATTATGTTTCAAAAATCCAGTTCAGATCCTCAAAATATCCAAAGCAAGTATCATCAAATTAGCCAACCAGATGAAATGTGCTTTAGAATTTTTGAAGATCTGAAGTAGATTTCGTGGATTTACTTTGAATTTTCCACAGATCTGTGGGAAAAAAATCTAGCTGATCTTCATAATGAATTTGGGGAAAATCTAAATTTTCTATTGAATTTGAACTAGGCTGAAATATGCTTTGTTTTATTATAATACTGAATTTCTATCATCTCTATGTCTTCTAAAAAAGTTTGTCTTCAGAAATTATTCTGTGCTATTTTCTTCTCTCTACTGAATATGTTATTTGTTATAAATAATTACCTAGCAATTGATAGGGTGATTTTCAAAGTAATTTCCATGGTGAAACAGTGCTTTAAGAAAATGCCATACTGGGTCAGACCAAGGGTCCATCAAGCCCAGCATCCTGTTTCCAACAGTGGCCAATCCAGGCCATAAGAACCTGGCAAGTACCCAAAAACTAAGTCTATTCCATGTTACCATTGCTAATGGCAGTGGCTATTCTCTAAGGGGCAGCTTTTTAAAAAATACGCGAGCGCGTACTTTTGTTTGCGCACAAGGCGCGAACAAAAGTATGCTGGATTTTATAAGATATGCGCATAGCCACGCGTATCTTATAAAATTTGTGCAACCTGCGCGCGCCGAGCCCAGCGCGAGCTGCATGTTCCCTCCGAGGCCGCTCCGATTTCGGAGCGGCCTCGGAGGTAACTTTTCTTCACCCTCCCCCCACCTTCCCCTCCCTTCCCCTACCTAACCCACCCCCCCGGCCCTATCTAAACCCCCCCTTAACTTTGCGCGCATCACCGGCAGCCCCGCTCCATCCTCCGGTCCCGGGGGCTGGTCCGGAGGCCTCGACCACGCCCCCAGGCCGGCGCCACGCCCCGAAACGCCCCCGAAACGCCGGGGCCCGCCCCCGAAACGCCGCGTCATTTCGGAAACGCCCCCGGACACGCCCCCTCCCTCCCCTTTTCGAAAGCCCCGGGACTTACGCGCGTCCCGGGGCTTTACGCGCGCTGGCGGCCTATGCAAAATAGGCACGCCGGCGCGAGAGGGCCTTTTAAAATCCGCCCCTAAGTGAACTTAATAGCAGGTAATGGACTTCTCCTCCAAGAACTTATCCAATCCTTTTTTAAACACAGCTATACTAACTGCACTAACCACATCCTCTGGCAACAAATTCCAGAGTTTAATTGTGTGTTGAGTAAAAAAGAACATTCTCCGATTAGTTTTAAATGTGCCCCATGCTAACTTCATGGAGTGCCCCCTAGTCTTTCTACTATCTACCTGGTGGTCCAGCGGAGGTCCCGGGAGCGATCTCCCACTCTCAGGCCGTCGGCTGCCACTATTCAAAATGGTGCCGATGGCCCTTTGCCCTTACCATGTGACAGGGGCTATCATTGGCCGACCCCCTATCATATGGTAGGAGCAATGGATGGCCCGCGCCATAATTTTAAGATGGCGCCGGCCTTCCATTGCTCCTACCATGTGACAGGGGCCGGCCAATGGCACCGATAGCCACTGTCACATGGTAAGGGCAAAGGGCGATCGGCACCATTTGCTTACTGGCAGCCGACTTCCCGAGAGCAGATTGCTCCTGGGACCCCCGCTGGACCACCAGGAATTTTAGGAAAATTCTGGGGTGTCGGGAGGGTGGGGAATTCTAAATAATTAGATTTAAAAGGTCGGGGTGGGTTTGGGCGGTTTTTTTCTGTGTGTCCTTTCTTCCCCCCCCCAAAAAAAATAAAATGATAAGAAAACCACATGAAAATTTCGTGGGGTTTTCCTATCGGTTTCAGGGACCCCTGATACTTGAAGGATTAGAAAATATTGTACGATATTTTCATCCATCAGAAAACGATGCACATCCCTACTGATTATACCAAATTGCACATCTCTTCTCAGTTTTAGTGGGCTATCAATCCTACATGACCACCTGCAGACAACTAGGCCACCATCTGCAACTGCAAGTGCTTCAAATCCCTGAACATATAGGTGGTCTGTGATGCCTTAGGGATCATCATGGATGTAGTATCCAGGTTTCTAGAATCCTGTCACAATGCTTATATCCTCTCATAGTCAGGAATTCATGAATGATTCTAGGATGGTCTCATCACTGGGGATTGGCTTCTAGGTAAGTGTGTTGCTCTCACTAGAAGTACAGAACAACTAACCTCTGCCCTTTTCTCTCACTCTGTATCTAGGTGGTTTTACCACTTTGGCCCAGGAAGCCCACTCCAGCTTTTACCAGGGGACAACCTTGCTGCCTACCAGCTTGGAATATCTCACTCTTCTCTTCTTTATCTTCTCCCCTACAGGTAATAGAGGATATTCACTCACAATCTGGTTCATGACCCTTCTGGTATACCCACAGACTGAAAAAGATGTCTACTACATCAAGGCCCAATTGGAAGACCAGGGCAGTCAATGAGAGAACTTTTGTTCTACTCGAAACATGCTTCTACTGCCTGGACAGGTCAGGGGGATGACTTCTGTACAACCCAGTAAAGGTCTGTGAGTTCTAGCTTGCTGCATGCTTCATAACTTGGCGAAAAGATGAGGCCTGCCTCCATCAGTGGAAAAAATGATTATATTACAAGGTCAAATGATGATGGTGAGGAGGAAGGCATACAGTCTGAGTGAAGAGGAATTAGAGGAAATACATCACCATATTCACCAGCAGGCTGTAGAAGAAAGGAACACTCTGATACAAAGAAACTTTCAAACGAAAAGGCACATTTATTTTCAAAACAAAGGTAATATGTGATCAGCAAACAAATTAATTTTTCCCGGGCCATCTTCTTCTTTTGTGGGGTGGCTCTGTTCCTTGGACTGCCCAAATCTGGTGCTTCTGCACATAAGCATATGGTCACTATTAACAGTGTGTTTAGAGGTCATGGACATTGAAGGCAGTGTTCTGAGAGTTGACATGTGTGGCACCAGAGGATGAAGGCCTGGCAGCACTGGTGTGTCTCTCCTCTTCAGCTGGTGTACACGATGAGGCCATTCCTGAATCAGCAGAAAGGAATGTCTATAGCCTGAGTCATCTGAGGTGGGGAACTTTCCCTCAGGAGAGGATGCCTTGGTGGAAGAGGCATCCTTGGAGGTAATGGAGCCATAAGAGGAGCCAGCATCAATGGTGGTGTTGGACACACATGGGGAGCCTCTTGCAAGGCTGGCAGAACTATAGCAGGAGAAGGAACATACCATAAAGGTGGTGGTGCAAATGCAGTGGGAGGTTGCATCCAGGGGCCCCATGGCTGCCAGGGAGCATTCCTGGCATGAAAGCATCAACTCAAGCATTCAGAAGTTATGGACTGCAATTCTTCCTGCAGCATCTGACCAATATACTGAATCCCTTCCTGCACCACTTCCTTGAGGCCCTTTAGGCAATCATAAACCAAGAAAATGTGGCAGAAAGATACAGAAATAATCTCTGTTGTTTTAGGAACCATTAGCCTGATTAAAAGACCTTCCAAACACATCTTGATATGCTGCTTGTAAATATTTCATCCTATGAAATCCACAAGCAAGCTCTTTATGGCACAATGCAAATATTAAAAAGAACATTTGCGTAGATGTAAAAGGTATATATTAAACAAGTCAGCTGATAGTGATGAGCCCTGAGGGACTCCTGTTGGTATCATTTATTTATTTATTTATTTATTTATTTAACATTTTTTATATACCGAAGTTCTAGTAACAATGTTACTAATCACTTCGGTTTACATATAACATTGGAATGACTTAACATGTGTGTCTTACATAGAACAGGAAAATGAACTTGGAGAAAAAAATTGAAATAAATAACATTAAAACAACAATAAATAACAGCAATCTTATAGACAGACGATTAGAATGAATCAATCGTGAATAAAGTGTTTGAAAAATTGACAAGAGGGATTAGAAAATTAATTCTAGAATTATTGAACAAAGTGGTATGATATGTTGCGTCCGTCAGACTCAGACGACTTAGCCTGACATGCCTCACCTTTCTCTCAGCTTTCTCCTCCAGCCTCGGGAGAATGGCATCTGTGGTGTCTCCCTGCTGCACCTCTGGCTTCCCCGGAGCGGCTTTGGTGCGGCGTTCGGCCATCTTGACCCGAGGTCTCCTAGGGCGTGCGCACGTGCTCGTCCCTACCTAAGTTGCAGTGTTGGCGCGAACCTCGGGGGCGTCCCCCTCGAGTGACGTCACTGCTTCCGCATATTTAAGGTTGCCCATTTGCTGACTCTCGCTGAGTTAGCACCGGATTGGTATGCCCCGGTCTGAAGCTTCTCTGCCACTTCTATCTACTGGAAGCTACCTTCACCCTTCGGAGTTCTCTAACCTGGGTATCCGCTCCTCGGGGCCCTCTGCTTATTTATAGGTGCCTATCCTCTTACAGGTACTCGCTCCTTGAGGGCCTATGTGCCTATTCTGGCGCCTGCTCCATTCTTCAACCTGCTGGAAATCCATCTATCAGTTACAGAGAGTGAGTACAACTTCTACCAGTCTGTCTCTCATCAGTTCCTCGCTACCTCTCTGCATCAGGTCTTACACCACCATTATGGAAATGGTCTCCGCTGCCGAGGACTACGGATTGCTAACACTTATCCTCTCTACTGCTCATTGGGATTCTCTCTACTCAGTTACAGGAGTGTGTTTAACATCTGCCAGTCTGTCTCTCCTACAGTGCCTTACTGGACATCTGCATCGGGGCCTTACACCACCATTGTGGGATGGATCTCCCTCGCCAAGGATTACAGACTGCTACCAGCTAACCTGCTCTCTACTGCCACCTCTGGTAGTCATCCTAGCTGTACAATAAAAGAAACTATCTCTGTGTTTGTGCTATTGAGTCTAACCCAGTGCATCTGTCTCCCTAGGGGGCTCCTCCCCATAGGAGATAACATCACTTTTGCCCATGAGAATCCACCAAATACCTCGATATCATAACACATTACATCAGATAAGGTATCTTCTATTTTTACTCAAAAAGAGCGGTTTGTAATAAATGGCTTAAACCACTGTAAGATCTTGCCAGTTATGCCAATTTCTATTAATCATTGTGTCAAAATGGAGTGATCTATGATATCGAATACCGTGGTTAAGCCAAAGAGAATTAACAAATATGACAGTCTCAAGTCAAATCCTCTAAGACTTGTATCAGATAGGGAAAGTAGTAAAGACTGTAAAACCAGAGTTAGGATACTATGACAGTGAATGTAACAGCACACTTTGATTTCTCTTCTAAACCTGAATCAATTTTTGAAGCTTTTCTCTTTAAGCTTTTCTCACTTTTATAAGTTTTTCTAACTTTGAAGCAAGAAGATTCAGAACCTCTGTTTTCTCTCACTGAGATCTAACAGAGAAATGAGTGAAAAAAAAGTGATCGCTTATAGTATCATTTTCACCAAAAAATGATTAATTCATGACATGCAGCTAGGATTGGCTGGTTGAAAAGTACTTCATCATAATTGTTCCTATTCCTTCCTTGTCCTTTCCTCAGTAGTCTCTGATCTGTCTGTCTTGAAGTATAAAAAAAAAAAGTATTGCTTTGCTTTTCCCATAGACTTTAATATAACCAAATCAAATGAACCGAAAAAGCAAGATTTTATTTTTTGGGTGTCTCATTAGTATGGTTTGGTTAAAAACTGAAAACCACCTCATTCATTGCATTTTCCCATTTGGATTAAAATGAATGCAGATTCATAAGCAATGCAGAAAGCAATCACAATCATTAGACAAGACAAGTTCAAACTCTCAAACTAGCTGCATCTCTTCTCTATTACATCCTCCTTTTCCTTTCCTTCTGGTCTGTCTGGCTTGCTCCTTTTTCTAAGTTTCTGCATGGGACTGCCATCATGATGACAGTTTTATCCTCCCCTCCTGGAGCTCTGCCCCAGGAACATCCTTTCTTCTGCTTATTTTGCATTGCATCAGTTTGCCTATTGTTCTTGGGCCCTTGTTCTTGGCTTTGTTCCATCTAAGTTGTCCTGGTCCATCTTTCCTCCGAGTTGTGAAGACTCCATTATAATCAATTATATCGTATTGTTCTACAGCTGAAGGTGATACTTGTTTTCAATCTGCTAAGGAGTTAGCAATCTGTTAGCGCTTAGCTTTCCCAGAGGGAGGAGTTAGCAATCTGTTAGTGATCACCTCGCCAAGGGGGCGGAGTTGACAATCTGTTATGCTCAGCTCCCTCAGAGGGGAGGAGTTAGCAGTCTGTTATGGATCTGATGCCGGATGGTCGGAGACATCAGATAGGAGTTAGCGCTCACCCCGCCAGGAGGGCTGAGTTGGCAATCTGTTACAGTTCTTGCTAGGGAGTAGCAATCTCTTAGGAATTTACCAAGGAGTAGCTATTTGCTAGCGCTCACCCCGCCAGGAGGACGGAGTGAGCGATCTGGAATCTATCATCTTCCGCAGAGAGAGGAGTAATGGTCTGATGTGGGATGGCTCCCACAGAGTGGCAGATGAAATACCGTACTATTAGTGTAAGGAGTAACACTTAGAAGAATAGTGAATCCCTGGGCCGATGGCAGATGACAGCACCTTCAAGTGGAGATCCTGAGAGGGACCACCGGCTAGGCTGGAGTATTGAGACAAACACAGATAGTTCTTTATTAGACTGGAAGTAGAACCACCAGAGGTGGCAGTAGTGAGTTGATGTGCCCGGCAGGGCTGAAGTCCCTCTGATACTGAAACTATGATCTCTGAGTTGCTGAGCTGTAAGGAGAGACTATAGGTAGTGAGTAGACAGGGTATGCTGGGCATAACCAGTGGTAGATGATACACTCACAATTGTAGATATCTGTAATGCCTTCTTATGCAACAGAGAGTCTTCAGTATTCAGGAACAGGAGCTGCAGGCAAGAACTGGTTCCTATAGGCAGTCTGAAATAGAACTCACAATAACTGTATATGGGAAGGCTTCTGGAATAGAAGAGAGGCTAAGAGAGGTTTAGGATCATAGGCCCTCATGGAGCGAGTACTGGTTCCTATCTGTTAAACTGCAATAGTAATCCATAAGATATAGGTATGCGATATCTCCTGAGGAAGAAGAGAGATTTAGAAAGGTATTAGGAACATAGGCCCTCGTGGAGCGAGTACCGGTTCCTACCTGCAATCTGCAATGGTAACTCACGATCTCCGTACCTGCGATAAGCGTCTTGACTGAAGGGAGTCTTAGAGAAAAGGAACATGGGCCCTCGTGGAGCGAGTACCGGTTCCTGTCTATAATAGGACTCACTGTGTTCATGTCTGCGATCGCCTCCAGGCAACAGGAGTCTTCTGAGTCTTCGGGACGTAGGCCCTCAAGGAGCGAGTACCGGATCCCGTCCAACAATCTGAAATCAAGAAGAGAGCGCGTAACCCCCGAGGAGTGGGTACTCCTGGTAAGTTTGAAAAGGCCGAGCAGTGGAGAAAGGTTTCCCCTGGCTGTCTCGGATTGTTGTTGCAAGTAGTGTGGACTGCCAAAGCAAGTCCCGTTGGAGTTCCTTGCTAACTCGTTTAAGGTTAGCAAACAAAGATCTTTTAAATGGAAAACGGATGACGTCACTACGGGGGGATGCCCCCGAGGTTTGCGCCCTTGCTGGTACAAAGTCTGGAGCGCGCGCATGCGTTCACCCTTACGTCATCAGGAACATGGCGGATCCGAGGCGTCAAGCCAGTCCGGGGACTCTGGGACGAATAGGCAGGGAGAAGCCGTGGCAGCATCTGTCCGTCAGAGCCAAAGGGAGTCACCACAAAGGTAGAGAGGGTGGAGCGAGGGCGAGAATAGGCACGAACGCAACAATACTACACAGAATTTTCAACTTGCTACTGCATTTAGCAAACTGCTTTGTCATTAGTCCTAAATGCATTACTCTAATGAGTTTAAATTTTGCATTGGATAACAGTTAAGGCTGAAAAGGTGATAATGGGTTAATTATAAACTTTGTTTAGGTTTTCAATAGATAGAGTAAAGCTGACCCAGGCAATGTACTGCATTTCAATAGGATTTCACATAGGACAGAGTAATTAAAAAATGGCCATTTTCCAGCTCCCCGCTGAGGATCCACTCCTCCTGTTTGTTCTCTCCCACCCCTCAGTGCACAGTGCACTGTAATGCTTCAACTCAAAATGTACAGAATGTTCTGTGGTGTCTGACTCAGGAGGTCCATGGAAACTTGACAGAGTACAGCATTTTCATTGTTGCTCATGCATTCCAACAGGGGAGAACATAAAGCCAAACCAAGCATTTTTGTATGTTTCACATATACAGTATGTTTTATTAACGCAAAACACTATTGTGTATGATTCTATTTAGGCAAGCACTATTATTTGAACTTTTGAATGATTGCCATTAAGAGTTTGTAGTTCTAGTTAGCAAAGAAAATGCACATCATTTATGCCCTAGCCTGAACATGTTCATGGAAACTATTGTCCCATTGTACGTGTAAATTCTGAATATCTCTTTGGATCATATACTTCTGCATCTCAAATGCGTGCTCAGAGCTTTTGCTTTTTGACAAATTAATTGTCATGTGAAATGTTACATTTTTCCTCATACATGTCATGCAAATATACAACAAAAAAGAAGCAATATTATTATAGTAACTCTATAACAGTGCACACTTCCTCTATATCTGATACAGACACAAAAAATGCAGGAGCAATAAAATTTTCTAAAGGTCATAGAGTAATATGGAAGAAAACAATCATTCAAATACTAAATAGGAAGCTTCCTTCCGATAAAATATTATTGCATTTTCTGTGTATTCTTTTTTGACCTGGAAAGGTCACCCTGCTTGAGTAGGATATACCAACATCCAACTCTTATATTTGTCAGAAGAGGAGATATGCACACCCTGCTGGAATTAAAACAAGTCATTTTCATTTCCTCATTCTTTTATGTGGAGGCCAGTTGTGCTAAAATAATTGTATAGTAGGAGCTGTACAGAAGCCAGCAAACAGATGTTGCTTGCTGTCTGAGCTGGGATCAAACATAACTCTTCAAATGTTTTCTGCATGGAAAAGTTCAGTTGGGTTAAATCACCATCTTGTTTCAGCTCACTGGAGATAGATTTAGGGCCAGATTTTAAAAACAGCGCGAGGGCCTAGATTTGTTCACGCAACCCGGCGCGAACAAATCTACGCCCGATTTTATAACATGTGCGCGGAGCCGCACGCATGTTATAAAATCCGGGGTTGGCGCGCGCAAGGGGGCTGCACACTTGTACACCTTGCGCGTGCTGAGCCCTAGGGGAGCCCCGATGGCTTTCCCCGTTCCCTCCGAGGCTGCTTCGATTTCGGAGCTTTCGTTCCTCCCCCCACCTTCCACTCCCTTCCCCTATCTAACCCGCCCCACAGCCCTAACTAAAACCCCCTCCTGACCTTTATCTCGAAAGTTACGCTTGCCTCCGGGCAGGCGTAACTTGCGCTCACTGGCCGGCTGTGGCAAGCCATCCCTCGGCACGGTGGCTGTGCCGGAGGCTTTGGTCCTGCCCTGGCATGCCCCCAGGCTGGTGCCCCACCCACGGCCCCGCCCCAGAATGCCCCTTTTTGCAATCCCTGGGACATACGTGCATCCCGAAGCTTGCACACGCTGCCGAGCCAATGCAAAATAGGCACGGCGCGCGCAGGGGCAAATTTTCTCGGGTTACGCATGTATGTTACACACATACGGGTGGATTTTCAAAGCCATGCTCGCGTAAATCCGCCCGGATTTACGCGAGCAGGGCCTTGCGCGCCAGCGCGCCTATTTTCCATAGGCCGCCGGCACGCACAGAACCCCGGGACGCGCGTAGGTCCCGGGGTTTTTGGATGGGGGCGTGTCGGGGGCGTGTCGGGGGTGGAGCCGAACGACGCGGAATTTTGGGGGCAGGATGTGGCGTTTCGGGGGCGCGCCCGGGGGTGTGGTTTCAGGCCGGGGCGTTCTGGGGCGTGGCCGCGCCCTCCGGAACCACCCCCGGGTTGGATCTCGGCGCGCCAGCAGCCCGCTGGCGTGCGTGGATTTACGTCTCCCTCCGGGAGGCGTAAATCTATGGATAAAGGTGGGGAGGGGTTTAGATAGGGCTGGGGGGGGTGGGTTAGGTAGAGGAAGGGAGGGGAAGGTGAGGGGAGGGTGAAAGAGAGTTCCCTCCGAGGCCGCGCGCCGATCCAGGATTTTAGAGGATACGCGTGGCTACGCGCGTATCTTATAAAATCCAGCGTACTTTTGTTTGCGCCTGCTGTGCAATACTTATTGATTTTCTTCAGTCACCAGCAAGGTGATCCTCTACTCTCAGTGCTATCAATCAACTCACAAGAAATGTACTTAATTTGTTCTATTTGCAGAAAACATAGAATGAACTAATTCACTTGATCTCACTCCTTTTTCTGGAATCAACTGGTATTTTTCTCTCTTATCCTGAAAATTAATTACCTGAAATATCTACTATGGTATTACTAATTAATCTCCTCCTGAAACCTTACTTGATTCCACAGTAATTAAATGTACCTAATCACTTCATTGTGATACTCTGCCAACCATTGTCCACCTCCTAACTAGTGGGTTAGTATATAAACTTAGAAGTGAAGACAGGGGTGGGGGGGAGTTGGGGGGGAAGGAGGGTGCTTCTTTATTCTACTCTTCCTTTCTAAAACTAAATAGAAAAAATGCCTAAGAAACAAAAAAAAGCAATGCAAAAAATTCCTTTTCAAAAATTAAAAGAACAAAAAAGTTGGAGAGTGAGAGGAGAAAGAACATCATTTTACATAAGAACATAAGAAATTGCCATGCTGGGTCAGACCAAGGGTCCATCAAGCCCAGCATCCTGTTTCCAACAGAGGCCAAAACCAGGCCACAAGAACCTGGCAATTACCCAAACACTAAGAAGAACCCATGCTACTGATGCAATTAATAGCAGTGGCTATTTCCTAAGTATAATTGATTAATAGCCATTAATGGACTTCTCCTCCAAGAACTTATCCAAACCTTTTTTGAACCTAGCTACACTAACTGCACTAACCACATCCCCTGGCAACAAATTCTAGAGCTTTATTGTGCATTGAGTGAAAAAGAATTTTCTCCAATTAATCATAAATGTGCTATTTGCTAACTTCATGGAATGCCCCCTAGTCCTTCTATTATTCGAAAGTGTAAATAATCGAGTCACATCTACTCGTTCAAGACCTCTCATGATTTTAAAGACCTCTTTCATATCCCCACTCAGCCGTCTCTTCTCCAAGCTGAACAGCCCCAACCTCTTCAGCCTTTCCTCATAGGGGAGCTGTTCCATCCCCTTTATCATTTTGGTTGCCCTTCTCTGTACCTTCTCCATTGCAACTATATCTTTTTTGAGATGCGGCGACCAGAATTGTACACAGTATTCAAGGTGCGGTCTCACCATGGAGCGATACAGAGGCATTATGACATTTTCCGTTCTATTAACCATTCCCTTCCTAATAATTCCTAACATTCTTTTTGCTTTTTTGACTGCTGCGGCACACTGAGCCGACGATTTTAAAGTATTATCCACTATGATGCCTAGATCTTTTTCCTGGGTGGTAGCTCCTAATATGGAACCTAACATCGTGTAACTACAGCAAGGGTTATTTTTCCCTATATGCAACACCTTGCACTTGTCCACATTAAATTTCATCTGCCATTTGGATGCCCAATCTTCCAGTCTTGCAAGGTCCTCCTGTAATGTATCACAGGTGATTTAATACTATCCTTTCAACCTCAGGCCCATCCTGCTGACACCTGTCACCCAATTTCTTGGACTGGCTCTCTTCTCTCTCACTCTTGTTAACGCACAATCAATCTCTAAGAAAAGTCATATTCTCAATGACTTCCTATCCGATGCAAAACCTGACATCTGTGCCATCACAGAAACCTGGTTAAAACCCACCGACACTGCTCTAATAAATCAGCTTCCCATCCAGGCATAAGATCTTCTCTCTATACCCAGACCCAAAAAAAGAGGAGGTGGACTTCTTCTTGCAGCCAAAAAAACGCTAGGTCTGGCATTGCAGGCTTCTAATAACCTATCAAATATCGAATTTGCGCTATTCAACTCGAAACATCTGACGATCGGATTAATTTATGCCCCTCCCGGAATTCTGGAAGCAGACCCATCCACAATCATAGAACTAACAGCAAAACACCTAAACTCCAGAAAACCGGCCATCCTCATGGGAGATTTTAACCTTCACGTAGATGTCCAACCTCATTCTACCAACTATAAAACTCTTCTCTCCTCTCTCAGCAATATGGGTTTCAGACAAATTGTGACAGAACCAACCCACAAAGCAGGTCATACATTAGACCTTATCTTCATAAACGAGGGAATCTCAACCCACACTATCCCAACTTGCCTTCCGGTACCGTGGACAGACCACCGAATCATATCATTGGTGTTAAAAATAAAAGAGCTTCCTCCGCAATCCACACAATCAATAACTATATCCGTCAGGAAACAGTGCTCAGGAGACCAACTCAGCGAACACCTGGCCAAGGAACTAGTGCACCTCGACCTCTCTGATGCCAACTCAGCAACTTCATCATGGACCAACATCACTAAAAAGGTTGCAGATCAAATGTGCCCCATGACGACTAAATATATCAATCCAAACAAAGACAACAGGAAACCTTGGTTCACTCCGCAGTTGAAAAAACGAAAACATGAATTGAGATGCAAGGAACAAAATTGGCGAAAAAACCCATCTTCAACCACCCTTCTCATCTACAGATCGGGCCTCAACTCATACAGAAACGACATCAACAAAACCAAGAAAGAATTCTTCTCCAAAAAAATCCACCACCCTCATTTTTGATTCAAGAGCTCTTTTCTCCTATGTTTCAACCCTCACTAAACCCCCGGCGCCTACCATTCCAGACGATCAAGCTCTCAACAAAGCGAACGAACTAGCAGACTTCTTTGACAATAAAATCACCTCACTCCTAGCCCCCCTCAAGGGATCATCTACACATCCAAACCACGTAATCATCCACAGCCCCCAATCATCGCACTCAACCTTTCAACAATCATCACACTCAACCGTTCAACAATCATCGCACTCAACAGATCAACAATCATCGCACTCAACCGTCCAACAATCATCGCTTTCAACCGTCCAACAATCATCGCTTTCAACCACCCAACAACCATCGCACTCAACCGCTCAACAACCCAACACAACCCCAGCAGTGCTCGACACCTTTGAGCCCACATCCACATTAGAAATAGAGAATATCCTCAAGAAGATAAAGCCATCCTCTTATCCATCAGACCATATTCCTTCAAACATACTGAGTCTGATCACTAACACCATAGCCAAACCTGTTGCAGACATCATTAACTGCTCTCTCACCCAAGGCCAAGTCCCTAACCAACTCAAGTTAGCCATGCTCAAACCGCTCCTCAAAAAACCCAACCTTCCCACCTCAGACCCAGCTAACTTCAGACCCATAGCAAACCTCCCTATGATAGCCAAAATTATGGAGAAAGTTGTTAACAAACAACTTACAGAATTTCTTGACGAAAACAACATCCTCACCTCAAACCAATTTGGTTTTCGTAAGACTAGGAATACCGAATCGCTATTAGCCTCACTATCAGACACTATTATCTTTAATCTGGAAAAAGGCCAACCTTGCCTCCTCGCTCTTCTGGATCTCTCATCAGCGTTTGATACCGTAAACCACCCGTGCCTCCTGCAACGCCTAACGGACATTGGCATCACAGGAGCAGCATTCAACTGGTTCAAATCGTTTTTGGAGAACAGATCATACAAGGTCAAGATAAATAACAAAGAGTCTCTCGCCATCGAATCCAAGAGGGGGGTACCGCAAGGATCATCCCTCTCTCCGACTCTTTTCAATATATATCTTCTCCCGCTCTGTCACTTACTCACCAACCTCAAGCTAATACACATCCTATATGCAGATGACATATAAATTCTCATCCCTATAGAAGACTCACTACACAAAGCCATGTCATACTGGAATAAATGTCTTTCAGCTATCAACAACCTACTCACCAGCCTCAACCTGGTCTTAAACACAAACAAAACCGAAATCCTCATTATAGCACCGGAAAACTGTCCCACCCACACCTCCTATCGCTAGCCAACGTCCGGATACCTCCGTGCACTCCACCTCGCAACAAGTAAAAGACCTGGGGGTCATCATAGACAGCGGATTCAGCCTCAACAAATTCGTTAATAACACAACAAAAGAATGTTTCTTTAAACTACAAACCTTAAAGAAACTAAAGCCACTCCTTCTATACAGAGACTTCCGCATGGTGCTACAAGCCATCATACTCCCGAAACTGGACTACTGTAACTCTCTCCTCCTAGGCCTACCAGCATGCACCACCAAACCACTTCAGATGGTGCTGAATGCCTCGGCAAGAATTCTCTCAAACGCCAAAAAAAGAGATCATATCACCCCAATCCTTCATCATCTCCACTGGCTTCCGATTAAATACAGGATCCAATTCAAGTCCATAATGATGATACAGAAGGCCTTATATAACATCGCTCCTCTCAACTTAACGTTTCAAATTCAGCTACACACATCCGTGAAACCGACTAGAAGTGCGTATCAGAACAGACTAATCACCCAACCGGCGAAATCCTCTCTGAGGAAACGCACACTATCCACAGCGGGCCCTTCACTCTGGAACTCGCTACCTCCAGACCTTCGCCTTGAACCTTGCCACGCTACATTTAAAAAGAAACTTAAGACTTGGTTGTTCAAACAAGCATTCCCTTAGAGCTAAGAGCAGGAAGAAAGACATTTTCAAATTATTCGTTGTTTCCCCAGGGCCTAGCATATAAAATTCCTGAAGAGATCAATATTGAATTGTACTTAATCATATAATCATGTTATTTATTATATAATCATATATACATATAATCATGTTGACAAACATATAACCATTTTATTTATTTATTAACTCGCATGTTATTTATTAACTGTTTAGCAATATATACTAATTTTTTACTTTGATTAATCTGTTCAATGTAAACTGCTAAATGAAGTGATAGTTTTTGTTCCTTGTAAACCGGGGTGATATGTATATTATACAGGAACGTCCGGTATATAAATCCTTTAAATAAATAAATAAATAAATAAATAAATAAATATCCTTGCAACCTTGGCAACACAAACAAGTAACTATGGGAATGCATAACTATAACTCTAGCTAGCAAACTGCTCCCCTAATTGATATTTTTAACAGATTTCTAACATTTTCAGTTATTGCACTCTAACTATAATTAGTTCTCACTAACATCCGGTTAGTGCACACTAAGGTCCATTAGTGCGCACTAACACGAAATAATAATTTTTACAAAATTTCAACTTTTTTTTTCCGTTTCGTGGTTTTCTCAAAAAGATATGAAATAGACAGTTTCGTTGCTATTATCTATTTCATTTAAAATGAATGCACATCTCTAAATTCATTAATACTTTTCAGGCATTTGAAGGTCTGTATCATATCTCTTCCCCAAGGTATATATATTTTGATCCTTCAACCTTTCCTCATAAATCTTCCTGTAACCTTTTTTTAAAAGTGGCATACAAACAAGAATGTATAAATTAGGGCTTCTCTCTTGCCACCTATCACCTCTAATATTTGGTACCCCTAGGGATGAGTCCTTTCTGTGGGAGGAAAGGTTTTGCTTGGAGCCCAGATGGTGAGGTGAATCCTTTATCTGTGTGCAGCTGTTTAGTGTGATGATGATACTTGGCTTGGACAAAGGAAGCAGGACACAGATCTGGGTATTCAAATAATACAAAGTTTACTGATTTCATCAAAGGTAATCAATTTCAAGGTGATATAAATATCTTTACAGATGAATGTCATTGCTGGTGACTCAGGTTCCTGGGTGGATCCTAACTCTCCTGAACTGAGAGTTTCAGTGTCTCAGACTAAGGAAAATCCTTCTCTACACAGGGATTCCCTTAGGGGTTGAAACAATCCTACCTGAACTCCAGTAGATTTCAGACAGTTACCCAGCCTGCACCTGTGTCCCAGGGTTAAAGATCCTATTGAGGGTCTTCCAGCCTGCTCTTCTTTCTCCTTTCTTGACCTTTTGAACCTCTCAGAAGGAAAGGTCTTGATTGACAAAGATCAGGCACCATGCCCAATCACCACAAGGGAGGAGGGGTGACAAAAAGGTTGCCTCTCAACCAAAACAAAAATACTTCACTAAAATGTCCAAAACTTTCTGGGATATCACTGTCACAGCAACTCTTCTCTGGTTCCAGAAGGGTACTGGCAGATCTTCAGTGACCTGACCTCTGGATCCAGGGAGTAGCCTTTACCAGGAGCATCAGGCTGCAAAACTAGCAAAAATAATTCTTAAAGTAGTAAACAAAACTTAACAAAGTCCCTTTTACTAACTGGAGGAGAATTCAACCTGGTAGGGAGTATACAGGAAGGAGTATCGCCCCCAAATTGTACTAAGGAATATAGGCCCCACTAACAAAAACTTCCTAATAGAGCTTCTCTCTCCTCAAAATCTCAATTCAGTTGTCACACCTGTGCTAGTTTTAGTCCCTAGTTGTAAGCAGGGTCCACTCACTCAGCTGCCTCTAGAGGAAGAACAGCAAAATGGTATTCCCTCTAGCTGTTTAACATCTATAGGGACCTAGTGATATCTAGTGGCCAATCCATAGAGGGTGCCACATTCCGATACAGACCCCACACCATTTTGGTTGCCTTTCTCTGGACCTCTTCTATTATGTCTCTATCCCTTTTGAGATTCAATCTCCAGAAATGAACACAGTACTCCAGATGATGCCTCACCAAGGTCTTCTACAAGGGCATTATTATCTCCTTTTTCTTACTGGTTACCCCTCTATCTATACAGCCAAGCATCCATCTGGCTTTAGCTATCGCCTTGTCACATTGCTTTATTGCTTTCAGATCAGTGGACACTAATACTCCAAGGTCCATTTCCTGGTCCATGCACATTAGTGGTTCATCCCCCATCACATACAGCTCTTTTGGATTACTGCACCCTAGATGCATGACTGCATTTCTTGGCATTGAATCCCAGCTGCCAACTTTGACCACTCTTCCAGCTTTCTTAAATCACTTTCATTCTCTCTACCCCGTCAGGTGTGTCCACTCTTGCAGATTTTAGTATCATCTACAAAAAGATAAATTTTACCTTCTATGCCCTCTGAAATGTTGCTTATGAATATACTGAAATGAACTGGTTCAAAAACCGATCTTTGAAGCACTCTACTTAACACTTTTCTCGCTTCCAAATAGGTTCCATTTACCATTACATGCTGTCTTCTGTCCATTAACCAGTTAGTAATCCCTACTGTTACCTTGGTGCATACTCCCAAGCTTCTCATTTTATTCATGAGCTTTCTGTGAGGGACTGTGTCAAAAGCTTTGTTGAAATCCATGTAATTCATATCAAGTGCTCTTCCTTGATCCATTTATCTAGTCACCCAATCAAATAAAATCAGATTTGTCTGAAAGGAACTTCCCCTGGTGTTGGAGCATGACAAAATCTACCCGAAGAATGTGGGTATCAGGTCCAGTGCCTCTCACATGCAAAGCAAGAGCTTTGTCGTTTGAGCTAATTACTGCATCCTATTTATGGAAATCAGTGATGAATCCCTTGATGCTATTCTTGTCTTTCACTAGTGACTTTCTAGCACAGCACTTTGTGGGCAGGAATGTCTTTTGTGATTCCTGTCAGGGATGCTTTTGGGGTTCATCTTCTTTGGTGTCGTGTTGGCAAGGAAAACTAATGTTCCCAGCAAGAAAAATAATATCCCCAGGCACAGGTCTTTAAATTAACAAATGCACTTTGTATTAAAATAAATCAAGGTTAAAAAAAAAAGGAAACAAAATTGTATTGGGGAGACAAACCAAATATGTCTTTAACTTCTTCTCTTTTTTTTAAATTTCTGACAGGGGGAGACAACCTTGAAAGGAAGTTGGTCCTAAAAGTAGTCCTGGAAGTAGAGGCACAGATCAGAAATGAAAAAGAAAAGCGGGGAGAGGAGTGCAGTAGGTAATCCCATCTTTTCTCTCCCTTTGTTGTCTTTTTTATGATGTAAACGTCAGGGCAGAGCCCACAACAGGCAGTTTGAGTGGGCTGATAGCACTTGCCATATGGGGGGAATGGCCATGGGGCCGTATGGCTGCTGGACTCGCTACAGACAGATGCAACAAGCCGCCTTATCCCATATAAAACATTAGAGTCAGGACTGCCATCAGAGGAGAACCACCACCGGGAACCGAAATACAGTTGGGCAGGACAGTGAATTTATTGCAGCACCTTGCAGTGGGGATTTATTTATATTTCACAGGCAGTTTCTTTTGGCAAACAGGTTCAGCTCACTGGGGCAGGGGAATCAATAAATGGCCAAAACACTACCTGTACACAGATTCCAAACTCTTCTGCCATTTACCCATGCTTCCTTCTGTTGTGTTGCCCAGGAAGCTGCCTCCTGGACCCGCCTGTGATGCCACCCCTTTCTCCTGCAAGAGTCAGAAGGATGAGGTGAAGGGTGGAGTCTGCAGGTTGAGAAGCCAGACGGTTGCCATTTTGAGCTGCTGGGCTTGGGATGCTGGTACATTGACAATGAATGGGTAGATCAATTTGGTAGGGCTATGTCGCTTTATGCTAGGGATGTCATAAGGTCCAACAGGATAAAGATCCTGCAGGAGACTAGAGACACAGTAGAATCTTTATGGGTAGAAATTCCATGTGTGATGGGGAACAATGTAGTTGTAGGGATATTCTTCCAGCTTGCCAAAATGAACAGATGGATGATGAAATGCTAATGAAAATTAGGGAAGCTAACAAATTTGGCAGCACTGTAATAATGTGAGATTTCAGTTACCCTAATATTTACCGAGTAAGTGTTACATCAGGACACACAAGGGAGATAAAGTTTCTAGATGAAATAAATGACTGACTCATGGAGCAGCTGGTTTGGAAACCAATACGAGGGGAGCCATTTTAGATTTAATTCTTAGTGGAATGAAAGATTTGGTGTGAAAGATAAAAGTGGTAGGGCCACTCTGCAACAGTGATCATAATGCCATCAAATTTGAGTTAATGATTGGAGGGAGGACATTAAGTAAATCAACTGCTTTAGCACTTAACTTTCAAAAGGAAAATTCTGATAAAATGAAGAAAATAGAAAAAAAGTAAAAGGTGCAGCTACTAGGGATGTGCAGAAGGAAAACATTTGTTTCATTTTCATTTCTGTTTCGCTGAGACCCAAATTTGTTTTATTAGTTTCTTAGGGGAAAAACCAATTCATTCATTAGTTTCATTCATTTTGCCATTAAAGTCAATGTGGGAAGAATTTGCAGCCTATTTTTGGCTGCAGAATTGGGGTTTTCTTATCAATTCTGATGAAACTTCTGGGGAGCAATTATCAGAACGAGAAAAGAGTTCCAAGGTACTTAGACCGTGGCAAAGTGGCACCAAAGTGGCATGAATAGCCTAAGGCACTGTAAAGGGGCAAAGGGGTACCAGGAGTTGCAAGAGTGCTTTAAAGAGGTGCAAAGCAGCAGTGATAGTGTCAAAAATACAGCACAGCTTCAAAAGAGAGCACCGATAACAGTTGCATGAACCCTCGAAGGCAGCACGACAGGCAAAGTGGCAAGACAAGTGGCATCAACATTCTACAGCCCAATGAAGGGGGAACATAGCAAGCAGAATGGGTGTAAGAAAAAAACCCACAAGGTGCCGATAAGGGACAAAGCAGCAGAAAGACTGGCACCAACGCACTGAGGAACCATGATAGTGGCAAGAACACCACAAGAAGTAGAGTGAGTCATCTGGTGTATGGCAGCAAGGCAGAGTGGTAGAAAGTTAATAGGGGCAAGACAGGCTGGCAGAGCGGAGGTAGTCTGGTCCCTGTGGTTTTGATAGGGGAAAGACAGGCTGGCAGAGCGGAAGTGGTCAGATCGCTGTGGTGTTCATAGGGAAAAGACAAGGAGGCAAGACAAGACGAGGCTCAGCATGTGGTGCAACTGTTAACCAGGGCGTACTGTCCACCAGACCCGTCTTGAAACACGGGCCAAGGAGTCTAACACGCGTGCTAGGACCTGAAACATGATGAACTATGCCTGGGTGGGGTGGAGCGTTGTTGCTGTGCACAGGGCTGGTGCAAGGGTATTAGGCACCCTAGGAAAACCTTACAACCTGGCGCCCTACCCCCACCCCACCATACACAATTTTAAATTATGCATTTAACACATATTTTACACGAAATGTGACATTCTGAGGTAAAATTAATATATATGTTATTGTGATAATTTCATGCACTGATGTGCACGTCAACCCTGAAAGAGCAGGGAGTGAGAGCCGCAGGAGGACAGGGTGAAGAGTGAATGCCCACGCTTCAGGCTGAAGAGATTTTGCTAAGTCCCGGTGTGCTGGAGACTCTGTCCCTACCTCAGTGCCAGAGTTCAGTGGGAGAGGCTGTGCCGAGGGAGCTGCTGCTAGATGCCGGTGAGCAAGGACTTCACCAGGAAAGGACAGCTGCAGCAGAGTCCAGAGAAAGCCCAACACTGGGAACATACTTACCCGCCGCTTTGGAGGCTGATGAACTCGCTGTGTTGCAGGAATATGGGAGGGACTCTGTAACTGGGGCCATAAAAAGGGGTGAGTTACCTCAACCTTTACCTCCTTTTCTGGTAAGGCCAGAAGTCATTACTAATGAGGCAATATGGGAAGCATTGGCCACACTTGAGCTTGCTATTGTTAATTTTTCAAAAATGGTAACTGTGGTGGCGAAAAATTCAGTTGAAAATGATAAAAAAATACAAGGTCAAGAAAGGAAAATTGAAATGGTGGAAGAAAAGATAAGAACTATGGAAAATTACCATCAGAGAATGTCTCAAAAGTAAATAGTGCAAGATAAAAGAATAGAAAATATTGAAAACTCCCTGCGCAGTTGAAATGTGAGGGTAACAAACTTCCCATTAATAGATTATATTTTACCATTGGATCTATTTAAGGAGCACCTAAATAAGATTTTAAAGATACCACAGGAATCAGCTCCTTTGATAACTAGAGCTTATTATCTTCCACAGAGAAGTAGAGAACAGCAAGAACGATGGCAACAACAGCGTTTGAATGTGTCAGCATTATTAGAATCAAATAGCAATGAAGAGATTACCACAAGAGGAACACTATTAGTAACATTTGCTTTCCTGACAGAGAAAAATAATACTATGAGATTGTTTTTTCGTAACAGACGTGGACTGTTCCAAGGACAAAAGATATGGATGTTTCAAGACATCACAAGGCCCACCCAAGAGAGGAGAAAGAAATTCTTAGAGATGAGAGAGGAAGCTGTGTTAAAGTGTTCAGAGTTCACTTTAAGATACCCCTGCAAGTGTGTTATTAAGTTTCAAAGCTTTACCTATGTTTTCTTTGAGCCATCACAGCTCCGCTTTTTTTCTTAATTCTCATCCCGAGCCAACCCATCCAGTTCAGAATGGCAATGAGTAGGGATTTCATTTAGTCGCTTGACATTAGAGATGTGAATCGTGTCCTCGATCGTCTTAACGATCGATTTCGGCTGGGAGGGGGAGGGAATCGTATTGTTGCCGTTTGGGTGTGTAAACTATCGTGAAAATCGTTAAAATCGTGAGCCGGCACACTAAAACCCCCTAAAACCCACCCCGACCCTTTAAATTAAATCCCCCACCCTCCCGAACCCCCCCCCCAAATGCTTTAAATTACCTGGGGATCCAGCGGTGGTCCAGAACGGCGGCGGTCCGGAACGGCCCCCTCAATTGAATCCTGTTGTCTTCAGCCGGCGCCATTTTGCAAAATGGCCGCCGCAAAATGGCGGCGGCCATAGACAAAAACGATTCGACGCAGGAGGTCGTTCCGGACCCCCGCTGGACTTTTGGCAAGTCGTGTGCGGGTCAGGAGGCCCCCCCAGGCTGGCCAAAAGTTCCTGGGAGTCCAGCGGGGTTCAGGAAGCGATTTCTTGCCGCGAATCGTTTTCCGTACGGAAAATGGCGCCGGCAGGAGATCGACTGCAGGAGGTCATTCAGCGGCGGTCCGGAACCCCCGCTGAACGACCTCCTGCAGTCGATCTCCTGCCGGCGCCATTTTCCGTATGGAAAACGATTTGCGGCAAGAAATCGCTTCCTGAACCCCGCTGGACTCCCAGGAACTTTTGGCCAGCTTGGGGGGGCCTCCTGACCCCCACAAGACTTGCCAAAAGTCCAGCGGGGGTCCGGAACGACCTCCTGCATCGAATCGTTTTTGTCTATGGCCGCCGCCATTTTGCGGCGGCCATTTTGCAAAATGGCGCCGGCTGAAGACAACAGGATTCAATTGAGGGGGCCGTTCCGGACCGCCGCCGTTCTGGACCACCGCTGGATCCCCAGGTAATTTAAAGCATTTGGGGGGGGGGGGTTCGGGAGGGTGGGGGATTTAATTTAAAGGGTTGGGGGTGGGTTTTAGGGGGTTTTAGTGTGCCGGTTTTCCTGCCCTCCCCCTTCCCCCGATTTACGATTTTTTAACGATAAATCGGGGGAATTGGTATTGTATCGTGGCCCTAATGATTTTTGACGATTTAAAATATATCGGACGATATTTTAAATCGTCAAAAAATGATTCACATCCCTACTTGACATACCTATTATTGCTTTATGATTAGGTTCACTTTTTTAGTTCTTTATGTAACACCCCCCACTTCATTTCTTATACCATAGTGATATTAATAGAAATAATAAGAAAAAAATTTAGTTGTAAATTGCTAATTTTGTTATTTGCCTTGTAATACCACTCACCTTATGTCACAATGAGTAAATTGTGTAAGAATAACATTTAATAAAAATAAAATTGAAAAAAAAAAAAGATATTCACATCTCTTATGTTGTTTGACATTCAGAACCTCTTTTATCTGATAGGTAAAGCCCTTATTCATGGAAACTTTCTGAGGTTTAGGGAACCTCCTTTAGGGCCATGAGAGGATTAAAGGCTTTAAGAGGGAAACATGGAACATGTTGTGATTTATGAGAGAGGCAGGTAATTGTGGCTGATACGTCACTAGACCCAACTGATTTAGGATTGGGAATGGACTGATGTATCGGAGGGCCAGTCGCATGGAGAGCATCCGGAGCTGAATGTGATGGGTGCTCAGCCAGACTTTGTTCCCTGGTGCAGGCCTCCGTACACATCGGTAGTTTTCCTGGTCCTCTCAGCCTGTAGTTTCTAGGAGGTTGGAAACTACAGGCTGGTTAGCCTCACCTTGGTGGTGGGAAAATTAATGGAGACTTTGCTGAAGCAAAGGATAGTGAACTATCTACAATCTAATGGTTGCTCGACCCAAGGCAGCATGGATTCACCAGGGGAAGGTCCTGTCAGACAAATCTGATTGATTTTTTTTTTTGATTGAGTGACTAAAGAATAGGATCAGAGAAGAATGTTGGATGTGATTTACTTGGATTTTACTAAAGCTTTTGATACGGTCCCACATAGGAGACTCATAAACAAAATGAGAAGCTTGCGAGTGAGCACCAAGGTAGTGGCATGGATTGCAAACTGGTTGACTGACAGGAGACAGTGTGTAATGGTAAATGGAACCTACTCTGAAGAAAGAACAGTGTTAAGTGGAGTGCCACAGGGATTGGTTTTGGATCCAGTTCTGTTGAATATCTTTGTGAGCAACCTAGTAAAAGGGATAGAAGGTAAAGTTTGTCTATTTGCAGATGATACTAAGATCTGCAACAAAGTGGACATGCCTGAAGGAATAGAGAGGATGAAAAGTGATTTAAGAAAGCTTGAAGAGTGGTCGAAGAATTGGCAGCTGGGATTCAATGCCAAGAAATGCAGAGTTATACATCTGCATTGTGGCAATCCAAAAGAACTGTATCTGAGGGGCAGTGAAAGACTAATTCACACGGACTGGGAGAGGGACCTTGGTGTGATAGTGACTGGTGATCTGAAGGTGGTGAAGCAATGTGATAAGGCGATAGCTAAAGCCAGAAGAATGCTGGGCTGCATAAAGGAATAACCAGTAAGAAAAAAGAGGTGATAATGCCCTTGTACAGGTCCTTGGTGAGGCCTCACCTGGAGTACTGTGTTCAGTACTGGTGCCCATATCTCACAAAGAATAATGACAGGATAGAGGTGGTCCAAAGAATAGTGACCAAATTGGTGAGGGGTCAGCACTGGAAGACTTATGGAGAGAGGATGAAAGATAGGAATATGTATACCCTGGAAGAGAGAAGGTGCAGGGGAGATATGATACAGAACTTCAGATACCTGAAAGGTTTTAATAATGCACAATCATCAAACCTTTTCCATTGGAAAGAAATCAATAGAAATAGAGGTCATGAAATGAAACTCCAGGGAGGACGACTCAGAACCAATATCACACACATGGTTTGCTTTAATCATTGGGTCGTGGTAGGATGAGCTCCATCATGGTACCATGGGCCTCCTATTCTGTTGTCTTTGGGCCATGGTGGGATGAGCTCCACCACAGCCCTGAGGGTCTCCTGCTATCTTCCGGTCATATGGCCCACCAATCTTCCAGCTTAGGGAGGGAGGGAGGGAGGAGAAACAGTGTGCAGGCGTGCGTGCACACATGCTCATACCTAGAAGAGGAGCCTCTCCTTCGGTCGCTGGCACTCTCTCCTTCTTCGGCCACCAGCTGGTTAGGCTCCACCGGTGGCCCGCGGTCTCTCCTGCTGCTGCCGGCCTGCTGCCTCCCCGGGTGTGCCGCTCCACGCAAATGCATAGTAGGCACACCCGGTCATGCCGGACCTGGGACTGGCCACTGTTAGACACAGGATACTGGGCTTGATGGACCTCTGGTCTGACCCAGTATGGCTGTTCTTATGTTCATATTGGCCATACCCAACAAAGTTCACTTTGCTACGTCTGCTCATTTAATCCTAACCTTTGGATTCATTGCTTACTGGTGCTAAACAGCATTTAGAAAATATTTTCAAGCATAAGTAATGTAACTTCACCCACTATAATTTAAGAGCCCAAAATTCAAAACTACTTAGCTGGATAAGTGCTGATATTCAGAAAGTATCCTATTAATTTAATTGGATAAATCAGACATGCCAAAGAGTAAGTCTAACTTAGCTGAATATAGCTTTTCTGGCTAAGTTTCAGCAAGCACAGGATATTCACCACTTTTATCTGGGTAACTTACCTAGCAGGTGCGGATTGACCTATCAGGGAATCGGGCATCTTCCAGTGAACCGGTCGCACTGGTCATGTGGTCTTCATCTCAGCTTCTGCTGAGATAAAGCCATGGAACAAGGCCTTTGGTGGGGCCATGACAGAATCCAACCCATTGTGGCCCGAGAGAGATCTTGGTGGGGCCACAATAAAGCCCAATCCATTGCAGCCCAAAGGAGTTCTCAGCAGGGCCGTGACAGAGCCCAGCCCATCATGGCCCAAGGAAAGTCTCAGCAGGGCTGTGATGGAGCCCAACTTGACTCGGCCTGAGGGAGGTTTCAGTGGGGCTGCTACCAGAAGAAAGGCCTATGGCCCGGAGTCGGCAGAAAGATGCATCTGATGGTAGCAGGACCCAAAAAACAAGAAGGAAGTCTGTCTAAAAAAGCCATGAGGAATGAAATCAAGGAATAGCTGAAGGTCCTCAAAAAATATTTATTAGAAATTAATAATCATGTGCGATAAGCCTTTATTTATCTATCTATTTATTTATTTATTTATTTATTTATTTAATTAACAGCTTTTCATACCGACATTAGAATGCACATCATATCGGTTTACATCTCAACAGTAGGTGGAAAATACGATGAACAGGGGTGGGAGAGGGACAACAGTAGAAACTCGAGGGCAGGAGGCTCTACGGGGAGCCTGAAAATTGAACTAGAGAAGAAACAATAACTTGAAAGGTAACATATTTACATATTTACATGATGCAAATTACTTGGAGCGAGTCAAAATAACTTTAGAAAATAACCACGTAAGTTCTCAATTTTCTAGAGTTTTTTTACATGGAAAAAATTCCTTGTAGGTACCTTCATATTAGCCGTGATAGTGGCCTTATGAAAAATTCACAGATGTTGCATTTGCTTGGAGTTTTCTAAGGGTTAGAGACTTGACCTAGGATTAAATTTCAAAAGTTCTTATGTGCAGGGAACTTAACTTGCAAACCTGCCATGCTATATAGCATTTGTGCACATAAGTGGATATGTGAAGATTAATGCTAGAATTTTATAAACTGTGAGGCAGGAGCTGTGCAGTTTATAAAATATGATGTAATTCTGCTCCAAAAGAACATGTGTATGTTTCAGTGCATGCATATATTTCCAATGCAAAAACATGCTTGTTTAGTAGATAAACTACGGAAAAAGACCACTTCCCCTAATATTCTCCAACCCCTCCTTTGCCTATCCTGAATCCTCTGCTTTGTTTTTGTGCCTTTTCCATGCTAAGGACTCTTCAGCTTCACAAATGCATGTATTTGATTCAGTCGGAAAAGGTACCCAACAATAGCACCACGGAAAAACTGATAAATACAGATTTTTGGTACCCCCAGTGAACCCCTAAGTAGCTGAGAAATAAACACCAACATTTAGAATTTATAAAAAACACCTACATTCAGAAACCCTACAAATATGCATGGACATGATACCGCACACATGCGTGCAGAATCCCTGTGAAAAGTCACTCCTAAAAGCACAGATTTCTGCAGGTAAATGGGCTTTTTGAAAATTACTTCAGACTTGTACACATAAAAATACACATGGAAGTTTTATACATCATGCAAAGAAGCATTTCCAGGAGAACAGATGTGGCGGGGAAATCATTCATTTGCACACTCTCTAGCAGGTGTAAATGTGCATGGCTATGCTGCACCAAGGTAAATGGAATTACATTTGCCTACTTGATTACATGGGCTGTTACATAATGACACTTAATGTGTCCAATGACTTAGAAAAATCCCATTGAATGCTGGGTGTGGGACCAACGTAAAAGTTATTTGTGATACTTTTCTTTCCGAAAATTTAAGTAGCATATGGCAAAATACTTCAACAGTTCAGTAGCACTTCTGTAAATTAATTTACAACTCCCGTGGTTAGCAGGGAGTTTTTTTGGTATTATTTTAAATGCCCTCAATATTTATTCAGAGATATTTTATGAACAAAGGTGGAAAATGTTAAGGTTGCCCATTTTCCAATCTTTTTTTCTTTGGGTAGTGGTGTTGGGGGGGAGTGTAATATCCTAGGTCAAATATGTAAACTCAGCGATGCTTCTCCAATTGTATGAGATCACCTCCGAGACTTCCCTTCCTCCGGACATGTGGGATTAGCATTGCATGCTCAATCTGGCCTGAGCGACTTCACAATTGTGTACACTCTTTGGAAAAGCTTGGGCAATCAGCCATGTGAGTCAAGCAACTCAGCCAAGTGCACCAGTAAGACTTCTGGAAACAGAGGCTCTTGACTTTTCCAAAGGATTTGAGAAATGGGATTCTTGCATGGGGATTTAAAATTCTTACAAGTTTTCTAAACGACATGGCTGTACCTACGGAGGGCTTCAGCTACTTCCAAATCGCTTGTGCATATATCACTCCTTTTTTGCAAGCCGCAGAGATATATTTTTCTGTCCTTCTGACTGGAAGGACAGAAAAATATTACCTTCCTATAACTGGAGGCCTCTCTGGAATAAAAAGAATGCAGTTTGAGAATTTTTGTTGTGAGAACTGATACCTTTTCCGAGCCATTTTTAGCGTATCCTAATATGATGACTGATGTATTGCTGTATCAACAGAAGTCTAAACTGGGTACCAGACATCCTTTCTGTGAAACTGCACTATATCATAAAAGAAAGTGGCTGACAAAATAAAGAAAAAAAAAAAAGTAAGCATTTGGCAACTTTTCTTATTCAGACACTGAATCGGCCAGACTAGCCCAGTCGGCACACAGCTGCACTGAGTGACGCAGTCCACCGAGAAAGAATATAGTTGATCTTTCAATGTGTTTCTTACAGTTTCCTTGTGGTTTGACAAATTGTATTTGTTTTACTGCCTGTTTACACTGAGCACCACAAATATGCGTTCTTCTTCCAATCAGGGTAGATGAGCATATATTTTCTGGCACTTATGTTTATTATGCCAGTGAAAAAGTTCTTGAAAATGACAAGAGAGCCCTGTTTCCTATTTTGGAGTGTTAGTTTCATAAGGTTGTACTCTAGATTCCAGGAACGCAATGAGATTCTTCTGTCCTGCTTAATCTTGCTTGATAAAGGGCTCATCATTCACATCATTTGTATGTATCTTTGCTTTTCTCTAACCAGGTTATTTGTTTAACCTAAGGCACCATAAAAGTTGTTTTTGCAAGCCTACTATAATTGCAGACTAAACTAATACAGATTCTTTGAGTGTGACTTGAGCTATTTCAATTCTATGAACACATAAGAGAAAAGTAAATTAAACGTCTGGAACTGTAACAATAAAAGATACTGGAGGTAACAAAACGGAGTCCAGAATTTAAGGAGAGAATGGCCAGAGTGAAAAGCAGAAAATGCCAATAGAACCCAACTCTTGGTGGCATGATTTTTATTATAAAACAAGCCGTTAAGCCCGTTAAAACGGGCTACATTAACATTTTTTTTGGATCATTTCCTTCCCCCTCATTCTCCCTCCCACCTCCCCCACTCTCTCCCCTCAGTCACTCCTCTCTCTCCCCCTCCCTCCCTCAGTCCCTCCCCCCTCCTCCCTTCCCCAGTCACTCCTATCTCCCCCTCCCCCAGTCACTCCCCTCAGTCACTCCCCCCTCCCTCCTCCCCTGAGTCACTCCTCCCTCCCCCCAGTCACTCCTCCCTCCCCTCAGTCAGTCACTCCTCTCTCCCCCTCCCCTCAGTCACTCCCCCCTCCTCCCCTCAGTCACTCCTCTCTCCCCCCTCCCCTGAGTCACTCCTCCCTCCTCCCCTCAGTCACTCCTCCCCTCAGTCACTCCTCCCTCCCTCCTCCCCTCAGTCACTCCTCTCTCCCTCCTCCCCTCAGTCGATCTCCGCCGAAGACCCAGAGCGGCGGCCCGAAGACGCGGAGCGGCGGCGGCGGCATGCGCGCGAGGGAGGGACAGACTTCCTTCCGTCCATCTGTCCCTCCCTCGCGCGCATGCCGCCGCCGCTCCGGGTCTTCGGGCCGCCGCTCCTGCCGCTCCGGGCCGCCGCTGCTGCCGCTCCTGCCCGGGTCTTCGGGCCGGTGCCGCCGCCGCCGCTCTTCGGGCCGCCGCTGCCGCTCCCGCCGCTCCGGGCCGCCGCCGCCGCTCCGGGTCTTCGGGCCGCCGCTCCTGCCGCTCCGGGTCTTCGGGCCGCCGCTGGCCGGTGCCGCCGCCGCCGCTCCGGGTCTTCGGGCCGCCGCTCCTGCCGCTCCGGGTCTTCGGGCCGCCGCTGCCGCCGCTCCTACAGCACCATTTTTATTTTTAAGAGGCACACTGTGACCGACGTGCTCGCATGCGCGGTAGAGCTGCTCTCTACTGCGCATTTGCGGCACGTCGGTCAACCTTCGTTTATTAGGTTGATGCTGCACTTTTCCTGCACTATGCTGGAGGGCAAACCTTATTGCTGCAAGTATTTATAATCCAAAAATGCTAAAATGAATCACATTGCAATTCATGCACTGTTTAAAAAGAGAAGGGTCGAATGCTGATTCTGTGAGTAGCATCAGCATCTGCCTCAACCGTGCTATTTAGAGATCAATGAAAAAACTAGCCTTTTCCCGTTTAGCAAATGGACAGAGAAGATGACTTTAAAACTGCCATAATAAAGACAGTTTTGCAAGGCAACTCTCAAACTTTGAAATAAAATTAGGTTAATTTGTTTTCTCTCTAACTTATTTTATTGTTATTTGAATTAAGGACTTGATTATTTGACTAATTTGTTTGATTTTATTTGAAACTTTTACTGTTGCATATCACTTTGTGCTACTTGAAAAAAAAGCAGTCCTCAAATTTAAATAAATTACATGAAAAATACATTTTCAAAACTGAGGAACTGTTAAAAGCAATGCAACTATATTTTCTTTCATTTTTCAGAAGCAGTTAATCTGGAATCCTAAATAGCTTAGGCAGCTAGGCATTTTGCTTTGTTAATTTCATTGAATTGCATGAACAGATTTGTCATCCCTTTGAAATTCTTGTTCATATGATTATTTTCAAGTATTTTCAAGTGAAGGCAGATAGTGCTGTGGAACTTCCATATGAAAATGAAAGTGCGTTGAATTTAGGAGGTAAAGCAGTGCTTTAGCCATTACTTGAAAATACAGCATTCTTTCAACGTGAAAGCATTAGCACTTTTTTGTAAATGTGCTGTCAGTGTTGATGCCAGCACCAGCTCCTTTGTGCTGGCACTAACCCTTTGTAAATGAACTTTTTGAGGCTCAATTCACCCTAAATATTATTGCCATTTGCAGGATGTATAGTGGGGAAAAACCTCAATAGCTGTTGTCAGAAAAGTAGGTATTTGGGAGATACTCTAAAAATAAATAAGGAAAATCAGGCGACTCGTAGGAGTCTTTTCATTAAACTGCAATAAGTTTCACATGATTTTATGCAAAGCTTAGGCTGTGCTAAAAAAATAACAGAAATTGTCACCCTTTTCATTAAGTATTATCTATGCAGGGATATCATTCTAAACTGTTTCGCTTTCCTGCACTTTTTGCAAGATAAATATTAGGAAGTCCATATTCAGAGAACCAACAATTAGGTAAGTTATCTGGATAAAGATGCCCGGATAACTTTATTCAGATATTCAGTGGAATGTACCTGGTTAGCATTTCTCTGCATAACGCTGAATAAATTCCAGTTTACCTGGATAACATTAGGACTTCTCTCCAACATGACCAGATTTACCGGCTTTTGCTTACCCAGATAAGGCTGAATATCAGAGTTATCTGGGAAAGTTATATGAGTAAATTTATCCTGCCCCTTGAATGCCCCTGGAAAGCCTCAGATTTATCCAGGCAAATTTTATCTAGCTAAATTCTTACCTGGGTTGGTGTGGCAGGAAATTCAAATCCTGAGGTTTGTTCAGCTAAGATCCAAACTTAGGTGACAAATCATAGAAATATGGACCTCTAAGAGCCATATTATGCAAGAAAATCATTGAACAGGAAGAATATAAAACAACCACACAGAGACACAGATTGGTTCTAGATGTTTGGAGAAAAATATTGTTTATAGAGTTTTTGTGATTTCGGAGTGGATTCGTCTGCCTTTGATGTTTGTTGATGTTTTTGTGCTGGTGTATGGGTTTGTGTGTCCTTCTGTGTGTCTCACTGTCACTCTTTTGTGTTTTCAGTTTGGAGAGGAGGATGTGAGAGGAAGAATGGAGGGGGAAGTTGCAGTAGGAGGCTAAGGACATATCGAAAAGACAGAAGAAGTGTGAGGGTGAGAGGAATATAGGAGGAGGGGGGATGGGGAAGGAATTTAGCCACATTTGTAGTCCTAATAGACATCTATGACATCATAAAAAAAACACCACAACTCAAGTCAGGAGAGCTGCAGAGAAGTGTGAGATGTGTTGATGGAAAGCTAATCTCAAGGCCTTTTTGACTATACCCTTTTCCAAGCATTAGGAAGTTGAATGAAAGAGTTGGGTGCACTGATAGATTTCTTTTCATATACTTTCATTACAGCAGCTTGATTTAGGTACAGGCCACATCTGATTTCATTTTTCTTTACAAAAATTGAGTTTTTGTTATTTCTGAGAGTCTTGCTTTAGGTGCAAAGGTTTCCATATTTAGTTTTGGATGGTTTAGTTTTCAGAATAGCCTGGGTTTTTAAATAATTATACATTTTGTCAAAACTTGTAAAACTTCATTCAACAGTTATTTAAATGCTAAAGCTGACTTTGTAGTAAATTTCACACCAATATTTTCAGTGTAAAAATACTCTAAAGGTGTAAAAAGTAAATGAAAAATAGTTATGACAAGCATGAAACAATTTAATCTGATTTTTTTCTAGACACCTGAAAGCCTAATGATGATAATATTGTAACAAATGAAACTATGAGCTCCATACTCTGTCATGGGCAATCCGGGTAAGTTATCTAAATAAACTTACAGTATCTGGTAGAGAGCTGTGCACATTTTTTGGTTCAGTTCAATTTATTCATTTTCAGGCTGTTTTTTCCTGAATTTTGTTTTGTGGGATTTTTTTTGCTGGTTTTTTGTTTACATTTCTTTCAGAACTGTAAACAAAAACGTAAACTATTTGCACTATTTGCAAATAGTTTGTACTATTTTTTGAAATGAATGAATGAACAGAAAAATGTTCAGGTTTTTCAGATGCTCTGTACATTTATTTGAGGTATAATAAATCAAAATGAAAATGGGACATTTTGGTTTGGATTATACATTGATTTTAAACAAATCACATCTCTTTTATCTGGATAACTTGAAATGGATATTAAATAGCGTGACTGTTCCACTGAATATAACCAGATAAATCAAAGTTATTCAAATAACTTTAGGATTACATGGTGGTATTACAAGACTTACCAGAAACTTAGATAACACTGTATATTGGCAGCATATTTCTAAGTTATCCAGCTAAATCAGCCCTTCTCCAGAATGCCCCAAAATACTTTTGACATATCTGGCTTAATTTTACCTGGGCAATAACTTGGGCCTGGATTCACCATTCTATTGCAGAATGGTGAATCCAGTGAAAATTGGGGGCGAAGGGGGGAGTGGGCCTGCGAATGCCAGCAGCCTTCACACCATGGCGGTGTTTTCGCTGCAGGCTTTCGCACCCAATAGCGCCACTGTGAAAGGTGGTGCTATTCGACACTCTACTGGTGACTATAACGTTGCTTACCTAATCGCTGCCAGCAAAGACACCGCAGAGTCCGCCTCCTTGCTGCCCCAACTCCTCCCCTCACCACCCCGACTCCTTCCCTTGCTGCCCCAACTCCACCCTGACTCCTCCCCAGCATGCTATCGCACTTGAAAGGCACTTTTCGCATGTGATAGTGGCTTTTCGTGTGCGATAGCGGCTTATCGCACGTGATAAGCATTTTAAAATGACCCCCTTAGATGGATAAGTCAGAGCTAGTGAACATGGCAAGAAATTCAACAACCATGGTCTACTCTGTACTGCTAAGTTCTGAACCATTTGAATATGGATCTTTATGTAAGTTTTGTAGGTAAGATTCTGATAGAAATTTAAATACAAATAGAAGAATTTAATTAAACTTTCAGGAAAATGTTGACAATAGTACAGCAGAAAATAAAATGAATTTTATTAAATGGAATGTGATTATGCAGGACTGACAGTGCCTAGAATAAAATGAGATGCTGAATTTTGACACAGTCAGTAATAGAAGAATTTTAATTTTGCAAATGGAAAGAATGTTTCCACCTAGCAAAAGGTTTAGCACATCCAGAGATCCTATAAAAGAGCTGTGTCATATTGGTGCTGTCTAGAGTGAGAGAGAAGATAAATGAATAGTGATGTGCTTTCGTTTTAAACAAATTAGACAATTTCAACAAAATTGTCTAATTCATCATGTTTTGGTAGCGCCGATATACGAAAGTAATTTTGGCAAAATTCGTATGTCGTGTTAGTGAACACTAATGGGAGTTACCGCACACTATCTTTTCCTTAGGGCGCGTTAACGCCAATTAGTGCGCAATGTTTCGTGAGTGCATACTGCGCAATAATATCCATTAGTGCGCACTGATCCAAACATTACTGCACGCTAATGGGAATTAGCGGGCACTATGCTTATTAGGGATGTGAATCGTGTCCTCGATCGTCTTAACGATCGATTTCGGCTGGGAGGGGGAGGGAATCGTATTGTTGCCGTTTGGGGGGGTAAAATATCGTGAAAAATCGTTAAAAATCGTTAAAAATCGAAAAATCGAAAAATCGAAAAACCGGCACATTAAAACCCCCTAAAACCCACCCCCGACCCTTTAAATTAAATCCCCCACCCTCCCGAACCCCCCCCAAATAACTTAAATAACCTGCGGGTCCAGCGGCGGTCCGGAACGGCAGCGGTCCGGAACGGGCTCCTGCTCCTGAATCTTGTCGTCTTCAGCCGGCGCCATTTTCCAAAATGGCGCCGAAAAATGGCGGCGGCCATAGACGAAAAAGATTGGACGGCAGGAGGTCCTTCCGGACCCCCGCTGGACTTTTGGCAAGTCTCGTGGGGGGCAGGAGGCCCCCCACAAGCTGGCCAAAAGTTCCTGGAGGTCCAGCGGGGGTCAGGGAGCGATTTCCCGCCGCGAATCGTTTTCGTACGGAAAATGGCGCCGGCAGGAGATCGACTGCAGGAGGTCGTTCAGCGAGGCGCCGGAACCCTCGCTGAACGACCTCCTGCAGTCGATCTCCTGCTGGCGCCATTTTCCGTACGGAAAATGGCGCCGGCCATACGCATATGGCCGGCGCCATTTTCCGTACGAAAACGATTCGCGGCGGGAAATCGCTCCCTGACCCCCGCTGGACCTCCAGGAACTTTTGGCCAGCTTGTGGGGGGCCTCCTGACCCCCACGAGACTTGCCAAAAGTCCAGCGGGGGTCCGGAAGGACCTCCTGCCGTCCAATCTTTTTCGTCTATGGCCGCCGCCATTTTTCGGCGCCATTTTGGAAAATGGCGCCGGCTGAAGACGACAAGATTCAGGAGCAGGAGCCCGTTCCGGACCGCTGCCGTTCCGGACCGCCGCTGGACCCGCAGGTTATTTAAGTTATTGGGGGGGGGGGTTCGGGAGGGTGGGGGATTTAATTTAAAGGGTCGGGGGTGGGTTTTAGGGGGTTTTAGTGTGCCGGCTCACGATTCTAACGATTTATAACGATAAATCGTTAGAATCTGTATTGTATTGTGTTCCATAACGGTTTAAGACGATATTAAAATTATCGGACGATAATTTTAATCGTCCTAAAACGATTCACATCCCTAATGCTTATGAATTATACTGCGCACTAACAATTATTAGTGCACAGTGGGATAGATTTTATAAATGTACGCCCATGCGTACTTTTGTTCGCGCACCAGACGCAAACAAAATTAAGCTGGATTTTATAAGATACGCGTGTAGCTGCGCGTATCTTATAAAATCCGGGGTCGTCGCATGCAAGGGGGGTGCACATTTGTGCAACTTGCACGCGCCGAGCACTGCGCACGCTGCCTGTTCCCTCCGAGGCCACTCCGAAATCGGAGCAGCCTTGGAGGAAACTTTCCTTCGGCCTCCCCACCTTCCCCTCCCTTCCCCTCCCTTCCCCTACCTAACCCACGCCCCAGCCCTATCTACACCCCGCTACCTTTATCGTGAAAGTTATGCCTGCTCCAGGCAGGTGTAACTTGCGTGCACTGATCGGCCGCCACCACGTGATTCCCCGGCCCGGGAGCGATTTCGGAGGCCTCGGCCACGCCCCTGAAATGCCCCGGGTCAGCACCATGCCCCCAACACGCCCCCGGAATGCCCCGAACGTCGTGCCACCCCGACACGCCCCCCTAACAAAGCCCCGGGACTTACGCGCGTCCCGGGGCTTGTGCGCACCACCGAGCCTATGCAAAATAGGCTTGGTGTGTGCAGGGGGGTTTTGAAAGGGTTACGTGCATAACTTATGTGTGTAACCCTTTTAAAATCTACCTCAGTGTGTCTGACTTACTGCACACTAGCAAGAGATATTGCGCAGTATTTCATTACGGTCTAATGCACACTAACAGTTATTAGTGCATGGTATCTCTAAATTATCGCTCACTAATAAATGTTAGTGCGCATTAGACCGTAATTAAATATTGTGCAGTAATTCCCATTAGTGAGCACTAACCCCTGTGTTAGCATGCACTAACGGCTGTTAGCACGCAGTAAGAAAAAATGATACTAAGTTGATACTTTTTAAATTTTCGATAGGAACAGGAATGAATATATGTATTCCTATTGGCTGTCTTCTTGTTATTTATTCATGTTGCCAAGGTTCCCACTGATGTGTTTTACAGTGTGCATTTTATATGGCGGGATGGGGAATGGGGTGGCATGACAAAAGTTCTAGTCCTACTGTGATATCATGTCTTCAGTCATGTGACTAGAACTTGTTTGTTTATTCTTGTGTTATCAGGCACTGGCAGATGAAATGCTAGTGCATGTTTTGAATTTGCCAATCCCTGTGCATTTTAGAAAAGGGGGTCCTGGCATTTTAAAATATTGTATATATGCATTATGCAGACACACATACTTTTAATTTTCCAATCCTGCTTCATTTTTTATGAGAGGTAGATAGTAATTGATTAAGTGTATTTTTGAATTGGCCAATTATAGGTTTATTTTCCCTCCTCCTAATTTTACTCACTAGCTATATAATAACGGATTCTCTGCTTGTGTGTTGCTTTTGTTTTGTGTGGTTTGAGGAGAAAATATCAGCTCTTTATTCAATCCATTCATTTGAGTTCTACTAGAGTATAAAAATAAAATGATATATTATATCAATCAATCAGTATTAGCTACAGCTGGTGATTGAAACTAAATTATCAGTCTTTCTTTTTAAGGAGTAGCTCCTAGCTATAATGCTACTAACTAAGTTAGCAGGTTAAACGCGCGACAAAACGGCAGGGAAAGAGAGCGATAGTCGGGGCGCGGGTTACGGGATGCTAGGTAATAGCTAATTCGCTCGTTTGCATGCAATATGCATGCCGCGTGCGGAAGGGGTTGGCCGGGGATTTTAGGACGCGGTAGGAGTAGGTTAAAGGGGATTCGGGATCGCAGGAAGGGATAACGCGGCCGGAAAGTGAGTAAAACGCGGCTTGGGAGCAGGGTAAACGCGGCCGCACTTTACAGGATAGACCTGCTAGGTAGCTAGCTAGCTACTACTAGCTAGTTTGTAGCTAGTAGCTACTAGCCTAGTGTCACTGGCTACTAGCCAGTGAGCCACTGCTACTTATTTATTTATTGGGTCTTATATACCATCACTCGGGTTCTGTCATAACGGTTTACAGCAATAAATACATTATAAACAATAAAACAATAAAACAGCCTAATAAAACATAAAACAGATATAAAACTTAAAAAATTACAATTAATAGAGGCATTTCATAAAATAATCCTGCCACACCAGCAGTGTTTGTAAGGTAGGTGCTTTCTGTGCAGTGCAGTCATCAACTATTATCCTATCCTCTGTCTAGCAGTAGTGTCTCTTGTTGGTGCTGGACTTGCACCTGCAGCTTTGACTGTGCCTGGCTGGCAGTCATCACCAGTATCAATCAGATCACTAGTATATCAATTATCACTCCTATCCTCTGTCCTGTGGTCTGGGGCTATTAGCTAAGTAAAGTTTTAAAAATACCAAACTAATAGTGTCTCACCACTGTGCCAGCAATATTCTTAATTTCTTTATAAGGTGTGTGCTGTTTTCTTCCTTCTTGGTGCTGGACTTGCACTTGTAGCTTTGATTGTGCCTGGCTGGCAGGCTAGCTGAGCAAGCAGACAATAGTACAGTAGTGTACAGCAGTGGTGGTCATTCAGTGACTCACTCACTAGTGTTGCAGCAAGGTGAGCTGTGACTAGTGACAAAAGTATCATCAACTATATCCTATCCTGTGTCCTTTGGTCTGGGCTATACAATTTGTCTCTAGTTGCCACTGGTCTGAGGCATCTGGACCAATAACATCACCAGACCACTGCCTAATTTCAAAATTTAATAAAAGAGCTCAGTAAAATTGCTGTTAGTTGTCTATCGCTCTGGATTTTATTTTATTTTTTTCAACATCTGTGAAGGGGTAGTAGCACCATTAGTAGTTGTTACAGTTAACAGCCAATAACCACTTGTTATAACTTAACAACACTTAATTTTATAGTGATGTCTTACTTTAACACTGCTTGCCAGCTATATTCTTAATTTCTTTATAAGCTGCTTGCTTGCTTGTTGGTGCTGGACTTGCATTTCCAGCTTTGACTGTGCCTGGCTGGCAGGTTAGCCAAGCAGGCAGACTCCGTAGTAGTACATTATACATTTGTTTTCTCTGAGTCTCTTCAGAGTGTGACAGCCTACCTCTCAGAAACATAACAGGTTTATAGCAAGCAAGCAGAACAGTTTCAATTACTGGTTTACTTTAGCTACGGCAACATTTCCTAACAGCTTTGGCCTTTTCCCCAGTCAGGCTATCCTACTAGGGTTTCTGACTCTGCTTAGCCAATCTTGCTTCTCTGTGGCTTGGGCCTATCATTAGCTTGGCCTTGGCCCCCTTGACATCTTACTTCAGGACTCCTTGACTTTCCAAACTACCTTCAGGCTATCATAACTTACTTCTTCCTCATAGCTTGTTTTAACTGCCAGAAATGGAACCTGCCCAGTGAGTCAGGATTATATTTTAAGATGGACCTGCCTAGTTCTTTGTTAAGGTGTCTTCTTCTACCCATTTATCCTCTATAGTGATCTACAAAGTCAACAGTTACTGAGAAATCTAGCAGCACTTGTACCACAATCTGGCTTCTATTGTGGTATCTAAGTAGATCATCCAAAGTGCAAAAAGGACTGTATCTGTTCTGTGGCCTTGTCTAAATATGGATTGGCAAGGGTCTAGTCAATCTCTCTCTGCTAGCCATCTGTTTAGTTGAGTTTGCACTGTTTGTTTTACTAGTCTTCCCAGGAAAGAAATGGTTGATACTGGGTGATAATTGTTTGGTTTTGTCTGGATCCAATGTTCTTCCCTGCATTTGTAAATCTCTCAAGTCTTGTAGAAATAAGATTGCCTACTGCCACTCTCAAATGAAGAAAGATAAAGTTGAAGTATGTTCAAATTAGCAAAAAATTTAGGTGTTTCCATTAACACCGACCTATCTCTAAAACAACATATATCACTGGTAACAAAGAATTCTTTTTATAAATTGCAACTTTTGAAATGACTTCGACCTCTGCTTTTTTTCCATGACTTTCGCACTATTCTACAATTACTTCTCTTCTCTGGGCTTGACTACTGTAATTCTCTTTACAAATATCTGACCAAAAACTAATAGTCCTATATAATCACAATGATGTTGCTTATCAATATATTGTTGTGGTATTTATTGTATGCTTATAATCACTGCCTTTTTCAGAATATATATATATATATATATATATATATATATTCATTTGCTAGTATCTTTCTGTGTGCATGTCTTATTTCCACTGGGTAATACAAGACAATGGCCATACTACACTCAGTATGGTAAATCTTATGTTATGTTCTTATTTTATAACCCATGTGTATGGTATATGCATATTTTATAAAATACTCATAATTCTGCTGTCAGAACATATCCACATACATAGGTTTACATGCAAATACATGCAAAGAATATATATCAATGCACTGAATGTGCGACCTGTCCCTTCTTATTTTAAAAATATATGCACATATATTTTATGTTAAATCTGTTTTTATTATCAATACAAGCATAAAACCAACAAAAGAATGGCATATGATACATAATTTGTTCTGTTACATATCATACAACAGTAAACTTTTATGAACATTATTTGAGATCCCCCATTGTCCCCACCTATTCCCTGCTCCCCTTTACCCCCCAAGCCACTGAGAAGGACCAAAGACTAAAGCAACAGAGATCAAAAAGAAGAAATCCATTAGGATCACCACAGTCACACTAAACGTCTATATGGTTGAGATATTGGCTTTTGGAGTCCTGTGGCAAAGTCAGAATAAAGGGCATCCATACTGCGTTGAGCACTTGTCTAATCCTGATTGTCAGTTGGTTGCTGGCGAGCGTTTCCATTGTAAGAAGGTGAAGAATGGATGAATGCCAATGCGCCATAGATGGTCCCTCTGGTTTCCGCCATACCATGAGGATAGCTTTAGTGGCCAGCAGGAACAGTTTTGTAATCCAAAGAAGTTGCCCTTTTTTCCTAGCGAAAGACTGTGGGAAAATGCCAAAAAGTGCTACCAAAGGTGAGTACGGTATCTTAAGTCCCAGGATTCCGTTCGCATATAGGAAAACTTTTTCCAAAAGGTTTGTACATCCAGCAGCCCCAAGAGTACGTGACCCAGATGTGCTCCCTTGGCACGGCACTTAATACAGTCTTCAGAATCCATAATTCCTGCCAGAAATACTTGTCATTGTGAAATGTACATCCAGTAGATAATTTTGTATCACGTTTCCCTCAGCAGAGTATTGCTGGTTATCCGTGGCGTTTTGACAAAGGCAGATCTGAATGCTGCCGGAGAGATCAAGTAGGTGAGCTTCTTTTTCCATTTGAGCTGCACGTCCTCGAGAGACCAACTTTTATAGGTGGTCTCCAGGTGCCTGTAATAAAAAGAGATGGAATGTTTTTTGCGATTATCAAGGTCGAACCATTGTCGCAGGAATTGCCACTTGGAGTCCAAAAAGTTGGGACGCCCAAGTGAGCGCACATAGTGCCGAACTTGATGATACTGGAGAAAATTCTTAGGTGAGATTCCAAAAAGGTGGCATACCCTGGGAAAATCCATCAACGACCCATCCTCCTGTAGCAATTGATCTATGCATGTAAGATTGTGTCTCTCCCACTCTCAGAATTTAGAGGAGCCAAAACCCGCAGGAAACGCTGGATTACCACAGAGTAGAAGATACGGAGAGACATTCGTTGGCAGTGAGGCCTTCTTCATAAGCCATGTCCACGTCTGTCGCAGGGATTGTAATAAAAGTCTCGATCTAATATCCGTTGAGAGCGATGTACTGGACACATGGAGAGCATAGCGTGGAGATATAGGATAGAGTAACCGTGACTCAAAATTGGTATCAGAAAAAAACGAGGTGTGTAAGAGCCAGTCTCCAATGTGTCTCAAGTTAATGGCATGATTGTAAACTCTCAGATCTGGGAGTCCGAAGCTTCCCGCTGATATTGCTTGCATCAGAAGTTTTAAGGCCAGCCGAGGTCGTTTTCCACACCAGAGAAATCTGGTCACAGTCCTCTGGAATTTAGCTATGGTGGTTTGCTTTAAGGTAAGTGGAAGGACACCCAGAACATACAGCCAGCGGGGTAACACAGTCATTTTCAATAAATGTATGCATCCAATAAGCAAAAGGGGAAGTTGGAGCCAGTTAGTTAGAGAAGTTTCAGTTTTATCCTGCAGTTTAGCAACATTAACAGCATATAAATCAGTAATGTTTTTAGGTATCCAAATCCCTAAGTATTTTATTTATTTATTTTATTTATTTTATTTATTTATCGAGTTTTATATACCGTCGTTCAGTTTTGCCATCACAACGGTTTACAAAGTTTCGATGTTTAACATCATTTCCAAAAAGGTTCATATGGTTGCTAACATAGAAAATAACATAGAAAATATCATTTTTTATGAACTTAGTTTGTAGGTTAATCGATACATATTACGAATCTGAGTAATAATCTCATCTTGTCTTGGGTCCACCAGTTTGCCTAGTGTTAATAGGAGGGGAGTGGTGTTTTAAAGTCATTGGGTGAGTTGGTAGGCTTTGGTAAACATCCATGTTTTTAGCTCTTTTTTGAAAGTTTTTAAGTTTTTATTCTGTCTATTGCCCATTTTAAGGGAAAGGTCCCATCCCAGGGAATAGTACCCGGGGGTCCTATCAGCATAGCCTCTGACTTATCAAGATTCAGCTTAAGACCAGTGTGTGAACCATATTCTGTTATTATGTTGAGTGCTGCAGGGAGAAAACAAGTGGGATTTGTCAAGTGCAGCAGGAGATCATCCGCAAAAGCTGTTTTAAATGTCACTGCCCCAAGAGGAATCCCCGTGATACTTTACGTGTCCTCCAAAAGACTCAATAAAGGATCCAATGATAGACAAAAAGAAGGGGAGACAAAGGGCATCCCTGTCTAGTGCCCCGAGACAGAATGAAATTGTGAGAAAGTTCCCCATTTACCCATATATTGGCCTGTGGTTTTGAATATATAGTGTTAAGAAATGATACGAAAGAGCCTCAAAAACCGTAATGATGGATGGTTTCAAAAAGAAAGGTCCAGTTCACCCTTACAGCAAGGAATTTAATTTTTCTTTTTGTGAAAAAGCTATGGAGGCCAGGACATGACGAACATTAGTCACTGCTTGATGCCCCCGGACAAATCCCACCTGAGAAGGAAAATTAAGTTTATACAGAAAGGAAGATAGGCGGTCTGCCATAACCTTGTCCATTAATTTCAGATCACAGTTGATGAGGGAGATGGGCCTATAGGATCCCAGGGATTCATGATTTCATCCTGGTTTAGGGAGCACCACAATTGTAGCTCTGTTCGCTGGTCAAAATTGAAAGTCATCTGATGCTAGGGTGTCATAGACCTGCTGAATAGGTGGGCTAGCCTGGTCTGAAAGAATTTTGTAAAGCTCATTGGTAAGGCTATCAGGGCTGGGAGATTTACCTAAAACTGTAGACTTAATTGCCATTTCCAGTTCAAGCTTGTCCATTGGAGCATTTAAGAACTGTAAATTAGACTCTTGCACCTGAGGAAGCCTCAATCTGGAAAGGTAGGCTTGTATGTCTGGGCGGCTGCACAGGTCAGCGGTATAGAGTTGTTGGTAATAGTCAGTGAATATCGCACCAATATCCTTGGTTAAATTCTTTAGTTGTTCCTAGGTGTCTCGGAGGCCCTTAACATAGGATTGACCTTCCCAGGATTTCACTAGACCCGCCAATAGTTTCCCCGCCTTATTTCCAAATTGGAAAAGCTTATATTTATAATAGAGAAGACTCTTCTGAGTCTTTTGCTGAATGTACTCATGTAGTATACTTTGCAAGGAATAGAATTGTGTGCAATTTTCTTTAGTGGGATTGGAATTAAGGTTATGCTTGGCTTTTTGCAGTTGCCAGTCTAGTCTAATGATGCAGGCAGTTAACTCTTTGTTCTTCCTAGCCGTATAAGCTATTATTTCACCCCTTAAAACAGCTTTAGCTGCATCCCAATAAAGGACTGGGTATGTCGTGTGTTGCTGATTGATGTGAGCATATTCCTTCCACTTGTCTCTGATATAAATTTTAAAGCCCTCATCATAATAGAGTTTGGCGGGGAACCTCCAAATCCGTTGGCCGCCTGAATCAGTCAGGCCTGAGATGTCCACCCATACAGGCGCATGGTCAGAGATAACTAAGGGCCTGATTTCAGAAACGGTGACTTTGGAAAAATAATTGTGGCTTACCAAAAGATAATCTAACCGGGATTGGGACACATGGGCTCGAGATATATGAATGTAATTGTTCTCGGACGGATGTAGGACCCTCCAGGCTGCTTATCCTGTGTTGGGTCTATTACCGCATTAAAATCCCCCCCCCCCCCCAACAATAAGAATGAGATGTGAGTTTGCTTGAAGAAGATGAAATATCTTATTATAAAAGTCCTGTGAATATGTATTTGGTGTTACGATCCCCCCTGTTGCTGCGCTCAGGAGGTATCTTACCTTCCTCCCGGAGGCCGCTGCGAAGCCAGGGCCTCTCCTGTGCACCATCCGGGACTTGCTCCAGGGCCTGGGAGGCCTAGCTGTTCCTGAGGCCTGCCTGTGGCTTGCATGCCGGCGTTTGGACTTCCTGTTTGGTGACGCCCTTCTCCTAGGGGCCGGCCCGCAGCTCTCTACCCCACTTATAGGGCCAGCGAGGGGCGGTCCTGGCAAACTCCTCCCAGGGAGTTGCCTACAACCTCCAGTATATAAGGACTTTCTTGTCACTTGCAACTTGCCTTCGGATTGAGTGCTACAGTTGCCTGTACCTCTTCCTCGATCCAGGTCCTCCATGGTCTACCTTGTTTTGATGGCTCCTTGTCCTGTCTTACCTTGATGTCCGCTACCTGATGTTACTGATGTCTGCCTTGATGTGTTACCTGAAGCCGCCTGATCCTGTTCCAGTTCCGGTTGTTCTGCCCTATGTCCTCGTCTGGCTCCTGAGCCTTCTGTCCTGTTGGGCCCTGGTGTGGCCAACAGGAGGGATTCGTCCCCTGGGCTCTTGAGCTTCAGTTCCTGCCAGCCGACGGGGCTTCGGATGTCATTGGTCCCGGCATCGGAGTTCCTTCTCGACTGGACCTTTCCTGGTGCTCTCCCGCTCTCAGCGTGGTCCGCGACCAGCCTTCCTGGGCTGAGTAGGGCGCGTATGGGACAGGGTGGTCCGTGACTCAGTCCCGTGGGTGGGCTGAGTAGGGCGCCCTCAGGGACAGTGCCCATGTCTCCTTCCAGCCCTCATCTTCGATGTCTGCACTAGCCTTTGTCTACGATGTCTGCACCTGCCTTGTCTACGATGTCTGCACCTGCCTTGTCTACAATGTCTTCAGTGTAAAGGACTCTGTCTGCCCTCGCCTCTGTCCGGCCTGCCGCCCATTGCCATACCCAGCGGCAGGTCCGAAAGGGCCGGGAACAGTCGGAGGACCGTTCATCAATCAACTTCCCAGTGTTGGTTGCCATGGGCGTGCAGGTCCGGCTGAGGGTCAGACTCCATTCCTTACTCCCTGCTTTTGTACCCGCCTGGCTCTCCATGCCTGCCCAGCTCACCTCCCACGGTGTGGCTTGGGGCTCCTCCTTGAGTCCTGCCGTGGCCCAAGGGCTCACCACCCGCTTGAGACAACCGCGCTCTGCGCGCGCTCGTAACATTTGGAGCATAGATGTTTCCCAGAAACAGTTTTTTCCCATAAATTTCTAATTCCAGAAAGAGATACCGCCCCTCTGGGTCTACTATAGACCGTGTAATGTAAACGGGAGCATCTTATGCAAAAGAATAACTACTCCTGCTTTGCTCGAGGTAGATGAGGCATAAAAAGATTTCCCCACCCATTGTTTTTTTAACTTTTCATGTTCTGAATCAGTCTGATCTCTTATAACATAGCAATTTGTGCTTTATAGCACCTCAGTGCTTGTAAAATCTTGTAGCTCTTCGTGACTGAACCTATATCACCTACATTCCAAGTACAGTATCGTATGTTAACCATTGCTATGCAAAAGAAAGAAAAGTAATTTGAAACAGTCTAGTACAATTTAACAACTGCGTGGCGGTCCCCCAGCCTAGACCCCCACCCATTGGGATAGCAGCGATATTGATCGAAAGTAATGAATCCTTATAAAAATATTTATAGAAAAGTGAACATTCCCAGTCCCTGGACCCCCCCCCCAGTGCCATACCCCCCGTATTTCCCCCTTGAAGATGCAGGGAGCCACAACAGAGAAACCAAAGGATACCCCCCGTGGCTGCCATTACATCTAATGAATAGCTCGGGACCACTAGAGCTGTGAGGACCCCCCCTCTCAGAAACAACAAATCAACAAGGTCATTATTACCAACAGTAATCCACAATGTGGTTTGCCACCGTAGAGGTCTGCCAGGTTTGCTGCACCCGGTGCCCTAAAGAAAAAAAAGGGCTAAGACTGGCAAAGCGCTCTCAGACCTATTAACCTGGGCTTAGTCCTTGGATAAAGGTGTTCGCCGCCGCTGCATCAGTGAAAACGTGAATTTGACCATTGTGAGTGAGTTTTAATTTGGCAGGGAAAAGCAAAGTCGCACGGATATGTAGATTTGCAAGCTGCGAGCACGCAGTGGTAAAGACCTTCCTCTGCGTGGCCACAGAGACTGAATAGTCTTGAAATATGAGAACTTTAGTTCCTTCAAAGGTCAGATCCTCTGTTTTTCTATAGGCCCAGAGTATCTGAACCTTGTGGGCAAACTTGAGAGCTCTAAGTATAACCACTCTTGGTCTAGTGTGTGGGGTTGCCCCCGAGGGGGGGGGGGGGGCCCAGCCTGTGAGCTCGCTGTATGTGGAAGTCGCCATGTTGTGTGCCAAGCTGGAGTGCCTGAGAAAGCCACGTTTCCAGCCAGGGGCCAAGTTCCATTTCTGGGAGGATTTCAGGGATCCCTATAAGTCTTAAGTTATTTCTTCTCGATTGGTTTTCGAGATCATCCAGTTTATTTTGAAGCACAGCCTGTGAATCTTTGAGGGCCTGTACCACCCTTCCCTCGAACTCCATTTTGTCCTCCACATCGGAGATCCTTTGCTCCGCAGCCTGCAATTGTGTTTGAATTGCGCCCAACTACATGCTAACACCCGTGATTTGGAAGGAAAGCTGCAGAAACCTACCTAGTTCTTCAGATGAACTCTCCTCAATTCATCCAGACTGCCCACCCAGTCATTACTATACAATAAACATGTTAAATATCACGTATACCAGATAATTAGCAGGTGTAAAAATATGCAAGAGTTGGCAAATGTACACACATGTCTTTTAAAATATGAACTATGTGTTAATTATTGGATGCACCCGGAATCCCCCTAGAGTCTAGGACATAGACCACACCTTTTTTAGGCACATATATGTGAACAGAAAAGTGAAAATATGCATGTATTTTTACTTTTAGAACATACGTAATACTTGAGTAGATGACATTTACGCATGTATATGCTAATCTTTACATATGTAAAGTTTTGAAAATTCACCCCATTATCTCTAAATTTACTTTCATTCTGTTGTTGACATGTGCAGAAATGAAGCAGTCATGCTCCAAATGGCTCAATTTTGGCTTAATGAAATCTCTCTTGCATTGGAACTGTCTTTAAAAGATTACCAAGATCAGTTTTCAAAAAAAAATTGTCTGGCTAACTTAAAGAATGCAATCTACACACATTATTTTATTTCCATGACTTAAACATGCCCTTTTACAATACAATGAGCAATCCCAACTTAGCTTTTGGTGATATTGCAGTGAGTCTCAGAATGGCTTCCTGCATCATAGTTTTGTTTGATGAGATGACATGTTTTGAACTGGCTTCCTTGATGCAAGAAGCCATTCTGAGACTCACTGCATCACCAAAAGCTAAGTTGGGATTCCCCATTGTAGCATAAATGTCTGGTTATAGACGTTGTTTGTTAGAAGGACAGTACATTTTTATTTGCATATAGAAAGATAAAACAAAGCTATGCAAAGATACCACATTCCGATGACTATACTCAAGGCAATTACAAGTATAGAGGCTAGAGATGTGAATCGTGTCCTCGATCGTCTTAACGATCGATTTCGGCTGGGAGGGGGAGGGAATCGTATTGTTGCCATTTGGGGGGGTAAAATATCGTGAAAAATCGTTAAATCGTGAGCCGGCACATTAAAACCTCCTAAAACCCACCCCCGACCCTTTAAATTAAATCTCCCACCCTCCCGAACCCCCCCCCAAATGACTTAAATAACCTGGGTGTCCAGCGGCGGTCCGGAACGGCAGCGGTCCGGAACGGGCTCCTGCTATTGAATCTTGTTGTCTTCAGCCGGCGCCATTTTCCAAAATGGCGCCGAAAAATGGCGGCGGCCATAGAACAACACGATTCCACGGCAGGAGGTCCTTCCGGACCCCCGCTGGACTTTTGGCAAGTCTTGTGGGGGTCAGGAGGCCCCCCCAAGCTGGCCAAAAGTTCCTGGAGGTCCAGCGGGGGTCAGGGAACGATTTCCCGCCGCGAATCGTTTTCCGTACGGAAAATGGCGCCGGCAGGAGATCGACTGCAGGAGATCGTTCAGCAAGGCGCCGGAACCCTCGCTGAACGACCTCCTGCAGTCGATCTCCTGCTGGCGCCATTTTCCGTACGGAAAACGATTCGCGGCGGGAAATCGTTCCCTGACCCCCGCTGGACCTCCAGGAACTTTTGGCCAGCTTGGGGGGGGGGCCTCCTGACCCCCACAAGACTTGCCAAAAGTCCAGCGGGGGTCCGGAAGGACCTCCTGCCGTGGAATCGTGTTGTTCTATGGCCGCCGCCATTTTTCGGCGCCATTTTGGAAAATGGCGCCGGCTGAAGACAACAAGATTCAATAGCAGGAGCCCGTTCCGGACTGCTGCCGTTCCGGACCGCCGCTGGACACCCAGGTTATTTAAGTCATTTGGGGGGGGTTCGGGAGGGTGGGAGATTTAATTTAAAGGGTCAGGGGTGGGTTTTAGGGGGTTTTAGTGTGCCGGCTCACGATTCTAACGATTTATAACGATAAATCGTTAGAATCTCTATTGTATTGTGTTCCATAACGGTTTAAGACGATATTAAAATTATCGGACGATAATTTTAATCGTCGAAAAACGATTCACATCCCTAATAGAGGCAGATTTTTAAACCTACGCGCGGGCGAACATGTGCGCGCGCTACCCAGCACGTGCACATGGATGCCCGATTTTATAACATGCGCGAGAGGTGTGCGCATGTTATAAAACTTGGGGTCGGCACGCGTAAGAGGGTGCATACTAGTGCATCTTGCGTGCACCGACGCCCGCGGCCTTCACCCGTTCCCTCCCAAGCCGCTCCAATTTAGGAGCGGCCTGTGAGGGAACTTCCCTTCCCCCTACTCTATCCTTCTTACCCCTTCCCCTAACCTTCCCACCCCCTAGTCCTATTCTAACCCCCCCCCCCCATTCCTTTAACTTACCATTTGCTCCTGCCTTGGGGCAGGCACAGGTTGTGTGTGCTGGCACCCTACCAGCATGCGATCCCTAAGCACAGAGACAAATGATGCCGGGGACCCCTATCTCTGCCCAGCCCCGCCCCCTCCCCACCCTGCCCCTTCCCCGAAGCCCCAGGACTTAGACGCATCCCGGGGCTTTACGTGCATCACCGGGCCTATTTAAAATAGGCCCGGCGCGCGTAACCCTACCTGTACGCGTAAAGTGTTGATGTGATTGTTATATGAGCACTTAGCCCATAAGAATAATGGTTCTTTAGGAGTTCCTTGGAGATGTTTGATGTTTATTCACAGAGTTTTGTTTGAGATGTGATTTTTATTCTCTGCATTTTTGGAACAATTGTATTAGTCTGACAAAAAAAATAAACATATAATCCTACTTTAGTCCATGTATTGTTCCAGACAAGATTTCACTTATAGCTAGAATAATTTTATGAATAGGAATGTGGACAGACTTTGTACTAACTTACAAGAATTGCAGCACAATCATCATACAAGTTTTTTGTTACTACATACATAATAAAATATGCTGGAAATATTTCACCTTTGTATCAAGCTAATCTCACTTTCAAAACCATGGATTTACATTTCTATGATGCTCTATGAAAGAAACTATTGTAAGGAGAAATTTCCGTTTTGGCAGGGAAAGGCTGTTTAATTTATAACTCCTCTAAGGATTAATTATATCAAATAAGAGAAACAGAATGTAAAATGGAATGATTTGTTTATTTGGTTTGCTTTCAAAATATACAGCATTTTGTGCCAGACCAATTACACACAAGTGCCAAATGGTGCACAGAGGTGCAACAATAACAACTTTCGCTTGTCTGGTTGTAGTTTTCATAGCTGGAGGAATTTCAGTCATGGATTTGTATACAGATATGATTAACTATGGATCATTCTAATTATAGAGTGCAGTAGTGTCTCTTACGCATAATGAATCTTGAAAAATTACAGTATGGATCCACTCTTATACAACTTTCCTATAATAAACATGATAATTAATTTAAAAAGTACAAATTTATCTATGGGTTGGCTGGGAATGCTGCGAAGGCCATGTTTATAACCCTTAGGAGAAGGAGTCTCACCTAGCACACAATAGTGACACCTAGTGGCCAAACTCAGGTTGCAATTGCTGGATGATATAGGGAAAACCTTAGCTATGAATGAAGGATAATGATGCAATTGTCCAGTAGAGGCCAGTTATAATTTAGCTGGAAGCCAAAACCAGAAGGAGAAAACTGCTGGGATAGCAGCTGCTGGACAGGTGGGAGGTTACTGTAATAATGGTACTGGTTTTCAAATGCTGAGATCTAATGAGAGCTTTCAATATTATTGGTATACAGATGCATTTTTTTTATCGATATAGAATCACTCAAAAACTTGCCTGAAACTTTATTTTATGGCCATGCTGATGATATAGAAAGGTATATTCTGAAAATTTTAAGCTGAGGAGATATGTATTAAAAGTGCATTTGTTTGTTATATGTGAAGCATTCCAGGCCTTTGTCAAAATGTGTGATACAAACAGCAACTCCACACTAAACTGTTTTGTTAGTGTTAGTAACCCATATTCTGAATTATTGGCTACATATCACTAAACTGAGTTACCTCTGTTAGCTTTGAAACATTTAGGGGATAGTTTGTAATTGCCCACATTGTTGTAAAAGCCATGGGTATCTTCCACTCCTGGACTTTACAATAATTTTTAAAGTGAAATGATGCCTAGAATTTCTCTGCAAATTATGTAGGAAAACCACTTGCACACACATTTACACCTGCTAATTTGTGCGGGTAGCTTTCCTGAGAAAAATACACACATACTTTTGAAAATTCAAAAGTTTGCCCATAAGTGCAAGCCTCTCCCCAAGCCTGCCCTTCCCCATACAGCAGGTACAGTTGCACATCTTACGTCACTTCACACATAAATGTACCAGCACACAAGATGGGGAGTTCTCTTACAGCCCATTCCCATGGGTAAAGCTCTGTTTTAGCTGCATAAATGATTTTTTACAATTATCCTCCTAGATTTTTGCCCACGCAGTCATATTTGACTCATTGTCACAAATTGCATCATGTAAAATTACATCTGATTGCATTTCCAGTTTTGCAAGGGGAATTAGCTGTAAAGATGGTAACAGGGCCAAAATATGCAGTCAGGCTTGCAACTGAAACCAAATAAATCTTGGAAACCAAAATGTCACTCCAATAGGCTAACGTTTTATTAAAAGGGCTACAAATGCTACAAATTAGAGCACTATTCAGATTACAGCATCTGATTATAAGCGGTGTGCTGTCATTTGAAACGAAACAGGAAATGTCAATAACATTTCCTACTTTGTTTCCTTTCGGTTTTGAAACCAAATGAAAGAAAAACAAATTAAATGTTGTTTGTTTTTCTTTAATTTCATTTGGTTCTATTGCAATTTAATAATAAAAAAAAAAAAAAAGCAAAAAGCAAAACAGGCAACCTTTTTTTTAAAGAGCCACAACAAACATTTCTCCCACACCATGCGGTCCCCCCTGGATTTTGTGAAATACCCTGCAGGGCCCCCCCATCCACCCTTTCACCTTCCTTAAACTGACCTCTCCCGGGGGCAAGAGCAATCCACATTCACTCTGCCCCAGTGGTGCCGTTTCTCACAATGGCGCCAGATATTTTCCATGTAATAAAGCTGTGTGGTGCCATTTTATTATACGTAAAATGAAGAATGAGAAATGACACTGATGGGGAAGAAGCAACTGGGGATCACTCCTGCCCCCCCCTCCCCCCAGAGGAGGTTATCAGTTTAAGGCAAGTGAAGGGGGCGTAGGGAGGTCACCCATGAGGCTGGGAGAAACCCTGGGGGAGGCTTTTTGAAAATGGCAGCCAGGGTTTGGTTTTAGTTTGCGCTTTTCTAAAATAGTATACTCTAAAACCAAAAGAAAAGAAGCAAAATGGGAAATAAATGACATGGGAAAAACACAAACCAGCCCCAGAAACGAAATGATTAAATAGAAATTTAGATACTTTTGCATTCACTTGGGATCATGAGAAAGAGAATATGTAAACCAAAAGCAATGCTCTGCTACATATTATCCTTGCAAGCAATACATTAGGACTTACTGTCAGCTGGCTAAACTGCTTGGAATGCTGGAAGTATATATTTTATGCTTTTAGTAATTTTATTGGTTTAATATTTATGGCTTCGGATGCTTTTCTCTTATTAACTTATTACTTTTTGTAACTTCTTTTAAAATTTTACCTGTTTTAATAATTTATTTGATTGTAATTCCTTTTATTATAAATTTAATGTAATGTTAACTGCTGTGAAGGCTATGCTGAGACAACGGTATATAAACGACAATAAACCTTAAACCTTCTTGTAGATCAGATGGGTGGGGAGGTGAGATGATCAGTCTGCACTCATATTTGCATCATGATGGTGGTGATGGTGACACCTCCACAGTTTCACTCTCTTGATTCATGTCTTATATCTTTTCAGCAGCCTATGTCTAACAGCCATGGGTGATGTGATCCCTGTCAATCATGGGTCAGGTTTGTGCGTTCTGGACTGAGTCACTGTAACTTTATACCCAGGATGTGTTCTGGTTTCCTGAAGAGATGTTTCTTCCATTGTTTTGGGAAAAACAGGAGGAACACAGGAGTGTGGCCTTGTCATGTCTGCATACAAACAGGAGCTAAAGACAATTTTCAACAGTTCAAGAAAATGTTTTTACCTTGATTTTTTTTTCACTTGCTTCAGCATTTTGAAGTATTCTGTCTTACTTCACAGAAGTTATTCTGAGTTTAGTTTTGTTTTCAGACTATAGAATTGGGCATATAATCTCCCTTGTATGACATGCATAACACAATACCACTTGGTTCATACTATGAGTGTGCGATCTTATCATAATTTAAACCTACTTTTCCTTACATTCAAATCTTTACAGTCCTTCCTCTGTTGCTCATTAATCATTAGGGATGGGCATTTATTTTCAAATGAATGATAAATGAGACAAAAAAAACTTGTGTGTGGTTGTATTTTGTTTGAAAATGAAACAATAAAACCCACTATTTATATTTTTTGTTGGTTTTCTTTTTTTGGAAAGTCAGTAAAAAGAAAACCTATGAGCCACCATAACTTTTAGATTTAACCCTCCCCAGCCCTCCCCCTTTCCTTCCAGGCAGTAACTCACTCCATTCATGGGGGTCGCAGCAGTTTAAATGGGGCAGGCGCAATCACCAGTTGCTCCTGTCCCTCCTGTTGCTGGTTACAAAATGGTGCCGGCTCGCCATTTGTGTCATTTTGTTGTGCAACCATACAGCATATGGCCAGTTTATAACAGAATGGTGCTGGCCTCAGGGCAGGAGGAGTCACTGGAGGTCACTCCTGTCCCATTTGGACTCCTACGATCCCACAGGTGGGATAAACTACTACCTATGGGGAGGGTGAGGGGGGGATGGGGAAGGCTCGGGATTATTTTCTTTTATTGCTGAGATGTGAGGGGGAGAATTTCAGTTTGATTTTTCTTTAGTTTTCTTTTTCTCTTTTTTTTTTTAATTAAATTTTATGTTTATTTGATTTGAAGTAAATAAAACAAAATGAAATAAACATGATAACGAAGAGTGAAGGAAAAAACCCAAACGCATTCTTTTTTTTGGTGTGTGTATAGTGTGTGGACATGCTTCTGCAGTAGGAAGGGACAGGGAACACCACTTCACTTCTGAAGAGACAAGTGCTGCACTGTGTTGCGATGATACGGGACTCCTAAGAGCAGTAAGAAACGGCACCAAAATGGGACTTTACATTTTTCAATGAATCAATTTTTGGCTTACATTTCAGAATCTAGGATATAGTAAAATAAAAGACTATGGCCTGGATTCACTAATGCCGCAAGGCTTAGTGAATCCCGGCACTAACAGGGGGACAAAGTGGGGGGCGGTCCTGCGCTAGCCAGCAGCGATCGCACCGCTGCAATGCGATCGCTGCTGGCGTCGCGCCGAATAACTACACCATAAAAGGCTCCTTACCTTTTCGCTGTTGGCGCCATTTTCGCGGAGTCAGCTCCGGTGACGCCTCGACTCCTCCTCTTCCGGGGCAGACTCCGCCCCGATGTAGCTAGCGCAGGCCTGAACTAAGCTTTCTAGCTATCGCAAGCTTGCGCAAGTAGCGCCTTAGTAGTAGCGCCTTTGAAAATAAGGCCCTATGTCAGGTGCTAGCACCTATGTTTTTTGATGGGAGGAAAAGAAAAAAAAGGGGGGGAGTCCTCTTCTATAAAAGAATGGCACTATTTGAGGGGAAAAAAGAAAGTCATCCAGATTTATCCTTGCCCTGAGCAGGAGGCCTGAGTAAGATGAATAAAAGGTGTGAATGTGAGTGTGATGGTAGTGAAGCGGGGGTGGAGTGAGGGGTGGAACTGAAGGCAGAGCTTGATAATGTTGAGTGCAGTTGCAAATAGCAAACATTTTCTCACAGGCCCTTCTGAATATCTTTTTAAAAGGTATCCATAAACCTGTCAGATATCTCCTTTTATGATAGTAGATATTCAGCAAAACCCACTATTTACCTAGGTAAATCAATCTGTCACTCATCGAAGAGTGCAATGGAATTAAATCCAGACGCATTACTACAAACTTGGGAAACCTGCAAGTTTGCAGGAAATCCCTGATTCATCTGAAGAATATCCCATGATAAATTTGCAGCAAAAAATAATTTGAAATGCCCATTACAGGTACAGTTTCTTTCAATAAGTGTTAATGGAACATGCCAATGGTTCACTACTGCTGTACTTTTCTATTTTGAACCCTTGATTGACTGAATCCTATTTTTTTTTTTTTTGTGATTTGTAGAACAGTGGCATATGGATTGGGGTTTCTATATATTTTAGGAAAATGTTTATGTCAAACCTAAAACTTGAAAAATCTTGCAAAGGCAAACCCAGCAAATTTCTATAGTTTTGCCTCTACTGCTGAAAACCTCACTCATCTCCATCTGCAGGATAATTGTAGAATTATCACTACTCACTACTCACTACTGAACTTCGAAAACACATCTGCACTAGAAATCGAAACTACTCTCAAGAAAATCAAACCTGCCTATCACCCCTCAGACAACCTGCCTACCAAAATAATACTCACAAGCCCAGCGACTACAGCCAAACACATCGCAAACATACTGAACAAATCCATTATCCTAGGCCAAGTCCCAAAGCAACTCAAGCACGCCATCATCAAACCCACTCTCAAAAAACCTAATTTGGATCCTAACGAACTAGCCAACTATCGCCCAGTATCAAACCTCCCATTCCTCTCCAAAATACTGGAAAAGATTATCAATAAACAACTCACTGAATACATTGATGAACATAACATACTCTCCACATCTCAATATGGTTTTCGCAAACACCATAGTACAGAAACACTACTCATCACCCTCTCAGAAACTATACTTAAAGCCATGGACAACGGACAATCCCACATACTTGCACTATTAGATATCTCTGCGGCATTTGATACTGTCAACCACCTCACACTCATCAAACGCCTCATGGAAATTGGTATTGCTGGCACAGCTCTACTATGGTTCCAATCTTACCTTAATGACAGAAGCTACAGTGTAAAAATTGGTTGTAACAAATCTAACCCTGTCAAACTATCTCAAGGAGTACCACAGGGTTCATCCCTCTCTTCTACACTCTTTAATATATACCTCCTCCCCCTCTGCCAACTCCTCTCGAAACTGAGTATCCAGCACTTTATATATGCTGACGACGTGCAGATACTCATCCCTATTAATGATTCTATTGCAAACGCAATGAAGATCTGGAACTCTACACTATCTGAGATAAATAAACTGCTCTCCGATAATTTCCTTGCTCTCAATACTAACAAAACAGAGCTACTCATCCTCTCCCCTCCTAACAACCCTTCTCACAGTCTCTCCCCCACACCCCCACTACCCAGTTGCCCTACTACTCTACTAGTCCGCAACCTTGGCATTATGATAGACGATCAGTTTAATCTCAAAAAATTCATTTCTGCCACCATAAAAAGCGGATTCTTCAAACTTCACACCTTGAAGAGAATCAAACCTCTTCTTCATACCTCTGACTTCCGTACAGTTCTGCAAGCCACGATCCTGTCCAAACTTGACTATTGCAACGCCATCCTCCTAGGCTTACCAAAAAATACCCTACAACCACTACAGTTATTGCAAAATGCTGCGGCACGCATCCTTACCAACACTCACCGTCATGACCACATTACTCCCGTCCTTCAATCATTACATTGGCTCCCCGTAACCTCCAGGATAGTATATAAAGTACTCACACTCATACACAAAGCCATTCATAACCATGACATGCAATGGTTCCCTGAACATCTCCTGTTTCACTCTCCGACAAGACCCACAAGAACGCATCACTTGGCCAAACTCCAGATACCCTCTCCAAAGCTCATGAAACATACCACCTTTAGAGAGCGATCCTTCATCATCGCAGGAACTGCCCACTGGAATAAAATGCCTTCCCAATTACGCCAGGAACCTTGCCACAAAAAATTCAAGCACAACCTTAAAACATGGCTGTTCAAACTTGCATACCCTGACTAACGAACTGACCCTCCATAAGATATGACATTACCCCGCATCTGACCGCCCTCCTGACCCCCTCCCCATCACCCTTTCTCTTTTTTCTTCCTACCCTATTTACCCTCGCCCCTTCACTCTCCTCTCACCCCCCCTACCCCACAGGTCCTCTCCTCTTCCTCACCCTCCATCTTTTACTTCACCCTTTCTAATCTTCCTGATTACCTAATATAACATTATTGTTAAAAAACTTACATGTACATTTGTATATATTTCTCGTACTATCATCCCCTACCCTCTTAACCGCTACCTGTTAATGTTCTATTGTAAAGCTTGTTGCTAGTTATTTATTTTATTATTATTATTATTATTGTAAAGCTTGTTGCTAGGTTATGTTACACTGTGAACCGAGGTGATGTTTTGCAAACGTGCCTCGGTATATAAGAAACCCTTAAATAAATAAATAAATAAATAGAATAAAAGAGGGTACTTTGATTATTTGATAATTGCAGACTTATGTAGTCTCTACTCATAAAAAAAAGATAGAAAGCCAAGCTGTAGAGTAACTATGGTATAACATAGAAAGGATTATCAGTTTATCCAGGAAATTTATTTATTTATTTATTTGTTTATTTATTTATTTAGCAAACGTTTTTTATACTGACATTCGTGGGTACATCATTTCGGTTTACATTGAACTAAGAGAAATACATGGAACAAGGATGGGGGGAGCCACAGAACGAGGAAAGCTAAACAAGGAAAAAGCAGTAGCAGCGATAAAACTTAGGGGGAGGCAATAACAGGGAGAATAACATTATGTAAGTGTACAGCAGAGAATAGAAAATAGGTAACATTATAACATTATAATAATAGTTAAAGTGGAATAGCATAAAATAGGAATAAAATAAAAAGGGAGATAGGGTAGAGGAGCAGGGAGGATTATGCTGGGAATGCCTGCTTGAAGAGCCAGGTCTTTAATTTTTTCCTAAATTTGTACAGGCAGGGCTCAATGCGAAGTTCAACTGGTAGAACATTCCAGCGTGTGGGACCTGCAACTGAAAGGGCTCGTTCCCTCGTAGAGGAGAGGTGGGCGTTCTTAAGGGAGGGGGAGTAAAGGGTGCCTTTGTGGGTGGTTCTAGCGGGGAGGGTGAATCGCAGGGGCTCTTCAAGCCAATTGGAGTTGTGGTTGTATAGAGTTTTGTAGATAATGGTTAATGTTTTGAAAAGGATACATGAGGGTATGGGGAGCCAATGAAGTTCTTTGAGTACAGGGGTTATGTGGTCGAATTTGTGGGAATTCATAAGAGTTCTGGCTAACGCATTTTGCAGCATTTGAAGTGGTTTGATGGTAGCGTATGGAAGGCCCAGAAGTAGGCAGTTGCAGTAGTCCATCTTTGGGCAAATGGTTGCTTGTATGACTGTACAGAGATTGTGTGAGGGTAGTAGGAGTTTGAGTTTCTTCATAACATGGGCTAGTATAGGGTTCTGTGGGTTGGATATAATGAGCAGCTCTGTTTTTGCAGTGTTGAGAGATAGTTGGAGGCTCGTGAGGAGGGTGTTTATGGATAAGAGACATTTCTCCCAGAATAGTAGGGATTTAGCAATGGATTCATGTATGGGTATGAGGATTTGGACATCATCGGTGATTGTGGTTGACTTGATGTATGTGTTAGGGATGTGCATGGGAAAAATTTCATTTTTGTTTTCAGTTCATTTCGGGAGGTTTTTTCTCATGAATTTTGGTTTGTGGATTGCTTGATTTGTTTCATTCATGTGAAAAAAAATGAATCAAACAATAAAAAAAAAAATACAGCCAAAAAATGAAAACCAGGCATCCCTCCCAACCTCCCAGAAAAATGCTGGGGCCAGGATGCCCCCAGCCCCCACTAACCTGATCCAGTGAAGATCTGCTGGCTAGGTCTAGGCCAAAGCCTTGGACTTACGTAGGCTGAGACCACAGTAGGTTGCCATGGCCTTGGCTTAGGCCAGAGCCTGGACCAAGGCCTGATGCCGGGACCTTAGCCTGGATTGGGATGGACCCAAGCCTGATGTCAGGTCCCAATGCCATGTCCCAATGCCTGGGCCATGGCATAGGTCACAGCCCGAGCCCAGGCACGATGTTGCAACTAAACTGGGAGGTCGGGTCCTGATGCCAGGGCCTTGGCCTGGACCCAGACCCAACACCATGAACCAATCCAGAGGCTAAGTCCCGATGCTTGTACCTTGACCTTGGCTAGAGCCTGAGCCCAGGCCCAATACTACAACCAGACCCAGAGGCCTGGTCCCAGCTCCTGGCATTGTGCCCAGACCTTGGGACAATGCCATAACCTGACCTGGAGGCCTGGTCCCTATGCCAGGGCTTCATCCAGGAGGCCGAGTTCCAATGTCTGGGCCTCAGCCCAGGATCTGGCCCGGGCTTCGGAGCCCAAAACCAGCACCATGTTCATCTTTGGTTACTGCTTCTGAGCCAGTGAAGGCAGTATTTTCACCAACAGATTCTGAAGAAGAATCTTGTCTAAGATACTCTGAATCAGAAGATATTGAAATTTAGTTAGTAGCATCTTAGCCTCCAATTAGGTGATAGGAGAGATAGAGATGAAACTGACAATGTTGAGATCAACCTCCAGGAAGAGCAGGCACTACAGGAGGAAAGTGTGAGTGATGCCTCTGGTATTTTCCCTTAGTGACCACCCTCTTCCTTAACTCCAGTGCCAGCATCAGCCTCCAAGGATGTAGAAAAGGGACTGTGGAAGAAATCCTAGATCTGGAGGCACTTTAAAGTGAGGGATGACCTGTGTTTTGCTCAGGATATCAGTCAAGTGAAGCAAATGGTGTATCTCACAAGCGCTGATATGCAGCATCACCTGCAGAAGCATTGGCATTAGGAGAGGGTAGCAGTACTAAACTGGGGACCCTTTCTTCCACTCTAAGTAAAATCCAGAGGAAAAGGGTAGAAAAGGTGAAGACCTTTCCCAAAGCTGATTCCATGGCTCCTTCCAGCAGTCTCCAGACATATTTCTGAAGTAACAACCCAGCAGAGAGGAGATGGGGTGGTGTTCTGTAGTACTGTCTTGGGACAAGAGACAGGCAGTATCTAATATAGTATAGAGGAGCATTCTGGAAATGATTGCCCTTGATAAGCATCACCTGAAGGTATTGAAAATGTGGGCTTTAAGCACCTGTTGAAAGTTTTAGCCCCCAGTTACAAAGTGCATTCCAGGATTACATTTACTACAAAGATCATCCCCAGTCTGTACAACCAGCACTGTGGTTGCATACAGGTGCAGCTGGCTAAGGCAGAGGGGAGTAGCATACATTTTACAAGTGATATATGGAACAGAATGAATGCTATGCACCCTTACCTTTCCCTAATGGCACACTGGTGGAACCTGGCTGAGGCAGGTCCTGGCAGCAGCTGTAGTGGGGATGGAGTATCATGGTGCAGATGGGTATTATTGCACACCCAGTTGATCCATAGCCCCCATACTTTATGTAATAGTCTATTAGCTAGAAGAGAGATGTTAGAGAGTTGGCAGCTAGGCCAAAGAAGCAAGAGTCTTCAGGCAGGTTTCTTTGTCACAGATTGCAATGCAAATATGGTAAAGGCAATAAATGAAGGAGATTTTTAGAGAATATGTTGCTTTTCACACTTGCTGAACCTGGCAGTGAGGGATGCCCTGAATCCATTCCTGAAGAACTAAATAGAGAGGTGCAGGAATATAGTAGGCATTTCCATAGAAGCATGAAGGTGGAGCAGCTTCTCTGCGAGAAACAGGGAAGATATGGGATAACTCACAAGCATCTGATTCAAGATGTTGGCACCTGCTGGAATTCTACCTATATTATGCTATAGAGGTACACCCCGTCATGATCTCTCTCTGGAAACAGAGATAAGTGTGGATTGGACCCAGGGGCATAATGATTGGGTAGTGATGAGGCAGCTAATGGAAATCCTAAAGCCCTTCAAGGATACCACGGAGGATCTGAGTGCCAGAAGTGCCAATCTGGGTGGGTCATCCCTTTAGTAAATATTCTGGAAGAAAAGTTAGAGGGATTCCATGAGCAAGAGAAAATGGAAGCAGTTTCTGGACTCCTTGCAGCATCAGGTGTAAGAGAGACTGAAACCTCTCAATTAAAAAAAAACATTCTTGCTTCGTACAGTTTGTAATTCACATGTAAAAGGGAGTTTTGCCCTCCAGTCCCAGTGTCTTATATTCATGAAGGAGATGCTGGTAACTAAAGTGGGTTAACTGGAGCTTCAGAGGCAGAAGCACAGTCGGGATGTAGCATAGGAGAGTAGTACATGCAGGAGATGCATCCTTTCAGCTAGCATTTCCTCCCCACCTCAATATGCCAAAGTCATATTGCCCACAAAGAATCATCTCTCCTGACACAGGCCATAGTTAAACAGCTGACAAGAGTGACCCTTGGTTTACCCTAACAAAGGAGACCCCAGCACAAATTTCTGTGACATGCCATCTCATACAGCCCATCAAGGACATGGACAAAGATGCACTGACATATTGGGTATACAAGTTTGCATTCTGACCAGACATAGCTATTGTTCTCAGCACTATCTTTCCTATCCATCAACCAGTGTGCCCAGTGAACTCTCTTATAAATGACAAGGGATATCGTGAGCTCTCATTGCTCAAGGCTGGCACCAGAGTTGATAGAAAAGCTGATCTTTTTGAAAATCAATCTGCCTTGGTTTGGGTTTCCAGAATTTTTATGCAAGTGGCAAGATGACTGAAAACAACTTGAAGGTCTTCCTGCACCTCTGCCTTCTTGCCATGCCCCAGATATAACATCTTAGGAGGTCTTGCTGCCACATGCCTACCTGCCATGTCTCTTATATACCACCTTAGGTGTCTGGCTGCTACTGATCTGCATTCCTGCCATGCACTTGATAACCTTGAGGGTCATGCTGTTAATATGCCCACCTGCTATGCCTATTATGTACCAACATGGGATTTTTGGTGCCTCCATGTTGTTTTCTGTTTGGATCGCAGCCTAGTTCTTACGCCCTGTTTGTTTATTTGTTGGTTATACAAGGGTATTTTGTATCCCCCCTCCCCCACTTCTTTTCTGTTTCTTCATTTTGTTGTACCCCACTACAATCTCAGTTTAGTTCTCCCACCCTGTTTCTTTGTTGGTTTTACTGGAGAGTTATGTCCCCAGAAAAAACATTGCAAAAAAGAAATAAAATAAATGTTTCTCCTCCTACCCCATCTCTTTTCTGATTCATTACCCTACTATTTTGTTGAACATATCTAGGATTCCAGCCTAATTCTCCTACCCTTCTTCTTTTGGGGTATGTTGTCCCCAAAGACCCTCAGTCAGAAGGAAGAAATGCAGGCACAACAGAAAAGATGCACAGGAGAAACGATTAACATGTTCTGAATGTGGTACAGGTTTCAGTAGGTATAAAGAACTAATGTAACACCAGAAAAATCAACAAAGGGAAGACATTGTGTCAGATACAGAATATGAGTAAAGCTTTCTTAATAAAGCAAATTACCAGGAAAGTCACACTGATTTGTGATCTGATTGTGGCAAATATTTCAATTTGAAAGCATATTTTACAAGAAACCTAAAATTCTACCCAGCAGAAAGATTAGTTTCAAATAGGGGATGTAATAAAAGCTTATGTGATAAAAGTGATACTGAATACAGATCATTGTTTTGTATTAAATCTGACAAGTGGCAAGTGCTTAAGCAAGAAGATAGACATCTCCCATTCAACTCTGCCTTGCTGTTATACCCTTCATGCTACACCTTGGAGGACTTTCTGCTACTCAGTTTTATTGCCATTCCAAAAATTTACAACTTGGGATGCTTTCTGTCACTCTACTTTACTGCCATTCCCAAGACTCTATGCCTTGGGGTATTCTTGCCACTATGGGGTCTGCTTTGTATTTCTAACAGTACCTTGGCATATTGATACCACTCCTTGTGGAGCTTTGTTCCTTTATTTTTGCCTTAAGGTTTTTCCTGCCACCTTTTCTGCTTTGTTCCAACTTCATGGTACCTTAGGATGTTGATTCCACTTTTGGTGATACTTTGCCTATTGTGCTGCCTTTGAGGATTCATTCCACTGTTGTCGGTACCCTTTTTTGAAGCCTTAGGGTTTTCTTTCCACTCTTGCTGTTTCATTTCTCTTCTGTCAGGGCTATGAAGAACTGCCATAGCTGGTACTCCTTTGCCCCTTTATGGTGCCTTAGGCTATTCATGCCACTTTTGGTGCCACGTTGACATAGTCTTGATGTTTTGGCATACTTTCACCCTTCTGACAATGTCTACCCACCAGTTCCTCCACTAACTTTAATGGTAAACGAATGAATGAATAAAACAAAGAAACAACTTTTTAAAAATTAATTTTATCTAATAAACCAAATGGAGGTGCTCCACGAAACAAACAAATGAACCAAAATGTATTTTTTTTCTGCCCATTCCTAGAAATCAGCACATTAGACATCATAACATTCAAAGGCTAGAAACTAACAAGAATGTGAGCAGCAAATGGAAATCTTCAAGGGGTAAACTTGCAAAGATTGTATGCCTTTTACACATGTCAAAACAAGGGTTACCCTTTCTAAAGCAACCCTGCCTGGATTTTTAGCAAGCTGAAAATACTCATGTATTTTCGTAACAAACATATTTTTAAGCTTAGAGAAAAGAGGGGTTCAGGCTGAGTTTCATTGGAGTGGTTGTTAACTACAAGTATATATTAAAAAATGATGGGGTATCCTGTGTTCTTTACACCCTTAGTTTAGATGGTGTAAGGGTGCCGGCAAATGTTTGGCCACATAAGAAGCCAATGTTCAAATATAATGCATTGTGACTGAAAATTGGCTTGATCAGTGTGGGCTAAAAAGTAGGTGCACAGAGTGAGAGGCATTCTACTGAAAATTAACCTCTAAAAAGTACAGGTTCTCCCATGAATACTGCGTATTACACCAGCAAAAAGAATTAGTTGTAGAATTAACAGTAGTGCTTTTGCTATAGTTATTTATATGCAGGCATTTCATTCTAGAGTCTTTCCAGAGTGCTTTTTTTTTTTTTTGGGGGGGGGGGGGTGTGAATCATTTAGATCAGGGGTGGGCAATTCCGGTCCTCGAGGGCTGCAAACCAGTCGGGTTTTCAGGATATCCTTAATGAATATGCATGAGAGAGACCTGCGTACACACTGCCTCAGTTGTATGCAAATCTATTTCATGCATATTCATTAGGGGTATCCTGAAAACCCGACTGGTTTGCAGCCCTCGAGGACTGGACTTGCCCACCCCTGATTTAGATCCTTTAAGGTTCAGAGTTTTCACACTTGTATCTTTTCACTTAATAAAGCTCATCCTAATATATATCACACCCTTTGAATTTTTAATATAGATAAAGGATTGAAGACAGAACTATGCTACGAGTATCTCCCTCTGGATAGCACCAAGGGATTTTCTCTATAGCAAAAAGAAAAAAATAAAAGTCATTGACCTGGAATTTGTAGAGCTTTTCTGGGAGAGAACAGTCTTTAGGCCTTCTTCTCTGAGAAAGTGCCTGGGTAACTATGTCCACTGGGACTTAGCATTAGTCATTAGGATGACCTTTGGTTAAGCCTTTGAACTCTTATTTGCTGAGGTTATTTTTTCCATGGCTAAATGCTTTTTAATAAACTGATTAAATTCATATTAAAAGTCTTCAAATCACAGACAGAGGTGCTCCTTTCTGCTTATAAATTGAGGTTCATTTCCATATCTAAAGGACACATTTAGACCACTGCAGCACGCTTCCTACCCTTAGGATTAGGGTTACTAACTGGTTCTTTATTTTTCAGGACCGGAAGATTCATTCCTAATTTCACTGCACTACATGTCTGAATCTGTAGTTCTGATGTCCTCTAGAAAATCAGAACGATAAGGCCACAACGGCATTTGACAAACCTCAGACTTGATCAGACTGTTCTGAAAAAAAAATAAAAAGTAGGACCAGCTGGTATGACTAACCATGAACACAAAGCTGGGGTTATGGCTCCGCTTTTTTTCCTTTCATGTGAAAGGCATCTTATGTTTTTTTCATATTGAAAACCGTACTCTTTGGAAATCATTTGCTACGCCTGGTTTTCTCTCTCTTAACTAGATGGCTCCAGACCATTTATCATAAAATATTATTTTCATTAGGCTTGGTTCAAAATTTCTACTTGAGATATCTGTCACATATCTGAACTTTATTCATTGAAAAAAATCTTTGACAATTCGATTGACCCAAAAAAAACCAAAACATGTCTCACCAAATAACCAGTTTGCAGTCAAATGAAATGCTTGAGCACCTTTTGATATTTTTTCATATGTAACTTCTAATAAAATGTTGTCATGGAGAAAATGATTTCCTTGGTAGGTAGAACAGAGTCACCTAACCTTCTGATCCCTGACCCTGTTCTGTGGGATCAGAGATGCTATATCCCAATAAAAAGAATGCATTTATATACTCAATGCTTTGCCATATTTTATAGTTTTCTTTATATCATGCACACCTGGAAAGTAACTATCCCATTAAACTCTTAACAGAAAATCATACTGCATGGATTGCATTAGTTTCCTATTGTTTCCCCACATGCTGTAATTTAGGCCAACTAGTGCAGAAACCTCATATAGCTCACAGAAGGATGCAACTACCTTTCAGCCCTGTTTCTAGTTTTGACCTTTGACCAACTGCCGGATTTTGTTCTAATAGCAGGAGTTGTTTTATTCTTTCTTTCTTCCATTTCTGGCCATCTTGAGGAATAGAAGTTTTAGCTGGGAATCAAATCCAGGTTTCTTTATGCCGCTGCATTGCATTAATCATTGGGCTAGCCATAGCATGTATCACAGAATCAGGATAATTATGTTGGTCCAATACAAGTTATCACGGGTACAAAGATTCCAGTTTTTCCTGATACCAATATGGCTATTTGAATTCTTCACATGTTTCCCATAAAACAAAATGGAAAAAAAAAAACCCTTTACAATAGATGGTAAAGGAGCAGCACTAACTATAATCCCCAAAATAACAATTTGCCTAGTCTTAGTTTGACTGTGCCTTCTTTGGGTCTTATGTCCAAATATTTTTTCTTAGCTCTCCTTCTTGACAGTCATAAACAGGTCTGTTTGTCAGGTTATTTGCAAGGAATATGCATCAGATGTATCTGCATGCATATGGTGTAAGAAGAAGGCTTTTTTTGCATAGCTGGGCTACCCTGGAAATCAATGCTTTTTGCAGCTTTCAAGGACTGGATTTGAGAAGCCCTGGCATATCTTAAGTTTTTATGCAAATTGTTGCATATTATGACCATACCAGTACCTTACCTGGGTCCACTGGCCTGTTCTCCACACTCTACCCAATTTATTTAGATTCACAATGATAGGAGTGGTTAAGTAGGAAGAACTTTCAAACACTTTTGAACGCAAATGTCTCTCCGGGAATGACAAATCGAAACAGAAAATCTCAGTGATGTTTTTTTGTTTTTACGTACCAGGAGAATTCTCTGAAAAAAATGTTCCCAGCTGTTCTGCTATAAGAAAAAGCACTTTAAACGCAAACATAGAGCTAATATATATCTAAAGTGAGAAAACAATAACCTAAGCTTTTGAAAACATGCATTGCCTTTAGGATTCTGGAAACCTTCTTCCAGTGTGACAGATAGTATTGTGAATAATGACATTTCCAGCCCAATTCTGGCAATTTCCAGACAGGACTGGTGTGTGTATTCAATTGTGGCAGTCATTTCTCTAGCTTCAAAGCTACCATATAAATGTGAATAACACTACTATACTATATTTCTAATAACTCACACAGGAATATTTTTTTAATGTAAAAGGTTCTTTACTGAATCCAGACGGAATCGTCACCCTGGGCTTGCTGTCTGTTACTAGGTCCTGTAGTTCCTGCCATTCCCAGAAAGCTACAGATGGTCGCCCCAGCAGGAAGCCCTTCCCCCTTCCTTAATGGAGCACATGGGAATACAGGGATCCTGGAACCAAAACTCTCCTTCCCTTCCAAACCTCCTCTCCAAACCCCGACTAAGACTTCAGAATAAAATTAAAAAAAAAACAACCCAGCAAAACATCCTCCCCATACCCCTAAAACCATTTCTGCCAACCTGTGTTTCAGGATCGGGAAGTGGGAGGAACCCACAACAACTTAACCCCTTCACTCCTCATTATAATAACACATTATTATGGAAATGGTTTCTCTTTGATGTCAGGAACCATTTCAACCAGTTTATTTGAAGTGCACCAGTTGCGCCTGAATTATCGTGTGTCTTTTCCATTATCCAGCAATTGCAAATAAATGAAAACAGGTCAAAGGTCCTCAACGACTAGTGACATTTTATGATTATCACACATGGAATTAGACAAAAATCAAAATCTTATGGTGCCTAGCCTTTTTTTTTTTTTTTTTTTTTAAATCTTATTCTTTTTAAAAACAATTAAGGATCTGTTTTCATAAGAGTTTTATATAGACATGGAAGAGGACCTTACATTTTTTAAAATTGACTAATGATTTTCTACCAGATGTGCCCCAACACATTGTATATTGCATGCACGGGGATTTCTAATGTAAGAAAATGAAACCAGCTCAAAGAATTTCTTTCCAAATGGTTCAGCAGTAACCATTTCAGGAGCACAACATTTATAATTTGTGAGGGGAAACAGAGCACAGCCCTTGACAGTGAGGATGTCTTCCATATAACGTATTCACACTGGAGTTTGATAGACAAGAGCTTCATCTCACATGGAGCATGGTTGCCTAGAACAGAAAATTCAGTAAAAAGAGTTCAGAAGACTTTATAAAAGCGCAATTAGACATAAAACTGAAATGGATGCAATCCAACCACTGCAAAAGAATATATTTTTCTCAGAATATCCTGCCAAGTAAAAGAGAATACTTGATTTTTTAAAATAATTTTTTCTCTGCTGCAGAAACCCCTCACTTCCACACAGCCACAGTCACATTTATACACTGAAGGTACAGGCCATGGCTCTGCCCTGTAACTAATATGTCATAACAGGTATAAGCTAAGAATTTTCCATAGGAAAGTGACAAACACTATAGTTTGTTTCTGAATAGGAGCAGCCCGGCAACATTGTAGAATTCAATTTAGAATATGATGTGCTAGCTGTTTGATTTTTTTTTCAGAGTTCTTTGATAGACAATTGCCACAATCTTAAAACAGCAGAACTAGCTTCATATTTAGAATATCAAACTACCTGTGTTTCTTGGCTCTTTTCCTCTTATTCCTAGGATTCTTTCTGTCCCAACACATTTTCTCTCTTATCTATGTAATCATTTTTGTAATTCTTTTTTATTTGGCTTTTCAAAGCAGATTACATTCAGGTATTGTAGGCATTTCCCTGTGGCTGGTGGGCTCCAAGTCTAAGCTTGCACTTGAGGCAATAGAGGGTAAAGTGATTTGCCCAGGGTCACAAGGAGCAGCAGTGGGTTTTGAATCCTAGTTTCTAATGTGCTGCTCTATCCACTGGGCTACTCTTCCTACTTTCTGGTCTGGCTAAACCATTTGCTTTTCTTTTCATCTTCTTTCCTTCTCAGCTGCTTCAATAGTGTTCATATTTTGATATACATTATCTATATGATACCTGCATGGGATTCTGATAAACAACATTCTAGTTTACTTAGGTGTGAAGTGACAGAATCGGTTAACTAGGTAAGGCCCTCATTTACTAAGCATTTTCTCCATTGACACAGAATGGGAGAAAAGACTTCATAAATCAGGCCTTGAGTTTTCAAAAGCTTTAAACTAGGGATGGGAGAACATTTACCATCCCAATTTAATTCAGCCTTGGATCTGCAAATATCCCTCTTGAATTTATTTGGGCAATCTGAATCAATTTTCACATATGACTGCAACCAAAAAATATAGAGAGATGCTTTCAGATTTTTTTGGATTCCTGCTTATATTCCAGATCTAACCTAATTAAAGTATTCCTAGGTAAAGCATTGGAATTTGGTAAAAAAAAAAAAAAAAAAGAATTGTGAACTGGGCTGTTATGGAGATTCAGGTTTAGATGTGAATAGTCCGGATTTTATCTGAGTTGATAAATCTGGACTATTGGCTTGAATTCATTAGATATGATTTCTGGTTTGTCCCAGTTTGACTTTGATTTCCTAAACTCTCTGCAAGCAGTTTAAATGACTTTGGATTTCATCCCAGAAGGGTTGCTCATCAGGGCTGACAGGAGCATTAGGCAGACTGGGTGGTTGCCTAGGGTGCCGGAAGTGGGTGGGGTGGTGCAGTCAGAGTCTAGGTTGGATATTTTGAACAGAGAAAAGGAGGGACAAGACATAAGGAGGAAAGAAGATGGGGGAGGTTTGTGGTGTCTGGGTTGGTGTGGGGAGAGAGAGAGATGACTGCCTGGGGCGGCAGCAGATCCTTTCACCAGCACTGTTACCCACTCTTCCTTTAAATACTATTACGGTATCTCCTGAGAAAGGCAACACATATCAGAAAGACAAAAAAGAGAGATCTTACTGATTTTTGTTGTTCCAGTTGCTGTAGAACGTTTCTGAAATTATTATTTTTAAAGCAAGAGAGTAATGAAGGTAACTTGTTTAGCTTAGGGGGAAATTTTCAAAAGGATTTATGTGCATAAAAGTAGCAGATAAAGCAGCAATTTTCAAAGGCCCATTTACGCACTTGGGAGGTAATTTTCAAAAGGAGTTACATGCGTAAATGTAGCTACTGTTGTAGCAATTTTCAAAAGCCATTTACTCAAGTAAAGTGCACTTATGTGAGTAAATCCTCTAGACAAGTCAATGGCATATATTGTAGCAATTTTCAAAAACCCACTTACTCAAGTAAAGTGAATTTACTCCAGTAAACCTGGTTTTTACTCGAGTAAATGCTTTTTAAAATCAGGCCCTTAAAATGCACTTGCATGTGCAAAACCTACTGACAATTTAATAGCATATATCCCAGCTATTTTCAAAAGCCAACTTAAAGTACATTTACATGTGTAAAAGCCAGCCAGTTTTAAATCCTTTTGAAAAGTACCTTAGTTTTGAGGAACCAACTTTTCAAAGTACCAACTCTCCATACCTCAAAGCATATTCATCCTTTCTAACTGGGTCATTTATCATTTCATGTTAGGGCCTTAACACTAGTGTGGAGTTTGGGCAGACCAATGTGTGTGTGTGTGGGGGGGGGGGGGGTGGGGAGAGAGATAAGCTAGATAGAGAGTAATTGTACAAATCAACTCCTCTTTTACCTTTCATCACTGCAAATGACAGAAAATCTTCACAGATGTCAACTTTGCTGTTTGTACCTCTGACTAGGTATGTAAAACTGCCCTCAAAGCCTACCCCACCCCCCAAATCTCACCCCGAGTTAATAGTGCTCCCTCTTACAGTGGTATAAATAGTAAACGTACTTATTGGTCTTTAAGAGGCTCTGACTCTCTAGCTCTCTCTTTCTCTCTCTCTCCTGGTATTTGTGGTAAAAACCTTGTCCTCTTTTCCTCTTTTTTTATCACGGCCACTATTTCCCCTATATTTATAGCATTTTGATGAATCTAGGGGTCAGTTTGATGAAAGTATAAACTTCTGAAATATTGGAGGAACTGCTGGAGGTGAAGAACTATGGCAATAAACAAAAAATTAATAATAATGAGGGGGAAACTTTGGCATTGAGGCTAATATACTCTAAAGCACAAATTGTATTTGGGGCATTAAAGTGACTCCTCCAGTTTCAAGGTAAGGGTATTTCAGGGTAGAATTTATAGTGGAAAATATATATTTATACTCAGGCATCAATCCAAAAAAAGGAACATATGGTAACCTCTAGGTGCCAGTTTCTGTTAATGAAAGAGCAAAGCATGTGTTATGTTTGATACTGAGCCTGAATGGAACCACATAAATATTTCAGAGCTTTTTAGAACTGGCAGTATCCTACTTCTGGAGCATTAGCTGGAATCCTAACTTTGCCAATAGGGCCATAACTCTAAATGACTTCAAAATGTGAACTTTTCCAATACCTCATTTACTGTATGTATGATCTGTATAGTTTCTAAGGCGCATTTGCAACTACAAATGAGTAATAAGCAGAATTTAATGAACACCTGTAAGACTGTGACATGCTGCTGGAGCAGATCAAATATAAGTGGCATAATTTTAAGGGTTTTTTTTTATTCTGTGCATAACAAAAACCCTCATTAAATTCAGCCCAACGAGGCTGTCCCCAGACTAGGCATTTTATTTTCTATGTGGCAGCGGGGTTGCCAGCTGGGTCTGTTTTTTCAGAACAAGTTGATCCAGACCTAATTTTGCCCCATTGAATGCATGCACTTGCAGTTCTTATCTCCCTACTGAATTCCTAACCAATGCAGGAAAAGACGCCCATGCATGCAGTGAAATCAAATCTGAATCAGAGTGTTCTGAACTTAGCAACTAGAGGATGATAGAAGAGGTCGCAAGACAGAATTCTTTGACATACTTCAAATAATTCAGATCTGGAATACAGAGATACGTTAGAGGTAGTCCAGAGAAAAGCAACCCAAATAGTGCACAGTGTGCATCAAAAAGCATATTGAGGTGAGACTGAAGCACTCTCTCTCTCTCTCTCTCTCTCTCTCTCTCTCTATATATATATATATATATAAAATATATCTTAGAGAAGAGGAGTGACAGAAGGGATAAGATAGAGAGGTGAACATATCTGAAAAGTTTTAATAATGCACAAGAAACAAACTTTTTCAGTGGAAAGGAAGCTGAAAAACTAAGGATCAGGATACAAAACTCCAAGGGAATAAGCTCAGGAACAATGTCAGGAAATATTTTTTCATGGAAAGAGTGGTAGATGCCTGGAATGTCTACCTGGAGGAAGAGAGAGAGAGAAAAACAGTAAAAGAATTTAAAAATATTTGTAATAAACCTTGAGGATCCCTGGAGACAAGAGGAAGGTAATAATGCACTGGGTTAACCTACTTGGAGCAGTGATATAGCTGCTTCATGATTCTAGGAAAGTACTAGGGTAACCTGCATAGAGCAGTGCTTACAAATCTAAACAACAGTGGTATGATTGCATCAGGCCTCCAGGAAACCATTAAGATAACCTGCATGGGAGCAGAAGTTACAACCCTAAACAGCAGTGGCATGATTGGTTAATGTAATCTGTATGGAGTGAGAATTACAAACCTGAAAGGCAATATGGTAAGGATGGCTTATATTTATCTGTAGCAGGAAGGAGGATGCTAAATGAAAAATTCAGATCATATATTAATAGACATTTAAACTAAAGAATGGGGGTGGCAGGAGATGTCCAATGAAATTTACATGTCACACCCAAGCAACATAGGACATGGGAGGAGAAAATAACAAAATCAATCAGCTCAAAAAAGCAGAAAAGGTATCTAGGAATTGCAACATATCAAGGGAGAAAAATTGGGAAGTTATGGCTACAAATGCTCATAGTTTGGTCAATAAATTCCCTGATCTGCAGGCCCTAATGGTGGAGGTGGACTTGGACATTGTTGCTGTTTTGGAGACATGGTTCACGGATTCTCATGATTGGGATATGGCCATACCGTGCTATACCTTCTTAAGGAAGGACAGAAAGGACAGAAAAGGGTGAGGAGTAGCTCTTTATGTCAAAAACAATAACCAGGCTACTGAACTGCAAGGAATGTGGGGTAGAGAAGAAGCACTATGGGCCGTCCTAAGAAAAGATGATGGTGCATCCATTTTTACTGGTGTGGTTTACAGGCCTCCTATCCAAATGGAAGAACTAGACAGAGATCTGGTCAAAGATATCCAAAAGGTGGGAAGAAAGGGAGAAGAGTTGATTGTTGGAGACTTTACTCTGGACGTAGACTGGAAAATCCCTTCTGCAGAATCTACCAGAAGTAGAGAGATAGTGGATGCCCTGCAAGGGGCTCTCTTCAAATAAATGGTAATGGAACCCACGAGGGAGGGAATTCTATTTATTTAAAAACTTTTCTATACCATCGTTAAATTAGATAACCATCACAACGGTTTACAATAAGGCATGATAATAAAAAATGGGTGGTATAGATTACAACTTAATCATGTGCCATCATAGTACGGTAACAATTTAATATAATAAACTATATGTGTAAGTTAATCTTGAATATTAGGAACATATTAAGCGGATTGTATTTAACATTACTATGCATCTGTATGTTATAAGTAACAACTTCTAGTTTGGTGCGTTCTTATCAATCAGCTGTTTTTCTCGTTCTCTTTATCTTTATAAAAAGCTTGTTTAAAGAGCCAGGTTTTCAGATTTGTTTTGAAAATGTTCAAATTTCTCTGCAGTCTTAAATTGAGAGGCATTATACTCAACCTAGTGCCCACTAATGGGGATAATGTCTCTAATGTCCAGGTGGGTGCCCACCTCAGCACCAGTGATCATCAAACGGTATGGTTTGACATCGCAAACAGGATATGGAGAAGTCACATGAAGACCCCAAGTTTTGCATTTCAAAAATATGGACTTTTTTGAAATGGGGACGTACCTGGAAGTAGACCTAGAAGACTGGGAGAAAATGGGAGAAGTGGAACAACAGTAGACAAAACTAAAAGGAGCAGTTACAAAGGAAACAAATCTATATGTTAGAAAAGTAAACAAAAGTAAGAGAAATAAGAAAATGATCTGGTCTTCAAAGGAGGTGAGTGACATAATAAAAGCAAAAAAAGCAGTATTCTAGAAATATAAAGGATCCCAAAAAGAAGAACACATGGAAGAATAGCTGGTGAAACTGAGAGAGATGAAGAAAGTAATCAAGAAACCGAAAGGTCAGATGGAAGAAAGGATTGCCATAGAGGTAAAGCGAGGTGACAAAATATTTCTCAGATACATCAGAGAAAGGAGAAAGGTCCAAAGAGGTATAGTGAAATTAAAAGGTGACAATGCTCAATGTGTGGAGAGAGACAAAGAAATGGTGGAAATATTAAACAAATACTTCAGTTTGGTGTTCACTAAAGAAGACCCTAGAGAAGGATCGTCACTAGTTAACATGGCTGTGGATGAGGTGGAGTAGATGACACTCAGTTTACAGAAGAGAATGTATGGGAAGAGCTTGGAAAACTGAAAGTGGACAAGGCCGTGGGGCCTGATGAAGTTCATCCCAGGATACTGAGGGAGCTCAGAGATGTGCTGGCGGGTCCGTTGTGTGACCTGTTCAATAGATCCCTGGAAACGGGCGTGGTGCTGAGTGATTGGAGAAGAGCGGTGGTGGTCCCACTTCACAAGAGTAGCAGCAGAGTGAAGGCTGAAAAGTACAGGCTGGATCGCCTCACCTTGGTGGTGGAAAAATTAATGGAGAATCTGCTGAAGGAAAGGATAGTGAACTATCTACAATCTGGTGGGTTGCTCGATCCAAGGCAGCATGGATTCACCAGGGGAAGGTCCTGTCAGACCAATCTGATTGATTTTTTTGATTGGGTGACTAGAGAATTGGATCAGGAAAGAGTGCACAATGTGATTTACTTGGATTTTAGTAAAGCCTTTGATACGGTCCCACATAGAAGCTCATGAATAAAATGAGAAGCTTGGGAATGAGCGCCAAGGTGCTGGAATGGAATACAAACTGGTTGATGGATAAAAGACAGCGTATGATGAGAAAATGCTGTTAAGCTGAGTGCCACAGTGATTGGTGTTGGGATAGGTTCTGTTCAATATCTTTGTGAGCAACATTGCAGAAGGGATAGAAGGTAAATTTTGTCTATTTGCAGTTGATACTAAGATCTGCACCAGAGTGGACACACCAGAAGGAGCAGAGAGAATGAGACGTGATTTAAGAAAGCTTGAATGGTGGTCAAAGATATGGCAGCTGGGGATTCAATATCAATAAATGCATAGTCATGCATCTGGGGTGTGATAATCCAAAAGAGCTGTATGTGATGGGGGGTTTAAGGGCTGTACGAAGCAAGAGAGGGACCTTGGGGTGATAGTGTCTAGCGATCTGAAGATGGTGAAGCAATGTGACAAGGTGATAGCAAAAACCAGAAGAATGCTGGGCTGCATTGAGAGAGAAATAACCAGTAAGAAAAAGGAGGTGATAATCCCCTTACACAGATCCTTGGTGAGGCCTCACCTGGAGTATTGTGTTCAGTTCTGGAGACTGTATCTCAAAAGGGACAGGGACAGGATGGAGGTGGTCCAGAGAAGGGCAACCAAAATGGTGGGTGATCTCCATCAAATGACTTATGAGGAGAGGTTGATGGACTTAAATATGTATACCCTGGAGGAGAGGAGGTGCAAGGGAGATATGATACAGACCTTCATTTACCTGAAAGGTTTTAATGATGCACAATCAACAACAAACTTTTTCCATTGGAAAGAAATCAGTAGAAATAGAGGTCACAAAATAAACTCCAGGGAGGATGACTCAGAATCAATATCAGGAAATATTTCTTCACGGAGAGAGTAGTGGATGCCTGGAATGCCCTTTCGGTGGAGGTGGTTAAGACAAAAACAGTGAAAGAATTCAAAGGGGCATGGGATAAACACTGTGACTCCCTTAAGGTTAGAGGATAGGAATGAAGAAAAGAGTGCATGGCGTAACTTGCTGATGTGGCGATTACTACCCTTAACCAATAAGCCTTCATACTGTTGATGCAACTCAATCATTGCTCTCTGTTTCAATGGCAGGGAGAAAAGAGGAAAAGGGGAATTAGATTCAGACAGCAACCAACATGGACATTGAATTGTACTGTCTGGGAAAACAAATAAGCATGGGAGTAACTTGCTGATGCAGCGGTTAATACCCTTAACCAATAAGCCTGATACTTTTGATGCAACTCCAATATTGCTCTCTGCTTCAATGGCAAGAGGTAAAGGGGAATTGGACTCAATTAGCAACCAACAAGGCCCTGACTTTGACGGTCTGGGAAACTGATAACTATAGAGGTGACTTGTATGGCGTAATAGATACTACCATAAGCTTGCTGGGCAGACTAGATGGACCGTTTGGTCCTTTTCTGCTGCCATTTCTATGTTTCTATGCAAACAGCAGTGGTATATCAGCAACAGGCTTCCAAGATGGCTGGAGTGACCTACATGTAGGGATTGTAGGGAGATACCAGATATTTTACTACTGTATGCAGCAAAATATGAATACTGACTCCACCAGATGGACACTGATCTGTATTTCAGCTGAAATACAGAGATGATAGACTTTGGCCAGAAAAGCAATACATGACTGCATTATTTGTTCTGCTATTAAAACTGTTTAACTAGACCCTGAAGGAATGAAAGGTTTTCTCCATGAAAAAAAGAACCCGAGACAACAGCAAAGTGTGTATAATGACAATTCAGACCTTCAGTAGAGCTCAAATCTGCCTGGAGATGAGAACAGCCAATCCATGAAAGCAAGCTCCAGTGGCAGCACTGAGAGGAGAGGATCACCTTGCTGATGGCTGAAAGGAATCAGTAAGTTTTTGCTTGAGACATTGTCCTTTTTAAAAGTATTGGGGCAAAGTTAACTATTTGGGAATATTATTTAGTGTGTTTGTGCTTTTAATAGGCAGTAAGGCAGTGAATAAACAGAAGTTAGACTGTATTTTTTAAATAGTCAGTAAGGCAGCTAGTAAGCAGTAGTTAGTGTGTTTATTTTTTAATAGTCTGTAAAGCTGCTAGTAAGCAGAAGTTAGAGTGTTTGTATATTAAAAAAAAAAAAAGAAAAGAAAAAAGTAGCCAAAAGTTAGAAATAAGCTAGGAGCAGTGTATACCTAAGTAAAAAGGTTGAAAAGTTCAGTTCAGTTACTCACCTTGGAAAGGTGTTGAGGTAGAGTGATTTGGTTTGATTAGGTACCAACATTTGTTAATCAAGAGAGCAGTGAGTCACTCTGGCTGACTAACTGAAGTTAGACGCCTCACCTAGATAGGATTTTAGACAGTGCTGGGGAGGAGCCGGCTGTTGTGGTACATGTGGGCACCAACGACATAGGAAAATGTGGGAGGGAGGTTCTGGAAGCCAAATTTAGGCTCTTAGGTAGAAAGCTTTAAATCCAGAACCTCCAGGGTAGCATTCTCTGAAATGCTTCCTGTTCCACGTGCAGGTCACCAGAAGCAGGCAGAGCTTCGGAGTCTCAATGCGTGGATGAGACGATGGTGCAAGGAAGAGGGATTCAGTTTTGTTAGGAACTGGGGAACCTTTTGGGGAAGGGGGAGTCTCTTCCGAAGGGATGGACTCCACCTTAATCAGGGTGGAACCAGACTGCTGGCGTTAACCTTTAAAAAGGAGATAGAGCAGCTTTTAAACTAGAAGAAAGGGGAAAGCTGACTGTCGCCCAGCAGCACATGGTTCAGAGAGAGGTATCTTCAAAGGATACTAATGATGCATTAGAATTAGGGCATCCTGACAGTGAGGTTCCAATAATAAGAAAAGAAGTCCAAGTGCCTGGAACTAAAAACTCACCTGAGCTAAAAAATTCTAACTTATCCCTATCAATTAAAAAGTAGGGACTTCCGGTGAGGCAGCGGAGCAGGTGGATGTAGGTTTCCCCTGTGGAGCCCGGCCTTTGCAATCCAACCCCATCCTTTCTATGTTTTTTTGGACAGAGTAACTTTTTTCTACCAGCTTCACCTGCCTTCTCCTTATTTCGGTGATTGTGTGATTGTCATGGCTTCTCGGATGATTAGGAAGGAGAAGGATAAAGAAGAGACCCGCACTCAAGACCCGCCATCTCCTGCGGCTGGAGAGATGGCTGGAACCGCGGCCCCCACTGTGGACTTGGCTAATATCAAGGAGGCTGTGACCCAAGCTTTGGGGCCTGAACTGAAATTAATTGCCGACAAACTGGCAGAGCTTACAAACACACTGAGCAGCTATGAGAAAAGAGTTACTGAGGTCGAGGAATGGGTTTCGGCAGTCCAAGATGGCCTCCAGGGAGCACAGAAAGACATAAAGGTTTTGCAGACCTCCCTGGCACAACAAGTGGCGCGGGTCGAGGACCTGGAAAACAGATCGCGTAGATCTAATTTAAGATTCATCGGTTTGCCGGAGACCATCAAAGATAGCGATCTCTCTAAGGTTCTGGAATCCTGGCTGCAGGAACAATTGACCCTCCCGACAACTAATGGCCCACTCCGCATTGAAAGGGCTCACCGGTTGGGCCCCAGAAGAGATGATGGCACGCGTCCCAGAGTAGTTATTGCCAAACTTTTAAACTATGCTCACAAAGTTGATATTTTGCGATCAGTTCGAGCGGGGCGAGCACTTACCTATGAGAATCAACGGATTTTGTTGTTTCAGGACTTCTCGATCGGAGTTTCCGCGCAGCGGCGCCTCATGGCACCTCATTGTTCGCAACTTATTTCGATGGGGATGCGTGTGACTTTAATCTATCCTGCTCGCATGAGAGTGGTGACCAGTGCAGACATTAAATGGCTAGAGACCGCGGAAGAAGCTCGGGTGTTCGTCCTAGAACAAGCTACGCGAGATAAATGAAATATGTGGACAAATCTACAAAATGGAGGGCAGAAGGCGGGTCTTACTTCCTAATAAGGACTTCGTCTTAACGAGGTCTCATTATCTTTGTAATTATAATTGACATCGCTATTGCATGTGCGACGGACACGTGCAGGAGAGCTGAATTAATGGCTGCAGTCCGGGGATCTTAGATTCGCCCGACTAACGACCTGAGGTACTACTGCGCTCTGGCAATCTATCTTCATTGAAGGATTACAATGGCAGTTTTTGCAGGGATCTCTTTTTATTATTTTGGCGGTGATGTTTTTTTTTTTTCTCTCTCCCGATAATCCCGGAGCCTGGGGAGTTCTGGGAGTGCTTTTGCATGCAGCCATTTTGTAAGTGCCCCGCGAGTCTGCAGTAGTAAGGCATATCCCTCATGGTCCCATGTGGCTTGGTGTGGTCGGAGCCATTGGCAAGAGGGCGCAGGGAAGTAGGAAACGTTATAGATTCATGCCAGCGTGCTGCCTTGTGAAGCTTGCTCCTCCCCGGTTTGTTTCAGGCATCGTGTTGGTAGGGTCGGAGAGGCGGACTGCTGGACATGGGGGAATGGACAGCTTCCCGGTTACGAACAGTAATTTCTCCCATCGTGTCTCGGACCCCTTGCCGGATTTGCATCTGCATTTCTGATCCCTGCTATGGTGACAGTGTTCTAATGTTTAGTGCAGTGTTCAACGCTATTGATATATGCTGGGTTCTTCTGCACGTTGTACTGTTCTATGGACGTTGTTTCTTATGTCTGGTTTTTTGTTTTTTTTCCTCTACAGCTATGTTCGTATTTCATGAAAGGATGGGGTTGGGGAGCGGGGTGGGGTGGAGGGAGGTGGGATTAAAGTTGGTTTCATGACACCGGGGAATTCTCCATGGTGTTTTGGGTAGGGTGTGGAGGGGTTACAGGGGGCTGTGGGGGGTTGGGAGGGGAGGGAAAGGGGGGGACAGGGATGGAAGGGGGTAGGAGGGTACAAGTTCTCTGGGGTTGGGTAACTCGACGTATTCCATATACATATGTTGTGCTGTTTTTGATGGTTGTTACCACGTGGCTGCGGACGACGCAAGCGGAGGCTCCGGCTGGGAGGGCTTCTGCTTCGTATACACTGCCGTATAAGCTGCAAAGTTTTTTTTCTGTGTTAAAGATCTAGTGCGCACACACGTATAGTATCCTGGAATGTCTGTGGTATGCACACCCCAATTAAACGGTCAAAGGTCTTGCAAGCGTTAAAGCGTCAGGCAACTGACATTGGATTTTTGCAAGAGACACACCTTTCCGATATAGAACATGCTAAATTATGTAAAGCATGGGTGGGCAACGTGTACTTTGCCTCAGCCACTACCCGCTCCGCGGGGGTGGCGATTTTGATCAATAAAAACTTACCATTCCAGGTTCAGAGGGAGATCAAGGATCCAGAAGGCCGATATATCATCTTGATAGGAGAACTGGGCCATCAGCCGTTGATATTATGTAATCTTTATGCCCCAAATACGTATAATCCACAGTTTTTTCAAGTTCTTTACCAGCATCTTCTTCCATTTATGGCAGACACCATTATAGTGGGGGGGGGATTTCAATACTGTTCGGGATCCGAAACTGGATGCCTCTCAGACTCGTCGAGGGGAACGTGGTATGGGCAAAGGGCCGACGTACCTGGAAAAGGCCCTCCATCTGGTGGACACGTGGCGGACTCTACACCCGGGGGAAAAAACATTTACCCATATTTCCAGGGCACACGCCACTTATTCTCGCATAGATTTTATTCTCACTAGTGCACATGCATTTTCCAGGGTTCAGGAAGCGGGTATTGAGGATATTTTGATTTCAGATCATGCCCCGGTTTGGGTAGACCTATTGTCGGTGGCGGAACACCAAGGGGCTCGGAGTTGGAGGTATCCATATTACTTGGCTGAGGATAGACTTTTTCATAAGTTTTTGGATGAGAAATGGTCTGACTATGCAGCTTTGAACCAAACACACAGGGAACAACCGGTTCTTTTTTGGTACGCCGCTAAGGCAGTTATTCGGGGGGATATCATCTCTTACACCTCACATCGTCGAAAAACTCTAAATCAACAAGTACTACATCTAACAAACCAGCTACGTAGGGCGAGGGCTCGTCTCCTTCATTCTAATACACGCCTGAACAGGGATGAATATTTTTTTGTGCAGTGTGCTCTAAATACGGTACTGCATCAGAGAGCTAAGAAGAGTGTATTATACTATCAACATCAACTTTATCAGCATAGCAATAAAGCAGGTAAATTGTTGACCCATTTGGTTCGATCAGCTAGGGCGACTAGGTTTATTGCGGGCCTAAAGGACACCAATGGACATGTTGAGACGCATACGCGATCTATACTGCGCCTTTTCCGTGAGTATTATCAGCGTCTATATCAGGCTGATAGCTGGTCAGAAGAGGCATGCTCCAGTTTTTGCGAATCTCTTTCGCTACCCAAACTCACTGAGGAGCAAAAGCAGGCCTTGAATCTGCCTATCTCTGAGGCGGAAGTTCGCTTGGCTATACATGGGTCTAAGAGGTTGAAGGCCCCAGGGCCAGATGGTTTTTCGGCAGAGTTCTACAAGTGTCTGGTTGATAGAGTGGCAGGGCCTTTGACCTCTCTGTTTTCTACTCTCATTCAGCGGGGCACATTCCCTACTCAGATGAATCTTGCTCATATCACTCTTATTCCCAAAGCGGGGAAGGATCCCCTGCTGCCAGAGTCCTATCGACCTATTTCTTTATTAAATTTTGACCAGAAATTGCTGGCTAAGATACTGGCAGACCGCTTGGCTATTTTGCTTCCTTCCTTGGTGGGATCCCATCAGGTGGGTTTTGTCAGGAAAAGGTATGCACTTTTCAATATACGTCGTGTCCTCGTTGCAATGGAAATATGTCGTCTTCTGGAGGCTCCCCATTTGGTTATTAGCTTTGACGCCGAGAAGGCATTCGACAGAGTTGAATGGCAATATTTATTTTACATCTTAAGACATATGGGGTTTGAGGGCTTTTTCTATCAGGCAGTTCAGTTATTATATACTGAACCTCTAGCCGCCATAGTGGCCAATAGGGATAGATCGGAGACATTCCCCATCTTGAGGGGCACCCGTCAAGGTTGTCCACTGTCCCCTCTTCTTTTTCTTCTGCAATTAGAGCCGCTTTTGTTAGCCATACAGCAGGCTCGCAGTATCCGTGGAGTGCGTTTCGATACGGAGATTTTCAAATGTGCCGCCTTCGCTGATGATCTTTTAGTGTTTTTAACTGAGCCGGTATCATCATTACAATCTCTACTGGGCATGTTCGGCTCTTTTGGAGCCTTTTCGGGATTCCGGCTAAATGTACAGAAGTCTTCTGCTCTAGCTTTTCCAGAGGCTTTGCGAGAACGTTGGCACGATTCTTTTCCGCTTCAATGGGCCACGGACACGTTTCGTTATTTGGGAGTGCATATTCCCATTGATCCATCTCAGGCTTACCAAGCCAATGTCCCGTGTTTGATCCGAGCTACTCAGGATAGACTCAAGGCGTGGCAAAATCTCCCCCTTTCATTGTGCGGTCGTGTAAATCTATATAAAATGATTATCCTTCCTCAGTGGCTGTATCTTTTGCAAACCTTACCTATTCATCTGCGGCAGAGGGATGTATTTCAATTAGATCGCTTCTTAAGACAATTTTTGTGGCGGGGTGGCAGGGCACGGCTTCCATTGTCTTGGCTGCAACAACGGTGGGGCATGGGGGGCTTGGGGGTGCCAAACTTAGCTTTATACGCAGTAGCTTGTAACTTGCGCATTATTCGAGATTGGTTGCTGGGAACCTCGTCGCATACTAGTTTTATTGCGGAGGGGGCCTTTCTCCATCCGCAAAATGCATGCTATGTGCTTCAGGTTGAATCAGCGAAGCTCCACCCCATTCTGACACAATCCAAGATAGTGCAGCCAATACGACAAGCTTGGGTAGCACTGACAAAATCGCTTCAAATGCCACGAGTGAGTGCCTATCTGCTGCCGGTGACAGGCAACACTGATTTCTCTCCGGGTACTACTTCTCGGGGGTTTCAACAGTGGAGGGAGGCAGGCTTCACGCATTTGGGACATTTATTTAACGATCAAGGGAACATGTTTTCTTTCTCGGAATTGCGAGAGCAATATGGGAGGAGAGTGGTCTCTGAATTTTCATATTTGCAAATTATGCACTACATTAGAACCATACCAGCTGCGTTCTTGCGACTACCGGCTTTCCAGAAGCTGACAAGCTTGTTGGATTTGTCGGGTACCCAGACCCCTTCCCTGTCACAGTATTATAAAAAATTACGCAGACTGCAGAACATTGATATTTTTACTACACTTGCAGATCGTTGGAATAAGGACGGGGAGTTTATGGTCACTGCTTCAGTACTTCAAGTTTGTTATGGCCGGATTGCCAGGGTGTCCAATAATATTTATTATCGAGAGGTCCAATATAAATTCTTAGGCAGGGCGTACGTGTCTCCCCAGATGGCCCAGAGGCAACAGATTGCTCAATCGGGTGCCTGTGCTCGATGCCAGAGAGAACAGAGTACCTTGGCCCATGCTTTTTGGGCATGCCCAGACATTAAATCTTTCTGGACAAAGATGGCTTATTATTTAGCGACGATTTTACATATTTCCATCCCGGTGGCGCCCTTGTGGCTCCTATTTGGGTGCATACCACCTTTGAGAGTACGAGATCCGGGCACCCGGTTACTGTTGCAAAAGGCTGGGGTAGTGGGGAAGAGAGTGATTTTGATGGGATGGCGTAGCACAGATAAACCTTCCTTCTGGACCTGGCGAAATCTTTTTCATGCTATGATGCATATGGAACAACTGTCAACTCGACACTCGCCAGCCTCTAGAAGGAACTTCTTGAGCGTATGGGACCCGTATCTACGGACTCTTCCACATCCAGCTAGAAGCCGGATCCTTAATGAGTGTGTATAGATCTGGATGATTCCAGCTCTGTGGTGATTTCTTATTGACTTGTTTTTGGAACACTTTTTTTGTTGTTTGCTATCTGTTCTTTGGAATACCGGGGAGACTTGTCACTGGTTCTAGGGAGGGAGGGAGGGTTTTGGGGGTTCATCTGTTAAATGTCATATTGCGGTTGACCTGGGAAGGGTGAAGTGTCAAACCCTCCCAGGATGTTTGTACTGTTCTTTGAAAATTTTAATAAAAATTGTTAATAAAAAAAAAAAAAGTAGATTGAAAATACAAACAAAAAAACAAATTTTGAAATGTTTGTATGCTAATGCCAGAAGTCTAAGAAGTAAGATAGGAGAATTAGAATGTATAGCAGTGAATGATGACATAGACTTAATTGGCATTTAAGAGACATGGTGGAAGGAGGATAACCAATGGGACAGTGCTATACCGGGATACAAATTATATCACAATGACAGAGAGGAGCACCCGGGAGGCGGTGTGGCGCTTTATGTCCGGGATGGCATAGAGTCCAACAGGATAAACATCCTGCATGAGACTAAATGCACAATTGAATCTTTATGGGTAGAAATCCCTTGTGTGTCGTCGAAGACTATAGTGATAGGAGTATACTACCGTCCACCTGGTCAAGATGGTGAGACTGACAGTGAAATGCTAAGTGAAATTAGGGAAGCTAACCAAATTGGTAGTGCAGTAATAATGGGATACTTCAATTACCCCAATATTGACTGAGTAAATGTATCATCGGGACACGCTAGAGAGATAACATTCCTGGATGGAATAGATGATAGCTTTATGGAGCAATTGGTTCAGGAACCGACGAGAGAGGGAGCAATTTTAGATCTAATTCTCAGTGGAGCACAGGACTTGGTGAAAGAGGTAACAGTGGTGGGGCCGCTTGGCAATAATGATCATAATGATCAAATTTGAATTAATGACTGGAAGGGGGACAGTAAGCAAATCCACGGCTCTCATGCTAAACTTTCAAAAGGGAAACTTTGATAAAATGAGAAAAATTGTTAGAAAAAAACTGAAAGGAGCAGCTACAAAGGTAAAAGGTGTACAAGAGGCATGGTCATTGTTAAAAAAATATCTGTGTTTAAAAAAGGATGACTTGGAAAATAGCCACTGCTATTATTAGCAACAGTAACATGGAATAGACTTAGTTTTTGGATAGTTACCAGGTTCTTATGGCCTGGATTGGCCACTGTTGGAAACAGGATGCTGGGCTTGATGGACCCTTGATCTGACCCAGTATGGTATGTTCTTAAGCTTATCAGTCAGGTTGGCTCACAGGTGAGCTCTGCCACAGCTAGGTCAGCTCACTGGTCAGGATGTCACAAGACCAGAGATCATGAGATGGATAACACCCCCATTGGGAAAGGAGGATCCAGCAGTCTGAAGCGAAGAAGTGACCCCATTCCGTCCCTCTGCTTGATTATGTATGAACTCTTGCATATGTATGTCATGGCTTTTAAAAGCAGCAGGGGAGAGGGGTTTAGGGAGGTGACCAGCAGAAAAAGCTGACCATAAACACCTGAAGACAACATCTGAGCCATCGCTCCCTTTCCCTTCCTACAGCCTAGCTGAAGATGGAAAGGCCTGAAACAGCCAACTGGTTGAGGTGATGGAGGCCATTACTGTGGCAGATTTTGGACATGCATGGGACAAATATCGATGTCAGTGATAGGAAAAGGGCTTAGAGGTCAGATGCAAGACATGATGGTGGGGAGAGTTAGTTCTTGGTTACATACGAAATTTATATGTGCATTTAGCCAACATATTTGAATCTCAACTGGGCAGAGAGTATGGACCATTTTGATCTTTATCTGGTATCATTTTTTCATTCATATTCTATGATCTTTGGCTATACCTATGGTCTATAAATTACTTCAACAGAAGGAAATTATACATAAAACCCCTATATTTTATTGCTTCATACAGAGTTACAATTCTAATAAGAACCGAGAGTTGATAGATATTCTCATATCCCATGGAACTGGTAGAAGAAAGTTTTAAAAAAAAATTTCGGAGATCACGTGAGCCAGCGGGGAAGGCAGATGTGGGAACCCTAGCTCCCGGGCTTGATCCCTAATCCGATCCCATCCCCGCCCAGCTCTTGAACCTGGCGACGTAAATTACCTCCACTGATTGGTATTACTTAAATTAGCATCCTCCACAAGTGAGATAATGGCTACTAGGATGATCCGCAAGGACAAGGACCGGGAGAAAACTAAGGGAGCCGAGCCGCCATCTTCTCCGGACCGCCCGCCGCAGGGCCCGGCGGGGGCAGGGGCCGATATTGAGCAGATTAAGTCAGCGGTAACTGCGGCGATTGGCCCTGAACTAAAAGCGATAGCTGAACAACTGGCTGAGCTAAAGCAATCGTTGAATGGATATGAAGTGCGATTTGGAGACCTGGAAGCGAGAGTCTCAGAGGCCCACGATGACCTCGTGGTGGCACGCACAGATATCACGGCGCTCCAGGCCACAGTCACTCAACAGGCCCAGAGGTTGGAAGACCTTGAAAATAGATCAAGGCGATCTAATATTCGTTTGATTGGCCTTCCAGAGTCCCTAAAAGACGCTGACTTACCCGCGGTTTTGGAGAAATGGCTCACGGAGCAATTACATTTATCTCCCCAGAATGGACCGTTACGGGTGGAGCGAGCGCACCGTCTCGGCCAACGCCCGGTGGAAAACACACGCCCGAGACCCGTAATCGCTAAGTTGTTAAACTATGCACATAAAATTGAAATTCTTCGGGCCCTTCGCGGTGGTCGTACACTCGTGCTCGATGGCCAGAAGATTTTACTTTTTCAGGACTTCTCATCCGGGGTCTCCCAGCGTCGGCGTGCCATGGCCCCGTACTGCTCCCAGATCATCAACATGGGCCTCCGCGCGATTCTTGTTTGTCCTGCGCGGATGCGGGTGGTGACCACCGAGGGGGCTCGATGGTTAGAGACCCCTGACCAAGCGAGGGCATTTGTGGAGGCCACTGCTGCCGGCAACCCGGCGAAGAAGTGAAACGGGGGAGCCGTGAAGCTGCGTCAGTGTGGAGACCGTGTGAGAGGCAAGGGGCCGTGAGTGGAAATCTGTGATTTTACATCTACAATCCTTTATTTATCTCCGCTCCTGGCTTCCCATTGTCTGGATATTCCGTGCTGAGATCTGTCTCTGGCTTAGGCCAGGGTATTCCTGGCTGCTAACCGGTGAGGCCTGACCAAGTGGTTTTGCTGGGATGATCCCTACGGGCTCTTTTGGTCCGGATATTGCCTGCTTTTTTTTTTGGACTCTCCTCGCGGTTTCTAAAGTCGTAGGGGGAGCCGGGTCTGGCGCTTTTAAATTAATTTTTATTTTCCGTTCTGCCACACTTTCTACTTCCCATCGGGGAGCTCATGGTGCGGCCCTCTCGGATGATCTCATTTTGCCTGCGTGCCAGCGGCAGTTTTTTTTTTTTTTTTTTTTTTTCCTTTTTCGAGCTGCTTGACTTTTCCTGGCAATTCATTAAACTTACTTTTATATACCTTATGGTGTATCTTTTGCTGTTTTCTTCCCCTGCCTGGCTTTATCAGCTTACTCACTAGTGACATGGGGGGAATTTATGGCGGACTCGGCAGCATGTGTTTCTTGCTCTGGGGGACATTTGTTTACTTCGTTATCATAGTTGGCTCCAAGCCTGTGCTGGTTTATCCTTCTCGTTTTGTGTTTCATTTTAACGTATAGCTGTGAGTTCCTCAATGTACTAGTATTTTTGTTGCTAGTATCATAGGTTGTTAATCGGCCCATGTTAACTTGTATTGTACGGGATTGATGCCACTGTTTCAATCAGTGGAGCTTTTGGGGGCGGGGGTGGGGGGGGGGGGGGGGGGGAGGGGGCCCACCTGTGTTAGGAGGAGGCTCCGTGATCTTTTCTACCGCAGTGCCCGTGAGATATACTATGGGCGCTGGGGGTGTCAGGGTGGATGTTTGTAACGGGGGGGGGGGGAGGTTGGGGGGGTGTATGATTGGTGGGGAAGGGAGGGGGAGGTGGGGATCTTCGTTGAATGGTGTATGTTGAGGTTCCATTTTGATCTGCACAGAATTAACTCTCGCGCTGCTTCTTGTGTACTTGTGACTCGAGCCTGGGCTCCGGCTGGGAGAGTTCAGGCTCGTTCCGATATGATGTCTATGATAGATATGGTTGTTTCTCTCATGTATCTCTAATAATCTTACTCGTATAGTATCCTGGAATGTCGGTGGAATACATTCCCCTATTAAATGTACCAAAATTTTATCCCACTTGAGTAAGAAGGATGCCCAAGTGGGCTTTTTACAGGAAACTCATCTTACAGATAGTGAGCATATGAAGTTACATAGGCAATGGGTGGGCCATGTGGCTTATGCATCGGCTTCCTCTAGATCGGCTGGGGTGGCGATTTTGTTTCATAAGAATTTACCGCTGCAAATAGAGCATGAAATCAAAGACCCGGAGGGCCGATTTATTTTTGTCATAGCAGAAGTGTACCATCGCCGTGTGGTGTTTTGCAACATTTACGCTCATAATACCTATAATGCCAAGTTTTATCAGACGATTGTCCGCCACCTAATGGCGTACTCCACAGATGTAATTGTAGTGGGAGGCAATTTTAATACAGTTAAAGATCCCCAGGTGGATGCCTCGCACTCCACTCGGCGGGAGACGGGGAGGGGAAAGGGTCTGGAGATGTTGGAATCTTCAATGCAGATGGTGGATGTGTGGAGGGCCCTAAACCCGGGCGTCAAGGAGTTCACTCATTTATCTAGAGCGCACGGGACCCATGCCCGTATAGATTATTTACTACTCAGTAGCCAGGCGTTCCCTCTGGTGAGTGAGGCAGGTATAGAAAATATCATTATTTCTGACCATGCCCCGATTTGGGTAGACATGCAATTAGCATCTGTATCTGTGGGGCATCGGTCCTGGCGCTTCCCCTATTTTTTAGCTGATGATCCCAAATTTCAGCAATACCTCTTGGAGAGATGGTTGGATTATACCTCCCTTAATCAGGCGCATACGAATGATCCCTCTCTCTTTTGGTACACGGCTAAAGCCGTGCTACGAGGGGACATTATTTCCTACGTGGCACATAGACGGAAACTTATTAATGCCCAAATCCTGCAGCTTAATGACCAATTGCGACATCTAAAGAGACAGCTCCTACGTACTAATACAGGCCATCTCCGGGACCAATATCATTCAATACAATGTAAATTGAATAGTGTATTGCACTCTCGTGCGAAACGTAGTATACTATATTATCAATTCCAGCTGTACCGATATGGTAATAAGGCGGGCCGAATGATGTCCCATTTAATTAAGGTTTCAAGGGGGACGAGATATGTGGCGGGCTTGAAAAATGCATCAGGCCAGGTAGAGAACCAGACTCCGACTATTCTACGGCTGTTTCGGGATTATTATGCCCAGTTATATAGGGCAGGGGATTGGAATGAGGATCGGTGTGTGCAATTTTGCAATGCTCTATCCTTACCGGAGCTTACCATAGACCAAAAACAGGCACTTAATGCCCCGATTACGGATTTGGAAATTCGTGCAGGGATTCTGCAATCTAAAAATTTAAAAGCTCCTGGGCCCAACGGCTATACCGCCGAATTCTATCGCTGTGTGCTGGATAAAGTTTGTGCACCCATGAAAGCGTTCTTTTTGGATCTAATTATGAAGGGTGGGTACCCCACGCAGATGAATACGGCCCACATTACGCTGATCCCAAAGCCAGGGAAGGACCCCCAGAGGGTGGAATCCTATCGGCCAATCTCTTTGATTAACTTTGATCAGAAATTGTTGGCAAAGATTTTGGCTGATAGGTTAGCAAAGGTTCTTCCTGACTTGGTGGGTGACCATCAGGTGGGGTTTGTTAGGAAACGATATGTGTTGTCTAATATTCGGAAGATACTGGCAGCCCTGGAACTTGGGCAGTGGACGCAAACTCCATCCCTCACGATTAGTTTCGATGCGGAAAAGGCGTTTGATAGGGTGGAGTGGCCCTACCTCTTTTTTGTTTTACGGAAAATGGGGTTTGACGGTTTTTTCTTGCGGGCAGTGCAGCTGCTCTACGCTGATCCCCAGGCGGTGTTGCTAGTTAATGGTGGACGTTCTGCCCCCTTCTCCATTTTGCGGGGCACCAGACAGGGGTGCCCCCTTTCCCCCTTGCTTTTTGTCCTACAATTGGAGCCACTTCTTTTGACTATACAGCGGACGGCCGGCATACGGGGGGTCAGACTTTCCGATACAATATTTAAATGCGCGGCATTCGCAGACGATTTGCTGGTGTATCTCACCAACCCACAAGTTTCCCTCTCTATTCTGCTGGAAGTCATGGGTGTTTTTGGGGAATTCTCGGGGCTTCGTCTTAACTGGGGGAAGTCCATGGCGCTTGCATATCCGGCTACCTTGCAGGGGACTTGGCCCGGTTCCTTTCCCCTACAGTGGGCTCAGGACGACTTCCGTTATTTCGGAATCCACTTACCGGTGGATCCCGCTAGGATTTATACTGTGAATATTCCTCCACTTCTTAAGCAGACACAGGAGCTTTTGAAGAGGTGGGGGCCTTTGCCTCTTTCTCTCAGTGGTAGGGTGCACCTGTTTAAAATGGTGATTTTGCCAAAATGGTTATATGTTATGCAAAATTTGCCACTCCACCTTTCCCGTACAGACAGGCGTTTGTTAGATAGCGCACTGCGTCAATTTTTATGGCGCGGAAGACGGGCGCGGTTGCCCTTAGCTTGGTTACAGAGAGGCTGGAGATATGGGGGGCTAGGAGTGCCGGATATGAAGCTTTATAATTTGGCCTGTAACATACGCCTTATCCGGGACTGGCTATTGGGGGAAGCCACTTATACGTCTTTGGCGGCGGATGGGGCAGGGACGTTCCCCATAGCTCTCACTTGTGCCTTGCAGATGGAACGCCACAGTTTACCCTACATATTTATACGTTCGAGCCTACTTACTCCGTTGCGGCAGGCTTGGGTAGCTCTTACAAAACACTTGCAGCTTCCCCGGATATGCGCTTATCTCATATCTGTGACTGGCAATCCAGACTTTACCCCGGGCAGTCAGGCTAAGGCCTTTAGACGGTGGCAGGATTTGGGTATTCTCTATCTGGGGCATTTTTACCATGCGGAGGGTCATAGGCTTTCCTGGCCAGAGTTTCGGGAGCTCTATGGGGTGGACCGTAAAGATTTATTTTATTATATGCAAATCGATCACTACTTACGGTCGATACCGCCTGCCTTCCTGCAGCATAGGGTGTTTCAGAAGTTGGAGGAGCAGTTACATTTGTCACAGACTAAAGCTCCGTCCCTTTCTTTTTATTACAAATGTTTGACAAAACTAAATCATTTTGAGTTTTTTGAAGTTATGGCTGCAAGATGGAATGCTGATGGGGAATTTCAGGTGACAGCTAGTGTGTTATGTACTTGTTACAGGGGCATATCCCAGATCTCGAGCAATAGTTATTACCGGGAGCTGTTGTTTAAATTTCTGGGACGGGCCTATATTTCGCCCTTACGGGCGTATCAACTAGGGATGTGAATCGTGTCCTCGATCGTCTTAACGATCGATTTCGGCTGGGAGGGGGAGGGAATCGTATTGTTGCCGTTTGGGGGGGTAAAATATCGTGAAAAATCGTTAAAAATCGAAAAATCGAAAAATCGAAAAACCGGCACATTAAAACCCCCTAAAACCCACCCCCGACCCTTTAAATTAAATCCCCCACCCTCCCGAACCCCCCCCAAATAACTTAAATAACCTGCGGGTCCAGCGGCGGTCCGGAACGGCAGCGGTCCGGAACGGGCTCCTGCTCCTGAATCTTGTCGTCTTCAGCCGGCGCCATTTTCCAAAATGGCGCCGAAAAATGGCGGCGGCCATAGACGAAAAAGATTGGACGGCAGGAGGTCCTTCCGGACCCCCGCTGGACTTTTGGCAAGTCTCGTGGGGGTCAGGAGGCCCCCCACAAGCTGGCCAAAAGTTCCTGGAGGTCCAGCAGGGGTCAGGGAGCGATTTCCCGCCGCGAATCGTTTTCGTACGGAAAATGGCGCCGGCAGGAGATCGACTGCAGGAGGTCGTTCAGCGAGGCGCCGGAACCCTCGCTGAACGACCTCCTGTAGTCGATCTCCTGCCGGCGCCATTTTCCGTACGAAAACGATTTGCGGCGGGAAATCGCTCCCTGACCCCCGCTGGACCTCCAGGAACTTTTGGCCAGCTTGTGGGGGGCCTCCTGACCCCCACGAGACTTGCCAAAAGTCCAGCGGGGGTCCGGAAGGACCTCCTGCCGTCCAATCTTTTTCGTCTATGACCGCCCCGCCATTTTTCGGCGCCATTTTGGAAAATGGCGCCGGCTGAAGACGACAAGATTCAGGAGCAGGAGCCTGTTCCGGACCGCTGCCGTTCCGGACCGCCGCTGGACCCGCAGGTTATTTAAGTTATTTGGGGGGGGGTTCGGAAGGGTGGGGGATTTAATTTAAAGGGTCGGGGGTGGGTTTTAGGGGGTTTTAGTGTGCCGGCTCACGATTCTAACGATTTATAACGATAAATCGTTAGAATCTGTATTGTATTGTGTTCCATAACGGTTTAAGACGATATTAAAATTATCGGACGATAATTTTAATCGTCCTAAAACGATTCACATCCCTAGTATCAACAGCATCTGGCGGTTTCTCACTGTTGTCTTAGATGCCCTGGAACGGTTGGCACTTTGACTCATGTTTTTTGGTCATGTCCCAGGGTACTGCGCTTTTGGACTCACATTGCAAAATATATAGCTGGGCTATTGGGGATTTCCATTCCAATTGCTCCAATGTGGTTATTGTTTGGGTATATCCCGGAATCCCGGCTTCGAGATCTGGGTGCTCGCCTTTTCATTCAAAAAGCTAGTGCGGTGGGGAAAAAAGTAATTCTGCTACAGTGGCGAGAGGTGGATCCACCCTCTTTTTGGGTGTGGAGAAACCTCTTATATACAATGATGCATATGGAGTCTCTTTCAGTTCAAGGCCCTCCGAGATTGCGGAAGAGATTTTTGGACGTTTGGGAACCATATTTACAATCACTTCCTCATCGGGCTCGTAGCCGGATCCTAAATGACTGAAGATGTGGCGTCTTGTGATTGGCTCGACATTCCTGGATTGTTTTGTGTTTTGTTTATTTGTTTACCTTCTACACGGTGGAAGCAGTGCGAGCGTTCGATGATGGACTGATATCCCTTAGAGTGGCTTCCGGACATGAGTCAACGAAGCGGGGGGGGGGGGGGGGACGGGGAGCTTATGTTTTGGGTTTGATATTGCTGTAATTGTTGTCAGTATTGCTGGGGGTAGCTGCAGAGCCACCTGCGCCCAGCCGTCTGTACCCTGTTGTTTTGTTGGAAACTCAATAAAAATTGTTTAAACATAAAAAAAAATTTCCTCCTTATTGTTTATTTATTTTATTTATTTATTTATATCAGTTTGTGTTCTGCCTATTGCTAGGCTCTGTTCTAGGCAGACTCCAAAAGCTTAACATAAATAATAAAACAAGAAATAAAGCAAATAAAACAATAATTGTAATCTAAATTTAAACAGCATTTACAATAAACAAAGTAAGTAGTGATCAGTAAACAAGGTAACATTGTAAAGGAACTAAATGAAACAACCAGAACAGTTAATAGTAAGAGATGAAGACTTCAGAGAACCAGTGCATTTTTAGAAGCTTCCTAAAACTTTTGTAATCATTGGTCTTATGAATTAGAAGAGGAAGTCTACTTCATAATCTAGGAGCCACCAAAGACAAAACGCGGTGGCAATTTCCTTAATTGGATTTTATTTATATTAAGTTCAACAAGCAAGAATAAGTTCTCAGACCGTAATGGTCTTGTAGGTTGATACCATTTTAACTGTTAAGCAAGATATTGTCATTTCTTCTCATGAAGTGCTCGAAAAGTTAAACTGAAGATCTTAAACTTTATTCTCTGTTCTACAGAAAGCCAGTGAAGGGCCTTCAAAATAGGTATGATGTGATTACGGTTAGAACAACAACAAGAGACTAAATGCGCAGCAGCGTTTTGAAGCAATTGTAAGGCGGTCACATGACATTTAGGTAGGCCTAAAAAAGGCCATTACAGTAAACAGGAACAGACAAAACTAAATCCTGAACAACTGATCTAAAATCCTCACTCCCACTCCAAAATACCATACCCCAGAAACTCAAGTACCCTCATTAGCTCTCAGGGCTGAAGGGTAAACTGTTTTGAGATCAAGCTTCAGCATCATTCCAAGGATTGGAGGGGTTGCTGCGGGTGCAGAAGGTGCCTTCCTTCTCTTTCCAGGCTCACGTGTGCCAACTCCACAGTGAGCCGGAGAGCTACTCGCCCTGAAGGGACTTGAACTCAACTCTATTGTGCCGTAATGCTATGACCTGAGCCACTGGGCTTCCCTTGAGAGGTTTAAAATTAAAACTTGCAATGATTTCCTGTAGCTTAAAGAAAACATTTCACAATATCTTCTGAATGGAGAAATTATTTTGTGACTGATCCTTTGCAGTTATTCACACTAGGTATTTGACAAGTAGCCTGGTACTATATAAGGGTATGGAAATAATTTTGCAGCAAAAATGAAACATGTGAAAAGTGGAGTTTTCACTTTTGAAAATTAACAAAATAATATTTTATTTGTGCACTTCTATGGAAGCATATTTTAAATGACCCATTGATATTTCATTATTTTTGAAAGATTTTGCTCTGATTCCACCACTTTTTAGGAAATTTTCAGGACAAGAATCTGTCTGATGGGGGTTTAAACCCATAACAGTTCCAAGTTTAGCTTTTAGACCAGCCAGGCACCTGAAGTGACCAGATGTTGCACGAGAGAAGTCTGGCTCAGAGAGCCCTAGAAGTCACAGCCCTGGGCAACGGGAAGTGGCTAGGGCTCAGATAAAAGGGGTTGCTGGGAATCAGGAAGCAACCTGAAGGCTGATCTGTCTCTTGCAACAGAACTTTCTGAAGGTGCAATTTAATCTTGATTTCAGTTCCTGTCTGTAGGTCAAGCTTCTTTACCAAGCCTTCTTCCTTGTGAATGTGCTACTGACTCCAGCTTTCAGCCTATAAGACCAGCTTTTGGTTCAAGCCTGCTTTATTGTGAATCTGTTTCTGCTACTGTTACTCCAGCCTGCTACTATTCCTGTGTGTGAACCTGATGGACTCCTGATTGTCCCCATGCTGTGTAGGTAGGCCCAGTCTGAGTGCTTCTCAGCCCTGCTCCGTGTCTGTGAGTATCTGGAGAGCAAGAGCCTTGCAGAAATGTTTCATAACAAGTAACACATCCTAAAGATACTTTTTACATAAGAAGACTCTAATTTTTCACACTTTCTTAAGACCACATTATTACAGAGATACTTGAGCTCAAAGGGAATTACTGTATATTATGTCTACACAAATTACCGCTTGAAAAAAAACTATCTGTGTTTCAAGAAAACTAAATGGACACGCTGGATATATTTACAAAACAAGGCTCACTGTAATAGTTCCTCAGGATTAGAGTACTAATAAATCAGAACTGTACTATCCTAGAGAGGAAACTTTTTTCTGTCCATTACCCTATCCAAGTCCACTAAAAATAGGAGCTCTAAGATGAAAGTCTTGTAAGATTTCAGTGAAAATGTTTGGCACTCCATAATGAAAAGTCAACAATCTGCTTTTAACTAGAGAAATTGAAAAATATTTTGGTTACTATACCACTGAAAACTATGAACTCCACTTTAAAAGCAGGATGTAGCATGGCTTTTTCATAGTTTTCAATCCATGCCATAAATTTGACAGTGACAAAGGAATACTCCAGCTTTAACACACTAGCAGGAACACGGGTTATTTTCCAACACTCAAAGGTCAGCCCTTTGCTTTCATTGCAGTGCACTAAGGGGCCAAGTTCTTTATATGGAAATAATAGGATATAGGCCAAAGATGGGGAAAAGACATGTTCTTCTGTGTGTGAGAGATGTAGCTGAGTTTAAGATTTTACTGAAACAAGACTTTTTTTTCTTTATTTTTGCCATTGCCAGGCAGATAATGACTACAATTCAATGAGGGGCGGATTTTCAGAGCCCTGCTCGCCTAAATCCGCCCAAAACCGGGCGGATTTAGGCGAGCAGGGCCCTGCGCGCCGGTATGCCTACATTCAAAGAGGCCTACCCGCGCGCGCAGACCCCGGGACTCGCGTAAGTCCCGGGGTTTTCGGAGGGGGGCATGTCGGGGGCGTGTCGGGGGGCGGGCCCGGTTGTCGCGGCGTTTCGGGGGCGTGTCAGCAGCGTTTTGGGGGCGGGTACGGGGGCGTGGCTACGGCCCGGGGCGGTCCAGGGACGTGGCCGCGCCCTCCGTACCCGCCCCCAGGTCGCGTCCCGGCGCGCAGCAGGCCCGCTGGCGCGCGGGGATTTACTTCTCCCTCCGGGAGGCGTAAATCCCCGGAGAAAGGTAAGGAGGGGGTGTAGACAGGGCCGGGCGGGTGGGTTAGGTAGAGGAAGGGAGGGGATGGTGAGGGGAGGGCGTTAGAGGATTCCCTCCGAGGCCGCTCCGATTTCGGAGCGGCCTTGGAGGGAACGCGGGTAGGCTGCGCGGCTCGGCGCGCGCCGGCTATACAAAATCAATAGCCTTGCGCGCGCCGATCCAGGTTTTTAGCAGATACGCGCGGCTCCGCGCGTATCTACTAAAATCCAGCGTACTTTTGCTTGAGTCTGATGCGCAAGCAAAAGTAGGCCAAATCGCGCTGTTTAAAAATCTACCCCTGAATGTAAAAACAGAAAAAAGTACAGAGGCGACTTAGGACAGGACAGGACTAAATATACAACAAGCCATTTCATTTGGATGTCCTTAGCTAGAATGCTAAGGAGCATATGTTTCTCATTCCAAGTTCAATTTTCCTTGTTACATGTAACTGCTATTTCCGCACTATTGTTCAAGTTTAAGTTTATTTTGCACTCCTGTTTCATGTGAACCAGCATGATGGGACTATTGTCTTGAAAGTTGGTATATAAAAAACTTAAATAAATAAATAAAATAATGTTTTGCATGCACTGTTTAACAGAGCATTTTGCTGGATAAAGAGGAAGGGGAAATGCCATCGATGTTGGTAAGCCAGATCAGAAGGCCTTAATCTAACATGAAATGTTATAGCCCAATCAGGGTAATTCAGATACTTTGAGGTCCATATTTTAAAGCATTTAGCTGTATAACTTGTGAGTTATCCGGCTAAATGCCCACTTTGGAATATCTAGGGCACATCTGGATAAATTTTAGCTGGATAAAAAAAGAAGCAGTCCTGGGGAATTCCAGGGAAGAACTAAGTTATCCAGATGACTTAGGCCAATTTTCATCTGTATCTGGTGAAGTTAGCAGATAACGTTTAACCTATTGCAGAGCAGACCTAAAGTTATCCAGCAGTGTGTAGCCAGATAGCTTGCTACTTAACTGGCATTGTTAACAGCAATGTTACTATCCTGCCCTTCCAGGGCTGCTGTCAGAGCAAGACAATACTGCACTCCTGGCTGGGATTTTGGGGACCTGGAAAGTCCAGAGGTGGGCAGGGTGGAAGAGAGGTTGAGGGTAGTGGAGAGAAGGGATCACCATTTTGCAGAAAGAAAACATGGAAGTAGAGGACAGGCCTTAGGGCACTAATGGCAGCTGTATTTTTATATTTGGTGGGTTGTTGGGGGGCGAAGGGGGAAGAAATCAGGTGATAGCCCCATACTTATCTTTAACTAAGGTCAATCAGCACCACTTAAGCCAGATAAGATCGCACTTATCTACGTAACTGGAGCAGTTTGGCCATCACTTAGCTGGATAACTATTTATCTGGCTAAATAGTTATCCACCTAAGTTGTGGGTGGGACGAGGTATTCCGAGCATGGCTGCTTAGCTGGATAAATGTTGGTATTCAGCCTTATCTGGTTAAGTTAGCTGAATATGTTAGACCTGCTATTAAGTCTAAATTTAGCTGGATAAACTTATCTGGCTTAAGTTTTAGATAGTCAGGCATATTCAGTGACACGGCCGTATTTCTGAATATCTTGGCTAAGTTAGCCAGAAATGTTTATCCAGCAATCTTTCTCAGCCAGATAGCGGCTGAACATCTACCTCTAACTGTTTTCAAAGATAGGCAGTCCTGAACATTTTGGTTTTGTTACAGTTTACAGCCACTTAACTGGCTATATTTTGAATATAGCCAGTTAAGCTGCAAATTATCTGAATGCACACAACTGAAATCGTTCAATTCTAACTGATTGTATTCAAACATATGCAGTTAAGTTTCACGTTATCCAGCTAAAGGTAGCTAGATAGCTTAAGGAGAGCATATTCTGTGGAATGCTTATCCTGCTGACTCTCTGGATTAAGTTATCCAACTACCTTTAGCCACATAATGTTTCTGAATATGGCCTCTTTAAAGTTAAGCAGAATATCACCAGTTTGATCCATCTTTTATGATCCTAGAGGACAAGCAAATGGTGTAGATCTCCATTTCTATAGCTAGTGCTTAGAAATGTTTTTTGAAAAATGAAGGCAAAGTATTGGAAATGTTTTGGATTCTTCTAGTACATCTGTAATGGTGTAATGACAATTCTTAATGCAAATTAACTTCAAGGAAGTAGAATTAAGATTGTACTAAATTATCTGAGGTCATGTGGACTGTAAATCACTGTCACATACCATAAGCTCCCATCTAGTCAAAATGTAGTACAGCTGTTTGTAATAAATTAAAATGAAATCTACAAATAAAGTTTAAAAAAAGTATTTTTAAAGTAATTGGAGTCTTTCCAGTTTTGTTGGAGATGGAAAATGCTAAAGCCTAAAACAGTTTATTTTTGCTACAAGGCAAGAGATATTAAAACAAGTAAACAATGAATTTACAAAACTTGTGTTTTAGACTAGTATAATGGCAATGGTCCAGTGACTACAGGGATGAGCTAGAAACCCATTGGTGTCTCCCTGTTTAGACTTTAACTCTGCTAACGCTGGCTTTAATTTTGTTGGAGGTGGGATGGAAGGAGGGGAATACAGGATGTAAACTAAAAAGGGTATCTGGCATGCTTAACTGCCCAGTAGGATAGAACAGACTGAAGGAAGCAGACAAGAATACACAAGCAGGTGGTCACACTCTAAGGCTGGCAGCTGGGATTTATCCTTGACAATGTTGACAGGAATACCTGGGCAAACTATATGGACCAATTGATCCTTTTCTGCTGTTATCTACCATGTTACTCTTTATAAAATAACCCCCCCCCCTCTGAAAATGCAGAGTTATGACCATTCCCAACAATTATAAGTGTGCCCCCTTTTTGCTATCATTATACCACAGATGACATCAAAAACGGTTTTCTGTGGCATCATTCCACAGCTTCAGGGTATACAGGCTAGAATGTATTTGCATTTGGATATATAATGTACATGAAGACCAAAGATTGCCAACCAGCAGTACTAAACACACTGCTGTGTGAGAGCCCCAGACCCAGGTAAGCAGAGACTGGAGGTACTGCAGAGCAATGTTTACAATCCCCAGCAAAGAAAAAATCCCAGCCACTATTTAAAAGCAGCATCTAAAGAGTTAAGAAACAATTGTGCCAGATTATGGAGGTAACCAACCATTGGTGCCTCTCAGATACTGTCGCTATAATGGCTGAGCTTAGCTGGGAAAAGGAAAAGAATTTTAAAAATCAGAAAGTGCCCAGATAGCCATAAATAAAAACCCAAAGTGCAATGGCCTCAACTAGAAATTACACCAATTAAGTTAGAAGTACAATAAGGAGGAGGAGCCTGCAGGAAAAAAATGAAAGAAATATAAAGCAGTGGAAGATTCCAAACATCCTGCACTTTTATCCTTTGATCCTTGCCTCTTTCCTCTCAGTAACTCTTCTTTCCTAGACCTCCTTATCCTTTGCCTCTCTTTCATACCCTACCTTATGTATTCTTTCTGACCAAAACATTATTTTGTAATATTATTACTAGACCCACTTCTATAAATTAACTATGATACTACGGTACTTGTTCCTAGAAATTCAAGCTCATAGAGATCAATGCTGGTTGTTTTTAGGCGATTCACTTTTGATTAAATTGATCATTAACCTGATCGTTCTTTAATCTGTGAGATTATCTGCGAGCTGGAGTTTAGACAAAGATACATAAGGTCATAATAATATTCCATACTGGGTCAGACCAAAGGGTCCATCAAGTCTAGCATCCTGTTTCCAACAGTAGCCAATCAAGGCCATGAATACCTGGCAAATACCCCAAAACTAAGTCTATTCCATGCTACTGATGCTAGTAATAGCAGTGGCTATTTTCTAAGTCAACTTGATTAATAGCAGGTAATGGACTTCTCCTCCAAGAATTTATCCAAACCTTTTTTAAACCCAGCTACACTAACTGCACTAACCACATCCTCTGGCAACAAATTCCAGAGTTTAATTGTGCGTTGAGTGAAAAAGAACTTTCTACGACTAGTTTTAAATTGGTTTTAAATGTGGTATATGCTAACTTCATGGAGTGCCCTTAGTCCTTCTATTATCCGAAAGAATAAATAACCGATTCACATTTACCCGTTCTAGGCCTCTCATGATTTTAAACACCTCTATCATATTCCCCCTCAGCCGTCTCTTCTCCGAGATGAACAGTCCTAACCTCTTTAGTCTTTCCTCATAAGGGAACTGTTCCATCCCCTTATCATTTTGGTTGCCCTTCTCTGTATCTTCTCCATCACAACTGTATCTTTTTTGAGATGTGGCAACCAGAATTGTACACAGTATTCAAGGTGCGGTCTCACCATGGACTGATACAGAGGCATTATGACAATTTCTGTTTTATTCACCATTCCCTTCCTAATAATTCCTAACATTCTGTTTGCTTTTTTGACTGCTGCAGCACACTGAGCCAACAATTTCAATGTATTATCCACTATGACACCTAGATCTCTTTCCTGGGTCGTAGCTCCTAATATGAAACCCAACATTGTGTAATTATAGCATGGGTTATTTTTTCCTGTATATATCACCTTGCACTTATCCACATTAAATTTCATCTGCTATTTGGATGCTCAATTTTCCAGTCTCACAAGGTCGGTCCTCCTGCAATTTATCACAATCCACTTGTGATTTAACTACTCTGAATAATTTTGTATCATCTGCAAATTTGATTACCTCACTCGTCGTATTCCTTTCCAGATCATTTATAAATATATTGAAAAGCACGGGTCCCATTACAGATCCCTGAGGCACTCCACTGCCCACCCCCCTCTGCAGAGTCAGGCTGTACAGTAGAGATAAGGTATTGAAAAGGGACCTTTGCCTATTGTATTCTATGGAATTACATGGGTAAAAATGTTTAATAAAGGGGAAGAGTCATGTTTTCATTAAAGCCTGGAGGATCAAGGACAGGGTGAATAGGAGGACACAGTCACAACCACAGTTCTTTACCCTGAATCCCCCTTTCCTACCTTATAGCAGACAGCATCCTCCTGCCCAATATGACTCAAATTTAGGGAGCAGGCAGAAGAAGAGAAGTACTTCAAAGGACACAATAGAGGTAAGGGGGAAGGAATGATAAAGACAATATAAGAGGATACAAGAGAGGAGCAGGAAGAGAACACTCACTGAGCAAAAGAGAGAAAGAAATAGAGAGAAGGCATTGTGAGTAATGACCAGGAGAAGAAAGCATGTGAAGAGCAGGATGAATGAAAGGAGGGGAGGAAAGGTTCACTGTGGAGCAAATATGCTAAAGGAAGACAGGCAGCAGAGGTGGGGAAGCTAGGTGCAGAGATATATAGTGCCATCTAAAAGGGAGTGGGTAGAGCCTAATCTAAAGGAAAGGGAGTAAAAGGAGACAAATAGAATGGAAATATAGTGGAAAAAGAAAACTGGACTCCGAATCAGGAGAAAAAGCAGCCAAGTCTCTTGAGAAACTGCTTCAGTCTCCAGAAAATCACAGTAGGATAGGGGAAATGTCAAAAACATTAATTTGAGGTAATGAAAAGAAGAGGAGTGGCACAAGAGAGTTAATGGGAACATTCGGGAAAATAAACCAGCAAGCACAAAAAAGTTCTCATTGGAATGAACTGTGCAGAGGCTGCAGACAGCTGAGTTGGATTCACTCCAGCCTGAGCTAGGAGTAAATGTATGCAACTCTGTGATTCCCCAGAGCACAGCAATGCTCTCCAGAAGTGTGGGCAGCTAACTTGGAGCTGACAGGATGTGGGGCAAAACTGAGAGTGTCTATGGATAGTCTACGGAGGCCATACCGCCTACATGGCTGTAAGGCCCACAATAAAAAAAAAAAAAAAAAAGATTTCTGAAAAACATCCCCCCCACACAAATACCTCCGGAGATTCATCCAGCACCAGCCAAAAATAATCTGTGTAAATAAAAGCCACAGTTCATGTACAATAAAGATCAGACAGACAAATCAGACATGTTGGATAAAGAGGGAAAATGAAAAGAAAAAAAGAAAAAGTAAATAAATGTAAAAAAAAATATCTAAAATGTCCCTCACTATGGCAAAACTAGAACATTTATGAATCCAAGGCACAATGACAAAGCAAAAAACCTCTACTCTTCTAGTACTAAAGGAAGAACAACAAGTACACAATAACAGATAAAATGCAACATAACCTGGGGGGAGGGGGCTGGTAATTACAAACTAGGTGCAAAATCTGCCAGTACTTTGTATGCATGGATCTAGAAGGAGGGAATACATGACAGAAGGTTCACTTAGGGCACCAAACACTTCTGCACTGGTCCTGTTTTCACTCAGCATTCAATCAAGCTGTGGAATCTGTTGCAGAGATCATTGTCAAGATGTCTAGCAGAGTGAGGTTTAAAAGAGATTTGAACAAGTTCCTGGAGGAAAAGTCCATAACACATTATTAGCCAGGTAGACTAGAGAAAGCAATTGTTATCTCTGGGAGTGAGTAACAGGAAATAAATCTCCTTTATGGGATCTCCCAGGTACTTACAACCTGGATTGAGCACTGTTGGAGGCAGGATGCTGGGTTGGATGTACTTTGGTCTGAACCAACATGGCAATTCTTATGTTCTTATGATTGTTACCCTTGTAGCCCTAAGGGGTCACTAGATGGCATTGTAGGTCAGTACTATTAGAGTTATGAATTTACTGTGAATAGTTAATGAGAGTTGAAAAAGTTATGCTAATAGGAGGTGATAGTGGGTAGCCTTTCTTATAAAGGGTGTGTGTTATGTGTTTTTTCTACTAAAGTTAAAAGTTTATCCTATTTTTTAAATAAGGGAATATTCTGGAGTGTGGTTCAGGGGCAACATTGGGGGCCTGTGCAGTATGTAGTGAGTGCAAGTGTGACTGCTAGCTAATGTTTGTGCGAGTTGTATATGTATTTAAGGAGTGTGTGCACATGTGCAAGGGGCTGGTTGTCTGAGGAAGAAGTCATGCCAAGAGGTTAGAGAAGAAACAGCAGTGCTTCATCCAGACATGGGTGGGTGTGAACTACTAAAAACTGACCATGTGGGTTGAGACTGGAGAGACGAACACCCAGTGTGAAAATACAAGGTGTAAACAGAGGAGTGCCTGGGGCTTCCAGTAGCCCAGAGGTGAACAGAAGTACAAGGGAGTTGGATTACAAATTCTTACTAAGAGAAGTTTGAAATTTGGATTTTGGATGCAGAGACTGTATGGGGGGGGGGAGTTGACTGGCCCTAAAAGAAGGTTGCAGCTCGTTATTTCATTGCTGGACTCGAGACTAACACTAAGCTCCAGCAGACCAGGGGGTGCACTGTCTCTGGAGCTGCTTCTGTGAGCAGAGATGAATTGTGAGCTGAATCTGACAAGTGAGTACGAAGTAGTGGACAGAGAAGAAGTTTGGATTGGACTTATGCCCAGGAAGTGTGTTTAGGGGCTGGCTGGAGCTGGGGGAGGGGGGTGGGTTACAACTTGTTATTTCATCACAGGGCTGGGGACTGACACTAAACCCAATGTATTGGGGGGGGTACAGACTCTAAGCTGCTCCTGAAGTCTGTGTCTGGATGTGACTTGCTTCTGAATAGAGTGCAAAGTGGTGCCTTCTGTAAGAGAGGATAGCGTACCACCAGGGACCCTTACTGGTCCCACAAATAAGGAAAGGAGCGTGCTGATTGTGAGAGACTGCCCTGAAGTGCAGCAAATGATAAGGGAGGAGATGGGGGTCACCCAGGATCAGGAGCCAAAGTGAAGAATCACCGAGAAAATAAAAAATGGTGAACTGGGAGTTTTGTGATCTGACCAAGATGACAACATCCTTTAAGAAGAGTCTGAACTGTTTTTGAACTTCAAAATTCTCCTGTTTCTATCTCTTTGGATTACAATAAACATTTATTTTATTGGAGCACAAGTAAAGTGTGGACATTGGATTTTATGTACAGTATTAGATATGTCTTCAACCAGTTTCGCCTTACAGGATATCTTGTCCCCAGCCCATGCCCAGAGACAGAGTCTACCTCACCCTGGGGTTGTCAGACAAATGCTTCCAAAGTCTGGGAAGGTATTCCTGTGGCACAGGAGCTTCACCCACATAAAGAATGGTGCTGAAAACGTATTAGCAAAAAACCTATCTCCCCTCCCCATTCTGAGTATAATTGTTAATGCTGTCAACCTCGCTTGTAATTTCACCTGTGGCAAAAATGGAGGCAGAATATATGCATGTTGATTGCATTTTCTAATCCACACATGTACTTCCAGCATGTACATTTGCATCTCTTTCAATCCAAGTGCAAATGTGTGTACTGAGATAGGAGCCCCATTCCCTGACAGCCCGCATCTTCACTCCATAGGAGTTAATACTAAAATTGTGAATAAAAAGATTTACACGCAAAAAAAAATTGCTCATTCAGGGGGTAATTTTGTAACACCCCACATAAGTTAGCCAGAAAATATGTTCAAAAGTTGTACCAATTTTCAAAGCAGATTTACATGCAAAACATTAATTTTGGAAACTATCCCACAAAATATACTTGCACAAGTTACCCCTTCTTAAACATCCGCACAAAGTTTCCTTGAAAATATATGTGTGTGCTTTTAAAATTTCAAAAAAATGTGTGCAAGTCTAAACCCCTCTCCAGTGCCACCCCTAGAAATGTCTCTACTCAGTCCAGGTAAACTTTCATATGAGCAAGACAGATACACATAAGTTTATCTGCATGTAGGCAGACAATTTTATAAAAGTCCATTTCTGCAGCTGATATGCTGTTTTACCCATTGAAATGCTTTTGAAAATTCCTATGTCTAAAAAACTATTTTCTTCACACAGATATTCAAACACTTGAAGCCTTTAGCAGAGACAGAGATGACTCCAAGGACACCATTTCCTCCTGATTCTGGCATTTATTCATCAAGAATGTGCTCAGTTGGTCTGGAACAAAAGAAAGGTGGTTATGATCCCACAATACAATTTTGCATTTAGTAGGGATAACTCAAAGAAAAAGTAATCCCAACTCACCATCATTTCTTGGCTAGAATCTAAAACTTTCCCACATTCTGTGTGGCCCTAGAAAAATCTTAAAAATTCTCACCTACTGTTCAAAAAAAGATTCATCTTTATCCAGAAATATCATTTTTAAGACCAAATCCCTATCTAATTATAGAGCAAACTCCTTAATTAAAGGTGAATATATCTACCTCTTCATCCAGTGCTATACACTCTAACTGTCCCATTTTATTTTTTAGACTTCTAGCATTTGTATACAGACATTTCAAAGTATGTTTTTTGGTTGTATTAACAACCTGCTCATCAGTTGACAGGGGTAATTTGGAATCTTTCTGCACTTTACTTAAATGTACCTGGTCCACTTTGGCATTTATTGTAACCTCTCTACTGATTAATATCATTTAATGGACTTCTCCTCCAAGAACGTATCCAAACCTTTTTTGAACACACCTACATTAACTGCACTAACCACATCCTCTGGCAACAAGTATTACCGCAGAGTTCGATAACTTTTTTGCACTTTGCGGTAATACCACAATTATTTCAGTTCCTACCTGCAATCACTGGGGGTTGGGTGAGAGAGAGAGGGATAACCTAGCTATAAGGCCTTTCTTCACAGAGAAGGGCAACCAAAATGATAAAGGGGATGGAACAGCTCCCCTATGAGGAAAGGCTGAAGAGATTAGGGCTGTTCAGCTTGGAGAAGAGATGGCTGAGAGGGGATAAGATAGAGGTCTTTAAGATAATGAGAGGTCTTGAACGAGTAGATGTGAATCAGTTATTTACACTTTTGAATAATAGAAGGACTAGGGGGCATTCAATGCACTCAGTCAACGCACAATAAAGCTCTGGAATTTGTTGCCAAAGGATATGGTTAGTGCAGTTAATGTAGTTGTGTTCAAAAAAGGTTTGGATAAGTTCTTGGAGGAGAAGTCCATTAAATGATATTAATCAAGTTTAGTTAGGGAATAGCCACTGCTATTAATTGCATCAGTTGCATGGGTTCTTCTTAGTGTTTGGGTAATTGCCAGGTTCTTGTGGCCTGGTTTGGCCTCTGTTGGAAACAGGATGCTGGGCTTGATGGACTCTTGGTCTGACTCAGCATGGCAATTTCTTATGTTCTTATGTTCTTAAGTACAGTTGCTAATGTTATACATTTTTAAGATGTATAACCACATTGGGATAGAAGCAGGTAGTAAATGCAGCTACACATCATGCAGGCCACATTATAGATTTTATTGTTGTACCTGAATTTTTAAGTAATTCAGATGGAATATCAAATATATAACACATAGAAGTGCCATGGTCAGATCACAAGTTACTGTTGTTTTCTTTAAAGTTGGAGGAGATAACAAATATAATACAATATAGGAAAAAATTATAAGAAAAAAATTGGATATGAAATTGTTTAGTGAATTATGGGAAGACTATAATCATTTTCAAATGTTTTAAATGGTAAGATGGTAGATTGTGGAATGATACAATTGGAAAGATCTATGATGAAGCAGCTTCAAGCGCTGAGGTGTGTCAGATGATTTGCAATTAGAATACACCGTGGTTCACTAAACATTTAATAGATAGTACATCAGAAAGAAAGACAATGGTGAAAAAATAAAACAAAATTGAATAAGCAAATTTATGATATAGTGATGGCAAAATATAAGGACTTGGTTTTAGCTCAGAAAAAGAAATATTATTCTGAGTTAGTAGGTAAGTCCTTTAATAAACCATTGGATCTGTTTACAATAATGACGAGATTAATAACACCCCCACAGTATATACGGGATTTTCCAACATGTGAGGAATTACTTTAGCATGTTACTTTAAGGAGAAAACTGAAAATATTGGAGTGCAGGATGTAGGAAATGTTAAGTTGATAGATAGTGGTAATATGAAAGAATAGGAGTGGAAATGGGACACTTTTGTCCCTTTAATTAGTAGAAGGTTGCAAGAGGTAATATCAATGATTAAGATAAAGGGGTATGATTTAGATTCTTGTTCATTTGGGATAATAAAAGCGCTATTGACATCTGCTGATATGATACTAATTCATATTATTAATCAATCTTTTAATTCTGGGAGGTACCAGAAATTTTAAAGCAAGTGACAGTGCAACCAACTCCCAAAGATAAGACTAAAGATGGTTTAGATATAACAAACTATCGCCCAGTATCCAATCTTTGCACCATTAGTAAGATTATGGAAAAATGGGTCTTGATACAATTAGATTTTTTTGGATGAAATCAAGATATTACACAAAGAACAATTTGGTTTTCAGAAGCAATTTGGAACAGAGACCAGATATTTACAAAGAATTAGATAGAAGTTATACTGGAATTCTTATACAGTTAGATATTAAATCGGCTTTTGATTGTGTTCCTCATAGTGGGTTGCTTAATAAATTACAAGAGATGGGAGTGGGTGCGTTGGTGTATAAGTGGTTTTGGTCATATCTTATTGGGCGTGTTCAAAGAGTTAGAAATAATGGAGATATTTCAGAATGCTATCTGATTAATAGAGGTCTCCCTCGGGGGTCATATCTATCAGCTGCGCTTTTCAACATTTGCATTAGCTCATTAGCAAATATATTACAGTCATTAGGCATTTTGTTTAAAATCTATGCAGATGATGTCCAAATTTTTATTTCAAGTAGACAAGGGGGTGAAGTACCTATGACTGACCTGAGAAAGGTACTGAAGGAGGTAGATACTTGGATGGAACTACATGGGATGATATTGAATCATGGGAAAACAGTTGTTACTTGGTTGGGAAGATCAGCTCCTTTAGCATTGACTGATAAAGAAATGTGGTTTGGCTATCTCTTGAAAATTCGTAATGAGGTTTGAGGTTTGAGATTTGGGGATTATTTTAGATTCAGAACTTTCATTTAAACCTCAAATAGATAAGATGGCCAAATTAGCGTTTTTTTAAATTGAAGATGATACATCCAATAGAAAGTATACTGGCTGAGGAAGATTTTAGGATGGTGGTGCAAGCAGTAGTTTTAAACCAATTGGATTATTATCTGCTTTATATGGGATTACCGAAAAGTCTTATAAAAATTTTAGAACTAGTACAAAATGCTGCCATACAGGTTATATTTGGCTGTTCATATGGTTCAATTTTTACACCATATTGTAAGAAATTACATTGGCTACCAATAAGGGAACATATTTGTTTTAAAGCTTTGACTACAGCATATAAAATTATGTATGGTGAGAATTTTTGTTTAACAAACAGACAACAGTGGTATAACCCAAACACATTTTGCGTTCTGTTGGGCAAAAATTCATGGATCTTGCCCTGATAGCATCTTATCAATTAGAATTTACAATTAACAGTTCTTTTTTACTTGTAGTTACTAGGGATGTGAATCATTTTTTGACAATCTAAAATATCGTCCGATATATTTTAAATTGTCAAAAATCGTTAGAGGCGATATTTAATAGGAATTCCCCCGATTTATCGTCAAAAATCGTAAATCAGGGGAAGGGGAGGGCGGGAAAACCGGCACACTAAAACATCCCTAAAACCCACCCCGACCCTTTAAAATAAATCCCCCACCCTCCCGAACCCCCCCCAAAATTACCTGGGGTCCAGTGGGGGGGGGGGGGTCCTGTTGTGATCTTTCACTCTCGGGCCACGGGTGCATTGATAGAAATGGCGCCGGCGCTACCTTTGCCCTGTCATATGACAGGGCAAAGGTAGCGCCGGCGCCGGCCATACGGCAACACGATTCGAGTGCAGGAGGTCGTTCCCGGACCCCCACTGGAATTTTGGCAAGTCTTGTGGGGGTCAGGAGGCCCCCCCAAGCTGGCCAAAAGTCCCTGGGGGTCCAGCGGGGGTCCGGGAACGACCTCCTGCACTCGAATCATGTTGCCGTATGGCCAGCGCCATTTTGCAATATGGATTTTCCCCTTTTATCATTCATAGTTTTACCTAATTTTTGAATAGAGGTTACTGGATAAAGTTTGTAAAAGTTCTTTCTAACCATTCCTAGGCCCTTGAGCTGATTGCTAACAGACTCATGAGCGAGCATTACCCTAATACATGTCGAGTATAGTATAAACAGCTGAACAGTGGACTCTGCGAAGAACATTTTTCAAACCAGATCTATGGCTATATTACAATATGGGCAACTGTTAACCCTAAATATATAAAAAAGGGAAAGAAAATAACTATATTAGAATATAAAAGGAAAATGACTGAGAAGAGAATGCAAAAGGAGGATGCTCTCTGCTTCAATGGCAAGAGGTAAATGGGATTTGGACTCAGCAACAACAAGGGCCCTGACTTTGACGGTTTGGGAAACTAAGTAAGGGAGAGACCTGTATGGCACAGCAGATGCTACCATAAGTTTGCAAGACAGAATGGATGGACCGATTGGTTCTTTTCTGCCATCATTTTCTATGTTTCTATAACACCTACGCACATACAATTCTCTCACCAAGTCCGAGACTTAGGAGTCATTATTGATGACCAAATGACCCTCAAAAAATTTATCAGTGCAATCCTTAAAGAATGTTTTTTCAAATTACATACACTCAAAAAATTGAAACCCTTGCTTCACGCATCTGATTTCCGGACAGTTTTACAAGCCATGTTGTTTTCCAAAACAGATTATTGCAATTCACTCCTCCTAGGCCTACCTAAAAATGCCATCCGCCCCTTACAAATTCTGCAAAACACTGCAGCCCGTATCCTTACCAACACAAATTCAAAGGAACATATTACGCCAGTTTTGAAGGACCTACACTGGCTCCCCATTCAATCTCGCATACAGTACAAGACATTAACACTGATCCATAAAGCCCTCCACAATCCTGAAATGAAATGGTTTAATAATTCACTGCAATTTCAAACTTCTATTAAACCAATTAGAAATCAATACCTCGCCACATTACAGACCCCCTCACCCAAACTATATAACCATGCCTCCACCAAAGCACGAGCGCTTTCCTTTTCTGGCCCATTGTTATGGAATACCTTGCCAACTGAACTGCGCCTTGAGCCATCTCCCAAAACCTTCAAGCAAAAACTCAAGACATGGTTATGTACACATGCCTATACCTGAAATATATATGTCGTTCTTCCCTTTATATGCCCTGCCTTATTTACCCAACACCCCCTTTCTCTACACTATATCTAAGTTCCCCTTTTTATGCCCTTACTGTAAATACCATTCCATACATTTGCTCTTAAATGCACCTGAAGCGCTTTCTTCCCTCTCTTATCACCCCTAATTTATAATTCCAACCCCTCCTAACCTGTCCCTACTCTCATACCTAATTTCCTAATATCCCTTTACTTTCCAGTCCTGTTTAACTCAGCTCAGTTAAACCTAAATGATAGTTCGGTTTTAAAAGATTCTACTTGTTTTATGTTTAAATATATATATTCTTACTTTTGTTATATGTATAATGTTTATTTAACCCTGTTAAATGTATAACGCTCCGGCGTAAGTTCCTGTTCATTGTACACCGACGTGATATCTTTGATGAGCGGCGGTATATAAAAAACTTTAAATAAATAAAATAAATAAATGTTTCAAGGCCTAGATTTTCTAAGACACCGCGGCGGCGTGAATCGCGTGGTACAGGGGGGCAAAGCGGGGGGCGGGCCTGCAATAGCTGGCAGCGATCGCACCGCCGTGGTGCGACTGCTGCCGGCTTTCGCACCCAATAGCACCATCATAAAAGGTGGTGCTATTGGGCGCGAAATTGGAAGCGAGAAGGCTCCTTACCTTTTCGCTGTCCACGCTGTCTTCGCGGCATCTGCCCCGGTGCCGCCCCGACTCGACCTGTTCCGGTCTTGACGCCGCCCCTATGTTTCTATTCTTGAAACAAATAGGTTGATGTTTCTAGCAATGTAAAATGTACTGCTGTTATATCAGACCTTACCAAGGTTTGCAGAGAATGGAAGATAGGAAGGAAGAAAAACGTATTTAATTTGTCACCAAAACAAAACTTTACCGATAACTGAGTATTGAGGTATTGTGATTTTGGACTAGTATCAGCAAGCTATAAAACAAGGAACTCTTACGCTCATTCTTGGTGACTTTATAGGCTGTGAAGATGGAAGGTATAACATCTGAACTGCTTATATTAATTCCTTGTATTTTACAGGCATTTCCTCCCAATAATCCTCCCCCCTCCTCAACTATATTACTTTGTGTGTGAAGCCACACAGCTAATTGGGCTTTTAGAAATTGAGAGGATGGACTGAGACAGAAAGTTGTAAGATTTATGATCCCTGGTAGGTTGGACTAATAATTAAAGGAATTCAAAACAAGTAAATTTAACATTTCTTTATAGGTTTACATGGCTTGAGATGAGAAATGTACAGCTGTAAAATTTTGTATTCATTAATATTTCTTCTGATAAACTTCTACTGGAAAAAGATTTACTTTAACATTAAAGATAAATAACAATTTAAAAGTATTTAATATTAGAATCACACGATAGCAATATAAATTGTTTTCTTTTTATCTTTCTCTTATCAGGAATCTTAGACCATCTGGATTAGCAAAGTAAGCTATTTGATTTACAACCACTTTCATATTCTTTAGTTTAAATAACTATTATCATAACACTGGGACTGTCTGTTGCAGAATGACTTTGCCATGGATTACAATAGCTTTCCTTTGAAAATTGGCTACAAGGCCTCAGGTACAGAAGTGCCCAGATACTTTGCAGCAATGTGGGAAAATTGCCCCCTAGTGTTGGCAACTTGATTAAATAACTCTGAACACAAAAAGTTTAAAACAAACTAATTATCAAATCACATTCTCTAAAACCTCTCCTGTTAACGTAGGGGCATTGTATAAATGACATAATATTTGTAATAACATTTTTTGTTTTACTTCGTAGTCAAAATTCATGTCAGTACGGAAGATTACAACTGAAACCCTGACTCCTCACAAGAAACTTTTAATGCCTCCTTATGGGTATGACTGGAAAAGGTCTAGGAGTCCTTACCTGTGACACATCCCTTAATGCTCCATGAATCTCTGGAGCTAAATTGCCACAATAAGATTTTCTAGTAAATAAAATGACAAGACAGAAAAATTCACTGATCAAATTTATTCTTTATATTACTAGCTGACGCCTGTGGAAATTTCACCGAGGCTTCTATGACTTGCCTCCTCCCCCAGTTCTAGCACAGACTACTCAGCCCCAGCACAGGCTTTCCTGCTTCCTCCACCACAGGCCCAGGAGCAGCACAGCCTCCCTCCCCTCCCCCCTCAGCCCCAGCCAAGCCTACCCCTCCCAGCCTCAGGCCCATCTGCAACACAGCCTGCCCACCCCTCACACCAGCCTGAGCCCCTCCCAGCCACTCTAGTCTCTGCATATCAGACTCATTCTCTGAGGACTAGGAGCTTTTTGCACCGAGCACACACTTATAACCTCTCACCAACTAATATATAATCAAACATGTGGCACTCAGTGCAAAAGACTGGATAACCCTCTCTCATGCTGGTCTGCTCTCTATATCTTAAATTTGTTCAATTGTTAGTGATTTAAAATTTCTAACAGGCCGATACAGAATGGTGTGTTCAGCTGAGCGCACCTTTTAGCCACCATTTGGCCGCGCTTTTTTGATGCGCTATTATTACCCCTTATACTGTAAGGCGTAATAGTGCGTGAAAAACGCGCGGTCAACCCCCCTGAAACTAATACCGCTCATCACATGCAAATGCATGTTGATGAGCCTATTAGTTAGTCACTTCCGCTAATAAGGAGGCGCTAGGCCTAGACGCGTGTTGGGAGAGCGAGCGCTCGCCTCGGAGCGCCGGCTCTCCCGCAGTTTTTTTTTAATCGGCCTGTAAGGGAGTAGGGATGTTCAAACTAATCTAAAATACTTTTAATCTATAAGTTTATTTTATATTTATCTGTCAATGATCCTTGTTAGAATCTATAATTAACCTACTTATGACTACCCTGCTACACACCTTATTGGCCCTTGTTTTGAACTAATTCCCTGTTATTATATCAAACAAATAAATCTGTTGTGAAAATTTTAAAGTAGTGTTTTAGCTCATGTCACAGTGACCTCTGCTAGGAAATGTATTCAGATGAGCCTTTTCATCCTCTGGTGCTAGAACAAGTGTGATAGACTGTGAAAACTCAGACCTAGATGGATCACTGTGGCCTGGATTTCTCAAAATGCGATAAGTATCGCATGCGATAGCAAAAGTGGTGTGTTTTATGCTAATATACAGTTTATCACAATAAGTGCCATACTGGTTGTATTTCCTGCATACAACCACTGAGAGAGAGAGAGAGAGAGAGGGAGAGAGAGAGAGAGAGAGAGAGAGAGAGAGAGAGAGTAAATACTTATTAGAGATGTGAATCGGAACCGGAATCGGCGCCGGCCATCCAGTGCTCCTACCATGTGACAGGGGCCGGCCAATGGCAGGGAAACCCTGTCACATGGTAAGGGCAAAGGGCCATCGGCGCCATTTTTATTAGTGGCAGCCGACGGCCCGAGAGTGGGAGATCGTTCCCGGCGCCCCCACTGAACCACCAGGTAATTTTAAAATGTTTTTGGGGGGGTCAGGAGGGTGGGGGAGGCTAAGGGGTCAGTTTTAAAGGGTCAGAGTGGGGTTTTTTTTATCGGGCCATTGGCACTATTTTTATTAGTGGCAGCCGACGGCCTGAGAGCAGGAGATCGTTCCCAGTGTCCCCACTGGACCACCAGGTGATTTTAAAACGTTTTGGGGGGGTTTGGGAGGGTGGAAGAAGGTAAGGGATTAGTTTTAAAGGGTCAGGGTGGGTTTAGGGGTTGTTTTGGTGTGCCGGTTTTCCCGACCCCCCCAAATAACTCCCGTTAGTGGACACAAACCCGATTAATGATTTTTCATGATAAATCGGGGAATTTCTATTGTATCTCACTCTTTAACGATTTTTGACGATTTAAAAAATATCGGACGATATTTTAAATTGTCAAAAAACGATTCACATCCCTAATACTTATGTGCACAAATGTGCACCAGGGTTCCCTACTGCATAACTTTACTTCTGCTATGAATGGCGTGTAAGTCCTAAAACCAAAAAACCTAGCCTAGTCAGCAGGGGGCGGATTTTAAAAGGGTTACGCGTGTACCCGCTCCTGCGCGCACCGAGCCTATTTTGCATAGGCCCGGCGACGCACGCAAGCCCCGGGACACGCGTATATCCTGGGGCTTGAAAAATGGGGTAGGGAGTGGGCAGGGACGTCTGGGGGCAGGGCAGGGGCGGGTCCGAGGCCTCCGGCACAGTGGTCATGCCAGGGGATTGCGCACCGGCACTCGGCCAGCGCGCGTAACCTACGCCTGCCCAGAGGCAGGTGCAACTTATGGAACAAAGGTTAGTGTGGGGGGGGGGGGTTTAGGTAGTGCTGGGGGGCAGGTTAGGTAGGGGAAGGGAGGGGAAGGTGGGGGGGGCGGAAGGAAAGTTCCCTCCGAGGCAAATTTTGGAACGGCCTCAGAGGAAACAGGGAAAGCCATCGGGGCTCCCCTAGGGCTTGGCGCACAACTTGCACAAGTGTGCACCCCCCTGGGCGCCGACCCCAGATTTTATAACGTGTGCAGCTATGCGCGCTTGTTATAAATTGGGGGTAGATTTGTGCACGCCGGGTTGCGCGCACAAATCTAAGCCTGCACGTACCTCTTAAAATTCAGCCCCAGGGTTTTAAGGGTAGGAGCTAACAGGGTAAAGGGAGGCTAATTAACTAGGGGGGTTAGGAAGTCCTATCCTTTACCTGGGTGAACTGGGAATCAATTGGGGAAACTGGTAATTGTGTTGGTGTGCATGTCTACTAATATCCCCCCTCTTTCACAGTAGAGGCGGCATTTGCGCACACCTGTGTGTATCCATATAAAATTGTGCGCACATGTACGCGCATACAGCCTATTTTATACCTTGCAGCACATATACTCACGTATGTTATAAAATGGATGCGTCCTTTGGTGCGAGCCACTATACGCCCGTACTTGTGTGCTCACGCTCCGGTATCAAAGTTAACAACTTAGCGTTTGCTCATGTAACCACTTAAAATTAGGAGCCTAATATATGAGCACGTGCACATATGTGGGTGCTCGCACACTCATTTTATGTTACCATCACAATGTTTATTTTCTAAGGAAAGGATTTTTGGGTATCTAGGGTGAAACTGGGATAGAGTGAAGAAGAAAGGGTGCCTTTGCTTGTTTCACCGTACTGCTTGGAAACCTTTTGTTTAGGAGGGGGATTTTTTTTTTTACCCTTCCTTCCCCTGGTCTTGGTTTCCCTCTTGTTTAAGAATTTTCTTTTTGCTGTTTGTCTGTGTATCCTAGGGCCCAGGGATTCAGTTCTTGTAGGGTTTTTTTGCGGGTTTTTTTTTTTTTTTGAGGAGTAGGTTCTCTCTCCAGTGGACCATCAGTAGTCCTGTAGAGGAATGAATTATTATTCATTCCTGGGGAAGGAGGAGAAAGTGTTTGGAGTACAGGAGAAGAACTGTGGCATCCATCAAGAGAATCCTATATCCCTGTCATCAAGATGCTGAAGAGAAGAGTGAGGAAGTACCATTCAGGGAAGGAGAGGTATATTGAACAATTGGACTGAAGGTATGAATAAATGGGAATTTGTACTAATGCATCAAACTTGGGTTAGTTTCCTATATACCCACTGTTGGGAAGAAATTCAGAAATTACACAGTAGTTGAACAGGCTAAGGATTACAAGAAGTAAGTGACCTTAACATCAGAATACATTTGTTGGAAGTATAAGATCAAAATTTATTGAAGATCTAAAGTGTACAACTGGATTTGTAAGTAACAAGAGTTGTAAGGAACCTTTTCATCTTCTGTCGTTAATCAGTAAAAATTAAGTTGGAAACCATATCAGAGTTCAGTGTGATTATTAATGCTGTGTTGAAGAGAATTAAAGCATTTAAAGGCTTGCTCAACACTCAGGACCTAGAAGATAATCTTCTCCCCAGCAAGAAATCTTGGACTTTCAGAGGGTATTATCATCAGAAGAGGATTTTTCTAGTCGAATCCTTATTTGAGGTGTGGTCCTTCTGGTCCTGTAAAAGGGATACTAGCCCTGGGGTTACACATGTACGTTCATTTTGTTTTGTCTGCCATGGTTCATGCATTTGCCCATGGTCAAGCATTCAGCTTTAGTCCTGCTACCCTTACTCATGCCACTGTTTTTCTAAGGTTTGCTATCACTACACATGTCCACGATTACATTAGCATGGACATGAGGGATATGGTTTCTAAGTATAAGATTGACATTTTGTTGCTAACTAAAACATGGCTAAAGAAGGGAGACCTTTACTGCCTCACCCAAGCATGCCCACTGACCCCATCCCACCGGCATCCAAGAAGAGAATATCGCTGGGAGAGAGCCCATTTGCCTACTCCATCACATGCACGATGCACGAGATTAGCATAGAGGAAGTGTTAGCTGCAAGAGTTTTGTATAGCGCGGAGGCAGATACACAAAGAAGAGCAGCAGAACGGGCTTCCTCTTCTGCTTCCACTGGGGATATTGCCTAGGTATGTGTTTGTGTGAATGGAAAACTGCTTGGGGTGGGTGTGTGTGTGTGTGTGTGTGTGTGTGTGTGTGAATGGGAGCTTGTCTGGGGGTGATGGTGTGAATGGGAGCCTGCCGTGGTATGGGTTGGGGGTATGAATGCTTGCCTGTGTGTGTTTGTGTGTGTGTGTGAATGGAAGCCTGTAGTGAGATGGGGTGGGGGTATGAATGGGAGGTTTCCCGTTCTTTCTTAAGGGCTTCATTTCACCTGTTTTTTCTTAAGGGCTTCCTCAGGGATGGACTTAAACATCAAAAAACATCCAGAATAGCTTTCCCAATGAATTTTGTGTCTTCTTAATTAACTACTTCCAGCAAACATCATTGGTATCTTCATCAACCTCACATGAATCTAAACGAAAATTGATAAAGGTACAATAAAAAAAAATACTCAAGGACAAATACTGCTTTAACATGCATCAACCGGAACACTGCTTTTCTTACCACCAACTTACTTGATGTACATCAAAATCATAAATGTTATTACTCTTATTTCAAAAACACGAATACCAGCTCTTGACTCATCGTACCCTACATTTGATGATTATAACACCAATTGATGTCCAATTCTATAACAAAGAATAAAAAACATCATCCTTACTTCCCACATCTAAACCAAGGAGGAATACAATGTGTCACTATTCACCCAGATAAGGATTAACCATGATCGTGAAGCTTACGGTACCTTCAAAAATCTCCAAACGGCAGATGGTTACTCCATCAATCTGTAATGTTCATTCATATCAGTATATCTAATCCTGAATGGGAATTCACCATCTACAACACAACAAAGGTTACTTTGAATGAACAATACACCCACAGTAACTAACAAAGGCACATACACTCACCAATGCGATCTCTCAACGAACACTTACCCGGAAGTGATGCGTACTTCACATTTGAAAAGAGCGTAATGACGTCCAACTAACTTCCCTCTATTATATATGTGCTCACAAAAACCCACATGCATCAGCTGACTATTCAATGGAACACTCTCCAATCAGCGCACATTTTAAGGCCAACACTAAGAATCCCGGATATCTCTATAGAAATGCATTCCACTCGAGCGGACCATTGAGTCCATGTGGGGCCGTGGTGTTCCATTTAAAAATAAAACCTTGTTCTGCTCGCCGCAATGCCGTGGACAAATCCCCACCATTCTTCAAATAAACTTTCTTGATAACAAAGAACTTAATGTCCTCCCATGAGTGATTAAGCTTGCTCCAATGGTCCACCAAAGGGGCATGTTCTTTCAATGCCTTAATCCGGCTGCGGTGCTCTATAATACGGGTTCTAACCGATCTACATGTTTGTACCACGTATATTAAATCACAGGGGCATTGAATAATGTACACAACTCCACTGCTCCCGCACGTAAACAATTCCGGTAGAGTGTAAATATAATTTATATTCGGTGGATGAAAGCTTTTACATTGAAGAACATGTTGACAAACCGAACAAGATCCACAAGGGATCTGCTCTTGAATTTGATTGTTCTCTATACCCCTAATAGTACATCCATTCAACCTTTCACGCAAAGATTGATGTTTTTTATGGCAAAAATAGGGGGTTGATCAAAAATCTTTAGAGGGGATAATATGTACCAATGTTTTAAAATGGAACTTTTTATCTCAGAAACTTTCATGGAGAAAGGAACGGAGCACACAACTCTAGAAGGGGTATCTCTATTATTTGGTAAGAAAAGATTATCTCTATGGGCGTACAGGGCTCTCTTGTATGCCTTCTTTATACAAGAATTCGAATACCCCTAGCTACAAATCTATCCGACAGCTTCAGAGCTTGGATCTTAAAGTCCAACGTAGAACTACATAAACGCCTATAGCGTAGAAATTGCCCAACAGGAATGTTGTCTTTTAACCTTTTCGGGTGAAAGCTCTTATAATGTAATAAAGTATTTTTATCTGTCTTTTTTCTGTACACCATGGTGACCAATTTCCCTCTATGAATGGAAACCTGAGTATCCAAAAAATTCACTGTATGAGGATGTGCAAGCGTGGTGAATTTTAAATTGGTATCCCTGAGGAAGCCCTTAAGAAAAAACGGGTGAAACGAAGATCTTTGTTGGACATTAGGACTAACATCAGTGTTTGGACATTAGGACTAACATCAGTGTTTTTTAAAATTCTTAAAATTTAGAAGTCATATTATAAGACATATAATATCATAAAGAATATCTTATGTTATTGATGAATATTGGATAATTGGTTTTAGATGTGTGTGTATGTGTGATGGATGAGTGTGCTAGAGAGAATTTTAATGTTAGATAGGTAATTGGAGTTATTCTGTTGAAGCATATTGCCAATTGTCATATTCAGTACAAGAAAATGCCTGTGATAAGAATATTTTATAGAGATAAGCTTTTATTTACTTCCCCTGCTTGAACTTAACCTAGCAGCTGGGTATAATTTTGATTGTCATATAAAAATGGGCTTTCTGAAGTTTGATGGTCATCACATGCAGAACATCTAAATCGTTTCTCCAATGAATGTGATGTGGTTTTCCTGAAATGTGGTGAAGACTTTATACAGAAACCTTTCCCCATATTCATTAGCCAGCCTCAAGCTGTTCCATTTACTGAGTTCCTGGTTTTGATTGAAATCTCTCTCACTACTCTAACTGTTATCACATTCAGAACATTGAAATCGTTACTCCTGAACAACTTTTCTGTTGTGCCTGCATTTCTTCTTTCTAAATGAGGGCTTTTTTGGACAAATCTTCTCATCAAATGGGGTGGGAGAACCAAGCTGAGATTGTGGAGGATTTGGAGAAAAGCAAGAACTATAAGTGTAGATTTTCAAATCTGTGCACGGGCGTACATGTGTGCACGCTACCCGGCAGGCACACATGCATGCCCGATTTTATAACATGCATGCGCAGGCTGCTCTGAAATTGGAGCAGCCTCAGAGGGAACTTCCCTTCCCTTCCCCTACCTCCCCCGCCCTTTCCCCCCTACCTTTTTCTTTGTTTTTCTTTTATTCTCAAACTTACTTCAGCTCTGGGGTTGAAGTAAGTTGCACGTGCTGGCCGACTGCCGGCGTGCGATCCCCGGCACAGTAGCCATGCGGAGACCTCTGGCCACGCCCATCTGCCCGTTTTTGCAAGCCCTGGGACTTACATGCATCCTGGGGCTTTAAGTGCGTCGCCAGGCCTTTTGAAAATAGGCCCGGTGTGCATAACCCTTTGAAAATCCGGCCCATAGTAAAGCCATTCCATAGTGAACTATAGTGTAACCTTTCTTTTTTGACTTTTTCAAATTTTTGAGAAGAAAGCAAGTGTGGGAAGAAGAAAGCAAGTGTGGGAAGAACACCCAAGGCTCCAAAAGAGGGCACCAAAAACATTATGGCAGGTTGGCATGTGCTAGCAAGTCCCCCATGCTGGATTTAAGGATATGGCAAGTATACTTGTACCAGCAAGTCTCCATATACTGGAATTAGGGCATGGTAGATAGACATGTGCTAGAGTCCCCCATGATGGTATTAGAGGTAAGGCAGCTAGACATGAGGCAGCAAACTTCCTATGGTGGTACCAGGGGTATCCATTCAGTGTAAAAACTCAATAAGGGTATATACTGCACTACAATTAATCCAATGTAATCAATATCAAATAAATGAGATATGATCAGGATTATTTAAATAATGTATATTTTTGTTGAACGGGAATATATAAGGAATTAGTGTTGACACAATTTGAAGTAATATAAATAAAGTTTGGATAGTTTGTAGAGGAGGAGTGATGGGATGGAACATAATGATCAGCTAAAGGTCATTTAAATTATACTGGTAATACCTTTCTGCTTTGAGCAATGTTTAATATGAATGCCCCAATTCCTCATCCCTCCTTCTCTTAGATCACATTTTGTTGTATTTTGTTGTAATTCATATTTCGTTAAGCATCACAATTTATTTGTTATTGCAAACTAGGGATATGGCAGCTGGGAATCAAGCAGTAGGGATGTGAATCGTTTTTAGATGATTTAAAACAATCGTCAGATATATTTTAAATCGTCAAAAATCATTAAGAGTCGCGATACAATAGAAATTCCCCTGATTTATCGTGAAAAATCGTAAATCGGGGGAGGGGGGAGGGTGGGGAAAATCAGCACACCAAAAAAACCCCTAAACCCACCCTGACCCTATAAAACGAATCCCTTACCTTCCCCCACCCTCCCGAATCCCCCCAAAACTTTTTACGAGTACCTGGTGGTCCAGTGGGGGTGCGGGGACCGATCTCCCGCTCTCGGTCCATTGGCGCCATTTTGGCTGCCACTCAAAAATGGCGCCGATGGCCCGATAACAAAACCCCCCACCCGACCCTTTAAAAATGACCCATTAGCTTCCCCCACCCTCCCGATCCCCCCAAAACATACCTGGTGGTCTAGTGGTGGTCCCGGGAGCGATCTCCCGTTCTCAGGCCATCGGCTGCCACTCATAAAGATGGCACCGATGGCCCTTTGCCCTTACAATATGACAGGGTATCCGTGCCATTGGCCGGCCCCTATCACATGGTAGGAGCACTGGCTGGCCGGCGCCATCTTTAAAGATGGCCGCTGCCGTATTTAAAGATGGAAAATGTAAAATAAAATAAAAAAATGAAAAGATGAAAAAATGAAAAAATGAAAAGGAAGAGAATTCTTACTGCATTTCAACTGGGCCGATGTCACAATGTTGTACTTCAGCTTTGTTTATGGCGGATATGGTCAAGTTGTTCTGGACACTCGACCGGAACTTGTTTCCGGTCGAGCGGGGTAAAGTGGGCCCGTGCCCTCGGCGAGGAAGGGAAAGATAGGGGGGGGGGGTAAGCGGGGGGCAGGATAAGGTTAGGGTCAGCACGCGGGCAGCGAAGGGGGGGGGGGGGTTAGGAAGGACGCCGGAGGGGGGCAGGGGATTGGACGAGGAGGGTTGCCAGGGGGACGAGGGGCTGGGTCGGCAAGGTGGGGGTGGAGTCGTGCAAGGGGACGAGCTAGGCGAGCGAGAGGGGGGCGCGCGGCGAACGGACTCGTGCGGCGGCGCGGCGGAGAGCGGCTGGGGAATTTTGTTGCGGTCCGAGGGGGTAGGCCGGGGGCGCTAATCGGGCGGCGTTGGTGGCGCGGCGGTGAGCTACGGCGGAGCGGAGTGCCATGGCGGCCCGGGAGCGGGCGGACGATGACCCGAGCGGCGCGGAGTCCGAGGAGGCGGCGTGGGTACCTGGACCGATGGAGGAGGCCGGTGCGGAGTCGGAGGAGGAGTCCGTCGGAAGGGTGCTTTTCCGGCACGGCCTGGCGGTGCTCGATCGGGTGAGCTACTGGGATGCCGCTGCGGAGGCCCGGGGCGCCGTGGGGGAGTCGGCTGGGACCGCGGGGGAGCACGGGGGCGGGGCTGGTACTGCCGGCGGGGGCCTGGAGCCGAGGTGTGCGGCGGAGACCGGGCGGCATGGCCGGGGGCTCAGTTCGCGAGTCTCGCGATCGCGGGGGCGGGGCCGGGGCAAGGCGGTGCAGCGGGGGGGCTTGGCCGGGCCGAGTGGAGTTGGAGCTGCGGGGGGGAGGGGGGCCATTGAGTGCGGGGAGCCGCGTGCTCGGGGGTCTGGGCGTGTGTGTATGGGAGTGGGGCCAGGGCCAGGATGGAGGGTAGGTCGGCTGGGGGCCGGCCGGGGGCGCGGGACCCGGGGGGGTGCGAGTGGGGCGGTCGACGCGGCAGCACGCGTTGTGGCAGCCGCGGGAGGGGGCATGGAGAGGGGGGCGGTAGCCCGGCGGGGGGTTCCGGGGAGCGGGGGGGGGCGAGGGGTGGTCGGAGCAGGTCGGGGGGTGCGGGGGAGGACTATGGGGTTTTGGGGTGTTTGGGAGTGCAGAGGGGGGCCGGTTGGGGGGAGTGGGGGGGGTCTTGGGGGGGGGTAGCTATACAGGCAGGGGGCGGGGGGGGGCAGGTTACGGTCCGGCGGGGGACTGGGGTGATGGGGCTGGTTGGGCGCCCTCCCCCTCGCTGGCTGTACTGTCGTTACAGGGGGTGGCTGCGGAGGAGGACCTTGCGGAAGCGGGGTCGTCCAGTTAGGAGGCTTGGCGGACCGTGGCGCCTGGGGCCGGGCGGCCTGGACTGGCGGTGCGGAACCCGGAGCCAGGAGCGGGCCTAGGGGACCTTGGTGCGGCAGGTGAGTCTGTTATTTTCCCGCGTCTGCTTGGCGGTGTGCGGGAAGGGGTGGCTTCTGACACGGGGGGGATGGGGGGGGCGCAGGGGGTGGTGCAGGGTGGTGATGAGGTGCGGGGGTCGGTGGGGGTGGAGGGGGGGGGCCGCTGCAAAAGGGGGCAGGAGGGGGAGGGGTCGGAAGCGCCGGAGACGGGACCGGGGGAGCTCTTCAGACTCCTCGTCGTCCAGTTCCTCATCGTCGTCCTCTTCGTCCTCCTCGCGGGAGCGGGCGGCTGGGGTTGTTCTGGACAAGGGGCTGGCGGTGCCGGGCGCCCCCGCGCTCGTGGCCCTTACGGAGCTGTGGGAGGAGGTGCCTCGGTCGTTGCGGCGGCGGATCCGGCGACGCCAATTCATTGATATTTTTCAATTGTTGGAGGGGCGCAGGGGTCGTCGAAAGGGGAAGAAGCGGTGCAAGAAGAGTGCCCAGGCGGGGGGAGGTTCGCAGACGGTGGCGCGTAACATCCATAATTGGATGCGCGCGTTTCTACGCTTGGCCAGCGTCGTGGGGCATGGGGATCCTACGCAGTACGGGCCGCTACTGGCGTACGCGGATGGGATCTTGGCGGGTAGTAAGACGTACGAAGGCTGGTCGTGGTTAAACTACGACGAGCGCTTCCGCGATCGCATGGAAGAGAACCGGTTCATGTCCTGGGGTTCCCAGGATGTGGGGCTGTGGCTCACGCAGATGGCGGCCAAGGTGTTGACGGGGGCTTCCGGTCTGGGGGTGTCGGCGGGGGGGGGGGAGGGGGGACGCGGCCCTTTTGGAGCGGGACGCCTGCGGCGGGGGGGGTCCGGCCTAGTCCAGGACGCAGCGATGTTTGCTGGCGTTACAACCGGACCACTTGCATCTTCCCGGATTGCAAGTTCCGGCATGCGTGTTCCATCTGTGGAGCAAGTCACCCCGCTGCCCGCTGTGGGAAGCGGCCAGCGGAGGGCGCGGGACCCCCGCCCGCTGCTAAAGGTTCCGGAAAGTAGTCTGTCGCGGCTAGCCGCCACGCCGGTGCGGGTGGCGGCTATGCTCCCCTGGCTTCGATTGTATCCGGAGGGGCGGGTGGCGGACTTGTTGCGGGACGGGTTTACAGCGGGTTTCCGGATTCCGTGTCCGGAGGGGGGGGGTGGAGGGCGGGGGAGCGCATTGTCCCTCGGTCCGGCGGCCGGTGCGGGTGGTACGGGAAAAGTTGCAGGGGGAGATTGATTTGGGGCGGATCGCGGGGCCGTTTGCGGAGGCGCCGTTTCCTAACCTGGTGCTGTCACCGTTGGCGATAATCCCTAAGAAGGAGGTGGGGAAGTATAGGCTCATTCATAACCTTTCGTTCCCTGAGGGGCGTTCAGTGAATGACGGGATTCCGCGGGAGTCATGCGCGGTGCGGTACGCTTCCTTCGACTCGGTGGTGCAGGTGGTGCGGCGATGCGGCCGTGGGGCTTTGATGGCGAAGGCGGACGTGGAAGCGGCATTTCGTTTGCTGCCGGTGCATCCGGGGAGTTTTCATCTGCTGGGCTTTCGTTTTCAAAGTGAGTTTTACTTTGATAAGTGCATGCCGATGGGTTGCTCGATTGCGTGCGTGTATTTCGAGGCGTTCAGTACCTTCCTCCATTGGGTGGTGGCGCAGCGATCGGGTTCGGCGGATATCGTGCACTATTTGGACGACTTCCTTTTTGTAGGAAAGGCGTCGTCGGGTGTGTGTCAGGGGACCCTGGGATGCTTTCAGTCGGTGGCGTGTGAGTTTGGGATTCCGCTTTCTGCGGACAAGACCGAGGGGCCGCGGACTCGGCTGGTGTTCCTTGGGATAGAGCTGGACTCGGAGGAGATGGTGTCACGGTTGCCGCGTGATAAGGTGGAGAGGTTGCGCGGGGCGGTGCGAGCAGTGCTGGACCGGCCGAAGACGTCGTTGGTGGAACTTCAGTCTTTGGTGGGGAGTCTAAATTTCGCGTGTAGGGTGATCCCGATGGGTCGGGCGTTTTTGCGGCGCTTGACCCGCGCGATGTCAGGGGTTCGGCGGAGGCACTATCGGATTCGTATCACGGCGCCGATGCAGGTGGACTTGCGGCTGTGGGATACGTTTCTCCAAGGGTTCAACGGGGAGGCCATTTGGCAGTCGAGTCCCCTGTCTAACCGCACGCTGGAGTTGTGGACGGACGCAGCGGGATCGGTGGGGTTTGGGGCGTACTTTCAAGGGGCGTGGTGTGCGGCCCGCTGGCCTGAGGACTGGGCGGTCGCGGGGGTCACGAGTAATATAACGTTTCTGGAATTGTTTCCTATCGTGGTGGCCCTGCATGTCTGGGGGGAGCGGCTTAGGGGCATGCGGGTGGTGTTCTGGTGCGATAATCAGGGAGTGGTTGAGGTCATTAATAAGAGGGCGGCGCGGTGTCTGTTGGTGTCCGAATTGTTGCGGGAGATGGTATTGCGCTGCATGATGATCAACGTGACTGTTTGGGCCAGGCATGTGCCGGGGGTGGACAATGGTGTGGCTGACTCCCTTTCTCGTTTCAAGTGGGAGTTGTTTCGAGAACTGGCGCCGGAGGCGGACCTGTGTGGAGCTCCAGTGCCACCTTCCCTCTGGAGGTTTGGTGCCCTGAGGCATGGGAATTGCTGCGGGCCTCGCTAGCCCCATCGACATGGTCAGGTTATGTAGGGGGTGCCAGAAGGGTGGCGGGGTTCTTTTCGGCCTTGGGGTGGAAGGGGGGACCGGTGTCGGACGTGGCTTTGGCGCATTATGTGGTATGGGCCAGGAGGGGGGGGGCGCACACGGGCGGCCGTGGGGAGACAGTTGGCGGGCTTCTCCTTTTTTATGAGGGCCCATGGGTGGGGGTTCCCTTCCGGGCGCTTTGTAGTGCGGCGGATGTTGGCGGGCTGGTTACGCTCGGCGGGTCGCCCTGGTGATGGTAGATTGCCCATTACGCATGATATTTTAGAGCAGCTCTGGGATGTGCTGGCCGGTTTGTGTGCGTCGGAGTACGAGACCTTGCTTTTTCGGGTGGCGTTTGTGTTCGCTTTTTTCGGCGCCTTTCGGGTTAGTGAGTTGGTGGCTAGGGCGGCGGGGAGCGCGGACAGCCTGGGGTTGCTGGCCAGTCATGTGGTAGTGACCGGTGGCTCGGTGGTGATCCGGATTCCGCGGTCTAAAACAGACCAGCAGGGGAGGGGAATGGCAGTGGTGCTTTCGGCGGTTCCTGGCTTGCGGACGTGTCCGGTGGCGAACGCGGTGAGTTATTGCCAGGTGCGACCGTATGATCCGGTGGGATTTTTGGTGCACCAGGATCGGCGCCCGTTGACGCGTTATCAGTTTGAGGCGTTATTGCGCCGGGCTTTGGGAGTTGTGGGGTTGGATGTGCGCAGGTTTGGGACTCATTCCTTCCGGATTGGAGCGGCGACTGCGGCAGCGCAGGCGGGGCTGGCGGAGGGGGTTATACAGCGGATTGGGAGATGGAGGTCGCGGGCGTTCCAGGGGTACATTCGCCCGGGGCCCGGGTTCTCCTGGTAGTGGTCTAACACTTGTTTCCTTGCAGGTGCGGCGGCCGAAGGGACGTCCGTATGGATCTTGGGGCACTCGTACGTGCACTGGGCCTACAGACATGCCTGCGGACGACCTTACGGGCCACACTTGGACTTGACCAGCAGGGGGGTGCGGGTGTACTGGCTTGGGCGGCGGGGCATGAGTTGGGAGGAGTTGCTCCCCTGTGTTCGCAGGGAGCGCGTGCGGCTGGGGTCGCCGCGAGCCCTGGTGGTGCATTTGGGGGGCAACGATTGGGGTTCAATGTCGGGGAGGCATTTCATTCGTATGGTCCGGCAGGGCTTGATGGCGGTGTCCCTTCTGTTGCCAACCACGGTGTTGTGTTGGTCGGACATCATTGTGCGACCGGAGTTGGGGGACCAGGTCATGTGGCGCAGGAGCCGGTCGAAGGCCAACCAGCAGATAGGGTCCTGGTTGGCCCGTCTGGGTGGCCGGCATATCCGGCACGAGTGGTCGTGGGGACCGGCCACGGGGTTGTTCCGGGAGGATGGTGTTCACCTGTCCTTTCTGGGGACTGACCTCTTTCTGATAACCATTCAGGAGGTCCTTGAAGGCTTGTTCCCGTGCTAGGTGCCGCATCTTTGGGGGGCACGGGCATGGGATGCCGTGTCTATGGCGGTTGGCCCGAGCCAGACTGTTGTTGTTGTTGTTAGACTATGGGGTTTCAGCTGGTACGGGACGGAGGTTGACAACAGGGGGCCGTTGTCAACGTTGGGGGCTCCTTGCTAGCAATGGTGGCGGGAGACCCCGGGGGGTCTGGCTCCTTGCAGACTGGCGGCGGGAGCCCGCCCGGGTTCGGCTCCTTGCAAACAAGTGGCGGGAGTGCGAGCCGGGGTGTGAGGCCGGATCAGTGAGCCGGACGGCTGTTAGTGACCATCCTGCCAGGAGCGGCGGATGGTCAGGGTACTTGGATGCTGAAACCCGGATGCAATGTTTATTGTTATTGATGGCTCGGGCCTGTGTATTTAATAAAGCTGCGGCCTTATTTAACCCGACTCTGTCTGTTGGTGAGTTATTGAGATGAGATGAAGGGAGACGAGCGAGTGTGGTCACGAGTGCCCATATTATGGACGCTCGACCGGAACTTGTTTCCGGTCGAGCGGGGTAATGTGGGCCCGTGCCCTCGGCGAGGAAGGGAAAGATAGGGGGGGGGGTAAGCGGGGGGCAGGATAAGGTTAGGGTCAGCACGCGGGCAGCGAAGGGTGGGGGGGTGTTAGGAAGGACGCCGGAGGGGGGCAGGGGATTGGACGAGGAGGGTTGCCAGGGGGACGAGGGGCTGGGTCGGCAAGGTGGGGGTGGAGTCGTGCAAGGGGACGAGCTAGGCGAGCGAGAGGGGGGCGCGCGGCGTACGGACTCGTGCGGTGGCGCGGCGGAGAGCGGCTGGGGAATTTTGTTCCCTCCCTCCCGCCCTATGTATTCAACGGGTGGGGCAATGGTTTTGGTTGTCGCAGTGGGGGGGGGGCGGTTGGCCCGAGCCAGACTGTTGTTGTTGTTGTTGTTAGACTATGGGGTTTCAGCTGGTACGGGACGGAGGTTGACAACAGGGGGCCGTTGTCAACGTTGGGGGCTCCTTGCTAGCAATGGTGGCGGGAGACCCCGGGGGGCCTGGCTCCTTGCAGACTGGCGGCGGGAGCCCGCCCGGGTTCGGCTCCTTGCAAACAAGTGGCGGGAGTGCGAGCCGGGGTGTGAGGCCGGATCAGTGAGCCGGACGGCTGTTAGTGACCATCCTGCCAGGAGCGGCGGATGGTCAGGGTACTTGGATGCTGAAACCCAGATGCAATGTTTATTGTTATTGATGGCTCGGGCCTGTGTATTTAATAAAGCTGCGGCCTTATTTAACCCGACTCTGTCTGTTGGTGAGTTATTGAGATGAGATGAAGGGAGACGAGCGAGTGTGGTCACGAGTGCCCATATTACTTCTTGGGAAAATACTAGGGGTGTGCATTCGGATTGACCGCATTAGTAAAACGCAACTCATATTTTTTTTTTACTTAAAAAATTGATTCGACATAAACGATCGGATTTCCCACATATCGAACATAGATATGTTCGATATGTGGGAAATCGCGATTGTTGAGCCAAAATAAAAATATAAACCCCCTCACCCTCCTTAATCCCCCCCCCCGACTTACCACAACTCCCTGGTGATGGAGCGAGGAGTGAGGACGCCATTTCTGCAATCCTTGGCGAGAAGCATGTGACGTCGGCGGCACGTCGAGTGACGCCGGCATCACGTGATTCCCGACTCGTTCGCGCCGGACGGCTCGTTCGGCCCAAAAAGAACTTTTGGCCAGCTTGGGGGGGTCAGGAGGCCCCCCCAAGCTGGCCAAAAGTTCTTTTTGGGCCGAACGAGCCGTCCGGCGCGAACGAGCCGGGAATCACGTGACGCCGCGTCACTCGACGTGCCGCCGACGTCACATGCTTCTCGCCAAGGATTGCAGAAATGACGTCCTCACTCCTCGCTCGATCACCAGGGAGTTGTGGTAAGTCTGGGGGGGGGATTAAGGAGGGTGAGGGGGTTTAAATTTTTTTTTTGCACATATGTACATATACCCAACTCATTGGAATTTTTTTATGTCCATATTGGCCGCAAGTGGGACCCCCTTTCGGACATAAAAAATATGAACATAAAATTTTGCTCTGCACATCCCTAGAAAATACAGAATAGTGAATGAATAAAGAAGAAAGAAGAAAAAGGAAAAAGGAAAAATGAAAGGATAGATCAAACAAGGAAAAAGAATAAAATATAAAGGAGGGCTGAGAGCCCGAATCAGTAGATATTGACTAAAATATATTCGCAGGGGTCTAGTTCATGGGGAACACACCGGAACATTGTAGTAAAGGCTATTGAAAGGAACAACTTGACCATATCCGCCATAAACAAAGCTGAAGCACAACATTGTGACATTGGCCCTGTTGAAATGCAGTAAGTGATTCTCTTCCTTTTCATTTTTTCATCTTTTCATTTTTTTATTTTATTTTACATTTTAATGTTCCCCCTACTTGTTTATATATCCCACACCAACACCAAGTTATCCTTTCTAGTATGTTTAAGACACTATTTATGATCACTTCTGCTGTTTTTTTTTTTTGTGGTATCTGTTGATACAATTTGTTATTTACTTTGTGCTCTGTATTTTGTGTTCTCCAACAAACCATTTTGATGTCCTTACGCAAGGCTATGAAAAAAATCGAAATGCCAAGTATGCTTTATCTCTTCTTTATGATATTGAGTCAGCTGCTCCGTACTCATCTTAAAGAGTACTTAGACTAGCACTAAGGAAGATACATTATGGCGCATCCAAGTCAAATACATTTCTTAGGAATTGAAATGATTTTCTATAAATCTTCTTTTCCTATTTTAAAGACTTATCTAAAAGTGTTCTTCTTTTGAGAAGATTCTTTAATTACTTGCCATGAAACCTCTTCACATTTTGGACTGTCCTGCTACTGAGGCATTCTCACTCACTGTTATTCTCTATGATCTCAGTGCTATTTCCATTTGCATTTTGTCTGTTCTAGCATGAGTCTTTTCAGAAGAAATTAAAATAACCTGATGTTCCTGCTAGTGGCACCTTTCTGCATTCAGTGTCTTATAGGTTGGTTTTTTTTTAACCAATAAATTACCTTTTTCTTCCAGTTTAGTCAGTACCTGCCACTGTTGGGTAATGGAGCTATGAGTTTTCTCCTACTTTATGTTCTTTCCCTAATTCATCCATTGCAATATCACTCCTCAGCCAGATAGACCTTACGTTTGGTCTCTTGGATTTATTGCTACATGATAATGGAGACTCCTTCATCTCCAGGGGCTGTGAACACTGCTTCCAAGGAATCCTCTGTGTTGGTTGGCACAAGTAACAAAAGGTTTGAACCGGCCTCTATACCGAGTTGGACCTAGGCAGGACTTTGGCCTAGGCATTGAGACCCAGTTTCTGGATCATGCCCCAGCATCAGGGCCTGGTCTCCAGATCTGGCCTGGCCTAGACCTATGCAAGGCTAAGGTTTCAGCCTGGGCCTAAACCTTGTCAGCAGATCCCTTCCAGACTGGGTAAGTGATGGCCAGGGAGGATTCTGCACCTGGCATTTTTACGGGTGGGAGGAATGGGGGTGTGGGGGAGAGGACAGGCAGTTCTCTCATGAGGCAAGGTGAGGCAGCAGCCTCAGGAGGCAAAATTTTGAGGTGGCAAAACATGGCTCCAAAATACTTTTGCTGAGGCTGCTTCAATCTGCTTTCAGGCCAACACCAGTGGCACAGCTTCAGTAAGCTGCCCAAAGGGATCCCACCTCCTACAGGCAGAAGACAAAATTATTGGGCTGGTGGTACAGCTTCTTTGAGGCACCTGCAGGATTCCCAACTCCTTGGGCAGAAGAAAGTATCCACAATGATGCAGCTTGAATGACTCTGCCCCTACGGTGCTATTCCAGTGATGAAGCTCTTTCCCTTCATAGTGCATCTTTGACCCAGTGGCAAAAGATGAAACTCAGCACAGCTTCAGTTTGCAGACCACTCCCCTTCCCTGCAGCACAGCTTCAGTGATGCAGACCAACCCTTCCACAGTGCATCTTAAGAGTGACGAGGCTCTCTTCTCTCATGGTACTTTTTTGGTGACGCAGCCCAGCAGCAAAGGATGAACCTCATCAGCTCATTTGAATGACACCTCCCTTTCAGCATAGCTTCAGTGAGGTGGCTCATCCCTCCTGAGGCTTTGAGTGTGTGTTTGAGAAAGAGAAAGAGAATGCCTATGTGTGTTAGGGAGAGATATTAGAGTGCCTATATGTATGTTTGAAAGAGAGGAGGAAAGTGCCTATATATATGTTCGAGAAAGAGAGAGAGTGTGCCTGTGTGTGTCAGGAAGAGAAAAGGAGAGGGCCTATGTGCATGTTTGAGAGAGGGAAAGAATGTGCCTATGTTTGTCAGGGAGAGAGAAGGAGAGTGCATGTGTGTGAGAGATAGAGCCTGTGTATATGAGTGTGTGTGTGTATGTGTATATGAGTGAGAGAGGGAGGAAGAGCCTGTGTGTGTGTGTGTGTGTGTGTGTATGTAAGGAAGGCAGAGTCACTGAACATGAAAGAGTACCTGTGTGTATGTGTGTGTGTGTGTGAGAGAGCATAGGCCAGTGAGTGTAAGAGAGTGCCTGTGTGTATGAGGGAGAGAGAGCCATTGAGTGTGAGAGTGTTTATGCGTGTGAGGGAGAATTGGCTACTGAAAATGAGGGAAAAAGAGCCAATGAGAGTGAGAGAGTGCTTGTGTATGTGAGTGATAGAGCATGACTGAGTGTAAGAGAGCACCTGTGTTTGTGTGTGTGAAGGAGAGGAGAGGCACTGAGTATGAGAGAGTGCCTATGTGTGACTTTATGAGGGATAGAGAGAGTATGAGAGAGTAGAGATGTGAATCGTGTCCTCGATCGTCTTAACGATCAATTTCGGCTGGGAGGGGGAGGGAATTGTATTGTTGCCGTTTGGGTGTTTAAAATATCGTGAAAATCGTTAAAATCGTGAGCCGGCACACTAAAACCCCCTAAAACCCACCCCCAACCATTTAAATTAAATCCCCCACCCCAAATGCCTTAATACTTCATCAACTTTGGGAGGGAAGTACTTACTTGCTCTAAACCAATGGCAGGAAAACCGGCACACTAAAACCCCCTAAAACCCACCCCCGACCCTTTAAATTAAATCCCCCACCCTCCTGAACCCCCCCCCCCCCAAATGCCTTAAATTACCTGGGGGTCCAGCGGCGGTCCGGAACGGGCTCCTGAAATTGAATTGTGTTGTCTTCAGCCGGTGCCATTTTGCAAAATGGCGGCCGCAAAATGGCGGCGGCCATAGACCAACACGATTCGACTGCAGGAGGTCGTTCCGGACCCCCGCTGGACTTTTGGCAAGTCTTGTGGGGGTCAGGAGGCCCCCCCCCCCCAAGCTGGCCAAAAGTCCCTGGGGGTCCAGCGGGGGTCCGGGAGCGATCTCCTGCCGGCGCCATTTTCCGTACGGAAAACGATTCGCGGCAGGAGATCGCTCCCGGACCCCCGCTGGACCCCCAGGGACTTTTGGCCAGCTTGGGGGGGCCTCCTGACCCCCACAAGACTTGCCAAAAGTCCAGCGGGGGTCCGGAACGACCTCCTGCAGTCGAATCGTGTTGGTCTATGGCCGCCGCCATTTTGCGGCCACCATTTTGCAAAATGGCGCTGGCTGAAGACAACACAATTCAATTGCAGGAGCCCGTTCCGGACCGCCGCTGGACCCCCAGGTAATTTAAGGCATTTGGGGGGGTTCGGGAGGGTGGGGGATTTAATTTAAAGGGTCGGGGGTGGGTTTTAGGGGGTTTTAGTGTGCCGGTTTTCCTGCCATTGGTTTAGGGCAAGTAAGTAAGATCCTGCCCTCCCCCTTCCCCCTTCCCCCGATTTACGATTTTTTAACGATAAATCAGGGGAATTGGTATTGTATCGTGGCCCTAACGATTTTTGACGATTTAAAATATATCGGACGATATTTTAAATCGTCAAAAAACGATTCACATCCCTATGAGAGAGTGCCTATGTGTGACTTTATGAGGGATAGAGAGAGTATGAGAGAATGCCTATGTGTGACTTTATGAGGGATAGAGAGAGTATGAGAGAATGCCTATGTGTGACTTTGTAAGGGATAAAGAATCGAGTGTGCAAGAGCTTGTGCATTAATATTAGGGGGATAGTATCAGTGAATAAGCATCTGTGTGTGAGGGAGTATGCATTAGAATGAACATGTGTTTTAGAGTTTGTATGAAAGAGAATTAACATTTGTTATAGAGTGTGAATGAGAAAGAGAGAGTTTGTGCACCCTCCTCCCCCCCTCCCCTACTAATCCAGAACAACCTTAAGGTAGCTCGAAATCAAAAGTTCCCAGGTATGGAAAATGGAGGATTTTATTTTTCATTCCTAATAGTTTTATAAATGGATGTTATTTACTGTGTCTGATATTTCAGAATATTTTATTGGTAAATTTTGAAAAATTTTTGTATGCATTTTTTATTGGATATTTTACTATTCAGATGATTTGACATATTTGTTCTTTTTATTGGTATGGTTGATGTTTTATATTTCTTGACTGTATTTGATGTTTAATAAGGAATGGTGTTGTTTCTTTTTTTCCATTGTTGCACTGCATATAGATTCTGGCTTGTTTCCAGTTGATTCTGCGGTTTCCAGTTCAATTTGTGTCTGCCTGTTTCTATTTATACTTTATAGTCAGTTTATTCTATTTAGTGAGGGTCTATCTATGTTTTGCATATGTGGCCAAGGTATATTTTCTTTGTAGGGATCTATACCAGCCTAGCTTGTTCAGTTTTCATAGTATTGGTGTTGTAGAACCTGTTGTAATATTTGCAGTCTGCCTTTTCATAGTTAGTGTTGTTACTTTTTGAGTGCTGGCATTTAGTACACTTTTGGTATGGAAGATTTAGAATCTTGTAACTGCAATTCAGTTTTCTCATGGCTATCTGAGGTCTTAGCCCTAACCCAACATGCTTTCCAATAGGTCTAATACCATATGGGTTCCAAATGTATTTTTTGCAGGGTTATCTGCAGTGCACATTAATATAATATACATGTTATATGTGATATTTTACCTCAGAAGAGTGTACTTTGATAGCCTTTTTCATGTAAAATCTTCCTTTTTGGGTTGGGGAAGTGGTTAATAAGACATTTTAAAATAAATGCATAATTTTTAATTGTGTGTGCATGGTGGGGGTTGTGGTGCATGGCTGTAAAGTTCACCAAGGACTCCTAATACCCTTGCATCTGCCCTGAGAGAGTGGCAGTTGGTAGGGTTCCTGACACTTTATCTGGCACGCCTCTGGGAACTCTGACTGCTGCTTTTTCCCTTTCCCCAGCATTTCAAATCACTGAAAAGGCATATTCCAGGGGGCACCCCTCCCCTGACCTGCTCGGTAATTTGGCCTATGCTGCACCTTGTGGGGGTGCCATCACGTCCCTCGTCTTAGGCAGCTGTCCCTGGGAAGGTCCTGATTCTTCTTTTTTTATTGTATTTTTGGGAGTGTTTTTTTAATGTTTTTGTTTCATAAACTAAAGAAAACAAAATAAACATTAAATAAAGCACAATTTGTGGGAAAAAAACCATAACAAAATTAAAAACAAAATGAAAATTGTACACCTGTGCACCCCTAATATTAACTTCCCTGTGATATTTTTGTTGTAGACTCAGTCAGACAGGTCAATACAGTAAAGTGTGGCCGCGGTTACCCCGCTCCTAACCCACTTTCTACTCACTTTCCGGCCGCGTTAGCCCTTCCTGTGATACACAATCCCTTTTAACTGATTCTTACCACCTCTTTAAATCACCGGGTAACCCCTTCCGCCCGCGGCATGTATATTAGATGTAAACGATCGAATTAGCTATTCCCTCCCATACAGTAATGCGCGCCCCGACTATCGCTTTTTTACCCTGCCGTTTTGCCGCGCGTTTAACCTGCTAACTTACCGCCTACCCTTATCCCTGCGTTAGAGGCAGGGGTAAGGGTAGGCGGCAAACTTTCCCCCAGCTCCCGCTCACCTGCCCTGGCCGCGTCAATGGGTGCTGGTCTCCGGGGCAGTCCCAGTCCTCTCCCCCCTCCTCCTGAAGCAACGAAAGCAGAAAAAAGCGAAAAAGCGAAAAAAAAAAAAAGTAGCAACGAAGTGGATGGTTCTCCTAAGCTCGGGATTGCCAGTCCTCTCTCCCCGCCTCCCGAAGCAAGGCGCGTAAAGCAGCATTGCTTCAGGAGGAGGAGAGAGAGGACTGGCAGTGTAAAGCAATGACTTACTTTTTCGCAGCCCTCCTCCGGAGACGGACATCGGCGGAGACGGATCGCGGCTCCCCTGCCTCCCGGAGGCGAAGATGGATGCCTGCACGGGCAAAAGCGGCCCCTGTGCATGCAATTCGGCCGCTTTCGCCCGTGCAGGCATCCATCTTCACCGGGAGGCAGGGGAGCCGTCCGACTCCGCCGATGTCCGTCTCCGGAGGAGGGCTGCGAAAAAAGTAAGTCGTTGCTTTACACTGCCAGTCCTCTCTCCCCTCCTCCCGAAGCAAGGCTGCTTTTCGCGCCTTGCTTCGGGAGGAGGGGAGAGAGGACTGGCAATCTCGAGCATAGGAGAACCGTCCACTTCCTGGTACCTGTCATTTCAAATGTCATTTGAAATGACATTTGAAATGACAGATATCAGCGTGTCCGTGAAGCATTAGGCCAGCGCACCCAGGATACTGTATAGCGCTCTATACAGTAAAATGGGTTGCGCGGGCCTAACGCTTCACGGACGCTTCTTGGACGCGGCTTGCATTTGCAAGCAATTTAAATACAGTATCGAGCGGTAGGTGAGCCGGACTGTGCGTGCGGCAACCGCGGGTGCACCCGGCACTAATGCAGCTCTTCCTACCGCTCCTTACTGTATCGGCCTGAGAGTGAGCAGAGGGAAAAGGTGGAAGAATCATCCAAAGCAGACAGGAGCAGGATAACCAGGATAGGAGAAAAACAATGCCCCAAACTATCAGCACATTCTTCTTTACTTACTGCTGCTGAGACTGTGAAGGCAATATTTTCATCAGCTGACTTAAAGGAAGAATCTTATATCACATTACTTGAATCACAAGATATTGAAAAGCTACTAGAAGGGTTGCAAGGGTGGACCCTTAGTCCTAGACGAGGTTGACACTATCTGCAGGAAGGAGCCTTGGAGGTTCTCGTCGTTGGTTGGCGGAGCTGGCTAGTGTGGAGACCCAACAGGAACTTCACCAATACCAGCCCTCGTTCCCAGCAGGTTGAGCCCATGGGTACCTCAGCTGCCCACCTAGACCCCTGGCTCATCTCCGACTACTCCTGTCTTCAGCCTGCCTCAACATGGACTGTCCTACAGATTCCTCTTCACCAGGAGACCCTCGCCTAAGTCCTGCTGGCCCTGGCACCCAAGGGCTCAACCTGCAGGGAACGTGGGTTGGTATAGGTGAAGGTCCCGTCCGGTCTCCTGGCTCAGTACTGCCTCCCGGCTATGTGCATCACTGCGGGCCTTCCTTCAGTGAAACCTCTGTACACACTAGCTAGCCCAAGGGTCCACGAGCACAACACCAATGCAAGTCACAAGTACCAGGCAAGTATTTATTTCTTTACAGGAATATATAACCCTCCCAAATACCCGATCACTTTTCTGGGCGGTTTATAACATCACATAAAATACAACCTTAAAACAGAATTTTTAAAATGCATCACACACACACACACACACACAACCCCCCTATACATATAATAATTAAACATCACTCAAAGGTCTCAGAATACAAATAAGCCTTTACCCATTTGCAGAAAGCACAAAAATCCTGCAGCTGTCTAATTTTCTCAGGGAGACCATTCCTCAGATGCGAGGCTATTCTAAAGAAAGCCCTATTTCTCGTCTCCTGCAGCTTAAGAACATAAGAACATGCCATACTGGGTCAGATCAAGGGTCCATCAAGCCCAGTATCCTGTTCCAACTGTGGCCAATCCAAGTCACAAGTACCTGGCAAGTACCCAAACATTAAATAAATCTCCAGCTACTATTGCTTATTAATTAATAGCAGTTTACGGATTTTTCCTCTTGGAACTTATCCAAACCTTTTTTAAACCCAGTTACACTAACTGCTGTAACCACATCCTCTGGCAATGAATTCCAGAGCTTACTATGTGCTGAGTGGGAACCACTAACAAAGCAGAATTATGAGACCCTAAGGGTCTATTAGGTGTGTACCTAGCTACCACCTGGCCCTCCCCCTGCAGGGCCCTAAAGGTAAAGAACAGTATTTTAACTTTCATTCTCTGTTGAGCTGGAAGACAATGCAAATTCTCCAGCACAGGAGAAATATGAGCCCCCAAAGGCACCCCAGTCAACAAATGAGCAGCAGTATTTATTACTAATTGCAATTCCCTTAGATGACAACATGGAAGACCCATATAAAGGGAATTGCAATAATCCAATATCAAAAAAATAAATGCTTGTATTACCACCCTGAAATCCCTCTTGTCCAGAATATATTTTAACCATCACAATTTCCGCAATTTATAAAAAAAAAACAACCCGTACCACTGTTTGGAGTTGTTCTTGAAAATAAAACCCATTATCAAACACTACTCCAAAATGTTTCACCCTAATTTGAATAGGCAAAATCAAATCATCCAAAACCAGATGGGGGGCAGGGAGCTTATTCTGGACATTATGTGAAAATGTCAATGTCAAACCTGTAAGTGATGCCAAACCATCAGATTTTTCCTCTGAATCAGGGTTTGGACCTGATCCTGCAACTTTGTTACACGGTCCGCTGCCAGAGAAACCTTGCCTCGGAAAATGTCGAAGAACACTCCCAAGTAGACCAATGACTGCGTGGGCTCCAAATGACTCTTCTGGACAATTATGACCCAGCCGAGTGACTGCAAGGTGAGCATCACCCTCTGAACCGATCTTACGCAGTCCTCCTGAGACTTCGCTCGTATTAGCCTGTCGTCTAGATATGGATGAACAAGGACTCCCTTCTTGTGCAGGAATGCTGCCACAACCACCATGACCTTGGTGAAAGTATGTGGAGCCGTCGCCAGGCCGAAAGGAAGAGCTTGAAAATGGAAAAGTTGGCCCATCACCTTGAAGCGGAGGAACCGCTGGTGAGCCTGGCAAATCGGGATGTGGAGATGAAGAACCTCAGTTTTAGAAATGTTTAAAAGTAAACTATTTTGCTGTATCCAGTCTTTTACCTTTTGTAAGACTTTAATATTTCCTGAAAAATATCCCCTATCTCCAGATCCACCTTAAAAACCAATTGAAGGTCATCCACATATGCCATACAAAATACACCCAAATTTTGTAACATACCGCAAAGAGGGAGTACATATAGACTAAAAAGGGCAGGAGACAGTGAAGAGCCTTGAGAAAAGCTAGTCCTCACCGGGGTCCATTTGAACCTGGTGTCTCCAACCCAAACCTGTTGATAACAATCATCTAAGAAAGACTGGAACCAGTGGAGAACTATACTCCCAATTCCTGCCTCTGCTAATCTTCTATATATTATTTCATGTGACAAGGAATCAAAAGTGGCGGCGATATCTAACAGGACAATTATCACATCCTGCCTCTGATCTAGAGTGCATAACACAAAATTGGAGACAGATAACGTCTCACTTCCCCAGCCTTCCCTGAATCCACATTGACATTCATGGAGAATTCAATTAGTTTCAATATGATCCACTAACTCGATCAAGACCACCATCTCAATTACCTTACCCAGTGAGGGAAGAATAGTAATAGGCCAATAACTCACTGGATCATTGGGCAGTAACTTAAGTCCCTTCAAAATGGGATGCACTATCCCTCTCTTAAACTGGGATGGCAGCAATCTTTCCTCTAACAAGTAATTTACCAGTATAGTTAAGAAAGATAGCATTTCATCACCCAAGTTCTTTAAAACCCAAAGAGGGTATACGTCCAAAAGACTGAATGAGGAACCCAAGGCTGAAAGTGTTTCCGCCACCTCCATAGAGGCCACTCCCTCAAAGGTTACCCATTTATTACCCCTAGTATCCTTACTATTCCATGCACATAGTTGCCTCTTAAAATAACATCTCCGATTATTTTCTAATTACCATCTATATATCTTCCTAGTACTGAAAACATTAAATAGATCCCAATGCTGGTAACAAACAGTGGCTATTCCTTTTGATTAATAGCAGTTTATAGACTTCTCCAGGATCTTACCCAGAACGTTTTTAAACCCAGCTATACTAACTGCCTTAACCACATCTTCTGGAAATGAATTCCAGAGCTTAATTGTGCATTGAGTGAAAAATAATTTTCTCCGATTTGTTTTAAATGTGCTACTTGCTAACTTGATGGAGTGCCCCTTAGTCTTTCTATTATCTGCAAGAGTAAATAACTGATTCACATTTACATGTTCAAGTCCTTTCATGATTTTGTACACCTTTATCATATCCCTCTTCAGCCATCTCTTCTCTAAGCTGAACAGCCCTAGCCTCTTTAGCCTTCCTCACAGGGGAGCCATTCCATGCTCTTTATCATTCTGGTCACTCTTCTCTGTACTTTCTCCAGTGCAACTCTCTTTTTTCAGATATAGCAACCAGATTGCACACAGTATTCAAGGTGCGGTCTCACCATGGAGCAATACTGAGGCATTATAACATCCATCGCTATATTCGTGATTCCCTTCCTAATAATTCCTAACATTCTGTTAGTTCCCTATAGCTGGAAACAATCAGGGGCTGTGGAAGTTAAAGTCTAAACAGCTTGTAGTATCATCTGGTATTTTCTGCTGGGACAACCATACACATCAGACGTCAAGTCTTCTGGTGCTAGAAAAAGAACAGGGGCTATGAAAGCTGAAACCTAGATGGCTTACAGCATCCTTTGGAGTCCTCTGCTGGAGCTGCTAAGAAAAGTATGCAAATCACTCTTCCATCTTTCTGCAGCTGTAAACAGTATGAGGGCTGTGGAAGTTGAAGCCTAGCCAGCCCATAGAGTCCTCTGGAGTCCTCTGCTGGAATTGCTGGGAGAAGCATGCAAATGAGCCTTCAGAATCTCGGGTACTAGAAAGAGTGCAGGGGCTTGAAAGCTGGAACTTAGATGGCTTGTGAGTCCTCTGGAGTCTTCTGCTGAAGCTGCTGGTATAATTATGCAGACAGACACCACTTCCTCCTAGGCACATAATATATTTATAGATCCCTTACTGATGAAACACATGAAATTCTGGAAAATATTCCTAAACATCTGAAAACAACACAAAACTTTCCCTGCAGCCCAAGTTAGGTGCCATTTTGTGTAATGCCTCCATTCCTGGTCCTTGAGTTTGATGGGCAGGTAACTCCATTTGTATAGGGGTCAAGAAGAATATTGAATTGGACCTTCAGTGGAAATGAAAGTTCTTTATCACTCACAGATTACTTGAGACAATGTTTTTGAGTTTCATGTGGATGTTTATTTTTTTACACAGTACTGGCATTTCATAAAGATGCTTTCCTTAATCCAGGATCCCCCTTCAACCATATTTTGGCCAAAAGGATCTCACCGCTATTGTTCGATCTTTGGTATCATACAGACTAGACTACTATAATACCCCATATTAAGGTTTATCTAGGAACATACTCAAGAGACTGAAACTGTTACAAAATATGGTTGCTACATTTCTTACTGGAAAAAGGTGGAATGATCACATGTTCTACATGACTTCCATTGGCTGCCTATTTAAGATAGATTGACGAGGACGGAGAGGGAGGCGCCAGAGAGGTAAGGAAGGCAGAGAGAGGGCGTCGGGCACAGACGGACACAACACTCGGACACTCTCTTCTGGCCTACTGTGGCTACCAGACCAACCTGCTTGGAATCCACTCATGGCCTTCACTCTTCGCTGCCTGTCTCGCCCAGAGAACCTTCCTGAACTGTTACCTCTCTGAGATCTCCGGAGCTTCCAGTTCGAGTCTGGTCCATCCTCTCTGCATCAGCTGCGCACCCTTGCTCGTGGAGGGCACACCCCTCCGCTACCTCTCCGGGAGACTATCTGAGGCCCACCTAAGTCCAGGAAGTCCGGGTACCTAAGGGTTCAACCTGCGGAAACCCCAGACTGTTATTGGCGAAGCTCCAGTAGCCTCTGTCTCCTTGTGTGCTCCGCCTCCTGGTGGCAGGCACTCTTTGGGTCCGACCAGAGGGCCGAACCAATCCTGTACCAGGCCAAGGATCCACCTCCAGCACAACACCTATGTGAATTTGTTTATATGAGTACGAGGTTAATGCAAGATTTTCTATCTGTACTCTGCCGTGATCTCCCAAAATCAAATGGCAGAAAATCAAAAAATGGAATAAATAAAAAAAAATATCTGGGTCCTCATGTACTATTTATTTTTTTTTTTTTATAGTCTCTGAGATACCCTCTTATTCTGCCAACAGCCTTTATTCTCAGTATGTTTGGCTCTGTGCAGTCTCTACAGTTCTTGCCAAGTTCTCTCTTTACTTGGGGCATAAATACTTTCCATTTATCCCCATGCATCAGAGTAAGTCCATTAAGATATTCTCTTTCACCACCAGGCTAGCACAGTTGGGATTTCCTTACCATCCCACCAAACTTTTCACAATATCACACTTCAGGATTTCCATGATCTCTTTTCTTCCTGGGTTTACAGTATTCCTGGTCTATAAGATCTGACAACTCAAATTCCTCTCTGGTATCACCAAATCTTCTAAAGGAACATTTTTGTCTGCCTCCTTAGCTCTCTAGCTCCCTCAGTCCTCTCCCTTCGTAATCTCCAACTAAACTAAGTTAGTCCACTTTAGGATCTTTTCTGGAGGTGCCCTGGGCACAATCTGTTTTTATCAGCAGCTACATAACTGCCTACTCCTGTGACATTAGAGCACTCCTCTCACACAGAGCTCCTTTCTATGGCACTTCTATCCCACTACAGCTAGATCTAATTAGTAACCCCTGGGCTACACTATTGTTTGAAATTACACCATTTAACAAGGAATTCTAAACCCAATGCATTGTTTTGCTTTAGTTAAACTAAAATTGTGTGTCTGTTATCATCAGCACAAAACAATGATAAATCAGTCCCCAAATCATTCATTAAAAATGTCAGTGTAAAGGATTTTAAATTATATTTGTTATTCAGATATTTACATATGATAAGTAAAGCATACAAATAATTCTGCTCAACAGAAAGAGATTGTTTTGGTAGAACTAGAAAGACTGATTGATAGGCAAAGTTCTGTTAAAAAGGAAATATGCTTGCATTCACAGTAGTAATGCAAAGGAAAATAAATACTTGGGAAAATAAAGTGCAATATATTGCATAGCTGAATTCCCTGGCTTGGTTTTAAGAATTAGGAGAATGCATAGAATGGACTGCAGATGAAAGCATGGGGAAGTTCAAGACTGTGAGCACTGGCATTCCTTTTCCCTCCCTCACTGAAACCACAGTCACTAAAGGCTTACTTTTGTAATAGAGGATGGAAATGCCAAGCTTTGGTTTTCCAAATTACCTTCAAACATTTTGCAAGAAAAGAAATTCTTATGTGTTTCATGTCATATTTAAATATTTTGACATTTTCAGATGACATTTTACATTAAAGCTATTCAGAATACCATGAACACATGTTAAACTCTACAATGCTCTCTGTGGTCAGCAAGACATTTGTAAGGGATTCCTACATCACTGAAAATGATCAGCTTCCCTATTTAAAACAAGCTTGAAACTTGTTTTAGATTAATTAGGTTTAAAAAAAACTAATTGTAGCCTGGACCGCATATGCAGACAAAATATGTTATTCACCCTACAGAACATGCACATAGAAATCAGGTCGCCCAGTCAAAGGCTAGAAAGGAAGCTGTAGCAAATTGCTATTCAGGAGGGTTGAATGAATATTTTAAATGCTATCTTCTGGTGAAAAACATCCATATTCAGGAGGCCAAACAGAAGAAAATATGTCATTAGTCAGCATATAATGAGGCATTTTGGGTCAGACCTGGCTCTGAGTGAACTTATCAGCTTCATTTAAATATTCACGTTCTTTATTATCCCAATTAAAACATGCAAAAATTGCTCCTCTTTTAGAGGGTGGGGAGGAGAAGATCCTAAATTGGAGAGGACTGGGAGGGAACCTTCCTACCCCCTACCCTAACCTCCCTTCCACTTCCCCTGGCCTCTCCTCCCTAAATTGGAGCGGACTGTGAGTGAACTGGGGGAGCCCCGATCTCGTCGCCATGCAAATTTGCAAAATTTTACCCTCCTTGTGCGCACCTCCCGCACATACGCGCTCGTGTTATAAAATCGGCGCTCACACGGACATGCGCGCACACGTTTTAAAATCTACCCTTCTATGTTTCATGTCCTTCACATTGAAAAAAAAAAAAGGAAAGGAGATATATACCGTAGTTTTTTCTCAGCTTTCTCAGATCTGTCATGCTTCTGTGCCGGACCTTTATGCAGATAAAAAAAAGAACAGGCTTAAATGATTTTAAAATTATCACAGACTTTACAAGAGCAGCAACAATTTTCAGAAGTTAGGGAGGGTATGTCATCACACAAATGATCCCAACATATTTTTCAGTCCTTGCTCTTGTAAAATATTTAGGCAGCTTCTTTAGAATGGAAGCAATGTCAGAGTTTTAAGTACCAGGATCTTGTGTATGTAAGCTTCTGCAATGCAAAGGGATGAAGTAACATCCGAACAGGATGGCATATGACCTGTCTTTTCTGCCCTTTCACAAGAATTACTCATCTCTACAATCCCTTGCACTGTCTCTGAGATTCCCTGTGTTTTATCCCAAGCTTTCCTGAATTCAGATACTGTCCTTGTCTCCACCACCTCCACCAGGAGGCCGTTCCATGCATCCCCCACCTTCTCTATAAAGAAATATTTCCTTAGATTACTCCTCAATCTACCTCCTTTCATTCAGGCCTGGATTTATGAATAGGCACACCAAGGGGCAGATTTTAAAACCTGCGCGCGGGTGCAGATTTGTTCGAGCAACCTGGCAGCCGTGCACATGTTATAAAATCCGGGGTCGGCACGCACAAGGGGGGTGCACACTTGTGCACCTTGCGCACGCCGAGCCCTAGGGGAGCCCCGATGGCTTTCCTTGTTCCCTCCGAGTCCGCTCCGAAATCGGAGCGGACTCGGAGGGAACTTTCCTTCTGCCCTGCTACCTTCCCCTCCCTTCCCCTACCTAACCCTCCCCCCAGCCCTACCTAAAACTTCCCCTGACCTTTGTTTTTAAAGTTGCGCCTGCCTCTGGGCAGGCGTAGGTTGCGCACGCCGGCCAATTGCTGGTGCGTGATCCCCCAGCCTAGAGGCCCTACGGAGGCCTCTGGCCACGCCCCTGCCCCACCCCTTTTTTTCAAGCCCTGGGACATATGCGTATCCTGGAGCTTGCGCGCGTCGCCAGGCCTATGCAAAATTGGCTTGGCGCGCGTAACCCCCCTGCATGTGTAAAATCCAGCTGGATTTACGCGCTCAGGGCTTTTAAAATCTGCCCCTAAGCCTGTGCCTAGGGCATAAAAAATCTGCAGGGATAGCAAACCGGCTGAAAATCTTCTGCCTTCCAACTGTGTTCAGTCTCACTCTGCAGAGAACAGCCCTCCACTTCCTGATCTAGTTCCTTACCTAACAGGCAGTGTACAGACAACAAGAGCAGAGGGGTTGAGCCTGGAGCAGACATAGCAAAGCAAAGAAGAGATATTCTGCTCCCTTATCCTAATCATTCAAGGACAGGAATGGAAGGGGGTGAGCCTGGAGCAGGCAGAGTGAAAGGGGATCATTTTGGAGAGGTCAGGAGGGGCAGAAATGGGATCTCTTCAGGAGATGAGAAGGGATTGGCTGGGGGTCATGTCTCTGTGTGTGAGAAAGAGGAAAATTGGGGGGGATGTCAGTGTTTGTAAGAGAGAAGGGATTGCTGTGTGTGTCAGATTGTAGGGATGTGCAGACCAAAAGTTTATGTTCATAAGTCCATAAGTCGAAAGGGGGGGTCAATTTCGGTCAATATGGACATATGGAGAATTCCATAAGTTGAGTCTATGTCCATATGTGCACCGATTCCCTAAATAAAAATTTAAACCCCTCACCCTCCTTAATCCCCCCCCCCCCAAGACTTACCCACCAGGGAGTTTTGGTAAGTCTTGGGGGGGGATTAAGGAGGGTGAGGGGTTTAAATTTTTATTTAGGATCAACAATCGCGATTTCCAACTTATTCAACATAGCTATGTTGAATAAGTTGGAAATCCGATCGTTTTCGCCTCATCACTTTTTTAAGTTAAAAAACAAAAATAAGTTGCGTTTTACCTATAAGTTCAAAACGAATGCACACCCCTATCAGATTGGGCAGAAGGTTAGGGAGGATGAAGTAGGAACAGAACACAGAAGAGACACCAGGCTTCCCTCTCTTCCCCCCTTCCCTTCACTGCATTCAGATGCTGTCTCCCTTGATCTCAAATTCTATGCCCCAGATCCTGGGATCTCCCTTCCTCCCTACCATTTCTCTGCATCCTGAAACTCACTCCCAACTCCTCCTGCTTTCTCCTCTCCTTCCTCATTTCCAAAACCTCCCTTACTCTCCCTCTTCTTCCCTCATTCCAGATTCTTGATCTCCCCCCATTATCCTCTTCTTCTTCCCCATCTCCCATTCTCCCCATCCTCATGCCTTTTTCTCTCTCCTCCCCCATCCCCAGTCCTCTTCCTTCTCTTCACCCCATTCCTGCTCCTCCTCCTTTCCTCTTCCCAACCCTGGCCCTCTCACCTTCTCCTTTTCCTCTTCCCATCCTCCTTGTACTGATATTTCAGATCCTTTTACCTCACCCAATAATAAGAAAATGAATTGTACAGACACAAGCAAAAATAGAAAACTACTTTATTTTTATATTGTAAATAAAAGATGGAAATGTTTGCTAGTGTACTTCTAAATTTTAGGGATGTGAATCGGGCTTCGGACGATTGAAAGTATCGTCGATATTTTCAAAATTGCCAGAAATCGGGGGCTCCCCCAAAACGATAGGAAAACCCCACGATATTGATCGTGGGGGTTCCCTTATCGTTTTGGGGGAGGGCGGGAAAAACGGCACACAAAAATAACCCCTAAACCCACCCCGACCCTTTAAAAGTAACCCCTTAGCTTCCCCAACCCTCCCGACCCCCCCAAAACCTTTTTACAGGTACCTGGTTGTCCAGTGGGGGTCCCGGGAGCGATCTCCCACTCTGGGCCGTCCTCCGGCTCCCGGGCCATCGGCTGCCACTAATCAAAATGGTGCCGATGGCCCTTTGCCCTTACCATGTGACAGGGTATCCGTGCCATTGGCCGGATCCTGTCACATGGTAGGAGCACTGGATGGCCGGCGCCATCTTGTGCTCCTACCATGTGACAGGGGCTGACCAATGGCACCGGTAGCCCCTGTGACATAGGAAGGGCAAAGGCTATCGGCGCCATTTTGATTACTGGCAGCCGATGGCCCGAGTGCAGGAGATTGCTCCTGGACCCCCGCTGGACCACCAGGGACTTTTGGCAAGTCTTGGGGGACCAGCAGGGTCCAAGAGCGACCTTCTGCACTCGGGCAGTCAGCTGCCAGTATTCAAAATGGCGCTGATAGCCTTTGCCCTCACTATGTCACAGGGGCCGACGGTCTTGTGAGGGTCAGGAGAGTCCCCCAAGACTTGCCAAAAGTCCCTGGTGGTCCAGCGGGGGTCTGGGAGTGATCTCCTGTACTCGGGCCATCAGCTGCCAGTAATCAAAATGGCACCGATAGCCTTTGCCCTCACTATGTCACAGGGGCTACCGGTGCCATTGGTCAGCACCTATCACATGGTAGGAGCACAAGATGATGCCAGTCATCCATTGCTCCTACCATGTGACAGGGGCTGACCAATGGCACCGGTAGCCCCTGTGACATAGAAGGTCAAAGGCTATTGGTGCCATTTTGAATACCAGCAGCAGAGGGTGTGAATGCAGGAGATGGCTCCAAGACCCCCCGCTGGACCACCAGGGAGTTTTGGTAAGTCTTGGGGGGTTCAGGAGGGTGGGGATTGTACTTAATTCAATTTTAGCCGGGAAACGAATAAGAATTAACGCATGTATGTATCAGGGGGCCCCCCCTTTCCGAATGCAACGTATCTGCCCCCTGACGAATACGAATCCCGAATGCAATGTATGGTGTCCCTCTGCACATCCCTACCATCCACCAGACATAACTATTCCTTCAAATGGAGAAGGTATTCTAAATGGTATCAAGGTCATGGCGTTAGCCCCTTTTCCTTGACTCCCAAAGGGATCCTCAATTACTTGCCTCATCTATCCAAATCTGGCCTGGTGACGTCATCCATAAGAGTCCACCTAAGCACTATAGCTGCTTATCATGAAAGGGACAACTCCTAGGTAGCTTCCCACCCCTTAGTATCTTGTTTCAAGAGGGGACTCTTTAATCTTTATCCTCTAGTCCAAAAACCTCAGGTGCCCTGAGATTTGAATTTGATCTTGTCAGCTCTATTGAAGACTCCCTTAGAACCACTACAATCTGTGCTAGAGATGTGAATCGTGTCCTCGATCGTCTTAACGATCGATTTCGGCTGGGAGGGGGAGGGAATCGTATTGTTGCCGTTTGGGTTTTAAAAATATCGTGAAAAATCGTTAAAATCGTGAGCCAACCCCCTAAAACCCACCCCCGACCCTTTAAATTAAATCCCCCACCCTCCCCCCAATGCTTTAAATGACCTGGGGATCCAGCGGTGGTCCAGAACGGCGGCGGTCTGGAACGGCCCCCTCAATTGAATCCTTTTGTCTTCAGCCGGCGCCATTTTGCAAAATGGCCGCCGCAAAATGGCGGCGGCCATAGACAAAAACGATTCAACGCAGGAGGTCGTTCCGGGCCCCCGCTGGACTTTTGGCAAGTCTTGTGGGGGTCAGGAGGCCCCCCCAAGCTGGCCAAAAGTTTCTGGGAGTCCAGCAGGGTTCAGGAAGCGATTTCTTGCCGCGAATCGTTTTCCGTACGGAAAATGGCGCCGGCAGGAGATCGACTGCAGGAGGTCGTTCAGCGGCGGTCCGGAACCCCCGCTGAATGACCTCCTGCAGTCGATCTCCTGCCGGCGCCATTTTCCGTACGGAAAACGATTCGCGGCAAGAAATCGCTTCCTGAACCCCGCTGGACTCCCAGAAACTTTTGGCCAGCTTGGGGGGGCCTCCTGACCCCCACAAGACTTGCCAAAAGTCCAGCGGGGGTCCGGAACGACCTCCTGCGTCGAATCGTTTTTGTGTATGGCCGCCGCCATTTTGCGGCGGCCATTTTGCAAAATGGCGCCGGCTGAAGACAAAAGGATTCAATTGAGGGGGCCGTTCCGGACCGCCGCCGTTCTGGACCACTGCTGGATCCCCAGGTAATTTAAAGCATTTGGGGGGGTTCGGGAGGGTGGGGGATTTAATTTAAAGGGTCAGGGGTGGGTTTTAGGGGGTTTTAGTGTGCCGGTTTTCCTGCCCTCCCCCTTCCCCCGATTTACGATTTTTTAACGATAAATCGGGGGAATTGGTATTGTATCGTGGCCCTAACGATTTTTGATGATTTAAAATATATCGGACGATATTTTAAATCGTCAAAAAACGATTCACATCCCTAATCTGTGCATATGAAGTATCTCACTTGGAAAGTGGTTTTTCTCATAACAATAACCTCGGCCCGCAGAGTGAGTGAACTACAGGCCTTAGTTCACTTCCCTCCCTACTTGCAATTTTATCACAGCAAGGTAGTACTAAGGACTCATCCGAAATTCCTACCTAAAGTAGTATCCTCCTTTCACATCAATCAGGACATATCACTACCTATCTTCTTTCCTAAAACACATAAGAATAAAAGGGAGTCTCTGCTCCATTCATTGGACTGTAAGAGAGCACTAGCTTACTATAAACAAAGGACTCAGCCTCATCAGCAATCATCACAATTATTCATCTCTTTCAACCCTAATACATTGGGAGTAGCATTTTCCAAAAGGGCAATATCCAACTGGATCACAAATTGTATTCAGTTCTGTCATAATTCAGCCCATGTGCCCTTGTCAGATTCAGTTTCTGTTCATCAGGTGTGAGCCACAGCCTCCTCCATTGCACACCTATGAAATATACCCATAGAAGATATATGTAGTGCTGCTACTTGGTCATCAGTCCATAAGTTTATAGTACACTACTGCCTAGATCAGCTGGCAGCCTCAGATAACAGGTTGAGACAAGCATTTGATAAAATGTGCTTAACCAGAAAACTATGTCCAATGGGGGGGGGGGGGGGGGGTAATAAAAATAAAAATTAAAATAATAATAAGAGCAATGAGGTTAGCCACCTCTGTTCCATATGTTTTTTTTCCCTTAAGCTTATCGACAGAAAAAAAGCAAGTTTGCTTACCGTAAAAGGTGTTTTCTGTAGATAACAGGATGAATTAGCCATGAGTACTCTCCCTCCTACCTGGTCATGCTTTATCTGCTCCTTACTAACCAGGGCGCTGCCTTCTTTTTTTTTTATTATTAATATTTTTGAGTAAGCAAAAATATAACAATGCATATAACACATTATGCAATATAAAGATTCATCTTACATAACTGAACAATGCATGTTTGCACTTACAAGTATAGTGAAGGTAAGTTTTGATCCCCTTCCCTTCCCCCCCACCCCCTAGAAGTGTGAGCTTAACAAACAATATCCTTAACACAAATCCATAGTATCATGTCAAATATGGCTCTCAGTCAATGGGACGATGCCCCTGAGATTGATCTGGTGAGGGTCGTTTAGCCGGTTTGGCCCCCATCCCCCTCTCTTGCCATTCCCTAAAGGGTTGCCAACAGTACTGGCGCCGTATTGCGTCCCTGGGTGTGGTGCATCCCATCTTTGCAAATACTAGACTCAACTGGCGTAAGCGGTGGGATACCTTCTCCACCGACAGGGGGCCCTCCTTTCGCCATTCCAAAGCTATTTCACATTTTGCTGCCGATATGATAAAAGAGATCAGCTTCCCTTGGGCCATGGTGACATCATAAGGTAAGTTTAATAGTGTTTGCTCTGGAGTAAGAGTGATCGCTATCTTCAATATGTCCCTGATTAATTGAGTAACCTGGGTCCAAAAGTCCTGTAGGTAAATGCAAGCCCACCACATGTGGAAAAATGTGCCCTCCATTCCACACCCCTTCCAACAGTTGCCACTATATGTAGAGTTGAACCTATGTATTTTAGCTGGGGGACAATACCAGCGCAAGAGGACCTTATAACGATTTTCAGCTAGTTGGGAATAGGAAGGGCCCCGTTTAGTAAAAAGGAAAATTTGGTCCCATGTGTCTTCTGAAAGGGTCCGCCCTAAGTCTCTCTCCCAAGCTCTCACAAAGGCAGGTTTCTGCTGTGGGTCTTTGTTGAGATAGTTATAGACCTGGGAAATAGCTTTTCTCAGAGTGTCAGCCTTGTCGCACCAGGCTTCTAAATGCGTTCTGCCCATGGCTAGGTCCCGGCCTATCAACTCTGTCTGAAAAAAATGGTGAATCTGTAAATAGGGATAGACGTCCAGCCCCGATAGGTCATATTTGGCTTGAAGGGCAGGAAATGAGATAAAACGGTCCCCATCCAATAACTGTCCAAAACTGGCTATTCCCTTCCGGAGCCAAAGTTGGAAAGGACCAGGAGAGGTGCCTGCCTGGAAAAGGCTGTTAGTCTGGATGCAGGAGCTATAGTAATATCTTCGGGCTCCTGTCAGTTGTTTACGCCACTGCTCCCATACCAACAGAGAGGTTTGGGTTGAGATCGTCACACAACTCCAGGGGAGAAACGTATTCCTGGGTTGCCATATTATAGAACGTAGAGGAGTCTTACCAAATAAAGCTTGCTCTATGACCACCCACTGTTTTTGTTCCCCTTTTCTATGCCAATCAAAGATGGCCCGGATTTGGGCCGCCGCGTAGTACCCCTGCAAGTTAGGGACACTCAGGCCACCCCTCTCTTTGGGACGATACATGACCTTTCTAGATACCCTTGGCAGGCGCCTTCTCCAAATGTATGAGAAAACTCGCCGCTGCCATCTGATGAGTGCTACTTTTGGTATGGGGATAGGTAGTGCCTGGAATTAATAGCCTAAGCGAGGTAAAAGATTCATTTTCATGGATGCAATTCTACCAAACCACGACAGGGAGAGCCCGGACCACCTGTCTAAGTCAGCAAAGATTTGGTGTATGAGAGGCGGGTAGTTAAGTTTATAAAGATCTCCCGGATCCTTACTGATGTAGACTCCTAGATACTTAATTTTGGAGAGCGCCCAGCGAAACTGAAACTGGGTCTGCAGGGCCGTTAGCTCGGGAGCAGATAATGTAACATTTAACAATTCAGATTTGTCAATGTTGAGTTTGAACCCGGACACCGCCCCAAAAGCGCTAAGTTCGTCAAGAGCCCCCCTCAAAGAAGTGCCCCTGTTCCGACAAGGTGAACAAGATATCATCTGCGAACAGGGACATCTTATACACACGGTCGGCTATCTCTACGCCCTTTATCGCGTGATTAGCGCGCATTCTGATCGCCATAGGTTCTAAGAACAGGGCAAATAGTAGCGGCGACAGAGGGCAACCCTGCCTCGTCCCTCTCTGAATTTGAAAGGCCTCTGAGTAGACCCCATTGACTTTAATCCTTGCTGTCGGCAGATTATAGAGCTGCTGAAGCCAATTGATAAATTGATCACCAAAGTTCATAGCCCTTAAGGTGGTGAACAAAAAAGACCAGTGCACCATGTCGAAGGCCTTTTCCGCGTCCACCGACAGCAAAACCATGGGCTGATGTTCCTTTCGGGCCCACCACATCAGGTTAGTAATTTTTCGAATGTTGTGAGCCGCCATCCTACCTGGTATAAAGCCTGCCTGGTCGGAGTGGATAAGTTTAGTCATAATCCTATTCATTCTGTTCGCCAGTATTTTAGCGAGTAATTTAAGGTCAATATTTATTAGGGATATGGGTCTGTATGATCCGCATAGGGTGAGATCCCTCCCAGGCTTTCCCAGAATTGTGATCCCTGCCACATTCGATCCTGGCCACAGCTGACCTCCCTCCCTCAGGAAATTAAAGAGCTCCCGCAGGGGTTCCAATAGAGAGGCCGAAAATGTTTTGTAAAACTGTGGGGTAAAGCCATCGAGGCCTGGCGCTTTATTCGCCTTGAGGTCCCCTATAGCCTGCTGGATTTAGAGTATGGAAATTTCCCTATCCAAGGCATCCTTCTCGTCCGCAGCTAGTGATGGTAGGGTAACAGAGTCCAGGTATCCCTGAATATTATCAGAGGAAATATGGGTTTCTGCTGCGTATAAGGAACCGTAAAATTCCTGAAATCTACTGCGTATGGCCGGGGGCGGCGTCAGGAGTTCCCCTGCGGTATCTCTGATTGCTAGTATTTGGTTCCGTGTTTGCTTGTACTTCAAGTACCTAGCCAGTAACCTCCCCGAACGGTCGCCCCATTCAAACCTTTCCACCTTCCTTAGGAATAGTTGGGCTGCTAGTTCCTTGTCAGTTATGACCCTCAGGTCCTCCCTAGCTTTTTGCAGCTGTTGATAAACACGTGTGGATAACGTTCTTTTGTGTTCTTGCGTTAAATGTGTTATATCCCCCAGTATTCTTTGCTTATCTTGCTGTTGGGATTTTTTAACATGGGCACCTCTAGATATGAATCTGCCCCTCAACACTGCTTTTAGGCAATCCCACATCAAAGAGGGTTCCCCCTCGCTTGAATCAAAGTACTCCCGGATAGCATCCCGAACCTGTTGACAAAAATGCATGTCATTCAAGAGAGAGTCATTTAGTTTCCAGGATTTAAATCCTGTACCATCTGGGGTGGTTCTGATTTCTGTCGTAATGGACGCATGATCTGACCATGTTATTGGATTAATATCCATATCACCAACCCTGTTCATCAGGGACCTATCAAGTAGGTAATAGAGATGTGGTTCGTTTTTCGCCCTATTTAGGAAATTTAACGAAATTTCCTAATTCGTTTCTGTTTCGGAGTATCCGAAACACGACATAAACGCCGTTATTTCGGAGCCCCCGAAACCGGAAACGAAATTTTCCCCGCAATTCGGGGGAAAATTTGTTTTCGGGTTTGCCTGGGGAGAGGGGCAAAAATTATTTTTTTTTATTAAAAACCACCCCAAATTTAAATTAATTATAATACACCACCCCCCGATCCCTCCCCAAGACTTACGAAGATCCCTGGTGGTCCAGCGGAGTCCCGGCTTCCATTTGCCATGCCCTCCGTGCCCTAGTTCGTGCCAGTGCAAGCCGCGCGCCAAAATGGTGCCGAATAGCCCGAACGACCATGTCACAGGGGCTTTCGGCGCTATTGGTCAGCCCCTGTCACATGGCCATCGGCGCCATCTTGTGCTCCTATCATGTGACAGGAGCTGACCAATGGCGCCGAAAGCTTCTGTGACATAGTATGGGCAAAGGCTATCGGCGCCATTTTGGTTACTGGCAGCCGAAAACGAAATCGCTTTCGGACCCTTGCTGGACCCCCAGGGATTATTGGCAAGCCTTGGGGGGGTCAGGAGCCCCCTCCTGACCCCCCCAAGGCTTGCCAATAATCCCTGGGGGCATAAGGGAGCCATCCCTTTATCATTCTGGTCATCCTTTGCTGTTCCTTTTCTAGTTCCACTATATCTTTTTGAGATGGGGCAACCAGAACTACACACAATTCTCAAGGCACGATCATATGGATCAATACAGTAGCACTTTTTTTCCTAATATGATAGAGATGTGCTTCGTTTTTTTCTACCGGGTCGTTTTTCGGTTCGAATACTTCGTGGTATAATTCGGGTCTTCTCATTTCGTTTTCGGGTCGTTTGCCCGAAAACGAAACGAGAAACCCGAAACCGGACCGAAAAACGAATCGGTAACGAAGCGAAAAAAAAAAAAACCACCCCAAGCATTTAAAAACAATTTTAAGCATTTTCGTACATATATAACAAACCCCCCCCATCCCGATCCCTCCCCAAGACTTACGAAGATCCCTGGTGGTCCAGCGGAGTCCCGGCTTCCATTTGCCATGCCCTCCGTGCCCTAGTTCGTGCCAGTGCAAGCCGCGCGCCAAAATGGTGCCGAATAGCCCGAACGACCATGTCACAGGGGCTTTCGGCGCTATTGGTCAGCCCCTGTCACATGGCCATCGGCGCCATCTTGTGCTCCTATCATGTGACAGGAGCTGACCAATGGCGCCGAAAGCCTCTGTGACATAGTATGGGCAAAGGCTATCGGCGCCATTTTGGTTACTGGCAGCCGAAAACGAAATCGCTTTCGGACCCTTGCTGGACCCCCAGGGATTATTGGCAAGCCTTGGGGGGGTCAGGAGCCTTTGCCCATACTATGTCACAGAGGCTTTCGGCGCCATTGGTCAGCTCCTGTCACATGATAGGAGCACAAGATGGCGCCGATGGCCATGTGACAGGGGCTGACCAATAGTGCCGAAAGCCCCTGTGACATGGTCGTTCGGGCTATTCGGCACCATTTTGGCGCGCGGCTTGCACTAACACGAACTAGGGCACGGAGGGCATGGCAAATGGAAGCCGGGACTCCGCTGGACCACCAGGGATCTTGGTAAGTCTTGGGGAGGGATCGGGATGGGGGGGGGGGGTTGTTATATATGTACGAAAATGCTTAAAATTGTTTTTAAATGCTTGGGGTGGTTTGTTTTTTTTTCGCTTCGTTACCGATTCGTTTTTCGGTCCGGTTTCGGGTTTCTCGTTTCGTTTTCGGGCAAACGACCCGAAAACGAAACGAGAAGACCCGAATTATACCACGAAGTATTCGAACCGAAAAACGACCCGGTAGAAAAAAACGAAGCACATCTCTAGTAGGTAATAGTCTATGCGGGAGTACTTTTGGTGAGGAGAAGAAAAGAATGTATAGTTTCTTAATAGGGGATTCCTCTGCCGCCACCCATCTACAAGATTCCATTTAGACATCCTCCTATGGGGCTTGGTACCCTCGTGTGAGCCTCCTGAGTTATCTAGGCCTGGGTCTATGGTGAGGTTATAATCACCCACTATCATAATCACTCCTGTCCCTTCCTTGTCTAATAGCGCATCTAGCTGTAGGTAGAAATCCTTCTGGTTGGTGTTGGGAGCATAAATATTCAAAAGAGTGAAAGTGGTGTCCTGATAATCAAAACAGACCAGGAGGGAACGTCTCATGGTGTCGCCTATATGTTTATGGATTGTAAAATCCTGCCCCTGGCGAAATAGCATACAGACTCCTGTATATTTAGACGCCTGAGAAGCCGCTGAGAAATATTTATGGGAAAACATGGGCCAATCCAGGAGGTGTTCGTAGCGTTTTTTTAGGTGTGTTTCCTGCAAGCATATCACCATTGCCCCCTGGTCCATTATGTCTTGCCTGAGCAATTGCCTTTTGCGGGGTGACTACAATCCTTTAACATTAAGAGAAAAGAATCGTAAGGCCATCATGTTACATTAAATGTTATCTTATCTAAGTAGTCCAACTGGGCGCCCAGCCTGCTGGTGCTCCCCGTGCGATATTGGCCCTGCTGCCTTACCAAGTGTATCTTTGTGACGCTATAAGCATGTGTTAGTTGCCCGGCTGTATAAGAAACCCAATTAATCTGGCCCACATGAGACAATGTAAAGCGCATTCTCACACTCCCGTTTCCCTCCCCCCCCCTCCCCTTTCTTATTCCCTCCTGCATGTGCCAACCCTGTATGGCCTAACAGGAAAGGTATATGAGAACAGTGAAGTGTACATGGCAGAAAACTCAGACTCCAATAACGCCTCCAACCTTCCAAATAACAATCAGTCCTGCATCAAATCTTATTTAAACTTTGACTGGGACCATACTTACAGTGCCGCGCCAGAACTGCGCGTGCACCGTCCAGACTGCTTCAGTTGGTTGCTGGTAAAGTTAACTTTTGCATTTACAGTAGACCTAGACTTTAGAGTCCATTCCATCAGTCCCCTTCGGGTCATGTGGATCCACTTGCTTTCCGCCGCAGCCGACGACCTCCATTCTCTACCCGTTGCCAGCGGGGGGCCTCCGGTCTCTCCCGCTGTTGCTGTGGCGCTGCTAATTTGACCTGGAACCCGGCTGTATTCAAAATGGCCGCCGTGTCCGCCACGTTGGTAGCTTTTGTTGTGGTTCCTTTAATCGTGACTGAGATGCCCGCTGGAAACAGCCAACGATACCGGAGGTTTTCCCGCCGAAGAACCGAAGTCACCGGTTGGAATTCTTGTCGCCGCTTCAGGGTTAGTGGGGAAAGATCGGCAAAGACCGATACCTGATGCGATTCCCAGTCCCATGATTTCTGCTTCCTCGCCACAGCTAGTACACGTTCCTTAAACGGGAAGCGGAGGAAGCAGGCTATAATGTCTTTCGGCTGATTGCCGAGTCAGGGTCCCAAAGTGCGGTGGGCTCTTTCAATATCCACAGTCTCCGGGCTGTCCACTTGTCCTCCATTCTGTTCCTGTGTTAAAAAAAATCTGCACAGTGAGCGGATCACTGCGGAACAATCACTGTAGGAGTCAGTCTCCGGTATGCCCCGAAATCGAAGGTTACACCTTCTGTTCCTGTTCTCCAGGTCTTCTAATTTAGCTGAAATTTCCACCGTAGTTTGGTGCAGGGAGTTGCCCCGCTGCTGGAGCTTGTTTATTTTGACTTTCTGATCATCCAGCCTGACATCACAGTCATCTACCCGCCGACCAATGTCGGCCATTTCCTCCCGGATCTCCGCCATTTTTTCCAACATTTCACGTTTATTATTTTTCATGTCTTGGAGTAAGTCCTGGAACCATTGCCTAAATTCAGTCCTCGTTGGCATGATAGAGTCTGGGTTTATCATTGTTTCTGCCATTTCTTCGTCCTGCACGCTTTCACTGCCCAGTAGCGCCGACTTGTCCCCCGCCATTGAGGCCTCAGATCCTCCTTCCCCCTTATTGTAGGAGAATTGCCGCAAATCGGTGCCTTTTTTTTTAGATGTCATGGATGCAGGGTACAGGCCAGTCGTTTAAGGCAAAATTCGTGTAGCTGGATAGTGGATGGATGCTGATTGTTCGTGCTGATTGCGCTAGGCTCGCTGGAGCTCCGGAGTCAAGCTGCCATTCAAGCTCGTGATGTCACCGTCTCCCCCAGGGCGCTGCCTTCTAGCTTTATTTCTAACTGAGGAGACCGATGACGCACTGTACATGGGAAGTGCTGCACAGGTGCAGCAAAACAAAACTCTATCTTGGAGAAAGTAATGTCCATGAGACCGCCGTCAATGACGTCACCCAAATAGCATGGCTATTTCATCCTGCTATCTAGGGAAAACACAATTTACGGTAAGCAAATTTGCTTTTATGCACATAGAAAGAAGCCTGAAACTATTCAAATAAAAATGCCAGTTATCTACGTTATGAATCATATTAAAATATGAAGGATAAGGATTATCTATAATGAAAGAAACTCACCTTGCATTCAAAAATAGTTTACATATAAATTATTGGTTCTTTTGTGGCTTATACCAGAAATGTACTTAAATAGAATTTATTTCCCTATAGCTATATCTTTACAGTTATACACAGAATAGTTTTACTTAGTGCAAGATAAGAAGGGTTATAGATTTGATTGTTGTAGAAATTAATAATTTCAGCATGTGGAACAATCCACTTATCCTTCTCAGAGTCCTATTGCAGCTTAAGTTGCTTCATTCAAAGTCAAGAATAAATTGTCAGCACCTGAGCATTGTGTTAACTGGGCACCCTGCACTTGGAATCTAGGCAAGGGGGGGACTGTGCCCAGGAGTGAAGTGCCCTTGTACAGTAAGCATTACATCCTGCTCTAGAAAGATAAGCCAGAAATCCTGTCTGGCATTTGTATTTTGGTTTCATCTCAACAAGCTGTGTACACATCAAAGTAAAGAACACAAAGCACTCACAATAGATGAAATTGCTCAAAACAATCATATCCTCTCTCTTTCTTTGAAGATCATGACATGGCTAATAGTTTTCAGCTATAATGATCAGTCTCTTTGGAATTGGAATACAGTACTATTATTTGGTAAAGTCACGCTACCCAGTAAGATGACATGCAAGACAATATTATTATGGCCATCCAAAGCAGTCTTGTTTACAAAGATGTCTGGGTTTTTTATACTTAGAACCGGTCATAATTCAAAATGTCCCCAGCAGAGCTTCTGAAATTTGCCTCCTGAGGTTTGCGCAGCTTCTGAGTTAAACAAAAATAATTGGAAAGGCATATGTACTAGCTTCCATTTTAAAAGAATTCACTTATCTTAAATCCCGTGGGCTTTTCCAATTAGAAAATAACTTTTTGACTTAATATCCTTCAATTGTTAAAAACTTGCGTCACTAGGAGATCATAACGAATCATGGAGGTCCCAACTCTCAGCACATTGGCATTTGATTGTGAAGGAATGTGATTGTTCCACATTTAGACTGGAAAGGGTTAGGAACTCAGCTTCCCAACGTGCTTAATGAATGAAAGGAAAATTGGACCCCTGAGCCAGAGTCAATGACCTAACTGAGTGAAAAATGTTTGCAGGTTAACAAGGGCAACTGTTCCTTACCGTAATTCCCAATGGAGGTAGATGACAAAAAAATACTAATAAACCTCAAGTTGACTTTATTTATGAACCTGTTTTTGTGGTGAAAAACAGCTTATTTTATATTTTAGGAAAATATTCATGCAGATTGAAACATGGTTCATGATTGTGTCATTTCAAGAAAGAAAACCATAATGAAAGACCAAAGTGCTCAGTAATAAAGATATTTTATTTCAATAGGTTAAAAAATGCCTCTTCTGGCACTGCCAATCAGGTAAATTTATGATAGAAAGAATGTAGATAACTGTAAGATATCAAAGATCAGAAATAAAACCAAAAGCAATAGATTACCTCTAAGATATTGCGTTCTCTTGGTGAACATAGATCAAAGGTCCCAGGTAAGTGATTTTTAGGTTTTAATTTATGAATTTATAAAGCACTTGAAACTTAGCTTTGATGCCTTTCCACAGCAATGTGTAAGAAAAATGCATGGCTTCAAACCCAAGGAAAATGCTCTGGACAGAGTCGTAGCCTGATGAAGTATCTTATCTTTTTTTTAATTTTTTATTTATAACTTTACCAATACATACCAGGGATTAATGTTCTTAAGAAACACGTATAAGCAAGTGTGAAACAGCACTAAGCAACAACAACAAAAAAAAGAAGAAAATAAAGATATCAATAGCTTATTACAAAATCATAATTCAGCCTAACCAGGAGGGACAATTATATGAGGAGTACAAGGTAATAAACAATGAAAAGGCATAGTCCTGAAATACAGATCTACCTAATATTCAAAGATATTGGAACTTAATAGAATTTAGAAAACTAAGTAGAAAATGAATCAAGAAAGGCTCTCAGCTGCTCCGGGGCAAAGAAGATATAGCAATCACTATCTTTTTTTACAATGCATTTACAAGGGTATCTTAATAGGAAAGTAGCTCCTAAGGAAATGGTTTCTTGTCTCATTGTTAGAAAGCCCTTTCGCCTTTCTTGGGTAATTTTAGAAATATCAGGCAACATTTGCACATTAGAGCCTTGAAAAGGAGAATTTAAATGGCAGAAATAGCATGACATTAATTTACTAATGTCCTGTTTAACTATAAGTGATACAAGTAAAGTAGGGCGATCAATAATCTCGATACCCGAAGACTCCAAGAAAGTGGTGAAATTTTGCATGTCTAAAGGAAGTCCTCCAGGATCCATTGATGTGCGTCTCTCAGCAGAAGCAACAGGTAGAAAGTATGCTTTATTAATCAGGGGGATCTCAGACTCTGATATAAGAAGTACCTTCCGGAGGTATCTCTTAAGGGTAATTAATGGGAGTTCTCCCATAACCCTAGGGAAGTTAATCAGTCTAAGATTCAGACGACGATTCCAATTTTCCAGCATTTCAAGCCTCCTAGATAAAGCTGCTCTATCTTTAACTTAGCCATGTTAACATTTTGGATTTGTTGAATATCAGTTTCCACTTTGGCTACAGAAGGCTTCACAATATGGAGAGAATCCTCCTGAGCTTTAATTTTAGAATTCAGGGAGGCAGTAAGTTGATCCATTTTACCATTGAAAGATTTTACTGCAACTGAGAGCCCTGCTGTTAATTCCCACAAAGTCTCCAATGTAACGACTGCAGGCTTAATAGGAGGTACAAAATGCTCACCTGATGTAGAGGGGACACAGTCAGAGGAGGACAAAGTAGGAAATCCAACAGGAGTCGAAGAAACCTCCACCGACGAATCTTTCCCAGTCCCTCCCTGGCTGTGCAGACGTCAAAAGCTCTCCGGCCTGCAGCTCCAAGTTGCTGACCTCATCTTTCAGCGACGCCTGCAGGGCATCTGAAATCAACATACCCCTAGCTGCTAGCGGTTGAGTATCGGGGGGGGGGGGGGGGGAAGCTGAGGGAAACCTGCGCCCCAGGCGAAAACGGCTCTCCTCCAGATGAAATCACAGCAGGGGAAACCCCTCTGAAGTTTGTAGCTCTGGGAGCCATGAAGGTGGTAATAAGAGACTGTTCGGTAAGTTGAGTTGGAATAGAGGGAAAAACCCTCACTTTACCTTTACGTTTAGGCAGCATAAGGTTTAACAAAGCAATACGAAGAAAAAGCTAGGAGCAGCTCTTATTCGTGGCTCCATTCAGGATGCCATCTTAACCCCCCCCCCGCAAGTATCTTATCTAAACATAGGGAGTATAATATTCACCGCCACTAAGTGGGTACTCTTACCCACAGTAAAGGGAGGCATTCTAGGGATGGGGGTTGGGTTGCGGTTTCAAATTATGTATATGCTTTTGAAAATTCATATCTATGCATGCATTTTTAATCAGAAAAATTACCCACACAAAATAGCAAGTGTAAATATATATGGGCAATTTTAATTGGACAATTTTCCTTGGACAATGTTCAAAGTGAAAGCAAGTGAGTACTTTCACTTTGAAAATCAGTGCAAAGTCCACGGTTAAAAAATCAGTCTGTAAATGACGCCCTTATTTACACACCCTTTTTGTGACATTAATGAAAACTGAGAAACATGTCTTTACAAGATAATAATACAGTGGTAGCTGTAGCTATATTATTGATATGAATAGCTATTTGCTGAGGAGAGAGAACGTTAGCTGGAAAACACTTTTAATTGCAAATTGAATGAACTCATCCCATCTCATAGAAACATAGAGATGATGGCAGAAAAGGACCAATGGTCCATCCAGTCTGCCCAGCAACCTTCCCATGGTAGTATCTGCCGTGCCGTGCAGGAGGTTACCCCCATGTATCAGTCAGTTTTGCTTGATGTACTTTGCTTATGAACTTGGCCATAGAAGCAGTCCTGTGTTTTTTTCTTAATGTCTGAGCATCAGTACCCCAGACTGTAAAAAAATCATGGCTCATGTTGGTTGTCCCTGAATCCAAATTTCTCTTTCCTTTCAGCCCCCACCCCCTTCTTCAGAGCAGAGAGCAATGTTGCAGTTGCATAAAAAGCCTCAAAGCTTAGGGCTAGATTTTAAAAGCCCTGCGCAGGCGCCTATTTTGCATAGGCCACCGGCGCGCGCAAAGCCCCGGGACGCGCGTAAGTCCCGGGGCTTCGTAAAAGGGGCGGGAGGGGGCGTGTCTGGGGCGTGGCCAGGATCAGGGGGCGGTCTGGGGCGGGTCCGGGGGCTTGGCGACGGTTCGGGGGCAGGCCGGGAGGGCAGTCCTGAGTCCCCCGGCACTGCGGCCTGTGCCGGGGGATGCTGAGGCGGCACGCGCAAGTTACGCCTGCTTCAAGCAGGCGTAACTTGCCCAACAAAGGTAGGGGGGAGGGGATTTAGGTAGGGCTGGGGGGTGGGGTAGATAGGGGAAGGGAGGGGAAAGTGGGGGGACGTGGAAGGAAAGTTCCCTCCGAGGCCGCTCCGATTTTGTGCAGCCTTGCGTGCACCGACCCCGGATTTTATAAGATACGCGTGGCTACGTGCATATCTTATAAAATCCGGTGTACTTTTGTTCGTGGCGGTGGCGCGAACAAAAGTACGCGCACGCGTATGTTTTTAAAATCTACCTCTTATTGATTAAGGGTAGTAATCCCATGCTTCCATTAAGGCTAGTAACCGCTGCACATTGCTGCTTACTCCCATGCTCATCAGTTCCGCAGACCATAAAAGTTGGGGCCCTCAATGGTTGCTGTTTAAATCCTATATCCCTATTCCCCTGCAATTAAAGCAGAGAGCAATGTTGGAGTTGCAACAAAAGTATCAAGGTTTATTTGGTTAAGGGTAGTAACCACTGCACCAGCAAGTTACCCCCATGCACACTTTTCTCATTTCCTTTTAGGACTTGGCCATAGAAGCAGTACTGTGCTTTTTCCTTAAGTCCGCATAACAGTATCCCAGAACATGGAAATTGGGGACCTCAGTTGTTGTCTGAATCAAGTTCCTCTTATCCCCTTGCTGTTTAACTGGGGAACAATGTTGCAGTTGCATTAAAAGAATCAAAGCATATTGGTTAAGAGTAGTAATCTCCATACCTTCTCTAAGGATGGTAACGGCTGTACCAACAAGATACCCCCCTGCACCCTTATCTCATTTCTGTCTTCTAGCCTTTGGTGTTCCACAGTGTTAATCCCATGGCCTTTGAATTCTTTGACTGTTTTCTTCATCACCACTTCCTCTGGAAGGACATTCTAGGCCTTGACCACCCTCTCCATGAAGAAATATTTCCTGATGTTGGTTCTGAGTCCTCCCCCCTGGAGTTTCATTTCATGACCCCTAGTTCTGTGAACCACTTCCATCCTGTCTCTATCCTTTTTTAGATACGGGCTTGAGAACTAAACACAATACTCCAGGTGAGGCCTCACCAAGGATCTGTACAAGGGTATCATCACCTCCTTTTTCTTACTGGTTATTCCTCTCTCTATGCAGCCCAGCATTCTTCTGGCTTTAGCTATTGCCTTGTCACATTGTTTCACCATCTTCAGATCCCCAGATACTAACACCCCAAGATCCCTTTTTTGGCATATCAGCCTTTCACCCTGCCTCCCCCACCACATACAGCTCTTTTGGATTACCTCATCCCAGATGCAAGACTCTGCACTTCTTGGCATTGAATCCCAGCTGCCAAATCTTTTACCACTCTTCCAGCTTTATTTAATCTCTTTTCATTCTCTCTACTCCTTCAGGCATGTCCACTCTGTTGCAGATTTTATTAATATCCACAAATAGATATACTTTACCTTCTATCCCTTCTGCAATGTCACTCACAAACACATTGAACAGAACTGGTCCCAAAACCGATCCCTGTGGCACTCCGCTTAACACAGCTCTCTCTTCAGAGTAGGTTCCATTTATTATTATACGCTGTCTCCTATTGGTCAACCAGTTTGTAATCCATGCCATCACCTTGGCACTCACTTCCAAGCTTCTCGTTTTATTCAAAGCCTCCTATGTGGGACAGCTTCAAAAGCTTTGCTGAAATCCAAATAGATCACATTGAGCACTCTTCCTTGATCCAATTCTCTAGTCACCTAATCAAAAAAAATCAATCAGATTTGTCTGACAGAAACTTCTCTTGGTGAATCCATGCTACCTCAGGACCAGCAACCCACCAGATTATAGGTAGTTCATTATCCTTTCCTTCAGCTGCATCTCCATTAATTTTCCCACCACCAATGTGAGGCTAATTGGCTTGTAGTTTCCAGCCTCCTTTTTGCCTCCACTCTTGTGAAGCAGGATCACCACCACTATTCTCTAATCCCATGGCACCACTTCCATTTTCAAGGATCTATTGAAAGGTCCTTCAGCGGACCCACCAGCACATCTCTGAGCTCCCTCAATATCCTGGGATGTATCTCTCATCAAGCCCCATAGCCTTGTTCATGTTTAGTTTGCCTAGCTCTTCCCATGCATTCTGTTTCGCAATCAAAGTTTCATCTACCCCATTCCCATCTACGATCTTGTCTATGAGCAACAGTCCTTCTCCAGGGTCTTCTTTAGTGAACACTAAACTGAAGTATTTGTTTAATATTTCTGCCATTTCTTCATCTCTCTCTACACATTGTTCCTTGTAACCTTTCAATTTCACTATACCACTACGGACCTTCTTTCTTTCTCTGATATATCTGAAAAATGTTTTGTCACCTCGCTTTACCACTTTGGCAATTCTTTTGCAAACCTTTTGCTTTCCTGATCTCTTTCTTCATGTCCCTCAGTTGTACCATGTATTATTCCCTGTGTTCCTCTTTTTGAGATCCTTTATACTTCTTGAAACCTGTTCTTCTTGCCTTTTTTTTTTTTCAGCCACTTCCTTTGTGAACCAGATCGGTTTCTTTTTCTCTTATTTTTAAGAATATAAGAACATAAAAATTGCCATATTGGGTCAGACCAAGAGTCCATCAATCCCAGTATCCTGTTTCCAACAGTGGCAAATCTAAGTCACAAGTACCTGGCAAGTTCCCAAATATTAAATAAATTTCAAGCTAATATTGCTTATTAATTAATAGCAGTTTATGGATTTTTCCTCTAGGAAATTATCCAAACCTTTTTTAAACTCAGTTACACTAACTGCTGTAACCACATCCTCTGGCAATGAATTCCAGAGTTTAACTATGTACTGAGTGAAAAATAATTTTCTCCTTGATTTGTTTTAAGTGAGCTATCTGTTAACTTCATGGAGTGCCCCCTAGTCCTTCTATTATCTGAGAGAGTAAATAACCGATTTGTATTAACCTTTTCAAGTCCTTTCATGATTTTCTAGACCACTATCATATCCCCCCTCAGTCATCTCTTCTCCAAACGGAACAGCCCTAACTTACTTAGCCTTACCTCATAGGGCAGCTGTGCTGTACCACTTGACATTTTGGTCGCCCTTCTCTGCGCTTTGTCCAGTGCAACTATATCTTTTTTGAGATGCAGCAACCACAATTGCACGCAGTATTTAAGATGCAGTCTTACCATGGAGTGATACAGAGGCATTATAACATCCATTGTTTTATTTGCCATTCCTGTTGCGGTCCTGGTCGCGACCGGGGCCTTACCTTTTCTTCTCCCCCGGTCCTGCGCGCACCTAGGGAAAGGAACGCCCTTTCCCTAGGCGCGCGCACACGCTGGAGGGGCGCTGAAATAGCCCGCTTCCTGCCGCGCGACGCTCCGCCCCTTCTGCTGACGTCAGACGCCGGGGGGGATTTAACCCCGGTGTCTGCACTTACTCAGGGCCTTGCAACCGGGTCCCTCCTTGGTCCCTAGTTGCTCCTGGCCCCGAGGTGTCCTCCAGAGTCTGCCTGCCTGCTACAGATTGCCTGCTTGCCTGCAATCTTGCCTGCTTGCTACAGTGGCTGGGCCCCCTACGGGCTGCTCCCGGTGGGGCTCCGGACTCCGCTACAGTTCCTGCCTGGTTCCAGTTCTGAGTCTTGCCACGGTTCCTGCTTGGTCCCAGTTCTTCAGCCTGTTTGTTCCAGTTCCACTACTCGCCTAAGTCCCAGCAGCTGGGCTCCTATGGGCTCCTCCTGGAGGAGCTCCAGCTGCCAGGGTGAAGAGCATCATCCACGTCCTGCCAGTTATCCGCCTCCCGGCCTGCGCTACATCAGAGACTCTAGAAGTCCTATCCCAGTCTCTGGCAAGCCGGCCCAAGGGTCCACTAAAACAGCTTACTAACAACAATTCCCTTCCTAATAATTCCTAACATTCTGTTTGCTTTTTTGATGGCTGCAGCACACTGAGCCGATGATTTCAATGTATTATTCACTATGATGCCTAGATCTCTATATTAAGTGGTAACTCCTAAGACAGACCCTAACATTGTGTAACTACAGCAAGGGATATTTTACCCTATATGCATCACTTTCCACTTGTCCACGTTAAATTTTATCTTCCATTTGAAGCCCAGCCTTCCAGTCTCACAAAGTCCTCCTGCAATTTATCACAATTCACTTAGGGGTAGATCTTAAAAAAATACACGATCACGTACTTTTGTTCGCACACCAGGCGTGAACAAAAGTAAGCTGGATTTTATAAGATACGCGCGGCTATAAAATCCGGGGTCGGCGCGCGCAAGGGGGTGCACATTTTTGCAACCTGCACGCGCCGAGCCCAGCGCGTGCTGCCTGTTCCCTCCGAGGCCGCTCCGATTTTGGAGCGGCCTCGGAGGGAACTTTCCTTCGCCCTCCCCCCACCTTCCCCTCCCTTCCCCTACCTAACCCATCCCCCCGGCCCTATCTAAACCCCCCCCCCTACCTTTGTCGGCAAAGTTACGCCTGCTGAAAGCAGGCGTAACTTTGCGCGCGCCGGCCGACAGCCCCGCTCCATGTTCCGGTCCCAGGGGCTGGTTCGGAGGCCTCGACCACGCCCCCGGGCTGGTGCCACGCCCCTGGGCCCGCCCCCAAAACGCTGCGGCACGCCCCCGAAACGCCGCGACGTTTCGGGAACGCCCCCGACACGCCCCCTCCCCACCCCTTTTCCAAGCCCCGGGACTTACGTGCGTCCCGGGGCTTTATGCGCGCCGGCGGCCTATGAAAAATAGGCGCTCCGGCGCGCGAGGGCCCTGCGCACATAAATCCGGAAGGATTTACGCGCGCAGGCCTTTTAAAATCTGCCCCTTAAGATTTAACTACTCTGCATAATTTTGTTATCTGCAAATTTGATCACCTCACTTTTCATACCCCTTTCCAGATCATTTATAAATATATTATAAAGGACCAGTCCAAGTACAGATCCCTGAGCTTTTTCACTGTTGACCTTTTTCCACTTTGAAAACTGACCATTTAATCCTACTCTCTGTTTTCTGTCTGTTAACCAGTTTGCAATCCACAAAAGGACATCATCTCCTATCCCATGACTTTTTAGTTTTCTTAGAAGCCTCTCATGTGGGACTTTATCAATCGCCTTCTGAAAAACCAAATACACCACATCTACCGGTTGACCTTTGTCCACATGTTTATTCACACCTTCAAAAAATGCAGGAGATTTTTCCCCCCCATGTGTCCCTGTCTGCCTGTCTCAGTCTGAGCCAACCTGCTGGAGAAGAGAGACACTTAGAATGGAGTAGCCGTCATTTTACAGCATCTAACCACTTTCAATAATAAAGTAATGGGGAGTTTTTTTGTGAGGGTTTATTCTCCAAAAATGCCAATGTTTCTGGTTTTCAGAATCTAAGATATTTCCATTTTCTTCAATGTGAACCAAATTTAGCTATTTTCTGTCCCTTATTTGCAGAGTTATTTTATCCTTGAACAGATAGATACAGACACCATTTACATATTATGTAACCCTTTTCCGCTTCTGGACAAGATGAAGGGTCACATCAGAGAGTTGCTGATCTACTGTACAACGTATTCAGCTCCCTGGTGTTCTTCTGGCAGGAGGGGAAGACTTGCTTTAGGGACCTGAGGGCTTGACACACTCCTTCAATATGCAGAAACAAAGATATATTCACTCCAATTATGATTATTCTATAATTATAATTAACCTTTAATTATTCTTTAATTACAATTAACCTTTTTCTAGCCATCACATGATGAACCTCCCTCAAGGAAGATTCTTTCAAGAAAACTCCATGTGAAGATCTCAATTATCACTTAGGACAATCTGATTGTACATTTTTACGGTAAACTGCATCCAATCCATGTAAAGATTTATATGTTAAGCATAGAATCTTTAACTGAATTCTAAATTGTTTTAGAAGCCAATGTAATGTAGCAAGAACTGGAGTAATTCTTTCTCAAATATTACAGTCCACTATAGGATGGGTTGTTACATTCTATATCATCTGCAAACTATCAGGGTCATTCATCAAATTATGTTAGGGCCTTATCGTGGGCGTTGGCCCTTATGCCCATGATGATGCCATAACGCATGCAATAAATAACACATCAAGAGATGCATATGCAAATTTTACAAATTTAGTCAAAAGGGAGGTGTTTATGAAAATAAGAGGTGATGTTACATGCAATAGCATAATGCATGCTATAACTACACTTTTTTTTTCCAGGGAGGGGGGGAGGAGAGAGAGAGAGAGAGAAAAAACCTCTGGCCAGATAGATATATTAGTCAACCCTTTATACCACTGTAAGAGGGGCAACTAGTAACTCGGGGTAAGGTTTTGGTGGTAGCTTAGGTTTTGGGGGCAGTTTTACATGCATAGTCAGAGGTACAAACAGCACAGTACATATCAGTGAATATTTGATGTGGGTTGTAGTGATGAAAGATACACAAAGATAAGATTTGTACAATATACTCTCAACCTAGTTTGATGCACTCTCTAACTAGCTGCTATCAAGCTAGGTCAAGAGTACAATGTGCAAATCTCATCTTGGTGTACCTGTCATCACTCCAAATCACATCAAATCTTCACTGATGTGTTCTCGTACTGCTGTGGGTGATAATGTGTAAAACACATTGTGTAAAGCAATAGCAGCGGAAATAACATCACCTTTTGCTGTGGTGCTATGAAGGCAATAGTGGGCAGCAGGCAAAAATGCATCGCCACAATGTGGCCGCCAGTTCAGTATCACCCCTGCCCCTTTTTTTCATGACTCATCATTCCGTTAATGATGAATGCACATAAATCTGTTTGAAAATTAAGGCTGTGAAAATTAGGGCACGTTTTCTCATGTAATGTTGATTTTCAAATGTAAGTGCATAAATTTATGTAAATTTCTGCACATGAATTTACACATGTAATGTTGATTTTTAGCAATATGCATGTAAATAACTTCTCAGCTCTAACTACTCCTCCCATAATGCTTCATTTTTGTATGTATAAAAATATGTGTGTGAATTACTCGCTTACTTTTAAGCGCACAATCCCCTCCTCCACCGGGCAATTTTCAAAAGCCCATTTATTTTATTTATTTATTTATTTATAACTTTTATATACCGACATTCAAATGAATATCACATCGGTTCACATACAACTGGGAAGTCAAAAAACTAGTAGAGAGAAAGGAAGAATAAAAAGTTACAATTAACAGGGAATCATAAGGAACTGGGTGAGAAAGCGGAACGGTCTAAGGGGCCAAGTCAAAGTGTTAGCAGGAAGAATACAGCAAAACTTAAAACTTTGTTGCGATAGCAACTATATTACATAATATATTTACAAAACTGTATGACAGTCAAAAGCATTAGCTGTTGCAGCAAATTGTAGTTACAATGAATAATGCGCATAAAGCCCATTTACTTGCATAAAATCTAGCTTTATGCACAAAAATCCTTTTGAAAATTCAGCTCTTAGTACATACTTTTTTCCAAGGCCAATATGTAATGGATTTCCCATAGTCCAATCTACTCAATACCAGAGTAACAATAATTTTAACCGGATCTTCCTAATCTAAATATGGCCATAACAACTTGATTTACCTTAGATGAAAAATGCATCTTCAAATGGTCATATTTTTCTGTGCACACATAGAGCAAGTGTCATCTATTATAAATCTCAAATTCTTACATTTATTTGCAACCTTAATCTGTGAATCCTCATACAATGTAACTGTACCCAGTCTACTTGAGGTTAAAGTACAGACGCAGTAACTTTATTTTGGTAGAATATAGTTTTTACCTATTCATCCCCATCCAGTTGTTTTTAGCTGTCATACATTCTTGCAACCTATTTAATGCCTGTTCATGATGTTGTCCCAATGGTACAGTTAGATATAATCTATTATTTATTTATTTATCTTAAAATTCTTATATACCACCTATAGTGGCACAGCCATTCTATGTGATTTACAATAAAACATATATAATTAAAATTAAAACAAAAACCCCCCAAAACTTAGACAGCTGCATAGAACTGATTATTTAATATTTTGTACAGCAATACATTTTCCTAAAAAGTGCACATAAAACAGAATGGGCAAAAAAGTTTAGATAAAATCTTATCCAATACCACCACCTGTTGTCTATCATTCAAAAAAGATGAAAACCACTATAGTGTGGTTCCAGAGATACCTATATCTTTAAGTCGGGTCATCAATATATGATGATGCAAGATTTCAAAGCTTCACTTAAGTCCAGAAAAACTAACCAAACATCAGGGGCATTCATCCAGTGCTAGCAGTTCCTCGTTCAATAATAGAGATAGAACCAGACGTCGTTAAAAAATATTTATTAAGAAGACAAATTGGGGCAATTATTGGGCAATTTGTCTTCTTAATAAATATTTTTTAAGGATGTCTGGATCTATCTCTTTTTTGTTACCCCCATGGCTCTTATAGACCATCTTACTTTTTGCTTTCTGGGCCCTCGTTCAATAATGACACCAACACTGTCTTGGTGTCATGTTCAGCCCTACATCCTGACTGAAAAGCATTATACCAATCACCTTCTAAAAGGTAACTGTATTTGTGAAAAAATGACCTTTTTAATTAATTTACTTTAATATAGAATATTAGACATGGGTCTATAATTTGCCACATCTTCAATATCCAAGAAGGACATCTTCAGGATTAGATGTACTACAGACACTGTAAGGCTCCAAAGAAGATATCCCTCCAAAACTGAGGAATTAATAGTAGATTGGATACCTGTCTTCAAACTTGAAATAGCTGCCTTTACTAATCATGCTTGGCATGAATCAAACAACTCCATGTAATCTTTACTTGTGCCAAAGTGTTTTCAAGCTCAGATTCTGAAACAGTATAAGATCTTATTAAATACGATGTGCCTGGTATAGGTATAGTCAGTGAAGGAGCTAATACTGATTTATCCTTATTGCTTACTTTTGGCAAGATGAGTTTCCAATACTAATCTGCACAATACAGTCTGCATAACTAACTTGGAATGTCTCCACTTGTAATAAACATATCTTCCTTCACTGACAAAATAATTGTCTTGAATAGAGGACATTATGTAGTCTACATAGATAATTTTATTAATATCTGAATAATCCTATGAAAAACAGTTGCATACATATATTTTTGCCAAATTGTCAGCAGATGAATGATGTTTGTATTAGAAATTAGTCGTACAATAAATCCTTTTATGGCTTTTATTGGCCTTTCCACTTTTTTCTGTTACTGTCCACATTAACTTGTTGACATATTTTCCATTTCCTTGATCACATAAGGCAATAAAACACAAATCATCTGAAATATTAGTTACAGTTGTCAAGGAACGACTATCCTAAGCACAAAATATGCCTTTTAGTTTCCCTAATACAGAAGATCAAGATTTATGTGAACACTCTAAACTGCATACAAAACCTCTGTTGGATCCCAAAGGCAGGCTGAGCTCCATAGTCTCAATGCATGGATGAGATGAAGGTGCAGGAACAATGACTTTAGATTTGTTAGGACCTGATGAACACTTGGGGGAAGGAGGATTCTATTTCAGGGTGGAACCAGGTTGCTAACTGGCTGCTAACATTTAAAAAGGACATATAGCAGCTTTTAAACTAAATCCCTGAGGAAAGTGAATAGTAGCTCAGAAGTGCATGGTTTGGAAAGAGGTATCTTTTAAGGATACTGCCATAACAGAGAACTTGGAATATCCCGATTGAGAGGTTGAGGTAAGGGTTGTGTTGGAGATCCATGGGAGAGAACACTAGGGAGCACTCCCGAGCCCCGGGAGAAATATGCCCTTGGACCCTGGTGAACCAGGAGAGGAGTTCCAAGGAAGCGCCGAGGCAGGTGAAGCAAAGTCCCGTCTGGGCTGGGACTGGAAGCCCAGGCCCCCGCTGACCTGCACAGCCTTGGGAGGCCAACCACGCAAGGTTGATTTCTGAGTGGTCCTCCAACCACTCCATGCCCTGTCGGACCTGCCGCAGGGAACAGCAAAGGCGGCAGGCCGGACAGGAGACAAGGGCAGATGGAGGCTTTAGAGTAGGAGATTCAGACGTGGAACTTGGAACGAAGACTCCGACGTGGAACTTGGGATGAAGACTCAGATGGAAACTTGGAGACTTGGAACGTAGAGGTGGACATAGAAGGGGGGCGAGCAAGGCCCTCAGGTGCCCTACACAGCCCGGAGGCTGGTCGCGGACCACACTTTCCCCTACGCATCCTACACAGCCAGACGGCTGGTCATGGACCACGAGGGGAGCAGGACATGCTCAGAACATCTCACAGTGCAGGAGCGAAGTAACCCCTTGGATCCACCGGAGTCGGAACAGGATACAGGCAAAGATAAAACTTGGATTAAAAGCAAGGAACCTCCAGAGGCATGGGTTATTCGGGACCTGGAGCATCAGGACTAGATACATCTCAGGAATGGGAACATCTCAAGACTTGGAACATGGAACATCTCGGAACTTGGAACATCTCAGAGCTTGGAACATCTTGGAACTTGGAACATCTCAGGACTTGGACTCATGGAACATCTCTGGACTGGAACACGGACACCAGGACTGGAGCATGGACATCAGGAGTGGAGCACGGACATCAGGACTGGAACACGGACATCAGGACTGGATCACGGACATAAGGATGAGGACGACATGGAACTGAGTGCCTTGCAGAAGTAAGGAAGGACATCATGAAGACTCCTGGACCGGAAGCTGGAATGGAGGATCCAGGAGCAGTCCAGCTAGGAACTGACTCCTTGCGAAGGCAAAGCTGGAATGGTTGAAAAGCCCTTAAATAGGGCTGATGATGAACTACGCCCTGGGAGGAATTCAGGTGGGACCAGAGGGACCACTCCCTACTGGCCCTTTAAATCCAGGAGGACAACATGACTGTGCCCCCTAGGCAGAAGGAGCAGGACCCTGGACAGCGACATGCCTGCTGCTGAGACGCTGAGGAGACGGAGCAGAGCTGGGCCACAGAGCAGGCCCCGACATGCGAGGGGGCTCCGCTGCCACAGAAGGAGGGACTGGAGGCGGCTTCCTGCTGCAAGAGAGTCCGAGGAGTGCTGCCTCTGGGCCATGAAGCAAGATGGCGGCGGTGGCTTCCGAGCCACGAAGACAACCTGGTCGGCGACGTCCTGCCGTGGGAGAGCATGGCAGCAAGGCCTGCCATGCAGGAGGAACAGTGGGTGGTCTCCTGACCGCTTGAGATGAGCACCAGCGTTGGGGGAATCGGGCAGGCACACAGAGCAAGGTGAGAGACCTCCCGTGGCTCTGGCCATGGGAGGGATCGCAACAGGTTGAAGTAGCCTAGGTAGGATTATATAAAGAGCTGACATATATGAAGCATTCTAAATTACCTGTATTTAGGGTCAGCTCTAGGGCAAATGGTGCCCTCAGTGAAAATAACCGATGGTACCTCTAACCCCTCTCCTCATACACAGCATATGCCTCCTGCCTTTCCTTTCCTCCCCCTCAACATCTCCCCTTTCCTTCCATCCCATCCCACCACTACCAACTCATCTGCCTGTTCCTCCTGCCTCCTGCCCAGGCAAAAGACCTGTTTATCAGCAGAGCTGCTGTCACCATTCTTCCAAGTCTGTGCCAGCCCTGCAAGAATGATCAAAACTCACAGGCTAGCACTTCATGTATGCTGATATGGTGATGTACAAGATCAGCATACAAAAGTACCAGCTTTCAAGTTTGGAACATGCTTGCAGGGCCAGCACAGATAGAAAGGAACAGTGGGAAAGAAGGCATGGGCCCCACTGTTCTTCTTGCTCTCCTGCTGGTGCTAGGTCTGGGTCTGCATGGCCTAGATAAATAAAATAAGATCTATATAAGGAGGCAGCTAGTTTGCTCCTTTTTGGTTTTTATATTTTATATGTTTTGTGTTTGACATGTTTATTGTCTTGGAATTTTTATGTACATAGAGGTCCATATTCAAATGCATTTAGCTGGATAACTCATAAATTAATCAGCTAAATGAAGATTTGGGCACTTATCTGGCTAAATTCTAGCTGGCTAATAAGTTAGCTGTTATGGAAGATAGAATATATTGACAAACTAAAGTGCAACAAATCAGCAGGACCAGATGGTAATCATTCTAGTGTTCTGAAAGATCTCTAATATGACATTGCAGACCTGTTACTAGAAATATGTAGTCTTGTCATTAAAACAATAACAGTACCTAAAGTCTGGAGAGTAGCCAATGTAATCAGGATTTTAAAAAGGCTCCAGGGGTGATTCAGGAAATTATAGACTGGTAAGCAAGATGTTGGTGTGGGACAAAATAGTAGAAGTTATTTTAATACAAAATTACTAGCCATAAGGGTAGACATGGTCTAATAGCAAAGAGTCAAAGAGTTAACAAAGGGAATTCTTGCCTAACTAATTTACTGGTGTTTTTAAGGCATTAATAAAAATATGGATAAGGTTGCGTCAGTTGATATAATATATCTTGATTTTCAGAAGGCAGTTGACAAAACTCCTCATGAGACTATTCAGAAAACCAAAAAGTCAGTGGACAGGAGGCAGTGTCCTATTGTGGATTGGTAACCAGTTAAATGATAAGAAACAGAAGGTAAACTAAATGGCCAATTTTCTAAATGGAGAAAAGTAACTAGGAAACCTATACTGGGACCAGTGCTGTTTAATATATTCAAAACAATCTGGAAAAGGAAAGAATGAATGAGGTGATCAATAGGGATGTGCATCCGTTCTCCACGTATTTGAAATCCGCAACTTATTTTTTGCTATCTGTTAAATACGTGGGGAGGCGAAACGCATCGCGACTCCCCACGTATTAAACAGATTTCTGTTTAATTTGGCCTAAGACTCACCAAAACTCCCTGGTGGTCCAGCGGTAGGGTCTGGGAACTCACTCACACCCTCGGTGTTAGTTTCATCATGGCGCCGATAGCCTTTGTCACAGGGACTACCGGTGCCATTGGTCAGCTCCTGTCACATGGCCATCGGCGCCATCTTGTGCTCCTACCATGTGACAGGGACTAACCAATGGCACCGGTAGCCCCTGTGACATAGTATGGGCAAAGGCTATCGGTGCCATTTTGAGTCCTGGCCTGGCGTCGGATGGCAGGTCGCTCCGGGACCCCCGTTGGACCCACAGGGACTTTTGGCCAGCTTGGGGGTGCCTCCTGACCCCCACAAGACTTGCCAAAAGTCCAGCGGGGGTCCGGGAGCGTCATAGTGAGGGCAAAGGCGATCGCCGCGATCGGCGCCATTTTGAGTATTGGCGGGACGGCGATTTTGAGTCTCAAAATGGCGGCGATCGGTGCCATTTTGAGTATTGGGATCGGGTGGCCGATCCCTGTGGGTCCAACGGGGGTCCCGGAGCGACCTGCCATCTGACGCCAGGCCAGGACTCAAAATGGCACCGATAGCCTTTGCCCATACTATGTCACAGGGGCTACCGGTGCCATTGGTTAGTCCCTGTCACATGGTAGGAGCACAAGATGGCGCCGATGGCCATGTGACAGGAGCTGACCAATGGCACTGGTAGCCCCTGTGACAAAGGCTATCGGCGCCATGATGAAACTAACACCGAGGGTGTGAGTGAGTTCCCGGACCCCACCGCTGGACCACCAGGGAGTTTTGGTAAGTCTTGGGGGGGTCAGGAGGGTGGGGGGTTGTAGTTAATTTAGTAGTAACGTATTTACAGATCGACAACTTATTGAATTCTCCATACTTCCGCATGAAACGGAATTGACCCCCCACGAATACGGATCGCGTACGCAACGAAAACTTTTTGCCTGCACACCTCTAGAGATCAAATTTGCAGATGATTAAAAATTATTCAAAGTTATTAAAACAGCAGTGGGTTGTGCAGCAAGAACTTGTGAGACTGGGGGATTAGATGTCTGACTGACAGATAAAATGTAATGTGGACAAGTGCAAAGTGATGCACATAGGAAAAAAATTCTGAGGTCAATATTTAAAGGCATTTTTCAGGATAACTTTTGAGTTATCCAGATAAATGTCAACATATGAATATCATCAGTACTTATTATCTAAATTTTAGACAGATAAGTCATTATCCAGCTATAATTTAGATAGATAATGTAGGGGCATTTCAGAGGTGTTCTTTGGCAGTCCAGACATTAGTGGCAGGAGGTTTAAATTATCCAGGAACAAATCCCAGGATAACTTTAAGTTAAACAGTGTTATACAACGAATTTTAATGTTAAGCAGTGATTAAAAAAATAAAAAAAAGCTCATGATTCTTCTATATCAGGGCTTCCCAAACCTGTCTTGGGGATCCCACAAGTCAGGTTTTCAGAATATCCACAATGAATATGCATGAGATAAATTTGCAAATACTGAGTCCCTATCATATGCAAATTTATCTCATGCATATTCATTGTGGATATCCTGAAAACCTGACTGACTGTGGGGTCCCCAGAACAGATTTCGGAAGCCCTGTTCTCGATATTAGTTCAGCTGTCGACACTGAATCACAACATTCTCCTTAGTCAACTTTCTGATACCAGCATTTTGGGAACTATACTGTACTGTCATGGTTCAGGTCCTATATCACAAGCAGAACACAGCAAGTCAGAGTAGCCAATGCTACATCTTCCTGACTTTCCATCACAACAGGTGTTCCTCAAGGCTCATCCCTATCTACTTCATTGTTCAACATTTACATAGTGTTGTGTTCCGCGGCCGCAGGTGCCCGCAGCAGCTTCCTCCTACCTCACCGCGATGGCGACTCGTCACGGCAGCATCAGGGGAGACGCCTGCTGTCGGTCCCCATTGTTCCTGCGCACCGGCGTGGGCCTCTGAGTTGGCCGCCGGGTCAGAAGCCGTCCCTGCTCCTCCCGCGCGGCATCAGGCAGCTCTCCTCCTCGGCCCAATCCAAGATGGCCGCCGCCATCTTAGGCACGAGGCTGCGCCTCCTTCTGAGATTTAAAGGGACCTCGTCCCTTTAATTACCTGCAGCTGATTCCAATGAGCCAGAGCAGAGGAAGTATATAAGGAGACTTCCTCTGCTCATTCCTCGACTTGGCAACATCCCACTTAGTCAGGTCTGCTTGCTTCGATGAGTTCTTGTACTTTGGATCCTTTTCCTGTCTCGTCTTGTTGTTCCTGGTTCCTGACTTTGGATTGGCTAGCGGTAATTCCTGGTGTGTGACTTCGGACTGGCAAGCAGTGATTCCTGGTGTGTGACTTTGGACTGGTAAGCGACAACCCTCTGGCACTTGACCTCGGACTTCTTCTGGACCATCGTCTCCAAGGGCCCACCTAAGTCCCAGTGGCCCGGGTCCCTACGGGCTCCTCCCGGGGGGACCGCGGGCTTCCAGGGGTGAAGATCCAGTTAGCCCTTGCACCGAACTCTCGACTCCTTGACCTCTCAAAAGTCCACCTAAGTCCCAGAGGTCCAGATCCCTACGGGTTCCTCCTGGGGGGACTGCGGACTTCCAGTGGCGAAGACTCCGTTCTTCTCCTTGACGTCACAACTCTTCGTCTGCTTCCACAGTCGCCTCAGTCTCCAGTGCCGAGGATCAGCTGGTCGCATCTTCTGTTCTGCCTCGCCACCCGATGGGAGAACCTACGGATCTTCCTCCTAAGGTATACCATCCTCCCATCGGCTCAAGGGTTCATAAGCCTGAGCATAATAGGGATGTGAATCATTTTTGAACAATTAAAATTATCGTCAGATAATTTTAAAATCGTCCAAAATCGTTAGAGTGCACGATACAATGCAAATGCCCCCGATTTATTGTCAGGGGCATTTCTTTTGTATCGTTAAATAGGGCGCGGGAAAACCGGCACACCAAAAAAACCCTAAAACCCACCCCGAACCTTTAAAACAAATCCCCCACCTTCCCGAACCCCCCAAAATGTTTTAAATTACCTGGGGTCCAGTGGGAGGGGCCCGGCGCGATCTCCAGCTCTCTCTGGCTACGACTGCGTTAAGAGAAATGGTGTCGGTGGCCCTATGCCCTTATCATGTGACAGGGCAAAGGTAGCGCCGGCGCCATTTTGGTTCCTGGCTCCCGACGTCACGCGTGTAGGAGATCGCCCCCGGACCCCCGCTGGACCCCCAGAGACTTTTGGCCAGCTTGGAGGGGCCTCCTGACCCCCTCAAGACTTGCCAAAAGTCCAGCGGGGGTCCGGGAGCAACCTCCTGCACGCGGGCCGTATTGCCAATCTTCAAAATGGCGCCAGCGCTAGCTTTGCCCTCACTATGTCATACAGGCGATGGTCGCCCGTATGACATAGTGAGGCTTTCTGTTGAACACTGGATTCAGTACAAACTTGCTTTATTGGTTCATAATCTACTACATCATGTAAACTCACCCTGGGTCAGCAATTCCCTGAAACTTTATGTACCAACCAGAACACTTAGATCATCTTCCCAATCACTTCTGGAAATCCCCTCTCATCTACCTGTGAAAAAGGCATTTTCACTGGCCAGACATATACACTAGAACTCCCTCCCACAGCACATTTGGCTCTTAACAATGTAAAAAGATTACAAAATAGCTTTGAAAACACATCTATTCACAGCTTCTTTCTCTCCAATACCTTCGCAAACTCCTTCTCAATCAGGCAGGCGCCATACAAAATCATAGGCATTTACCTACTTTCCTAAAACATCTTTGTGGATAAGGCCAGAACCTAAGCAGTCAAATGTAGATTTAATAATCCATTTGTAACATTGAAGAGATCATTGTCTTATCAAGTTTTTAATGGCATTGTTTGTCTTCCACATTGATTGTGTATGTGATAACTTGCTTTTGTGCTAGTAAAATTGTAACTTGCCCCGAACATTGGAGGGTGTGGGATAAAAATAATTTTAAATAAATAAAATAAAATAAAGAGCCTTGCAGGCTAATTCTGTGATCCTCCACCCCAAAGATCCCACAAGCACCCCCAAATGCTAAATAAAAGTTTAGGCCTCTAGACCCAATAAGCCTTCTGCTTCCTCTTCCCAAAATTATTTATGCAGCTGCTATTTAAACCCTCACCCCTCCTCTCCTATGCCCATTAAAAGCTGTTTTAACATTGTTTTCTACCCCCTACTACCACCCCTACCCCAAATCTTTAAAGCCAGCTGGGAGCTTGGATTTTGCATCTGGCTCTCAGAATATTCCTTGTTTCCCTGATGGCCACATAGGTTTTGTAAGCTACCAGTGTAGAGATCAGAGTATTGCTTTGTAATGTATTCTAGTTAATAAATAGCTAAGTACATAAGATTTGCCATACTAGGCAGACCAAAGGTCCATCAAGCCCAGTATCCTGTTTCCAGTAGCCAATCCAGGTCATAAGTACTTGGCAGAATCCCAAGGGGGGTAGATATATTCCATGCCACTTATCTCAGGGATAAGAAGTGGATTTCTGAAACTCCACCAAAATAATGGTTTACGGACTTTTCCTCCAGGCCCTTGTCCAATCCTTTTTTAAACGCAGCTACAGTAATATCTTTTACCGTATCTAATGGCAATGAATTCCAGAGCTTAATTATGCGTTAAGTAAAACAATATTTTCTCTTATTAGTTTTAAATGTATCACCTAATAACTTCATTGTGTGTCCCTTAGTCTTTGAACAATTTGAAAGAGTTAATAGCCAATTAATGTTTACTCGTTCCACTCATTATTTTATAGACCAGATTATATTGTCTACAAGAGATGGATTTCATTTGAAATATGTAAATCATGATAATGCTGGAAATTTAGGACCTCATTTAATAAGCTCATAGACACAGAATGGGAAAAACACCTTAGTAAATCATGTCCTTAATTAACTTGTGTTGCATTGTAGTATATTCAGTGAAACAGAACAGAGTTTATATGCATCAGTAAGTATGAATATAATTTTCCAAACAGAGGCCTCAAAAGTGAGCCTTCGAGCAAATGGCATATTTTGTTGCCATTCCAGAAATGTCTTTTGGAGAACTGACCAGTATGGTGATGCCATTTCTGGATGTATCAGCCTTGTGGATGTGACATATTCACTTCTTGCTCGAACGCTGTGGACTTCTTTTATTTATTTATGTAACTCTTACCGGGGTTTAATCCCAAGGGCACACAAACAAATTTATTTTTTCTTCGGGGCTGCTACAGTTAGCATTTTACGCCCATGCTTAAATCTTTATCCTGGGGGGGGATTCTTTTTATGGGGGAAGCTCTCGCTTATGGGCCGGATCACGGTGTCCTTCTTTCAGTGTGTGTAGAGAGCAAGTGCATCCAATTTATTTATTTATTTTATTTAGACATTCAAAATACCGTCGTTCCATGTATAGATCACGATTTACAAAGTGACATTCATAGTTATAACTCAACAAACAACAAAGATTGGTTATAGAGGTGGTATTCATAGTCAGGCATTAGTATCGATCAAGTGAAATTTCTTGTACATAATAATTAATAGGGATGTGAATCGTTTTACGACGATTAAAATTATCGTCCGATAATTTTAATATCGTCTTAAACCGTTATGAAACACAATACAATAGAGATTCTAACGATTTATCATTATAAATCGTTAGAATCGTGAGCCGGCACACTAAAACCCGCTAAAACCCACCCCCGACCCTTTAAATTAAATCCCCCACCCTCCCGAACCCCCCCCAAAATAACTTAAATTACCTGGTGGTCCAGCGGCGGTCCGGAACGGCAGCGGTCCGGAACGGGCTCCTGCTATTGAATCTTGTTGTCTTCAGCCGGCGCCATTTTCCAAAATGGCGCCGAAAAATGGCGGCGGCCATAGACCAACAGGATTCGACGGCAGGAGGTCCTTCCGGACCCCCGCTGGACTTTTGGTAAGTCTTGTGGGGGTCAGGAGGCCCCCCCCAAGCTGGCCAAAAGTTCCTGGAGGTCCAGCGTGGGTCAGGGAGCGATTTCCCGCCGCGAATCGTTTTCCGTACGGAAAATGGCGCCGGCAGGAGATCGACTGCAGGAGGTCGTTCAGCGAGGGTTCCGGCGCCTCGCTGAACAACCTCCTGCAGTCGATCTCCTGCCGGCGCCATTTTCCGTACGGAAAACGATTCGCGGCGGGAAATCGCTCCCTGACCCCCGCTGGACCTCCAGGAACTTTTGGCCAGCTTGGGGGGGGCCTCCTGACCCCCACAAGACTTGCCAAAAGTCCAGCGGGGGTCCGGAAGAACCTCCTGCCGTCGAATCCTGTTGGTCTATGGCCGCCGCCATTTTTCGGCGCCATTTTGGAAAATGGCGCCGGCTGAAGACAACAAGATTCAATAGCAGGAGCCCGTTCCGGACCGCTGCCGTTCCGGACCGCCGCTGGACCACCAGGTAATTTAAGTTATTTGGGGTGGGGGATTTAATTTAAAGGGTCGGGGGTGGGTTTTAGCGGGTTTTAACGATTTTAGCGGGTTTTAACGATTTTAACGATTTATCACGATATTTTACCCCCCCCCCCCCCAAACGGCAACAATACGATTCCCTCCCCCTCCCAGCCGAAATCGATCGTTAAGACGATCGAGGACACGATTCACATCTCTAATAATTAATCTTGTACATACAGCAAAGAGTACGTATGATTAAAATGAAATGATAGTTTTCACATGTTAGTCAGTGGGTTGTTTTGAGAATCTTGCATTCTCTCATATGATTTATTCTTCCTGATTCTATTATTATCTTTTGTCCTTCTTGTTTTTGTGGCTCTGTATATTCTGATGCTTTTAGGTTAAATTATATGCGTTTTTGAACAGCCATGTTTTTAATTCACATTTAAATCTTTCCATCTGGTAAAATATGTAACGTCTTATGGGGGTGAAATGTCAGGACAAATCAAACAGGACCAGGATTTGTTCATTAAATTAAAATTTACTGATTGATAATGAATAAATTAATGTCCATTTGTCCATAATACTGAAAGTACATCTGACTGTGATACATCAATGATTTTCTCTTTAGGTAGGTGTCCTTTATTCAGGCATCTGGGAGGAGCTCCCATGGTGATTTTAAGTGCACAAAACTCACCCAGTGGTTAATTGGGAATTTTATTGGAGTGGTCCCCAACTTCACAGCAAAACAATCCTACCTTATTCAATCTCCTTCCTGAACACCCGGCTTGTCCTAGTCCCATGGGTGGAGATCTGACAGGGGTATCCTGGCCTCGTTCCATCATTCTTAGTTGTTATTACTCTGGACTTCTCTTGGGAAAAAGTCAGGGGGATCTGGCTACTCCAGTGCTGCATCCTATTGGGGAGGGGAGAGTCAAAAAATCTTCCCACAAACAATATCCAAATACTTGCTCTCTGGAAAAATCTTTCAGTGACTGCTGTTTACTATCACTGATACCTGCCCCATCTAGAATGTAGATTAAGGCTAACAAGTCTTTAGCCCTTGTCTTTTATGTCCGGGGGAGGGGAGGGGGAGCCTTCTCCAGATGGGAAAGGTTTAAGCAGGAGTCCCTTCTGAAGAAGTCAGGATACATCTTGGCCATCATAACACAGAGAAGCTGTCACTGGTGCTTGCCCCATCTAGGGGGTAGAGGGACTCACAGATCTGCAGGTCACTGAGGGAATCAGGCAAAAATCTATCTCACTGCAACTAAATACAGGACAACATTCTGGCAGGGTGTGCACAGAGAGGAATCTCTTAAAAAATAAAGTTCCCGATGAGACAGGGAGGCCTCACCAGAGAGAGGAAAAGCTACATCCTCACTGCTCTGAATCTAAATCAAAATGACTCCAAAGAACACTAAAATGGCTGCTCTAAATAGGACTGAAATAGGAAAGCGGTGGGAAGCTCGAAGAGACCTCATATATTAGATGCCCAAGAACTAGGCTAATAGAAGCTTATAATGGCGTAAGCTTTTCTTTATTTATAATCATCAGTCTCGATGAGCGAAATTAAAGGGGCGCCATATGAAGTATAGCTGCCCCAATTATGCACTTAGAGTCAATTGTACTATGATATTGTACTTAACTTGCGAACTTTAATCTCCGGCATCAAGGTCCAAATGCTGCTGAAGTTGATGGTAAAATGGGAGAAACCGACTTTGATCCGACACGACGTGTTTCGGAGGGAACCTCCTTCCTCAGGGGGCCGGGTGCCACTATTACCTGCTTTTGTCACTAACCGGAGATGCTTGACACTGTTAAGAATGAAATAGATACAAGAGAACAAGTGCATAGTAAAAACCCGCCGCAAGGGAGAGACGGCAGTATCAATGGAAAGAACACTTACTGTGTATGAAGCGTTGACTCAGTTTGTTGCGCCCGGAGGCGTCTCTGTATGATTCTACAGATAAAACAACGCATAATAAAGTACAAAGACCTTACGTTTGGTGTTTTGAGACAGGAAACCTTGCATATATATATTACCTCGTCGATGCGAGGTAATATATATATGCAAGGTTCGGATCAAAGTCGGTTTCTCCCATTTTACCATCAACTTCAGCAGCATTTGGACCTTGATGCCATAGATTAAAGTTCGCAAGTTAAGTACAATATCATAGTACAATTGACTCTAAGTGCATAATTGGGGCAGCTATACTTCATATGGCGCCCCTTTAATTTCGCTCATCGAGACCGATGATTATAAATAAAGAAAAGCTTACGCCATTATAAGCTTCTATTAGCCTAGTTCTTGGGCATCTAATATATGAGGTCTCTTCGAGCTTCCCACCGCTTTCCTATTTCAGGAATCATTTATACATTGTTGATTTCACTTATTTCCTGATATTTGTGGATCTATTCATATTTGTACTAAATAGGACTGAGGCATCCAACCACAGCCCTCCAAGTGGAAGAAGCAGATAAGGGACAGAAAGCTCAAGATATTAACGTTCTATAAAGAGACTTAGTGACATCTAGTGGCCAACCCGTGGGATGCCACACTTATATGTGTATAAATTTACCTAGGTAATTTTGTGCTTGTGAACAAAATCTTCCAGATTGATTGTATAAGGAATTAAAATCCTCTATTTATCCTCAGAACAGGTACAGCGTGAGCAGGGACAATACAAACTTCTCCACATTCTCCTGCCAATATGTCTCAACCCTGTTGTAGAGGAAACTTGTAAAAGTGATATGTCTGTTTCGTCTTTGGCTTCACTTGTGTGTGTGTGTGTGGGGGGGGGGGGTTTCTATTTTTTGTGATATGGACACATCAGCTCACTGGGAAATGAACTGAGTTCAGCTCATCTCACACTGACTACCATTGTCAACTTGAACTGGATTTATACTGATTTGTAGTGTCTTAATGAAGGAACTATTTACATACAACATTATTTAGTATAGCTGTATTCTAACAGCAAGAGTCCTACTAGGATTTTGTGCCTGAAAATGGACATAATAAATTACTTGTAAAGTTTGATTTATCACAATTATTATTCCTGGCTCTTAGAGGGGTAAGTGGAGAGAACATAATGGTGGATCATATTTTTAACAAAAGAATGCTAGATATGTCTTTATGAATTATCATAAAAAATAACAAAGTAAATCATCTTGAATGGAAAGCATACATGCCTGCACTAAATATCTAAAATGAAATGTCAGAGAAAGCAATTGTTGAAATCCTTATGTCTTATTTATTTACATATTGGGCTATATTTCTGTATGTAGAAAAACCACATATTTGGAATAGAAACCAAAACCACTGTTGTACTATATATCATGGGAAAAAATACAGCAGGAAAAGAGTGGCAAATAATTTTATAGCAGGAATGCCTTCTTTCCCTTCCCTTCCCTTTTTGCTTTCTTTGAGCTCTGTTGAAGTCATATATTATATAAATTAAGTAAAACCACATGCGTTTATCATAAAATTAGAAAAAGAGAGTGCTCTGATGCACCTTTCACAACTGCTAAAACATATCATCACTCAGAAAAGACCGGACAGCTTCCATGCTGTGTCCTGCATGGAAACCTTCCTAGCAAGGGTCCAACCCATCAGATTCCTCCAAAAGAGAGTTAATTGCTGAGCCACCACTATTTCCATAAGTTTTGCCATAAATAGGATATAGGCTACTCAATGATAGCTTGAGCATACTGAAACATCTAATGAATAGGGATGGGCATTCATTTTAAATTAATATACAAAACAGGATGAATGAGGTCATTATCGGTTCATTCTAAATGGAATGAATTAAGAATGGCCTCTCATGACATACCCACACATTTTGGGGTATTTTTGTTTTTATGTAGAATTTTAGAAATGGACCTCTCCAAGGCCCTCCAATCTTCCTTGCATCCTCCCAGACTTTCATGGGGCCTGGGCCTACCTGGCTTAGCCTCCCAGGTCCCTTCTGCCCCATATTGCCACCCTCTCAAACATGGCTGGGACTGTGGATCTCCCCAGCCCCACTTCCCCCACCCAATGTCATTTGGTCACAAGTTCATAGGGTTGAAGGTAAGATGCTACCCTGCCTTTGGTACCTTTAACAATGGCGCTGGTGGTCCAGACATCAGCACTGAAGTGATTTCAGGTCTGGGCTCCAGGTTTAATTTTTAACATGCTCTGGAAGGGGGATCCAGAGGGGCCTGGGGAAGTCCCATCTGGACCTGGAGAGGCTCAGCTGAGTAGGCCTGGGCTGCAAGGTTGTCTTGGGTGGAAGGAGGGCATTGGAACTCAGTTTGGATTTTTTGTTTTGGCAGAGGATGTTTTTTAATGGGTTTTTTTAATTGGGAAAAAAACAACCAAAAAAATACATCAAATGAACAAAAAAATAATGAGCCCATTCCCCAAATGAAAAACTAACCAAACCAAAAATGTTTGGGCTGCAATTCCCTACTAATGAAGTGTTTTTTCAAAATATAAGTAAAAAGTGATTCATGCCAACAGGGAATATAACCATTATCAACATATGTTTTACAACCAAATCTAGACATTTTTTCAACAAACTGGCAAGAAGGGTCTGATTTGAAATAAGTCACTCATGTTTTAACTAAATACTATTTAAATTATGTTAGAGACAAACAATCAAATACCACCAAAAAGTGTTGATCTATCCCTTCCTGATCTACAGGTTAGATATCTTAATTCTAAATCAATAATGGATCTCCTCCGTTCTGAACCAGAATGAGGAGGTCCACTTATAACCTGTTAACTATTTAAAATTTTTAAGTCCAGAGTCTTCAAAGCGTTGTCCACCTTGATTCTGAAAAATAAAGCAAGATTCTAGCTCCCTTGTAGTTCTGACATATCTATAAGTAACCCAGAGTCCTTGCCCAACAGCCTATTGACCATAGCAAATATTTATCTTGAATAATTTTCTGCCTCTTAGTAGCTTCCACATAGGGAGGATAACATTCAGACATCTGCCCGCAGTGGCATATACATGTGTATGTTGCCACATGTAGTTTAAACATAGTATTTTATAGCATGTGTGTATCACATATGCGTATATTATAAATTACCTGTATGATTAACCCAAAACATATACATGTATATAGGCCAGCGTGTGAATACATTCAATGTATTGAACGCACATACTTTACCCACCTTTTTAAAAAATATACATGCATATATTTTACATGCAAAAATAAAGTACAACTTATGCATGTGAATCAGTATTTGCATGCATAAATCATGTATTTTAAAACAGTCATGGACCCAAAAAGCAAAGTGGAAGCCGATCCAGTTGGCTGTGTAGCAGTAGAGAAAATAAGAATCAGTTGATGGAAAAAGCCCTTTATTAAAGTATGCCCGACTCTGGCCGAGTTTCGCTCTTTTACATAGAGCTGCCTCAGGGGCAACTAAAAACAAATATACAAACATTTAAAATTGAACATCAAATTAAAATCAGTAAACAAAATATATAGGTGTACAAACTCAAGACTTAAAATAAAACATGCATATGTGATCAACAACATGCAGAAAAGATGTGGACAAAGACATGGAAAACCATACTGTATTGATATAAATAATTAAAACATTAAATATACACACAGACAATGTGGTACTGGAAAGGCAGACTTTGTGTTAGGAAAACCATGTTCTGATCATGCAAGAGAATCAATAGTGATTGGAAACAGAAAAATGTAAAAAATTATGAAAAATAAAAAATAAAAAAGATCAAAAGCAACTGTATTAAAAAACAATTCCAACTGAAAAATGGACAATTTGAAATGAAGGCTTCCCGCAAAGCAACTTATAATAGAGGTGACCTCAAATGAGGAATAATGGTTTAGTACGTTGAAGCACAGAATTTATTTTATTTTTTATTTATTTATTTTTTTTAGCTACATTGCTGCACGTGAATAAAATTCTGTGCTTCAACGTATTAAACCATTATTCCTCATTTGAGGTCGCCTCTATTAAAAGTTGCTTTGCGGCATAACAACACTAATGCTAGTAGTGTCTCAAGACGCAACACGTAATGCAGGAAGCCTTCATTTCAAATTCTCCATTTTTCAGTTGGAATTGTTTTATAATACAGTTGCTTTTGATCTTTTTTATATAGGCACTAGGTCAGCCTATATATGATACTGTGACATTGGCCCTGCAGGCATATTCTCAATCCTGCTTTATTCGAGTAAGCATTTTAATTTATATATCCATTCCCCTCTTCCTCGTTTATCGTTTATTTTTTATTTTTCATAATTTTTTACATTTTTCTGTTTCCAATCACTATTGATTCTCTTGCATGATCAGAACACGGTTTTCCTAACACAAAGTCTGCCTTTCCAGTACCACATTGTCTGTGTGTATATTTAATGTTTTAATTATTTATATCAATACAGTATGGTTTTCCATGTCTTTGTCCACATCTTTTCTGCATGTTGTTGATCACATATGCATGTTTTATTTTAACTCTTGAGTTTGTACACCTATATATGTTGTTTATTGATTTTAATTTGATGTTCAATTTTAAATGTTTGTATATTTGTTTTTAGTTGCCCCTGAGGCAGCTCTATGTAAAAGAGTGAAACTCGGCCAGAGTCGGGCATACTTTAATAAAGGACTTTTTCCATCAACCGATTCTTATTTTCTCTACATTTAAAACAGTCATGCAGGAGTGAAACTACTTGTTAAACTTAATTAGTCCACCAGTTTCCCCAGTCCTTCTCTAGGTCATTGAGACCTATCTAGTTCTTCAGCCTGAACTCCTCCCAGTTCACCCAGATCGCCCATTCAGTCATTGCTATACAGTAAACACATTTATTATCACGTACACAAGATAATTATCAGGTGTAAAAATACATGAGTAAGTTGGAAAATGTACGAGGGTAAGTGACTTAAAATATCAACCTTCATGTGTAACTGTTAGCCCTGCTCAAGAACGCCCTAGACTGCCTCTTTTTTACACATGCATATATGCGTACAAAAGTGAAAATCCGTGTGTATTTTGGACTTTTACAAAATACAGAATATGTGAGTAGCAGCTACTTTCATGCGTATATGCTAATTTTTATGCGTGTAACATTTTGAAAATTCACCTTTTAATGCATTTTTTACTTTCACTGTTTCTCTATAACATCTTTTGAGCTGAATGGTAGCATCATATTAGATCTTGTAGGAGCACTGAGGGGAGAGGATCACCTTGCTGGTTGCTGAAGAAAATCAGTAAGTACTGCTTTGGAAAATTTTAGAACTTAAAAAGTTTTGGGGAGAAATAAACTATTAGAGCATATTCGTTAGAGTGTTTATGTGTTTCTTTTAATAGCTAGTCAGAACTCAGGGAGTCTTTTAATTTAAATACAGGCTTTATAAAGAGTTTAATCATCACCTTGTAGGTCACTACCAGATGAATAGTGAATCTATATAAATAAAAATGTTAAATAGTTTGGACAAAATCACTAATCTCAGAAACCACTGAACCGATTGCTTTCAAATTTGGACACAACCTTCATTTCGCATACAGGAAGGTTCTTCTGTACTTACATTACAGATATGTCACACCTGTGACAGGTAAAATAGGTTTAAAGATTTTTTCCAGAAAACAGCAACATCTGCTGGACGTAAGCGCCATCTGTTACACCTTACACTAACACACGCTACACTAATCATTTCGCCAGTCCAGGTCCACGTTTCACTTCCATTTTAACACATTTGCGCACTTTTTTCGCCGGAAGATAACTATTTCCTTTACAGATAAAATACACCCACCACCCTCCTCACACCCCCCACACACATGCCAAATTTATTTACTTCCCAGGCCCTCATAACACACAAATCCTGACAGAAGTCCTGGAGGCTCCAACGGGGGGCCAGGACCGGTCTGGGACACATCTCCTGCACTACGGCTATCGGCTGCCAGCAATCAACATGGCGCCGATGGCCCTTTCCCTTACTATGCCACTCGGGGACACCAGTGGCGGCAGTAGCCCATGTGACATAGTAAGGGCGAGGGCCCCTCTGCACCATTTTCAGGACTGGCAGCCGGCGGACCTTTGCCCTTACTATGTCAGAGGACCTACCGCTGCCATTGCTCTACCCCATTGACATAGTAAGGGCAAAGGGCCGTCGGAACCTGTTTCAGTGCTCGCAGCCGATGGACCAACGCCAATACATCGCTCCCGGACTGCTCCTGAACGCCCGCTCCACCGACTGACATTTTTATCAGGTCTCGGGGGGTCTGGAGGGTGGGGGGTGGTAATGAATTTATTGCGAACATCTTGGGGAGGGATCACGAGGTGGGGGCAGGTTTCATTCATTCGGCAACTCTGGAGGGGGAAGGGGTGGGATACTGTTTTTCGCAGGGCTGGGGGAGGGGGCAGGAGAGTGTGGGGTGGTTAGTTTAAGAGAACGTTTCTCATAGGGTTGTTTTTTGGGGGAAGGGTAAGGTTCACACACAAATACATACACTCAACTTGCACGATCTCATGAACGCACCAAAATAGCCCTCCCCAGACCACAAAACAAATTTGGGAGTGCAAATTTGGTTAGGCACTCCCCTATTTGGCTACATAACATGCACAGATGCCCAGGGACAGACCACATGTAGCACCAACAATTTTAATTTCCCAGGTCTTGGGGGGGGGGCAGGAGGGTGGGGGTTATTATTTGATTTAAAGGGTTGGGATTGGGTTTGGTTTTTTTTGGGGGGTAGGGTGTTCCCACAGAAATAGAAAGACAAAAGTTTTCTGATCTGAAGGGTTGGCAGTAGGCGAGGGAGGTGACAGTGAGGGGAGGGAGAATGAGGGGGGAGGTGAATGTCAGGGGAGGGAGAAGGAGGGGAGAGGTGGGTGTGAGGGGAGAGAGTTGGAGTGGGGACAGGAGACAGGGGAGGGAAGGGGGGGTGAGTGACCAAAGGGGAGGAGGATGAGTGACTGAGGTAAATGAGCAAGGGGAAGGGGGAGGGAGGGAAAAGAACCTGACTCTGCCACTGCAACGCGTGGCGGGGTACCGCTAGTATACTAATAAATTTAAAAGACAAATTGAACACTTCCCTACACCCATAGCAACCTAAACTTAACTAGGAACTGAACAAAATTAAGATGAAGGCAGCAATCCAGAGGCAAGGGGGGGACGGGGGACGGGGACTTCCAGTCTTTTGCATCGAGTGTCACATGTATGATTTTTTACCCACCGGTGAGAAGTTGTATGTGTGCACCCCATGCAAAGAGTTCCTGTCTCTCAGAGAAAGAGTCTGATCTCTGGAGACTAGAGTGGCAGACCTGGAGGAGCTAAGGCAGACGGAGAGGTATATAGATGGGACATTCAGGGACATAGTAGCCAAATACCAACTCTGGTCTGGCAGCCCTGGTGCTGCAATAGAGGAAGAAGGCCTCCTGGTCGGAGAACATCAACCTGGTGTGGCAGGAAATGATCCTGTAGCAAGGATCTGCTCCCCAGGTGATGCATTGTCCTCTCTCAATGAAGATGTGTCTCCTAGGGCTACTGTCCAGGACAGAAGTGTTAGGTTGGCCATCATAGTTGGTGATTTGATTATTAGGAATGTAGATAGATGGGTGGCCGGTGGGCATGAGGATTACCTGCTAACATGTCTACCTGGTACAAAGGCAGAGGACCTCACGCATCACCTAGATAGGATTTTAGACAGTGCTGGGGAGGAAACAGATGTCATGGTACATGTGTGCACTGACATAGGAAAATGTGGAGAGAGGTTCTAGAAGCCAAATTTAGGCTCTTAGGTAGAAAGATGAAAACCAGAACCTCCAGGGTAGCATTCTCTGAAATTCACCTGGTTCCATGCGCAGGTCCCCAGAGGCAGGCAGAGCTCTGGAGTCTCAATGCATGGATGTGATGATGGAGCAAGGAAGAGGGATTCAGTTTTGTAAGGAACTGGGGAACCTTTTAGGGAAGGGGTTGTCTTTTCCAAAGCCATGGGCTCCTCCTTAACCAGGGTGGAACCAGGCTGTTGGTGCTAATCTTTAAAAAGGAGATAGAGCAGGTTTTAAACTAGAACAAAGGGGAAAGCCGATAGTCGCTCAGCAGTGCATGGTTCAGAGGGAGGTTTCTTCGAAGGATACTAATGAAGCATTAGAGTTAGAGCATCCCAACAGACAGGTTCCAATAATAAGAAAAGTAGTCCATGTGTCTATAAGTAAAGAATCACCTGAGCTAAAATATTCCAAATTATCCCTGACAACTGAAAAGCAAAATGTTAATAAAAAACAAAAAACTCACTTTGAAATGTAGGTATGCTAAAGCCAGAAGTCTAAGAAGTAAGATGGGAGAGTTAGAGTGTATAGCAGTGAATGATGACATAGACTTAATTGGCATCTCAGAGATATGGTGGAAGGAGGATAACCAATGGGATAGTGCTATACCAGGGTACAAATTATATCGCAATTATAGAGAGGAGCAACTTGGTGGCGGGGTGGCTTTTTATCTCCGGGATGGCATACAGTCCAGCAGGATAAAGATCCTGCAAGAAACTAAATGCACAATTTAATCTATATGGGGAGAAATCCTTTGTGTGTTGAGGAAGAGTATAGTGATAGGAATATAGTGCCATTCACCTGGCCAAAATGATGAGGTGGACAGTGAAATGCTAAGAAAAATTAGGGAAGCTAACCAAATTGGTATTGCAGTAATAATGGAAGATTTAAATTACCCCAATATTAACTGGGTATATGTAACATCAGGACATGTTAGAGAGATAAAGTTCCTGGCTGGAATAAAAGACAGTTTTATGAGCAATTGGTTAAGGAGCCAATGAGAGAGGGAGCAATTTTAGATCTAAATCTCAGTGGAGACTAGGATCTGGTGAGAGAGGTAATGGTGGAGGGGCCGCTTGGCAATAGTGATCATAACATGATCAAATTTGAATTAATGACAGAAAGGGGGACATTAAGTAAATCCATGGCTCTAGCACTAAATTTTCAAAAGGGAAAATTTGACAAAATGAAGAAAATAGTTAAAAAAAAGTTGAAAGGTGCAGCTTCAAAGGTAAGAGTGTGCAACAGACATGGACATTGTTTAAAAATACCATCTTAGAAGTGCAGTCCAGATGTATTCCACGGTGGAAGGAAGGCCAAACGATTACCGGCATGGTTAAAAAGTGATGTGAAAGAGGTTATTTTAGCCAAAAGATTTTCATTCAAAAATTGGAAGAAGAATCCATCAGAGGAAAATAAAATAAAACATAAGCATTGGCAAGTTAAATATAAGACATTGATAAAACTGGATAAGAGAGAATCTGAAAAGAAGTTGGCTATAGAGTCAAAAACTCATAATAATTTTTTTTTTAAACATATATAAAGCTGAAGGCCTGTGAGAGAGTCGGTTGGACCGTTAGATGACTGAGGGGTTAAAGGGGCACTTAAGGAAGACAAGGCCATTGCAGAAAGACTAAACAAATTCTTTGCTTAAAGTGTTTACTGAAGAGGATGTTGGAGAGATACCCATGCCAGAGATGGTTTCAAGGATGATGATTCAGATGAACTGAACCAAATTCTGGTAAACCTGGAAGATGTAATAGGCCAGTTTGACAAACTGAAGAGTAGTAAATCACCTGGACCGGATAGTATACACCTCAGGGTTCTGAAAACTAAAAAATGAAATTTCAGACCTATTAGTAAAAATTTGTAACCTATCATTAAAATCGTCCATTGTACCTGAAGACTGGAGGGTGGCCAATATAACCCCTATATTTAAAAAGGGCTCCAGGGGAGATCCGGAAAACTATAGACCAGTGGGCCTGACTTCAGTGTCGGGAAAAATCATTGAAACTGTTATAAATAATAAAATGACAGAACAGTTAGACATGGTTTAATGGGACTCAGCCAGCATGGATTTACCCAAGGGAAATCTTGCCTCACAAATCTCCTACATTTTTATGAAGCGGTAAATAAACAAATTACATATCCTGAAAAGAATTAAACCACTTTTTCACGCCCAAGACTTTAGAACAATTTTGCAAGCAATAATCTTTTCCAAATTAGATTATTGCAACTCATTACTACTAGGCCTCCCAGCTTCCTATACCAAACCTCTACAAATGGTCCAGAACTCTGCAGCCAGAGTCCTCACAAACTCCAGGAAAATGGACCACATTTCACCTATCCTCAAAAACCTCCATTGGCTACCGATCCACTATAGAATCATGTATAAAACCATTAACATCATATACAAAACTATCAACCAAAACACGCACCTCGACCTACAAATACCTCTTAAAAAATACACTTCCGCCAGACCCATCAGGGAATGCTACAAAGAGTCACTCCAAATACCAAAGGCCAAAACCTACCAACATAAATCATTGAGTCTCAGAGCCTTCTCTTCAGCAGGTCCAACTATCTGGAACTCTATCCCACCAGATTTGAGACAGGAGCCATGCTCTCTAACATTTAGGAAAAGACTAAAAACTTGGCTTTTCAAAAAAGCATTTCCAAGCCTTGAATAATTCCTCCATTAAATAGCACAAACTCTTATCCAATAACTGGACCAAATACAATTCAATCAACCTTAAATTGACAATCATCAATACCTGCTGAACTTTTATCATAACACTGTCGTATTTATGCATTTGGTTATTTATGTTCCGTTCCATAGTGAGGTATTGCCATAGTTTCTCACATATTCTTATTTACTCACTATGCTACTCTATTACATTAATAGACTGAAATGTTAATATTGCTCTGTGCAATCTCTCCCCTTTTCCAGCTCCAAGTTGATTTCCCTGATTTATTGTAACTTTCTCAATTCCTATATCTGATTCACGATATTTAAAGTTCAAGGTTCTTTTTGAGAACATTGTTTTACGTTATGTTATGTTTTACACACTTTGTTAATTGTAAACCGGGTTGATGTGATGCCTGTCATGAAACTCGGTATAACAAAAACAATAAATAAATAAATAAAATAAAATGTGCACAAAGGTGAACCAATAGATGTGGTATATTTGGATTTTCAGAAGGCGTTAAATAATGTCCCTCATGAGAGGCTTCTAAGGAAACTAAAAAGTCATGGGATAAGAGGTGATATCCTTTTGTGGATTGCAAACTGGTTAAAAGATAGGAAACAGAGGTAGGATTAAATTGGTTGTTTTCACAGTGGAAAAAGGTAAACAGTGGAGGCCTCAGGGATCTGTACTAGGACCTGTGCTTTTTAATAGGTGTGTGCATTCGTTTTTGACATATTGTGAATCCGCAACATATATGCCATATTTGTTGTATTCGTGGGGGTTCTGAAACATATGGCAAACACCCACGAATACAACGGATCACCAACGAATAGGCCCCCCACCCTCCTGACCCCCCCCCCCCCCCCAAGACTTGCAAAAAGTACCTAGTGGTCCAGCGGGGTTCCTGGAGCTATCTCCTGCACTCGGGCTGTCGGCTGCCGGTATTCAAAATGGGTGTGAGTGTATGGGTGTATGCACTAGAGTGGCAAGGAAGATAACTACGAGTCCTACATCACCCACAGACACAGATATAGACATAGGTTAATGTAAACCGCCGCCCCTGTGGGATGGGATCGGGATTGGTGTTAAAAGTTTGGTCTTCTGAATGGGCAGCAAGCTTTCAGATGTTGCTCACAGGAGAGTGCAGTTCAATGTCTTCCTCCCTTCTGGGTCTCCCTAAGGATTGGGGTGTGTAGAGATTTGGGATACTTCCACCCTCCCAGTGAAGTCTCTTGGCGGTAAAGAGGGGAGGCAAGGATAAATAGAACAATACTGTACTAGTTTGATATTTTATTTTAAATACTTTTTCAAAGAAAATATACTGTTTCTCAATAACAATGCATACATTTAAACAATAGTTATCCCAATAAAATTTAACATATATATATATTTATTTATTTATTTAGATTTTTTTCTATACCGGCATTCGTGAAAATGTCACATCAAGCCGGTTTACAATAAACAATGGGGTGATAACCGTAACAGAGAACGAGATAATATGTACTAAACATACTATAGATGCAGTTACAATAAAACAAGGAGTTGTACAACTAGGAGCAAGAAGAAGAAAAGATAGTAACTTTAACATAGTATATTAACCCGTAAAATGGTAGACTTTCCAAAAAGGGAAGTGTGTGATTTACAATGAATTGATCAATTCAAATAAATGTAGTTTTAACAATAAAGAAGAGATCAGAAATAATGAAAATTCTGGATGTTTATAATGCTTAGGGTAGGTTGCCAGGATGGTTGTAAAAAGAAAGTTGTTGCTTGGAGGTTGAATGTTGGAGAGAATTGGGTTTAACCTGAGTCTGGGAAGGCTTGTTTGAAAAGCCATGTTTTGAGTCTTTTTCTGAATGTCAGTAAGCAGGGTTCCTGTCTTAGTTCCGTTGGTATGGAGTTCCAAAGAGTGGGTCCTGCTGTGGAGAAAGCCCTATCTCTGTAAGTTATGTGGAGGGAAGTTTTGGAAGGCGGTACCTGCAGAGACTCTTTGTAGTACTCTCTTATGGGTCTGGAGGATGTATGCTTTATGAAAGGGATTTGTAGGTTGAGAGGAGCGATTTGTTGGATAGTTTTGTAGATTATTGTGATTGACTTATAAAGAATTCTGAAATGGATTGGCAGCCAGTGTAAATCTTTAAGGATTGGGGAGATGTGCTCTCTTCTCCTTGTGTTTGTTAGAATTCTGGCTGCCGTATTTTGAACCATTTGTAGCGGTTTAGTATGTGCTGATGGGATACCTAATAATAAAGAATTGCAATAGTCTAACTTGGAGAAGATTATTGCTTGTAGGATAGTCCTGTAGTCATGGTTGTGGAACAGTAGTCTTATTCTTTTTAGAACATGCAGTTTATGAAAGCAGTCTTTAGTGGTTTGGTTTATGAAAGCTTTTAAGTTAAGCCTATTATCGATGATTGCGCCCAAATCTCTTACTTTTATTGTTTGTAAATTAGCTGGAGGAATTGTGGGGGTGTGGCAGTTCTCAGAGGATATATATATATATTTAATATATATATATATAAATATATATATATATATATATTTCTCTCTTTTTTCTAAATTACAGCCTACAGCTAAACAAGAAATGACAAGAATGCTCTTTTGTTGTTTTTACTTCATCTATTTATCAGATAAGTATTACTCTACTCTGTAATTTCTCCTTTTATCTCTGTAATATAGTTAATGTTCCATATATTGTTTCTTTAACTAAAAAGGAATTTTTTGTGTTTCCTTTTCTCTCTTTTGTTTTAGATCCAGCATTTGTACTTCTTTCCTTGGCATTCAGGTAATTATTAGTCTTTCTTTTCTCACTTTGTCTTAGTTTCTATTCTTTCACTGTCTTTTCTTGTATATTATCTTTAATAACTCAAAATTAATGTTCGTGTATGCGCAGGCCTGGCTTAAGTGTTAAATGTTCTTTTGGTATACCAACTTATCTGTTACTTCTTCTGTCAGTGCTGGCCAGTTTTCCTTTTCATCTTCTTCTTCTTCTCCTTTTTCTTCTTTTTCCTACTATCTTATTCTTTAATAAAATCAAGAAAAGAAACTGTCTCCCTGCAACCGCTCCAGGTCTTCCATAAACTAGTTGGTATGTTCCCTCAATGTAAATGTCTTTTCAGCTTATTGTCACTTGAATATCTACCTAGTATAAATCAAAAAATGATTACAATGTCCCTATTTTTCTTTTTATATGAAGAACAATTTCACAAAATAATAAAATCACTTTTGTCACTCAAACATTCGCCCTTCTATTCCTGCCACATTAAACTTAGATATTCCTTCTATCAGGTATGGACTTTGGCTTCTCTCTCTCTATATATCAGCATATCCAATATTTGGCTTTGTCAAGTATTGTTACTACTGTTGCTCAACAGTTTCTCTGTCATCCAATAGTATCTACAATAACTTTTCAGCACAGAGTGTCTTTCATGTGATCTTCACTTCATTTGATGAACCACTCTAAATTTTCAATTTTCCATGTTCATCAAGACTAGGGATCACAACCACTCGCACTCTAGCATTAATCCTACTAATTGCTGTACTAATATGCAGAACAGCATCAACTTTATATTTAAACTTCCCTTACTATTACCTTACCTTTAGCAGGAACCTACCATCATACATTCATTGATTCACTCATCCTTCCCTACTAGTGTGAATGTTCTTTCATTACTTATTTGGGGTTTATTCTACTTTTTATAGGCCTAGAAGTCACAGGACATCGACAGCACCTCTGCTTATTAGACTTCTGGCTATAACTGCTTTTCCTTTTTCTGAGCGCAGCAGATCCCTACTTTTGCTGATGTCACACTATTAAATAGTACTATGCGTTATCTACTAACTATTTTTACTTTATATTATCAAGATAATTTCTATCTGGGTTTACTATTTTCATCCTTAGAAAATTTTCGGTACATCTTTGATTAATCAAACTGTTTTTTATTTCTCCTTTTAATCCTGCGCTGTGGCTTAACAGTGTACACTTACATGCACCTCTTCACTGGTTTCTAGGGAAGCCGTCATCAAGGCTCCATGGTTACCTCCTCCCTGCATCTTCAGGTTGCCATTAGAGATTTTTATTATTTTAAGATGTTGTGGGATGAACCATCCCAATTAGGGATGTATGGACCATCCTAATTGCCTATTTAATTAACCTCTGTACCATTCATAGACTTTCAAATTCTCTGTAAACCCACTAAAAATATTTCTTATATTTATTAGAGATGTGAATCGTTTTCCATATCGTCTTAACGATAGAAATCGTGTGGCAGGGCAAGAAAATCGTGTTAGGCACGATTTTTTAGTTAAAAAATCGTTAAAAAATCGTTTTTTCCGATTAGTGCGCACTAACTCGAGTTAGTGCGCACTAACGGGAGTTAGTGCGCACTAACTGAAAATGATACAATTTGACACTTTTCAGGTCAGTTAAGGTCAGTTTAGGAATGAATATGTATTCCTATTGGCTGCCCTTTTATTTATTCATGTTACCAAGCTTCCCACTGACAGTATATGGGGGATGGGAAATGGAAACAGTTGGTAGCTTGACAAAACAAGTAATGTGATCAGTCAATGTGACCAGAACTTGTGCCCTAACCCTGATACCAGGGGTATTGTGATCTTCCTGCACACAGTGCCCTATCCCTATTAATACCAGGAGTGTTGTGATCTTCCTGCACATAGTGCCCTAACCCTATTAATACCAGGAGTGTTGTGATCTTCCTGCACACAGTGCCCTAACCCTGGCACCAGGGGTGTTGTGATCTTCCTGCACACAGTGCCCTATCCCTATTAATACCAGGAGTGTTGTGATCTTCCTGCACACAGTGCCCTAACCCTGGCACCAGGGGTGTTGTGATCTTCCTGCACACAGTGCCCTATCCCTATTAATACCAGGAGTGTTGTGATCTTCCTGCACACAGTGCCCTAACCCTGGCACCAGGGTTGTTGTGATCTTCCTGCACAGAGTGCCCTATCCCTATTAATACCAGGAGTGTTGTGATCTTCCTGCACACAGTGCCCTAACCCTGGCACCAGGGGTGTTGTGATCTTCCTGCACACAGTGCCCTATCCCTATTAATACCAGGAGTGTTGTGATCTTCCTGCACACAGTGCCCTAACCCTGGCACCAGGGGTGTTGTGATCTTCCTGCACACAGTGCCCTATCCCTATTAATACCAGGAGTGTTGTGATCTTCCTGCACACAGTGCCCTAACCCTGGCACCAGGGGTGTTGTGATCTTCCTGCACACAGTGCCCTATCCCTATTAATACCAGGAGTGTTGTGATCTTCCTGCACACAGTGCCCTATCCCTATTAATACCAGGAGTGTTGTGATCTTCCTGCACACAGTGCCCTATCCCTAATACCAGGGGTGTTGTGATCTTCCTGCACACAGTGCCCTATTCCTGATACCGGGGGTGTTGGGATCTTCTTGCACACATCCCGGTATCAGGGATAGGGCACTGCATGCAGGAAGATCACAACACTCCTGGTATCAGGAATAGGGCACTGTGTGCAGGAAGATCACAACACCCCTGGTATTAGGGATAGGGCACTGCGTGCAGGAAGATCACAACACTCCTGGTATTAATAGGGATAGGGCACTGCATGCAGGAAGATCACAACACCCCTGGTATCAGGGATAGGGCACTGTGTGCAGGAAGATCACAATACCCCGGAGGAGTGAGGGTCAGGCAGCTCCCCCCTGTCTGTGAAGCCAGCCCCTCACTAGTAATGCAGGGAGGGAGCTGTCTCAGACTTCACCATCCTCCCCCCCCCCCCTCACCCACACACCATTCACTGGCTGGGACATGGGGGAAGTCAGGAGTGAGGGTCAGGCAGCTCCCCCCTGTCTGTGAAGCCAGCCTCTCACTAGTAATGCAGGGAGGGAGCTGTCTCAGACTTCACCATCCTCCCCCCCCCTCACCCACACACCATTCACTAGCTGGGACATGGGGGAAGTCAGGAGTGAGGGTCAGGCCGCTCCCCCCTGTCTGTGAAGCCAGCCTCTCACTAGTAATGCAGGGAGGGAGCTGTCTCAGACTTCACCATCCTCCCCCCCCCCCCCCTCACCCACACACTATTCACTAGCTGGGACATGGGGGAAGTCAGGAGTGAGGGTCAGGCAGCTCCCCCCTGTCTGTGAAGCCAGCCTCTCACTAGTAATGCAGGGAGGGAGCTGTCTCAGACTTCACCATCCTCCCCCCCCCCCTCACCCACACACCATTCACTAGCTGGGACATGGGGGAAGTCAGGAGTGAGGGTCAGGCAGCTCCCCCCTGTCTGTGAAGCCAGCCTCTCACTAGTAATGCAGGGAGGGAGCTGTCTCAGACTTCACCATCCTCCCCCCCCCCCCCCCCATCACCCACACACCATTCACTAGCTGGGACATGGGGGAAGTCAGGAGTGAGGGTCAGGCAGCTCCCCCCTGTCTGTGAAGCCAGCCTCTCACTAGTAATGCAGGGAGGGAGCTGTCTCAGACTTCACCATCCTCCCCCCCCCCCCTCACCCACACACCATTCACTAGCTGGGACATGGGGGAAGTCAGGAGTGAGGGTCAGGCAGCTCCCCCCTGTCTGTGAAGCCAGCCTCTCACTAGTAATGCAGGGAGGGAGCTGTCTCAGACTTCACCATCCTCCCCCCCCCCTCACCCACACACCATTCACTAGCTGGGACATGGGGGAAGTCAGGAGTGAGGGTCAGGCAGCTCCCCCCTGTCTGTGAAGCCAGCCTCTCACTAGTAATGCAGGGAGGGAGCTGTCTCAGGCTGGTATCAGGGATAGGGCACTGAGTGCAGGAAGATCACAACACCCCTGGTATCAGGAATAGGGCACAGGTTCTAGTCATATTGACTGATCACATTACTTTTTTTGTCAACTACCAACAGTTTTCATTTCCCATCCCCCCAACCATCACCTCAGTTGGAACCTTGGTAACATCAATAGATAAGAGGGCAGCCAGCCAATAGGAATACATATTCATTCCTAACTGACCTTTACTGACCTGGATAGTGTCAATAATTTGTATCATTTTCTGTTAGTGTTCCTGAGTTTCCATTTGCATTTCCCATCCCCCCCAACCATCACCTCAGTGGGAACCTGGTTAACATCAATAGATAAGAGGGCAGCCAGCCAATAGGAACACATATTCATTCCTAACTGACCTTTACTGACCTGGAAAGTGTCAATTTGTATCATTTTCAGTTAGTGCGCACTAACTCGAGTTAGTGCGCACTAACACGATTTAACGATTTTTAATGATAAATCGTTAGAATTTCTATTGTATCGTGTTCTATAACGATTTAAGACGATATTAAAATTATCGGACGATAATTTTAATCGTTAAAAAACGATTCACATCCCTAATATTTATTTTTAACTTTTCCTGCATTTCTCCCCCTACAAACACCTACACAGTCTGCACAATCACCAAAAATATATTCCCCAGTTAAACTACAACTTCAAAATTATTCATAATAATTAAACTTAAGCCCTAAAGTTTCAATAACCTTTTCCTATGTTTTACAAAACTTTTCCCCAAGTTTTACATGTTATTTTATCTCCAAAAGCTCAGAGCTCCCAACGGGGCAATTTGCATATTTTAGAGAGGTTTTGGGGCTGAGGAATTGATCCCAGTCAGGTGGTCAGGGTTACTTTTCTTAAGCACCACTGTCATTTCATTTTAAAATTATTTATTTTCTTTTATTTTACTAAAAATTGGTAGCCCCCCACTCGACATCGGGTGCTTGCTGACGTCACTAATGACATCAGCTCAACTGCCACAACCGTGTCCCACTGATGCCCACCATAACATTTTTTTTAATTAGATTTTTTTTTGTTCCCCTTTTAATTTTCATCCTTCCCCTCACCCTCAAACCACTCTCCTTTCCCTTCTCTCCCAATCACTTTTCCAGCCAGCACTCACCCAGCAGCTCCAGCAATTTTTCGACATCGCCTCCGAGGTCCTCTGCGCAGAAGAGGAAGGCCGCCGGCAGCGGTCACGATACTCAACTCAGCTGACCGCTGTCAGTCAGCTGATCCCTCCCACACTGGTTTCTCTGCTCCTTCTCGCTGTTGTCCAGGAAGTCTCATCTCTTGCATTGCCGGGCCTCTCTCCTCTTTCGGCAGTGTTGCCCGATGCAGCGTGGCTCCCCTGCACCGCCCACAATCTCTCACTCTCTCCTCAGCCATCCTGATCGCAGCTCCTCCTCTTAATCCTGTCCTGCCCACTACTCGCGGCCCACCTCCAAATTGCTGCCTGCCCCCTTACACCAGACCCACCTCCATTTTGCCTCACTCTCCACCCCATCCCTATCGCGGCTCGCCTCTCAACAGCCCTCCTACAATCCTCACAGCCTCAGCACCACCCAATCCGGCTCGCCTCCAATCGTGGCTCGCCTCCAAATTTTAATTCGGCCTCCTACCTCGAACCGCTCTGGCAACACTAGGCCCGACTCAGCGCCCTGCCGATTTCTCCGCTCCCACAAAGTCCCAATCACAACCTCAGCACATGTCCCTATCTCCGATCGTGCCCTGCCTCAGATCGGGAGCAAGACTGACAGTGGCAGCAAAGAAAAAACTTAAGAGAAACAAATCGCCGGCCTTTTCAGGGCCCCTTACCTCCAGGTAACTTCTTAATTTATTTTATTTACATTAGCACAGCACACCAGTCACTCAGATACACACAGACAGACGCCCACATCTGTTATGACATGGTACTTACAGAGGTCCTTGTCAGTGGGTTTGACAGCCGACGCTCAATTTTGCCGGCGTCGGTTCTTGAGCCCACTGACAGCCTCGGGTTCGGAAACCGGATGCCGGCAAAATTGAGCATCCGGTTTTTGAACCACCAGCTGCGGGTCCATTTTAATTTTTTTTTTTTAAATTTTTTACTTTTTTAAACTTCCGGGACCTCTGACTTAATATCGCCATGATATTAAGTCGGAGGGTGCACAGAAAAGCAGTTTTTACTGCTTTTCTGTGCACTTTCCAGGTGCCCGGAGAAATTAGCGCCTACCTTTGGGTAGGCGCTAATTTCTGAAAGTAAAATGTGCGGCTTGGCTGCACATTTTGCTTTCTGAATTGCGTGGGAATACCTAATAGGGCCATCAACATGCATTTGCATGTTGCGGGTGCTATTAGGTTCGGGGGGGTTGGACGTGCATTTTGGACGCGCTATTACCCCTTACTGAATAAGGGGTAAAGCTAGTGCATCCAAAACGCGCATCCAAATGCCGGCTAACAATCGGCCCGCTACTGAGGCTCAAATTTGCTGTTCCTTGACCTGTTCATCATCAAGCATTAATGATGATTGTGCCAAGCTTGTCTTTTCCTGCTAATGAGGTAGCCAGAGTCATTACTTCTCTCAGAAGATTGTCTGCATCTGGCAGCCTGACATGCATCCATCGGAAGCATGTATGCTCACTTTGTCCTTGTTACACACATGGGACCCTCCAGGCTCAGGTACCCCAAAATGCTTGTCTTTCTACATAACAACACAGAAAGTGCAGAATACATCATGCCTACCACATGATACCTCTGGGAGAAGTTGACCTATACATTTTGCACAGTGGCAGGCTTCAGAAAGAGGCTTGTTGTTGGCTTCTGAGGTCATCAGCTGACAACATCTTCTCTATGCACAGAGCTAATGATTGAGAGTCTATCAGCACATCTGCCTTGATCTCTTACACCACAGGACATCCATCCTCTAGGACAGCAATTCTGCTGTCCTAGAGGATGGATGGGGTGCAATTCTGTTTATCGGCTGGGGCGCAATTCTGCGCCCCAGCCGATAAACAAAAAACCCACCCGACCCTTTAAAGCTATCCCCTTAGCTTCCCTCACCCTCCCGACCCCCCAAAAAACTTTTTACAGGTACCTGGTGGTCCAGTGGGGGTTCCGGGAGCGATCTCCCACTCCAGGCCATCCTCCAGCTCCCGGGCCGTTGGCTGCCACTAATCAAAATGGCGCCGATGGCCCTTTGCCCTTACCATGTGACAGGGTATCCGTACTATTGACCGGATCCTGTCACATGGTAGGAGCACTGGATGGCCGGTGCCATCTTGTGCTCCTACCATGTGACAGGGGGCGCCGGCCATCCAGTGCTCCTACCATGTGATAGGATCCGGCCAATGGCACGGATACCCTGTCACATGGTAAGGGCAAAGGGCCATCGGCGCCATTTTGATTAGTAGCAGCCAAGGGCCCGAGAGCGGGAGATCGCTCCCCGTGCCCCCACTGACCACCAGGTAATTTTAAAACGGTTTTGGGGGGAGGTTCGGGAGGGTGGGGGAAGCAAAGGGGTCATTTTTAAAGGGTCGGTGAGTTTTTTTTTTATCGGGCCATCGGCGCCATTTTTATTAGTGGCAGCCAAAATGGCGCCGATGGCCCGAGAGCAGGAGATTGGTCCCGGGGCTTCCACTGGACCACCAGGTACTCGTAAAATGTTTTGGGGGGGTTCGGGAGGGTGGGGGAAGGTAAGGGTTTAGTTTTAAAGGGTCGGGGTGGGTTTAGGGGTTGTTTTGGTGTGCCGGTTTTCCCGCCCTCCCCCAAATAACTCCCGTTAGTGGACACTAACCCATTAACGATTTTTCACGATAAATCAGGGGAATTTCTATTGTATCACGCACTCTAACGATTTTTGACGATTTAAAAAATATCGGACGATTTTTTTAAATCGTCAAAAAACGATTCACATCCTTAGTTTCAAACATAGGGGCCGATGCAATGGTGCCCCCCGCAAGGGGGCCACCATGCAATAAAGAAATTAGGTGGTTGCGCTAGCAAGGAGGCACAAGGGTCGCTAGTACGACCTTAGTGCCTCCTTGCTAACATGACCCAGTGACCGCCGGTTCATAACCGGCAGTCTGCCGGTTATGAACACCGATGCCGATAAACTCGGCGCCGGTTTTCATTACTGCAGCCAGCATATCGGCGTCGGTCTTCAAAGCGGCTGGCAGAATTTATTTTTCTTTTTTTTTAACTTTAAAAAAAGTACAGAAAAGCATTTTTTCTGCACTTTTTTTCAGTGCGCTCAGCTATTAACGCCTGCTCCAGGCAGGCGTTAATATCTGAGAGATAAATATGCTTCTGAGAGATGCACATTTATTTTTTGGCGTTTGGAGTGAATTAGTAATAGCCTCATACACATGCATTTGCATGTGATGAGTGCTAAGTCATTCACTCTGTGTCAGACGCGCGTTAAATAGGCGCTAATCCCCCTATTGCATTAGGGGGTGGATTAGCGCCTATTTAACCCATGTCCGACAGCGAGTTAAACAGTGCGCTCAGCTGAGCACACTGTATTGCATCGGCCCCATAGTTTTGCCTTGGGCTCAATGACGTGAACCTTTTGTTATGTGACTTGTGGGTGCTGTTATTTGCATCACTAAATAAACTCTTACAAATATATTTCAGAGGAGACTTTCAACAACATGTGAAGGCATGACATCATCCTCTTCCTAATGTAGCTTTCAGATAGTCAGAACAGCATCCTTGTGTAAGTTCTCTAGCAACTAACATAACCAACATGGCAGCCCAAGGGACAAGGCCTTCACCATCTGTACATGAGAGTTGACTGCTTATCTAGGTGTAGAAGGGCCCGGCTGTGCTTGTTCATGTGCAACCCATATGAGATACGCTGTGAGAAATTTGGGATTGCCACGATATTTGACACGTGCTTCCCAAAAGGCTGTAAGTGAAGGCCTGCTATGTGAGCACTCCGATGTCAGCACTGCCGCAGAAACAGCTGAGGCCGTGCTGACCCCTGTGTCTTTGCAGGCCCATGTGACATTATGTATCTGATGTACATGTGGATACATTCAGCTAGGAAATCTGCCAGTAACATGTCTGTGTTAATGACTGTAACTGTCAACTTGCAGCTTCAGGCTGTGACTTTAAGCATCTCAGCTATTTGTGATTTCTATGCCTTATAGAGCCCTTGGCTCCTCGTCCTAGTCCCTGCTAGAGTTCCATCAGACATCCCTCAGTGGAGTTGTTTGGGAAATGCCACCACTGAGGCATGACTCCACAGACTTCCTCTGCTGGCTTTGCCAGAAAAACTGACACCATTGCTGAGGTATGACTCTATGGAATTCTCTTGCCTGCTTCACCCCAAACATTGTTAAGGTGAAGCATGCAGGGGAAGATCAGTGCAGTCAGGTGATGGCATCTACTGGTGACATGTCAGATACAACAACTGAGGCATGACTCTATTGACCTCCCCTGCCTGCTTCGCCTCAACAACTGTTTGGGGCGAAGCAGGCAGGGGAAGTCAGTGAAGTCATGCCCTCAGTGGTGATGTTTTTGGAAAAAGGAGGCAGAGGAATTCTGTGGAGTCATGCCTCAATGGTGACATGTGGGGAAAAGGAGGCAGGAGAACTCTGTAGAGTCATGTCCCGGCTGTGGTGCTTGTGGATAAGCAGGTAGAAAAAATCAGTAGAGTTATGCCCCAGTGGTGGTGCTTGGAATATGGCAGGCAGAATCAGGATGTGAAAACCCCCATGTGGTGGTGTTGGGGGTGGCAGTGGAAGGTTGTTGCTGGATGTGCTGCCAGAGCCCTGTAGTGTCAGGGCACAGTGATGTTGTTGGGGATGTGTAAGGAGGAAGCAAGCTGAGTCAGGTCCCACTATTGTTATTGGGGTTATGTAAGGAGGAAGCAAGCTGAGTCAGGTCCCACTATTGTTATTGGGGTTATGTAAGGAGGAAGCAGGCGGAATCAGGTCCCGCTGTTATACTTGGGGATGTGTAAGAAGGAAGCAGGCTGAGTTAGTTCCCACTGTTGTTGTTGGGGATGTGTAAGGAGGAAGCAGGAGGAGTGAAGCCCCAATGTTGTTGTTGTTTGCGACATGTAAGGAGAAAGCAGGGTAAGTCAGACCCCGGTATTGTTGATGGAGACAAGTCAAGAGGCAGCAGAGTGTAATAGACCCAAACTTTATTCTTGGGGACAAGTCAAGAGGCAGCAGGGTGTGACAAACCCCAGTTTTGTTGATTGGGACATGTCATGAGGTAGCAGGATTTGACAGGTCTCAATATTGTTGACAGAGACAATTCAGGAGGCAGCAGAGTGTGACAGGCCCCAGTTTTGTTGATCGGGACAATTCAGAAGGCAACAAAGTGTGATAAGCACCAGTTTTGTTGTTGGGGACATGTCAAGAGGAATTAAGATTAGTCAGACACATGTTTTGATGATGGGGATATGTCATGAGGCAGAACAATGTGACAGGTCCCAATTTGGTTTATTGGAACAAGTCAGGAGGCAGCAGGATGTGACAGCCCTAGTTTTGTTGGTGGGGATGTGTTAGGAGGAAGCAAGTAGACTGACACCCCAGTGTTGTTAATAGGGACTTGTCAGTAGGTAGCAGGATTACTCAGACCCAAGTGATGTCAAACAGTGCAAGGCAGGCAGAAGGTTTCAGTGCATGTTGGCCCCAGTGATGGTAAAAAGGGCAAGGGAGGCAGAAGGTGTCAGAGCATGTTGGTCCCAGTGATGGTAAACCGGGCATGGCAGGCAAAAGATATCAGCGCATTTTAGCACCAGTAGTGTTTTTGGAGACATGGCAGGAAGAAGCAAGATATGGGTGGACCAACTGATGGTGTTTGGGACATAGAAGGATTCATATTGGGGTGTTGTACCCTCAGAATGGCTGCTTGGGCCTAGGAGGCTGCAGCAGTGTGTATGTTGCTCAACTGGCGGTGTTGTTTACAGTGCAGGACTCAGCATTGGTGTGTTATGACCCTCAGAATAGATTCTCAGGCCAGAAGGTAGCAGCAATGTATTTTTTTGATGTGTGGCCCAACAGTAATGTAAAATAGATTCAAATGCAAACTGAAACAGTCTGCACATACTGTAAGAAAAATAGACAGAGCAGTGATTTGCTGTTTAGAAAAAAGCTTCACTCTGATACATTCCCCTTCCTTTGCCAATCTGGTTTCCTTGACAACAGATCTGAATTATTTACTGACCTCACACATTACTCATAGGGATTAGGACTAGTTGCTATGGAGAAACCCACATGACCTGCCTGAGCCTCAGACAGCCAAGCTCTATTCTTTACAATGCAGCCAATGCTTTTTATGGGGAAATGAAAATGAATGAATGAAACTAATGACATGTTTTATTCATAGGATGCGCTCATTCATTTTTGAGGGCTAACAAATCAAACAAATGGTGCATATTCATCATGGATTGGCCATTTGTTTTAAACAAATTAATATCTCTATTCAATATCTTTGCAAGCGATATTGCAGAGGATTAGAAGGTGAAATGTTAATTTTTGTGGAGGTCACCAAGATCTGCACTGCTGTAGGAGTAGAGAGAATATGAGGTGACCTAGGAAAGATCAAGAATTGGCTGACGATTTGACAGTTGGGGTGCATTGCTAAGAAATGTAGAGTTATCTATTTGGGGTACCGCAATACCAAAGAGTTGTGTGTGATGGAAGTGGGGCAAAAGACTGATGTGCATGAACTGGAACTGGGGTGATAGTGTCTGATGATCTGATGGTGGAGAAGCAATCTACAAGGCAGTGTCTAAAGCCAGAAGGATGCTAGGCTCATTGAAAGAAGCATAACCAGCAGGAAACAGGAGGTTATAATGCCAATGTACAGATCCTTGGTGAGGATTCACTTGGTATACTGTGTTCAGTTCTGGAGAACTCATCTGAAAAAGGATAATGACAGAATGGAAGTGGTCCAGACAGAGAAAAGCCACCAAAATGGTGTGGGGTCTGTATGGAAATCCATATGAGATGAGTCTAAGAGACCTTTTTATGTATACCCTGGAGGAGAAAAGAGACAAAGAATATGTGATACAGACTTAATGATTCAGAAAAATCACATTTTTTTCCAATGGAAAAGAAGTTGTAAAACTAGGGGGTAACAATATGAAACTTCAAGGGGGAAAACTCAGGAACAATGTTAGGCATCTGAAGTCTTTTCTTCCTAAAAATATAAAATATATAAAAAATTAATGTATACAAAATTGTTGAATATTTACAAAAAATCAATGGTATCACTAATGGTGTACTTATAAGAGACACAGGTGTGTTTTTTTTCACATATCGATGTCAAACACATTTTATTAGCCCTATTGAATATTGAGTATACTTTTTATTGAACCAACAAAATAGATGCTGTAATACCTAAGTTTTCAAGACCACATAGGTCCCTTCTTTAGATCAATGCTATGATCTTGAAAGCTCAGATATTACATCATCATTTTTGTTGGTCCAATCAAAGGTATCACAATCTACATAGAATCCATAGTATATGGCAGAGAAGGAAGAATAATTGAATGTCTTTTATGTAAGCTATGAAAGAGCGAGTGAATGATATATATATATTAGCTTGTGTATTTGAGAACTGAAAGTATATATTAGCACTAACTAGTGCTATAAATAGCCAGTCATGTTGACATTCTTGTATTAAAGACATCATTACACAAAAAAGTTCATACAGAAACTCACACCAAACTCAATGAAGCTATTTGACTTTTGTATCAAAAATCTAAAAAGGATATACGAGGGCATTCCTGATCGGAAGGAAAAAGTTTAGGAAGTTAACTTTTTAGACATTGATTATTAGACATTCAAGTTACTTCAACTAGTCAAAGTTGTCTAGGCAGGATTGTGATTATGTAAAGACATCATTGGTGCATTAACTATATTTTTCAAAAGTCTATGGCACTAAAACTGGATTGGAGAGTGGTATTACAAGCTATTCATTCTATTTTTACTGTTAATGAAACCATGCTTGGACTGTGTCCAAAGCAATAGCCCCCTTTCAAAAGTTTCATATGGAGCTATATTTCCAATAATGCTTTAAAAACCATAATTTTAAAAAGGCATGATTTTCATGAAGGTACAAGAGCAGACAATATTTAACTATAGGTAACTGTTCCATGCTGACATCATGGTTTTGACAATGCTCAATGTGCTTACTCCAGCCAGATGTGCATGATATCATCTGGGCCAAATATCTGAAAAGGGATAGTGAGGGGAGAAGTCATTATAAAGAGGCTAATAATGTATTCAACAGGCTACAGCAGTGTCTTGCATAAAAATCCATGTAAATCCAACTTTTGCAAAGCAGTCAAGATATGCAGCCCCTTCCACTCCCCCCAATCTATATTTTTATGGCAGGATATGCTTTTTTTTATTATTAATTTGGCTCAACAAATATCTTTTTGGAGCAATTGGGGATTGGGGTGGGGGTGTTGGGGCAATTGGAGAAGCATTTGGGGGGCTTTTGGAATGGAGTAGGATTGTGAGGTGGGGTGCAATAGGAGCCAATGTGGGCTACTGGTAGGGCAAGAGATAATATGCATGTATGGATGCTAACTGGTTTATATTACATTAATGGTGTGAACAATGTATACCGTATGAGTTGCTAAAGTATTATACTGAAAAAGTGAAATACTAGGGTAAAAAGGAACTGTTTTAGACAAAAGTCATGAGTATAGTAAAGTTCTAAATAAGGGAAAGAGCATCCTCAAGGACTTGTTTCAGGTTTTATTACTGGTCCCCCTAGCAGAGCAGATCAGTGTCCCTGTTCCAGAAAGGAAACAAATGGGCCAAGCTTACTTGTAAACTTGCACCTCAAAGCTGTGTGCTATTTGTCGTCTCAGATTCTTCCCCTTTTAAATGATAATGGTTCTGAATGGTGTTGTCCTAATGGCTGAACTGGCTTGCTATCTCCCACCTGAAACAGAGGACCTTCGTTGTTCTGAGATTGTGCCTGCTTAGGTCAATAATCTGGCCTGGTGGCAGGACACCACATTTTCAGTATCTGTACAAAGGAAGAGCAAACATCCAGGAAACAGACTTAAGGCATCAGTAGAAATAATGGAAACTTGCCATTCTGGAGGTCACATAAGTATTTATATTGAGCTAACAGCTTTCTTTTCCTATTTCTCTTCACGGATTGAGGACCTCAAGAAGAAGGCCTAGGAGCTGAGGAGCAAAGAAGGGGGAATGTCTGGCAGGAAGAAGCCAGAAATAAGTTCATTAAATGTCCATCAGCAAGGGCCCTCTATTTCTTGCTTCCATCTCAGGCCCCACTATTACCCTGCCAGTCTGCAAAACTCTGTCTGCCTAGAGTTTCAAGAAGCCCCTTTGCACATTAATTTTGTCCTTGCCTATTACCTGAGTCACGGGCAGCACTGTGATGAAGCACTACTTGTAAAGCACTCACAGGCCTTGTATTGAAATCAAGAGCATTGGAAAACCTACTCTTAAAACTCTTACCAGGGACAATTAATGCCTCCCATCCAACTATGACCTACAGACATGCAGCTGCATCCTGGCTCTTGACTACTTGCTATCTAGATCAAACCCCAACACAAACCACCCTGATACAGAGCCTTCTTTCAAGCCGCAATCATTAGCTTGCATCATGTTTTCAAAGACAACTTTACAGAATCTTCTGTAAGCACTGGACTGAAAGTCCCAGATAAAGGCACCAGGAAGCACACTTCAAACACAGACTTTTAATTTCTATCTTCCCAAGTTCTTAATTTATCTGAGTGTTCATGATCCCCCAAGTGGGAGAAAAATTATCTTCTATGTCCTGTGCATTAGGTTAAGCCAAATCCCAATTTTAAAGTCAAGTGTAAACAGAACTAATAATCACAGCAGAAATAATCATGCTGGTAGCAAGGGTGGTTTCCAACATAACTTTTACTGATGAATAATGGAACTGATGCAGCTTTTTGCAGTTTTAGTTGTGTTACAGAATTAAGTTTTTAAGTAGATTTGTGACCTTTCTTCTTTTTAATAAATTTATTTGAATGGTTTAAATAACTTTGTTTTTGACTATGATAGATTTCTTCATAAATGAATTTGAGATGCCCACCAGATATATTGTGGTTCTGCTGGACATCTCAGCCACATTTGACACTATAAATCACCAGCTGCTACTAGTGTGACTACAGGAGATTGGCATTACCGACCATTACTAAATTGGTTTACATTCTTTCTTACAAACCATTCGTTTCAAGTTAAAATTGATGAAAATAGATCAGATAGATGTCAGATTCCTACTGAAGTCCCACAAGATTCAGCATATCTGCACTATTATTTAACATTTATCTGCTTCCAGTCTGTAGCCTTCTTGCCAATATTGGAGTGGGTTACAGAGTGTACGCAGATGACATACAATATTTTGTACCAGTCAACACATCAATAACCAGTGTCTTTACTCGTGTCAGTAACTGAAAGCAATCCAGAAATGGATTTTTAATAACAAACTAGGTTTAAAAATAAATAAATGATCATAATTATTCTCAATAGGTTTCCAGACTTTTAGAGTATTCAGCCTCCTTTAAATTTGATGATTATACATTATAGATCTCACAGTCTGTACAAAATCTTGGGATTCAAATTAAATCAGATTTGTCACTTAAAGATCATATAAAAAATGTAGCAACTAGTGCATTTAATAAACTCCGTATTCTTCCCAATTTAAAACCATATCTAACTATACATGACTTCAGGACTATAATTCAATCATTGATATTGTCAAAATTAGATTATTGCAATTCTCTGTATGTAGGCCTTCTAGCCTACATGCTGAAGTATCTCCAGGCAGTTCAGAATGCCGCAGCTAGGCTAATAACAGGAGCTAGCCTTTATAATTACATCACTCCTGTTTTGTTCACACTGCACTGGCTCTGGAAACATTGGAGGATACAATTTAAAATCATAACATTGGTTCACCGTGCACTTAGTCATAAGTAATCACTTGAAAATATATCAGTCTTCAAAAGCCCTAAGATCAGCAAGTTAGAATTTGTTGGATGTTCCCTCAGCCCATTTGGTGCAGCAAGATGAGACTAGAGACAGAAGATTCTATGTCACAGGCCCGATTCTCTGGAACAATTTACCCTGCAATATTCACTTAATTACTTGTTGTTCTACCTTCAGAAAACATCTAAAGGCTTTATTTTTGCAAGCATTTAGTAGTTTAACATCTCACTAGTAGCAGCTCTTATTATGGTTTGTGTAGTGTTATTCAGTAAATTTTATTTTTAATTTTATGATTTTATTATGCAAGAAAATTGTTTAAATTTTATTTTACCATTTTTAATATGTATGTTTTGTTGTAATCCACCAAGTACTTCAGATCATGAAGACTATACATTTTTTAATTAATAAATAAAGAGAAATAAAAAATTCCAATTCATAAGTCCAATTTATCTTCCTCTCCAATCAATTGTTAGGGCAATTCTTAAGCTCCATCCCAACTTTTGTTCTATTTAGTCAGTCCATACATAAAAATCCCAATCATTCCTACCTCTACTGAAATTCTTCTTCCTTCTCATTTCTCACAGTACTTGATGAGCACCTTAATATGCATCTTCTTTTTGAATGCCCTTGAGATGACCGTGAACCTATTAGGTCCAAAAAGACTCCTTCTCTCACCTTCACACCTTCATTGAGGAATGGCTGAGAACCCACTCCTCTCCAGAACAGCCTCTGGTTGAATATTCATGCATGTGGAAAAAAACAAGACTCAAAAAAGGGAAATTAAAACATGAGATGAGGAGGGTGGAAAAATTCCTAACTCAGGAAATATAAAACATTAACAGGTTTCCAGTAGACTGTGTTCCAGACACAGTCCTTCAAAAAGCTGACATCTCCTCATCTGAAACAAGGTTTCAATCCAGAAAGCCCAGAGGCCTTCATCATTAAAATAAACAAAACCAGGGAACAATCGTGGACATGCTGTCCCTGGAAGGACAACTAAAAATTCTACACCCTAAGATGGTGGCAAGGATTTGCATGCTCTAAGAATAAACAATTCTAGGCTCTACATGGGGGAGCTGCACCCCCATAATAACTACTTCTGTAATTCCTCCCTAATCTAATGGAATATTTCTTCTGATATGTCCAGTTCTGGCAGAGATCTAGCTCTGATAAAGATCTGGGAGGTTCTCTACATTTCTATATCTTGGAGGTCTATCTATGGCCTTGACACTTCCTATAGGACATGGATGTCCCATCGCCTTCACCTCTTCCACTAATGCAGTGCCCTCTAACTGCTTGTATGAAGATGCACATCACAAGCCACCGCTTACACACCCTGTAGTATATGAGCTAATGGATTGATATACACAAACACTTTTTGTTCTCATCTCAGAAAACAAAAGTTCAGAGGAGGAGGAAGAGGAAAAAGAAGCAAGCTACTGGACCCTCCTGTAATTGTAGCAGCTATGCATGTCACAGGAGAACAGCAGGTACCACCACAAGCAACAATGGACCCTGTGGCAGCACAGAAGCAATTTCCTCCCCCCATGGGAGGCTCCAGGCCTATTGCCCACCTATCTCTCTCCCCTTCCCTGTAAGACCTCCTAAAATTTCTTCCCAGAACCTCAGGATGCTGGTCTGGGGCCTGTTCAGCCATTGCTGGATGAGGGAGGTAATGACCTCACTTCCCCCCCCCCCCCCCACACACACACCAGATTCTGCACTGCACTCTATAGCTGCAGAGGCTGCTTTATTGGCTGGATCACTTGCTTTACACCAGGAAGCAGGATCTCTGGGAGCTATGGGCCAGATAATACAAAGGATAAGGAAGGAAATGAAAGGAGTTAGTGCTGAGCTCAGGAGGCTGATGGAGGTGATGAAGTGACTAACCCAGGTTTAAGAGGGCTTCACTGCTACTCTAGAAATTATGGGCTTGAGGCAGCCACCACATCCCTTAGCCCCTTAGGACATTCAGGATCTGATCACCTGAACTTCCTGGATCCTTTGTTTTAGCTTTGTAAATAGTTTCAGCCCTAGTTTATCCCACCCCTTTTACTTTTTCTAATTGTACATAGTCAAAAAAGATTTTATTATAAATATTATTAAAACATTGTTCTATTATTTTAAATTCTGTGTGTATTTCTTTTATTTTATGCATGCTTAGATCCATTTCCACCCCAAGTAAATCCCCTTTCAGGACAGCCTATTGCTATCACTCTCACCCATAAAATCAAACTGTCATGCATGTAGCTTGCTAAGCAGTTCTGTCCAATAATCTCAATTTTCCTCTCATTTACCCTTACAGTTGCCTCTGTGGAACTATTTGGGTATGCAGTCTATTCCTAGTTTCCCTGAAATATCTTCCAGTAATTGTCACTACACATCATAAATGTTAATCTTTATTTACTTCTTTCCTCCTCAAAGGACACAACAAATAAATGCAGCCAAGCCACAAGCACAAGTAGAGTCTATAGAGAGAAACCTCTTGTATGCTTAAAATTACTAAAATTATTGCATGGAGACACTAGCTACACACATGAATTGGGCCTTTTAACTAAAACACAACTTCCAACAGAGAAGAGGTTTCATCTAGATGTGTAGGTAGGAGCTCCATTCACCTGAAGCTGTTTACAGCAAGATGTAACAAGTCAGCTCTATGTCCCAATAGCTGCATATGTCAATTAAAAAAACAGTCTTTCTTACCCCACAGAGATGGAGGCCTAACTGAAATAATGCAGGTATCTACTGTATCTGTAGAATGGAGCCTAATCTTCTTCCTGCTCATAGTGGCTATCTTCCCTTGTATGACCCTGATTACCTCCAGAAGGATGCCAGCTTCCATCTGCAAATCCCTTCATTTACATGCCCATACTTATATCTTAGAAAGACCCATTTTTCAATGGAAGTCTGCCTGCAAGAAGAATGGTTTGTCCTGTGTTTTACAAAGGATATAGAATTATGTCCTATTTTAGAGCTCTCACATATTAGGTCCCAGCGCTAGCTATCAGGGACTCCTAGCTGTTTCTATGACCTTACCACCTCACCCACCTCCATCACCTGTAATCCATAAGGATCTACAAACTAAAAGCCTTCAAAGCTTGGCTATCACCTGAAGCACAGGCAGAACTGTAATTTCTCTTAACTGTTTCCCATTCAGGCATTAATTATATGACAAAACATTTGTAGGGTAGATGAAGGTACAGACAACCATAAGAAAATATGGGGTAGATTTTCAAAAAGGGCGCCCCTCGCGTACTTTTGTAGGCGCATCAGGCGCAAACAAAAGTACGCTGGATTTTAGTAGGTACGCGCGTAGCCGCGCGTATCTGCTAAAATCCTGGATCAGCGCGCGCAAGCCTACCGATTTCGTGTAGCCGGCATGCGCCGAGTCGCGCAGCCTACGTCCATTCCCTCCGAGGCCGCTCCGAATTGGGAGTGGCCTCGGAGGGAATTCGCTAACGCCCTCCCCTCACCTTCCCCTCCCTTCCTCTACCTAACCCACCCCCCCGGCCCTGTCTAAACCCCCCCCCCTACCTTTGTTGGGGATTTACGCCTCCCAGAGGGAGAAGTAAATCCCCGCGTGCCAGCGGGGGCTCACGTAAATCCGGGCGGATTTACGTGAGCAGGGCTCTTAAAATCCGCCCCTATTTGTCTAACATATAGTAATACACATGGCACATAAAATTTCCAAAGAGACAGTTTGTTGTTGAATTAAGGTTGTGTTCCTTACAAAGAAAAAACAGGTATAATGAATAAATGCCAAGGTCAAGATATAAAACATTCAGGTTTATGATGATGAGTTTTTCACAACGCATGCCTTGCTTTCCTAACACCCAAGATATACTTTATGGACATGGGATAGCAGCTGGATCCATGTCATCAGGGACACACAGGGCTGGGATAAACACTGGATTGACTCTGAAAGTCCCTGATAAGATGGAGCCTGCTTCTATCCCATTTATAAACCCTCTGTTGACACATACCTATGTAGAAAACATACATGTATAACATATTACAATGGCAAATATGTATGTCTATTGAATACATGTACACAACTATAACTTACATGTATATTTGCTAAAAATTTTAATATTGTATATGTGTGATTTGTACTCATATAAATCATGTCCCTGTATACTGTATATGCAAATCCATGCATTTTACTTGCACATGCAAGTATAAAAGACTTGATCCCAGTACTTATCTTCTTAATTGCACCATGTCTGGATGGAGGGGAGCCCGGTTTAGGAAGCCAAACTTCCAGCCAAGGGAGTCTATGAAGATACAGAATATCCTGTATGGGCAGGAGTAGAAGAGAGTGACAAATCACCTGGACTGGATGGTATGCACCTCAGGGTTCTGAAGGAACTAAAAAATAAAATTTCAGATCTATTAGTTAAAATTTGTAACCTATCATTAAAGTAATCCATTGTACTTGAAGACTGGAGGGTGGTCATTGTGACCCCAATATTTAAAAAGGGATCCAGGGGTGATCAGGGAAACCATAGACCGATGAGCCTGACTTCAGTGCTGGGAAAAATAGTGGAAACTATTCTAAAGGTCAAAATAACAGAGCATATAGAAAGATATGGTTTAATGGAACACAGTCAGCATGGATTTACCCAAGGGAAGTCTTGCCTCACAAATCTGCTTAATTTTCTTGAAGGGGCTAATAAATATGTAGATAGAGTTGAACCAGTAGTGTATTTAGATTTTCAGAAGGCATTTGACAAAGTCCATCATGAGAGGCTTCTAAAAAAACTAAAAATACATGGGATAGGAGGCGATGTTATTTTGTGGATTGCAAACTGGTTAAAAGCCAGAAAACAGAAAGTAGGATTAAATGGTCAATTTTCTCGGTGGAAAATGGTAAATAATGGAGTTTCTAAAGGATCTTTACTTGGACCAGTGCTTTTCAATGTATTTTTAATGATCTGGAAAGGAATATAACAAGTGAGGTAATCAAATTTGCAGATGATACAAAATTATTCAGAATAGTTAAATCACAAGCAGATTATGATAAATTGCAGGAGGACCTTTCGAGACTTGAAGATTGATCATCCAAATGGCAGATGAAATTTAATTTGAACAAGAACAAGGTGATGCATATAGGGAAAAATAACCCATGCTGTAGTTATACAATGTTAGATTCCATATTAGGAGCTACCACCCAGGAAAAAGATCTAGGTGTCATAATGGATAATACATTAAAATGTCAGCTCAGTGTGCTGCAACACATTTACCTTTAGAACCTTATCAATGCAGTTTATTCTATTCTGTCGAGTAATTCTTCAGGATAAAAAGAACCTTGAATGGCTTCCTCACCAAGATCTTGTATCTTGTACACTGTTTTCTACCCCCTGTTTTAAATGTTGGTTATTATAAATATCTCATCTGTCCATGTTTATTCATAAACTTTTTCAAATTTCCCTTTAGTTTTTGACAGTCTAACTTGATCCCCCTTTTTAAAAAGCAGCTTAGCAGGTTCATGTTTGTTGTTATTGCCATAGATTACTTTCCAGAACTGCAGAGAGTTTGAGGCTGTTACATCGATGGGGCAGGCCTGTATTGTTCTGTGAAAGCTGTGATTATAACTATTCACAAAAGCCTGAAGCACATCTTCATACTGAAAAGTGTTGTGCGATGTAAAGTATCGCCACATTTTGGATTTTAGCGTCCTGTTAAATCTCTCCACAACTGCTGCCTTAACATTGTTGTTGGTCACAAAATGATGAACGCCTCTATATTTTAACAAATTCTTCACAGAGCTATTTAAAAACTCTTTACCACTGTCTATTTGTATTTTATTGGGACCAAGGCTGCCTTTAAATATATTTTCAAATGCCTTGGCCACTTCACGACCTGTTTTTGTTTTTAGGCTCACAACCCATGCGTATTTTGACAGAACATTTATCACCATCAAAATGTATTAGTAGCCACTAACAAGCCACTGACAAGGTGGTCAGGTCAACCAGATCAGCTTGCCATTGCACATCCACATCAGACACTATGGGGTAGATTTTAAATACTTGCGCGATCGCGTACTTTTGTTCGCGCACCAGGCGCGAACAAAAGTACGCTGGATTTTATAAGATACGGGCATAGCCGCGCGTATCTTATAAAATCCGGGGTCGGCGCGCGCAAGGGGGATGCACATTTGTGCAACCTGCGCGCGCCGAGACCAGCGCGCGCTGCCTGTTCCCTCCGAGGCCGCTCCGATTTCGGAGCAGCCTCGGAGGGAACTTTCCTTCGCCCTCCCCCCACCTCCCCCCATCTCCCTCCACCTTCCCCTCCCTTCCCCTACCTAACCCACCCCCCCGGCCCTATCTAAACCCCCCCTACCTTTGTCGGCAAAGTTACGCCTGCTGAAAGCAGGCGTAACTTTGCGCGTGTCGGCCGGCAGCCCCGCTCCGTCCTCCGGTCCCAGGGGCTGGTCCGGAGGCCTCGACCATGCCCCCGGGCCGGCCTCCAGGCCCGACCCCGAAACGCCGCGGCACGCCCCCAAAACGCTGAGTCGTTTCGGGAACGCCCCCGGATACGCCCCCTCCCGCCCCTTTTCAAAAGCCCCGGGACTTACGCGCGTCCTGGGGCTTTACGTGTGCCGGCGGCCTATGCAAAATAGGCACGCCGGTGCGCAAGGGCCCTGCGCGCATAAATCCAGAAGGATTTACGTGCGCAGGCCTTTTAAAATCCGCCTCTATGGTTTTATTTCTTTTAAAATGTATCCTAGCAGGTCTGGTAATGAATAAGCATCTTGATCTGTAAGCCATTCAGTCACTTGTTTTCTGGTCACTGTCTCATTACATATTTTAGCAGCCTGAAAAAGAGGATTTATTCCACTAAAACATCCTACAGCGCCTGGTTGATAATACATTTTATTAAAGAGCTGCTTGTGCATGGTTGTTTTATATGGCTGTAAATACAGAGGTCTGTTTTTTAAAAGAAAACTAAATCCTTGTTTTATTCACTTTTGAAGTCCCACAACTTCCAATGGACAACAACCTGTTAATTATCCTTTTAGTATACCTCAAAGGATCTGCTCAAATTTCACTCTGGAAGGATAGGAGCCATTGGGCATGTGTATCTACAGTGAGGGGAGGAGGGAAGGGAAAGATTGCGTCACTGTGTACAGAATGTGAGAAAGCTTCCTGCCACGTCACAGCCAGTAACTTTTTAAAACAGAGGGGGCTAGAAAAAAAACCTGCTTCTGGCGCTGTCATCATTAAAAAGTGATGGGGGACATTTCTGATGACACTCTAGAGGGGACACATTTTTAGGTATGGATTGGGTTTGTGTTGTACTTCCGGTAAGATCATCAAAAACAGCCAGACTCCATTAATTCTGACATTGTTGTACTTCCAGTGAGATCATCCAAAACAGCCAGAATCCATATATTTCTGTCATCATTAAAAAGCGACAGGGCCCTTTCTGATGATGTTCTAGAGGGTGAGTTTCTGGGAGGTGTGGTGGGGGATGGACTTCCAGTGATATCATACCAGTGACATCATAGGGTGTTTGGTTTGGGGGTGGGGCATGGGAGGGTCCACTCCATTCACTTCTATTGAGTGGAAGGAGCATGGGCATGGCCAGGGGCAGGGTTTGGGGCAGGGCATGGGTGAGGCTATGCCTATTCATTTCAATGGGAGTGGGTGTAGAGTGGGTGGGGCTTAGACCAGAAGTGAACACTGATTGGCTGTTGTCACTTTTGATTGACAGTGTACCCATAGACTACTACTTTTATCTAACAAATAAAAATGCCCATCTGATACAGCATATCTACAGAAAAGAAAAGAAAGGAGACAGATGTAGAGAAGGGTCCAGGCAGGAAATAAGAACAAATGCATAGCTTGGACTGAGCCATTGATAGATGGATCTTGTCAGCAATGATGCTTTTTATGTGAATACAAGGCAATTCTTTACCTGCACAATCTTCCACACAGATTGCATTCAACTCAAGGATTGGATGGATACAGCACTGCTTTGTAGTGCTGACCTTTCTTCATCAGTGATGAGATGCAATTCTGTTCAAACCGATGTACACCCAGATGTCATATCTGATACCATTGTGTTCTGCAGCTGAACAGGCCATCATATGGTCTCTCAAATTGTCTATAGCCTATTGAACTGTCTACATCATGATCATTGTCCATTTACGTCGCCCAAGTAAAGATCTTTTAGAATCTGGATGTTGTCCATACGTACAACATGGTCAACCTAATGAAGTGAAGTTGCTATTAGAATTGCCCCAATGTCTGCCATATTGAGTGTGTGAAAAACCTCAGCGTTAGGTTCTTTATTCTCCCATCTAATGTTGTCAGTTATGCAGAGGCAGCACCGATGGATCTGTTCAAATTTCTGAATGTGGTGACAACAAAATCTAGGATTTGCATCCATAAAATAAAGTTGTGAGGACAATTGCAAAACAGTCTACCAGCTTTGTCATTACCTGCATGCCATGCTAATTCCACAGGTATTGCCTCAAGCATCCAAATCAAAGCTAACTTTGACCAGTCTGGCACTAACATCAACATCGGTGTTACAAGAGTTAGAAAAGAAGCTGCCAAGATAACAGAAATTGTCAGAAGTTGTTAACCTGGTATATCTGGCATGCACTTCTGGCAAGCATAGATTAAGGTTTGTAATCTGCCAACAGAAGGAATGTGTCTTGGAATGGCAGAATATAAATGTGCACTTATTATTATTACTATTATTAAAAATAATGGACTGCTGCATAACCTCAGATTATTTGACAGGAGTTAGGTGGCACCTTATTGACCAACCAATTTATTGAAGCATGACTCTGTCCTCAAACGTTCAGGCTTCAATAAATTGGTTAGTCTATAAAGTGCCACCCGACTCCTGTCATTTTTGCTTCATCAGACTAACATGACTATCCTTCTGAAGATTTATCAGATTAATTTGAGTCTCAAGTCAATCTAAATGACAAGAGGATGACACACCTTCATCCAAGTGCACCACCAATGCACAACTGATTACTAGAAAATCACAAATTTTTGTTGTATACATTTTTTTGTGTGGCTTGCAGCTATCTAAGGTTGAAGATGTCACCATCGGTATGAACCTGGATAGGAATCCCTAAATTGTGTTTTTTAAAGGCAATGAGCAATAACACTGAAAAATAAATACCAGGCCACATCCCTGTTTGATTCCATTGGAGACAAGAACATTCTTTGGTTTTTCACTTGCTTTCAACACATAAGGCTCTAGGTGGCTTACAAAAAACACACATAAAACAATAAACCAACAATATTAAACATAACATAAAATCAAATAATATAAACCCAATACAATAACATAACATAACAGCAATACAATAAAACAATTGCAAATCACAAACATATCAGAGGTCCTGCTCCTCCATTGCCAATAAGTATGGAACATCAATCAAAAGCTTGATGAAATTAAAATGTCTTGAGAAAGGATTTAAAAGTTTTTGTACAAGATATCATTCACAAGAAGATTTCAGGGAGGAAGTTCCAAAAAATTGGTGCAGCTACCAAAAATGCTCTCTCTCGTGTCTCAGCCAAACTGATGAATCTTATTTAAAGAACATCTAAAAATCCTTCTTGCAATGAACGCAGTGCCTATAATGGATTATATATGTGACACATTGCATTTGTCTGTGGAAATTAGTCCAAACTGAGTAATTTGTGTCCCAATAATGCCACTTTGTATTGAACCTGCCAGAATATAGGAAGCCAATGAAGTTCATAAAGAACAGGAGTGACATGCTGTCTAGGGGAGCAGAACCAGAGATCAATTGGGCTGTAAAATTTGTAAAATCTTCAAAGAATATGCAGGGAGCCCAATATAAATTGAGTTGCAATAATCTATCGGGGCAGAACCAACATTTGCACCATGAGCCAAAAATTGGAAGCCCACAAAAGTGTCTTCAAACTGTGTGCCACCCATAACTCTTTTTAAAAATGACACAAACAACAGATTTGATTTGTTATTTAAAAGTTAAATTAGACTCAAAAAGAATTCCAATGTTCTTAATCTGGTGGACAATTGTGATTTTAGTCTGCTCAAAACACATAAAAGAGGGAATTCTGTCAATATTTGAGTACTATTGCAGCGTGATCTCGGTCTTTGTAAGATTCAGGGAGAGCATGTTGTGAGTTAACCATCTCTTCACTGCAAACGTATAGATACCATTTCAGCAGTCTCTGTCCCTGAGGGTAAAATTGGGATAAAAAATTGGACATCATATGAGTACAGAGTCCAGCTAAATACCTTGCAGATTGGGACTAGGTAAAGAGTAAAAAGCACAGCTGACAAAGCTGAACTCTGTGGGACATTGCTCAGAATGGGAAATCAAGCAGACTTATCCATTCATTTTGGCCATTTTTTGTGATCTAGCAGACAAATAAAACTCAAACCAACTTCATAAAGATCCTGCAATACCACATTCTTGAAGCCTAAAAGAGGAAGCTTTGATGCTCTAAAGTATCGAAAGCAGCTGAAATATCTAACTACACAAGGACAAGATCTTTTCCTGCATCAGGTCCTCTTCTAATAGCATCAAGGCTAGAGAGAAGAATCTCAGTGATCATAGACTTGCTAAATCCAAACAGGACCAAATAACATTTATGAATTTACTCAAGCAATCAATTTTTCTAAGAATTTCACAGAGTCCAGCCCTATTGACTCTTGTTATTTCTACACATGCTACATAGAAGTCTTTATGCTGCTTGTAACATTTTTCCTGTAATTGTCTAGCTGTAAATATTATACTTATGTTGCGTCTATCTATATGGAAGCAACATTAGCTCTCAGGAGATATATCATTGGCTGTCACATGCTTTGTCATCCTGTTGAGGATACCTGATAGTTTTAAGTATTGCACAATGCATAAATAACGAGTGAGTGCATGCTGTCCTATGTACTTTGGATTGGTGAATGAAGCATCAAATAGTCAAATGCAGAGGTATCTTGTTTGTGAAAGGAATGACTTTCCTTGATGTGCAGTGCTGATGTTAAGGGAGTAAAGGCAAGGGAACGTATGCAGAAGAACTTTTTTTTTTTAATTTATTTTTGGAATTTTAAATTTATGAGATTTCTATTTTTCTTTTTATTATCATTTCTCTCTATTGCCTCCTTTAGAATTGGGTGATGTGATGAATGGAGGGTGGTCATGCATATTTTTACTATACCCTCAGTTTGAAACGACATCATGGCGGGAGCACACTCAGTGTGCTTCTTTCACATAGTCTCAGATGTTAGTGACATCAGAAGAGTGACTGAATATTTGGAAAGGAATAATGTGGAATATTCATATTGTAAAGAAACTGAAGCAATATTAGTTGAATCATAGCATGAACCAGTGTAAAAATGCACATAAAAGGTATACCTATAACTTTTCTGAAATATGCAGAGCTTCTAAGCCTGAGGGATGGGGATGGCGGTGGGAGTTTAAGGGGAACTCATTATTTTTATTCACCAGATTAGACATTTTCTGCCATAAAATTGTCTAAATCCTAATCTGGATGGAGACCTTTATATACAAAAGGATTCCAGTCTTCTCTTATCATGGTGGCAGGAGTAGTCTCAGAGAAATCTTACACTGAAATAAGAGAAAAGCAAAGCTGAATAGATGTGATATAACAAGAGTCCTATTCAGTATGTGTCTTTTTTTAGTAAAATCAAGGAGATATGTGCAGATTTCATGATGCATTGTTTCCTTCTTCAATGCACATATTTGCATATGGTTATGACTATTAATCAATGACAGAGCAGCTTAAAAATTCCTAAATGACAACACAATGTGCTTTGAGCTCCCTTGGACTTCACCATCTCATTTTCACCTTTAGGGGAGAGATGATTTGCCTGGCATGGTGCTACATATCAAACTGTGGGGTAAATATTTAAGAAGCCACTGAGTGGTCAGGTAACCATTTAATTTTCTCCAGCTATTCAGACACAGCTAACTGGTTAAGATTGTGACTGAATATCCAGTTAAATCCAGATCTTAATTTGTAGGCAAAAAGGAAGTGGAACTTATGGAGTGAGGCTGGGAGGGGGGAGGTGGAGGGAAAAGGGAGGGAATGGGGCCAGGATTGTATGAGGGATCTGGGCCAGGTGTGGATTCTGTCTCACACCCAAACACATACACACTCTCTCACACACATATATGTGAACACGCTCTCCACTCTCCTCCTCGTCCTTACTCCAGTTATCCTCCTTTCCCAGGCCCCGCCCACATAGGCGTATACCATCAATTTTGCGCACCTACTCTCCATTCGCGAGTTATGCACGTACCGCAGAAATGAATGAAACGAATCAACCACCAGTGCCCAACCCTGAGCCATTCTTTGCCCACCAGTGCCCTTTCTCTCTATCCCATCTTCCTCCTCTCTCATCTGTTCATCCTGGTCCTTCATCTTCTGCCCAACCACCCTTCCATGATTTCTCCAGTAGTCCTCATTCTCTCCAAGTAATCCTAGAACCCCCAAATCTCACCCTAATCCCTGGAGGTCCTTGAGTTTCCCCCTCCCAAGGGGCATCCTGGAAAACTCCCTCTTCAGTAGCTCTCTTCCTCTCCCCCCTTTGGCCAATAAAGCAAAGGCCTCCTCTTCAAGCCCAAATCAGCTGGCTCTCCTCTCTCTCTCTGAGGCCTGGGGGCAGATTGGGGTGCATTGCCTGCTCTCCTCAGTCTCCACAGATAGGGCAGGGTGAGCCTGGAATTCAAGAGTGCAATCTGCTCTTTGCCTCCTCAGGAAGAAAGGAAGGGAAAATTATCGCACTTTCTTTCCCCTCTCCCAAAACATCCCCTCTTAACCCCTCCCCTCAACAATCTTTTTGTGTCTGTTTTTTGCTCTGCAATGTCTCTTTCAGGATAACATACCCCCTTCTCCCTGCAGTTTAAGAGAGGAGGGGCTGTAGGGAGCAGACTGACTGTTCTGTCTGATCTAGGCTCACCCCCCCCCTCTCCTTCTTCTCTGCAGGCTACCTGGAGGGGCGGGGCCGAGCAGAACACCTTTGCCTCTTTGCCTCTTAAGTCTGAAAAGAAATGGTAGAACTTTGTTCCAGTCTGTTCCCCCTCAAATTAAGCCCTGATTAAATCTAATTGCAGAAAGCTTGTGCAATTAAATTTAAGGCAGTCATTTTATGAAACTGCATTTAGATGAACACTTTTAACCTATTAGCACAGAATATGCAAATGAAGGCATTAACTATTATCTCCCAATGCAGAGAGTTGTGCTGGCTTAATTCAAGTTCTCTTAGTGCTAGAAATGCTATTCCTGGTCAGAGGTGGAGTAAAGTTTCCAGCGCTTGTGTCAGTTTAAGGGCAGAAGCAGATGTTCTGACATCGGAACCTGTATTTGGGATTTAATCACAAAAAACATGCTTTACACACACAAAGCATGTTTCTGCATATACATATGGTTTATGTGCACCAAAATAGTTTCTGAGTTGAAATCAATTTTGTGCCCACAAATCATATTTTGTGCCCATAAAAGTCTTCCCCCAAGTTTAAAATGTGTTTTCAGCCTGTGCTGAGTGCACTTTTGGTCTGTGCACTTTTTAAACTCCCAATGCATTAGCCTATCATTAGCTTACCACTTCAGAAGTTAATGAAATGTTAACCTCTGCCTTAAGAAATGATGTACCTAATTTCAGTGCAGAGTTTTAACTGACACATTATTGCATGGGCCCCTACATTTGAAAACCCTACCCGGAGCGTGCCCAACCCATTCCCTTTCTGTCTGGCTAAGTCTGTGCACACAATGATTTTCTTTGGACAGATTTTAACCAGACAGGAGAAGGAGGAAGTGGGAATTTTTAGCCTGTTAGACTGAAGCAGTTAAAAGCCAATTTTTAACCACATAAACCTTTTGAGTAGTGAGTGACCCTTTTGAAATCAAGGTCCTATAATTCTAATCAAGTGCATGGCAGTTCTACAACTGCCTTATGAAATCACAGTGTGCTATGACTTCCCCAAGCTGATGACTGAATTGGCTTGTTTCCCTGTGATAAACTAAACATTAAAAAAAAATGTAATTTTAAGATTAAGGGGGATGTTGGTCAGGGGCAGAAGAAAAGTGTAAGCCGAGAACCTCTGGTTTATCTGCTATTTGTGACAGAAATTTGAATGAAATTGAACAATGGTTCAAAGTTATTAGAGAGGAATTCACTTATGTGAAGACAGACAGATAGACAGACATGATGACTGTAGTGTAGAAGATCATTTCTTTCTGTAGGAAGAAGGATACAATTATCTGGCTTATTAGGATTGTAAACAATTCACCATCACATTCAAACCAGATGAATTTTAGCCTAGTTGTAGTTTGATGGGAAATATGGATCTTCTCCAAATCCTTCTGATTTTCCCTAACGGATCTGGAGAAAATCCAAAACAGATTCACAAAACTTAGCATCAAATGGGAAAAGTCGAAAGCATACCTGTCGATATAATCAAATCTGCTGTGTACTTCTTTGGATCCAACAGATTGATTTAAAAAGCCTGCAGTTTTTCCTTGCGTTCACCAAGCCTCCTGTAAGGAGTCACACTGTCTTTGCTTGCCTAAGTAGACTAAAGGGTGCCGAAAATTGAACTCATCCAGCCAGATTCACTAACTCAGAGTTTAAGTACCCTTAGGTCTGCAAAAACAGCCCTTAGAGTTTTTCTCATAGGTACAGAATGAGAGGAAACTCTTACAGATCTGGCTTTGTGACTGGAAAAGAGATTACTAATTGTCACATCAGAAAGTGTTCACTAAATGTCATTGGTTTATGAATCTGATGCGGGCACGAGGAAGGAAGCGTTGGCATTTGTGTCTGTGTTTAAGTAAGGAAATGCATGTGTGTCTTCCTAACCTACCCCACTTGTTGGATCTTGATATGGCTTTTATGCTGGGGGGGGGGGGGGGGGGACGACTGTAACCTTTTACAAGAGTTGCTAATGTCTTGACAGCCCCCATCTCACAGGCTGATGGCTCAATTTAAGCCTGGTGAATGGGAGATGCTATAGCATTAATCCCATCTGGCGCAACTAAAAGCACCAGACCTACTCGTTGCTCTGCAACTCAGTCACTACGGTTCTTTCTGAAACTCCAAACAGCACTTCTCGTCATATGCCGGGCAATCATAATATCACAAAGTATAACGCTGGAGGGATTTTTTTTTTTTTACAGAATGACAACAAAAAATGCCATAGAGAATGCAGACTGATCAAAATATAAAAACGAAAAGCTTCGATGCATTTTGTTTGTATTTTGGCAAAATAGGGAATCAGAATGCAAATCGTAAAAAAATACAAGTTAAAACCAAGACGGATTAAAATACAGATGGCACAGCCATTTCCTTTTCGGATACAGTGAATTTTGGCACTTACAATCGTCCTGTATTACTTCACAAACATTCATGGTACAGGGCACCCAATAGTGAATGCATCATTGCAGCCTGCACCTCCAGCAGCACAAGCTTGGAGGACGCTTGATTATTATAGAACAGGATCATTTAAAACGTGCTCCTTGAAATCCGAAGAAACAGAAGAAAGCGAGAGGGGATGGAGACTTCATTTGATCGTTTCACAAAATCGACCAAGCAGGGACGGGAGTTGCACGGAAGGTGTGATGGTCCCAAACGCTTCAGTCAGTGGCACTGGTGCAGTCAGAAAGTGTCAGATAATGAGGACGCGCCGCTAGGCTGCAAGCCTTGGGACAAGACACGCTGGCAGCAGCGGGGCTCGGAGACCTCTTGGAGTGCCAGCCTGTCCGGAGCGCAAGCAGCGGTCCCGATTCTCTGCACAAGAAATCCTCCAGGGAGGTGAAGAGTCCGGCCTGCTCCCGGGCTTTGCTTGCTGGCCCGGGGTCCCCCTCCTCTGTGCGAAGAGAAACCTCCGCGGCGTTAAAGCTCACGGCTGAGGGAGGAATCACATTGTTGTCTACGGGGGAAAAAAAGAATCATTTTTCCAATAAAAATCAAGCAACAACAAATAGAAAGCTGGTTTTCTCACTAGGGAAATTCATGGCAAGGGGGGAAAAAACCCCAAAACTCCCAACTGTGATTCCTTGCAGCTCTGCTCACTGTGCGCAGTTTGTTTTAATAATAATTACAATTAGTGGTCTTTTGCTTATTCCGCACAGCACATCCGGCGTTGCTTTTCTTTCGCGGTCGATAAATTGATCGCAGCTCCGCGAACGTTTCTAGAAGAAAATAAAGCAGGGCTTCTCTTGCAGGCAGCTGCCTAGTTTAGCGTGTTGCATTTGCCTCTGCCCCCTTCCCCCTATTTCGATTTCCCTCTTGGAGAGTTTTTCCTGTGCCAGATTTCCCGAGCACTGATTGACAGGGCCAGGTTGGGGAAGGAGATTGCGGGTTGCGGTATTAATTCGGGACGCTGGAGCGCCAAGAGCCGGCCCCGCTCACCGGGGCACGTTTGAGAGGGAAGTCACAGCTTAGACGAAAGGGCGTTGCGGGTCACCCCTGTCACACGTCGCCCGGATCCTAATAATTAAAGCATCTGCTTACATTCCTCAGTGACTCTGCCTGCACCTCAAAGGAGCAGTGCGGGCATTTCCTGTAGCTCTCGCACTTGAGCTTGGTAATCAGTCCGCACCTGGCTCCTAACGCGCACAAGGCCCGGTGCATGAAATGCATTCCCACAGGCCTGCGCGCAGTGAGAAAGCTGCCTTAGCTCGCCCATGGGGTTTTATTTTCCGGAGGGAGCAAAACAGATGCTTAAGAAACTGGCAACGTTGGGAACCCATCTCAGGCCTTTTCACACCTTTATTCTTTATTTTTCATTTTTTTGTAGGTGCCTAATTCCAATAGCCTATGCTTCTCTTTCAGTTTTAATACTTGGGTATGTCACCAAAAAATAAATAAATAAATAAATAAATAAAAGTGTGCATTTTGAGCGATTGCTTAAACATTTGTTTTGCTCCCTGTTGACAAGTCCAGCAAACAGAAAGCAATAGCAAGCGAGGCGAACGCTTGCTAAGCAATAAGATTTGTATATTTCAGGGCTGTAGCCTCCATTTTTCAAACCAAAGACAAGCTTATGAAAACGAACATTATGTAACACTCTACTGAGTGTACCTTTCCGATTCTGTCAGACCAAAGTTGAGCACTATCTATCTACAAAACAAAATGGTGAAATGTGCAGCGCGCTCAGCTCCCTGCGTTTTCACAAGAGAATGTATTTATTTTATTTATTTTTTAATTTTTATATACCGAGGTTCCTGTAGGAATTACAAATCACTCCGGTTTACATAAGAACTGTAAATTAGCCTAAGGCTGTACATGAAACAGTTGAAACAGGTACATATTAACAAATGAATGAATAAAAATAAATACGGCAAATATAACAAATGAATGACTGAATAAATAGAAAAGGTAGGTATAACAAGTGAAAGAAAATGGGGCAACTAGCCAGTGATTAATGAGAAGTGAGCTCTGCCTGCGCTCCATCCCCACGCTCTGCAGGAAATTAACAAAGCTAAAAGAAAAATGATTTCAATGTGAACCTTTTTAAAAGAAATAAAAAAAATCCAGCCTTACCGCTGAAGGACTCCTTGTAGGGTTCAGTCAGATACTGGAAGGCAGGCTGGTACAGCTGCTAAACACAAGTTTTAGGGGGAAACAAAAAAAAAAAAGCAAGAAAGTCTGCAAAACTAATTTCCCTCAAACTAGGGCTCAATTTCCGTAGAAGAAACCAGTCCTTGGAAATCTCTGGATTCAGGATTTTTCAAATGCAGGCAGGCGTGCCCTGCACAGAGAGTAGGGTTTAGAGTAATCCAAAGAGCAGGGACAACGCGCTCAAGCTGAGGTTAAGGGGGGAAATGATATCGCAAGCCTTTTGTATTGTTGGGAGAGAAGCCATTTGTTATTGAACGTTTTCCTTCTACTTGTCTTATGATCTAACTCCTGCTGATGTTAAATAAACAGATTTACACTAAATACAGATTAGTCAAGAAAAACATTTTTAGTTGTTTTTTTTTAATATATATAAATTGTTTATTCTAATTTGAACCTGATGAATCCCCCCCCCCTTCCAAAGTCTCATCATTGTTAAACAGCTCAGGTATAGATATTATGAGGGGAAAGTATATAGCGGTATAAAGAATAAAAATGACTCCAGTAATTTGTGTTTTTCTTACCCGAACAGAATCATCTCTAATTGATGATTTATCTGGATTATATACAATTTTTTTTTACTTTTTTGCGAAATAAGTTATATCCTACAACCCCGAGTGTGCAGAAGTCATATCCTACCAAACTCTCCTGCTCGCCTTCTTCCCATTTTCGTTTCTTCCATGGCACCTGACCCCACCTTTAAACTCAGGTTAAAAGCGTTCCGTCAGATTTTAAGATGAATAATTCTGCAGGTTAAAACCAGCTTGAAACTGGTCTCCAGCCTCATGGCGATTCGTAAAGTTTTGTGCCAGGGTATGGGGTTTTTTTTCCCCCTCATGCAAAAGAAAGGAAAGTTCAAATGATTTATGAACTCCACGGTTAAACGAAGACTTTACTGTATGCCGTCGATAAACTAAGTTTCAAGTAATTTTCTCTGTTTCTAATAATGGGCATTACAGTTAACTATCAACGCTTTATGTATCATATGCGGGCAAAGAGATAAATTTACCGAGGCGCGTTATGAGATAACAGAAGAGGAAAATGTTTTGAGGGATGTACAGATCATTTGAGAATATGTCACAGAGAGCTGAAAAGGTGGTTGGTTGGTGTTAGACTGCTCATGCCGTTAATTTTTAATTAATTTTTTTTTTTTGGGGGGGGGGGGGAGGGAGGTCCTAATTACTTCTGACAAATTAAAATTGATAAATGTCCATGGGCTGTCCAAAAGATTGGAACTCCAGAATGCCCCCTCCAGCAATTAGAGGGTAAGCCTTGTACTCCTCATATAAAGCCGGAGCTGACAGAAGGGACTAGTAGCCGCTACTTTTTGGACGGATTCTATTCTCCAGAGCAAATAAGGTTTATTACTCCACAGCCTTTACAGGAAAGCACAGCCAGAAAGGTTAAAAAAAAATTAGGTTAAGAGGCGTAATGTATATACCAGGAAGCAAGTGGGGGGCAAGAAGTGGATCAGAAAATACAAAAGGTGTCTTGTGGCCAGAATTACCTTTCAACCGAAACTGGGCACAAAAACGTGCAAAAAGCCCGCAAGTTAGTAAGGCTTTCGCGGTTTTAAAAGAAGGGTCCCTTTGGTCCAACTATTTAATGTTCTGCAGCTTCAGGAAAACTGTGCAAGCAAAAGCTCCGAGCAAAAAGCTTGTAGGAAGTTTGCCCTCAAAATGTTTGGAATGTGATAGCTGGACAAACAGTCCTCGGCCCTTTTTGCCCACCTTGTGGCTTGCTTGAATTTTTTTTTCTGTAGAATGAATGGTTTACCCTTCCAGTTGCAGGAAATTAACAAAGATGCGCTACTTTAAAGTTGGGCTAGTAAAGGGGCTTGAGGCTTGTTGCGCTTTGCTAAAAAACTTAAATCTGATTTTTAGTTTGATTTATAAAAAATGAATGGAACTAATTCAAATTATCTTAATGTTAGGAAAGGATTGCCCCCGTATAAATTATACAAACCTATATCTGATGTTCTGTGCCCGTGTGATGCAGGTGTATAAACCCCACCTCCACCCCCAATCTGGTAGAATGTATAGGGAATGCGCACAATGATGATTCCCAAACCGTTTTTCAAGAAAGAAACTGGTAAGAGTGCTAAAATAGCACAGCTTTAGGGCACACACGTGTGTGTGTGTGTGTGTGTAAGTGTGTGTGAGAGACAGACAGACAGACACACGCTCACTTTTCTTCATGGAGTAAAACGATTTATAATTTAAAAACAAAATCTGCTAGTGGCAGACTGAGAAACTTGGCTCCATGCTGACATTTGCTGAACTGCAGGCTGCATTTTATCAGGTAAGATCTTGTGTTCATCAATATACTGAAGGGAAGAAAGGAAAACACTGGATAATTTGCCTTTGGTTAAAAAAAAAAATAAGGGAGGAATTTGAGCCTTTTTTTTTTTTTACACAACTTGTATAAAACTGAAAATGCGAGGGGGAGGCAGGGAAGGAGTTTAATGCAAAAGAGATGCTTCAGACCACATCATTTTGACTTTTGTTAATTTGTGTTTTTTTTTAACTTGTGTGCCCTGTGAGAAGCTTGCGAGCGCTTCCTGCAACTCTGCCCCATAGTAAAAGGCGGGCCCGTGTGCTTGGTGTACTGCAGCTGCAAGACTTTATTAATTAACATTAACCGCAGCAGTGTGAGACGGAAGACCAAAAAAAAAAAAAAAGCCCCAAACTTTGCTAAGCAGAGCTGTCTGATAAATAACAGGTCTGATGTCTGCAGAGGATGCCGTGGTGCCTTGCCAGGCTCCCCACAAGGCAAATGCTGAGCGCAGCCCCACGTCAGCTGTCCCCGGCTCCAGCCCTCCTCAGCCAGCCTGCAGCCCTCTGACACCTGCGATTCCGACCTGGGCCCGCTAAGATTGCCTTTTTGCCTGGGGAATACTCCACTGCCCTGATACCAGGGGACAGAGGCTGAGCAGGAGGGTCCTGGTGACCCACGGTACTGGGCGCAGTGGCTTGGACTTCTGGAGGGAGTTTGCATGTGGTCAGTGCCGTGCTCCTGGGCCAGCCCCCCGGCTCACGTTACAATACTATTTATAACCTCTCTTAGCTGTTTCCCCCTTAAAGCAGCTCCCTGGGACCACCTTCTGTTGGCTTCAGCCTCTCCCCCTCCCCGGCTCTTGATATCTGAGTAGCTCTGAGAAAGCTCATCTTGGACAGAGAGAGAGAGAGAGAGAGAGGGCTGCTCTGGCATCGGGGACCGGCCCCTCGGCTGAAGACCTGGATTATCTGCGCTCTGCCGAAAGTGTGCCGGTTTTTGCTGTCTTTGGAGAAAGTTTTTTTTTATTACAGTGAAAGCTGAGCGCAGGCGGCGGGAGTTGGAGCCTGACAGGCGCTGCTGCTGCCGCTGCCCGGAACCCGAGACTTTGCATGCCATGGATCACACGCTCTTCGGCTGCCTTCGCAGCCCCCACGCCACCGCCCAGGGCTTGCACCACTTCTCCCAGTCCTCCCTCACCCTCCACGGGAGATCGGACCACATGTCCTACCCCGAGCTGTCGACGTCCTCACCCTCCTGCATCATAGCCGGGTACCCCAACGAGGAGGGCATGTTTGGCAGCCAGCACCACCACCACCGGGGGCACCACCACCACCACCATCACCACCACCACCACCAGCAGCCGCAGCAGCAGCAGCCGCAGCACCACCACCACCACCACCAGACTCTGCAGTCGAACTGGCACATTCCCCCGATGGCCTCGCCCCCTGCCGCTGCCAGGCACAGCCTCTGCCTGCAGCCGGACTCGGGAGCCCCTGAGCTGGGCAGCGGCAGCCCCCCCGTCCTGTGCGCCAACTCGTCCGGCCTCGGCGCCGGCGCTCCGGCCGGGGCCGCCTGCGCGCCGGGGGACTACGGCAGGCGGGCTCTCTCCCCGGCCGAGGCGGAGAAGAGAGCCGGGAAAAGGAAAAGTGACAGCTCAGGTAAGCGCACGCAGTTGGCATTTGCCGCCCTGGGGAGCATGCGCAGACGGGTAGGTAGGTAAGAAAAAGGAAGTCAATAATAATGTAAAAAAACAGAATAATAATAAAATAGAATAAAACAATGGTGGAACGAATCTGCAGCAACAGTTCACACGCCAGCACGCTGGAGTTCGGGATTTGGTTTCTGGTACATGATAGCACGGGGACATCCCTTTTCTCCACGCCTTCCCCCCCCCCCCCTCCAGTCAGTTCCCGAAGATCCCTGCTCCCTTTCCCAAACAGGATTGCGAAGAACAATGAGCACGTGACGCTTGCTGTAATCACTTGTCAACAGATTCCGTCCCGAGACGAATGAATGTTGGCTCTTCCATCGCTTGAGCCCAGTTAGGTACGAGGGGGTCTCGGAAGCTTCCTTTTCTTGTCGCCTCCGCGGGTGGATGTCAGAGAGAGAGATTCCTAGGTTGTTCCAGGAATTTCCTGCACTTTGATCAAGGCTCCGTTGGCAGAGCTATTCTTCTTCACGAAGATGCCTCCAGTTATCGCATAACGCTGGAGTTTTGACGTTTGCGTGCATGTGTGGGCAAAGATCCCTGGGAAAGTGTAAGGGGGTCATTTTCAAAGGAGTTACGCATGTAAATGTGACATACTATGGTAGCAATTTTCAAAAGCTATTTACTCGAGTAAAGTGCACTTACTTGAGTAAATCCTATGGACAATTCAATGGCATATATTGTAGCAATTTTGAAAAGCCCACTTACTTGAGTAAAGTGTATTTACTCGAGCAAAAACCAGTTTTGCTCGAGTAAATGCTTTTTAAAATCTACCCCTAAATGTACAGCTATTATATTTAGGCTGCGTTCTGGCGCGCTAATAAACAAGGAAAATGTTCGGGCACGATCGACCTGAGGTCTTCATACTCTGGCAGCCTGATTTTAAAAAAGCATTTACTCGAATAAAACTGAGTTTTTATCAAGTGAATGCTTTTTACTCGAATAAGTAGGCTTTTGAAAATTGCTGTAATATGTGTCATTGAATCATCCATAGGATTTACTTGAGTAAATGCACTTTACTTGAGTAAGTGGCTTTTAAAAATTGCTACAATAGTAGTTACATTTATGTGCGCAACTCCTTTTGAAAATTACCGCCTGGGTGTATTTATATTATTAAACACGCAAGTTGCAATGGTTTCCACAGCCTCCACGGAGTCAGGCTCCACTTTTCCTTCGTTTAAGGAACAACACCAGCCACATTAATTGTCGCTGCTGTAACAGTCTAAAACCGCTCTAGACGTTTTCACTAGGAAAAGTTACCTGGAAATCCATTCCAGCCCCCTTCCGCGAGCACTGTGCTTCTTCATGATCACTGCAGGAAGAGAGAAAGATGACAAAATAAGGAAGGATTTAAGCCTCTTAAGATTGGGAAGCAGACATAGCTGAAGTTTATTTGCATCAAGCCAGTGGGAGCTGACAGTGAGGTGATTTCCGAATATTTATCAAGCATTCACAGTTCAGGGGATCAGCAATCCAACATAATTAGGATCAGCAGTATTTCAGCAGCTGGTTTTGTTGACCTGGGAAATGGCTTTGTAATTGTTCTGGGTCCTTAGGTTATTTGTCTTTACCAGCGTTCAAGTTCTGCAACAAGTTTTTTATTTCTACAATAGGCCAGGTAAAGTTTGCAGGAATTTAGTTGCGGATCCTATATGAAGCGAAAAAGTTGTTTTCGTGCACAAAAGTTGGCATTTGCAGCATATAATGTGCTCTGTTTTACAGTCTCACTCTTTGTAGTATGCACGGATGCATCTTTTAATATGCACGCATCTTCAATCATCCATCATAAAGCTACTGTAAAAAACATGATACATAATGGAGAATCCAACATTAGGCTTACTATTGCTGTTAAAAAAAATTGCAGGCCATTAGCTTTATTGTGTGTTTTATCTGCAAAGGAGAGACTGTCCCTTACACTTGTGAGACAAGTGGCAGACTGCTTTCTCCCTTGATTATCTCCTAGCACTTATGAAAGGAAGTTTGTGCAATGCAAACATATATTTACTGTAAATAGACATCCTGCTGTGCAGAATCACAATCTGTGCTTACCAGGAATGTGCTAGACTACTCCTTAATTCCTACAAGAATAGCAAATACATGCCTCTAATATTTCTGGAATGACTTACATTGATTTAACTCTAACTCTTTTAAACTTTGACCCAATGTAGTGTTAAAATAATAATATATTCACCAAATTTTGTACTGTAAATTTTCCTTTAGCATTTTGTTTCTGATTAGTTCAATGTTTGAAATCAATAAAAGTTACCTTTAGATGACTTAATGCATATCCCCAAGTTTATGCCTCAAAGACTAGAGAACATAATATAGTGCACTGTGTGCACAATTACAATGCATTATGTCATCAGCGAGAGCTACAGATTAGCTGTCAATAATATAGACTCAAACATGAGTTTGGTTAATATTTTCTTTTAGTAGTATCAATCTGAAAGACATCTCTTCTTCTTGTATTACAATTGTCATGTTACTTTTTCTTTCATTACACCTTACAAATAATTTAAGAACTTAGAATTCCCTTATACATAGTAATTTTTCACTGCTGAGGTTGCTTATAGTTCATTAATTCAAAATGAAAACGTTTTGGGATGTCTGAAATCAAACACTTCAATAATGGTGGTCTAAATTAATAACGTCTCTCTAAATATGCCTGTGATAATTAAAATTGCCTGAATTTAAAGAAAACTCTTAAAATGATTTTTGCATGTGAAGAGGCAACAGAAAATATTTTCAGGCCTCCATCTAAATGGATGAGCTGCTACTTCATCCAAATGACTATTTTTCAATCAAGATATATTGCATGGAAGGAAAACTGAATGCCTTGGCATGTTTTGGGGTGCAACATCAAGGGATCGCTCTGTAAAAAAAAAGCCCCAAAACATATTAATGCAAATGGGGCCCAACTAAGCCCTCATTTTCTCTGTGTTTTTAACTCATATAACAGGAATTTACTTGCTAGGAATAGTTGACCAATTTAATCTTTTACAGTTTGTAAATTCTCTCTATATTTTTTGAATAGAATTCTCAATATATATAGTATAGGGGAATAAACATTGCAGTGTTTTTAGTGGAGAGTGCGGCAGATAATGATGGAAACACAAACCATATTGACTGTGTATTTTTATTTAAATGTATTGCTATATAGCTAGGGTACTTTTCATTGGACTTATCATGAGAAAGCAGCTGCTTATTTACGACAATATCGTTTCTGCTTGAGAAAAGACATGAATATACATAATTGTGTCCGGTGATCCTTCAAAGGTCCAGTTTTGCTATTACTACTTATCACTTCTGTAGTGCTACTCGATGTTTGCAATGCTGCACAAAAAAAAAAAAAAAACCCCACACCAAAGAGCTTAACAATTTAATGAAGGCAAACATACAGTACAAAAGAGACTTTGGGAATTTCATTTATTAAGAAATGGTTAAAATCAATAAGGTTGAAAGTGGGATAATCAGGAGTAGGCTTGATGTTCCAGGCATATCCCTTCAGAATGGCTTACCCAGAATGCTTTACTCTTGTTGCTCTTTTGAGGGTTTGTTTTTTGAGAGGTGGGATTTAGTAAATGACTGATGATTAAGTTGAGGAAATAAATATTCAGATTTTAAAGCATATTATATTTATTCATTATGAATTCTCCAGCTTGGCTGAAGTATCACAGGCCATGGATTATGGCTCCTGCAATGCAATGCCGTAACATGAATATGTACCGTACATTAATCTTTATACATGCTGAACATTAATTACATAATTAAGTAATTAATATTAATGTGACACATTAATATTTATTTTGAGGGCCTTATTCAATAAGCACATAGAGATTTTATGTATGAATACAGCTCATAGTTACAATAGCAAATAAAAAGTCAATTCACATGAAGGAATTCTGAAAAATAGCCTTTGTGAGACAGCAGTAATTAATTAACCACAATTATTTTTGAGTGGTTTCCGATATAGCTAAGAAAAATAAGTCCTACACTTGTAGGCAACAGAAACTGAGTGATATTTAAATGACCTTGCATTTCATTAAAATAATAATACGAGATCTGATTCACCATTGGTTTACCACCGTTGGGAAAATCCAATGGTGAATCAACTAAATAAAATACACTGCCATCTTGGATTAAAATATTTAATTTACATACAAAATGAATTTGTCCATCATGTTAGATAGATGCTAAATGTTTAATTTATCATGAAAGGAAAAAAAATATCTTCAAATATCTAAACAAATAAGTAGGTGCTAAACTTGCATATAAAGAATTTCAGTTATACCCACTATGTGGGGGTTTATGAAGAAGATATTCCATGTGATCAAATTTAGAGACCAATGAGCTCCCCTGAAGTTAATGTATAACATCAAATAATTATACAATTTTATATTGATTCTATTAAAAAGAATTGCAATTTCTATAACAAATCTATAAGGGTGAAGAGACAGCTAGTATTTCACTGTTAAAGCTGCACATTTTGACACTATTAATTATTTCTTGATAGCAGTTTTATGAAACTTTCAGGACATTTGCTTTTGTTTACATGTTGCCAATATTTTGTTTGACTCAACGAGCTCTAAATTTAACAACAGGAATGGCTTTTTATCCTGCCTGTGAATAGTATCTGTGGAAAGTGTCATCTAATCAGAGCAACAGTAGAGTTAAATTGCGATGTCTTCAGTTTAATGAGGATTCCAGTTAGACCAAGGTAACAAAAACAACTGAAAATGTTACTTATGAATATGTTTGAAAATTTGGAGCAAAACTTTAATCATTTTCTTTATGATTGTTTTAAACATAACCTGAACAGAACTTTGTAATTTGGCAGGTTATACATTTTTGTAAAAAAATAAAGAGACCTGTTTGCTTTTGAGAATATTCATAATTTGAAACAACCTTTAATCGTATATAAGACTAATGAACTTTACTGTAAAGCTACTGATGTTACTATTTACACCATAAATACAGTGTTTAATATCCAAGAACCCACAAATGAAAAGTATAGCTTTTGATATTTTACTTCTGGTTATTCGCAAAGCACCTTCATATTACCCTTGTTCCTGGACTGTCAGATGTACTAAAATTCATCTGCTTTCTGTTACAGTCCATAAGTATCTATAATCTCTCTGGAATAAATTACATTCTTTTCTGTAACTAACAATAAAAGCTAGGGCAAGTCATTCAAAAGTACAAAATGTTCCAATATCAAAACAGAAAGAATTAATTTTTAATACCGGTCCAATAAAACTTTTGGGCAATCAAATTACATTCCTTTAATAAATACAGTTTGCTGTCAATATCATACAGTATATCAGTCTATATAACTTTGTCTCTGAATCATACAAAAACACCATACATACCAAATTCCATCTTTGCTCGAATGTGGATTCATTCTGTACAGGCACAAATAGACTGGTAGTAGGTAGTAAGGTAAAGTCCAGTTCACAAGCGCCAGATGAACGAAAGGATTTTTCCTATTTTTTGTCTATGAGAAAGCAGTTTAGTACATCAGACTCATATGAAAGTTTGGCAATGTGGAAATAATGGTACAGAGAAGAAAATCTCTGCAAGTCAGATATATGTATCTTCCCAGATCTGCCTTAAATATCTTATTTTTTGTTGCAGCCGAATGCACGCAGGCCTAGAAATGGATGTTTTAGTTCTACCCATCATCTAATGTGATAGATTCACCCAACTGCGTTCTCGGATAGCCATAATTAAAGAGGATATTTAACGCTCTTACAAGCCCTTCTGTGAGCAGTTTTTAAAAGTCAATGTTTGCTGGATGCTCGGGGTTTTTCCCACTGGAGTATCATGCTTACAGTGAAAGAAAGTTAAAGAAGGCACCCAGTAACAATTGTAGGGAGAGATCAGCAACATAACAATAATAAAAATGAATTTGATATTTTGTAAGAAATATGTTTATTTTCTTGACAAGAATGTCTTTTGGATTGTCAGAGGCCCAGTTATTACTTAAATGTCTCTCTCTCTTGTTTGTGTGTCTATCACTGATGGTTCTGATTAGTTCCCAAAAAATATTCAATGAAAATATGGATGAATTTGATATGCCAGAGCGCTCCTGGTAGAATGCGATCATAGCTACAGCTTAAGATGTTTTACACTCACATTTTGAATAAAGCAGAGTGGCTGCCATGTTAAACCAGAGTGGCTGCCGTGTTAAACCCTCATAAGATGTCCCATACTTATGGACACAATCCTGTCTCATGGAACAATTGCCCGTAGACCTTCTCTCTCCTCACATCCCCTAGCCCCTCTTCACACCAATCCTCTCTCGACTTACTCCCATCTGTTCTCTGCCTCATCGCCCTTAACTGATTTGGAATCCTCACAATTTAAGCAACTCTGTAAGTTATTGTAAATAAATCGACTGCTATGTACATAAGTTACCTGATATTCAGTATCTTTAGTCTCATACATACCTCTTTTTAGGCATGTAGATATTTATTCTTTAACAGCTTCATATGTACCAGTTTTTAAGTTACTTGTCAACCGTATTTTAAGTGCAGTTTCTCGTTGCCATGTTACTTGTCAAGCGCACCTTATGCGCAGTTTCTCGTTTATTGTAAGCCTATGTGATATCTCTGATGAATGTCGGTATATAAAACCATTAAATAAATAAAAATAAATAAATAAACCACTCAGATATGTAGAAATAAGGGTCAACAAACAAGTTGTGGGTAACCTGACCTGAAAAAAGGAACATATCTTTTGATAGATAAACACAAATGTATTAAATTAATCTTTCTCTGTCCATTATTCAAACATGTTAAAACATCATTTTCCGTTTGTTTCCTAACATCATCTTTTTTTAATCTTTTCAATGTAACTGTTCATAGGCAAACATGCTTATGATTAACCAGTCTAATGATTACAAACATAGGCCCTGATTTTGAAAAGTATTTACACGCTTAAAGTTGGGTTTTACGCATGTAAATGCACTTTACCTGTGTAAGTGGCATTTTGAAAATTGCAATTGAATTGTCCATAGGATATTCTCATTTAAGTGCAATTTACGCTAGTAAAATACTTTTTAAAATTGCTAAGATAGTATGTTACATTTACACATGTGAACCCTTTGGAAATTACCTCCAGTGTTTGCAGTCTTAGATAGATGTTTAAGTTTTATCTTATAATAGATTTACTTTTATTAAAGAAACATTTAATGTAAATAATTGTCTTTTCACTTTTCTGTTCTCTATTTACTGTATTTATCTGCTAAAGTAGATTAATTGCAAAGTGAGGAATGTATAGTTGCCTGCGTTTTGCTAGATTTTTTTCTCTCCAAATACTTATTGCTATTTTGGACCAATGGATACAATTATTTCTTCCCCCACCTCCACCCCCACCCCCAGTGGTTTCTGTTGTTCCCCGCTTCCATCTTCCAGCTGGCATTCTTGGGTGTCTTGGTTGACAGTGGTGGTAGAATACCTCCTCCAAGGGGGTACCTTCAGTAGGGATGTGAATCGTTTTTCAACGATTAAAATTATCGTCCGATAATGTTTATATCGTCTTAAATCGTTATAGAACACGATACAATAGAAATTCTAACGATTTATCGTTAAAAATCGTTAAATCGTGTTAGTGCGCACTAACTCGAGTTAGTGCGCACTAACTCCCCGTTAGTGCGCACTAACTCGATTTAGTGCGCACTAACTGAAAATGATACAAATAAACACTTTCCAGGTCACTGAAGGTCAGTTAGGAATGAATATGTGTTCCTATTGGCTGGCTGCCCTCTTATCTATTGATGTTACCACTGAGGTGATGGTTGGGGGGATGGGAAATGGAACTGGAAACTAACGAACACCAACAGAAAATGAAACAAAGTGTTCACACTTCCCAGGTCAGTAAAGGTCACTTAGGAATGAATATGTATGTATGTATTCCTATTGGCTGGCTGTGCTCTTATCTATTGATGTTACCAATATGGTTGGGGGGATGTGAAATGGAAACAGTTGGAAGCTTGACAAAAAAAGTAATGTAATGATCAGCACTCACCTGACTAGAACTTGTTTGTTTATTATTTTTGTTAGCAGGCACCTGAAATGCTAGTGCATGTTGAATTTGCCAATCACTGTGCATTTTAGAAAGGTGGTCCTGGCTGGAACTGTACACAGTTCAAATATATGTAATTGATTGTTGGTAAGTGTATTTTTTAAGTAGCCACACTGGCACCAGTATGTTTACTTTTCCTCCTACTTAACTCACTAGCTCAGCTTTGTAAGAAGGGCTTCTCTGCTTGTGTGTTGTTTTTGTTTGGTGTGAGGAGAGCAGAAACATCAGATCTTTATTCAATCTACTACAGTCATCTCTTACAGTGCCCTATCCCTATTAATACCAGGAGTGTTGTGATCTTCCTGCACACAGTGCCCTAACCCTGATACCAGTCTGAGACAGCTCCCTCCCTGCATTACTAGTGAGAGGCTGGCTTCACAGACAGGGGGGAGCTGCCTGACCCTCACTCCTGACTTCCCCCATGTCCCAGCTAGTGAATGGTGTGTGGGTGAGGGGGGGGGGGGGAGGATGGTGAAGTCTGAGACAGCTCCCTCCCTGCATTACTAGTGAGAGGCTGGCTTCACAGACAGGGGGGAGCTGCCTGACCCTCACTCCTGACTTCCCCCATGTCCCAGCTAGTGAATGGTGTGTGGGTGAGGGGGGGGGGAGGATGGTGAAGTCTGAGACAGCTCCCTCCCTGCATTACTAGTGAGAGGCTGGCTTCACAGACAGGGGGGAGCTGCCTGACCCTCACTCCTGACTTCCCCCATGTCCCAGCTAGTGAATGGTGTGTGGGTGAGGGGGGGGGGGGGAGGATGGTGAAGTCTGAGACAGCTCCCTCCCTGCATTACTAGTGAGAGGCTGGCTTCACAGACAGGGGGGAGCTGCCTGACCCTCACTCCTGACTTCCCCCATGTCCCAGCTAGTGAATGGTGTGTGGGTGAGGGGGGGGGGAGGATGGTGAAGTCTGAGACAGCTCCCTCCCTGCATTACTAGTGAGAGGCTGGCTTCACAGACAGGGGGGAGCTGCCTGACCCTCACTCCTGACTTCCCCCATGTCCCAGCTAGTGAATGGTGTGTGGGTGAGGGGGGGGGGGAGGATGGTGAAGTCTGAGACAGCTCCCTCCCTGCATTACTAGTGAGAGGCTGGCTTCACAGACAGGGGGGAGCTGCCTGACCCTCACTCCTGACTTCCCCCATGTCCCAGCTAGTGAATGGTGTGTGGGTGAGGGGGGGGGGAGGATGGTGAAGTCTGAGACAGCTCCCTCCCTGCATTACTAGTGAGAGGCTGGCTTCACAGACAGGGGGGAGATGCCTGACCCTCACTCCTGACTTCCCCCATGTCCCAGCTAGTGAATGGTGTGTGGGTGAGGGGGGGGGGGAGGATGGTGAAGTCTGAGACAGCTCCCTCCCTGCATTACTAGTGAGAGGCTGGCTTCACAGACAGGGGGGAGCTGCCTGACCCTCACTCCTGACTTCCCCCCATGTCCCAGCTAGTGAATGGTGTGTGGGTGAGGGGGGGGGGGGGAGGATGGTGAAGTCTGAGACAGCTCCCTCCCTGCATTACTAGTGAGAGGCTGGCTTCGCAGACAGGGGGGAGCTGCCTGACCCTCACTCCTGACTTCCCCCATGTCCCAGCTAGTGAATGGTGTGTGGGTGAGGGGGGGGGGGGGAGGATGGTGAAGTCTGAGACAGCTCCCTCCCTGCATTACTAGTGAGAGGCTGGCTTCACAGACAGGGGGGAGCTGCCTGACCCTCACTCCTGACTTCCCCCATGTCCCAGCTAGTGAATGGTGTGTGGGTGAGGGGGGGGGGGAGGATGGTGAAGTCTGAGACAGCTCCCTCCCTGCATTACTAGTGAGAGGCTGGCTTCACAGACAGGGGGGAGCTGCCTGACCCTCACTCCTGACTTCCCCCATGTCCCAGCTAGTGAATGGTGTGTGGGTGAGGGGGGGGGGAGGATGGTGAAGTCTGAGACAGCTCCCTCCCTGCATTACTAGTGAGAGGCTGGCTTCACAGACAGGGGGAGCTGCCTGTCCCTCACTCCTGACTTCCCCCATGTCCCAGCTAGTGAATGGTGTGTGGGTGAGGGGGGGGGGGTGGATGGTGAAGTCTGAGACAGCTCCCTCCCTGCATTACTAGTGAGAGGCTGGCTTCACAGACAGGGGGGAGCTGCCTGACCCTCACTCCTGACTTCCCCCATGTCCCAGCTAGTGAATGGTGTGTGGGTAAGGGGGGGGGGGGAGGATGGTGAAGTCTGAGACAGCTCCCTCCCTGCATTACTAGTGAGAGGCTGGCTTCACAGACAGGGGGGAGCTGCCTGACCCTCACTCCTCCGGGGTATTGTGATCTTCCTGCACACAGTGCCCTATCCCTGATACCAGGGGTGTTGTGATCTTCCTGCATGCAGTGCCCTATCCCTATTAATACCAGGAGTGTTGTGATCTTCCTGCATGCAGTGCCCTATCCCTATTAATACCAGGAGTGTTGTGATCTTCCTGCATGCAGTGCCCTATCCCTATTAATACCAGGAGTGTTGTGATCTTCCTGCATGCAGTGCCCTATCCCTGATACCGGGATGTGTGCAAGAAGATCACAACACCCCTGGTATCAGGAATAGGGCACTGTGTGCAGGAAGATCACAACACCCCCAGTATCAGGAATAGGGCACTGTGTGCAGGAAGATCACAACACCCCTGGTATTAGGGATAGGGCACTGTGTGCAGGAAGATCACAACACTCCTGGTATTAAGAGGGATAGGGCACTGTGTGCAGGAAGATCACAATACCCCTGGTATCAGGGTTAGGGCACAAGTTCTAGTCACATTGACTGATCACATTACTTGTTTTGTCAAGCTACCAACTGTTTCCATTTCCCATCCCCCATATACTGTCAGTAGGAAACTTGGTAACATGAATAAATAAGAGGGCAGCCAATAGGAATACATATTCATTCCTAAACTGACCTTAACTGACCTGAAAAGTGTCAAATTGTATCATTTTCAGTTAGTGCGCACTAACTCCCAGTTAGTGCGCACTAACTCCCGTTAGTGCGCACTAACTCGAGTTAGTGCACACTAATCGGAAAAAAACGATTTTTAACGATTTTTAACTAAAAAATCGTGCCTAAGACGATTTTCTTGCCCTGCCACACGATTTCTATCGTTAAGACGATATGGAAAACGATTCACATCCCTAACCTTCAGTGCCCCTTGTTTGCTGGCAAGGATCACCACAGTCAGGCCTGACAGACAAGGGATCAAAGCCTGGAACCCCCATGCCACTGCACACAGCTCTACAGTCTATATGAAGCCCCATATGAAGCCTTTTAAAAACAGGCTGTAAAGCAGGCCTATAATAAACAAGAGCATTAGAGTGTGTGTTAGGCAAGGATACCCTCAATCAACAAAGACCTTGGCCAATGTCCCCCACACATTGTCTACCCAGGCTGTGACACAGTTCATAGATTACAAATTGCAATAAAATACTTGTAATAATCTTTTCACTGAAAGGGACAATTTCTCATGGTAATTTCTTAAAGCTGCAAGTCACGTTTTGTTCGTACTAAGCTGTTTAGTGGGTGACGGAAAGGTAAAATTAGTGTTGTAGGTATATTTTTACAGTATATCCTGGTAGAGAGAGCGTGAGGGAGAGAGACTAACAGTACAAACGTTACTGTTTGAAGTGATAAACTTGAGGATGATGTAATACATTGGGCAGTTTGCAGCTGATATTCATGCTCAGTCAAAACAGAAAGAAAACATAATGATAGGAACCCTCCTGTTCCCCCAGGCTGATGTGTAAACAATGGTGCGGGTGCTCTGACACACTGCTTTTTGGGCTGTGTTTGAAAGGCATCAAGCTTCACTATTTCAGTGCCAAATGATATGCTTGTTCGATGTTCGGTGCCAAAACCTTCAACACAACACAATGCCGTTCAAAACAACGCTAGCCTCAGGCTGCACTGGAGTCAGCCATTGATCTCAAGGTTCTCTTGTGCTCTTAAACGGCTAATAATAATTTAGGGCAGACTAAGACAAAAAAAAAAAAAGACAGGGCAAGGGCAAGGATAATGAGATAATTCACAAGCATTACAAGGAACTTCAATGTATTTCTATATTGCAAAAAAAAAATAAAAATAAAAAAAATAAAATTTCCTTCTGTGGAGGGCACTATTTTGTAGTTACTATTATAATGTTTAGTGTTTAGGAAAGAAAATTTCATCCCCTTCAAGACTAGGTGATTGGTAAATTACTTTTAAAAATTCCCTTTCATGTTAACTCCTAAACGTAAATTGGTAGCCAAAATAACAAACCACAACAAATACTGCCAAGGCCAATTAAAACTCAAAGGAAGATGGAAAAGAACAGAAGAAGAGAGAGAACTATTTCTCTAAACTGATGGTAAACTAATCCATAATTATGTTGGTTGTTTTTTCTTGATACTTGTGGAATCCTTATTTCATGTATTTTATTGATGTAAAAATTGATGAAATCCTAATAAAATATTAATTTAAAAAAACTGATGGTAAACTGATTTGTGAAACCTGACAGGAGCTGAATTACTTTACTTGCAAAACTCTCTCTCTCTCTCTCTCTCTCTCTCTCTCTGACTTTCTTACTATTTTTATCCCTTGCCTCATCTTTCTTTTCTGTCCCCAGTTTATTTATTTTATTTTTTTAAACAGCATTTTGCAGCCTTTTAATCTGGGAAATAACATAATCAGGGTTCTTAGTGTGGTTTTTCCACCTGTTATTAAGGGAATACCCTGACTGGGTTTGTTTTCTTTTGCACAGCTTATAAAACTGCAAAACACAAGATAAAAGTCATTAACGATATCGTACCATAATGTAAACTAATGGTATATAGTACATTAAGAACCACATATTGTTCATTTGATACCAGCATTTAGTCATTTTGGTCCTCTTTCAGATATTTTCTTATTTATTAAAAAAAAAAAAAAAGTTCCTCCCTGGTATAACATTGTTTTAGGGATAAATTTAGGATCTTAATCAGAAAGGACTTTTTCCCATTCTGTGCCTACGGGGGGGAAAAAAAACTATATTGAAGAAGGTCCATCATTTGGAAAAGGCTATTTGCGGGACAGTGACATACTCAGAGTTACCTATGACTGGCATTGTCCTAAACATGCACTTCAATGCCAACCCAACATAGCTATCAGCGTTTCTTTCTTTAACCAAATGTTAATTGACTTCACATTTCTGTGTAAATCTATGATAATATTTGTCTCCTGCTGTACATATTAAAAGCATGACATGTCCCACACAGAAATCTAAGGTCAGCAAACAGAGCACTCCTTCCCATTCCCTCAGTAAAAACCGCAAGACTTACCCAAGTGAGGGAGCGAGCTTTGTCCCTTGCTGGTCCCATATTATGGAACTCCATGCCCCTTGATCTCAGACTCCAGAGCAATCATAAACTTTTCAAAACACAGCTCAAAACCTGGCTCTTCATACAAGCCTTCAAGAAAGAAAACTGATGCGGGCAATGACGGAAAAGTTATGCGGCTTAAAGCACCGAATGCCTAATTTTATAAATCCTTACTGAATTATTTCAACATTTTTAACTGTAGGCAACATTCAGGACATATTGCTATGATACACTTAATCCCCCTAATAAACACCTTATTGTTACCGAAAACTATTGGCACCACCTATGTAATGTACAACCCATATTTTTACTGGTGCCTTATTGTAAACCGTTGTGATGGTGAATAACAATGACGGTATATAAAAACTCTTAAATAAATAAATAAATAAATAAATAAATAAATAAATAAATGTACACCATGCCAGCCAGCATAAATTGCCATATCTTTACCCTGGATTTTGAATTTTTTGGATTTAATTACTCTCCTCTCCAAACCCATGCTCATGGCAAATTACAATTCAGGTGCCCCAGAGGGTTTACAATCTAAGGGAATGACATACTAACCTGAGGGATTTTCCAGGAGTGAGCAGCCTCATTTGCATGCAAGTTTTCTGCCCATGCCAATGAGCTGGGTAGAAAACTGACACATGAACCCGAGTTCCCTGGACGGCCAAATAAAGATAAGGTGTAGCCTACATTTTCTAGCAAACCACCTAACCAGGCTGCCTTTGCACTCCAGTTTACCCAGAATGCTCAGTTAGTCAGCTGCTTTGCTTCGCAGCAGCTCCTTAACCCAGAATTTTAGTAAACTTTCATGTACAGCAGACTACACATGAAAATGTACTACTTGCAAGGGGACAATTATGCAAATATATATATATTTTTTTTTTTTTGCTAAAGGGCAGTGTATGAAAAAATAGGTAAAAGCCTGATGTGCCAGTGTTTTTGTGAGTTTGACAGTTTTGCGTATTGCCCTCTTTTGAAAATAATGTATCATTAAAGTAAAAAGCCCTCAAGATTTGTACCTGAGGAAATGGAGGGTGAAGCGTTTTGCTAAAAGTGACTTGCACAAGGAGTATCACTGGGAGAAACATAATTTGAACCCTAGTTTCTCTAGTTCTCAACCCACTGCTCTAGTCACCAGGCTACTCCTAGTAACCTGCTTTAGACTTAATTGAAGTCAGTGGAGCTTTGCAGCGAGATGCCCTATCAACTGACAGCTAACCTGTGGGAGAAACTAACTATCTATTGCACACACTTTATAAAAACACTATAAATGGCTATGTTGGGATTGAGTTTTCAAATAAAAAATAGAACAATGTAATAGTGATTCTAAATGTCATACGTACCAGAGGACAAATCATCAGTACATTTTTTTTTTTTTAAACAATTTGAACAGTAAATTTAAGGGCATTCAATATGCTCAAATACTTAAAACAAAACAGCAAAACAAATAAGAGGATAGCACATGCTTCACTTAGTACAAAAATTGCAGAATTGCTTGACTGTTTTATATTTATGTTTATATAAATTTACTATTGTATTATTTTACTTGTTACATAGTTAATAGGACTTAAGTGTGCTTTTACATTTTTAGTTTAGTATTCCTTAGGATGCTTTTGATAGCATTTTATTGTTTTGTTGTTGTTGCTGTTGTTGTTACTTGCCCTGAGCAGTCCATGGAAAGGCATGAATTAAATCTAATAAAAGTAAAGTAAAAGAACACATGCAGCACTGCTTTTTCCATAGTGCTCAGGCTGCCTGCTTTTTGTTAAGAAAAGTACATCCGAAGCAGTGCAGGGACCCTCAAGTTCAATTAAAAAAGTAGGATTAGGAGGTGGAAGATAGTAAAGCTGATTCAGGAAACTGAAGATCCTCTAACATGTATCACCTAGACATATATTTAGCAGAAACCATAGGAACCTGAGGAAAATCTATAAAGCGCAAGTTTTTTTTTGGTGCAACAGATTTTCCAAGTTCTCCATCTTATTGGATAGAAAAATAGTGTCTTTCACCAAACTACCCTGAAGTGCTGTAGATTGCAACACAGTCTGTTGAAATTCAGCGATCTGCTGATCTATTTCTACTTTAGAATTTTCCAATGCGCCTAAGCATGGAATTAATTACCAAATCTCAAAGCCTATCTCCTATATCGGATCACACTTTGGACCTCACTGGAATTGTAGAGACATCAGGTTCTTCTTTGGCTAAACCCTCTATGTTACCGGTTACTAGGGGTGTGCATTCGTTTTGAACTTAAATGTAAAACGCTACTTTTTTTTTTTTTAACTTAAAAAAGTGATGAGGCGAAAACGATCGGATTTCCAACTTATTCAACACAGCTATGTTGAATACGTTGGAAATCGCAATTGTTGATCCAAAATAAAAATTTAAACCCCTCACCATCCTTAATCCCCCCCCAAAGACTTACCACAACTCCCTGGTGGTCCAGCGAGGAGTCAGGATGCCATTTCTGCCATTTCTGAACTCCTTTGCGAGGAGCACATGACGTCGGCGCCACGTCGGAGTGACGCGGCGTCACGTGATTCCCCGCGGGTTCGCTCCGGGACCCTCGTTCGACCCAAAAGGAACTTTTGGCCAGTTTGGGGGTGTCAGGAGGCCCCCCCAAACTGGCCAAAAGTTCCTTTTGGGTCGAACGAGGGTCCCGGAGCGAACCCGTGGGGAATCACGTGACGCCGCGTCACTCCGACGTGGCGCCGACGTCACGTGATTCCCCGCGGGTTCGCTCCGGGACCCTCGTTCGACCCAAAAGGAACTTTTGGCCAGCTTGGGGGTGTCAGGAGGCCCCCCCAAGCTGGCCAAAAGTTCCTTTTGGGTCGAACGAGGGTCCCGGAGCGAACCCACGGGGAATCACGTGACGCCGCGTCACTCCGACGTGATGCCGACGTCACGTGCTCCTTGCAAAGGAGGTCAGAAATGGCGTCCTGTCCCCGCTGGACCACCAGGGAGTTTTGGTAAGTCTTGGGGGGGGGGGCGGATTAAGGAGGGTGAGGGGTTTAAATTTTTATTTGCACATATGGACATAGACTCAACTTATGGAATTCTCCATATGTCCATATTGACCGCAAATGGGACCCCCTTTCGACTTATGGACTTATGAACATAAACTTTTGCTCTGCACATCCCTACTGGTTACCTTGGTATTAGATTCTGAGTGAGATTGGCTCCTTAAGATGTATTTCAGACATCAGGGTTTATTAGTTTTGCAGCATAAAGTTATGGCTGTTCCTAATGTTGCCAAACCTACTCAGAAGAAACAGAAACAGTTTCTTCTGATGAGACTCAGAGTATTGCAATTAGGAGCCCAATTCTTTCTTAAATTCCTGTGCAAGTGTTGTGTCAAATATAATACTAATATGTATGTTTTCTCTGAGCCCAGTCAACTTTCCTTTTCTCTTGCTGTTGAGTTTGTCTGTGTAGATCATTTTATTTCTGTTTGTTCATATTTTTATCATTTCCTTTTGCTTTTTATTGTCCAACCTGAAATTTGTTTATTCAAGTTTTTCTTGAGATTTATTTATTTATTTATTTAAAACTTTTTATATACCGGCATTAGTAAGCATACATCATACCGGTTCACATTGTAACTGAAAGGCTGAAAGTACAATTAACAGGGAGGGGAAACAGGGAGGAATATACAAAGAGCAGAAGGCAATGAAATAGAAGCATTAAAAACTGTAACAGGCTATTTACAGGTCTGAATATACAGGCTTAAAAGGGTTGCTTACAAGGTCTATATACAAATACATTTAAAAAAGGGTAGGATTAAAAGATCCACAAAACAAGCTGCAGGTGATATTTTTTATTGCACTCCAGCTTTTCACAAGTTATAAAAGGGAGCACAACTCTCAGGAGCTAGTCAGAGATGTATTGGGTGACTCCGTTAAAGAGCATCGCCTTTAACTTGTTTGCAAACTTAGATGAAAAGATGCACAGAACATTTCTGAGTTCAAAAGGGCGTAAACACTGGAGCAGCTCTCCACCCTCCTTTTCCCTCCAAGTCAGTTATACATTTTGTAATCTTCAGTCACGCCCTTTTCATCTAAAGAGACAAAGAGCAAACATAGACCTAGATTTATCATTTTGCTATAAATTTCGCATGAATAGTACCTGTGATAAAAAAAATAGGGGGGGGGGGACATGGTTAGGAAACTTTTGGAGATACTACAACACTACCTGCTATTTTAGAGAGAGAAAGAGAGACTCCTTATAAAGCTTTCATATTAGTCAACTATTTATACCACTGTAGGAGGGTCAACTTGTAACTCGAAGTGAGGTTTTGATGGTTGGGGGGGGGGCAGTTTTCCAAGCACTGTCAGATGTACAAACAGCACAGTACACATCAGTGAAGATTTGATGTGATTTGGAGTGAGGAAAGGTACACAAAGATGAGAGTTGTACATTGTACTCTCGACCTAGTTTGATGCACTCCTTCCTTTTGACTAAAGTTTAAAAATTTGCATATGCATGTTTTCCACATTATCACTGGCAGTACCGTGGGAAATAAAAATACCTTTTCCTGTGATGCTATGGGGGTGAAAGTGAGCAGCTCGGCCGCAACCGCGGTTGGCGAAAATGCACCATCGCGATGTGGCCGGCTGCATACTTGGAATGATGAATCCCAGGGAAAGTTAGCAAGGTTGAGAACTGCCTATTGCTAAAAGATGGAGCTATAAACAGTCAGAAGAAAAAAACAACTTTTTTATCATGAAGATATGTTCTCCCCAATTTGGGACTCAGTGATGACCAAAAGAACATTTGCTGCCCCCTGTTGCAGCTCCAGCTCCCTGCATGATATATCAGAGAGCCACACATTCCCACCGAGACTTCTCATAGGCCAAGAAGGAGGTGAGAGACAGATGGAAGCACAGCATCCAGAAAAAGCACAACATTTTGCAGAAAGTAACTTTACATTTCTTTTGCATACTGACCAAGCTAATAAACTGAAGTTAATTAATGGCAACCCATCTTGTGGGCAGGGATCTTAGATGAAACATGAACTATTTAGTTTTGATTTTTCATTGCACTATTTTTTAATTGACTATGGGTTCCTGATTAGCATGCTAATACCCACAAAATCTAGGATCACAGCCTGGATCCAGATCATAACAAACACGAGTCCATCCTAGTTTTTCAAAGCCTTTCACCAAACAATCCATCTTGAGCCTTTTGTTTCCCTATCCTAGCCCGATGGTCACTTTGTTACGCTTAGTGGACCTCGTTTACACCCTGAAGTGGTCTTCCAGGTATTGCTCCGGTTAAACAACCCCAGGCTGATTTGCAGCACAAACCTTAACCAAAGATGTTTTTGCAATCCTATGGTAAGATAGTAACTCAGAGTGTAAATCATGCACTATATAAAAGAGAGCTAGGTCTAATGCCGATGCTATAAATAGCACTGGCCTCGGCCCTGCTGATTAGAGATGGGTGGGAAAATATTATTTTCCAACTCAGCTCTAGGAAGCCTTCAGAACTGTCCCAATACAGACAGTTTAGTATGTCAACTCTAAAATTTAGAAAACAATGTTTTCCCCTACTTCCCAGAAGTAAATTAAGAGAGCAAAAAATCATAGACACACACTCACTTTTGTATATATCTGCTAGAATTACATAGGAAGATTTGCACTTCACTTTCAATTAATTTTTATACTACTTGATTCTTATTGAGTAAAGTTTGAAAGGGGTTCGATGAGGAAAAATAGCATATGCCTACATAAGTAGCTTGTATGCACATATATACTATTTTGCAAATGATGAAAGCACTGTATGTGCATATTTTCGGTTCTGTTCAAGTTTTACAAGTGCAAAAAAGGGGTGGGCCAATGGAGTTCCAGAGCAGGGTCAAGATGTTCGCATAGTTGTTGCTGTTATATAAGAGATATTATGCATATAAATGATCAAACGTATTCATACAATTTTACACCTGCTAATTGACTAGCACAAGTGAAATTGAATTTGTCTGTTATATGCAATTTTTGGATGGGAGGCCTGGGTGAACTGGTGGGGGGGTTCAGGATGAGGTGCTAGAGGGTCTAGATGAATTGGCGGAGGTATCGGCGAATTGGTGATTTCAAGTAAACACGCAAGTGTTTTCAAAATGGTATATGCCCAAACTTTATAAAATATTTATCTTCACGTATAAATCAGGGTAATTATGCATACATGCTACAAGTTTTCATGCCTAAATTATAGACAAGTATATTTATAAAATAGTTAAAGTAAGCGCTTTCTTACATTGGAAATATTTTCATGTACTGAAGCATATGAGTGTAATTTCAGAGTAGAACTATGTGGTATTTTAAAAAGTGTGCAGCTCCTGCTGAACAGTTTATAAAATACTAGGATAAATCTTCATATCTCCACTTACACGAGGAAATGCAGTATTATGAATAGATTTTAAAGTTGAGCTTCCTGTCCCTTCATTTCCATTTGTAAATAAAATCAAATGCATACAAATCAAGCAGAAAAGCACTTAAGAGTTAAAATTGCAATATTATTTTTAGTGCTAAAAGCTTTAATGCTGCTTTATTAATATACTGTCAGTGCTACCATCAAGGTAAACACAATAAACTCTTTGCAAATGAGATTTTCATATTTGTTAGCTCAGGAGAAAGAAAGAAAGAAGAATGTTAAGGAAAAGAAAACTCAAACTATCACATGTAAAGAAGGCAGCAGGCACGTCAGCCCCCAAATGTCTACAGTAGCTTAGATTCTGCAATGAGAGCTAGAAAATTCTGCAGACATTTTTTTAAAATTCTTCAGATTTGCATAAATTTGCAGAAAGTTAATTAATTTTTAAAAACATATATAATGCTAATGAAAAATTACTTTTTGTGAAAATATTTTGTTTTAAATTTTGTACTTTCTTTTTGCTGTGTGTGCATCATTATTGTTTTGTTGTCATCATTTCTCCCTGTTTCTGTTGTCCTTTTACTTTCTCTCCTTTCAGTTTTTCATTTTCTTAACAGTCTCTCCTCTCTTTTCCCATCTTTGCTCTATGGCCTACTTTATGCCTCCCAAAAGTGCCTTTTTCCCAAATGCCTCTGTTTTTCAGTCCTACCATTTCTCCTTCCAATCTACTCTATCCACGCCACTTTTTCTTCTTTCAGTTTCTCATCTTACCCATCCTTTCTCACCTCCTCTTTCCCTCTCTGCAAGTGTGTCTTCTCATGCCTTCCTTCCCCCCTCCACCCCCCCCCCCCAAGCTCTTTCTTGGTGCATCTCATCAGCCTAGCCCTTTCTCCACCTCCAAGTTCTTCTCTACGTTCCTGTCCCTCTGGCCAACAGTGCAGGAGGTTTGCAAGAGGCAGGTCAATGGCAACTGTGGGAATCCAGAGAACTTGTGGCCAGTATGGGAGGCTGGTGAAAGAAGGCTGCTCAAGAGAAGTGGGAGGCATGGAGCTGCAGTTCAAGATTAGAGTGGCAGGAAAAGTCCATGGCCAGTGCAGGAAGGAGTCAGAACAGCAGGTGCTTGTGGCAGTCCATCTTGAGCAGGGGAACCATGGAGAGACAACTGGACCGGAAAGTAGCAGGAGAAAGGCATCCAAAGCAGGAGTTGGGCAAGGAAATGCAGGCAGAGTGGGAAGTGACCATGGCGAGACAGCTGGAGAAGGGTGTGGCTCACCAGCTAAAGACTAGAGCATGAGGTGCAGGCTGGTGACCAGTAGCCAAGGCAGGAAGCAGCTCGGAAAAGGAGCAGGCAAGCAGTCAAAGTCGTAGGTACCCAGAGTGGGAGGCATAGACCATTGAGAGGCAACCAATTTGGAAGGCGCATGCCAGAGGTCAGAGCGGGAGGTGGGCAGGGAAAGGGCCTGGCTGGCTGCTAGGCCAGGAGGTGGCCAGGATAGGCCATTGGATGTAGCAGAAGATAAGGAAAAAAGGTAGGTCACTTCTGGAAAAGGGTAGCTTATAGTGATAGGAAGATGTGCAAGCTAACACGCAATTTCCTATGAGCTTGTGGTGAGGGGCTAAATCTGCAGCAGTTGCCAAAGTTGTGGAATCACAGGAAACGGAGGGCCCTGAATATATTAAAACAATAAAATTAACTTAGAAATCAAATTGATACCATTGGGGTGATTTGCTTGATCCTAGAGAGGAAGGGAAGGGAACAGTGGTTTCCAAAGCTCACTTTTTTGTTCATCCAATATATCAACTTACAAAGACTCTGATTTTCTCCAGGCCCAATATGACTACTGGAACTCTGCACAACCAGGTTTTCTTTTAAATAGAAATAAATGTAAAGAAGGTGACCAGCATTTTTTTCAACAGAGTGGTATTTAGTAGGTTCACTCTCTCTCTCTCTGTATATGTGTATATACAGTATATTATATATCCATAGGATAGTTAGATAAATGACTAGGCAGGCTGAAAAATATACAGTCTTCTTTTAACTTTTCCACAAATTAATGTTAAATGCCCTTCCATTTGAGTTCACTTACATTTGAGTAATTGCATTTAAACTCATATGGAATGCATTTCAGGCTAATTTGTGGTAAATCTAAATTGAAGAGTGTACTGAATGCATGTGTAGGGAGAGAGAAAGGTCTCATAGCACTTGCCGAACTTATACAACTCACCAAATGTCTCACTGCAGTAAAACAAGGGAATGCATGTTAATTAAACACCACCCTTCTTCCCGGTGACACACCTTAGTATTGCCCCCTCCCCCCACTGTCAATCAGATGGTGAATGTACAGGTTTATGCTGTGGGTGCTAAACTGGCAATTTTTTGTAAAGGTTCTGCATTTATATCTCTTCTACCCATACAAGTTACACCTGCTAAATCATCTGCACAAAGCAATTATTTTACTGGCAGAAATCCTTTTGAAAATTACCTTCCCTGGAAATAAAAGCTGCAATACTTGTTATTAAGGCCATGCACCCATTTGTTTTTATTTGCTAAGATGTTTTTCCTATAGATGCAGGCAGTAAACACAAGGAGTATTCCACTATTTTGAAATTCATATACAAAACTTTATTAGTTCTATCTAGACAAATAAAATACTCACTATCCCATTCAAACACATTCACATACACCTAAAATCATATTAAAAACATTTCCAATACATCGTGATTGCGAAACAAATTCTTAACAATTAGTTTTTTCAGATACAATACTTTGTATATTACTAAATTACAGCAGCTTCATTTCTTATTGCTTCAAGATTATTATTTCATATTCACCATAATCAATGTTAATTCCAACTGAAGTGTGTCCGACAAAAGATCTTTGTTTCTCCCCTCATGGGGCTTCCTCAGGGACTTATGTTCCACTTATACAATAATCCACGCTTCCGATATAGATTACCAATGTTCACTTCTGGAATAAAAACATAAATATCCTTCAACCCTCCACATACACTATCTACCCATATATCCAATACTCCCACCACTCTAAATACATACCTACCCTCAATCTTCAATGACGCTTATACAAAAGTATTTTCCTCAATTTCATCATTACTACGATTCCCGAAACTCATTTAAATTCATGATTCATATACCGAGTATGTCAGCACATACATCCCTACAAGACAGCAAGCACAACAAGCCACATAAAGAAACTATGTGATTGACGTTACGTTGCGTATGCGCCAGTTCGACGTACGTGAGTAGTGAAGATGGTGGTGGTTTGGGTATCTCTAAGATAAGGTAACTTGTTAAAAATAGTTTCTTTATGTGGCTTGTTGTGCTTGCTGTCTTGTAGGGATGTATGTGTTGACATACTCGGTATATGAATCATGAATTTAAATGAGTTTCGGGAATCGTAGTAATGATGAAATTGAGGAAAATACTTTTGTATAAGCGTCATTGAAGATTGAGGGTAGGTATCTATCTAGAGTGGTGGGAGTATTGGATATATGGGTAGATAGTGTATGTGGAGGGTTGAAGGATATTTATGTTTTTATTCCAGAAGTGAACATTGGTAATCTATATCGGAAGAGTGGATTATTGTATAAGTGGAACATAAGTCCCTGAGGAAGCCCCATGAGGGGAGAAACAAAGATCTTTTGTCGGACACACTTCAGTTGGAATTAACATTGATTATGGCAAATATGAAATAATAATCTTGAAGCAATAAGAAATGAAGCTGCTGTAATTTAGTAATATACAAAGTATTGTATCTGAAAAAACTAATTGTTAAGAATTTTTTTCGCAATCACGATGTATTGGAAATGTTTTTAATATGATTTTAGGTGTATGTGAATGTGTTTGAATGGGATAGTGAGTATTTTATTTGTCTAGATAGAACTAATAAAGTTTTGTATATGAATTTCGAAATAGTGGAATACTCCTTGTGTTTACTGTCTGTATAATTAATAGGAGATATTTGGAATTGTTTATCCATTGTATAAATTTACCTTGATGGTTTCCTATAGATGCTGCATAAATCAGGTTCAGTCTTCTTCCCCAAGTGAACTCTTTTTCTGTTTGTATTGTATCGATACTTTGCTTGTAACAGAAGATACATGCATCGAGTTTTGATGAGGAGCTGCTTATCAATATCTGTGATTTTACTTAGATCTTCTTATATTTTGTTCCTTCAATTAAATTTGCATTTTGTAGGCGTTACTTGCCATTTGTATAAAATGTGAAAACACAGTGAACTAATTAAAAATGTAGCAAGGTAAATAAAAATTCTGGTAGATTTATGTTATTTTTCAAGGTGAGGTAGAGGGACATTAGGGCATTGAAGGTCATGTAAAAATAGAGGTCAACAAACGAGTTGTGGGTGACTGGACTAACATTTCTATGGCTGGTTTTCAAAAGTTTTACTCCATCAGGGGTTGATGAAAAATTAGCTAAGACTGGTGTTGCAACTATGTACAAGTAAATTAAAGGTTGTACTGCAGTGGTGACTTAGTGGGGTTTGTTTTCAGAGCGTATAGAGTTGTATGGGTACATTAGATAATGGGACGTAGAAGATCTGTGACAGAAGATCTGATCAAAAGGAGAATGAAATGTATTAGTCATACTGTTTCTGGTGGCAAACTGGGTAATTTGGTACTAAAGGGCATAATAAGGAACTAAAGAGATGAAGGATAACAGAAATTAGAAAAGCAAATAACATTGTGAACAAATGTCTCATCAGGACCTGCTAGGGAGGTAAAGTTTCTAGATGTCATAAATGACTGCTTCAGAAACAGCTGGAACCCATGAGAAGGGAAGCTCTAGATCTGGTTCTCCGTGCATTGCAGAACCTGATGCCAGGGGTAACAGGGGTGGGACTGCTTGGCAATAGTGACCTTAATGTAATCAAATGTGACATAATCAGTGGAGGGAGGTCAATAGCTTTTTCAATAGCTTTTTCAATAGCAGGCCCATCTATCTGGAATAACATCCCAGCAAATCTCAGATTGGAACCCTGCCTATTAACCTTCAGAAAAAGACTAAAGACGTGGCTCTTTCACCAAGCCTTCCCAGGTCCACCGGATAATCACTAGTTGGAGCCACACTTCTTACAAGGTCTTTGGATACACTTCCTCCCGAACAATGGACACTGGCACCTCCAGGTTAAAGCATATGCTCTAACCCGTTAATTTATTCGTATCACGTTATATTTATTCTACCTGCCTTTATCTTCCTTCCAGCTTGTCTTTAAGCCTCCAAGTTATTTCCATTCCTTGTTGATTGTAACTTTGACTTATTCCTTCTCCATTGTTATCTATCATTAACCTGAATTGTTACCTTAGTTTTTCCCTTGTTAAAATGTAAACCGATCCGATATGGTTATCTACTATGAAGGTCGGTATAAAAAACTGTTAAATAAATAAATAAATAAAAATTAAGTAAAACCATTGCAGAAGCATTTAACTTTACAAAGGGAGATTACGATAAAATAAGAAAATTAGAAAAAAGTAAAAGGAGTGCTTACAAAGGTTAAACGTTAGCTCTAACGCAGCACATGGAAACCTGTTACCTCACCTTCTGGGAAAAAAAAGTCAAAGCTTGGTTATGTAGCCAAGCAGAGACTCATTCTCTAGCAATGTGCACTGGAAAAGTCTTCCTGATCGCAAATTCCACAATATTCTGGGCTACCTCTATCTAACTAGCTCTTAATATCTCTCACACTGCTGGAGTTTAACTTACTTCTTTACTATATTATGTATACAATTTATGCCCAGTGTATCCACGTCCTTATTCCTACCTAATGTACCCTACTTCTTATCGATTTACCAGCAATCTGCCTGATACCTTGTATATCATATTTGTATATATACATAATATGGGCAGCCAGGACATATGGCCTCTCCTCATCCCGCACTCTTTTCAACCAAATGTCCCCAACTCCTCGGTTACCAAATAAAGATCCAAACGCAAACTGGAATCAAAAAGGCCTAGCTTTATTAAAGAAAAACAAAACATACAGCAGCGTGTACCTGAGCATAACCACACAAAGCTAACCAATAAACTGTCCCAGTGGATGTCAGCCACCCCCAGCAAAATGCACCCCCGCTCCCCAGGCTACCCGACCTGCAGGCATGGGCAGTGCCAGCTGCCTCCCCATGAGGCCCCCACCACAGCCCAGCGAGGAGCCCTGCTCAAGATGTAAGTGCACCCAGTCATGCCGCACCCTGACCCCGCCCTGACCTCGCAGCCAAGTGGTCGGCTTCCACCCAGCACACAGCCTGTCCGGGAAATACGCCCTCCCCCCCCCCTTCCTCCCAATTGCGACAAATCAGAACCACACAAATATATGACAAATACAATAAACAGAGGGTGAGTGGGAGGGAAGCCATTCGCCACCACAAAACAAAAGGAGGGGGTGGGGTGAGAGACAGTAACGTCTCCCACCTTTTCTTGCCTGCCTGGAACACCCATTTTTTCCTTGTTCCTCGAGGGCAGACCCATCACCAGGCGCAAAGGCCTTGGCTTTATTGAAACCCTAGAGGAGCAATGGCAAGCGCCCTCCTTATCCCTAGGTGTAACTATTCCCCATGAAGGAACCTCTCGCAGGCACAAGGTCTCCAGTGGCCTGAGCCCACCTGCCCTTCCAGTGCTTATGCACTCAATGCCTTGTCATTTTATGCAATGTGCCTTGAGCCTACCTTTAATATCAAAAGCCTATCAATCAATGAATAAATAAAAGAATATGTAACCTACCATTAAAAACCGCCATAGTTCCTCAGCGGTCAATGTAATGGCACTTTTAAAAAAAGGCTCCAGAGGTGATCCTTAAACTATAGATTGGTGATCCTGATGTCAATGCTGGACACAACAGCAGAAACAATTCTTGAAAACAAAATTACTTGCCAAATCGATAGCCATGGCTTAATGGGGATGAGGCAACATGGATTGTGAAAAGGGAAATCTTGCCTTACCAATCCATTAGATATTTTTGAAGATATTAATAATCATAAGGGTAAAGGTGAGCTGGTCAATATAGGGTTTGTGACATTGACAAAGTAAGAGACTCCACAGGAAATTAGAAAGTCATGGGATAGGAGGGAATGTCTTACGTAGATTGGTAACTGGTTAAAAGACAGGAGACCAACCGTAGGAATAAATAGTTTTCCAAATGGGAATGGGAAAATAGTGGAGTGCCTCAGGGGTCTGTACTTGGGACCGGTGCTGTTTAACATATTCATAAATGATCTGGAAAAGGGAACAAAGTGCAAGGTGACCGAATTTACAGATGACACAAAATTATGCAAAGTTGTTAAAACATGAGTGGATCGAGAAGAACTGCAGAAGGACCTTGCAAGACTGGGGGACTTAAGCATTTCAATGGCAGATGAAATGTAATGTGCACAAGTGCAAAGCGATGCACATAAGGAAAACAATCCTAATTATAGGTACACAATGCTGGGTCTGTATCAGAAGTTCCCCCGCCCCAGGAAAAGGATCCTGGAATCATTGTGGACAACACATTGAAATCCTCAGCTCGGTGTATGGTCAAAAAAAGCAAATAAAATCTTAGGAATTATTTGGAAAGAAACAAAATGGAGAATTCAAGTGAGACCTTCTTCATGCCTCTGTATCAAGTTATAGTGCGCTCGCACCTTGAGAATTGTGTTGCACCAAATCAAAAAAGGAAAAGGCACAACAAAGCTCAGCAAAAATAATCAAAGGGGATGGCACGGTTCCCTTATTTAGAATGGTTTAACAGGTTAGGGCTCTTCAGCTTGGCAAGAGGTTTATAAAATCATGAGTAGCGTGGAACCGGTACATAAGGGTCGGCTATTTACTCCTCCAAGACTAGGCATCACTCTATGCAACTAACAGGTAGCAAGCAGATTTAAAACAAATCTGAGAAAGTATGTTTTCATTCAGCACGCAATCAAGCTTTGGAATTTCTGGAAAAGTCCATAAACCAACATTAGAAGGGTAGACTTGGGAAAGCCTCTGCTTATCCCTGAGAGTGAGCGACAAAGCATGGATCTAAGCTTTGGGTTCTGCCAGTGCCGGGAACTTGCGATCCTGATGGGCCACAATTGGAGACAGAATCCTGGGCACAATTAACTTTATGTAGAAACTAGTCAGGGGCGGGAAGAGAGAAAAAAATAATCAAAATCTGGAAACATGAGTGAAGTATCGGGGAAAACTGAGCACAGAGTGTATTAGCGCACCATATTTGCCAACCTCTGTGCCAAAAATTGCATTTGATGAAAGATTGTAAAGTAAAATGAAGGGAAGTGATATATATGCGGAGGAGTGAGAAAAACAGCTCGATTTACAGCTATAGTGGGGATTGTCTGGTAATTGGTGGAGAAACCAAAGTACCTGTTAAGTCCAAGTATTTTTTTTTCAAAGTCTTTAATCATTTAAATGTTGAGCATTTTACTTTCATAGGTGGTAGGTCCCTTTAAGGATAAAGAAAAGTTCAGGAATATTAAAACATGTATTACAGAATGTTTTGTCTAAGAAATAGGAAGAATATCAAGTGGCCATTATTATAAGAAGCTCATTTTTTTAAAAATTTCAAAATCCAGTTATGAATTGCAAGGATTCCCTAGTGATCAGACTCTGGCACAAGACAATTGCACTTGCCTTATTGTTAGCTGCCTCCTTCTTTTTGCATGGGAGGACATCAAGCTTTCAGTCCATCCTCGAACTCATGTGGTAGAACCCAATGCCAAGGACGCTATCTGCTTTGTATATTAAATCTTCCTTAGCAATTTGTTTCCTACGCCTGTCTAATTCTGCCTTTTATACATGTCAAATTACTACAACTCAAAACAGTCCAAATCACACATCACATTTCCATGAAAATGATCTATCCAGATGGTCACTAGTGTACTTAACTGCTTGACGCTTTCAATTGATGAATAGCTTCTAATGCCTACATCAAGGGGCTCATCTATTAAGGGATAGCACTGGCACTAAAGAGGTTAGCACCAGCACTTTTTTTTTTTTTTAACAATTTAATAACTGGAGGTAACTGAGCTAGTGTCGAGACTAGTGACCAGATTTAATAAAAGTCAGAAAATGCTTTGCAGTTACGATGGCTTGCCCCGCGTCCTGACTTTAATGTTTAAATCAAAGCCGGCGATCATTAATGGTATGCTAAAGATCTAGAAGGAGTGTGGACACAAAACCCAGCATAATGGGCTTTATCGACAGGAATGTGCAGTAGGGGAGGCTGAGTAGCACTGATATTTTACCCCCGGTGAAAGCCATGTTGCAGCTAATAATTTTCAAAGCCATTTCCGTGGCTAAAAGCTGTGAGCAGTAGTGACCCGGAGGTGGGGTTGGAGAGGGGTCCGCACGTGCATGCACTCTTTAACATTTTCCAAAGCTGTGGGTAAATTTTCCTGAAAAATATCTGCACAATTAGCAGGTGTAAATGTGTGCGGGGAGATTTGCTGGGATCATTCTCAAAGAGAAAGTGTGCGGGTACATTCCCATTCCAAGTTGTTATAAAGAATGCCTGATTTAAGCTTCACTCTTGGCCAGCTCATTCAAGGCTTTGTTTCTGGTTGACTGATACTATGCCTATCAGACAAGGGCAAATGTTTATGCCTGGGAAGTTGAAACTGTAAGGAAGTGTATCAATGCAGGCTTTCCCAAATACATTTTTATTCAGATATATTTCAGCATATATTTCAGAGTTTTGTAAACTCTAAAAGTGCCATTTTGATTAGTAACACAACAGTTAGAAGGGAAGGGCAAATGCTTTTTTCAGGTGCAGTGCATTTTTAAACAGGGCTGGCTTATGGAGAGCATGGAAAGATGGTGGGCGCATATTTTCCTGCACTCCTGAAAGAAAAGTTTAATTTGAAAACTGTTATAAGTTCGGTAGCATGCTTTATTTAGTCGGAGACAATAAGAAAAAAAATGGCAATTTAATAATATAATGCCTTTCTTAGGCAATCCCTTTTATGAAAAATTCTGTTTTCATGTCAAACAACTAGAAGGCAATTTTGAAGGCAATTTCAACAGGTAGAAAAAGCATTTTATCTTTCTAAATTGACTCTCAGAAAATTTCCCACTCTCAATGCAGAGGAAAGCAAACAGGGAACTTGACTTTCAGCGACCCTGAGAGATTGCATTCCAGGGAAGGGGGAGAAGAGCATGTTTAGTCCAGGGGAGGAAAAGTAAGCATATGGAGGGTAACTTTCAAACAACGCCACGTGGTCCTATAACGCACTTAAAACCTGTATTTTATAATCAGCGCATATCAGGTACACGCAGATTATAACATACACGCATGACTGCCCCCCCCCCCCCCCAACATACGCGCATATATTTCCTTATGCACAAATATCTGCAATGCATTGAAAACAGGGCTGGAACTGGAGGGGGGGAGGGGTGGTAGCTGCCCCAGCTGTCAAGCCCAAGGGGGAGTCATCAACAGGGCTACTTTTACCTATGGGCATAAGCACACAAGCCTCTGCCCCAGTGACTCTATTGGCCAGTGCCCTGAATTGTCAGGCAGCAAAAAACAGTCCACAGCCTCCTACTCCAGCCCTCCCCGCAGGCAGCCAAGCAAGGAACAGGTGGGGGGGGGGGGGGGGGAGTGGGAGGTGAACCTGAAGCAGGCAGAGCACAGTGTAAGGCGAGGAGCCCTGCCTGCTCCCTAATCCAGACCTCTCTTCTTCTGTCTGCAGTGAACAGGAGCAGAGAGGGGGGTGAAGCTGGAGTAGGTAACCGAACAAAGGAGGATTTAATTTTTTGTCTGCATATTTCTATTTCTAATTTGTGATTCTTATTTTATATTTGGTGAGAGTCTGCGTTCTGTATGTGTGCCCAAGGAGAAGTATTCTCTAGCATGTGGGCTCTGTTTAGGGATCTATAGTAGTCCTGCTTGTTCTTTTTTCCCACTAGAAGGTTTATTGGTGTTTTAGGGCCCAGTGGAACATTTGCGGTGTTGCCTTTACATACATGGCTGTCGCTGTTTGAGGTCTGGGAGTAAAGCTCTTCTGGTATGGCAGATTTGCTGTATAGGTTCTGAGTGATTTTTTGCAGGGTCTGCTGCTGCTGGACAGTGGGTTGGTGGGGGAGAGGGGGCAGGTGTGTGTGTAAGAGGGAACTGCTGCCAGGCAAGGGGGCTGCAGGGGGCTGGGAGACTTCTGCTGCTGAGCAGGAGAGAGGGGCTGCAGAGCGGGGGGGGGGAGAGAAAGGTGCCGCGATCCATGGAGGGCTAAAGCTTGCATGAACGAGGCACAAGCAGACTATAGCCTGACTTTTTAAAGTGGATATATATGCATACGTTCACTTTGAAAATTGGTGGGTATGCGCCAAATGCAGCACAGCATACGCAGGTGTAAATGTGTATGGGTAGATTTATGTGCATACGTTTGAAAAATGCTATCCCCGCCCCAACTTTGTCCGCACTCCCTCCCCCAAATACCTTTTTATAATATGTGTAAAGGTATTGTGTGGAATGGCTTCTGTGTGTACCGCTGGCCCTCTCCCTCCAAGGCAATTATCAAAGACCATAGGGATGTGGATAGAATGTTTGCATTCCAGGTTAGTGATTGGTTGGAATAGTGGTCCCCAAATCTGGTCCTCGAAGGCTGCAATCCAGTTGGACTTTCCTCCCTGAATATGGATGAGGTACATCCTCGTACAAAGGAAAAAGTGCACACAAAAGGAGCTCATGCATATTGATTGCAGTAATGCTAAAAAAAAAAAAAAACCCCAGACTGGCTGGGTGGGTCCCAAAGACTCAGTTTGAGGACCATTAAGCTAGAGTAGCAGGGTTTTAATGACCAGGATATGCTAATTACCCCTGACTAGAGTGGATTATCCTCCAAAGTATATCCTCAGTTCCAATAGTAGAGCAATAGCTATCAGGCAAATAAAGCCTATTCAGCCTTTAATAATTAAACATGAACACAGCTTCACTCTTCCACTTGACGGTTTATTATGTATGTTTTATGTGCTCCCCCTGAATAAAGGAAAAGGCAGTTTATAAATCTTTTAAAAAAAATAAAATAAATGTATCTAATTCTTGGACCTTTTCTTCGTCTTTTCCTCTTGTCTCTAAGACTCCATTCTTTGTTTTGTCCTAATATTTATGTAGTTATTTAAAATTACTTATATGCCACATATTGTTTCCTGCACCTTTGTACAGTTTTGGAGTAAAAGGCAACTACACCAGCTCTCGTTCTCTCACCCCATTTGTGTGATTGCTGTGCTTCTGTCTGCCCAAGTCATAAATGCAATGCATTCTCGTAAGGTTCAGTGTGGCAGTCCCTGCTTGCACAGAGTTTTCCTAGTATTGTCTCAGAAATGAAACAGAGGTAAGAATGAAAACAGAGGATCTCCATGATTTTGTTTGTTTGGGCTGGCCACAGAATTACCTAAGAAATATGTTCATAATGCTGCTGGTTTAAGTGTTTGGTTTTAACAGGATGTATTTTGGAAACTTGGCAGAGCCTACAATGATGAATGAGATATTAAAGGTTAAATTATATCATCTCTAAAGACCATGACTGTGCCAGGACTCTGTTGACTGCCTGTTGTGTAGCGTTGCCTTTTACTGTGGGTTTTTACAGTGCGGTATAAGATCCTGACTTAAATGCATGATATTTTTTTTTTTCGTGATGTCCACTTAACCAATAAATCTTTCCTCACTGACTGGTCTCCATTTCCTCTGAAATAAACAAATCACCATTAGGCCCGCTTTGAAGCAGCAGACTGGCAGGAAACCCCAAAGTTGCTTTTGCTTGGTCCACTGAGGTAAAGTAGTTAGTGAGTGGAAATGAGCTGCAACAGAAGGAGCCTCTGTGCTCTTACACCTGCTCAGCAGTACAGTAAATTTCCACACAGCGGGAATTCCTGCAAACCTCAAATCATTGCATTCAGTGAAAGCATGGCTATGTGGCCAAAAAAAAAAAATATATCAGTTGACAAGACCTTTGGAAAAAGTCAGCTTTAAAGAAAATAAGTGCCATGCATGCCGGCCTCCTTCTGATGACTTTCCCAGTTGCGGGCATAGCCTTTGTGCTTTTAGAACAAAAACAACAATGTTGACTCAAGGTGGTGAGTACCACTAGTGATAGCGCTATAAGATTCTTTCCTTTTTCTCTTTCCTTAAAACCAAAATAAAATATTAAAGGAAAATAGCATTTCCAGAAGCAAACTACTTATTCAGATGCCAACATGGGCTGATGAAAAAAAAAAGCATGCTATTCTATTTGAAAAATTAATCATGCGTTATTTTGCTTTTTTTTTCACCTGTTATTTAGCTACTGCAAAGTTCACCACAAAATCTATGCCTCACTAATAGGCTGATACAGTAAAGTGCGCGTGAGAGCCGGCTCTCCAAGGCGAGCGCCCGCTCTCTGAACGCACGCCCAGGCACTTCTCCTGGACATGCGATTCAGTATTGAAATGAGGGCCCACGCTAATAAGGAGGCACTAGGGACACTAGCGCGTCCCTAGTGCCTCCTTATTGGCAGAAGCGGTGGCTGTCAGCGGGTTTGATAGCCGATGTTTAATTTTACCGGCGTCAGTTGTCGAACCCGCTGACAGCCACGGGTTCATAAAACAGACACCGGCACAATTGAGCATCTGTTTTCCAACCTGCGGGCCGCGGGCAGATTTTTTTAAAAATATTTTTATTTTTTTTATTTTTGGAGCCTCCGACTTAATATCGCTATGATATTAAGTTGGAGGGTGTACACTTTTCTGTACACTTGCCCGGTGCTGTCTGAAATTAACTCCTGCACATTTTACTTTCTGTATTGAGCATGACTAACTAATAGGCTCACTTTCTATATTGAGCGTGACTAACTAATAGGCTTATCAACATGCATTTGCATGTGATGCGCGCTATTAGTTTCAAGGGGGTTGGCCGCGCGTTTTGCATGCGCTATTACCCCTTACTGTATAAGGGGTAATAATAGCGTATCGAAAACGCACGTCCAAACGGGGATTAATGGTGTGCTCAACCTGAGTGCACCGTACTGAATCGGCCTGAATGTAATAAGCAACATAGATAAATAATGTATGAAAAAATTTGTGAAATTAAACACAGAGCCATTATTGCAAGAAATGTAACTATACTTCACAGAGGTGTAGTTAAGGTTTTTTGTTTTGTTTTTTTTTTTTGCAATAATGGTCATGCAAATGCACAAAATTTAATGTGTTATATTTATCTAAAACCAAATTTCCATGCAGTTAACATGGGCTGTTATTGCAGTCCATATTAATACAACCTTGTACATTGGCCTCTCAATATGCTGTCAGCTTAAGCTGGTGATTAAGAGTGGCTGATTTGCAGGGGAGCGGAGTTTCTGCATTTCTGAGTTCCTATACTTTTGCCATAATCATTTATGGGTAGCCACCACCACGACAATTCCCCTGTGGAAGAGTAGGCAGGCGCCACTGATACCGGGGTGTCCAGAACCTCCCTTGCCACGGCGGAAGTCAACTCCACTGCTAACTGATTTCAAAGAGAGTTTTCAAATTCCCTAAAGAGGGCTTCCTACTGGACTTGATTCTTCAAACTCCAAGTCAGCCAGTCGCCTTGCAACTGTCATTCTGGATAAACTGTACAACAAAAAACAGTTGCTGTTGATTGATTTGTAGCAATTCAAGATATATGAATACTTATGTCGGAAAGGAAAAGACCTCAGCACTGTCACCGACTAAATTTGTTATAGTCGGGTTTTTTGAAAACCAGTAAGTGCAATCACAGGTCATAAAAACCTCTCTTTTATTTATTCACATTTCCAAAACATTTTTTTGTGTTTTTTTGTTTTCATTAAAAAATATATCTTGAAAGTAGGTTCTTATACATTATATTTATATAGCTATATATCTTGATCTCTTCAATTATAGCTCAAAATTAGAACCACATATAACTACAAGCAACAAAATTGCCCGATGAAAAACACTTATCTTGATTTGACGATTTTTTTGCTGGAATTTTTCACCAGTATGCCAGAAAACCCTCTTTGTTATATCTTTTAATGAGCACTGTATCAGCTGCCATTCAGGATCATTTCTCCACTCTCGGTCGTGCTGAAGAAAGAAGTGAAAAAGTTGAGACTGAAACACAACCAGCCCTATCCTCAAGATGAATATTCCATGACAAATGCCTCCTTTGATACCACTGTGATTATCTTGAGGAAGTGTGGTTGGAGCTCCCTCATGTCCAAGGCTGACAACAAGTTGGCCTTCCATTTGCTGCCAGTTCACTTGGACTGCTTACCTCTACTGGGCTTCAAATTCAGAGGTGTTTACTTCTTTCATGATTCATGTCAATGGGCTGTTCCATTTCATGCACCTATTTTGAGATGTTCAGCTCTTTCATGCCCTGGATGGTGGCCCGCCATTGGGAGTCAGACAGCATAGTCCACTACTTAGATGATTTCCTGTTTGTGGGCTTGGATGGTTTGACTATCTACAGCAGATTATTCCTGCACGTCTATGAGGTGGCATGCGAATTCAGCATTCCCCTTAGCTGCTGACAAATCCCAACACCTCTTCCACCAGGCTAACATTCCTAGACTCCACCCAGAGAAGCTTGCAGTCCTGGTGGCCCTGCTGGCCGAAGCATCCTTTGCAATTAAGCTGTCACTGAAGCAGATGTATTCATTAATCAGCAGCTTAGCCTTTGCCACCAAGGTTATTCTCAAGGGCCGGGTGTTTCTCCACCACCTCATTCTGTCAACAAAGGGCATCTTGCGAGGTTATCATTGCATCCAGGTTACTAAGGCCATGAGCAAAGACCTCAATCTATTATCTGTATTTCTGAAAGACTTCAATGTTGTCACAGTTTGTCTTCCTAAACTGATTTCCAGTGCTGACCTGATATTCTTTTTTGATGCTGCTGGGTCCACCAGATTTGGAGACTGCTACCAAGGCTTTTGGTGCTCCAACATTTGACTTTCAGACCGGGTGCAGCTGGGTGTCACATGGAGCATCACCTTCTTAGAATTCTTTCCCATTGTGGTAGCCCTCCATGTCTGGTGCACTGATTTTAGCAATAGAAGGCTGGGTGTTCCGGAGTGACAACTCTGCTGTAGTTGAGGCCATAAATTCCCAGTCCGCCAAATGCCTGCTTGTGGCAGAGCTCCTGATGGAGTTCATGCTGATATGCCTAAGGCTAAATATTGTTGCTTAAGCCCACCACATTCCGGGGATATACAATGAGATTGTTGACTCGCTGTCTCATTTTGAGTGGTTCCGATTCTGAGAATTGGCCCCAGAGGCAGACAAGAAGGGGAAGCCCATTCTGACACACCTCTGTTCCTTCAGAACAGTGAGGCATTGGAGTTTCTGTGTTGGTTCTTGGCCCTGGGAACATTGAGAGCCTATACATGGGGATTTGAAGCCATCATGTCTATCCTGACTGGCAAAAGTTGTACAGGGGGTTGTACCAGAGAACCTGGTGGTAGAATATATCCTTGAGGCTAAACGCACCCTCGACTCTCAGGATTATATTAACTTGCATTTGGTGGGGCTAGTTTTCTTTGCAAAAATTTGGGAATGGAGCAACCCTGCAACATAGTTCTTTGTGAAGCATGTCTTGACTGGCTGGGCCTGAGACAATGCCCCTAGGCTGGATAGCCAGAATCCAATCATCCCAGCCAGTTATCCCTACTGTGGCATGTTTTCTCGGAGTGACTGCTTCACTTTACTAGTTAGTACTCTTTTGTGCTGCCTTTAGCTTGGCCTTTTTTATGGCACTGCAGGTCAGGGAGTTGCTAACATGCACAAGTCACTAGTCACTCATTAGTCACTTTGGATCAGACTGGTCTGATCTGTCCTCTGTGTTTGTCTCTGATGACAGCCTAAAGCTTTGTATCCAGAGGTCTAAGACAGACCAATATGGGAAAGACCAGTGTATGGTTCTGTTGGCTAGTCACTCATTAGTCACTTGCCTGGTTAAGAATGCTGTGTGCTATCTGGCATTCTGCCTAGCTAGGAGCTATCACTTCCTCGTTCATGGTGACCCTATCTCCCTCAGTTGTTTCCAATTTACTGCATTTTTTCAGAAGGCTCTGGTGGCAGCAGGTTTACAGTCAGAATGTTATGTCATGGACTTTAGGGTGACCAGCCATGCAGCAGCTTTGGGTCTCCTAGTGTGAGCCATTCAGTGTTTAGGAAGATGGCAGTCTGCAGCTAATGCCTCTTATATACCATCAGAATGGTACCCCGGGAAGTGCATACACCTTACTCTGCATATACTTATTTTGGTTTCTTGCAGGTGTCCTGCAGAAGTCCAAGATGGTGTGTTCCTGGGCCACTTATTTATATCCAGGGCCAAGAAAGTAGCATGAGTTTAGAAGTCCTCTGGTTGGTGGCAGCCCAAATGACAGCATCTGAGACCCCATTGAATCGACAAGCCTGAGATGCACTGGGAGAAATTGGTTCTTCTCCTTTGTTGACTGTTAGCTAATCTGCATGATCCAAGCAAGCATTCAGCAATCTTCTTGTGTTTAGCTCAACTGGCTTGCTATAAGTGGACTATAAATAGTTTTACATAAATAAATAATCATCAACTTGGGAGCATTGATGTCAACAGATTGCTTTCTTGCTACACATTGCCCAAGACTATCATATGTGCCTTGGCCCTCATTGCATCTTGGCTTCGACGGGCTATCTTTTTGTGGTCGGAAATCATTTTTCACTTTAAGTTCACACACATGAGATTATTGTAAAGGGAATAGCCAGGATCAACATGCAGGTGGGCAGGGCAGTTTCATTGCTGAGTGGGCATCACATTCGCTACAATTGGGTAGTCATCTTGTGTGCTGACCTCTATGAGCGGGATGGGTTCATCTTTCTAAGATGAGTATGACTCTATTTTTTAATACACTCCATAAGGTTTTGCTTGCCCTTATGCCACCCTTGTTATTCAGAAGTGTTAATAGGATTATAAGGCTCTGGCACCTACACACTTGGACACATGTAAGAGTGGTCTAGTGGGATAAGGATCAACTTTGGCAGGTGTCTGAGCCTCTGGGTGATGGTGGATGTTCTGCTGAGTTGGGGTAGGAGTCCCAAGCTGCCTTTCCTTTGACACAGAGTAAGAGTTGGAGCAGTCCACGAGCAAACCCTTGTGAGACATTGCTAGCCTTGGGTGAATACTGCCTTGGGGCAGGTGCAGGCCCACCATATGAAATGGGGCCAATGTCTGGGATCATGAGAGCAATCGGTTCAGGGCGCATGGTCCTGGTGATAATTCTGTGGGCTTGGGTGGGGAAGCCTCAGTCTGGCCCATGGGGGGGGATGGGTGATAAGGGAGAAGGGAATGTCAGGAGAGGCTCAGCACCTTGGTGACACAGGTGTTTCATTGTTAATGTTAATAAAGTTGCAGTCACATTTTTTCCTAAGTAAATCATGTTCTCTGTTATTTGTAATACCTTCGCATGGAGGGTTGAGGGGGAGGGAGCCTGGGTCGGCTGGAGCGGGGGTGGCACTGGACTTGGGTCCCCGGGTTATTGAAATTCTCCTCTGGATGTGTCTCCTGTCTGGAGGAGGGGCGATATTTTTTGTGTTATGTTGTAGATTCTGCTTTTCATGATTTTCATTGCCACACTTTCTATTTTCCTTTGGTGGTATCACATCTACATTTTTGAAAATGTAGCTTGCTTATTGCTGGAGTGGGAACTGCATAGTTTGAGATTAACAAGTTTATTTTAAAAACCTCTCCCTATGCTTGTTGCCAGCACTTCACTTCTTTTTAGAAGTCCAGCATGAGTGATAATGTTCTGTGTAAAACAAAGAAATAAACAATTAACAGCGTACAGTAGCTACTCTTTCTCACAATACGAAAAAAAGACTCATTTGCTTACCTTGTTTTGAAATAAAATTAAACACGAACTAATGCATTCCTCGCACTTTGTTGATATTCAATTGGTATAAAACGGGTCAGAGTAGAATTCAGGGTAAAACGTAGACACAAAACTAAGATTCTCACATATAAAATTAGGCCTAAAGCAAGCTGATTTCAAACACAAAGCATTAGGAAGTGTTCCACCCTTTCTGAAACCATGCACAGGTTCACCTCGAGTTTAAAAGGCTTCTGGAAAACTTCAAAGTATGTCTGATTGAAACTCCACGTTATTTTTCCTGGCTTCTATTTCATTGTTTTAGTAGTGTGTTATAATATGATTTTATTAGCCGTTAGTATAATTGATATAATGTAATGTTTTTTATTTTTACTATTTTACTGTTAATATATTCCATGTACCCTGCTACCTGTCTCTTTCCTCCAGGATCCTGTTATCTTATTTACTAAGTTTTTATTTTCCCCCACAGACAAATACAATTGGGGAAAGGCTATTTTCAAAGGCAACTTAACCTCAAGGTTCTTTTTTTGTTGTTAGTGAGCAAGAGGGACATCACCCAAGATCAGCCAGAGAGTGAGTGGTTGGACTCAGTAAAGATTTAAAGTTTGTGACTGGTTCTAAAGATATTCCTCCCTATAACAGTTACGGTGAGGAAAATTTGTGAAATGTTCCACCCCAAAAGAACTGAATATTTTACAAACTTATTTGCGCATATCCAGCATTTTAATTAACGATAAAAATTTGAAATGTCAATAAAGCTGTGGCTTTTTTCCTTCCAAACCAGTTATCTAACTGTGCATGTCCTTGATTTTAGGAGAAGGGGCAAAGTCAGGGCTGAGGGGAAGGGAAGGCAAGGTTCACTGAGGGAAAAAGTGATGAGGCGAAGGGGAGGGAGTTAAGATGCATATGTTTTGCAAATATTTTATCTATGCCAAAAATCAAGAATGTGGATATGTACTTTAGGATTTGCTGAGTTAGTGTCATATTTCCATGCAATGCACACACATCTGTTTATGTGATAGACCTTCAAATTTTGTCCTGTTTCCAAGAAAACCTCTACAAAATTGTAAACACCCTAGCATTGCTATGCATATCTGCAGGATTTTAGCCACTGTTTATTGATCCATGAAATAACAACCAGCTATATCACACAAAATAATACCTTCTGTCAAATCTATCATAAGTTTAGTGCTTAATTTTGAAAAGGTTTCAGCCTGTAAGACTGGAAGTTATGGACCGGATTTTAAAAGGGTTACGTGCGTAAATCTGGAAGGTTTACGCGCACCAGGATTATTTTAAAAAGGCCCGGCGATGCGTGTAAAGCCCCGGGACGCGTGTAAGTCCCGGGGCTTGCAAAATGGGGTGGAGAGGGGGTGGGGCGTGGGCAGGGCATGGCGGCCCGGGTGCGGTCTGGGGCGGGGTCAGGCTCCAGGCACAGCGGCCATATTTGCCGCTGTGCTGGGGATCGCGCGCCGGCAGTTGGCCGGCGCACGCAACTTATTTCAGCACCAGGGCTGAAGTAAATTGTGAAATTTAAAAAAAGCTAAGGAAAAGGTAGGGGGGAAAGGGCGGGGGAGGGAAGGGAAGGGAAGGTGGGGTGGGGGTAGGGAATGGGGGAAGGCAGCGCGTCTCGGCGCGCGCAGGGTGCACAATTGTGCACCCCCTTGCTCGCATCGACCTATGATTTTATAACTTGCGCGCGCAAGTTATAAAACCCAGTGTACATGTGTGCATGCCTGCTAGCGCGCACATATGTACGCTGCGCGCGCTCCTTATAAAATCTACCCCTATGTGTGTAAGTAGCATGTACACTCATAAGTCCTATTTTGTGAAAGCCAGAGGTCTACACATACTAGCAGTATACTGTGTAAATGTGAAAGGGAGAAAAAGGAGCAGTCTAGAGGCATTCCAAGGAACTGTTTGGAAGTTCTAAATAAGTTGGTATTTTGTAAGTGGTATTTGTGCATACATTGCCAAACCTGTAGGCATGTTTTTATACCTACTAATTGAACTGCAAAATTGAAACTGCACTTTCTTCCATCTGCAATTTTTGGGTGGGAGGTCTGGGTTAAGTGTGGTGGTTACAGCGGCAGCAGCCAGGACAAACTAGGTGGAAATGTGGAGGAGATGTTGGTAAATTAGTATTTTATTTATTCATTAGTATTATATTCCACCTTTTAGTCACTTCAAAGCAAATTACACTCAGGTACTATAAGAATTACCCTGTCGCCAGAGACTCACAATCTAAGGCCTAGATTATTCATTTTGCGTTAAATATCACAAAAATAATTCCTGTGTAAAAAAGGGGTGTGGTTAGCATAATGCATGTCAAATTTATCGCTCCCACAATATTTTCACATCAGAAGCTGAGAAGTGCCAGGACAGGCTTTTATTGCATTTTTTTGGAGGGTGGGGAGGGGGAGGGGGAGAGAGGGCGAGAGAAAGAGCTCCTCTGTAGTAGCTCACCAAAAAGTTAACTATTTATACCACTGTAAGAGAGGGCAGTGGTAACCCTAACACCTGCGATAAAGCCCTAACGCAATTTGATTTATTACTCCCTAAGTTTGTACCTGAGCCAATAGAGGGTTAAGTGATTTGTTCAAGGTTACAAGGAGTATCAGTGGGATTTAAGCTCTGGCTTACCTGGTTTGTATTCTGTTGCTCTAACCACCAAGCTGCTCAAATAAAATACCTACCTTCATGGGTAAACTGCGGTAAATACATATTACAATTATTTTGCATATAAAATGCATGCACATAGTTTTATAAAATACATTTAGAAAGTTTGCGACTCCCTGTATTAAAAAAATTGTACATGTACTAAAATATATGTGTATTTTCAGGGCAGAGATACACAGTATTTTATAAACTATGAGGCTCCTGCCACACAGCTGATAAAATACAGGCATGGCTTTGTGCACACTCTTGTATCCATGCATGTGCTGACTTAACACATGCTGTGGAAAATTACTCTCCTTAATACTTTGCTTTTTGAAATACGTTTTTCCACTGAGGAAGTAATAGAAACTTAAAAGTATAAAATTTAGCAGGTCTTAAAATAAAATGAGTTGATTCAGGAATGGTTCCTGGTGAAATACTGTTCAGAGCACCACTGTACCCCAGGTTCACTTAAAAGAAATTTGATCAGTCTGCAATGACCACTCACCATTACTGCTGGAACAAAATGTATTTAATGTTATGAACCACACTCAGAAATTAGGGCTATAAAATACCAAGCAAGAGTCAGGGTAACAAGGAAGTTTTGATCTTGAAAGTAACATTTGCAGACTCTAAACATTACTTGTTTCTTTTCTAGCTACCTATTAGTCCAGCATTGGTTTCATTGTGTTAACTCATCCTTGTTTAAATCATGTACTTCATATTGTTCCAGAAATCAGCCTGCCGCTGCACAGTATTTGGAAACATTCTAGTAGGTCTTATCTTTTGAAGATGCAAGAAACATTCACACCACATCCTAAAGAGCTGAACATTTGGATTGCTTCAATAGTCAGTTAAGTAGGTAGGATTGAGGAACCAAACAAAAAAAGAGTTAATGTATATTGTAAACTTTATTTCATTCTTATATTTTCTGATAGTAAGTTGGATGACTGGAAGTTTTGATCTTTTTATTGGATCAACAAAAAGAAATGATAAATTATATTATGGAAATCATTGTACATGAGCTTTCGGGGTTGAGAGTGGGGTGTCATAGGTGTCTTCTACAATTGTCTCTGTTGATGTGAGACAAGAAGCAACTTTTATATACATGTAACTCCTAGGCAGGACGGATCCTTTACTTGGCACCCAGGGGCACATTTATTTATTTAATTATTTTTATGTTCTGTCACTCAGGGCCCATCGTAACGGTTCACAACAGTTTAAAATGCAGTGTTCCTAGCAGCTAATGCACATAATAAAAGCTTAGAAAAAATAAAAGGTGGACCCTTTCTACTCAAATCACTTCCATAGTCCCTACATACCTCTCCCTTGCTCTACGGATAGTTTTAATCTCTGGGGCCAGGCTCCCATTTGTGGGGATGAACAATAGCTCTCATAGCTGCTTCTTTGCAATTAAGCCCTGTCTCCATCCTGAGTTAACAACACTGCCAAGTTACACAGTCTTTGCACTCAGTAAAACACAGAAGAATGATGGTTTCCAACTTCTTTACTAATAGTTTGATCAGATGATTGAATAATATTTACACTTCTCATATTCGACTGATTAGCAGCAATAAATAATAAGACAACAGATTGATAGAATAAACTTGTGAATTCACATCTTCTAGCAAAGTCTCTTAATCACTTTGGAAGCACTCCTTATTTACACTGAAATTTCTTCTTTTCCCACTTACTCAATTTCCTCATAGTATATAGATTGATGTTACTTCAGTCCTCCTTTACCTCCTAATTTAATTCTTAAATCTTCCCACTGGAAGTGGTTAGAATGTATACAGTCCCAATATTTAGTCAGAACTGTACAGAATTAGTCCCAGATTTAATATCTTCCAAGAAATCATTTAGACATCCTTTAGACATCATTTAACTCCTCAGACAGAACCAGAAGGGTATCGGTATCTCTCTCTCTCTCTCTCTCTCTCTCTTGATTCTGTTAACTCCTTAGGCAGTGCCTGATGGGCACTTCTCTCACCCCTTCATGTGAGACTTCCCTCAATAGCAACAAGGTTCTTGTTACCTTTACATTGTATTCTCTTTGTTTCTCCTGGTTGTTCACTTTACTGGGATCCCTTGCTTTAGAGGGAACTTGAAACAGCTCAGAATCTTTCTGGATGACAGACTTCCCTCTTCCAATGGTTTGCTATGCTGACTCCCAGGTACCATGGGTTATCAGCTCCAAGTGGACAAAAATATTAGTTGAACCAAAAAAGGGGAAAAATCAAGCATAAAGCAGGAAGGGTGGAATAAAACTTCCTTGCCTCCAAATGGCGGAGATAGTGCAAAAAGACAGTTAATGCAAAAATATAATTCCTCTGTATCAGGGAAGGCTTAAATCTGCTGGAGGAGAGACACAAGACTGCCAGAATCACCCCTTACACATGATCAAACCTTACACAGCTGACACCCCAATCCACTGTAAGGGGGTACCAAGGCTCTCACAGGGAATACTCAAAAATTGACTAAAAAAAAAGTCCAAAACAATCTTAAAAGTTGGATAGACAAGTCAGCGGAGGCTGGCTTCTAAAGGGGAACACTTACTCCAAATCCTATAAATGAGGAAAAATTACACAGCAAGAAGCAGCAAGCTCCTGACTGCTTGAAAGTTTAACTAAAAATGCATGAGGATAGATGTTGCTTTGGGATGATAAACAGCTAGGACATACCATTAGGGATGTGCAGAGCAAAATTTTATGTTCATATTTTTTATGTCCGAAAGGGGGTCCCACTTGCGGCCAATATGGACATAAAAAAAATCCAATGAGTTGGGTATATGTACATATGTGCAAAAAAAAAAATTAAACCCCCTCACCCTCCTTAATCCCCCCCCCAGACTTACCACAACTCCCTGGTGATCGAGCGAGGAGTGAGGACGTCATTTCTGCAATCCTTGGCGAGAAGCATGTGACGTCGGTGGCACGTCGAGTGACGCGGCGTCACGTGATTCCCGGCTCGTTCGCGCCTGATGGCTCGTTCGGCCCAAAAAGAACTTTTGGCCAGCTTGGGGGGGTCAGGAGGCCCCCCCAAGCTGGCCAAAAGTTCTTTTTGGGCCGAACGAGCCGTCCGGCGCGAACGAGCCGGGAATCACGTGGCGCCGCGTCACTCAGACGCGACGTCACGTGATTCCCGGCAAGTTCGCGCCGGACGGCTCGTTCGGCCCAAAAAGAACTTTTGGCCAGCTTGGGGGGGGCCTCCTGACCCCCTCAAGCTGGCCAAAAGTTCTTTTTGGGCCGAACGAGCCGTCCGGCGCGAACTTGCCGGGAATCACGTGACGTCGGCGTCACGTGATTCCCGGCTTGTTCGCGCCGAACGAGCCGTCCGGCGCGAACTTGCCGGGAATCACGTGACGTCGCGTCTGAGTGACGCGGCGCCACGTGATTCCCGGCTCGTTCGCGCCGGACGGCTCGTTCGGCCCAAAAAGAACTTTTGGCCAGCTTGAGGGGGTCAGGAGGCCCCCCCAAGCTGGCCAAAAGTTCTTTTTGGGCCGAACGAGCCGTCCGGCGCGAACGAGCCGGGAATCACGTGACGCCGGCGTCACTCGACGTGCCGCCGACGTCACATGCTTCTCGCCAAGGATTGCAGAAATGGCGTCCTCACTACTCGCTCCATCACCAGGGAGTTGTGGTAAGTCGGGGGGGGGGGGGGGATTAAGGAGGGGGGGGGGGTTTATATTTTTATTTTGGCTCAACAATCGCGATTTCCCACATATCGAACATATCTATGTTCGATATGTGGGAAATCCGATCGTTTATGTCGAATCAATTTTTTAAGTAAAAAAAAAATATGAGTTGCGTTTTACTAATGCGGTCAATCCGAATGCACACCCCTACATACCATCTACATGTTCCCACATGGGGGAACATAAGAAGATAAGATATGCCATACTGGGTCAGACCAAGGATCCTTCAAGCCCAGCTCCGCCATACTGTTCATCGAATTGGTTAAAAACTTGCACGTTTCTTCTTCTTTGGGGTACCTTCAGAAACCCTCCCTTAAGGAGACGCTGCCATTAATAAACCTGCAAGCTGTTTTGAATTCCCTCCGTAGGGCTCAACACATTACATTCAACATTCAACATATTCTACTTTTCCAGGCTACAGACTTCACCGTTATACTATTGGGCTTTGTCCCTCCCAACGCAGCCCTTGTGGCAAAACACGGTCCGTGTCGGGGGACCGAAAGATTTGCCTACAAGCAAATTAATAAATGAAGAATATATTGATTTAATTAATTTTCTCAAGTTTGATTTATTGAATCCCTTAAGACAAGGATCCATGAAATGTCATAGCGCTATACTCTCTTCTATGGTGTAAGTTAGAGAATAGACATCTACGTATTTTATAATCTGTCCATACCTAATACACACAGGTTATAAAATACTGTAGTAGATCTCTTCACAGCCATAAATACACAGAAATGTAGGTATGTGCAGAGAAAAAATGTTTGTTTTCGTTATTTGGTTTGTTTTCAGAGATATTTTCCATGAATTTCAGTTCATGGATTCTTTGATTCTTTTTCATTCCTGAGAAAAAAATGAATCAAACAATTAATCCCCCCCAAATGGACAAAAAAGATGAAAACGAGGCCATCTGTGGCTTCCTGCCTGCAAAAATGCCGGTGCCAGGATCATCCTGGACCCCACTTACCTGGTCCAAAGAGCATCCACCAACTTCAGCCTAGGCCCAGGCTGAAGCCTCAGCTTTGTATAGACCGAGGACGAGGCAGCTTGCTGCCAGCTTGGCCTATTCAAGGGCGAGGGTGTGGTAGGTCCCTGCAACCTTGGCCAACTCAAAGCCAAGGCTTCGGCCTCTCCTGGAGGCCGGGGCCTGGTGCTGGGGCCTCAACCCAGATCCAGGCTCAATGCCACAACCCAACTCGGAGGCTGGGTCCCTACACTGGGGCCCCGGTCCGGAAAGAGGCCCAAAGTTGCAACCTGACCCAGGGGCCGGGTCCTGATGCCAGGGCCTCAGCCTTTGCTGGGGCCTCACCCATCACCTTGACCTGGTCCGGAAGCCGGTGTCCAGTGCCGGGGCCTTGGCCCGGACCCAGGCCTGATGCCATGACCCAACCCAGAGGCCAGGTCCAGATGCCGGGGCCTTGGCCAGAAGGCTGGGTCCTGACACCTGGGCTTTGGCCCAGGGCCAGGCCCAGGCCTCAGTGTCTAGGCCTGGGAGCTCCCCGGGACAATATCTTTTTTTTGGCTCTTCAATGCCAAATGATGGCATCCACTGGGGTCATGCTGGAGTGAATTAACTCCGGTATATTCACCCCTGCGAACGGTGCCATTTTGATGTATGTCAATGCGCCGTCTGTGGGGATGAATTCGCTGGAGATAGTTCACTCTGGCACGACCCCAGCAGACACCGCCATATGGCAGTGAAGAGCTGAAGAAAGAAGACATCGGATATAGGAGCTCCCAGGCCTGTACACCAAGGCCTGGGCCTGACCCTGGGCTGAGGCCCAGGCGTTGGGACCCGGTCTCCTGTTTGAGGCTCTGGTGTTGGGCTTGAGACAGGGCCTAGGCCCTGGCATTGGGACCCGGCTTCTGGGTCGGGTCGTGGCATCAGGCCGGGGTTGAGGCAGAGGCCCTGGCGTCGGAACCCAGTCTCCAGGCTGAGTTGCAGAGTTGGGCCTGGGTCCAGACCCTGGCCTAGGCCTAGGCCTCAGTCTCGGCACTGGGATCTGGCCTCCAAGTTGGGTTTCAGCGTTGTGCCATGCCTCGGGACCCGGCCTTTGAAGGAACTCGATGGATCAGGTAAGTTCTCATTTATTATCTTTTTTTAATTTTCTGGGGCCTCAGCTGAGACCCCGGTGTCTTGGTCTGGCCTAGGCCACAGTCCCTGCTTTGGACTTCAGCCTATGCTCGAACATGACACTGGCACTTTGGCCTAGGCCCAACATCAAGGTTTTGCCTAGAGCATAGGCCATGGCCCCTGCTTTGATCCTCGGTCTATGCACTAGGCGAGGCCCTGGCTTCAGGTCTAGAACTAGGCTTGAAGCTTTTTTTTTTTTAAACAAAACAAATGAATAAGGTTATTTTCATTTGGGAGGACCCTGATTTGGTTTGGGGCCCTCCAAATGAAACGAATTAGCCTTATTCGTCATGTTTTGCTGTTTTGTTTTAAACAAATGTATATTCCTAATATATGGCGCTGCGCAAAGTTATTTGAAAGTTCCCTCATAATGTATAATAATATCAAGCTATATAGTTTGAGGCTTTAGAAACACTGATCTAGAAATCAAGAAATACATTTTTTATTGTAGAGACACCTGACTCTAAATACTCCTTGAGTAGACTTGCATACTTTTTTCAGCCACCTGTGCCAATTTTTCCTCAAGCTGCATGTAATTTCTTAATTTTAAGTTAGTTAAAATAAGTATAGCAGTGGAATGCTGTTGCAGGACTCTTTTGGTGGCTTCCTCAGGCAATGTGATCAGTGTTGTAAGCCAAAATTCAAATAATTCATTTTGAAAAAAATTCATGTTCAGTGGTAGTAGATGAGGAACATATTTCTTAACATATGTAATTAATTCAGCTGAATCATGCCAAAGTGGCATCAGATGTGAGTTCACAGGGAGAGCAGCTAAGTGTATTACTCTACATCTCATCTCCATTCATGTCAGACAAAGATAAGAACAACCAAATGACAAGATGATAATTTAATTTCCAATTTATATTTCATCTTTCCAGAAAAGACTTTCCAAGACAGAGTATAATAACATAATAAAATATATAGCTCAGCATATGAAGCATAAAATATATATATAATAATCAAACAGGTAAAACATTTAAATAGTAAAATAAATTAAATGGCACCTAAAACCAACAATTAACCAAACATAGCATAAGAATAAACAATATACAACAATCAATGTAATCCAACTAAATAGCAGGGAGCTAGAAAATGGCTACATGTAATGGCAAAAATGGTTTTAGATGCAAACTGATGATAAGTTTGACAAATGCAGTCTTGCGCCTAACTGTGGGTAGCATGATGTTGGACAGCAGATGTAACCATAGCAATGGAGTGGAGTACAGAATTCTGGATACAATTTGCATTGTTTCCTGCAACCTGAATGTCAACCTGTTTTATGTGAGATGATCATACCCCATATATTGTTTCTTGTCTTGACTTTTGTTGATGTTTTACACAAATGGTGTTTGAATGACAGGCTGCAGTCCAGTGTGAAACCAAGGTAGATTGGATTTGGCTTGTGTTTCAGTCAGGGTCATTCAAAATAACATTCAATTTCTTTGAGGAACTTGTGTTATAGAGATGGAAGATGCTGGACACAGTTTAAATGAAACTCAGAATGAAATGCCAGTAATGCAATAATAAGCCAGATGGTCATTTGAACATTTAGATTATCATCCAATTTAGAGAATACCTGAACCTGGAGGTCATACGATCTATTGTCAGCATAGATACATTTTTGAAACATAGATAAAGCACTAAGCCTTGAAGTAGACTATTAGGTTGATTCATGATTTATTTTGCTGTGGCATTAGAGTGGATTCTGACAGATGAGTTCTGTGAAAAAGTTCCAAAGAGTTGACTACTCATCGAGATAAAACTCTGCTTAGCTTTGGCTTAGCTTTAACAGCAGACCTGAATGTCACACCATATCATATGCAGCAGTCAGGTCAAAGAAAACTACAGTCTTTAAATCATTTTGAACGCTGTTTTCAATAAAAGTGGTCAAGACTATAATATGATCAATTTAATTTTGACCCAGATGAAAACTAACCACAATCCACAGAAAGAAAAGCAGTCCACTATTGTGAATGTAACCCCTGGTTAGAATGGCATGTCTCAGGAGACTCCTAGTAGTTGTTGGCTATAGGGTCTGGCCAGTGAATAGGATTAAAAAGAGATTTTTTTGGCTCTTCCTGGAGAAGCAGAGACATAGGGAATCAGCAGTAGAGGGAGCTTGCTGGAGAGAAAGGAATCAGACATTCAGCATGGAACAGGTAGCTTCCACAGGCTCCCAGAGTGGATCATGAGACAATAACAGATATGACTCATTGCCTCGAAAGACATTTATTTATTTAAAGACTTTTATGTACCGGAGATCATGTACAAGTTTACATCCCACACGTTCACAGCCAGGAGCATGAGCAAAAGCAAATCTGAACTTTGCTAAGGCTAAAGTAGCTCCACATCAGATTGGGATCTGGGTGTAATCTAAACCTCTGAGATACTCAGAAGGGAAATAGGGGATTAGTCAACCATCAGAACAGCCCCACAACTTTATCCCTTGGTGTGTAAAAATGCTGCCAAATAGGGTAACCCTATGAATTCTCCTTTGTGCCATGTGCTTCTAGAGTGCTCTGAAACAAAATGGGACTCCATATGAAGTATTTGTGTTAGTTACAAGTGCTACTCTGGAAAGGAAATTGTTTCTGTGGAATACATCCTGCTTGTGAACTTTTAGTAAATAAAGACAGATCAGTTGGGATCAAGACTACCATCTAGTGTGCATTATTGGAATCACCTAGCAGGAAGTGAACCCACAAAGAAGAATGTACTTATTTATTTATTTATTTATTTATTTATTTAGAATTTTTCTATACCGGCGTTCATGTAGCAGATACATATCTCATCGATTTACATTGAAAACAGTGGTTGCATAATAGCATTACATAGAACAGGGCTTACGCAAAACTGGGATCCAAAGATAAATACCTGGGGTTAAATACAAACTGCTAGTAAGATATTCGAGTATTGCACCAACAATAGATTGAGTTAAACATACACAAAATACAAACAGCTAGTAAGATATTTGAGAATTGCACCAACAATAGATTGAGTTAAAAGTACACAATAAATATGAAATTAAAATTAACAGTAAGTATTAAATTAAAATTAATATGAAATTTGATACTTGATCCATTTCTACCTGAGGTCCACCTGGAATGACTTGGGCATCTCATCTTATTAAAGAGCCCCATAACTACCTAAGGAATATAGCCCTTAGTACCAGCTACATAGATATCCATTGAAGGACCAACCACTCCAGTACTTTGAAGAAGAAACTGAGCAATCATATTTGATGATAACATGATGTTGGACTTAAGTCTTTTCCTCAATTTAAAAAGACAATAATGTTTGACTGATGCCAGGCACGGTGAAAGGTGTCTTCTCTGAATACTTTAAAAAATAGCTTAACAAGCCATCCACAGGCCAGACATTCAAAAGGTTTCAGGAACTCTAGTAGAATGTTATCATATCCTGGAGCAGTAGCTGATTTCAAGTCACTAGGAGGCTGATGTCATAAGCCATGCTGACCTAACTGTGGGTTTTAATTCCCTTTACAGTGCAGGTTTTTCAGCCCTAACCTAACCCTGGTATGTAATATGGAGTTTAGTGCCAGTAAAAACCCATGCTGTAAAACCTGTGGCAATGCTGAGCAATGCTAATTGCTGAGTAATAAGCCTTATGAAATATTACTCTGCAATGCAAGAAGGCATGCTAAGCGGGAGGCTGTCTAGCGCAACTCCTTTTACTGCAGGAAATTTAACTGCTGGTTAAAGGCAGGAGTTAAACCCCATGATAAAGAGGAGAGTACCCAGAAAACCCCAGTGGATGGTAGCATGGCCAAACTGGCAAGTCCTCCCTCTTTATCTCTCTTCCTCCCCTCCCAAGAATGCAGAAACCCCTCCATCTCACCTTAAAAAGTCATCTGGGTTATGAGGTCATACTTTCCTCCCCCCCCCCCCTCTCTCGCCCTCTCCCCCTCATCTTAAGGGATGAGGCAACCAATCTAGGAACCCCAGCTAGAGAAGACCTTACCTCTTCCAGGTGGGATGCCCCCTTTTAAGCAACTGATTGGTCCCTCCACTGTCACATGTCAGAGAAAGGACCAATCCCCTTTCAGAATTCTGAAAGGCCAGCCTTCTGAAAGGGGATTGGTCTTTGCACTGACATCTGACAGTGGAAAGACCAAACAGCAGACAGTGAAAAAGCAAATAAATTAATATTAAGGTGGGAACTTATTTCCCTTAAAATAATGGTGATGGTGAGAAAGAGAAAGAGGGGGAGAGAGGATCAATCACGGACCCTGGACTGACACTGGACCTGCACAACTTTTTTAAAGTGAGAGGGAGGGGGTTTCTGAATTCTGGGGAAAGAGATGGGGGGAGAGATAGAGAGAGAGAGAGAGGGAGGACTTGTTGGACTGGCCCAACCAAGCTATGCTAGATCCACTTGGTTTTTGGCCATTGAGCCAATCAGGAGGCAGAAATTTGTTCTGTTTTGGGGTTTTTTGCATGGAATGGAATGCAAAGCTTTTTTTTTATTCCTGATCTATTTACATGTCATTAGCTTCCTGCATCCGTCAGGGACTGCAAGTTTTAATGCACACATTAAATAAAACCTGTGCTAAAATTTTACTCCTATTTTAGTGCAGGTTTTATTACATTGACCCCTCAGTGTCTTGTCAACTACCATCGTTGTGAGTTCCTCAGAGAAGCACCACTATGGTCCTGCATTGCAAACCTCCATTTTTCATGAACCAGTTGCTTTTGATTCTTACTTAGAAGGGCTTTATCCACCTCAAGAGGATAACTGGAAAATTGATTTGAAAGAATGGAGGGACAAGACTGAATTGGAGGATGTTAAGGAAAACTAAAATGGCAAATGAGCTTCCAGTACATATTTGTAAAGTCAGACTTATTTGTTGTGTCTTACAAACTGATTTTATACCATTGCACAGACATGAGCAATGAATATAAGACTGAAATAAATACATGCAGTGATAATACTGATTATTTAAGTCAATTAAAATAAAGAAGCATAAACAAACATTACAAATATGTACTACTGAAATATCAGTTTTAGATGTACAGATTGGTTCAGGGGATTGGGGGAGGGTTACAGAGACTTTCACTTCTAGATCATAGGCTTGAATGTGACTTTTTACCATATAATAGCTGTTTGACCTAAGTGAAATGAGTTGATGGTCTTCTTCCCGTTTTCAATGAACAGGTGTCCATGTCACTGAAAACAACACCATCCCAGATTAATACAAATTGTTATCCTTGCTGTCAATTTCAAGAAATAAACCAACATGAATATTGAATGTTATTATGTCAATCCTAGAAGTTGCCCAAATCCAACAAAACAGGAATCGAAGCACCATATCAACCAAAATCGCACATGTATTATTTAATAACAAAGAAATATAGTAAAAGTGATATAATAAAGAGGGTCAGCAAGCTGGAAGATTAGTGTAAGACCACTTCCACGGTGTTTGCCAGGACCTCTCAATCATCCACCCAAAGAAATCAGAGAAAAGTCGAAGAGGTGTTCAAAGGAGAAAATAATATCTTTTTGTATAATTTTTAAGTTGCATATAAAATTGCATAGTTTTCAACTGAACTAACATAGGAGTAGACAAAACAAAGGCTCTTTTTTAGTATACATGTACAAGCCCTACCACATTCAGATAAAACAACATTGTAGCAGACAAAGCAAAATTCCCGATGTCAGCTGACATTTCTGTTTCCCTGCATCAGGGGGACTTATCTGACAGCGAAGAGTTCTTTTATAATTCAGCATGCTTCAATTGGATCACCTGATCTCCTTCTTCATTAAAGAAAGCAGCATAAAACCGATCCGATCCCGTAGTAATATTTAGAGGATGGCGATACTTGCGAAAATGCTGCGTCGTATATCTGACGTCAAAACCTACAACAAAGTAAACTTTATTAGCACAAACAATGGCTGAGATATTCAGCAGAATGGCCAAATATCTGTGGACAGCCAAATAGCTGTCCTACACTTATCCGGGTAAGTAAGCTGGATAATGTTGAATATTGGCATTTATCCGGCTAAGGGGGTCATTCATCTTTTTGTGACAGGCCATTATTGCACGCATTATGGAGTTATCGCAAGCAATAACATTGTATCGCATGTGATAATCAGCATATCGCAAAATGCATATGCAAATTTTGAATTAATATAAAAGTAAGCAGTTTGGGCGGGATTAATGTAAAGTAGAGGGTGGTAGCACTGCATGCGATACTTAGCGCATGTTATCATAGGTTTTTAACGCAGGTAATAACTACACCTTTTTTCTTGGCACTATGGGCCAAAAAGTAATTATCGCAGCTGGTATCATGGACCACGCTATTATTGAGACACGTATCATGCACGATACAAACTGCAAACATTACTGACACACCTACCAGACCTTACTGGCCAAATAAAAACACCTGTTTTTACCAGGTCAACCTTCCTAAAGGCATTTTGTGAGTGCCAACTGTACTTGTACACGCATACTTGATGCCTCACCAGGCTCGCTGCAGACAACAACACGTGGCAGAAGAACAACCTGAACAACAGCCAAGGCCACTTTCAAGACCTCCAAGAGAAGTACCAGCAGCACAGGCAGAGTGCTGCCAGCTCAGGGCCCACTCCAGCGTCTGGCACGCAGGTGGCCACAGTGCTGGAGATATAGGGAGCACATTTTTCCTCCACAAACCTCCTTGTTGGGCATGACAGAGGACTTTGCGGTTAGCAGTTATCACTTCAGCTCTCTGGCAATCCATGAATTATATGAAGACATCAGAGTGGATCTGGATCCAGTCACCCAAAGATCCCACTCCGTCCCTGGCCTCACCAAACTCTTGGCTGTCCTTCATTTCATGGCAAGCAGCTCCTTCCAAACCACAGTAGAGTCGTGGGGGGAAAATCCCAAACCACTTTCTCACGCTGTCTCAACCATGTCATCGAAGCTGTCACTGACCGCATTAATCGTTACGTAAAATTTCCTCATGACTGGCAGGACTTGATGGACTTGAAGAGAGGTTTCTAAGCCTTTGCACACTTTCCCAATGTTGTCAGAGCTATCAACTGCACTCATGTGGCCATTGTTGCACCCTGGCAATTGGAGGAGACATACCACAACAGAAAGCTCTTTCACTCCCTCAACGTCCAAGTAGTCTGTGATGCTGGAATGTGCATCCTGGACACGGTGGCCAAGTACCCAGAAGTCATGCACAATTCCTTTATACATAGGCAATTGGGGCTCTTTGACAATTTTGAGGTTGACCTGTGTGATGACCCTTGGCTCGTAGGTAAGACACACTTTTCTTTGTCATTTCCATGTCTGCCTATGTGTATGTGGCTAATGGCACCCAAATGGGGGGGGGGGGAACGGGGGACGGACACGATTGGTGACATGTGAATTGCCTTGTGCAGTCACGTATGCAGGCCTTGTCTTTTTCTCCCCATGTTTCACAGGCCGGCAAAATAAGTGAGGACAAACAATGCACGGGATGTAAAGGTTTCTGAGTGAGGAACCACTATACACTTTGCACATCTACATTCGCAAAAAGGCCCCATTCCTATTCTCCCCTTGGGAGCTCTTACAATGTCACTGGTAAATCTGAAGCTTGACCTGTCCACACTGCCACCACAGCACTATCACTAGTGGACTGTTACTGAGGCGACAGGAATATTGTCGCACACGGTTTCAGTATAGCCTGACACACCAGAACCACGACCACTGTCCTGTGCATGTTGCTGGCCTGCCATATTCCCTGTGTGTGGGCTCACTGATGGACATCTATGGAGGACAGACTGCAGAGCTGCCACGGATATTCACATGCACAGCATGAGGTAGGGCTTTTGCTTCTAAGACAGGTGTCTCACATCTTACGTATCTGATGGAGGTGAGGAGGCAGCTACACACCATTAGCCTTTGCTGGGTTGCAAGGACCTGTCATGCAATACTTCCAATCGCCTTATCAGATTTACTAGTCATAAACAGATGAGCTCCTTTTGGCTATAGCTTGCCTGCACATATAGTGGCCAACAACAATATAAAACACACTTAGGCGACACTAATCAGGCTTTAAGGCTCAGCAAAGGTACAGGCTACCTTATACAGTCTTACTGGATACTGTTATTGTTCTCGTTTGGCACCTGGGGTTTGCTCATATCATGCTCAGTTCACATAGAGGTTGCCACACCAGCCTCCATCTTTTAACACTCCATCTGTGCTGTGTAGATGCTGCAACATTCATCCTACCATTTTTCACCCATATGAACGACAATACCTTTTCCTTGCAAACCTAGATGTGGTGCGTCTATATTTGCCTACAAAGGGAGGGGGCAGCATTTCCTGTACACTGTACAAGCGTCACTTGTACAGTAACCAAACTTTCACTTCCACTACGCTGTGTACCTGGTGTCTCTTGGAACACAGTGGCAGCTGCTGTGTGACAAGTAGGGAGGAAGAGTGAGTGATTAGTGTGTGGTACAGAATCTGCACAGGTGCAGAGCACAGGACGTAGAGGGGTGCTCCTGGTGCTGTGGACCAGGCAGACTTCCACATACTGACTGCCATTTCTGTAGTGTCCTGCCTTTGGGATCTGGATGCTACCTGTAAGGTCAGCCTTACCTTATATGTATTATACAGACCCCCAAGTCATGCCAGTACAGGAGTGGGAGCCACAGTGTGGAAGTCAGCCTAGTCCACAGCACCAGGAGCACCCTTCTAGGCCCTCTGGTGGTTGCCCAAGGACATTGTACAGCTGGTGGTACTCCCTCACTCCTCATCCCTACTTGTGACCCTGCAGCTGAGAATGCATACCAACACTCAGCAAGTACTTATTGTATTTGGTTTACAGTGTAAGATATAAATGTATGTGGTCACATACCCTTGAATTCCTGACAGAGATAAGGGGGCAGAAAAAAAACCTGTTGTGTCATGATGAATCGAAGTTCCCCTTTACACCACCCAAGCTGTACGTGCACACTATATAATGTGCTGCCCATGAAGGTTCTGAGCAAGTCGCATACAGGAGCATGAAAGTATGGATTACAAAATGGTGTGTGAAGAAGGCAACAAGAGGCAATATGTAAGGTCCCCAGAAAGGCATTTCTTACTTACCTCTGGCTGGCTTCCTTACCAGCATACACGCAGCTTTCATTGTAATGCCATAGGCCAAATGGTCTTGCATGCTCGATAACTGCACAAGTGGAATGAGGCAGGGCATTGTAGCATGCAAGGTCATGTGGAGAGCAAAGCTTTCACCTTTGATAACATAAAGAGAAAAACCACACAATGAAAGGACACAACCAGGAAGTTGCTTTTTCCAAACAGTGACAACTTTATTAGCAAACATATGTAGTTTACTGTTTGAAATAAATGCAATGTCTTAGGTAATCACATTCTGCAAGGACAAGATAGTGAATAGCAATACACATTGTACATTTCATGAACAGCACATTCAGTGTATACCTGTACATTAATAGATTGAAATGGCATCATTACATATACATCCATTACATGTTATCCTTTAGGCCAGTGGTTCTCAACTGGTGTGTCGAGACACACCAGTGTGTCGCCACACTTCCTGGACCCCCGCTGGCCCAGCTGCTCCTCCTGCTCCAGCGAAATGGAACTCTTCCTCTGCTCCGGCTATGAGCCCGGGCAGAATGTGGCAGGAGAGCTGGAGTCAGAGGCACCAGCATGGTTTCTTCTTCCCACCCCCGCAGCCCGGAAGAGGAAGTGAAGTGCAGCGGACATGAGTGCGAGAAGAAGAGACCCTGTTAGGTAAAGTCTCTGTAGAGATGGCCCAAAGATCAGCCACGCTGGCCCAAAGAAGAGCAGCAGCATTGGCCCAGAGCAAAATAAGGAGGAACGTCAGCCCCCATGGCCGATGGGCTCCTTTCTCGATGCCACGAGGGCTGGAAGAGAAAGGAAGCTGTTGCTGCCACTAGTTTGGTGGGAAGTGAGTGAGCGAGTGTGTGTGCACGTGTGTGTATGAAAGCATGAATGTAAGTGTGTGACTAAGAACCTGTTTGTGTGATTGAGAACCTGTTTGTGTAAGTGAGACAATGTGTTTGTAAAATTAAAAACCTGTGTGTAAAAGAGAGAGAGAGAGCATGTGTGTAATTCTGTGATTGAGAGTCTATGTAAGTGAGAGAGCATGTGTGTAATTGTGTGACTGAGAGCCTGTGTAAGTGAGTGAGAGAGAGAGAGAGAGAGAGAGAGAGAGAGCATGTGTGTGACTGAGAGAAAAGAGAAATTTGCAATTTCAGAGCACCTGGAAATCAAACATTTCCAGGTATGAAGAACAGAGCATTTTTTAATCCTTATTATTTTTAATTATTATGTCTTTGTGTCTGCTTATTTGAAATATTTTATTGGTGTTTAGAAATGTTTTATATGAGTTTTTAATTATTGGATTTTCCATTCATCAGATGTTTGAAATAATCTGTTCTTTTTATTAGTATGATTTTACTGCTATTGATTTTATATGTCTTGCTTTATTTTATGAGGATGGGTGCTTTCTTTTTTCCTTTGCTGAACTGCATACAGAGACTCTGTCTTGTTGAGGTTTCCAGTTCAGTTTTTGACTGCATGTTTCTATTTATGCTTTATGGTCTTTTTATTCTTTGTTAGCTGAGGGTCTGCACATGTGACTGAGGTGAAGTATTCTGCTGCATATAGTTTCTGGGTAGGGCTCTATAGAAGCCTGACTTGTTCCATTTTCCTAATAGAAGTATTAGAGTTTTAAGGCCTGGTGTAATATTTTCAGTGTTGCCTTTTCTTATGTAAGGTAGTTACTGTTTGAGTGCTGGACGTTGATGCTGTTCTGGCATGGTAGGTTTACTATTGATATAGTTTATGTTTAGAGAGAGTACTCTTATTTTTCCCTTGTGTCATTCTTAACAATAAAAGTAATACGGGGCCTTTTTTTAAATTTCCATCATAGATTGTAATGAGCAGTGTGTCACACATGTGAGAACCCTCTGCTAGGTATGTCCCGACTTAAAAAAAAGGTTGAGAACCACTGCTTTAGGCACAATCATGAGTACAACTAAGAACATAGAATGAGAACCCCAAAAGCTATTGTACTGCTGTAAAGTAACAACTACATGCAGGACTACTATTTGCTGTCAACTCAAAGGGCCCAAACAGTTCGTTGAAAGAATGCACTCAAAGGGGCAGTCTAAGGGCCATTGCAGCAAAGTTCAAGTAAAGGGCCCAGACAGTCCATGTTGAAAGAGTGCAATAAAAGGGGACAGCCTAAGGGCCACGGCAGCAAAGTTCAATTAAAGGGCTCAGACAGTCCATGTTGAAAGAGTGCACTCAAAGGGGTCAGCCTAAAGGCCACGGGTGCAACGTTCAAGTAAAGGGCCAAGACAGTCCATGTTGAAAGAGTGAACTCAAAGGGGACAGCCTAAGGGCCACAGCACCACTGTTCAGCATGAAGGCAGCAGGAGCAGGACCAAACAGTTCAGCATGGAGGCAGGAAGCCCACAAGGAGACCAGCAGCATGGAAGCAGCAGTTGTAGGGGATGAGAAGAGATGACACCCAGCAGCATGGAGGCACCACTTGTAGGAAATGAGAAGAGATGACACCCAGCAGCATGGAGGTACCAATTGCAGGAGAGGAGAAGAGATGATACCCAGCATCATGGAGGCACCAATTACAGGAGATGAGAAAAGATGACACCCAGCAGTATGGAGGCACCACTTGCAAGAGATGAGAAGAGATGACACCCTGCAGCATGGAGGCAGCAGTTACAGGAGAGGAGAAGAGATGATACACAGCAGCATGGAGGCACCACTTGCAGGAGATGAGAAGAGATGACACCCAGCAGCTTGGATGGGACAGCATGACAAGAGCCAGCAGCTGGAAAGTGATAGGAGGCTAGTTAAACTATCCTGTAATAGGGGCAGAGCCTCAAGGATGGTTTCTTAGTGTGTTGCATGAAAATGCCTCACAGAACACGATGCATTGTGCATTTTGGCACAGCAACTTTGTGGCGAGGACGCGCTGAACAGGTTTATTCCTTCTAGATGGCACAGCAACTCTGTAGTGAGGACATGCTGAGCAGGTTTCTTCCATCTAGATGGCACAGCAACTCTGTAGTGAGGATCCGCTGAGCAGGTTTCTTCCAACTAGATGGCACAGCAACTCTGTAGTGAGGACATGCTGAGCAGGTTTTTCCAACTAGATGGGACAGCAACTCTGTAGTGAGGACTCACTGAGCATGTTTCTTCCATCTAGATGGCACAGCAACTCTTTAGTGAGGACCCGCTGAGCAGGTTTCTTCCATCTAGATGGCATACCAACTCTGTCAAGAGGCCGGCCTATTCTTCTTGCAAAATTTGGCTTCTTGGCCCTTACTGCCCATTTTCTGTATACATTCAAGGACCCTGGCCATGTTGTAGCTTCACACTAGGGGGGGGGGCATAACTTTTTGTGGCCTACCCCTCTGGCCTCTTGATTGTCTGGGACTGCTGCATGGTGTAGACTCTAGTGAAGGAGCTGAGGACTCTGAAGGCTGCTCTGGCATGTGCTGCAGTATTTATGTGAGCACATTCGTCATGTTGCTTATGGCAGTAACAAGTAGGGATGTGAATCGTTTTTTGACAATTTAAAATATCGTCCGATATATTTTAAATCGTCAAAAATCGTTAGAGGCGATATTTAATAGGAATTCCCCCGATTTATCATCAAAAATCGTAAATCGGGGGAAGGGGGAGGGGAAGGGGGAGGGTGGGAAAACCAGCAAACTAAAACATCCCTAAAACCCACCCGACCCTTTAAAATAAATCCCCCACCCTCCCGAACCCCCCCAAAATGTCTTAAATTACCTGGGGTCCAGTGGGGGGGGGGTCCCGTTGTGATCTTCCACTCTCGGGCGTTGGGCGCGTTGATAGAAAATGGCAATATGACCATATGGCCAGCGCCATTTTGCTTTGCTTTGCTTTGCAAAATGGCGCCATTTTGCTGTACGGCAATATGACCATATGGCCAGCGCCATTTTGCTTTGCTTTGCTTTGCAAAATGGCGCCGGCCATATGGTCATATTGCCGTACAGCAAAATGGCGCCGGCCGTACGGCAACACGATTCGAGTGCAGGTCGTTCCCAGACCCCTGCTGGACTTTGGCAAGTCTTGTGGGGGTCAGGAGGCCCCCCCAAGCTGGCCAAAAGTCCCTGGGGGTCCAGCGGGGGTCCGGGAGCGATCTCCTACGCTCGTGACGCCCGAGAGTGGAAGATCACACTGGACCCCAGGTAATTTAAGACATTTTGGGGGTGTTCGGGAGGGTGGGGGATTTATTTTAAAGGGTCGGGGTGGGTTTTAGGGATGTTTTAGTGTGCCGGTTTTCCCGCCCTCCCCCGATTTACGATTAACACGATATTTATAAAAACAAAACCGCGACAATCCGATCCCTCCCCCCCCCAGCCGAAATCGATCGTTAAGACGATCGATCACACGATACACATCTCTAGTAACAAGAGTGTTCATATTTTGCATGTTGGCAGCCATATTTTGTTGCAGGATCCTGTTCTGCCGATCCATTAACCTTTGGAGGACCTGCATTTCTCCCTGCAAGTGCCTCACTTCACCTTCATGCATGCTTGCTGCTAGTGGGGGTGCTGGTGCCGGTCCTGGTGGCCATTTTGGTGCTACTGGCAGTGTCGGTGTCGGTGTGGCTGTCGGTGCCACTGCTGATGGCACTAGTGATGTGTGAGGGACCAAGATGGGCAGAGGTGGGCTTCTGCCCTCCACCTGGCTTGGGGATGGTGACTCCAGATGCTGGCATGGTGTGCTGGCTCGTGGTACATGTAGTTCAGAAGGTTGCCACTCAAAATTGCCTTCCTCCATGAAAGTGGCCAGATCAAGGGACACGTGAAGTGGGCTGGTTGTGGCTAGGTGTTGTAGCAACAGCAATGGCTGTGATTCCTGTGGCTGTTTCTCCTCCTCCTTCTCCTCACTCCACTGCATCTCGGTGTCCATCAGTAAGGGCCTCTGTAGTGCCGCTAGTGGGCGGCTGCTCCCGGGGGCATCTGGCTTGTCCCTGGGGCTTCTCAGCTGGGCCCTGGCGATTCCTGGCTGGGACCAGCACGTTGGTGCTTGAAAACTGTGGAAACAAAAGAGAAGAAAGAAAAAAAAAAAGACATAAGTACATATGCCAGCAAGTACAGTATATTTTTTTTATTTGGCATGGGAGGTGCACTTTGTATCTTTGCATAGTGAGCATCTTTTGCCAAATTATGTGTCCATCTGTTGCATCCTGCCCATTTAGGGGTGAGGTGAACTTACCGGCTGCAGCTCTCATCATGTCCTGCTCCTCAGCCATGCTCTCGAATACGTCCGGTCCCAGTCTCTCCATCAGTTGCTCCTCCATCTGCATCAGCTGTATGGGACAGTGCGCTCCTCCTCCCATCTTGCATTGGTGTTTGGCTCTCACTGCCACCTTGACCTTCAGAAGGGCCTTAATGTCCCTGTATCGGTGGGCAAACTGCTCTGCAGTTCTTGGAATGCTGCTCTGGCTGCTAATGGACTGGACAATATTGTGCCATATGTGCCCCTTCGCTGCCTTGGATGTCTTAGCTGCCCGGTTGCCAAACTGCATGGGATAGTTCTGCAGGTCCCCTGCGATGACCTGGTGGTTCTCCTGCGTATTGAACTTGATGATGTGGCACCCCCTTCAGACAGCCAGCGTATTGGCTGGCTGTCTGAAGGGGGTGCCACATCATCTCCCAAAGAGGTGTCCTCCCTGTCCCTAATCTCCATCCCTCTCGCCTCTCCTCTCCCTTTCTCATCCCGCCCCCCCCCCCCGACTCTGCCCTACCAACTCCCTTACCCTTTATCCTCTCTGGCTATCCTTAGCCTGCCCTACTCCTCCCCACAAACTCGCCTGACTAGCCCCTTCCACCTCCTGCACCCTCCTATCCCTTCTATGCTGCCTCTGTCTCCTCCTGCGCCTGTCCCTACTCCTATGCCTGCTCCTTCCCCCTTCCACCCCTACCCTCTTCCTCCATCCTCTTTTCCTCCCCCTGCCCTCCTCTCTTCACACCTCTCCTCTCTCCCCACACTCCATCTTCTCCACAACCTTCAAGCACACCTCCTTCACACACACACACACACATACACACACACACACACACACACACCTCCTCAGCACACCATTTCCTCAGCACACACACACATACACACACACCTCCTCACCACCTCAACTCCTCCACACCACCTCTACACAAAAAAACAGACAGACAAACAGGACATACTGACAACAACTTTCTCTCCAACAAAAATGACAAAAGACCAAGGTAAAGGGAAACAGATGAGAACAAATGACAAGACAACATACTCAGAAAATCACAATCTATAAGCTCCTACTACCACTAATCCACTCACTAACTCTCCTCTCACCAGACTCCTGACACACCCTCAAAGAGTCACATGCAGCAAGCATGTATTTATGCTGGGAAAAAAATATTGTGCGCCGCGATGATGCACGACAATGTGCAATGATGCAATCCCCTCCCACTCACCCTTTCCTTCCCTCTCTGCTCCCTTCCTCCCTTCACTCATACTTTTACCCCCTCCCTCCTTTTCACCCACTCACTCTCCCATCTATTTCGTTCACTCTCATAACTCCTCCCCTCACATCTCCTTCTCTTCCCCTCCCCCACCCAACCTTGTTTCTCACAGAAAGCCTCTCAGAATTTTTCTTCCCTATCTTCCTTCACTCATATTTTCTCTTCCTTCCTTCCATTCTCCTTTCCTCTCCTCTCTCACATCCCCTCCCCTCCCTTCATCCTTACCTGTGCCCTCTTCCCATCTCACTCGTGCTCTCCCTTCTCATCAGCACTATCATCTTTATCTTTCCCTGGCAGAGCCTGGCCTCTCCACCAGTGGCTCTTCTCAAGTCCAGAGTCTGGTGAGTTTTCTCCCACTGGTGGGCCATGGCTTCCTCACCAGCAGCTGACATATTGGCAGCAGCCAGGCCAGTGGTCTTCCTCCCCACCAGAGGCTGACATCTTTTTGGCAGGTGAGTGGGGGTCTTCTCCTGCTAGTGGGACCTGACCTCCCGCATCAGCGTTCTGTTGGGTCTTCTCTCACTGCTAGGGCCTGGGAAACCCAGCCAGCAGCAGACATTGGATGGCAGTCCAGCGGAGTTTCTTTGGCTGGTGGGGCCTGGGAAATCCTGCCAGCCTTTCTGACTCCAGTGCTAGTAAAGAAACAAAAAAAAGTTACATGAGTTGGATTTGGGCCTGGGGGGGGGGGGGGAGGGTGCGTTTGGAAAATAAGCTCAGTGGACTGAGTCCAGCCCGCTTTTCCCATTTTTGATCTCTAGAGAAAATGCTTAGTATGTTTAGTCCTAAGTCAGCCGGTGAAAGGTAGCCCAATGGTCACCTTTCTGGGTCCTCTGGGTAGATGGTCTGATTGATCCTGTTTTCTCTCTTTGTCTCTTGGTTTCTAGGGATGTGAATCGTGTTCCATATCGTCTTAACGATAGAAATCGTCTGGCAGGAGAAGAAAATCGTGTTAGGCACGATTTTTTAGTTAAAAAATCGTTAAAAATCGTTTTTTCCGATTAGTGCGCACTAACGGGAGTTAGTGCGCACTAACTCCCGTTAGTGCGCACTAACAGAAAATGATACAATTTGACACTTTTCAGGTCAGTTAAGGTCAGTTTAGGAATGAATATGTATTCCTATTGGCTGCCCTCTTATTTATTCATGTTCCCACGGTTCCCACTGACAATATATGGGGGATGGGAAATGGAAACAGTTGGTAGCTTGACAAAAAAAGTAATGTGATCAGTCAATGTGACTAGAACTTGTGCCCTAACCCTGATACCAGGGGTGTTGTGATCTTCCTGCACACAGTGCCCTAACCCTGGCACCAGGGGTGTTGTGATCTTCATGTACACAGTGCCCTATCCCTATTAATACCAGGAGTGTTGTGATCTTCCTGCACACAGTGCCCTATCCCTAATACCAGGGGTGTTGTGATCTTCCTGCACACAGTGCCCTATTCCTGATACTGGGGGTGTTGTGATCTTCCTGCACACAGTGCCCTATCCCTATTAATACCAGGTGTGTTGTGATCTTCCTGCACATAGTGCCCTAACCCTGACACCAGGGGTGTTGTGATCTTCCTGCACACAGTGCCCTAACCCTGACACCAGGGGTGTTGTGATCTTCCTGCACACAGTGCCCTATCCCTATTAATACCAGGAGTGTTGTGATCTTCTTGCACACAGTGCCCTAACCCTGGCACCAGGGGTGTTGTGATCTTCATGTACACAGTGCCCTATCCCTATTAATACCAGGAGTGTTGTGATCTTCCTGCACACAGTGCCCTATCCCTAATACCAGGGGTGTTGTGATCTTCCTGCACACAGTGCCCTATTCCTGATACCGGGGGTGTTGTGATCTTCCTGCACGCAGTGCCCTATTCCTGATACCTGGGGTGTTGTGATCTTCTTAAACACAGTGACCTATTCCTGATACCGGGGGTGTTGTGATCTTCTTGCACACATCCCGTTAGTGCGCACTAACACGATTTAACGATTTTTAACGATAAATCGTTAGAATTTCTATTGTATTGTGTTCTATAACGATTTAAGACGATATTAAAATTATCGGACGATAATTTTAATCGTTAAAAACGATTCACATCCCTATTGGTTTCTTTTCCTCTCTCAATCTCATGGATCTCAGGTCTCTCTGCACGTGGCTCATCAGTGCTTGTGGTCCTTCTCATTCCTCCTGGGGATGCTTCTCTCTGCTTCCTCTTCCTGTCACCTCCCCCCTTGACATTTCCCTGTTCTCTTGTAGGTCATGGGGTATGGCTGTATCTGGGAAGTGGCTGGAGCTTGGTCCCAAACTCACCTGAGGCACAAGGCTCTCCCTTCTCTGTGTACCTTTGTTTTCTTATTTTTAGCTTGATCGGAACTGTCTTATACATGGCTCCAGGCCTCTTTACTGTTTTTTCTTTTCTTTCTATTATAAACCCTGTCACACTACCCCATTGTGTCCTGCCTTAAAATGTCTTACAGTAACATAAAAAATAGAAAGCATGTATATGGCATCCTGTAGATCTGAAGCCCTTCTTTATTTGTTTAAATAATATTTAATGTATAGAGGAAGTTCAAACACCTTTATAAAAGGGCATGGACCTCCAAAATGTTGGTAATTTGGATCTTACGCTATGCATTAAATATTATTTGAACAGCTGACTGATGACTTGAGTTCTCTATGAGCTGCTGTGGGTGAGTGCTCTCCTTCACAATTCAGTTCCCACTAGAAACAAACTCAGATCCAAGCTATCTATTTAAATGTGTTCCAGCTGTGGAAAATCTCATATTATGTTTTTTGAAAAGGAAGAGGTATCTGCTTGCTTTGGTTAATGTTCCATTTCAATCTCATAAAAATTTACAGACCAATATAACGGTTTACTCATATAAATATTTATAGCTATAACTCAAGTGGCTGCTACATAGTTTCAGCTCTCCTGAGGCAGGTAATGCCCCAGAAAACGTTGGGATAATGTGGCGAAGCAATGTGCTCAACAAGTACTGGCTCTGTAGAATGGTGTACTTGTACCAGACCTGTTTCATTAGACTTCAGCTATATGGGTGACATAAGTTATTATCATTTTATCTAGATTATATGATAAGACAAACTAACACAGTGGTGTGCTAGAGTAGAAGGAATTAATTGTCATTATTTCAAATAGTAATGTCTTTTTGATTCCATTCTATTCACTGATGTTATTGTTGCAGTATTATCTTTTATGAAAATTCAATACCAGAATTTTCAGCTTCATTTCTTGCACGAGATGTAATGAGATGCATTGGCTTATGTCTGAAAGGTGGCATATAAATCAGATAATTAAATATGAGAGACAGGCAACTTTATTTTGATGGGGTGATTATAGTTATACCAACTGAAGCTAAGAGGGGGTTACAATATTATCTGCAATTTTACAGAATCAGTGAAGCATTAGATACCACAACAGGTAGAAAAGGTGTATACTTTGAGAATGTACCCATAAGTGCATACAACGTTCTTATTTACACGATGCAAATATGACCAGCAAAACGAGAGTAGCATTTAATGCTACTATGTGCTCATCTGCTTATTAGATGGTGCTTTGACCTCTTCTCCTCATCCCTTCTCATGTTCCACACCATGTCCTTATATCTTGCATTTCAGGAAATGTACATGTTTACCAAGCCTGGACATCTATTTGCAAATGGAAGTTCACCACTTTGAGTTTTTGTACTAAAAGTCTCTTCCCTATGACCTTGCTATCATTGTCCCTGTACAATTGATGATCTGCTGTTCTTTGTGTGAAATTGACCCTCTTAGGAACAAAAAGAGGGCCATGCTGTATCGACAGTGGCCAATTCAGATCTCTGGGAAGTAGCTGGCAGATCCCACAGAACAGATCCATTTCTTTTTGCCCACTCCTAGGGGTAAATGGTGGTTTTCCCCAAGTCTACCTAGCTAATAACTGTTTACGGACTTTTCTTTCAAGAACTTTGCCAAACCCCTTTTAAATTCAGCTATACCATTTACCTTGACCACATTGTAAGGCAACAAATTTCTAGCGATCCGGATAGGCCACTCTCTATAGATTTGGAATCTTAAACATCACAAAGAAATCATTTGGAACCACAAAATTCTTTGTAGACAAAAAGAAGAAAAGAGGCCATTTTGTTAGCAATTAATTTACATGAACATTTCATTATATTTAAGAATTCAAAAAGGCTTTTTTTTTCATTTTGTACATAACAGTATTTGTAAATCTTCAAAAAAAAATAAAAAAGAAGTACCCTCACTATTCACGCAAAAGTTGTTTTTTCCAGAGTGCAGTTTTCAGTAGCAAACTCTAAGTTTTAGCGTTTCATATCATTATCAGAAAAATAGCCACGTTTTTAAAAAAATCTGTCCTTTAGTAGGTAATGTGAGCCAATGTTTAAAAATAAGGGAAGGTTGATAAGTTTTTCAAAAAGGTCAAAAGTTTTAAAAAGTGTAAAATTCACTTCCATAGGAAGTGGGATCCAAGTGGCTTCAGCAGCTCGCTGGCTCAAACCTATGCCAGTCTTTTGCAGGAGTAGATAGATTTTGGTCTGGAACCTTCTTCAGGCATGTCCGGAGGCAGAGAGGAGGGCATGAGGAGTCTTTAGTAATTCCTCCTCTCCAAATATCATTTTTCAGGATGTAATGAATAACTTCATAACAGTTGGTGTTCAGCAAAACCTGAATCTTTCTTGCTATTTGTCCATATGAGGCCTAAAGATTGTGGATGAATGAAGACTACCCACGCTCAAGCTGTTAATTTTTCAAGCGAGGCACATAAAAACATAGCAACACTTGTGAGTTTGTTTTTTTTTAACATTTATTATTATTATAATTCAACTATTTTTATACCCAGGCCTTTTTTCGTTTGCACGAAGATTGCAATTTTGATACTGCTTCAGGGGGGTGGGGGGGGGGAGGGTTGCATTGCTATGGGAGATTATGAGCTCATTTTTGTAGAGAAACTAAAATGCAGCCGGCACTCACCATACAAGTACTTGTCCCCATATATGGGGGAGGGGGAAGGAGAGGAGGGAAGTTTTGAAATGTGTGTTCACATGAATTTACTTGTATAACAACTTTTGAATATTTCACCTTAAATTCAATATACGTTCTAAATGCCTAAGGAGCTTTGTTTTTATCTGATACCTGAATTACCCAAGCAACCATCAGAATCTTTTTATCCACCCTACATGTACTAATGATAAGTAAGACATAATTTTCTGAATAAATGCTAATACTTATCAGAAAATCTGTATTGGTCTTCTAAGAAAAATGTTCATCCTGTCAGTTCATTTTCTTCCCTGTTAGACTCCTTTTCTTCTGTTTCTGCATTCCTTTATTTATTTATTCGCTGGTTTTGTTATACTGTCGTTCGGTGGGACCATCACAACAGTTTATAACATGGTAAAAGAAATATACAATAGTTCATGCTATCCCACATGGGATTCTCAATTCATGCATATAAAAGGAAGAAGACTGCTGGTACTTAGAACAAAGCTCTTTAAAGGACTGTCTATGGATTTATCCTATGCAATGTGTATGCTTTGTGAACTGTATTTTACAAAAAATAAAGAACACGGTCTATGAAAATCGCCATGGCAGAATTCAAATGAGATGTGAAGCTCCTATCCCACCCAAAAAATCAAGACTTCCCCTGCCATCCACCCATTCAAGCCACCTCATATCCCCTGGTTTCCCCACCTCCAGGGCAGAAGCAATCCTCCGTGACTCCTGGCCACCAGCACCATCATTCAGAATGACGGCACCGGTGGGACAGGAGCAACGAAGCATCGCTCCTGCCACTGGAGGGCCCCAAGAATTTGAATTTAGGGAAAAGGAGCACCAGGTGTCACAGGAGCCACAGGGGGAGGGCACTGGCAGGGAATCTTTTCCTTTTTGGGTAGGGGGCAGGGATTCCTGTCTGACATTTCTCTGAGAGGCAAGGGTCGGAGGGCTATTGACATTATAAGTGGACTTGTGGGGAGGGGGGAGTGCGAGAAGAGAGGTTCCTTACTGCCACTTTACACTTTAACCAGTGTACTGTGGTGCTGAAAAATGGGTCCCTGGTGCCATCACTTGTTTAGCACATGCCAAATGATAAACAAATGAATCAAAACTGAGGGGAAATGAAATGTAATGAAAAAATAATTAGGTAACAAAACAAGGAAAAAAAATACATTTGCTTCCCATGCACACACCCTAACCTTGATGACTGCATAAAAATAAAGAATTTAAAGCATGCATATATACAAGAATGCTGCAGTGAAAGCAATGGAAAGGCCTTGATTGATACGTTTCACAACTGCACTGTGTCTTGGGCTGTTGTCTCTTTAGTTGTCAGCCAGTTTGCTCCATTATCTCCATTATTAAGACGTTACAAAAACAAAGTTCACTGATAACAACAGGCACATTCTTTCATTTAGGAAAATTATACTTGAAAATGAATTACAAAAGACTTTCCTGTGTGTGTGTGTGTGTGTGTGTGCGCGCTCTTGATTGGGAGGGGCAAGCTTCTTAGAAATAATTGAGGAGAAAAGGACTCACACACATTATTGTTTCTCATTGTGGAGTGATATCCCAGAGTTTGCCTTGTGGAGAAGGTTGAGTTAGCAGTAGCCTTCAGCCAGCAGGAAATCATAGTGTGATAAACTTAATAAAATCAAAATCCAATTTGTTAACATCATTTTAGAGCCTTTGTTTTCTGGCTTATTATTCTTATATTCTGTTCATATTCAGAGCTGTAAATAAAAAAATGAATTTATTTTCATTTGATGTCAGTCCTTATGATCTCCAGTCCATTTTAGTCTATATTAGCATTTGGTTGGTTAGTCTCTCTCTCTCTCTCTCTCTCTCTCTCTCCTAAGTAAAAGACACCCCTTCCCTAAATACAGCAGGGACTAGGAATGTGCTGTCATTTTAAAATGACAGGGAAACATCAAAGAAATATGTTTAATTTTTCAGATAACATCAGTGAGGTAGGATGGAGGAGCACTCCCTCCAAACCTCACCATACTGCCTGGTCTTCTCCGAGGAGATCAGCCAAGGTGGTAGCTGAATGAATCAGCCCTGTGGGGCCCCTGCTATATTCAGAGACAGGGAGTGGTTCTTTACTTGGCAGGGATGAGAGATGTTTCTTCTGGATTCAAAAGGGGTCTTTACTCTGGGTGGGAAAATCTTACTTGGTGGGGATCTGCTGAATTCTGGGGAAGGGTGGGGGATCAGCCTGGACTTCATTCAGCCTCAAGGAAGGGGTGTGGGAGTCATTGTGGCTGAAGTCAAGCCTTGCATTAGCCACTAGAGACTAACACAAAATGTTAACTATACCTTGGAGAGATGTACTTAAGGTTTTGCTTATTGGCTAGATAACAGAAATTGAGTTACCTAATGCAATTTGTTTTAATATTAATAAGCTTTTTAGCATGAATATGCATGCATCTCAGCTCATTAATACTTTTAACACATAAGTCTGTGTTAAATTTAACATGTTAACTCCTCATTACGCTTAATGTACTTTAATTGGCCTCTTTCTCAATTGGGAATACTACAAACCTCTCTTCCATTATAAATTCATAAATAATAGTGATATAAACATAGCTTACAGACCCATGCTAACCCTATATTCAATCCAAATTGCCCTTGAATTAATTCTAAAAGAGAAACTGATGGGACATATCCTTGAGTCTACAAGAATCCTTTCAACCAATCTAAGGCTGTAAACGAGACTGTGACAACCAGCTATTCAGAAAGGCCAGTGAATAAAAGATTGCTATAAAAATCTGAAGCAGAGGCAGCATGAGAGACGGGGTACAGCTGCACTGGGCAGTAATGAGCATGTAATGAGCCATGTCAGCATGCCCTGCTCCATGTCATGGGATGCACTGACTGCTTCATTTCGCTATGCTTGAGCCTCATTGTCTTCAAATGCTTGAATAAACAGGATCGGGAATGCTTCTCTCAACTTCTCTTCCCTTACGCCCCCTCAAGGGAACTCTGGTCCACCAAAATGGCTCTTCTTTCCTCTTCTCTGCTGACCACTCCTCACTGTCGGCTGTTACGCACCAAACATTTGAAACAAAGTGTCACTAACCCTGTGCCTGGAGCCATGCCACTGTTAAGTTCAGGAAAAAGGCTAAGGCATGACATTTCAGCCAGGCCTTCCCCTAAAACCTACATCTTCACCCTAACCTCCTGAACTCCCAAATAATAACTGTGTTATACACAGCAGGGACACGACTGGGTTTTGAAACTATTCACAAATGGGTTTTTACTATGCTACATCCCAATGCAATATTAACTCCAAATTTTGATTCAGCTGTAAGCTGCTCTAATGCCTCTGTTCATTTAAATTTATTGCAATCCCCTTGAGACTAAGTCTAGTAAATGGTAGAATATCCAATGTTAACAATTAAATAATTCATTATCCCTCTTCAGACATGCAAAGGCATTCAGCTGACATTAGCTATCTGCAGAGATAGTTGAGGAAAGTGCACTGAGCATGCATGGGCACCGACATCAGCACAAACTAAAGGCAAGAAACAAATGTGTCTGCCTCTGATGTTGGTAAAGTATCTTCAAACTGCACATACACTTGCCAACACTTGGCAGCCGTGTCTGCTTCTCTCTCTGCCACTCAACCTTGGGGGAGGGGGGAGGGGACAGGGCTACGGGGGTTGGGGAAGACTTCCTCCCACCACTCAGCTACCCAGCCAGTAATAACAGCCAGTTATTATTATTATTTTTTTTTTTATTTATATTCCACCATTCATGACTGGTCAGTACGTTGCACATTCAGGTACTATAGGAGTTTCCCTGTCCCCAGAGGGCTTATAGTTTAAAGGGGTCATTACTAAGATGCATTAGGGATTTACTGTGTTGTAAATGTTTTAACCAAGGGTTCATCAAGCCCAGTATCCTGTTTATCAACAGGAATCCAGCGATCGCTTATTTTTTGTTCATGGGCCCATACTCTGGAATTCGCTACTGCAGCAACTGAAAAATAAAACAGTACTGTCAACATTTAGAAAGATGCTGAAAACCTTTTTGTTTATGCAGGCCTATAATTTATAAGCCAAATGATTGTTGTTGAAATCAAAACTTTTTAAGTTTTAAGATTTTTGTAATGTTTTATTGTTTTATTGGTTTGTATATTTATTGTTTCTGCTTGAAATGTGAATGTTTTTTGTAAATCGCCTAGGATTGTTGATAGGCGATAAATAAATTTATAAATCAATCAACAAATAAATAAATAATGTGTCTCCTGATGCTCCCAGGACCTTCATTTAAAGATCCCTAGCAGCCTTGGGAAGCCTTTTCTTGTCACTTCAGGTGACTAATGGAGTGGCAGGGAGTGGGGATGGGGTGAGGCCTCTTGGGATCCCCAGAGTTTTGGCAATAGTGGGGGGAGGGGGTTTGCTGAGGCCTTTAAGAAGATGGTAGCCCCAGACTGTGGGGCCACATCACAAAATCTCTACTGGGGGGCACCTAAGTTGCAGTATTTTACTACCAAGGAAAATACCACAGTATTCAGTGATATTGAGTACTGCAGCTTTGTAATTCCGGTTCCGATTCACATCTCTATTGCAAATGGTTGTATAATGGCACAATACTGATCCACAGCATCACTGGATTAGTACTTTACTGAATTCTCCTCAATCTCTGCAGGAATGTCTGTTGCCAGCCCTAGGGTATCTACTACCCTACACTGCTTTGGAAAAATAGTTGTCCCCAGATGGTACAGGGTGTCCCTTTGATGGCCAGGTCAACCCTCCCAACTGCCTAAAATACCAGGTTACTGACTGCACAGAGAGATAAGCTCTCTCTCTCTCTCTCTCTCTCTCTCCTAGGGGTTTAGAAGAACCAGATGGGTGACTCCAAAGATGTTTGGCTTTGCCTTTACTTATAGTTAGTTGGTTTCTAGATTCTTATGTTTCTGATACAACTCTTTCCTTTTGTCAGTTGAGATCTCAGATGGGAGGGATCCTTGAAGCAGGACTCTTTGTGCTTCAGTCAGGAAGACAGGACAGTCAAAACATCTGTACTGTGTACTAACCAAAAGGGACTGCTTCCCAAGCTGTAGCAAGGGAGCTGCTATATAGCATCACTGGCGGGGGTTGCCATTCTAGACCCTGCAGAACGAGGGCCTGTATTTGAATGGATCCTTCCCACTAACCATCCTGCATTAACTAGCTAACACTAAAAACCCAGGACTTTATGGTAACAGAATTGTTTGATGTCAGTTACTCAGGCATCAAACATACAGGCTGTCATAATGCCATCTAGACTAGGATGCCCTACACACCTACTCAAGGAAGCAACCATGCCATGTACACAGAAATGAATACATACAAGGCCAAATGCAAAGGTTGCCTCTTACTCTTCCTGCCCATTCTCTGAAGCCTACTGTTTGGAATCACTAATGAGCACAACATATCTGTTGGCTGTGCCTGCTCAACACAGACAGACACGGACCTTTAAAATGCTTATGCCTATGATGGCAATTGCCCTGGTGCCCTGCTTCACCATCCCAGTCAACACCCACAAGTGTTCCTCAAGGTAGTCCTCTGGGACCCCTACTGGGAGGAGAAGAACTATAACTGGTGGGTCCTCCTACCGATTTCATTAAGTTTAATGTGACTTGCCTCCTTTCTTTCTGTTGAGAAAAATCGGGTCTGCACACTCTGTTGATGAGTCCAGAGTGCTACTAGTGAGAAAGTAAGTCTTTTCTCTAGAGTGATACTTTAATTTACACTTGTTGGACTCAGCCAACTGAGTGTCTTCTTTTTTATGTTTTTCAGACCAATCCAGACTCCATGAGGCACCTACTCTTAGTCTCATTTACAGATCAAGACATGCTGCATCCTGGATATCAGGTAATAAAAGTAAAAAGGACTAGAGCAGGGCTTCCCAAATCTGTCCTGGGGACCCCACCCCATATACAGAGTCTCCATGATATGCAAATTTATCTCAAGCATATTCATTGCGGATGTCCTGAAAGCCCAACTGGCTTTGGGTTTCCCAAGACAGGTTTGAGAAGCCCTGGACTATAGTGCCCTGTTGGTTTATAAAAGACTCATATCGATGAAGACTCGAAGAACCAGCTGAGCATGGTTGAACAGATCCAACTTTTCAGTATTTCCCTGTACATGTCTGATGTATCTTTTCATTTGCTGTCTGTCTCTGTCTAGTATTTTAATATGTGACCTACTGTATTCCCCTGCCTTTTTTTTTTTTCATTTGATCCAATTTTTCCAAAGTACATACTCCTTCCATCTAGCTCTCTTAGTTGTGCGTGTGTGCACGCGCGAGCACGTGTGTGTGTGTATGTGTGTGTGTGTGTGTGTATAGGAGGATCGCTATTTCAATGTTTCCTTTCTGTGCTGAGACTGTGGTCCTTAGTTGTAATCAATAGAAAGGTATATGGCGTTTCTGCCGTGATATGTGTCTTTTTTTTGTTAGTTACATTGTATGTCTTCTCTTTTCTGTGCATCCTCTCTGTACAGACTTTTTTTTTTCCATGTTTCTTAATGTTATTGATAATGGTTTCCTCACATCTTTTCTTTCCCCCTAAGTATCCATAGTGTGCAGCAGCCTCTCCAAAGGGCTGGTGTCCTGCAATCTAGGCATGCCACCTGTGGATGCATGCACACATTCCAGGAGGTTTGCTCTGGAGGTGAGAAAATGCCCCCTATTGGAGGTGCAATTGTATGTGCTGCCTTCTTTCCTACTTGGCAGCTGTTGCATTCTGTTCTGTCTGACATCCACAGTAACTGTCCTTTTATTCTTTCTTTCACCCTGGCCTGGACATGCTGATGCTCTACTTCCAGGAGGAGTAGCCTACAAAAAGTCAGTGACAAATATGAGTCTTTGACTAATCACCCACAATTTCTCCTCTTTCAAATTCAAATGCTCTAACTAACTAGACTATTCTTCCTTCCTAGTAAAGTTTTCTGCAGTAGGGCAAATTTGCCACTGACAGAATGATTATATTCCATCAAAATAAATATTATGGGTAGATGATATGTCATGATCTATCACTTCAGCATGAAACACATTTTTCCCCACAAGGCTGGCACAACCCACTGTGCAAGCTGTGCACTTGCACAAGGTGGCAGCCTGAAGGAAGCGGCAGCCTGGGAGACACCGGGGCCCTAAGTTAGGAGAAGGCCGTGGACCGTCAACCAAAATAAAAGAATGCCACTGCCATCACCGGACCACAATCCACCAAATGCCCAAGATGAGAAAGAGGCCGCTGTCCACCTGGCAATTCCAAACCCACCAGGCAGTCTGAAGAAGCCAATGCTGCAAAGCTGTCCAGTGGGTCAGGAGCCTCCCAATGGTTCCCAACTCGCTACGCAACCAAGATGAGGGAGCTGCAGGGCCGCCTGGCGGTTCCCAACCTGCCATGCAGCCAGAACAAAAAAGGCTGTGAGGAAGTTCCCAACCTGCCCCATGGCAGAAGTGAAGAAGGCGGCCCTGGACTGCCAAAAGAGACTTTGGTGTGTGTGAAAGAGGGAGCTACTGTGCATGTGTCTGAGCATCATAGTATGTCGTGCTGAGCATCATAGTAAGTGTGTGTGTGTGTGTGTGTATGTGTGTGTGTGTGAGAGACTGAGCATGTGTGTGTGATAGGGAGCAAATTTGTTTATCTGAGCATGTATGTGGGAAAGAGAACTGAAACAAGTGAAGAGATCAAGCTCTAGGGAGATGGAGTAAGAGGTATAAATAGTAGGAAGCAGTAAATTCTGCAGCTTATATCAGGAAATGTTGTGGTATTGAAGCATAGAATGTTCTCCGAGTGGGTGGGAGTCCAGGCCTGCCAATTCTCTTCGCGTGTGCGTGTGTGTGTGTGTGTGTGAGAAAAAGGGTGTATGTCTGTGTCTGAGCAGATATGTGTGAGAGAGAGAGGGATCTTATGTGTGTATGTTAGTATGTGTATGTTAAGAGGGAGCATGTGTGAGCATGTGCGTGTTTCTGAGCAGGTGTGTGAAAGAGGGTGAGTGTATGTGTGAGCATGTATATGTAAGAGGGAGCATGCACGTGTGAACATGTGTATCTAAGTGGGAGCATGTGTGTGTATGAGAGAACATTATGTGTGTGTGTGTGTGTGTGTCTGAGAGGTAGAAGGAGCATATGTGTGTATGTATAGATATCTATATGTATGAGAGAGGGAGGAAAAAGTTTGTGTATCCCTCTTCTTCTAATCCACAATAAACTCAGAGTGGTTGGAAATCAAAAGCTCCCAGGTATAGAGAGTATACATTATTTTATCCTTATTAGTTTTAATTTTTGGGGGCTATTTGCTGTTTTATTGATGTTTGGGAAATTTAAAACAAATTGTATGAGTTTTTACTTATTGAATCTTCCATTCATCAGCTGTTTTGAAATATTCTTTTTATTAGTAAGTTTATTCTATTATGATTAATGTATTTATTATATTTCTTGATTTTATTGTTTAGTGACTGAGGATTGGTGATGGTTCTGTTTTTCCATTGTTGCACTACATGCAGACTTGTAGCGGTTTCCAGTTCAGTTTTTGTTCACATATTTCTATTATATTTTATGGCTTATTTTTTCTATATTTGGTTAGGGTCTGCCTGTGTGACTGAGGAGAGGTATTCTGCTAACATGTAGGAATCTATAGCAGCTTGGTTCATTCTGTTTTGCTAATAGAAGGTGTATTGGTGCATTAGGGCCTGGTGTTATATTTTGCAGAAGGTATATTGGTGTTTTAGGGCTTGGTGTAATAGTTGCCTTATCATAGCTAGGCTTTGTAAGTGCTGGCAGTCAGTGCTGTTTTTGGTGTGGGAGATTTGTTACATTTGAATTGTAATTTACTCATTGCCAAATAGGTTCTAAGTGTCTTTTTTTTGCAGGGTTTTCTGGTTGGCACCATAGCAGTACATGTAAACGTAATGTGCATGTTGTGATATTTTTACCTCAGAAGATTATTTTTTGAATATTCTTTATCAAGTAAAAGCTGATATTATAAATGCATAATTAACTGTGTGCATGGGGGGGGGGGGGGGGGGGGTAAGGTGTTGCCAAGGGTATGAGGGTTGCCTAAGGCACCTAATACTCTTGCACTGACCATGGGTTCCAGAAGAGGGGGTTAAAGACCTGGAGGGTGGAGCGAGGATTGACAGTTTTTAAAGTTTAGGTTGCTGGAAGGAGCTGAGCATTTTTGGTGGGCCCAAGATAGAGACTGAATGAAAAGATGAGGAAGCAGCACAATAATTGCTCTCACTGAGTGGCCAAAAAGCTAGCACTAGCCCTGTTTGTCCAGATCTTAGTTACAACAGATTCATAATATTCTGAACATGCTTGCACTCTGACATCCCGCCTTTAGTCTGTAACACATCCAAATACATACTCAGGAGTTCAGGACTGTAGATATATCATCACTGTGGACATGGCACGAAAAAGTAATTTGATCCTGTTGCTTCAGTACAGTATTTTAGTCACGTCCTTGTCTGCAGTTACAGAGAAAAGTCAGCTGAAAACACTGTCAGTGCCCTGGAATATAGGTGTATAAATGGTTCTGTTTCAGTTGCTGTACAAAGTCACATAATCATTTTAATCCATACCTGATTTCCAAACGATTATCGGTATATAAAAACACTAAATAAATAAATAGATAGATAGATATTCACAGGCATATATTCCTCCTGAGTTGGCAACCCTATCTGTTACCTCTCATCAAATCCCTACTCCAAATACAATTGAGACCCTAAACCAACTCATCCTTTCAGCCTTCTGTTTCACCCTGTCCATCCCCATTTTCCCTCCTGTCACGCTGCCAGCCCCCTCTTACCACTTAGTCCCATGACCCCTATTCTGCCTTCCCCCATACTTGCCCTTATCTCCTACCCTTCCATTCTGGCCCTTTCCCTGTTATGTTTTGGTTTTTTTTGGTCACCCCTCCCTCACCGTTCCCCCATCCTTGATACCTGCCTTAACAACCTCAAGATTCCTGTACTGCGTGTTGCCACTCCAGACAGTCTTGTGGTATGAAGAACTGTGTGTGGTGCTAGCAAATCCTAGGGATGGGGGTGATTTATCCTGGCAGAGAAAAGTGAAAAAGGAATGGGAACTGTGGATCAATGGAGTGGGGAAGGAAAATGAAAGTGAGAAGGACAATTCCACCCATAGTTCCATGCCTCATAATAGATCAATCGCTCTACTTTGATATCTTTATCTATCTATCTATATAATCAATAACAAGAACTACTGTCATAAATATCAAGTAGAGATAGAGATACAACATGGGAGACTTGAGAAGTGCTTGCATCATTCAGCAATAAACGTTTTGAAAATTCCCTGCTTTCTAAAGGATGGACTCTAATACTTGTGCTTCACTTCCTAACAGCCAGTGGGTAATCTTTTTCATTCCCCTGAGGAAGCCATCTTGATTGGCGAAACAAGGATCTTCAGTTCGGTTTATTAATATGCTGTTACAACCCTGTGCTGCAATAAGGCACATTTAAATATCTCCTTTACACAGTATTGTTGTTACGCTCGCCGCCCGCAGCAGCCCCGCGGTGCGGCCCTCTCACTGCTCTGCACAGGCTTCAGGCTCCAGCTCCTCATCACTGGCGGCAGTGGGCTGCCGGTCTCGACTTCAGACCCCCGCCAGCACCTCCAGCCCTGTTCCATTTCCTGGGATCTCCAGCCAGGATGCCTCCACACCTCGGGCCTCTCCACGGGCCTCGCGGAGATACGCCGCCAGCAGCACCACGCCCCTCCCTAGGCACGCGTGCGCTCATCAGTGAAAGATTTAAAGGGCCAGCGGCAGGAACCTGGCCACGGACCCGGATGTTGACGTCAGATCCGTCAGCACATAAATACTCAGGCCGTGCTCCTCAGTGTCACCTTTGCAACAGGTCTCCTTGGTCTCCTATTCCTGGTTTCTGAGCACTCGTTGCTACAGTACCTGTTTGTTCGTGTTCCTAATTCTCCAAGTTCCTGGTTCCTATTCCCCTGTTTGTCTCATCTTGTGTTTGATCGACTTCCTGGTTTTGACCACTGCTTCGTCTGACTTCACCTACCTGCCTTCTCCAAGCCTAACCACTGCTTTGCCTGATTTCACCTACCTGCCTTCTCCAAGCCTGACTTCTGCTACGCCTGACCATGCCTGCCTACTCCAAGCCTGACCATTGCTACATCTGACCACATTTGCCTTCTCCGTGACTTGACCATTGCTACATCTGACCAAGCCTGCTTTCTCCGTGCCCTGACCACTGCTATGTCTGACCACGCTTGTTTCTCTGTGCCTTGAACTTTGCTATGTACGATTTCGCCTCAGAATCTCTTGGGGCCAGAGTTCCACGTTGCTTGCTACACCTTCCAAGTGCCACCCGCTTCTACTCAAGTTCGACAGTGACAACTCTGTCCCTCTCCTCTGGACACGGACTATTAAGGCTTCAGCCTCCCTTTGCTCAGGCACCTTCAGTATCCTCCTGTTCCCTGGTGCTTGGGTTTCCGTTCCGCATCTTGTCCGGTATAGGATCATACCACCTGCTGGCTCTGGGCTGAGCCAGCTACTACTGATACCCAACCTCGAGGTCCGCCTATGTCCTTTCAGCCCCAGCACCCGAAGGCTCACCCTAGGGCAACGTGGGCTGGTATAGGTGAAGCTCCAGTGGCCTCCAGCTTCAGCCCACTCCTCCTGCTGATGGTGGGGATACATAGGCCCTTGCCTATGGGTTGCGTCAACCCCATCTCAGCCCAAGGATCCACCTCCTACGCAACAATTGTTCACCGCTAATTTAAAGTGTTTTAAGCTAAGTTCTAATGAGGCACTCTTTGAAGCATTTTCTCTCAACCAACATCGCAGCTATTGATATACTTGTTTATTCATGTAAAGACTTCCTATTATAGAATTCCAGTTTGGGGTTATTTAAGTGCATTTTTCATTATATTGATTAAGGGCTTTTTTTTGCCAGAGTTGATTACATTTGTTTGAGGCCTGTTGGCATGTTCAGTGTGACATTCCTACAAGTCTGCTTGCTACCATAGAGTAGTAGGTTATGATCTGGCTTTATTCCCTTTCTAAAAAGTTTTTTTTCCACTTTCTTTAAATACTTGTTTTTAATAATTAATCTATATCTCTGCTTGATATTTATGACAGTAGTTCTTATTATTGATTGTGTGTTTTCACTTTATAACTACTTGTCTTTCATATTTATAGCACTGCCATATTTTGCTACCTATATATACATGTATGTATGTATATGTATACACATAAATATATGCATATACACAAATGTAAGCATGTGTGTGTGTGTGTGTGTGTGTATAAATATAGGTATAGATACAGATAGAGATCTATATAATAACTAAAATTGCCCAGCATTGTTCAGGTCCATAACAGCTATAAATTTTAAAATTGAACAAAACAGTGTAAATAATAAATATTGTTTTATTTTGTTAAGTAATTAACAGCAAGCATACAGAAACTTAGGAAAACCTCTCCATAAACTACATTGACAGAATATTAGATGTCTCTTATTGCTCAGCTCTAGAGAACGCTAAATAGAGATTGTTATAGAAGACTAAAAAAACACCAGTTCCAGTACAGATCCCTGGGGCTCTGCACTATTTACCACCCTCCACTGAGAGTAATAGTCAGTTAGTTTTACTCTCTGTTTCCTGTCTTTTAACCAGTTCAGAATCCACAAGAGTAGCACAGCCAAGGGTGGGCCTGGGTAGGCCATGGTCCACCATTTAGAGTTCAGGCTCATGTAATCACAGCTGCCCAACACTAGAAGCAGAGGCCTGCAGGATGATTTCTGCAGTTCCCATCCCACAGCAGTCAAAGAAGGAAAGGGCTGCAGTGGATCCCATACTATGACGACTAAAGAAGGGGTCTGGCAATGCCTGAAGAAGACACCCTATGTGTGTGTTTATGTATGTGTGAGTGGGAGCCTGTATGTGCGAGTCTGTATGCGTGTGTGTGCCTATCTGCGTGAACCTGTATGTGTGTGCCTATGTATATCTATGCCTATGTGTGGAAGCCTGAGAGACAGAGTATATTAGGGGCTGATGCAAAAAAAGAACGCTGAAAGCAGGTGCTGAGCATTCAGCACCTGCTTTCCTAGAGCGCCCCAGGCACCTCTCCTGGGGGTGCCATGCAATATTTAAATTAGGGGTCACGTTGTCAAGGAGGCACTAGGTTCACTTGCACGCCCTTAGTGCCTCCTTGGCAGCAGAATCCCGCCGGTTAGGAAAACAGATGTTAAATTTATCGGCACCCGTTTTCCTAATCAGCGCATAGCCACGGGTTCGGGAAATGGACACTTGTTAACTGATCATCCGTTTCCCGAACCTGTCTGCTGGCACTATTTTTCAAACTTTTATTTTTTTTTTAACTTTCTTAAAGTTTTCCTTCCTCCTACTTAATATTGTAATGATATTAAATAGAAGGATGTACAGAAAAGCAGTATTTTCTGCTTTTCTGTACAACTTTTGGGAGTACTCAGAAATTAATGCTGCTCTTTATGTCTTTTTTATTTATAATATGTGTTCAACATTGTGTATATTTCATTAATTTACAATTACAGCTAAATTATGCTGCATGCCTATACATCAAGGCCTTTGCTTACTTGCAAACGTTATCTGCTGACATGAACTGGGGCATATATTAACTATAGCTATTTGTTTGCACAATAGAATTAACTCAAATTAATACTTTGGTTGCAGCTCCAGCAGTTTTGCTTTAAAAAATATTTATTTATTTCAAAATTATTCATAACCGCTTTCCCAATGCTAAAAAGAGCTGACCAAAGCAGGGTAGAGCCAATCATGCACAAATCACAAAAGTAAAACAAATCATTAACAATTCATAAAAACATAACCAAAACAAATAAAGCTGAAAAGTTACACTATATAGGGTCATAAGTTGATAAGTGGCTGACCGGCACATTTTTCTTCAGTTGGCACATAACCTGGATCCTAGGGAATGCTCCAGGGCCCACTACCCGCCAGAGCTTCCAAGGTATGACCAGGACAGGGGTCAGAGGGAGGGAGCTAGGGTAGGGGACCATGAGGCCTGAGGGGGGTACTAAGGCCTGGGGTGGGTTGGAGGCTGGGGTAGATTTGGGAAGGGGAAGGGCCTTTGCTGCCTGACTTTTATTTTATTTTATTTTTTAACTTTTAGTGCCTTGGGATCACCCCTGGGAGGGGGGGGGGGGGGTTTCTCAAGAACATAAGAAACATAAGAAGCTGCCATACTGGGTCAGACCAAGGGTCCATCAAGCCCAGCATCCTGTTTCCAACAGTGGCCAATCCAGGCCACAAGAACCTGGCAAGTACCCAAAAACTAAGTCTATTCAAGACCCCTGGCTTTTTTTTTTTTTTTTTTTTTACTTTTTGGGCAGGGTTTCATTTGGGCTGCTTGGGCCTTTTAAGACACTGCCCAGGAGTATCAGGATGTGCGTTAGCATCCTAATGCTCCCAGGGAAAGTTAGCTACAACTTAGCTGTTTATGAAAATAATGCAGCTTGCACTTTTTTAGGCAAGCCGTATTATTTTATTATCATAAAATTGCCTAGTAATGATGCTGCTTTGCATACACTTGCAAAGCATTTGCATGCAAAGCCGCCTATTACTATTTTGATGTTGTTTGATGTAAAATGCCATGCAGTATTCTAAATATTGTGCATATCGCTGCGTTTAGGCATTTACCATGTGGGAAATGATGTTTACCGTGTGGTAAACATCTAACCCAACTTAGTAAATATACCCCTATGATTGTAAGCTCTCTGGACATATGAAAATACCTACTGTACTTGAATGTAATCCACTTTGAAGTAGCTGACCAATCACAAAAAATGAAATACCAGTATAAATTAAAAAAATTAAATTGTAATCCAGATAATTTACGCAGGCAAAGAACAGCAAAATATTTTAATCCCACTATTCCGAAGAACCTTTTGAGAATATCAAAGAAATCAGGCCATTATTGGTTTTCCAAATAAATCTGCAAATCATGGATTTTATTTAAAATTTGCAAATGTATTTCCAAACCAAAAGTTTAAAGGTTCACATGTCCTTAATTATAATTAACCAGTAGAGTTTATGGAAGAAAATGCAGTTAAGAAACCAGTCAAGGATCTATACTAAAGATTTAAAGCAATAAAACATCTCACCAAGGATAAATGCACTAGTTCTATTTCTGCTTCAAACTTATATACTGCATTTTACCCCCAAAAGGGGATCCAAAGCAGTTTACAGAGAATAATATAAAATATCAATACAACATAATAGAAAAATAAAAAGTAAATAATACTGCTCACTCCATTGCCTACTCTCATTAGGGATCATGATGAAGCAGCATCTCATAGCTAACAATAACACTTCCTTCTAAGCAATAAAGTAAAATTCATCATCAATATAACAATCTCAATAGGGCAGCATGATATCCTGCTCTTCTAATAGCTGATGTTTTATATACTATAAGTACACCTCCCCAAGAGCTCTCTAAGGCTTAGATTCATCAAACTATTGCATGCGATAGGAAGAGGGGCATGTTTTATGGTAATAGCTTATTTATTGCAAAGTGTGCTATCATAGCACTTCGCATATGTATTACCACCCAGGTAGAGAGTCCATCAATCTAGGTTGAGAGAACATTGCACAAATCTCATCTTTGGGTGAGTTTTCTCATTCCGAAGGTCATCAAATCTTCACAAGAGAGCACTGTTCTGTTCGTATGTCTCACTCTGAATGTCAAAGTGGCCCCTAACCCCTACACTCCTACCTAAACCTCACCTTGAGTAACTAGGTGGGCCTCATATAGAGGTATAAATAGTAATACCTACCTAGTATGAGGGCATTAGGGCTAGTCTCTCTCTCTCTCTCTTGCTCTCTCTTTCTCTCTCTCTCTCTCTCTCTCTCTCTCTCTCTCTCTCCCTCTCCCTGTGGTTATAGGTAGGAATTACAGCAGTTGTGGCACTTCGTGCAAAAAGTTATCACACTCTGTGGTAATACTTATACAAAGCACTATGATAGCTTATTTATTGCAAAGTGTGCTATTACCATAAAACATGCCCCTCTTCCTATCACATGCAATAGTTTGATGAATCTAGGCCTAAGCACTGGCCTCTGCTTTAGTAGCCTGTTTGTTTGATTTTATGGGGGAGGGACTAGCTAGATCAATTCTCCACTAGATGCATGCAAGCATTTTTAGGTAGGTCCTGCAGCTGAAAAATAGCTTTCTTTTCACTGGGGTTGCTTTAGATTAAAAAAAAGCATCTTCTTGACTTTCTGGCCTCTAGCTCCTGCTCCCTATGGTGGCCTCTGCTTTAGCAGCTAATATTAGAATGGCTAACTCATATTGAGACTAATATTCTTTTATTGCTGTACATGACTGTTATGTGGTTTAATCTTTCTACATGATCTTTGTTGTTGACTGTTATCTCCATTAGCTGTACATCCTTTCATATGATGATATGTTCTTATGTCATGTCCTGTTTTTTTCTGGAAAATAAAAAGTAATAAAAAAAAAAAAAGAAAACCTTGAAGAAATGTTCTTATTCCTGATTTTTTGATTTCCTGCACTTCCATTGCATTGTACTCTCGACCTAGTTCGATGCACTCTCTAAGTGCTATCAAGCTAGGTTGAGAGTACAATATACAAATGTCATCTTTGTGTACCTTTCCTCACTCCAAATCACATCAAATCTTCACTGATATGTACTGAGCTGTTCGTACTTCTGACTGTACATGTAAAACTGCCCCCCAAAACCTAGACCACCATCAAAACCTCACCTCGAGTTACTAGTTGCCCCTCCTACAGAGGTATAAAAAGTTGACTATGTGTACTTGCCTAGAGGCTCCCTCTCCCGTTCCCCTCCCTACCCAAAACAGGATTTGCAGTTTTTAGCACAAATCCCATTTCAGCCATATCGCACAACATAACGCCATAAAAAAGGTATAGTTATTTCCAGCATTCCAGCATTAAAACCCATGATAACATGTTATGCTGTTTAGGGGTGTGCATTCGTTTCCTACGTATTTGTAATCCGCAACGTATAGGGCCATATTCATTGTATTCGTGGGGAAGCGAAACGTATCGCGATTCCCCATGAATACAATAAATCTTCGCCGAATTATTCGGCCGTCTAAAGGAGCCAATTTAAACAAATCCCCCACCCTTCTGACCCCAAGACTTACCAAAACTCCCTGGTGGTCCAGCGGGGGGTCCGCGAGCCATCTCCTGCACTCACACCCTCGGCTGCCGGTATTCAAAATGGCGCCGATAGCTTTTGCCCTCACTATGTCACAGGGGCTACCGGTGTCATTGGTCAGCCCTTGTCACATGGTAGGAGCACAAGATGGCACCGGCCATCCATTGCTCCTACCATGTGACAGGGGCTGACCAATGGCACCGGTAGCCCCTGTGACATAGTAGGTCAAAGGCTATTGGCGCCATTTTGAATACTGGCAGTCGACGGCCCGAGTGCAGGAGGTCGTTCCCGGACCCCCGCTGGACTTTTGGCAAGTCTTGTGGGGGGTCAGGAGGGTCCCCCAAGACTTGACAAAAGTCCCTGGTGGTCCAGGGGGGGGCACTGGCCATCCATTGCTCCTATCATGTGACAGGGGCTGACCAATGGCACCGGTAGCCCCTATGACATAGAAGATCAAAGGTTATCGGCACCATTTTGAATACCGGCAGCCGAGGGTGTGAGTGCAGGAGATGGCTCCCGGACCCCCCACTGGACCACCAGGGAGTTTTGGTAAATCTTGGGGGGGGGTCAGGAGGGTGGGGGGTTGTACTTAATTCAATTTTAGCTGGGAAATGAATAAGAATTAACACATGTACGTATCGGGGTCCCCCTTGCCGAATGCAACGTATCTGCCGCCCCAACAAATACGAATCCCGAATGCAATGTATGGCATCCCTCTGCACATCCCTAATGCTGTTGCATGCAACGCGAAGTATCCCTCATTTTAATTTACTCCACCTACACTCCTCCCATTTGGGAAAATTTTTAAAATTTACAACGCAAACACCTGTATAAGGCCCTAATGCGATTTCATGAATGACCCCATTATTTAGGTACATCTTCCAGTGGTTGACCACCAATGGTCTCTCATTACTCAGCCAGTACGTTAATATTACTATTTGTGCTACAAGAAATACTTTCTTTGACAATAATGCTGTTCTCTTTTGTATCTTTGGGTACAAAAATATAAGACAGAGTCTCAGTGAGGTTGGGAAATGCCTCAATAAAAGGTGGCCCAAATATTGTAATGCATCCATCCAGAATAGTTGTATAGAGGAGTAACTCCAGAAGCAGTGAAAATATGTGCTCTTGGTATGCAAGTATTTTTTACAAAGGTTTGACAAAATGACTCCAACTCTGTGTGCCCATGGTGATGACATATATATCCTCCCATGAAACTTATATTGAGTTTCTTGCAGATTTATACTCTCAGAAGTCTCTGTACTATTTTAAAAACAATTTTCTAATTCCTTATGGTTTAATTGTACTTCTACATCTTATAACCATTTTTCGAATACATTTTGAAACTGGTTGCCACGCCTTATTGAGTTTAATGCTATATTTATTTGTAAAATAGATTTTTTTCATAGTCTGCTAATTTCCCACTTTCTAGCTTCGTACTCGAAAGACCTTCAATATGCTGATGTACTTGTATATATTCAAAGAAGTTTGTACTCTATGGGGTAGATTTTATAACATGCACACGCGGCGTACATGTACACTCGCAAGTTATAAAATCTGGGGTCAGCGCGCACAATGGGGTGCACAATTGTGCACCTTGCACTCGCCGAGCCACGCTGCCTTTCCCCCTTCCCCCTAACCTGACCTTCTCACCCCTTCCCCTAACCTTTCCCCCCCTAGCCCTATTCTAACACCCCTCAAAAATTTGGGCAGACGCAAGTTGTGTGCGCCGTCCAACTGCCGGTGCGCGATCCCCGGCACTGCAGCAAATATGGCGGCTGTGCCGGGAGCCTGACCCCCACCCCTGCCCTGCCCCTTTTGTAAAGCCTCTGGACTTACACACGTCCCGGGGCTTTATGGGCGTCGCCAGGCCTTTTGAAAATAGGCCCGGCATGCATCACCTTTTGAAAATCCGGCTCTATATGTTATAATGGGTTTGTATATCTTGAAAACTTCTAATAATTTTCAAATCTGTTGCCACATAAGTCCACTACTTTATGAAGGCAAGCTCATTGCCATCTCCCAAACACCGGGTTGCTTAGTCTTAGGGGAAACTGTGGATTCCCCACTATGGACAAATATGGTGAAATGTGCATAGTTTGAAGTTACTGGTTGAAAAGCATCCATGCTTGTCTTCCAGAATTTACCACTATATTCTTTATGTAATCCAGCAATTCTGCTTTACTTACATGTAGTATCTTTCTCAGTGAAAGCAGGTAACACCATTGTTCCAGTTGTTTTTCTGCAATTTGCAGCAACTCCAGGCAATGAAAAAAGGATTCTAACTCGTGATGTCCTTGCTCCTCTTCTTCCACATAAACAGATTCATAAAATTCTCGAAACACTTCGCAAATATCTTGTGGTGATACTTTTCTTTTCCCTTTGCTATTAATTAATGCTTCAATATGTGTATCCCCTTTCAGTCTTTAACCAGATTTGCCATTAATTTCCCTGACTTAATATCATATTTGTATAATTTATGCTCAGATGCCAATATCATTTTTTGAGTTCTCTTGTGTCGTAAGTTTGGCCATATTTTCCTCTTTCCATATGGTAGATGGGTTACTTGTTAAAGCTATTTTTGCCCTGCATAAGGCTAGTTCTAAGGCTAGAACCTTTACATTCATCTCTTTATGCTTCTGAAGTATATATGATGTAACTTCTCCCCTCATGACTGCCTTGCTAGCCTCCGAAAATGCCAAATTTCTTTGATGTTCTTTATTATTCTCCTAATAATGTTGCCATTTTACTTTTATATACTCTGCAAATTCTTAATCCTCTGATAGGTAGCACGGAAATTTCCAGAATTTTAAAGCCAAGAGCATGTGTGAAGGTTGGATATCTACCCAAATCAATGAATAATCCGAGATCCTAGCTTCTCTTATTTCAGTTTTGACTACATTAATAAATAGTGTAGTACTGACCAATATGTAGTCAATTCAGAACATTGTGACGTGCACTCAAGACACATGGGTGTAGTCCCTTTCAGCTGGGTGTGATTTTCACCATGGTTCTATAAGGTCTAGGTTAGAACATAAGTAGGAAATCCCTTTCTTTTACTCCAAGATAGGTCTTTGGTTTTGGGAAGATTTATCCAGTTCTATACCTTAGACACAGTAAGGGCTGCCTGCTAAAATCAACTGACCCCTCATATGTACCATTAAAATTTACCAACTTAATGAAGAAGCCATGGTGATAGCTATTCAGAGCATAAATATTGCATAATGCTATATCCTTCCCAAATAGTTTGCCTATTACAATCACATTTCTTCCTTCAGGATCTGTTAATTCCATTGTAATCTCTCTGTATAGTTTTGTGAAATAACATTGTTACTCTTCCCTTTCTACTAACTGCTGGGGAATAAACTTGCCACCCATTCCCTTCACAGCTTTTTTTCTATTTAAGGCCTGTAACATTTTTTATCGCTTCACTGGAGATCCCAAGCCTGTTATATTTCAGGGCACTAATTGTACCAAATCATTCATATTCATTCTGACCTGAAGCAGCAGTATATTGTCTAGCTTCCCCTTCTATGAGTTCTCTCCAGCATTCTCTTAACCTAAATTGCCCGAGTGCAAAAAACATATCTCCCATTTTAACAAAAACTGCGTATATGTTCCATTCTCCACGCCTAAACTACTGACATTGCTTCCCTCCCATTAACTTCCCACCCTTCCTCTACCATTTTGTGTTAGTAGTTTTCCCAGCAAGCTTGACTTTTTTTTTTTTTTTGGCTTTCTGTAGTCATTCCTGTGCTATTTTTCACAACGCGATTATCCATACTGTGTTCACCTTTTTCATTTGTGGAAAATATTTCAGAATTTTGTGGCTGTATATTGATGAATCAATGAAATTGGGGGAAGGTACCTGGAGCTGGCTCAGCATGAATCTTACCCGCTCATCATGTCATGTGGTTTCCCTGTCTCTATGTTTTTTGAGATATAGTCTCCAGAACTGAACACAATACTCCAGGTGAAACCTCACCAAGGACCTTATCACCTCCTTTTTCTTACTGAGTGTTTATTCCTTTCTCTATGCAGTCCAGCATCTTTTGGCTTTAGCTAATGCCTTATCACATTGCTTCGCTGCCTTCAGATCACTAGACCTATTACCCCAAGGTCCCTCTCCTGTCTGTGCACTTTAGTCTTTTGCCCCCCCTGAAACATATAGCTTTCTTGTATTACTGCATCCAAGATGCATGACTGCATTTCTTGGCATTGAATCCCAGCTGCCAAATCTTCGACCACCCTCCAAACATTCTTAAATCACTTTTTATTTTCTCTATGCCTTCAGGCGTGTCCATCTTATCTGCTTCTGGGGCCAGCATCTGGAACAGCAACTACTTGGAATGAGAGAGAGCTTCAGCAATCACATTAACAGCAGGGATGTGCTTAGCCCTTTTGATATGTTTAACTGCAAGGCCGCCAGCACTATCTTTCACATCAAGAGAGCTAATAAGGGGCATTTTTCCATCTGGCTGTTGATTTCCATGACTACCGCTGCATTATCATAATGCCAAAGGACCCTCTTGTTCATAAACTTGCACCCCCAAATCTTGAGAGCAACTAGTATTGGGAAAAGTTCTAGAAAGGCAATGTTTTTGTATAGCTCCTTCTGCCTCCAGTGTGGCTTAGTCTTAATACCGGCTGTTGCTAACACCAGACAGCGGAGGAAAACTTGCACCATTGGGATAACCAATATGCAAAGTTAAGCAGCCCCATAAGGGACTGAAGATGGCCAAGGGTCACCTTCTTTGAGGTTAGCAACTGCCTAACTGCTTCCTTAAGAGTTCTGATATTTTCCAGGAGCAACCTGAACATGTCAGCATGTCAACAGAGTCCAGTTCAATATCCAAGAATGTCAACTTGGTTAGCGGACCCTCCGTTATGTCCTCTGCCAAAGGAATACTAAAATCAAAAGCAATCTGCCTAAATGTATCAAGAGCACCTCTGCATTCTGATGTACCCAGCCTACCCATACATAAAAAGCCATCCAAGTCATGTATAATTCTATTGGAACCTGGTCTGCAGCCAGTGGACAAAGGTGCTAAATGCTTCAAAATAAGCTGAAGAGTGTTCCAGATAGTCATTGATCCCTGAGACTAATGGAAAATACAGACTGTGGATTAAATTGAGTTTCCCCTTTTCTTTCTTAGGAACCAACCCTGGGGAAATCCTAAAAAGAGTAAAGGGAAAGGACAGAAATGGGCCTGCCACTTGCCTCGCTCAAGTTCTTTGTCTATTTTTTGTTGGGTTATATTACTCATCTTCTGGACCAAGCGAGCATTCGAAGAGATCTTGCTAGAAAAGGGATCATAAAATCAAAATGGAATCCATACGCCAATAGCCTTGCATCACTCCTAATCAGGTACAACTTCCCAAGTACATTATCTTGTCTGAAAAGGCTGGCCCTGGGTTGTGGATTGACACAATGTAGCTGGGTGGGCACCGCTCCTACATTTGGCACATCTATGACTAAACATACATGCCTGTTGCCATGCACATCTTCCTGAATTAAAGAGCTTACAAGGTTGGAGGGACCACTCTGGGGGGGGGGGGGGGGGGCAGGAAGGCTCAAAGCCTGTACCATGGGCATGCTCAATGGGGAAGCCAGCAATGCTAGGTCCTAAGGCACATGACACCGACCACTAACTGCATTCCAAAAAGGACAGCGGATATTGCGGCATCATTTTATTCAACCAAAGGTCAATATCCTTAAAACCCCATGCTGCATTTTTTGCTTGATAAATTCTTCCTAAATTTCTCATCACACTTGAGCCAAGTTCAACCCTCGATGGTTCTATGAGCTATCAGAATCATGTCCAAGTACTTCAATGTGCCCGCCAAAGCCTCGGGGTTTTTTTCCTTGACTATGCTATACAACACATGAAAACCCAGTAACTAGTTATGGATTTTCTTTGGTCCATGCTGCTTCTTTTTTGGTTCCTTGGTCTTCTTTGTTTCACTGCTCCTCTCCAATCCCTCCCCAGGTTCTCTCAGTACTAGGCAGAAATCTTGCAAAGCTTTCTCCTCCAAATTCTTTGCTTAATGCAATGAGGGACATGCAAGCTTGGGAATCATATGGGACAACTGACCAATGCCCCACCCGCAGCCTGCCCCATTGTGGGGGAGACGGAAGGGTCCTTGGCTATTAATACTTGCTTGGAACTCTATTCTCCTCTCCCCCTTCCCGGCAATGAGTTAGACAACAAATCTGAGTTACAAGATGTCATAGACCAAACTTCTGCCAAGTCAGTCCTGCCTGCCCTCCTGTTTCTCTTTAGATTGGCCAATGCCAATAACCTCTGCCTGACCAGCCTTTTTCCTCCTCTTCTTCTTTCCCTGGTACTTTGTTCAGCAACCAACTGTTGTACCAGTCCCACTCCATCTAAATGCAGCTCATCACCCTCCCATGTCCCCTCCAGGTTCCCTCCTTCCCAGTCCCCAGACACCAGGCTGATCTAGTTGTTCCCTGCAATGACTGGATGCTGGGGTGTGATCCCTCAATGGAGTGGCCATCCTCCTCCTCCTCTTGTGCGAGTTACTGTCCTTTTCTGGGAGCTCTATCTTGTGCTTTAACTACTTGAGGCTGTTCTCAGTGCTCCCTGTTGAATAGCTCTCATAAGGTCCTCTGTAATCTCCTCACTGGCAAGGCATATATTAGTATCACAAACAATATACCCGTGTGTTACAGTTAAATATTTTCAATTTTTATTCATTAACAATCCTTTAAAAAAACATAAAACATCATCTATTACATTAACCATTCATACCACTCTCATTCATACACAACAATGAAGTATTAAAATTTGACAATACAAACTTGTTACACTTTAACAATACAACAATATTGTAACACTCCCTAAGTTACAATGTAAACATACTCCTCATTTACTAAGTATCCCTATTCCAACTACATTTGGCACAAGATTGCTTTTCATGCTTCTTCTAAACGATCAAATGATCGTTTAGAAGAAGCATGCTAATATAATTAAATAGGGTTTATAACAGTGAAAAGCAATCTTGTGCCAAATGTAGTTGGAATAGGGATACTTAGTAAATGAGGAGTATGTTTACATTGTAACTTAGGGAGTGTTGCAATATTGTTGTATTGTTAAAGTGTAACAAGTTTGTATTGTCAAATTTTAATACTTCATTGTTGTGTATGAATGAGAGTGGTATGAATGGTTAATGTAATAGATGATGTTTTATGTTTTTTTAAAGGATTGTTAATGAATAAAAATTGAAAATATTTAACTGTAACACATGGGTATATTGTTTGTGATACTTACCAGTGATAATACCTGTGGTAGACCCAGGATAGTCTTACTATATATAAGGCATATATTAGGCCAAGATGCTGCACATGAGCTCTGGTTGGTTTCCTTCTCATCTCATGGTATCATGTTGGCTCCATCCTTCCTCCACATTGCTGCCTGTTGCTGGCTGAGGGCTGAAATTTTGGGACTCCCCTCTTTTGGCAGACTGAGCTTTCAAATCCTGAGTTCTGTTAACACTCCTTGTAGTATTCTTTTCTTGGCAACCATCTTTTAAAAGCAGAGGGAGATAAGGAAGAAATGCCCAAAGCTCTCTGAATGTTCCTTAATGCTTCCCTGATTGAATCTCAATAGTCTTCTCCTGAACAAGTCTCCTTCTTGGCTGGCCTACTAGCTCTCTCAGATTGAGCGTTGGATTGCATGCAGTTCAGCCTCATCTTTCTCTCCTTGATCTCCACTACCGGTCACCTTCTTTCATGCGGTGAGGGCTGGGGACTCAGGGAGCTGAAAGCTGAACTCTCATGGTGCAGTATGATGGCGCGGTTGGATGAAGTGCTGGGCAATGGATGATGACTGTGAGGAAGTCACTGGTGCAGAATGATGATCACGACCATGCTAGTGATCTTCGATCTGGCTGCTACGGCTTCCGTGCACTTGGGATTCAAATTGAGTCTCACCACAAGGAATTCTCCTGTTGGGGAGTACTGAAAATGATGAGGGGAGCCAGAGAGGGGAAGAGCGAAGCCTAGATATGGTGTAGCATTTCGGGCAGTGGGAAAGACGGGAATCAAATGTGGAAGTCACAGCCCTCCAAGCAAAGAGGCAACGGGCTGTGAACTCCAGCTTTTATCCCTGCTCAGTTTCTAGCCATCCCTTCCAGGTTTCCAGGTGCCCACCCCTTGGTTTTGGTTTCTTCAGGCCATGCAGTCTGGCCATACAGTTGCCATGTGGCCACCATTATGGCCCTCCTCAACTGAAAGCCGGGGGCAACTGAATGGGAGAAAACCTTTGTAAATCCAATTAGGCCCTAAATAAAGGGCCAGTTTTCTCTGAAATTCTTAATATTTACAGTAAAATTGGCTGCATGTCATCAGAAATCCACCACAGTGGCAATAATCCACACTGCTTCACAGCAACATTTGCCTATCCTCATCGGAGTTATATTCAATCTGCATTTTTAAAGAAAAAATAGCATGGATTTTTTTTCTATTGCAAATATCCCTTGCAAATGTATTCACACACACACATCTAATGATAATGAAAAATTATGAACTGCAATGCAAAACAAAACTCAACATTAGAATTCGTTCAGAAAATATTTCAAGGATGATTTTCAAAACCATTTACCAGGGTAAAATCCTAATTTACCAAGGTAAAATGATTTGGCTAAAAGATGCCCTCCTCTGACTCAGATCAGAGGTTAAAAAGAGGCATTCATGAAGAGGGTGTGTAAGTCAGGGTAGTAAAACAGTGCATGCACATGCAACATTCAAATGTATGCGTGCTATGCTGTCCCTCCTCCCTCTGGTTCGGTCACCTGCACAAGTAAGAGGTGCAGAATAAGTGGGCGGTATTAGCATGCTCCCTTTGCAGCTGCTCATTTTCTTAGGAAAACCGTGTGGGTAGTTTCCCTTTAAAAAAAAAAAAGAGAGCAGTAATGCACATGGGTGAAATGTGGTCACGCAAAATGCAAACAATGCGCGAGAGACGTGTGCAAAATGCAATGTTTGTAAAAGAGAGGAATCACGTACTGTCGAAGTAACGGGCCTCGCCAAATGGAAAGCAGGCAAAGTACAGATTAGCACCACATCTTCAAAACGTTCAGGGAGTACATACAGGAGAAAAATATTACTATGCATGGTGTCGTGTGCCGAATGTATTCTTTTCGGGGGGAAGGGGGAAAGAAGAGGATCATCGTTTACGTCCTGCTGGACTTACCACTTTTGCCTTCACATCTATCACAGGGCATATGAAGTCAGGTCAGAGTGAAAAAAAAAAGCAAAGCTTTTTGCCTCAGTTGCAACATCTGCCGAACAGATGGTCGATGATGTAAAATCGTCCAAACTTATCTTCCAAAAGTCACCCACCCATTTTCCACCAAAAGGAAAGCAGTGACTTGATGTGAACAAAAGCTTTAAGTTTGGAAAGAGATCTCCCAGTGCTAGTTCTCTGGAGACCATAGCGAAGGAGTGTTCTTACAAAGAAATACCATAGATTTACTACTTTGCACGTTGACATTCAGACTTAGAAATTCCAGAATCCACTGCCTGACCCAGCCTGTTCTGACAGGAAAGAAAAAGAAAAATGGAAGAGAGGGCAGAAGAGGGCAATGACAAGACTTGCACAAAACTGCAGAAACAATGTCTAAACCACAATAATAATAATAATAATAAAAATTTGTCCAATTTCTTGTCCCTCATCCTTTCTAAACACTTACAGATGTAGTAAATGTGTTCTTGAATAAAACTGTAAACCTGCTCACAAAGGATCTTAAGCAGAAAGATGACCCTCTGGGTTCAGGGTCACTATAAGCTGCTCACAGCATGGTGCTCATAGTAAAGCAATTCATTTTCATCAGGGGAAGGAGTCCTTGCCATTGGGCTTAGCTTCCCATGAAAGTTGTCATTGACTTTTACACTCCATTGAAAGGAGCTTCACTTATTCAGCTCTGTAGATGACCTGGATTTTTTTTTTTTGTTTGCTTAACATTGGCTCATAGCTCACATTAACTCTGCAGGGTTTGGGCTACTACTCAGCCTTCTGAACTGGCAGTGGCTCAAGAGGTTTCAAAAACGCAAAATCTGGTCATAACAATGGACAGTGTTATAGCCCAGCGTTTCTCAAGTACCCCCAAGCACTGCTTCCATTACACGCAAATCTATCTCATGCATATTCATTGTGGATATCCTGAAAACCAGTCTTCCTAGGCAGGTGTTCCCTAATCTGGTTCTCAAGGGCCAGGATTTCCACAATGGTTATCTATGAAATACATTTGCAGAAAATGGAGGGAATGCATGAAAATCTATCTCATGCACAGTCATCATGGAGATCCCGAACATCTGACGGGTTTGCGACCCGTCCTGGAGCCAGTCCTGCATCCCAGTCCTGGAGAATACTCCAGGACTGGCTGAGGAACATTGGTTTAGCCTATCACGTGTTGCAGCAATATGCTATTAATTCAGTTTCTGCACCACCACGCCAAAGCTGAAATATTATTTCACCATTCGGTGTTGCTCTGTGTACACAGATTGCTGTCTTCTTTCCTTTACACCCCTTCACCCGCCCCCCTTTGGCTACAAAGCATCATTCTATAATTTCTCTATTTTAAACGTAACCAGAACACATAGACCACAGTCTGTCTGAACTTAGATCTTGCATTTTCATATATTTCAAAGAAAATTCATGTATCCATATTTTAAAGTTTGCCCAAGTTTTAGGAGAGCACATTAAAAATAGTCAGATTTTAAAAAGAAAAGAATTTTAGCAGCACAACTCTTTGTGCCAAATGTTAAATCTTGATAAATTGAACCCTATGCTTTTTCAGCAATCATTCAGGTTTTATGTCACTTTTTAAAATATAAGCCAGCAGCTAGGAAGGCCTAAGCCAGTCAGAGCATGGGCTGCCTAACTGGTCGGCTGTCCTGGAGCTGGCTAAGAAGGAGGGGGAAGAGGGAGGTTTAAAAGAAGGAAATTAAGAAGGTAGGGCAGACGGATTTGACCATTAGAAAAGGGCGCGGATACAAGTTGTTCTTCAAAGCCCACCGAAGTAGAGGGAAAGGGGAGAGAGGCAAGGTTTGGCATGCTTCACTTACGAGCTATAGGTTGCAGGCAGGGAATCCACAGTTTTGACTTACTCTTATCTTGCTTCCATTTCAGATTCCCAGGAAGGAAACTACAAATCAGAAGTCAATAGTAAGCCCAGGAAAGAGAGAACAGCCTTCACCAAGGAGCAAATCAGGGAGCTGGAAGCTGAATTTGCCCATCACAACTACCTGACTAGACTGAGAAGATATGAGATAGCAGTGAATCTGGATCTCACTGAAAGACAGGTACTGAAGATAAGGCAAACTTTTGAAAACAACTCCCAGTGAAATAAAAGAAATGCAAGTATTACATTTCCTTGTCAAGAAATCAAAACATTTTTTAAACAATCAATCATTTCATTAGGTAAATATTCAGTAAGCTAGCCAGATTTAAAGACAATTCACATAACAGTGAGTCCCTCCGACACGGACCCGCGTTTCACCCGGGGGCTGCAATGGGCAGGATTGAAAGGCAGGAGGCTTCTGTCAAGTTACCTTAGCGTTTGCTTCCTCGAGCTTACCTGCTGTTCAGTCCCTCCCGATGCAGCCCTCGGGTGAAACGCGGGTCCGTGTTTCCGTGCAAGACACATTTATTTGTGACTTGTTGGATCCCTTGGATGCGCACTCCTCTCACTCCAGCAGCAAAGCTATCCAGATGACGTTATCTGAATAACTTTAGCCGAATATTCAACTGCACTTATCTGGTTAAAGTGCTGCTGAATACACTCGGCTAAAAGTTCCCCAGATAAAATTAGTCAGAATGTGGACATAAGTCTCAAAACCCGAACTTCATAACGCTTCAGGAGGTTACTAACATGTCAGTATTAAGTGGCAAGATGTTGCCTGCTGTCTTATTTAAAATCCACACACAAACTTTATCTGTATAGGGGACAGGCAATTTTCATGGGTAAATGTTGTTGTTGTTGTTGTTTTTTTTAAATGCCTTCATGACCCATTCTTTTAGTTTAACACACTGTTCTACTAAATTCTATTTATTTATTTATTTTAATTTTTTATATACCGACATTCCTGTAGAGATACAAATCATACCGGTTTACATTTAACTTCAATTTCGCCTTAAGGCGGTACAGATAACTACGTTAGAAATAAATCTAGATTTATTAGAAATAAATCTAGATTTAGTTAGAAATAAATAAATCTACGTTAGAAATAAATCTAGATCTTTGCACCTGGTCAGCATTTCCTTAAGGTACTCCCCCAGCTTAACAAAACTGCTATTCTTGAAATCCAGGATTCTGTTATTTATGTGACCACTCTCTGCCTTTTCTCGTATTTTAAGGTAGACTGTAATGTGATCATTAAAAGAATGGTGACCATATACTATGATGTTAGAAACTTTTTCTCCATTTGTATGAATCGGGCCTGCTATCACCTTTCCCTTGTGGGTTCTGTTACAGGTTGCTTGTTTCACTTTGAACAAAAGACAAACAAAAACATATGTAATCTGACCTTTTCCCCTCACTATGTAGAAGGGGTCACTCTGGAGGCAGTACAACTCGAGTTGGTTTATTTTGAACATGGGTGAAAGGATGGCTTCTTGGCCCTTCGGGACATGATTCACAGTCACTCAGAGGCCCACTCTTCCTACACAATAAAACTTTACTGAATCATCAAAACTTGTAGACTTGAAACCATGCACATTTTTGGGGAGATGAATTCATATATCCTCAAAAGTACATAATTAAAGCCAGGGATCCTGAGAGACTGGTGTACCACAGGAACTCCTTTGGTAATGGGATCCAAAGGTTCCTCTACTCTAACCCTTGTGCCCCAAATCCTTGAATCCCGCTGCATGACTCTCCTCTCTTTCCTTTCTGTTAGTACTGGAAGGGCACTTGCTCCTTTCTCCTAAAGTACCAAGCCAGTACACACAAACCAACTGAAACAGTTGTTGCAAAGCTCTTTTCCCACAGGAAGAATAGTGCAGCCAAAAGCTATAGGTTCCTAGAATATTTTTGTCATTAAATATATACACTGAATTTTATCCCCCTTAAGACACCAAGAGGTAGGAGTTATCTTTCTTTTGGACAAAAAGGGTAAATTCACAACTCCAAAAAAAAAAAATGGAAAAGGAAAAGGAGCAAGTAATAGAATTTTCAACTAAAGCAAAAAAAGCCTTTCCAAGGCACCATAGTAACACCTACTGTGTTGCCCTTCATGCAACCAACTGCAAGAGAAAAGAGAAGGAAAAACATCTCCTTTCTTTCTCTGTAACCCCAAAACTGATCACTGGTACTCATGGGGGAAATGCTTAGCGAAATGATTTGACCCACTGCCTATAAAAAACATATATTCCTCAAAGATCCTATGGGCTATTCCATACAGTATCATTTGAAACTATCTATAAACAAACATCAACATGTTTCATGGAATTTGGTATTTTAGATCAGAATACTAAAATAGAACGATGATCCCTAGCATGATGACATACTGTACAATCTGTGACAGAACTGTACAGCCAGATCAGGTATCCTGACCTGACTTTACATTTCCTAAAAATAGTATAACTCCATTACAAGCAGACCAGTTTCATCTACATACAGTATTCAATACATTTGCTTAACAGAGCTTCCTAAACATTTTCTGGATTTACCACAATTAGTCAGGATTTCAGGATATTCACAATGAATACATTTGCATATACTAGAGACCTGATATATGCAAATGCACCTAATGGATATTCATTATGGATATCCTGAAAAACCAACTGGCTGTAGGGTTCCCAGGGCAGGTCTGGGGAACTGCTTTACAGTTCTCCAGAAAGCAGGACACACATCATGGTGCATTTTCAAAGAGCTGCTGAGCAGTGACTTCAGCTATCGGATAACCAGCTACATTAAAGTGCATTTTCAGCCACATCCGAGTTGGCTAGGTTGTTGTGGTGAAAACTGGCCTAAATCAAGCTGGCTCTAGCATATTACATTAGTTCTGGAGGAGCTGCACTGGCTCCTGGAACCTGGAGAGGCAAATTTAAGGTGATAATCATCGGGCTCCAATGCCTGAAGCAAATGGGACCCAGTTAACTGGCGGACTTGCCAAAATTCAATTTGCCATCCAGGGCCTGTTCTTTTTCCCAGCAGGCAACATTATTTTTCCTGAAGATTAGCTGTTTCTAATGTAGCCTCTGCCCCAACTTTTCCTGGCATACAGAGGTGGTCATGGGCCAACACTGGACCCGTTCTCCTGGCTTCTTCCTTCATGGGGTGGGGGGAGGAAAGAGCCAATCTTGCAAGGCCCTTAATAGTATTTCTCACCTGAAGCTCTTCTGTAACCAGTTCAGCAAGAAATAAAACACTCTCCACACTCTAGCTGTTCATCAAAAAAATAAAATCTTTTACTGGTCACTGATTGCAGGAAAACAGAATCCACAGTAGTACACTATAGCATAGTGCACCATTTGGTACAGAAAAATAAAGTCCACTAGCACAAAAAAACAGAACTCAGTCTCAAACAGCAGCAATTTCTGCATTCTCTGGCAGGTAAGCTCTAAAGCCCTTTTTCTCAGGGCTCTCCCTTGGCACCTGTTCCTCTGGATGCAGCTCTCTTTTTCTTTCAATAGTCACGAGCAGCTGGGCCTCTGGCTGATTCTTTTGCTCACTCGGCAACTCTTGAATTTCAGATTTGTATTTTAGATTTAATTACTCGCCTTTTCCAATTCCGAACTCATGGCGAGTTACAGTTCCCTTGTTAGGCAGTCTTCCCTCTGAACTCCCACAGAGGCCAATCCTCTTTCTCCAATCTCTGCATGAAAAGTGTGGTGCTCAACTCCCCTCTTCTCAGAGACTTCTTTCTCTTATCTTTAGAGTATCTCAGGAATCCCTGTTGGACCCCAAGACAAGACCTCCCCAATCATGAAGGCTTGGGCACCACAACTTTGGACCCTAGGCGCCTTCCTAGGATAGGAGGCAGCACTGGTAGTCCTCTCCCCTTGGAGAGACCCCTCCAGCACCAATATTTGTCTTAGACAGAGATACACCCTGAAGAACCTGACACAAAAAAGCACAAAAGTTTTGTTAAATTGATGCCACCTCTCACTGAGGAGTGTCCAACCTCTGCTAACACTCCTACTCTACTCTGACATTGCACGCTACATGCAGGATCCATTGAGACCACTGATGCACTCTAGTAAGGGGCAGTCTGAGGATCCCCTTACACTAGTTTATAGGATTGTATTCCTCCATAGCTTCATTTGGAGACTTTCTTCTTAAAATTTAGGAAACCGCTTAAAGCCTGATATTTTGGACAAGCTTTTAGTGGAAGTCCATAGTCTACTGGGTCCCCCAGAGTCATGTTGGAATTCACTAGTTTGTATGACTGTTGACTTGCTGTTATACACATAGCTAACTAATGGAATGGATTATTTTGTCAGGGTGTTGCAGATTTATTTATATATTGTGGGGGATGATTTGTATTTTATGTAGTGTGTATTTGATTTATAGTATAAATGTCTTTTGTATGACAAGGCAGTATGTCAAATTTAAGTCAATTAAAATAAATAATAAACATAGCCTAGCCAGCAAGATATATGACAGATCTTCTTGCAGTCAGGAGATCTGTTATAATTTAACCAACTTTCACTGAAATTTCAGTGCTGGCCAGGTAAATCCCCTCTCTCCCAATCCAACCATGCCTCCTAGAATGCCCATTTTTCTGAGTGACTAATTATTGCTTCCTAGTTTCACTAGGGAGCAACATTTTAGCTGCTTTTTTGAGGAGGGAAGAGAGTTTCAACCTGATGGATCTAGCTGACCAACTCTTTGGTCGGTTATGGGATCCATTTGAAAATCAATCCCATAGTTTTATGGTACCAGCCCAATGCACACCAGTATTTCTTGGTTGAAATCATTATTTAAACCCGTACACAGAAAACAGTGTGGAGATTTCTGGATTTATCTGGATTTATAAATAGAAATATAGAAACAGAAAATTCCAGCAGATAAGGACAGCTTGCTTCACCCAGTTTACCCAATATTTGCCTACTGTACTACTGCAAACCTTACTTAATCTGGGGGGTGGATCCAAAATGGCTCCTCAGTAGTGTTGTGCAGTGTAGAGCTCCAATGGCTGATTTTCAAATTAAAATTACTTGCTGCGAATTTTCCTTATGGGAAGGAAGCGAAAACCATGGGGCGAGCCTTACCCTGCAGCCCCTGTGACAACACCGATATCCAGCCCTATGGATGCTCACGTTGTCTGCAGAGATATGATCGTGGGAGCACAGCTGTTGCAGAGAGGAGGAGGGGAAGTTGAGCTCCCCTCTCTACCAGGCTCGATTTCACCTCTCAGCCCCGCCGAAGGAACTCCTCTAGGAAATCCTGCTGAAGCAAGGAGTGCCCATGGACTGTGGGAGATGCCGTCGGACTGAAGTGTCGAGGGGCGGAGCCCTGCAGGGTCAGTTGGGGCCTCAAGCTCGGCAGAGAGCCCACAAGACACAGCAGGGCAGCCTGGAATTGGAAGGGAAACATCAATAGGAGAGACCGCAGGGACCGCTGGAGACCTCCCTGATGTGAGAATACCACCGGTGGTAAGACCTGAGACTTTCTCGATGGAAACTATCTGGGAGACAATTGTGGAGATGAGACTTTCAATCTTGGAGCAAATACTTCCTATAAATGATAAAATTAAGGCTTTGGAAGAGCAGGTGATAGTGCAGGGTAATACTAATACGAAATTGGAGCTACAAATTTTGAATGATAGAGACCAAATAAAGGCAATGCAACAGGTGCAGCAAACAACTATAAAAAAAAGTAAAAGTATTGCAATAAAAATGGAAAATATGGAAAATTTAATAAAGAATAGAAATTTGAGATTCATACATTTTCCACAAATTTCTTATAATCCACCAAGAAAAATCTTTAAAAGATATTTTTTGGAAGTATTGCAAAAGGCAGAGAGTGATTTTCCACTGATTTCCAAGGTATTTTATCTTCCGAAGCCAAGAGCAGTAGTGGAACAAGCTGAGGGTCTAACAGCTTCTACACCTGACCAGGATCCATTAATGAATATATCTGCAATTCTAGAGACTTCGGACATTGACTTAGTGGAACCAGCAGTGTTAATAGTAACCCTAGCATTAGAACCTGATAAAGAATGGCTATTAAAGCTGTGTCTTCATCACAGGAATGATACATTTTTAGGATGTAATATTTGAGTTTATCCAGATGTATCACACGAGACTCAAAAGAGAAGGAAGACCTTTCTTCTTTTGAGACATCAGGTCTTACAGATTGGGGGTGGGGGCGTTTTATCTTAAATTTCCATGCAAATGCATGATAAAATATACGAATAATACTTATATTTTTTTTTACGATCTCCCCCAATTGACACAATTCCTGATAGGGAAGTCTCCTGTGATCTCAGCTGAGCCAACTGATGAGATTCCTAGTTCCTCATGAAGTAATGAGTCTCTGTGAGTTACTGAGAATTTATTGGTTTATTGTATTTTTCTTTAGATATATATCTTGCCCCCCCCCAACATTTGTGGACTTTAATAACAGAGAAATAAGTAGCTTGATGGTTGGGTATTATGTTAAATGATGTTGAAAATTTTATTCTCTGTGTTTTTCTTTCCAAGATTGATATCTTGTGATTTTTGTTGTAAAATGCATAAAGATTAAAAAAAAAACCAAAAACCCTTACTTAATCTCTGATCTCCTCCTTTCTGTTCCCTGTTACTAAAGTCCCTTTGTGTTTCCTCTCAAGCAAGTTTGAATTCGGTCACTATTTTAGTTCCTTATAATTACATGAAATGATTTACATTAATTCAGAAATACATGATAAGAAAAGTACACCTACCAACAACTTAGATACTATCTGGTCCATTTTACCCATTTATCTTAAGTCAGATTTTCAATCACATCTAACTGACTAGGCTTGCTCTTGAAAATTCACTTAAGTCTAACTGGACAAAATTTGGCCAACTCGATCTGGGTCAGGAATTTGTGCGACCATAGTTATGCAATTGAATTTAGCTGGTTTGTGCTGAAAATATGAGTTAACCTACCCTGAGAACGCCTCTAGTGCCACTCCCTTTTCTGAAGCCTAAATTTGTACACCTTTTCATATTCTACTTTGTGCACAAATTTATTGGGGGGGGGGGGGCAGATTCTTATCCAGTTAGATTTATCTAACTAACTTCCAAAATTATCAAGAGAAATCTTTTGAAAAGCCACCCCTATACCACTAAACCAGAGAGAAAAGTAAGAACACTGAGACTCTGGTGTATGGATTGCCACAATGCAGTTCCAAATGCACTAACTAAGCATTTAAAATGGCTTAGGGACACACTGAATTCTTGAAGGCCTAAATTTAAAAGTGCTGTTAATATTAAGCACATGATATAAAAAGAGTAGCACAAAGGTATTTCCTATACTTCAACTTCCTCTGCAAGGACATACTCAAAGCATTTTGAGCTATAGATAGACATGCAAATGTCAGTTGTAAAAACACACAGCTTAACACCTGTCCTAGCAGCTACTTTATGCTTTCTTATAATTTTGTACAGTTTATAAAAGGCAAGGAGAGAGAAATGAAACTGAATATATAAGATATATTGCTTATAACTAGGGACTAGGGCTAGATTCAGGAGTTGAGTTCAGAATATCAAGAGAAAGAAGCACTAGTAGAGTGTGGTTTTATTTGGTGAGGCCTACAACTTCACCCCAGATGCTTTTGAGATACACCGTCCTGTGCACACACACCCTGCCAGGTTGGGTACCTATACAGGTAAAGCAGGAGAGTTTATTAGGATTTGGAAGGCCTTAAGGATTTTTGCCTGGGTTGCAGCCTGGTGCTCTGGGAAAAGATTACTCCTCTGGATCTAGAGGCCAGGTCACTACGCCCTGCTAGTACTCTTCAAGAGTCAGAGAGGAGCGGCAGAAAAAGTGGACCCCACAACATATTTAGACTTTTAGGGGTACATTTTAAAAAGACTGTTCGGGCATCCATGTACGTGCGGTTCCTGGCGTGCGCACATGGATATGCCATTTTATAAGATGCACGCGTCGACTTGCGCATGTTATAAAATCCAATTCCTGCATGCACATGCACACCCGATTTTACATCAGCACGCGCCTGTGCGTGCAGGTTCCAACTCGCTCACACAAGGTGGGTATTTTGTAAAAAACGCATAGTAGCGCTATGAGGCCTTTACCATGTTCCATCCCAGTCTGCTCTAATAAAAGTGGACTGGGAGGGAACTTTCCTATCCCCCTGATTAACCTTCCTCTCTTTTCCCCTGTCCACCCCGACCCCTAAATCTACCTTACTGACCCTATTTCTTTTTGTTTAAAACTTACCTTCTCCTCCGAGCAGAAGTAAGTTGTGCGTACCAGCTGGCTGCCAGCACGCGCTTCACTAAGATAGCACAAAATGGCGCTGTCCCAGCCGGCCCCTGTCCCCGGCCTGCCCCTTTTAAAATGCCCAGCACTTCTGCACATACCAGGAGATACACGCGTGGCTGGGCCGTTTTGAAAATGTGCTTGGTGCTTGCTCAGCCCAGGCACGCGTGTATCTCCTGGGATTTCCATGTAACGGGGATTTAAAATTCCCCCTTTAATGAATTATTCTATTTTTGTAAGAGGGGGTTCTTGTTCACTCCTCCTCTTAGTCTGGTGCCTGGGCAGGGTGCTGGGCTCCTGTTAGCAAGCCTTTTTCCTGCAGACAGGATCAACCAAGCAACTAAAGAGCAGCAGAGAAGACCCTACAAAGGATCTCCCCCCTGTTAGGATACAGGCACATTGCTGGGTAACAGTGGGAAGACAGCTGAGCTCAGGTAGGACTGGACAACCTTTAAGGGGATTCTCATTTACAGGATAGAATCCATCCAGAGTAGGGGACCATGCAGCTCTCCTTCTAGAGAGTTAGGGATCCCTGGGAACCTGAGGCACCAACACTTACACAGAGGAGGAAGGGACACTCTAATGAACATCCATTAATATTACCTGAACCTTGATTACCTTTTAAAGAAATCAATTAAAGTTAATTTTGAACACCTCTGAAGAAGCCTTTCACAGGGTGAAACAGAGGCCTTTGTTGGGCTCTTAACATTCATCAAGGTCTTTAATATTCAAGAAGTTGGTGACTGCATACATCTGCTGTGGACTTAAGTTCTTAAAACCCCATATGAAGTACTTATCGACAAATCAATGCTTCAATATGGGGATTCAAGATCTTTACATGATTATCATTACAGCTGTATGGCCATTGTAGGAGTCTATTCATTGTGGTACATTGTTTAAGCCTTATAAAGCAGTGGGCTTAGATACATCAAGAGTTTTTTCTCAGTGCTTTTTTCCACTATTGTTTTCATGATTTGGATTTTATATTTGGTTGTGAATGTCTGTGGATGAATGAGTGGGATGTATGGTTTTTATAAATTGTTCTGCTGATAAGTTGTAAATTGCTAAATCATATTTATGATGTGATTTCTTAGCATGTGTTTCATATATTCTATATAATTAGGCAAAATTAAAGCTGTTTAGATACAATACATTTTTTAATATATTTATAGAATTAGAGTTTTCTTATCCCTCAAGAACTTTGCTATATAGAATTTATAGGGATATTCTAGGTATATTTCTTGTAATGTCTTAACATTGCTGAGTCCCCTATTTGAATATAGGGGGTTTGATGCCAATTATTAGGTTACTATATGTAGATATAAATATATACTAGCAAAAAATACAGAAACCCCCAGGTATCTCACAGTGTGAAAAAGCCAATTCGTACCCTCACTCCAACACACAGAGTGGCATACTGGTGATCACATATTTCACCAATAGTGAGGTAGATTACAATCATTACTGGCAAAATACCCATCAAATTGGCTTTTTAATAATTTGTATACTTTATAGACAAACAATTCTCTAAATTATAAGATAACTTATTAGGATCAGTGAAGCCCCAGCCAATGCATGAAACAGTTAATAATGTCCCCTTGCGCTAGAAACACAATCAATGTACATTTGATCTTTAGCCACATGTTCATTAAGATACATTTATGTATTTTTTGCTTTTTCCATGCGGTAAAAAATTCCCCTGAGGAAGCCTTTCAGTGAAACAAGGACCTTTTTAGGGGCTTTAATGTGGTATTAATCAAGCAAAGGCAGCAATTGAGCAAATATGGAATATTGATTAAGTTATATGCATAGACTTGGGCTACATTGGATTCATGTGAATGGACTGTGCTTCTATAGCAAGGGGACATTATTATAGCATACATGCATGAACAAGATTACTCCGGTGAGTACTAGTTTATATAAACACAGAATGAATAGCTGGTGACCAATAGAAACCTCCAAATTGATTCTCTGTGTCCAATTAGTTATATATCCTGGGATGAAACACAAGACAAAGGCATCCTTCTCAAATCATACCCACACAAAATGTCTTTGCAGCTTTAGAAACAGTTAATACTCTACAAGGAGTATTTGAAGTGGTACTGGAGATGAAAAAAGGATACTGACTGTTCACAGAAACACAAAGGCACTGTTAAAAGATCCCATAACAGAAAGCTCCTTCTCCTGGGGGACTCTATAATAAAAAAGCATTAACTTGTGGACAAACTTGGAAGAAAATAAAAATGTCAAATGCCTAGTGGGGTCCTCAGTTTCCAAGAAAACAAGCCAGATTCTTTGTACTATCACAGAAGAAAGAAGGAATTCTAACATTGGGGACCAATGACCTGGCAATAAATCAGTAAAGTTCAAAAGGAATTCCAGAATTTAGAGACTAGGCTCAAGAACTGGGCAAGGACCGCAGCAGTTTCAGAAATATTGCTTGTTGAGGGTAAAGAAGAGGAAAAGCTTGGTCATATCACTGACTTTAATGAGTGGCCCAAGACCTATTGCAAGTAAGGTGGTTTTGGATATATTTAAGCTGAGGCCATATATGGAATAATGAAAGCTTTACTGTAATAATGGTCTAAATCTTGCTGTAAGAGCAAACAAAGATTCTAAGTGAAAAATTCACATCCTATTTTGACAGGCTTTTAAACAAGAAGAATGGGGTGGTGAATGGAGGCCACTGAATTTGGGCTGTCATCTGTGAAAAACAAATGAACACTATAGGGAAAATCAAAAAGTGTGAAACTCACTAGCCTACCCTTGAGCAACAGGGAATGTGAGGGGAGCAGGAATGAGGTTATACAGAATATAGTCAGGCCAAAGAGAAATCAATGGAGGGCCATCAGCACAAATGCTTTTAATTTAAACAATAACATTCCTTATTTGCAAGTCCTCATGGCAGAGGAGAACCTGGACATAGTTGCTACTACAGAGATGTGGTTCAATGAGCCCCATGAAAGGGATTCAGCCATACCGGGTTATAATCTGTTTAGAAGGAAAGGGTTGGTAGAAAAACATGTGGAGTAACTCTTTATGTAAAAAAGAATATCAAAGGGACTAAATGAAGGGAGCTTGGGAAAAGGGGGAGGCACTGGGACTGTATATAGAGTAATAAAAGGCTTTACTGTAATGAAGACCTAAATCTTGCTATCAGATGCAAAGAGATTATAAGAGAAAATTTCAGATCATATACTGACAGAAGTTTAGAGGAGGGAGTGGATAATGGGTACTCATGGACTGTCCTGGAAAGGAGTGATGGAGCTTTCATTTACACCAGGTTGGTCTAATGACCTCACATTCAGGTGGAGGAATTGAACATAAATCTGGCTGAAGATATCCAAAAAGTGGGAAAGAAGGGGGAGCTGGTGGTATGATGTGGATATGGACCAGATTGTACCACTGGTGGATTCGGTTAGAAGTAGAGAGATCCTGGTTTCTTTTCAAGATGCTCTCCTCAGAAATGGTGATGGGACCCATGAGAGAAGGGGGCAATACAGGACCTGGTACTTACTAATGGAGAAAGTGTCTCTAGGTGTCAAATTTAGCACCTTACTATATGGTATGGTTTGATGTAACAGCCAAAGCAGAAACGAGTATTATAAAGCTCCTCGATTTCAAAAATGCTGACTTTGGTGAGCTACCTTAATGAGGCATTGTCAGAATGGAAGGAGGTGGATGACATGGAAAACCAATGAGCTAAACTAAAAGTAGCTATAACAAGAGCAACAGATCTTAGAATCGGGAAAATGAATAAAAGTAAGCAAAAAAGAAAACCAGTACAGTTTTCCAAAGAGGTAGCTGAAAAAATAAGGGCAAAAAGGTTAGCATTTAAAAAATATACAAGATGACAAAAAGAACAGGAAAATAGGGATGTGCAGAGGCAAACCAGTCAACCACAGTGGAAAAACACCCCAAGGTGTAAATTGTGGGGCGTGACACCAAGATTCAAGGTGTAGCATAAATGGTACAACAGCAAAGCAGAGTGGCAGCAAGACCTCTAACATGCAAAGTCTGGGGTATGGCAGCAAGGCTGAATGGCAGCAAACCCTCCAAGTGTAAGCTTAGAGGAATGGTAGCTAGGCAGAGTGACAGCAAGACCCCTAAGGTGTAGAGTTTTGGGTATGCAGCAAGGCTGAGTGGCAGCAAGAGGCAAAGGTGATACACGAAGAGAATGGCAGCATGACAGAGTGGCAGCAAGACACTCAAGATATAGCATACGTTTATTTCAGCAGGAAAAAATAGCAGCAAGACTTCCAAGGTATTGAATTGGGGCATTGATAGCAGCAAAGCAGACTGGCATTAAGACCTCCAAGGTATAGCATCATGAGCAAGGTAGCAAAGCAAAGTGGAAGGAAGACCCCCAAGGTGTAGAGCCTGATGTATGGCAGCAAGGCTGAGCAGCAGCAAGATGCCCAAAGTATAGGATAAGGGATATAGCTGCAAGGAAGATTGGCTGTAAGACTCTCAGGGGTGAAATTTCAAAATGATATGCATAAAAAGTAGCATACATGAGCATAAGTAGCCACACAGATATTCTGTATTTTATTAAAGTAAAAAAATGCATTCATACTTTCACTTTCGTGCTCACATACACACACATGTAAAAAACAAAAAGGGTAGTTTAGGGGCGTACTAAGGTGGGGGCCAACATTTACATGTATAAGTTGCTATTTTAAAAGATACATGCATAGATTTGCTGACTTCTGTAATTTTACACCCGCTAATTATCTGGTGTAAGTGATAATAAACATATTTTTGTGTAATACTGACTGGATGGGAAGCCTAGGTGTACTGGGGAGAGTTTAAGCTAAAAACCAGGAGGATCTCATTCACCTGGAGAAGGAGTGGGTGAACTAGTGGACTAATTGGTAAAACTGGCAATTTCCTTGACACACGCATCTTTTAAAATACACCGACTTGTATGCGTAAATCCCAATTTACATGGGTAAGTCACACATAAAATATACATGTATTGATATACATTCTTTCAATGCACTGCATGGATTCGTGCATATCTTACGGGGTAGAGATACATGTATTTTATAAAACGTGAGCATATCATATGCATGGTTGTAAAACACTAGCATAGATCTACTCGTGGCCATATACCTGTGTATATGCCACCGCACACATTTATTTGTGCGGTGGCATATACAAGGAGTAGCATAAAGAGTACAGCAGCAAGCCCCAGGTTTAGCATCAGGGACATGGCAGCTAGGCAGAGTGACAACCAGACCCCAGACAGTAGCATAAGTAGATACTGTCTTTTTCAGTTTTTATTTTATTTTGTCTAGAAATTTCAATATTTGAAGGAAAAGAAATTAGGGAAGACTGATGTTACCTGTCAGTTTGTTCCTCTGTGTTATAACATTTTTCCACATATTTTTTTGTTCTGACATTTATTTATTTATTTATTTATTTTGACTTTTTCTTTACCGGCGTTCATGTAGCAGATACATATCACATTGGTTTACATTGAAACAGTGGATGCATAATAGCCTTACATAGAACAGGGGTTACGCGGAACTGGGATCCATGAAGATAAATACCCGGGGTTAAATACAAACTGCTAATATGATATTCGAGTATAGCACCAACAATAAATTGAATTAAAAATGAACAATAAATATTAAATTAAAGTTACCAATAAATATTAAATTAAAACTTAATATGAAATAAAGAACATTGAATTTTCCAGACAAAATAACATAAAAACTGAAAATAAAGACCCCTGAGCATAAGGGACACAGCAGCAAAGCAGAGTGACAGCAAGATCCCTAAAGTGTACAGTGTGGGCTATGGCAGCAAGGCTGAATGGTAGCCAGTGGCATACTGAGGGAGGGGGCGCAGGGCCAATGCCCCTGGGTGCAAGGCCATAGGGAGGCACTGATGGCTGACAGGAAAGCCAACGTGGCTGCCAGTGGACCTCATCTCACCGGCGACTGAGCAGGGAACTACTGCTGTGCTGTGTGCCGGCCACACACAGCAGGAAAATTGGCGGTACCATGGTGAAGCTCATCCCACCACGGCCCGAAGAAAAAGGTCACATCCAAACATCCAGGTGCTCCTCCCCCTTCCTTCCTGTGCAGCCCCCGGAAGAAAACTGTTGCTGGAGCCGCACTGACAGGAAGGAGGAGGAGCATCGACTGCGTACAGAAGAGGAACGGCATTTGTGGCAGGGCCGGCATGGTTACCATCTTGCGGCGGCCCGAGAAGAGGAGGCCTGGCAGCAGGGCTACCACAGATCCCACCTCAAGGCGGCCCAAGAAAAGGAAGCCCAGAGGTGAGAGAGTGGCTGAGGCCCTGTAGAGTATGTGTATGTATGAGAGTGAGTAAAGAGTCTGTGTGTGGGAGTAAACTCCTGAATGTTTGGAGAGACAGCACATGAAAGCCTCTGTGTGTGTGTGAGAGAGACAGCATGTGAAAGTGAGAGCCTGTGTGTGTGTGTATGACAATGATACAGCATGTGAAAGAGAGAGACATTGCGTATAAATATGTTTGAGAGAGCATGTGAGAGTGAGAACTGTGTGTGCTTGAGACGCATGTGAGTGTGAGAGCCTATGTCTGTGTATATGTGTATGTGTGAGAGAGACAGTGTGTGTGAGAATGAGAGCCTGAGTGTGTATGTGAAATAGGGAAAGCATGTAAGAATGAGAAGCTGACTGTGTGCTTGAGGGAAGAAGGGAAGAAGACAGATGGAGAGAGAAGAAATAGAAAAAAAAGACCCTGTAAAAGGAATTGGCAAGAAAACAAGAAAGGGAAGGTGGAAAAAAAAGCCTCTGACCAACCTCAGACAGCAAAGGTAAAAACAAAAAATGTAATTTTTAATGATTGACATATGTTATCTTTGGGAGTAGCACTTTCTTTATGCTGATCTCATGATGCATGAGATCAGCATGGAGGAATAGGAAGCCTGCAAATTTTTAATACTGTGGGGGGTACACAGAGGAGGCAGCAGAACGGACTTCAGTGCCAGTAGCAGCGATCGGCAGCTTCCCAATAGCCATGCGGCAGCAGTGGCAGCAGTAGCAGAGGAATGAGAGAGGCTCCGAGGCTGATGGCAAAAGAAAGAGAGGGGGTCTGCCTTCAGTGTGTGCATGTGTATGAATGGGAGTCTGCCTGGGGGTGTATGGTGTGAATGCATGGGTGCCTGCCTGAGGGTGTGTCTGTGTATGAGAATGAATGGGTGTCTTCCTGGGGTCTGTCTGTGTGAGAATAGGGGCCAGCCTATGTGTGTGTGTGTGTGTGTGTGTGTGTGTGTGTGTGTGTGTGTGTGTGTGTGAGAATGAATTGGTGCCTGCCTGGGGGGTGGGGGGGGGGTGCGGTGTGAGAATGAATGGGAGCCTGCCGGGGGGGGGGTCAGTGTGTGTGTGTGTGTGTGAGCCTACCTGGGGGTCTGTGTGTGTGTGTGAGTGAGAATGACTGGGAGCTTGCCTGGGTGTGTGTTTTTGCCTGGGTGTGTGTGTAATTGATGCTTTTTATTTCTTGATGTTATTGTTTTATGAGGAATGGTGGTTCAGTTTTTCCATTGTTACACACTGAGTCTGGCTTCTTGGGGTTTCCATTTCAGTTTTTGTCTAATTTGTGCTCCTTTATTTTGTATTCTGTATTTGGTGAGGGTCTGCCTCTGCTCTGTGCATGTGACCAAGATGAGAGATTCTGCTAGCATGTAGTGTCTGTGTAGGGATCTATAGCAATTGGGTTTGTTTTGTTTCCTCAGTAGGTGGTGTAGTGGTATTCTGGGACCCAGTGTAATATTTATCTGTGCTTTTTCACAGGTAGGGTTCTTGTTGTTTGAGTCCTTGGTGTTATTACTGTTACGTTATGATAGGTTTGCTGTATAGATTTTGAGTATATTTTTTGCAGGGTTTTGTGTTAGTTTACAACATGTCTGGCAGTGGAAGGTGTTTGTGCTGCTGTTACTGTGAGGTGATGCCAGAATTTGAAAATATTTTTGTGTATGATAAGCTGTAAGGGAAACACCCAAGCTCCATTGTTGGGTGAATTTCTGTGGATGCACAGTGTGTTACAGAAATGGAGGTGCAGGATTTATATTGACATTCTTTTCCTTCCTTTTTACATTCCAGACTTCATTCTCAAAGCCACACAGAAATATTTGAATGAAGCTATCAAATAATTTAATAGTAGTTTTACTAGAAGTGTGAAACTAGCCAGCTTTTTAAAATTATGCAGAAGACCCTTTGGAATTTCTTATTAAGACTTTTTTTATAGCCAGTTTTAAAGCAGGATCCATGCTATGGAGATGGGTTTGATGAGGAAATGTTATTTTGGCTCCTCTTACCAAATTCTTCTGTCTAGAGACGCCACTAATTTTCTGTGACCTTAAGCATTAGTACAAGAATGATGGGGGGCGGGGAAGCCGCTGGAGAGGCACACAAATGCATTGGCCCCCGGGAGCCAGAGACCCTCGATACACCACTGGTGGTAGCAAAACCCCAAGGTTATTATCATAAGAAGGGCTGCTTCACCTTGAATGGTCCTCTGTCCTGTCTACTTGCCCTCTTCTTCTGCCTTAGCTCTGACCTACTACCTCACTCAGGAATTTCTTGGTTGCTATACTTTGCAGGCTCATTGCAGCATTTTTAAATAGCCCATAAACTTGAAAGGAAAACATAAACAAATTAAACACATTTTTTCATTTAATTTATGAGTACCCTCCATTTGTTTTAGGGGGTCACAAATGAAAAAAAAACAAAAAACTGGTCTCATTCATGACATATTACCCTTTTGTTTCAAACAAATGCACATCCCTACAGGAAAGAACATCTTGTAAAGTTGAAAGAAGTGGTAAAAAGTCAAAATGGCCAAAGTGTGAACAGAATAAAAGATAGCAAAAGGGTAAAAGCAAGGTGACAAAACTTTCACCAGGTATGTCAGTGAAAAAATGAAGGCCAAACTAGTATTGTGGAACAGAGAGGAGACAAAGTGCAGCGTGTGGTTAGAGATGAGGAAAAAGGAAAATGCTAATTAAATACTTCAGTTGTAAGTGAAGAAGGAGCTGGAGAAGGTCCTCTGATATTTGCCAAGGGTACATATGGAAGCAGGGTAGATTTGAGACCATTTATGGAAGAGACTGTATTCAACAAACAGAACTGAAAGTGACCAAAGCCATGAAGCCAGGTTGGATGCACGGCACCCTAGGATACTAATAGAGAACAGAGAGGTTCCAGTGAGTCTGAAAGACCTGTTCAATAGATCTTTGGAGATGGGCATAGATCTGTGGGTCTGGAGAAAGGAAGATGTGGATCTTCTTCATAAAAGTGGTAACAGCAGCCTGGTGGGGAGGAGGTGGATCCCAAGGTGATGGACTGGATTAGAAATTGCTTGAGTAATAGACAGAGGGTAGTGGAATTCATTCTGAGGAGAGAAAGGTGATTAGTGGAGTTGCCTCAGAGATTGTTTCCAAGGCCGATTCTGCTCAATATCTTTTGTGGGTGAAGTTGCGGAGTAGTAAAGAGGAAAACATTTGCCCTTTTGAAGATGGCACAAAGATCTGAAACAGTGTGGATAGAATGAAAAATAATCTAAGACATCTTGAGGAATGGCCACATACTTTGCAGTGAAGATTCAATACCAAAACGTATAGAGTCATCCACTCAGAGTACAGAAATCAACAGGAGCAGTTTGTGATAGGTGATGATGAAGAGCTGATGTGCCCCAAACAGGAGAAACACAACAAGGTGATAGTGTCTGTCTGATTATCTCAAGCAGGCAAAACAGCATGATAAGGTGATGGTTAGAGCCCAAGGTATGCTAGGGTACACAGGGTGATACAGAAACAGCAGAAAAAAAAAGAGGTGATAATGTTTTTTTTACAGATCTTTAGTGAGACCTTACCTAAAGTATTGTGTTCAGGTCTGGAGGCCATATCTCAGAAAGGATAAAGAGAGTTTAGAGACTAAAATGGTTCAGGATTTGTAAAAAAAAAAAAAAAAAAAGACCTATGAGAAGAGTTTAAAGGACCTTTATACCCTAGAAGAAAGGCGAGACAGGGAACATATAGGCATTTAAATATCTGAAAGGTATTAATGCACCTTGGGCTATGTGTTGGCAGTAAATAAATTTCAATGAACTCAAACAAGAAGCAAATGGAAAGGAAGTTGTAGAAAACTAGAGGTCATAATCTGGAGCTCCAAGAGGGTAAACGCAGGAACATCCGAAAATATTTTATCACAGGAGAGGTGAAGGATGCCTGGTTTGCCCTCCCAGAGAAGGCGATAGAGACAAAAACTGTTACAGCATTCAAAAAAAAAAAAGGAAGGGATAAATACAGAGGATCCCTAGTGGCAAGAGAATGGTAATAATGATTATGAAACACTGAGGTAACCTGCATGGAGTGGCAGTTACAACCCTAAAAGACACATTATTTGTTTTATTAAAAATGTATTGTATCCCACTAAATCCAACTATGTTGACCATTGTGGGTTACAAGTAAAAACATGCACAATTCAACATATACAAATTAAAATTTCCATATATGAAACATAAGAAACATTTATATAAAAGAATCCTTAAAAAACAAACATTTTACTAATTTCCTACATTTTTTTATGTCCTTCACCTGTCTAATCTCAATTGGAAGGCTATGCGGGAAGGAGGAGTGGGTCTCAGTTGTGGAAATTTGTATACACATCTACCCAACGTGGACAAATCGCTATTGGAGGGGCCAAGCAAATTGGATTGCTATTGGGTAGATTGGATACCATAGTTTATTATGCACATAACTTTACCCAGATATAACCTACCCACTCACCAGCCCTCTGAATACTGATCTCAGCATTTTTTTAATATGCAGAACATCCAAAGCATACACTTCCTCACACTCCTTCCAACAAGCAGAATTTTGGCTAAGGGGGATATTATGAAAATTATGCTAGAGTGATATATGTTCTCCAGAAGATGTTATTCTCAGTTGTATAGACTATTTTATTAGTTTTTGTATAATTCTCTCTTATGCTGCACTTCTTCCAAAACCTGGCAATCTACACTCTTCTTTCATTATATACTGTACACTGGATGTCAGTACCTTTTAAATAGCGTGCATATGGCAGCTCGTGTGAATTGACGCAGCTATTTTATAGCATACGCGCATACATGCACACATAATACAAAATCGGCTCTATCTGAGTTCATGCTTGTGCAATTTTGTATGGATGCGCGTTTATGCATACAAATGCCGGCTCTACTACGTAAGTGGGAGGATTTTATTGATATGTGCACTGATGCAATTATTGGTTTTCCAGTCCGTTCCCAGTCTGCCCAGGTAAAGGCTCCCAACTTCCTAAAACCCCTAATTAACCTTCCTTCCTTTTACCCTATTAGCCCCGATCCTTCAAACCCCACTGAGTAGCCCTAATTTTTTAATTTTAAAACTTACACAACCTCCATAGCAGAAGTAAAGTTATTCAGTAGGAAACCCAGGAGCACGTAAATGCCTGGAATGCTATTCCTGCATCTGCCCCACCCAGACCATTCCCACACCCCACCCCTTTTTACATTTTAGCGCATACTGGGAAATGTGTGTACTCGGGCACTTCTTAAAATCTGTGCAATACATGCCAACGAGAGAGAGAGAGAGAGAGAGAGAGAGAGAGAGAGAGAGAGAGAGAGAGAGAGAGAGAGAGAGAGAGAGAGAGACTCTTTATAGTGATGGAATAGTATTCAACTATTTATATCACTATCAGAGGGCCAGCTAATAACTTGAGGTGAGGTTTTGGTGGTGGTTTAGGGTTTTGGGGCCCGTTTGACATGCAGAGTGAGACGTACAAACAGCACAGACGTCCTCAGTGAAGATTTTACATCATTTGGAGTGAGAATTGTCTCCCAAAGAAGAGATTTCTACAATGTTCTTTCACCCTAGTCTAAAAAGCCAGGGAAGCACATTAAAACTATTTCAAAAGATAGATGGTGACATGTGGACTATTTAGCACTAGCACTCCTTTTTACTGACTAGATAGAGAGGTGCCAAACAATGCAAATTCCTTTCTTTGAAGCCGACAGAAGTCATTCTCTTCCCATGTTAATTTTAAATTATTACCCCCATCTGCACAGTAATAGAGGGTAAGGAGAGCTACGGCTGAAAACCAGTGGTATTATTTCCTGGGTTGCAGTGACAGAGTGGACATGACAGTAATTGCTAGAGGGAAGTTCTGCGCAGAAAATGGCAAAGATGGAGGAGACTCCAGCAAACCACGAGCAGAGCTCATCCTGCTCATGGAGAAGATGAACGCCCCTGCGTGCCGCAGTGGAGCTCGTCCTGTTGCGATCCCGGGTCGGCCCCGGGACCGCCGCCTACCTTCGACCCGGCTCCGGCCCTCCTTCAGCCCCGGTCGGGCCGTGCAGGGCTCGGGCGCGGCGCTGCCGCGCCGACATAGCAGCCGGCGTCCTCCCGCGGCTGGCCCCGCCCCCTAGCCGCGCGCACGTGCGCTAGGGCTCTACATTTAAAGGGGCCAGCGCGGGAGATCCAGCTACCCGGCTGGTGACGTCAGACGCTGCAGGCCTATTTAAGGCCTGCAGTCTCGGCATTCCCTGCCTTGCAACGAGGTTCACAGGTATCCTGTCGTTAGTTGCTGCGTCCTGCTTCTTCAAATCCTCGTTCCGACCCGGTTTGCCTTCTGACTACTCTTCGTCTTCTCCCTGGTTCTGGTTTCGTCATCTGACCTCTGGCTTGACCCTGCTTCCATCCCCGACTTCGCTTTTGGATTGTCCTCTTGGCTCTGGTACGACATCTGACCTCTGGCTTGATCCGGCTCTGTCCTCGACTCCGACTTGGTTCTTCGACTTGATCGCTTCCTGGACTCCGCCTTGGATTTTCACCGCCCCGTGGTTCCTGCGTCCGCTGGCCCAGAAGATTCTCCTAAGTCCCAGCGGCTGGGTCCCTACAGGCTCCTCCTGGGGGGGCTCCGGCTTCCAGGGCGAATCTCCAAAAGTCCCAGCGGCCGGGCTCCTACGAGCTCCTCTCGGGGGAGCGCTGGTCTCCAGGGTGAAGGGTCTTCCACCTACAGGGCCCAACGACCGTCCAGCCTTCGTGCCATCGTCGAGTCCTTGGTCGCATAGGACTCCATCTTGTTCCGGCGTCCAAGCATATCCAGGTCTGTCGAGCCGCCTTCCGGTTGGGATCTTTTGCTAGGGTCCTCCACAGCTTCCCTTCACTCGTCCCGACCGGCCCAAGGGTCCACGAGTTTCAACAAGTTGCAAGGCCATGGACCCGGCGGATCTTGCAGGGTTGAAAGCCATCCCGGGCATTGCCCAGAAGCTACAGCAGCAACAGGCCTGCCTAGACACCCTGATGTCAACCGTACAACGCCTAGCAGACCGTGTCGAAGGGGCCTCCGCTGCCAGCTCTTCGGCGTCCACATCACACCCTGATTCCGGACCACTCGTACCTGTACAGATGCCTGCTCCATCACGGTACTCTGGGGATGCCAAGTCATGTCGGGGTTTTCTCAACCAGTGTTACATTCGCTTTAATCTGCTGCCCGCGCAGTTTCCTACGGATCATGTCAAGACAAATTATATCATTTCCCTCCTGGATGGGAGACCCCTAGCCTGGGCTTCGTCTCTTTGGGAACGCCAGGATCCCCGTCTGAATAATCTGGTGCAGTTTGTCCAATCTTTCCGGAGAGTCTTCGACGAGCCGTCCCATGCCTCCACGGCCACCTCTGAACTCCTTCAGTTACGGCAGGGTAATCGCCCCCTGGAGGAGTACGTCATGGAGTTCCAGACCCTTGCCACCGAATCGGGCTGGAGAGCGGATAGTCTGCATGGGATATTCCTAGAGGGGCTCTCTCCATGTCTCCAAGACGAGTTGGCAGCTCGAGACCTTCCAGACGACCTCAACGAGCTGATCGATTTGGCAGGCCGAGTGGATCGGCGTATTCAGCGTCGTTTTCGGGAACAAAGGACCACGCAGGGACAGACCAGCTCTCGGTCCACACCACTCCGTGCCAGGCCGCCTCCTCCCGCTCTATCTAGTGCTCAGGCTGAAGAGCCCATGCAGTTGGGTCGAGGACCTCTTTCCCCAGAGGAGCGGAGGCGGCGTCGCTCCCAGGGACTGTGCCTCTACTGTGGTGGTAAGGGTCACTTCCTGGCCCGTTGCACTGAGCGCCCGGGAAACGCCCGAACCTAGAGTCTAGCGGGGAGTTGATTCTAGGGAGTTCTACCTCTACCTCCCCATGTACCGTCCCGGTAAGGTTGTGTCTTCCGGAAGGGGGTTTTGATACCTTAGCCCTGCTCGACTCTGGGTCCGGGGGGAGCTTTATTCTCCAAGATCTGGTGCAGCAGCTCCAACTGGAGGTCCAGCCGCAGGAGCCACCGGTACGGGTATCCTCCATTCAGGGAACCCCGCTTCCAGGGACTATTTCCACCCGGACTCGCCCCTTCACGCTCCAGGTCGGAGCCCTCCATACTGAGATCTCATTCCTCGTCCTAGAGAAATCTATTCATCCGGTCATCCTAGGCTTGCCCTGGCTGAGAAAACATTCACCGGTGATAGATTGGGAGTCCCTTCAGATCACCACTTGGGGAATTACTTGCTTCCGTCAGTGTCTTCCGACTCGCTCTCAACCTACGCTTCCGCTCCTGAAGACTCGGTTAGCAGTGCCTCCTCAGTACCACGCCTTCCGAGATGTCTTCTCCAAGGAGAAAGCCAAGTTACTCCCTGAACACCGGCCCTTCGACTGCGCGATTAACTTACTGCCGGGCACCACGCCACCTAGCGGTCATGTGTACCCGCTGTCCCTTCCAGATACCCAGGCCATGTCCACCTATATCAAGGAGAACCTAGAACGGGGGTTCATCAGGCCCTCGAATTCCCCGGCTGGAGCTGGATTCTTCTTCATGGGGAAGAAGGACGGATCTCTTCGGCCCTGCATCGATTACAGGGGCCTGAATCGTATCACCCGACGGGATCGTTATCCTCTGCCTTTGATTCCCGAACTCCTGGACCGTCTTCAAGGAGCCAAGATATTTACAAAGCTGGACCTTAGAGGGGCCTACAACCTAGTAAGGATCCGTCCGGGGGACGAGTGGAAGACCGCCTTCAACACCCGGGACGGCCATTATGAGTACCTCGTCATGCCCTTCGGCCTTTGTAACGCCCCAGCTGTATTCCAGAACCTCATGAATGAGGTACTTCGAGACTTGCTACATACTTCAGTAATAGTTTACCTTGACGACATGCTGATATACTCTCGAGACCTGGAAACGCATCGTCGACATGTTTGCCAAGTGCTCCAGAGATTGAGGGAGAACCGGCTATACGCCAAACTGGAAAAATGCCAATTTGAGCAGGAGTCGTTACCCTTCCTAGGATACATTGTCTCGTCCACAGGCTTCCATATGGATCCGGGTAAGGTCACCGCCATCAGTAATTGGCCGCAACCGGTGGGAGTCAAGGCCCTACAATGCTTTTTGGGATTCGCGAACTACCGTCAGTTCATCCCGCACTATTCCAGTCTGGTAGCCCCACTAACGGCCCTTACCCGGAGGGGCGCCGACACCCGGAGATGGTCACCTGCCGCAGTACAGGCCTTCCAAGACCTTAAGGAAGCATTCCTGCATGATACCTGCCTCCGACATCCGGACCCCCGGAATCAATTCATTGTGGAGGTTGACGCCTCCGATGTGGCGGTAGGGGCCGTGCTTGCCCAATCTTCCAAAAACGGCAAAATCCTGCCCTGCTCTTACTTCTCACGTAAATTTTCCCCCATGGAGAAGAATTACGGTATCGGGGACAAAGAATTGCTCGCCATCAAACTAGCTTTTGAGGAGTGGCGCCAATGGCTGGAGGGAGCTCAGCACCCTATAATAGTCTATACGGACCACAAAAATTTGGAGTATCTGTGCCGTGCCCAGCGTCTCAATCCCCGGCAGGCGCGCTGGTCCCTCTTCTTCAGTCAGTTTAATTTCTCGCTCCACTACAGGCCAGCAGCCAAGAACGTTAGAGCGGACGCCCTCTCCCGTAACACCGAGACGGACGACACCATTGAACCTCCCCAATACATTCTGGACCCAGCCAAGGTTCTCGTGGCTGCATCCGAAGTGGCACCCGCAGGGATAACGGTGGTTCCAGCTCGCTCAAGGAGGAGGGTGCTAGCATGGGCCCACGATTCGTTAACCGCCGGTCATCCAGGGATGGCCCAGACTCTAGAGCTCTTAACCGAATTCTACTGGTGGCCACGGGTCAAGGAGGATGTTCGACTCTACGTCCAGTCTTGCGCTACGTGCGCCCGGCAGAAACCGCTGCCCGGCCGCCCCTGGGGTCTTCTCCAGCCGCTTCCCATTCCTATGGAGCCATGGACCCACGTATCCACGGATTTTATAGTGGAATTACCCCCATCGGAGGGAAAGACCGTGGTCTGGGTCACTGTCGACCGGTTCTCAAAAATGGCACACTTCGTGCCTCTTGCGAAGCTACCCACAGCTCCTGAACTGGCCGATCTATTCATCCAACATATCTTTTGACTCCATGGATTACCTCGGCACATTACTTCGGACAGGGGCCCTCAATTTACGGCAAAACACTGGAGGGCTCTTTGCAAGAAATTTGGGGTACAACTGAACTTGACCACCGCTTTCCACCCCCAGAGCAATGGCCAAGTTGAACGCACCAACCGAACTCTGAAGACCTTCCTCCGGGCATTCGTCAGTGACTTGCAAGATAACTGGGTCGCCCTCTTACCTTGGGCAGAGTTTTCGTACAACCGCCACAAACACTCCGCTACTCTACAGTCCCCGTTCCAGATGGTTTATGGGAGGACTCCCAAACCTCCGCTCCCGTTGCCTTTGACGGTCTCGTCCCCGGCAGCGCAACTTACGGCGAACCAGCTACATCACCTCTGGCGTTCCACCCAGGAGAAGCTTCGGCAGGCGGCCGCTCGAACCAAGGAATATGCGGATAGAACCCGGCGACCCGCTCCAGTTTTCCTACCAGGGACCAAGGTATGGCTGAGTACCAAAAACATTCGGCTGCGCACACCTTCCATGAGGCTAGCACCCCGCTATATTGGTCCCTTCATCGTGGCTGAACGTATTGGGACGGTGTCCTACAGACTGCGCTTGCCCTCCACTCTTAAGATACATGATGTCTTCCATGTGTCTTTGCTCAAACCGGTGGTCCTTTCCCGATTCCAGGCTCGGCCTCCGGAACCCATTGCCACTGCTGCTGATCCAGAGGGGACGTATACGGTAAAAGAGGTTCTGGACGTTCGGGTTCGCCGCCGCCGTTGGGAATACCTGCTCTCCTGGGAGGGTTACGGGCCCGAGGAGAACTCCTGGGAACCCTCTTCGCATATGCTGGATAAGGACCTCCTCCGCCAGTTCCATCTGTCTCACCCGGATAGGCCGCGGCCCCCGGGGAGGGGGCGCAGGAGAGGGGGTACTGTTGCGATCCCGGGTCGGCCCCGGGACCGCCGCCTACCTTCGACCCGGCTCCAGCCCTCCTTCAGCCCCGGTCGGGCCGTGAAGGCCTCGGGCGCGGCACTGCCGCGCCGACATAGCAGCCAGCATCCTCCCGCGGCTGGCCCCGCCCCCTAGCCACGCACGCGCGGGCTCTACATTTAAAGGGGCCAGCGCGGGAGATCCAGCTACCCGGCTGGTGATGTCAGATGCTGCAGGCCTATTTAAGGCCTGCAGTCTTGGCATTCCCTGCCTTGCAACGAGGTTCACAGGTATCCTGTTGTTAGTTGCTGCGTCCTGCTTCTTCAAATCCTCATTCCGACCCAGTTTGCCTTCTGACTACTCTTCGTCTTCTCCCTGGTTCTGGTTTCGTCATCTGACCTCTGGCTTGACCCTGCTTCCATCCCCGACTTCGCTTTTGGATTGTCCTCTTGGCTCTGGTACGACATCTGACCTCTGGCTTGACCCGGCTCTCTCCTCGACTCCGACTTGGTTCTTCGACTTGATCGCTTCCTGGACTCCGTCTTGGATTTTCACTGCCCCGTGGTTCCTGCGTCCGCTGGCCCAGAAGATTCTCCTAAGTCCCAGCGGCTGGGTCCCTACAGGCTCCTCCTGGGGGGGCTCTGGCTTCCAGGGCGAATCTCCAAAAGTCCCAGTGGCCGGGCTCCTACGAGCTCCTCTCGGGGGAGCGCCGGTCTCCAGGGTGAAGGGTCTTCCACCTACAGGGCCCAACGACCGTCCAGCCTTCGTGCCATCATCGAGTCCTTGGTCGCATAGGACTCCATCTTGTTCCGGTGTCCAAGCATATCCAGGTCTGTCGAGCCGCCTCCTGGTTGGGATCTTTTGCTAGGGTCCTCCACAGCTTCCCTTCACTCGTCCCGACCGGCCCAAGGGTCCACGAGTTTCAACACATCCTGCTCACGGTGAAGATGAAGACCCCAGTGAGAGTGAGTGTGTGTATGTGTGAGCCTGGGGGGGGGGGGTGAGTGAGCATGTGTGAGGGTGCTTGGGGGGGGGCTGAGAAGTGAGAAGAGACAATGAGAGTGCATGTGTGTATGGAAGAGGGAAAGAAGTAAATGAGTGTTTTTTGAGTTAGGAGCAGGGGCTCAAGTTTAGTTCAAGCTGCTTTAAGGCACAGTCATTAACAGCTCAGATTACTGGAATCACTAGGAACTCCCTTTCATTCTCCATTCCCAGTGAGGACATCTTTGAACCTAATCAGAACCTGTTCACTTATCTCAGTTGTACCTTGTTTCTGTAGCACCTCCTGTCATCACAGACAGCTCAGCTAGAACAACTAACATTTTGGATTTTATTGTACATTTTTGTCATTTTTATAGCACGAGATTTATGAAACTGTGATTAGCTGTACTTTGTTAAGCTACAATGAGAAATAGGTGTGATGTATGAAACTGACCAACAGGGATGAACAATGCACAGACCAAAGGCTGGAGGTATGTTTATCCATTGAAATTTGAAGGACCTGATTTACTAAGCTTTTTTCTCATAGACTAGAAGGGGAAAACAAAGCCTTAGCAAATCAGGTCCTAAATTAGTATAATAAAAAATTACAAATTATTATAATTAGGAAATAACCATATACCATTGATTTCTAGATAATAACTTGTCTAGCAGTATCATGGTGCATATAATTAGAGATTCCTCCTATTCTGAGTATTGTATGTTTTATACTATTGTTTTATGTTATATTGCATTTGGTGTGGTTGAAACAAAATAAGCAGAGTATAAAAACATTTAATAAATAAAGGAAATAAATAATATTGGGAAAGCACTTAGCATATAGGATTTTTAAAATAGTTTTTTTTTCTTATTTATTCAGTGCTTTAGAACCTTCCTCTCTAATCAGATCAGGCACAAGCATTGAGCTATTTTTTGTGAATAAACTCCTAAAATATAAAAGCTAGCACCATGACAACTGAAAAGTTATTTGAAAAATATAGAAAATTAAGTTCATATAAATAAATAGTATGCAAGCAGAGACTTATTTGTTATTAAATAATTAGCATAGCAGTTAATGATTATAACATATAATAATGTTTTCAAAGTTATTAGAAAACATAAATATCTCTAAAGAAACTGAAAAAATTCAGAAATGGAAACTCTTTCATCACTCAGATTCTGCATGGAAACATTAAGACAACAGGTCGGAGTTATACCTACATTGGGTACTCGCTGTTCACATTAACACACACTCCATGGTAACGACATAAACTTTCCAGTCATACTAACATTGCTTCCCAACCCGTGATTACCCGAGTCTTCCTTAAAATAAATCAGCCGTAGAACCTTTTTGGTTTCTGTTCCCAAAGAGATGCTCAACACGAGGTCGCATATTCCTCAACTTATTTAAGCAACAGCTTAATCATCAGTCTGAGAGACGTAAATGCTGAACAACTTGTCGACTAAGGGAAAGGAAGCTAAGCTATCATGTCAACAAGCAGATGTGCCTCATACATCAGTCCATAATTGCCGATTTAGAAATAGCTGCTAACACTAGCTCTCCTAATGTAGCCTTCATTTTCTGCTTAGTTTCTCTCTTTTTCTCTGTTATGCAGCCTTCCAGTGCAGTGTGCAGTACTGTAGACAGCCTTCCAGTGCAGTGTGCAGTGTGCAGTACTGTAGACAGCCTTCCAGTGCAGTGTGCAGTACTGTAGACAGCAAGTGATGGCAGGGCACAGGTAACCAAGTAGGAGAATACTAACTAAAACATATCAGTTTCAAAGGTTTTAAGATCATGGGTTTTTAACGGTGGGAAGTGAAAGAACTCCCTGTGCAAAATATATAAGGAAGGATATTATTAATTTGATATATTTATTCGATTCAGACCATGCAGACTGGTTTGCCAAACAAATTAGCCTTGTGTTGTGCAGTTGTTGTTTTTTTTTTTTCCTTTCTTTTCTCCCTCTCACTCAGTTTTCTGTCAAGAGCTCATAATATAAGTTTGGAAAGTGAAGGCATCCATGACATTCATTGGCAGGCCCATCCAACATTCTTCACACTTCTTTCCTGTTACTAACATTTATCTGGATCGTGCATCCGAACCCGGTTTTTCATTTCTAGCTGTTCACAAAATCCATATCAAGTTCAGATTTCAAGGATTTGAATTTGATCTCAGGAGGAAATAGCGTGTGAAAGGTCTTTCTCACATTATTTATTACCACAGTAATGCTACATATGACTAAGCACTGTGGTTTCTGCAGTCAAACATGCTCAGTTAGAATCTGAAGTCAACACTATTTGTGCAGCATACGTGTTATCTCTTCTGGTCTGTCACATTAAATTTAGCAGTGAGTTTAGTGAGCTAGTCTCTTGAAATAGTATAACACAATACAGCCTGAATTTACCCCAAGCACTTTAAAGCTTTGAAAAAGTTCAGTCTTAGTCTTACCATTTTCAGGTTTCTTTATGATTTGTACTTATATAATGTGCTGTACAGTGAGAACTCGGTAGAATTATAGACAACAGTGCAAAGTACCTGTAATGTAACAATAAACAATCATACATTCAAAAGTGAATGTCTAAACTATTCTGTAGGATAAAATATTACATATTTTCATGAATTAAGTTTTCTCAATGTACATATTTATCCTTGTCTGTGGAAGCATTTGTGATTAGTGTAAGAATCTTTATGATACATCCATTCAAAATTATTAAAGCTTGTGAAAACATTCCTTGCACTTTAGATTGGGTGCTATTTCTATTTTATTTATTTATTTATTTATTTATTATATCACACTTGTTAATCACCTAACCACAAAGGTGATGCATAGGTCAATGATAATACAGAAATTACATAATTTGTATGAAATTACACAGAGAAATCTACTGAAAATTGCATTGTAAAAAGTATCACATAACAGAAGTAAATTTACAAATCAATACATCATGATTACCATAAAACTAACATAATAAACAAGGCAATTAATAAAATGACTCAAATTTCAAACAAAATTAATAATAGTACTGTTACAAGAAGGTCCCCAGATCAAGAAACATATGCTGGTCTAGAATTCCAGTTAGCAAAACAGCCCAAGAAAAGGACTGACTAAAGTAATGAGTCCTGAAACACGCATGAATCTCAGATAATCATTCTCCAAATGCAAAATGATATGAAAGGAATTCCACAGTATAGGGGCAATAAATATAAAAGTCCTTGCTCTAGTTCAGTCCTCAAGAGCCACAAGCAGGTCTGGTTTCAGGATATCCACAATGAACGTGCATGAGATAGATTTGCATATTCATTATGGATTACCCAAAAATGAGTCCTGTTTATGGCTCATAAGGACCAGAGTTGGCCACCCCTGTTGTAGATTTTACTCATCTACCTTCCTTTGCAGCTAGGAGACACAGTCTGAAGTCATCACCTGATATGAAGGGATGGACTGGAACACATTTATTCAATTTATTGACTAGGTACTCTAGACTACTGCCATGGAGAGCTTTATAGATCAGGTAGAGAATAAACTGAGTCCTATAGTGCTAGGGTAGTCAGTGCAAACTAACCAAGACTGGGTTGATGTGGCCCGTAATAGAACAGTCAGAGTCCAAGTGGACTACACAATTTTGGATCATCTTAAGATGGCATAGACTTTTCAGTGACAAGCTCAGTAACAGAGAAATATAGTAATCTACCAGTGAGAGGAATATGGCCTGTAGAACAGTCCTAAATTAAGAAGCTGTTAAAAAAAAGGGGGGGTTTATCAGGCAAATTAATAGTAACTTAAGCCAAGCTGTGTGAGATGCATTTGTAGCAGGTCTCCCATCTGGTTCTTCATCCTTAACTAAGGGTGCCACTGGTCCGGTTCGAGTCTGGATGGGAAGGAAGAATTTCCTTCCGTGACTTTGGGTGCAATTTACTGTTTAGCTTACTCACAGCTCAAACTCTAAGTAGAAAATCTCACCAAGGTGCAATATTGTCCAGAAAAGGAGCAAGAAAACAAAGGCCTGGATTCACCATTCTATCGCAGAATGGTGAATCCAGCGAAAATGGGGGGCAGGGGGGGGGGCAGGCCTGCGAAAGCCAGCAGCTTTCACACCACTGTGGTGTTTTCGCGGCCGGCTTTCACACCCAATAGCGCCACCATGAAAGGTGGCACTGTTGGGCGTGTTACTGGTGACGATAACGTTACTTACCTTATCGCCGCCAGCGAAGACACTGCCTCCTTGCCACCCCGCCTCCTCCCCTTGCCGCCCTGACTCCGCCCCCAGCATGCTATCACACGCTAAAAGGGCTTTTTCACGTGCAATAGAGGCTTATCGCACGTGATAAGCCTTTGAAAATGACCCCCAAAGTGAGTAAAATAGGCAGGAAATAAATCTCAACCCATTGTCCATCAATTGAGCCCTTGCACTGGAATCAGCAGGAAAAAATTAAAAAGGAGTTGAGAAGTGGTGTCCAATATAAGTCCTTTACTGAAAATTAAAGAAAAGGATCCAGGTAAAAAAAACTCAATTGAGAATCAGCATACAGCAGATAACCAAAATAAAACATAGGGTTTCCTTGTCCACGGTGAACCTTCTCATCATTCTTCTATATCTTGCAACTTCGTCCTCAGTCAATATACCCTTGCCAGTGAGGTGGTATGAGGAGATGACCCTGTTTCCCCTCCTTAACCTGTGCAGGACAGGCATTTAGCACGGTCTACCTTAATTCCCACAGTGGGAGAGAGCTATGTGGGTGGGACCCTGATGGGAGGGGAATAAGTATCTGAGCCCAGCTAGGAGCAGAGCCCCCCTGTCTCCAGGAATAGGAGCTCCTGTCCCTTTCTGGAGAAGGTTTGTGAGTACACTGTCCTGAGGTAAGGCAGTCTACTATTGTTTGTAAGCTGGAAGTGTTAAATCTGAAAGTACATGAAAACAAAGTCTGGAGTCAGTGAGTGTCTGTGTCTCCAGCTTGGAAAGATTGCTAAGTATCCCACATATTGTGTCAGGTCAGGGATATTTCTTTACACAAGGCACAGAGAAGACCCAAACCCCTAACTTCAGTGCCAGGAAAAATAGTGGAAAGTGTTCTAAACATCAAAATCACAGAACATATAGAAAGACATGGTTTAATGGAACAAAGTCAGCATGGCTTTACCCAGGGCAAGTCTTGCTTCACAAATCTGCTTCACTTCTTTGAAGGAGTTAATAAACATGTGGATAAAGGTGAACCGGTAGATATAGTATACTTGGATTTTCAGAAGGCGTTTGACAAAGTTCCTCATGAGAGGCTTCTAGGAAAAGTAAAAAGTCATGGGATAGGTGGCGATGTCCTTTTGGGATTGCAAACTGGGTAAAAGACAGGAAACAGAGAGTAGGACTAAATGGACAATTTTCTCAGTGGAAGGGAGTGGGTAGTGGAGTGCCTCAGGGATCTGTATTGGGACCCGTACTTTTCAATATATTTATAAATGATATGGAAGGAAATACGATGAGTGAGATAATCATATTTGCAGATGATACAAAATTGTTCAGAGTAGTTAAATCGCAAGCAGATTGTAATAAATTGCAGGAAGACCTTCTGAAACTGGAAAATTGGGCATCCAAATGGCAGATGAAATTTAATGTGGATAAGTGCAAGGTGATGCATATAAGGAAGAATAGCCCATGCTATAGTTACACGATGTTAGGTTCCATATTAGGTGCTACCAACCAAGAAAGAGATCTAGGCATCATAGTGGATAACACATTGAAATCGTCAGTTCAGTGTGCTGCGGCAGTCAAAAAAGCAAACAGAATGTTGGGAATTATTAGAAAGGGAATGGTGAATAAAACAGAAAATGTCATAATGCCTCTGTATCACTCCATGGTGAGACCACACCTTGAATACTGTGTACAATTCTGGTCGCCGCATCTCAAAAAAGATATAATTGCGATGGAGAAGGTACAGAGAAGAGCAACCAAAATGATAAGGGGAATAGAACTGCTCCCCTATGAGGAAAGACTAAAGAGGTTAGGACTTTTCAGCTTGGAGAAGAGACAGCTGAGGGGGGATATGATAGAGGTGTTTAAAATCATGAGAGGTCTAGAATGGGTAGATGTGAATCGGTTATTTACTCTTTCAGATAATAGAAAGACTAGGGGGCACTCCATGAAGTTAGCATGTGGCACATTTAAAACTAATCGGAGAGAGTTCTTTTTCACTCAGCGCACAATTAAACTCTGGAATTTGTTGCCAGAGGATGTGGTTAGTGCAGTTAGTATAGCTGTGTTTAAAAAAGGATTGGATAAGTTCTTGGAGGAGAAGTCCATTACCTGCTATTAATTAAGTTGACTTAGAAATAACCACTGCTATTACTAGCAACAGTAGCTAGTAGTTTTTGGGTACTTTCCAGGTTCTTATGTCCTGGATTGGCCACTGTTGGAAACAGGATGCTGGGCTTGATGGACCCTTGGTCTGACCCAGAATGGCATGTTCTTATGTTCTTAAAGACATATGCCAAACCACTGAGTGATCCTGTTTTTGACATCGATATTTCTCAGCCTAGTTAGTTAGATCTCATGATCAATGGTGTCAAAGACAGTGGTAATTTTCTAAACAAAAATAGGTACCAGGTCAAGTCCAGTGCAAGCCTTCACCTTCCACTGGTTCCCAATGGGGATAAGGAAGCAAGTTCAAAAAGGTTCTGGATTGGAGACCTGATATGAACATAAGAACCTAAGATTAGCCATACTGGGTCAGACCAAAGGGCCATTAAGCCCAGTATCCTGTTTCCAACAGTGGCCAATCCAGGTCACAAGAACCCAGCAGGATCCCCAAAATGTAGTTAGATTCTATGCTGCTTATCTCAGGGTTTATGGACTTTTCTTCCAGAAACTTGTCCAATCCTTTTTTCAACTCATCTACACTAACAGCTTTTACCACATCCTCTGACAATGAGTTCCAGAGCCTAATTATGTTTTGTAAAAAAAATATTTTCTCTTAGTTGTTTTTAATGTGCTACTTAGTGACTTCATTGCATGTCCCCCTAGTCTTTGCACTTTTTGAAAGAGTAAGCAACTGATTCATGTTTACCATTCCATGCCACTCATTATTTTATAGACCTCTATCATATATCCTCTCAGCTGTCTCTTTGCCAAGCTAAAGAGCTTTAACTTCTTTAGCCTTTCCTCATAAGGGAATCATTCCATCCCCTTTAGATATGATACAGACCTTCAGATGCCTGAAAGGTTTCAATGATGTATGGATTTCAAACCTTTTCATTGGAAAAAAAAACAATAGAACTAAGGGTTATGAAATGAAACGCCAGGGGGAACGAGTCAAAACCAATGTCAGGAAATATTTCTTCATGGAGTGGGTGGTGGAGGCCTGGAATGCCCTTCCAGAGGAGGCGTGAAGAAGAAAACAGTCAAAGAATTCAAAGAGGCATGGGATAAACACTGTGTATCTCTAAAGGCTAGAGGACAGAAATGAGATAAGCATGCAGAGGGGTAATTTGCTGGTACAGTGGTTACTACCCCTAACAGAAGGCATGGAGATTACTACCCTTAATGCTTTGATGCTTTTAATGCAACTGAAACATTGCTCCCTACTTAGATGGCAGGAGGAAAAGAGGAATTGGATTCAGATGATAACTTTCATGGTCTGGAATACTGTTACATGGACATAAGTGAAAAAGCACAGGTCTGCTTCTACAGCCAAGACCTCCTTGGTCCCGTTCCGTCTCCGAGAGCCTGCGGCCTGTTTCGTGGCATCCCCACGGGAGGGACGCCGCCGAGAAACCCTTCCTGGACGCCATCTCCCTAGGCACGCGCGCGCAGGAGCCGCGCTTATGAAGGCTTTTTCCCGTCACTGAAGGCTCTGCCTTACCCCTGACGTCAGACGCTGCGGCCTATGTAAGGCCGCCGCGGAGCCCAGGACTTTGCCTTGCAACGGGGTTCCTCCGAGCCCCGGAGCGTGCTATTGCATTAGCAGCTCCGTTCCTGCCTACAACTTGCTACGCTTCTGTGTCCAAGTCCTGTCTTTGCTTTTGCCTGGTTCCAGTAACCTGTCCTGCTTCAGTTCCAGCTTGGTTCCAGTAACCTGTCCTGCTTCAGTTCCAATTTGGATCCAGTACCTGTCTTGCTTCAGTTCCTGCCTGACTCCGGATCCCTGCTCGCCTGCTTCAGCTCCAGCTTCCGTGATCTCCTAAGTCCCAAGGGGCTGGGCTCCTACAGGCTCCTCCCGGGGGAGCACCAGCTTCCTGGGTGAAGCTCACCATCCATCGCCTGCCTGGTATCGGCCTCCCGGCCTGCCCTCTAGCAGAGACTATAGTCCATCTCTCTCCAGTCTCCTGCAGGCCGGCCCAAGGGTCCACCAAAACAGCTTATCCACAACAAAGAATGCGTGTATAGGAGTAACTTGCTGGTACAGCAGTTACTACCCTTAACCGATAAGCTTTGATACTTTTGACGTAACTCCAGCATTGCTGGGGAAAAGGGGAATTGGATTTAGACAGAAACCAACGAGGGCCCTGACTTTTATGGTCTGAGGAACTGATAAGCATGGGAATAACCTGCACAGAGCAGCAGTTACTACCCTTAACAGAAGGCATGGGATTATTACCCTTAACCAATAAGCCTTGATGCTTCTGATGCAACTGCAACATCGCTCTCTGCTTTGAGGGGGGGGGGGGGGGGTGGAAGGAATTAGGATTTTGGATTCAGAGTCAACCAACATGAACCGTGACTTTTTGTACAGTCTGGAGTACTGATGCGCAGACATTAAGGAAAAAATGCAGGACTGTTTTTATGGCCAAGTCCATAAGCAAAGCAAAGCTGACCTATATATGGGGGTAACCTGCACAGCACGGCAGATACTACCATGGGATGCTTGTTGGGCAGTCTGGATGGACCATTGGTCCTTTTCTGCTGTAATTTCTATGTTTCTGTCATTTTTGTTGCCCTTCTCTGTACCTTTTCTAATTCTGCTATATCTGCTTTGAGATATGGTAACCGGAATTGCACACAATACTCAAGATGTCATTGAACCATGGAGCAATACAGAGACATTATGACTGTTTCATTCTCCATTCCTTTTCTAATAATTCCTAGCATTCTATTTGCTTTCTTGGCCACTGCTGCACACCGAGCAGAGGATTTCAACATATTATACATGATGATGCCTGACTCCTAATGTGGAACCTTTGCACTGTGTAGCTATAATTTGGGTTGCTCTTCCCTATGGGCATCACTTTGCACTTGTCCACATTAAGTTTCATATGCCATTTGGCAGGTCAGTATCCCTAGTCCTTTTGAATTTTCTCACAATCCTCTTGTGAATTAACAACTTTAAATAATCTTTTGTCATCTGCAAATTTGACCACCTCACTTGTTGTTCCCATTTCCTAGTCATTTATAAATATGTTAAATAGCAGGGGTCTCAGTAAACATCTCTAGGGCATTCCACTATTCACCTTTTCCACTGAAATTAACCGTTTAGCCGTACTCTGTTTTCAATATTTTAATCAGTTCCCAATCCAAAATAGGACATTGCAACCTATTCCATGACTTTTTAATTTCCACAGAAGGCTTTCATGAGGTACTATGTCAAATGTTTTCTGAAAATCAAGATACACTAAAGGTTGGCCAGTTCTGGTACTCGAGAGCAACAAACAGGCCAGATTTTCAGGATATCCACAATTAATATGAATAAGATAGATTTGCATACAATGGATGCAGCAACTCTATATTTTCTGTTCTTTGATCTAGCTCTGAAAGTTTAGAAAAGGCATCAGAGAAATACAAGCACAGCTGAGGAACAGTCTGAATTAGAGTGTAATGTTGTGTGAAGGGGATTCCCAATAATAAATAAAAAGAGTCTTACCTGAGTCCCAGGGCCTGAAAGCCCAGTAATCCACAACACCAACAGTGGCAGCAGAGAAAAATGAAGTCAGGCCCTGTCAGTAAGCCCCCTAGACTTAAGAAGATAGTGCAGAGGAGGAAATGGAGAAAATTAAAAAAAATTAAAAATTGCGGAAACAAAATTCAGTCCCCAGATTTTAAGCAGGAATTAGGCTGAAAGACAAGCTGTGCCCTGATGAGCCATGATGTGATGGCATTGGAGAGTTGCTGGAGTGAATGCAGCTCGGCACCACGATGTTGACAAACAATCTGTCGCCGTTGCCTGACCCTCCTACTCCTGACTGCACCCCTGATATCACCATGGCCTTCAGAGTGAGAAGTGAAGAGAGAGCTGAATATGTGGCCATGTTGGGACTTAGAAAGAGCCAGGAGGTAGCTGATCAGTTGTGGAGAGAGAGGAGGAAAGGGTGCTGCAAGGCTTGGAAAACATGCCTAGTGGTAGCATGGGGAGAAAATTAGACCGTGTGAGCACCACCATTAGGAAGAACATCAGATGGGGTCAGGCCTGCAAACTGCATGATCAGGAACCATGACAAGTGGCGACTGAGCATCGCGATTATCACAGGGTCCGGCATAAGCAGTAGTAGAGGTTGAGAGCAACAGCAGGAGAGAAGAGGCTGCAATCATGAGTAGCACTGGACTGCACTGTTGCCGCTGATGTGAACGTCAGCCTCCAGGGCCCAAATTGGTGAATAGCACAATCGGAAAGAGTAGGGAGCAGGCCACGATTGACAGGCTGAGCCACAGATATGGCTGGCATTCTCTCGCCAGCCAATAGTGAGTGCCCTGAAACGCTGCCACAAGTTTTGAAAGAACAAGCTAAAGAGAAAAAAATACAAATCTGCATTGGAAGGCCTTAGATAAACCCCTGATATGACTAATCCTGCTGAGCTGCGGTCCCACCAATGTCACTGATGATGTCAGTGGGTACCCGGTGGCTCGGGGGGGGGGGGGGGGCAATGGATTTTTATGAAAATAAAGGGAAATACATAAAATGTAAAGAAACTGATGATGGTGATCAGTTAGGAAACCCTAACCACCTGACCAAACCCACCCCTTGACTCCCAAAGTGAATTACAAAAATGAAATTTGCACTGTTGGGACCAGGAGCTATTTAGGAGTTCAGAACCATCTGAAGCCCCAAATATGAGTAAAACCAATTATAGCCACTAAATAGGACCTAAAAGACCCCTGTGAAGAAATTAAATAAACCAAGAAAGCGAGGGATTTAGAGAAATGAAGGTTGTGATGAATAAAAAGTGAGGAGAGGACTTTTAAAAATAAAAAATGACAGTGGCAGATGTATGGAACAAAATTTAAAAAATTGTCATGATGGTAGCATCCGACCACCCCTAAAATTAGTGGTTAGTCCCATGGTTACCTGGGGAAGCTAGATATGCCATGATGATCAAAGCGTAGACCAAAGCCATAGCCTAGGAAACATGACGACGGCTTTCCTGACAAATAGTGATGGGGCAGAGGCAGCATCACTTTAGAAGGTCAAAGCACAAGGGAAAAAAAAAAAAAATCAGAAAGGAAACCATAAAAAGTAGGCATAATAAAATTAAAAGGTGCACCACTAAAAAGACCCAAGCAGAAGTGGTAAGCTTTAAATTTGATTTAAGGAGCAGAGCAAGAAGGGATAGGGACTATTTGATGACATCATTAAAAGCAATAATCTACTATAGGAGGATAAGCCTGGTGAGATCTCATGAGAGCAGAAGCACATTGTTGTGGCTCATCAACAAGGCCCTGAAAGTGTCAGAAAACACAATTTTAATGACATGGGGCAGTGGGGAAATAAGTGAATGAGTGAATGCATGTATGAAATGTAATACTGGACAATAAATACCAGTCAAGGTAAAAAATAAATTCAAGGCAGATAATAAGAAGCTGACCCGCGGAATCTAGTGTCAGCTAAGATAGGCTGCTGAGTGATTGAAAGCAAGCGTTGTATAAAGAGAAAAACAGAAACATTGTTTTAGGGTAATCCTGATACAAATGTCTTTCAAGGGTAAAAGAGACCTCTCTGGAGCAGAGATTACTTAGAAGTTAAAGTAACTGAACGAAAATATTCCTACTGAGTCTGAATCCTTCATGACAAAGATTTAAGAGCAAATTGTGAGGTCATTTGTCCTAAGAAACACTCATCTAAGTAGAAAGGGCTGAAGAAAGAAATGCTGACTGGTGACCTTAAATTACTGCATGCTTGCATGAGTGATTGGGAAGAAATAAGAACATGCCTTGTCCATAGTTGGGGCAATTATAATTATTATTTATTTTCTATGTAGCTAGTCCTAGTTAACAACAAGACATCGTGGACAACTCGGCTAGGGAAGTCACTGACTATAACTTGTGGAAGAGGGAATGGTGTCAGGGAGATAGTCTCTCTTTTTTTGTTGGTTATAGGGTAGTATAGTAGCAGAAAGAAGAAGACAAGACAAGAATCAACCTCAGAAGAAGAACAAAGGAAACTTTGAACAGCTATGTGCACACCCCTTCACTATGCAGAAAGGAGAAAGATGGAACAGAACAAAGAAAAAGAATAGAACAAAGATAAATAGATATAAAAGAGACAGTAAAAGACATAAAAGGAAAAGACAGAAAGAAAAAAGAAAAAAACATGTGTTATACTTTCCAAGCTGATACTCCAAAGATCTTATTTATCTGAAAAATATAAAGAAAGAACAAAGACTCAATTTCATATATAGTATAAGGGATTACTAGTATTTAAGGGAGAATCAAAGGTTTAATGAAATAAAATAAATAGAAAAATATTGTACTTATCTGATGTTTACTCAGCAATAGTTGCTAGAGAACTGGTGTTTGAATAAAAAAGAAAAGAAGAAGTCAAGTATTAGAAATTGTTCTAGTGAGGTATAAATTGTTAGCAAAGTGTACACTTGGGCTGAAGGGGAGTTGGCACTACGTGTCACTACGCGTGTAGGAGCCCTGCAGGTCCCCACCATTGGCAGGCAGTGCTGGCTGAAGTAGATGCCCAACTGGAGCTTTGCAAATACCAGCCCAAGTTCCCCTTAGGTTGAGCCCTCAGGTGCCAAGGCCAGCTGGTCTTAGGTGTAGGCTTCTGTGCTGATGGGGAATCGTAGAGGTGATGGTATTCAGGCCAGCGCCATAGGGAAGTCGGGGTGTCCCTGAGCATGAAGAGGCAAAGGTCTGTGGCAATCGGAGGGCCTCAGGGTAGTGATCCAGGTAGAGGTCCAAGACAGGCTGAGAATGCATGGTGACTTGGTCCATGCAGAAGGTCTAAAGGCAGGTGGAGAAACTCGGAGTCATGGGCCAGGAGTGGGCAGCTCAGGAACTCCCAGAGTCTCTCAAATCCCTCATTGACCTGACCAGTTGGATTGACCATCACCTTCAGGATTGTAACCAAGAGCTTCAAACTCCCAGAAGACTTGTGGCTATGGCCAGTCACCTCAATGTCCGTCAACTCTCATAGTGACACCTCTTTAGCCAGTACCCATTCCGAAGAGCCAATGCAACTTGGACGTGGACGTTTGACCCCTGAGGAGTGCCTATGGCACTGACGCTCTGGGCTCTGCCACTACTGTGATGGGTTGGGCCACCGAATCGCATGCTACCCAACTCATCCTTTATGTGGGGCGATAATCCATCTAAAAAGATAGGATGTAGGCAGTCCTATCCCCAGTTGAGCTCTGTGGCCAGGGTCTGGAACTTGATGACATCATCAGAGAGGGACCAAGCCCCCTTGCGGAGCTGTAGGAGCTCCGAGCCTGAGGCAGCCTGGCAACCAGGGTCAACAAAGACAAAATGTTGAAGGTTCCACAGGGTCAAGTCGGAGCATTCCCATAGAGGGGAAGCCCAAGCTAGAGCATTGCCTTTACCTTATCATCTGGGAACAATGCAGACTGAAGAGCAAAGTGCATATAGCATGGTTACTGAAACCCCGGCACTGCCTTGGTTCTACAGCATAGTGAGATGGAGCTGGCAGTGGAATGGTGGATCATGAAGGTGCCACACAATTGGTGGGTGTGGGCATAGGAGGCATCGGGAAGTCTAGGGGCACTGAGGAGTCTAAGCAGGCAGTGAGACATTCCATGGAGGCTGCCAGAACCTCGAGGAAGTGCTGTTACTCCTGGAACTCCTGTGCTAAACATGGAATGCCTGTAGAGCAAAGGCTTCTGCCGGGTCCAAGTCCTAGGGAATCTGTTTGCAAAGTGTACCTTTGGGCCAATGAGGAGTTGGAGCTCCCTGCGGGCAGGAGCCCTGCAGGTCCCCACTGTTGGCAGGCAGAGCTTCGCCAATAACAGCCCATGTTCCCCTTAGGTTGAGCCCTCGAGTGCGGGGGCCAGCAAGTCTTAGGTGCGGGCCTCTGTACTGATGGAGAATTGTAGAAGTGATGGTGTTGCAGCCCAGTGCTGTAGGGAAGCCAGGTTGTAGGGATGTGCAATCGTTTTTCCAGAATTAGGCAATTTCAGGTTCTCTCAGACCCTGCTGTTTCTATATCTCAGTGGTTTTCATCATGCATTTTGGGAAGCCCTTTAGGTACTTTTGTTTGATCTTCTGATAATCATTTGAGAGTGTGAACTGTGTGTATATGCCATGGTTTTCCTCCTTTCACGTACCCTGCACATCAGTGCTCTTCTGGTGCTGCCTTAATTTTGTGTCATCTTAACCTCTATAATATGATTGTTTTTCTCCAAGGGTTCCCCCTGAGGAAGTTGGTTTTGGCAAAACAGGGCCTTGTTGGGGACTCAACTCCTGTACCTTGGAAGTCTGATAACCACTGAAAAGAGATTGATATGGGTTCTAGCTTCATAATAGTGAGCATCTCACATTCCTAAGGGAGACTACTTGATCATAAGTTTTATTTGTATCAAGTCTGAGATTTGTTTTGTTTTGCTTGTACTACGCTTGTGATAATTTTGTATCTTCTATTTAATTGATACATGCTGTTTGTAAAGAATATTTTTAATCATTGCAATACTACATATTCATTTGGTGCATTAGTGCTTCTTTTCCCTTGAGGAATTTTTTGCTATATTGTGCAAGCACTTTATATTTTGATTTACATTGCCTAGATTCTTTTAGTTGTTTTAAATCTATCTGTCTATAGATATAGATAGAGAAATATAGATAAAAATATAGATATATTGTTAGGATTTGTGGTTATGTGGGCCCTGGGCCGAGGTGAGAGATAGTACCACCCACGGGGAGGAGCCCTGTGAGCCTCACCATCGGCAGGCGAGTTCTCAGCTCCAGGGTACATGGAACAGCAAGTACTGGAAAGAAAGCAGAGAAAGAGAGCTGAGAGGACAGGAAGAGCTGGAGAGGTTGACCCCAGGGGATGGAGCCATGGAGAGTCAGCGCTGGGAGTTAACGTCAAGCAAGCTCAGAAGTCCTTGAGTCTCAGTAGAGTAATAGAGTGGCACTGTCAGCGTAGCGAGGAGTGTAACATAAAAGTCTTACAGGCACAGCGGTGCCACAAGGTCTGTGTAGTGGGGTATACCCAAGAAGGAGTCCTCTGTAGAGATGATTTTGTAATGATCCGCAGAGCGGGGTACACCATTGAGGATACCTCAGCAGAGGTAATACGGCAATGGTCTATAGAGCAGGGTACACCGATGATGGTTTTACAGTAGAGGTGATTCGGCAATGATCCGCAGAGCGGGGTACACCGAAGAGGTTCTTCAGTAGAGATGATATGGCAAAGGTCCGCAGAGTGGAATACTAACTCATAGAAGAGGTGAGGGTTCCAGAGCAAGCCCCGGGGAATGAGGCAGGCAGCGATCCTAGGTGCAAGGCCTTCCGAGGAGCAGATAGCCGGAGACAAGAAGAGGGCCCCCGAGAAGCGGGGGCCCTCCCGAGACATCTCACGCCAAGGAAGCAGGAGCTGGAATGGAAGTCCTGAAGTGAGCGTAGCGGATTCAGCAATGAGGGAACTCGTTGCCAGAGTCATAGGCAGACAGAGCCAGCCGGCTTAAGAGTCCATGGTAATTGACGTCATCCGAGGGGGACGGCCCCGAGGTTCCCGCTATGACATGCATAAGACTGGCCCAAGAGCGCGCGCGCGTCTAAGGTGTCCTGAGGGTAAGATGGTGGTCAGCAGTGTCCACGCCATCCAGGGGGCACCAGGAACGGAGGCAGGTAGGCGGGCGTTAGCTGGCGGAGGCTGTGAGACCACCCATGGAAGACGGAGCAGAGAAGAAAGAGATGAGCAACAGCGGTCGCAGCCGTCTGCGACCAATGGGCGTAACAGGTCCAGTTATCAGATGAGTTATGTTGTTTCAAAGACTCATATTCTACAACTGCTCTAGTAAAAGGCATCACAACCTAGAAAGGATACAGTTTTCTCCAAGACTGACACAGCTACTAGAATTCTTTATTAGATATAGCTTGAGATCTTAATAGTCACAGCACAGTTTTTCATTTGGTTTTAGGGAGTTATAGGACATTATACAAAATGGAATTTTTCCCATTCTGTGCCTATGACAAAACAATCTTTTGTGAATAATGCCTATAGTGTGCTTCATAGCAGAAGAGCAATGACACCTGTTAGCTTTCACAAATGTCTAAGAATCCGAACAAATCTGGGCCTTGAAAAGGGTGTAACTACTTCATACCCCCTTTTGCAATAATACAGCTTTGTTGTAGTACCTACATTTCTCACAATATCTTCTTGACTGTGATTGACTCTTTTCCTCCCTCTGCTGGTTTTATTTCTGATATCATTTTCTGTTCTTCCCTTGAATATTTCCTTACTCTTTTTTTGTATGTTTTGGGGAGGGATAAGGAGGAAATAACATGAAAGGTGTAGTTTCTTCTGACATTCATAAATTTTTCTGCCTTTGCACATAATAACCTAACATTCATCTGTGACTAAAGATGCAGGTTTATGACGATGGGCATCAATCAATAGCTCATTTTCTTTACTCTGTACCTACAATTGTAACCACACTTTTAAAAAAATTTCAAACATTCTATCTTAGAAGTGAAATACAAATCTGAAATAAAAAGGGACAACTATACTGATTAAATGGTTGTTTGAATCACTGACCGAATAACAATATATAATGCAAACACTTTAAAAATGCAGTATCTTTGCTGCTGCTTGACATTATTGTTTCTCCATATTATGTTTATTTGAAATGATGCATTTTGTTTACTATGCCCTTATCATTATCATTAATTATGCTTTTCCTTTATAATTAATAAAACCATCAATAAAAAAAAAAATACCAACTCTCTGGTGAAGGGCTAAGCACCCTTTTTTATCTTCTCTTGCTTCCCAGGTGAAAGTGTGGTTCCAGAACCGACGCATGAAATGGAAACGTGTGAAGGGAGGTCAACAGGGGGCTGCAGCCCGGGAAAAAGAACTGGTGAATGTGAAAAAAGGAACGCTGCTCCCCTCCGAGCTATCTGGGATTGGTGCAGCTGGCATGCAGCATACAGCTGACTCACTAGCAAATGACGACAGCCATGACAGTGATCAAAGCTCCGAGCATGCACACTTGTGATACACAAAGACTGCAGCTCAGCTCCATTCTCAGGAAAGAAATGCTGCAACAGCAGGCCATATACACAAATATTGTTTATGTGCACAAATGACTGTGGAAAAGTGATCTATTTTCTTCTTCTTTTTTTTTTTTGTTTTCTAATTAAAATTCAAGCTTATTTTTGTCTGCCTTTCTGTTTTTTACAAGAATGATACTACATGCCATGTCTTAAAAGTGCCTCAACAATCAAGATATAGAAGAGGAGCCCAGCTTGGAACATTCCAAATTTTTTGCTGGCCATCTGAATAACAGCAGACTGATATTGTTGCTTTCGCTTGCACTGAAAAATACCTCGCTCTAAAAAGCAAAATGTTCCATCTTTTATCCTATAAAGTACAGTGCCACAAATCACCGTTTCATGGATAAGAAATGTATTTTAATTCTGTATATAATATTTTTGCAGTATTTTCCCATTGTCATTAACTTTAGTAATGCATTCATATTATCCATTGGCAGAAGTCACTCCTGATTACAACATACCCGTCGTGTTTTCTTTTTGCCATGCTGGCCCTTGTGTTCATATATAGAACAATCCAACAGTGTCTAATAAAGTGCATCCTTGTACAATAGACAAGACAAACTTTATGTTGCATTTACTCTCAATTATTGCTGAGGGTTTTATTAAACTTTGCCTAGCTCCTCAATTCTTCTTATCTTATATCTGCAAAAAAAACCCCAAACAAACAAATTTTAGGACAGCTCAGTGACTTAAAACTTAATGCTATCCAGTACTACTGTACCTGCTGGCATGTTCTGTTGTCAAATACTGAAGATGTTAAAGATGGAACTGAAATGAAGTGGATATATACTGAACACTATGTTCTGCAAGAGTACTGTTGGAGCCTCTCAATGCTTTATAATCAGCAACTCTAATAGACAAGGTTTAAATGCAAAGGGCCCGATACATCAAATATTTTCTCCCTTTCAATTTCTATGGGGATACACCCAGACCAATCAGATCCAAAGTTACCTAAATATGTTGGGTGCAGGCCTGTACATTGGTTATTCTAGTACTATGCTTCCAGTGTAAAGATACTTAGTAAAAGGGTGCAGTCTTTATGATTTCCTTGTGGGTACTCATGTCTTTCTCTTTCTCCCCCTACTGTTCCATCTCCTCTCTGTATGCTTTGCCCCCCCTGCAGTACTCTGTCTCCCCTCTGTATCTGCTCCTCAATACCCCTACTGTCTCCCCTCTGTATCCACCTTCTCGCCACCCTTGTGGTTCTTTATTTCCCCCTTCTACCTCCAGGACAGCAGTAGAAGTGCCAGTGCAGGCCACAGGGACATCAAGAGGGCACTGCATTCCATAGCTCAGAGGCTTCTCTTCCACTCGAAACAGGAAGTGCATGGGTAAAGGAGGAGGTGGGGTGACTGTGAAGACTGAATGTGTGGTGTTTTCTCAGTATTACCACTATCTGCTTCTCGAGGAGGGGGATCTAAGACAGGGGAGTTTTGAGAAAGTAAAAAAAAAAAAAAAAGGAGGCCACAGGGAGATTTGGGGAAGGTCTAACACAATTCTTTGGGGGATAAGGCAAATACTTCTGCTCATAAATTAGTAAGACACATGCTTAGTTACAGACTCTCATGTAAATAAAGTAGAACACAAAAAATAAAGCATAACAAATATTGCTTGTACTTTGTATAAAATAAAAGACTTTAATAAATGATCCTTTTTGACAAATAATTGCCTATAACAATTTTCCTAGAAAAGTTTCAAAAATTCTTAAAAAAAAAAAAAGTACCATGGTTGCTTCATGGTACCTTTGTTTTTTTGACACTTTTACAACATTTACAGACTCCAGTTTTCGATCTTGGATGAACCCTCTACCTTGATCCATTTGGGAAACCCTTTCCTCTAGCAGGAAAAAGCAACCATCAGCTTACAAAAGCTTCGGCCAAGAGCAACAAGAATATACTGAACCATTATCCCAGATCTGAAGCAAGCACTGAAAATATATTTTTTTTTTTTGTGCCATGTGCAAATGAAAAATGCATCAGGAAAGTGCTATGCACAGGGATATAAACTACTAAATTATAGTATTCACTATTGCAAAGTAAGGCCTTTAAAGCTACCTGGCAACAATTCTGTTCATGAAAAGAAACTTCCATAAATAATAAACTGATGAAGAGTATTTTAACTGGAACCTTGTAAAATTCCTAAATATACTGGACTCATGCCATTTACCATCTGTTAAGTTACAATAACCATATTGTATTAAAAAGTATTTTACAGAGAGATTTATCAACCAGTAGAGAAATAATTTTTACACAGATTTATTAGTATTATTTGTACTTCATTCAAAAGTAAAAATATTAAACTGTATATAGTACTGTAGGTAGCCAGAGGCATAATCCTTAAATCAGGCTAGCAGGAACTGAGGCATGGGACTTATGAGTAAATAAGACATTGGTGATCTCAAATCAAAAAACTGTCATCACTGGAGTCTACAAAACAGTGTCTGCATGCATGAGAAAAGAGGAGAATTGAGAACAAGGTGATTTTCAAACTCAAGGTATTCCGAATACATTAGGCTTGAAAATCACCACGGTGGTGCGATCACTGCCGGCTTTCGCAGGCCTGCCCCCCGCTTCAACCCCCCTACCCCCCGCCCCCGCCGGATTTTCTAAGTTCTGCGAACTTAGAAAATCCAAGCCTAAGGGAATAAAATTAAACATGTTAGCAGCATGCCATCCATGCATCTACCTTTAGAAAGTGAAAGGTATGCACCTACATCTAATACTTGCCCCAGGAATGTCCCTGGGATTGCCTGTCTTTTATGGAGACAATGAAAGTATGCATGCAATTTTAAGCAGCTTATACATTTACATAAGTTAACTCTATTTTTACCCATGTTAGAGGTAACCAATGGCCTGATTCACTTTGCTCCCATTCTGGAGTAGATAATCAAACCACTACATTTTGGCAAACCCCAATGGCAGGTTTTTACCTATGGGTTTTGAAGAAACAATCAAAGCAGAGTTACCCAGTTCAAGATGTGGTCTAGATTATAACATTTTTGTATGCAGGAGGCAAGTCAGGTTGTTTTAGAAAATACAATGGTTTCTTATTTTCTAAAGAATGTATTACATAATGCAAAATGTGGATGGAAAATTTGTATTTCCAAGAAGATTTTGACAGCCCTGGCTACCAAATATATTGTGCACTTAAGGACAGCACTATCTTGTATTTTTGTCATTGCATAAAAAAAAAAAACAACCTTAGAAAATATTTGAAAATGGTGAGTTATTTTGATATGTCTTAAATATTAATTTCCACAAGGCAGTACATATTGGGGAAAGTGATTGGAGAAGAGCGGTGGTGGTCCCGCTTCACAAGAGTGGGAACAGGGAAGAGGCAGGCAACTACAGACCGGTTAGCCTCACTTCGGTGGTGGGAAAAGTAATGGAGTCACTGCTGAAAGAGAGAATAGTGAACTATCTACTGTCTGGAGAATTGATGGACCAGAGGCAGCATGGATTCACCAGGGGAAGATCCTGTCAGACAAATTTGATTGACTTTTTTGACTGGGTAACCAAGGAATTGGATCAAGGAAGAGCACTAGATGTCATCTACTTGGATTTCAGCAAAGCTTTTGATACGGTTCCGCACAGGAGACTGGTGAATAAAACGAGAAGCTTGGGAGTGAGTGCCGAGGTGGTGACCTGGATTGCAAATTGGTTGACGGACAGAAGACAATGTGGGATGGTAAATGGAGCCTTCTCTGAAGAGAGAGCGGTTTTAAGTGGTGTACCGCAAGGATCGGTGTTGGGACCGGTCCTGTTCAATATCTTTGTGAGCGACATTGCGGACGGGATAGAAGGTAAGGTTTGTCTTTTTGCGGATGACACTAAGATCTGCAACAGAGTGGACACGCCGGAAGGAGTGGAGAGAATGAGACGGGATCTAAGGAAACTGGAAGAGTGGTCGAAGATATGGCAGCTGAGATTCAATGCCAAGAAGTGCAAAGTCATGCATATGGGGAGTGGAAATCCGAATGAACTGTACTCGATGGGGGGGGGGAAAGGCTGATGTGCACGGAGCAGGAGAGGGACCTTGGGGTGATAGTGTCTAATGATGTGAAGACAGCAAAACAATGCGACAAGGCGATAGCAAAAGCCAGAAGAATGCTGGGCTGCATAGAGAGAGGAATATCGAGTAAGAAAAGGGAAGTGATTATTCCCTTGTACAGGTCCTTGGTGAGGCCTCACCTGGAGTACTGTGTTCAGTTCTGGAGACCGTATCTACAAAAAGACAAAGACAAGATGGAAGCGGTACAGAGAAGGGCGACCAGGAAGGTGGAGGATCTTCATCGGATGACGTACAAGGAGAGATTGAAGAATCTAAATATGTACACCCTGGAGGAAAGGAGGAGCAGAGGTGATATGATACAGACTTTCAGATACTTGAAAGGTTTTAATGATCCAAAAACAACGACAAACCTCTTCCGTAGGAAAATAATCAGCAGAACCAGGGGTCACGATTTGAGGCTCCAGGGAGGAAGATTCAGAACCAATGTCAGGAAGTATTTCTTCACGGAGAGGGTGGTGGATGCCTGGAATGCCCTTCCGGAGGAAGTGGTGAAGACCAGAACTGTGAAAGACTTCAAAGGGGCGTGGGATAAACACTGCGGATCCATAAAGTCAAGAGGCCGCCAATGAAGAGTGGGTGACTCGCCAGAATGATGGCTATTGACACAATACCCTTATTAAATAAACATACACATGCTTACTGTGACTCCTACATCGCTCTAAGCTTCAACAGCAAGAGGTAATGGAAAAAAGGATTTGCACTCACAAAGAGGGGAGTAGCTGGCTTGTTACGGCGGTTACTACCCCAAACCAAATATGCCTGATACTTCACTTTCAATGCATATACAGCATAGCTCTCTGCTTCAATGACAGGGGAGAAGAATAACTGATACTTCACACATCCAGCAGAGCTCTCTGCTACAACGGCAAGGGAGAAGAAAAAGGGTTCGCACTCAAAAAGCAGGGAGTAGCTGGCTTGTTACGGCGGTTACTACCCCAAACCAAATGTGCCGGATACTTCACTTTCCATGCATATCCAGCATGGTTCTCTGCTTCATCGGCATGGGAGAAAGACTGATACATCACGCATTTCCAGCATAGCTCTCTGCTTCAACGGCAGGGGAAAAAAAAAACAAAAACAAAAACAAAAAACTGATGCTTCACGCATATCCTGCATAGCTTCAACGACAGGGGTGAAGAAAAAAAGGATTCGCAATCACAACGCGAGGAGTAGCTGGCTTGTTACGGCGGTTACTACCCCAAACCAAATGTGCCTGATACTTCACTTTCAATGCATATCCAGCATGGCTCTCTGCTTCAACGGCAGGGGAGAAGAAAAAAAAAAAACCAACAAGGGCTGTACAACATAGTCTAGGTAAAACAAATAAGCATGGGTGTAGCTTGCTTATCGTGGCGGTTACTGCCCCTACTACCCCTAACTAATCAAGCTAGATATTTCACTTGGATGCAGCTCCATCACTGCTCTCTACATTAATGGTGGGGGTGGAAGGGGAATAGAACAAGGAGCTAAGAGAAACAGATAAGAATGAGAGAAAAAATGTGTGAGGCTTGCTGGGCAGACTGGATGGGCCATTCGGTCTTCTTCTGCCGTCATTTCTATGTTTCTATGTTTCTATGTATGATAATGTGTCCAGTCTGGCATGGTAATTTCTAGTCTCTTGAGATGACCCCCTGGTTGCTCCCACATTAAGAATTCAATGTGACAAGGAAAGAGTGAAGGTTTTATAGTTTTTGTATTACTGCACAGATGCACATGGAAGTGCCGTGCTCTTCAAAGAAAAACATCTCCAGAACTCAAAGTAATCTCTCCAAATCTTGGTTCCTGGACCCCCTCAGATAGTCCCTGGGCAGGCTCCAGGGTCTAGACCATGGACTTTCTGGCGTCTTTAGCTCTTAGCAGCTTCATAAAGTACTAGGCATACCTTCCCAGCTCCTGGAACCTGAGGCATCCTCATTCCTCTCCCAATCTACAGATCCAATTCCTGGAGCATCAAGGCGTTCCAAACATGCACAGGAGGCATTTACATGTGTAACCCCACCCCAATGTGCAAGTCCAGCACGGGTGGGTACATAAAGTTATTTGTCTGCTCTACAGAGCAGGGACCTTGGATAGCTTCTCTGACTGTTCCCTTCCTAAGGTGCAGGTCCTTTTGACTAGGGGTAGAAAGGAATCCTCTCAGATGCCAGTACAGGGTGCCTAACTTCTTAGGCTGAATTCCCTAGGCTAGGTGAATTTCCTCTGTGTATTGTGTGCTCCGAAAAAAACAACCAGGACCACTGGATTAGTGTTCAAAAATAATTCTTTATGCGAACAGCATGTTTGAATGGCACAAATAAACAGAGGGCCGATTTTAAAAGGTCTGCGTGTGCGTCCATTTGCACGTGGTTCCTGGCATGCACACATGGACGTGGCTATTTTATAACATGTACGCGTTTCAGCTCGCATGTTATGAAATACGGGTCCCGCGTGCACATGTGTGCCGGATTTTAATGTCTGCGCACGCATGTATGGGTGGGTGGCCTCCTCCACACGCAGAGGCCCGAATTTTATAAAAATATGCTCGGCAATGCATTCAGGCGTATTCCAGTTCCTTCCCAGTCTGCTCCAATAAAGAAGGAGACTGGGAGGGAACTTCCCTAAGCCTATCTTTATTTATTTTATTTTATTTATTTAAAACTTTTTTATATACCGGCATTAGTAAGCATACATCATGCCGGTTCACATTGTAACTGAAAGGCTGAAATTACAATCAACGGGGAGGGGAAACAGGGAGGAATATATGTAGAGCAGAAGGCAATGAAGTTGGAGCAATAAAACCGTAACAGGCTATTTACAGGTCTATATATAAAGGCTTAAACGAGTTATCTTTAACCTTCCTCCCTCTTCCCCTCTCCTCCCCGACCCCTAAACCTATCCTAGTTTTCCCAATTTTTTTTTATTTCAATACTTACTGCTCCTCTGGTGCAAAAGTAAACTCCACACGCCGGCAGCATCTAATTGCACTGTCCTGGCCCCCCATCCTTGCCCAGACCCCGCCCCCGACCCATCCCTTTCTTGAGGCCCGGCACTTCTGCGCGTATCAGAAGTTATGCGCCTGGCCAGGTTCTTTCAAAAATGTGCACAGCACAGGCAAGGCCTGGCCACGTGTGTAACCTTCCGATATTACACACGTGGCCAATCAAAAATTCAGGCTTAGGTTTCCAGCTCCACCGTTCTCTCTTTTCTCTTTCTCTTGGTTTATAGTACTTGTGCCCTCTATCTGTGCATTATTAGGGCCAGGAATCCTGCTGCTGTCCTGGGTTAGGTAGAGCAGTAGATCCCTCAGGTTGAGGCCCCTTTAGTGGGTAGGAACCCCTCCCAGATGGCAAAAATCTAATACTAGGCACAGAGAGTTAATGTCTCTAGCTCCCAGGATTGACTGAAGATGCTGAGTGGGTGTCCTTCCCTCTTCCAGATGATTTTATTTCTCACAATTAGTTGTCCTTGCTTTTGATGAGGATCCCAGGTGGAAGAGATCCTGGATGGATCTTTAGAGGGACAGAAAAATCACTTCTTCCCAGGTCTTGAAAAAAATTACTCCTTTGGTCCCCAAAAAAGATAACTTTGGAGGTCCTCTGCAACAGATCACCACCAATTCAGGGGCAGATCTTCCCTAAACCTGGGCGTCTTTGATTCAGGGTTTCCCACTCCCTGAGTCTCTGAAAGGCCCAGGCCTTTAGCAGGGCACCTTTACTCAAAAATCTAAAATCCAAATCAGTCCCTGGTCAAAACACTCTGTACCTAGGTTGGAGAGTATAGCAGTGAAGTCCAAACCAACCCTGGAGAGTCTTAGAGGGTTTACAAGGCTCTAGGTAGGCCCAAAAGTAGCTTAGGACAAAACTCCAACCTCTCTCTCTATCTTCCAACTTATAGGATTATTTTCCAAAGTGCGAAAAGACGTTATCGCATGCGATATGGCCGTGAGCTGGCTGCAGTAGCAAGAGGAAGTGTCCTGAGCTCATGGAGGGAAGCGCGAGATGAGCAGGCCCAGTCATGGCACCAGCGTGGCTGGGACGCGCAACAGTACCCCCCTTCTAGGCCTCCCCCTTACCGGCTTAGGCTTCTCAGGGTGTTGTTGATGGAAGGCTTGGAGAAGAGTTTTGTCCAGGATGTGGTGGGAGGGCTCCCATGAGTTTTCCTCTGGTTTAAAGCCCTCCCATGACAGGAGGTACTCCCGATGACCTCTTCAGTGGTGAACGTCCAGGACCTCCCAGATCTGGAAGGTGTCCTCAGGCTCAGCTGAAAGCTGAGTGGGCGATGGCGGTCTCCGAGATGGCCAGGATAGGACTAGGGGTTTGAGCAGGGATACATGGAATGTGTTGTGAATTCCAAGGCTTGCTGGTAGCTTTAGCAAGTATGTTACAGCCCCCACTCGGCGTAAGTTAGGAAATGGTCCTACATACTTCAGGGCCAATCGTTGAGAAAGCAGATGGAGGCGGATGTGTTGCGTGCTGAGCCAAACCTTCTGTCCCGGCAAAAATACTGGGGTGGCCCGACGGTGGGTGTCTGTCATTTGTTTGGCACAATCAGTCGCTTGACAGAGGTGTTCTTTCACCTGATCCCATAGCCGGCAGATTGTCTGGGCTGTGGACTGCGCTGCAGGAGATGGTACGCTGAATGGGACTGAAAGAGGCAGGCAGGGCTGCCGACCGAAAACCACCGCAAATGGAGAAGTCCCAGTGGCGGATGTGACATGGGTGTTGTGTGACAACTCTGCCCATGGGAGAAGATTAACCCAATTGTCTTGTTGGTTGTTAACATAGGACCGGAGGAAGGCCTTCAGGGAGTGATTGGTTCTCTCAGCCTGGCCGTTGGCCTGCGGATGGTAAGTAGAGGTCAAGTTCAAGGTAATGTTGAATTTTTTGCAGAGGGATCTCCAGTACTTTGCCATGAACTGAGAACCATGGTCCAAGATAATTGGAAGATATGGTTCAGGAAGAGTCAGGCGAGTTCAGGAGCCAAGGGTAGGCCGGGTAAAGGCACAAAATGGGCCATTTTGGAGAAACAGTCTATTATGACCCAGATTATGGAATGCCCCTTGGAGGGGGGCAACTCTACAATGAAGTCTGTAGAAAGACTGGTGCAAGGTTCCATGGGTGCTGGAAGGGGATGAAGAAGCCCCCACGAACGTCCAGTAGGTGGTTTTTGTTGAGCACAGACAGGGCATGAGTCTACGTAGTTTCGGGAGTCTTTAGTCATAGCAGCCCACCAGTAGTGTCTGCAGAGCATCTCGAGGGTTTGGGCCCAGCCAGGATGGCCAGCAAGATGGGAGTCATGGGCCCAGCAAAGCACTCACTCTCGGAGGCGGCGAGGCACCACAGTCTTTCCAGTATGCACGGTGGTGGTAACTACAATGGAGATGCAAGCAGGATCGATGATATGGGCTGGAGTTTCGGGGGTATCTTCCAGCTCAACAGAGCGAGAAAGTGCGTCGGTACAAAGATTCTTCTCAGCCGGGCAGTAGCATAGTTCAAAGTTGAACCATGCAAAGAAGAGGCCTGTCTTGCATTCAGTAGTTGAGCCTCTTTCAGATATTCTAAATTCTTATGATCGGTATAGATGGTGAACTTGTGCTGAGCTCCCCTGAGCCAGGGATGCCACTCCTGGAGGGCCTACTTCACGGCCAGGAGTTCACGATCACCAATTGTGTAGTTTTGTTCTGCAGGCGAAAACTTGTGGGAATAGAACGAACACGGAACAAGGGCTCCCATGGTGCTTAGTTTCTCAGGGTTGAATATAATTGCACTCTGTCTTCACTCTGTCATTGCTGTGAGTGATCCTAAAAATAAAACACTTTTTGCGAGACAAGGTATTTTATTTTTAGGGGCATTTATATTCATTCCTCGGAAGCTAAGTAAGAACAAGATGATTCCAACACACCTGACACATAAATTTTAATTTCAAAATGCTGAATCAGCGTTGGGACTTATTTTGGGTTGACTTTCACATTGATGTGTTTGGGCTAATGAAGATTTGCTCTCCAGATAAGTGCTTTTTAAATTGTAAAATGAAAAATTTCTAAAAGAATATCTAAAAATGTGGGACTGTGACAATAAATGACCTATGATTATAACCTTTGACTCCTAAGTTCAGACTTAAGTCATATACAATAGGTGCAGTCAGCATCTATGAATATGATGCTCATATAAAATATATACAGTTGTAGCATTGTTTGTGTCATTTGCACTTTAGAGTGAATTGTTACTTTTTTGTAGTAATTCCTCAACTCTTTTGGGGGTTTTTTGTATAGCAGACTAAAGAATAACATAAGAAAATATTTATTTATATAAAGAGTGGTAGATACATGGAACAGCCTCCCAGTACAGTAGAGGTGTTAGAGATAAAAACAATAACAGAATTCAAGAAGGCAGAGGTTCTTAGGTTCAAGGATCCATAGTTTTGAGGACATGAAGGGAAAGCCAGAGATTCACTGTGGACTTAGGTGCTACAAAAAGAAAAAATTTGGAGAGATTGGATGGGTCTCACTTTGTATATCTGACATTATATTTTCTGTATATATCAGGATCTCCTGTGAATATAGCAATTATATTGCACATGTAATTTGGACTCAGAAACTACAAAAATATATATATAAGTAGTGACAGTCTTGCTCAATTGGTCAACAAAACTATCTTTCTTATTTAATTGTATGAGTTGTTTTTTTAAAATATAGTTTCATACTTTTGGTACATTTGTCATGACATTTGTATTGTTGTTGTTCTATGTTTACATATCCCAGTTGATGATCTATGAAAGACACCTTTTGAATGAGCTACAATGGAATTCTTCTTAACTGAATATCCAGTTTCCATGAAAAGCTAGGGTGCATTAAAGAGGGCTCACTGAATCCAGAACATCCAGAATTTTCCATCAATGCAACAACTGCTGAGTAACCGAGAGGAATCAATATAAAAAGAAAAAGATGATTCTTCTCAAGGTGGTCACACTTTGGAGCAGTTAACTAGGAACAATTTCCAGTATTGGTTAATTCAGTCTGCTATCAACGAGGGAGACACAATTAAATCGCTTCCCTTTATGCTGGTATCTGCCCTAATCATGAAGAGGAAAGCTGCTGAAGCCCCTAGGATAAATCCGGGCATGATACTACTCATTAAACCACCTGAGGGTATAATATCATGCTTCCTCAGTCACTTCCATAATTATGGTTCAGAACACAATTGAGAAAGTATCATTGTTTCTGATCAAGATGTTCTTAAGGAGTATGCAGAAATTTGAGGGAGAGAACACACTTTGGGCACTATTTTCAAAAATGCTGGCAAGCCTATTTAAAATATTGTAATTGATGCTGATATTGGCAAAGAGTTTTAGAATTAAAAACAAAATCTGAATAAAGATTTTTAAGAGCATTAGACCAAAATAACAAAAACAACATAAAACATATTAACGGAAAAATGCTAAATATATAAAAAATATACAGATCAGGACAAACACAGGGGTAGATTTTAATACCTACAAGCGGGCATCCACCATGCAGGTGCGCACATGTTATAAAATTGGGGGTTGGCATGCGCAAGGGGGAGCACAGTAGTGCACAGTAGTGCGGCCTTCCCCTGTTCCCTCCCAGGCCATTCCGATTTCGGAGCGGCCTCAGAGAAAACTTCCTAATCAGGGCCGGTGCAAGGGGATTTGGCGCCCTAGGCGAGCCTTCTCCCTTGCGCCCCCCCCCCCCCCCGTTGCGCCACCACCCCCCAGTCTTGGCCCCGATTTCTACCTCATTCTCGATCACGCCCGCTGACTGTGTGGTTTTCTGGGTCATGAGCAGGTTGGGCACTGCTTGCGGCCCGCCAAATCTCCACTCCTCTTTGCCATCACTTGCGGCCCCATATGACTCACACTCAGTGGCGCACCAAGGGTCTCCGGCACTCAGGGGCTAATGCGCTTGTGTGCCTTTCCAGCATCCCCCCCGTAATCCTTCTTGTACCAATGCTTAAGGTCACAGAAAATCAGTGGCATCTCTTGACAGAAGAATTTTTTTGGGGGGGGAGCCAAAATGACATTTCTTCATCACACCCACCACTATAGGATGGATCCTGCTTTAAAATTGGATATAAAAAAAAGTGTTAATAAAAAAGTCCAAAGGGTCTTCTGGTAATTTTAAAAAGCTGGCCAGTTTCACACTTCTAGTAAAACTACTATAAAATTATTTGATAACCTCATTCAACTAATTCTATATGGCTATGAGAGTGAAGTCTGGAATTTATAGGAAGGGACAGAATGTCAATATAAATCCTGCACCTCCAGTTCTGTAACTCTGTGGATCCACTGAAATTCCCCCAAACAATGGAGCTTGAATGTTTCCCTTACTGCTCATCATACTAAAAGATATTTTCAAATTCTGGTGTCACCTCACAGTAACAGCAGCACAAACACCTTTCACTGTCAGACACATTGTGAACTAACACAAAACCCCGCAAAAAAGACACTCAAAATCTATACTGCAATCCCATCATAACATAACAGTAATAACACCAAGGACTCAAATAACAATAACCCTACCTGTGAAAAAGCAAGGGTAAATATTACACTGGGTCCTAGGATAACAATACACCACCTACTGAGGAAACAAAACAAACCCGATTGCTAAAGATCCCTATACAAACACTACATGCTAGCAGAATCTCTCATCATGGTCACACACACAGAGCAGAGACAGACCCTCACCAAATACAGAATACAAAATAAAGGAGCACAAATTAGAAAAAACTGAAATGGAAACCCCAAGAAGCCAGACTCTGTGTATTAACAATGGAAAAACAGAACCACCATTCCTTAGAAAACAATAAAATCAAGAAACATAAAGCATCAGTTATAATAGTAAAACCATACTAATAAAAGAATATTTTAAAACTACTGATAAATAGAATTTATATTAATTAAAATCATATACATTTTTTACAATTTACCAAACACCAATAAAATATTTCAAAACAGCACATATATCAAATAACACCCAATAATTAAAACTAATAAGGATTTTAAAAAGCCCCTGCTGTCCATGCATGGAAGCTCTTGATTTCCAGTCACCCTGATGTTGTCGAGGATTAGGAGGTTATCCTCTCTCTCTCACACATACTCACATGTCCATTCTCTCTCACACATACACTGTCAAATACATACACATTCATGCTCTTATACCCTCCATAACCTCTTGCTCTCACAGACACTGACACACTCTCAGGTGTAAGACACTCTCTCCCCCAACACACACTCCCCCCCACACACTCTTACACCCCTGGATTTTCTCATACACACTCATGCTCTCACTCTCACTGGCTCCCTCACATACAAACACACCCAGGCAAGCTCCCAATCATTCTCACACTGACCCCCAGGCAGGCTCCCATTCATTTTCACACCACTCCCTCCCCATCCCCCAGGCATGCACACATTCAATCTCACACACACAGACCCCCAGGCAGGCAGGATTCATTCACACACAGACACATGCATCACACACAGGCAGGCACCTATTCTCACACATACAAACCCCAGGAAGACACCCATTCATTCTCATACACAGACACACCCTCAGGCAGGCACCCATGCATTCACACACATACACCCCCAGGCAGACTCCCATTCATACACATGCACACACTAAAGGCAAACCCCCTCTCTTTCTTTTGCCAGCAACCTCAGAGCCTCTCTCATTCCTCTGCTGCCACTGTCACTGCTGCTGCGTGGCTATTGGGGAGGCACTGATTGCTAGAGATGTGAATCGTGTCCTCGATCGTCTTAACGATCGATTTCGGCTGGGAGGGGGAGGGAATCGTATTGTTGCCGTTTGGGTTTTAAAAATATCGTGAAAAATCATTAAAATCGTGAGCCAACCCCCTAAAACCCACCCCGACCCTTTAAATTAAATCCCCCACCCTCCCGAACCCCCCCCCAAATGCTTTAAATTACCTGGTGGTCCAGAACGGCGGCGGTCCGGAACGGCCCCCTCAATTGAATCCTTTTGTCTTCAGCCGGCGCCATTTTGCAAAATGGCCACCGCAAAATGGCGGCGGCCATAGACAAAAATGATTCGACGCAGGAGGTCGTTCCGGACCCCCGCTGGACTTTTGGCAAGTCTTGTGGGGGTCAGGAGGCCCCCCCAAGCTGGCCAAAAGTTTCTGGGAGTCCAGCGGGGTTCAGGAAGCGATTTCTTGCCGCAAATCGTTTTCCGTACGGAAAATGGCGCTGGCAGGAGATCGATTGCAGGAGGTCATTCAGCAGCGGTCCGGAACCCCCGCTGAACGACCTCCTGCAGTCGATCTTCTGCCGGCGCCATTTTCCGTACGGAAAACGATTCGCGGCAAGAAATCGCTTCCTGAACCCCGCTGGACTCCCAGAAACTTTTGGCCAGCTTGGGGGGGCCTCCTGACCCCCACAAGACTTGCCAAAAGTCCAGCGGGGGTCCAGAACGAGCTCCTGCGTCGAATCATTTTTGTTTATGGCCGCCGCCATTTTGCGGCGGCCATTTTGCAAAATGGCGCCGGCTGAAGACAAAAGGATTCAATTGAGGGGGCCGTTCCGGACCGCCGCCGTTCTGGACCACCGCTGGATCCCCAGGTAATTTAAAGCATTTGGGGGGGGGGTTCGGGAGGGTGGGGGATTTAATTTAAAGGGTCGGGGATGGGTTTTAGGGGGTTTTAGTATGCCGGTTTTCCTGCCCTCCCCCTTCCCCCGATTTACGATTTTTTAACGATAAATCGGGGGAATTGGTATTGTATCGTGGCCCTAACGATTTTTGACGATTTAAAATATATCGGACGATATTTTAAATCGTCAAAAAACGATTCACATCCCTACTGATTGCTGCTACTGGCACTGAAGCCCATTCTGCTGCCTCCTTTCTGCAGGCCCCATGGGCTTCCACTTCCTCCATACTGATCTCCTACATTGTGAGATCCGCATAGAGAAAGTGCTACTCTTGCACACTCCCAAAGATTACATGTGCCAATCAGTAAAAAGTAATTTTTACTTTTTTTTTACTTTGCTATCTGGTCTTAGTTTTCTAATTGGTTGGTCACAGGATTTTTTTTCCACCTTTCCTTTTTTATTTTTTTTTTGCCAATTCCTTTTATATTGTCTTTTTTTCTATTTCTTTTCTCTCCATCTGTCTTCTTCCCTCAAAATCACAGTCAGGTTCTCATTCTCACATGCTTTCTCTCTCTCTCACACACACACACACACACACACACACACAGGCTCTCACTCTCACATGCTGTGCCTCATACAATCATTCATACACACAGTCTCTCACTGGCACATGCTGTCTGACTCTCACACACACAGACTCTCTCTCACTCCAACATGCTGTCTTGCTCAAGCACAGGCTCTCACTGTCACATGCTGTCTCTCTCACACACACAGAGGCTCTCACATGCTGTCTCTGCAAACATTCAAGTCCTCACTCCCACACACAGTCTCTCAACTCACTCTCACACACAATCTCTCAACTCATCTCATACACGCACACACACACCCTCAACCTCTCTCTCACCTCTGGGCCTCCTTTTCATGGGTCGCCGCAGGATGGGCTCAGCAGCGACCCTGGTCTTCTCAGGCCTCCCGCAATGTGGGATTCGTGGTGGCCCGTAAGCGCTGCTCCTCTTCTGCACGTGGCTGCTGCTCCTCTTCCTTTCGGCACGCGGCTGATGCTCCTCTTCCTTCCGGCACGTGGCTGATGCTCCTCCTCCTTCCTGCCCGCGCGGCTCTGGCAACATTTTTCTTCTGGGGCTGCGGGGGCAGGAAGGAGGAGGAGTATTTGCAGGCTTAGAGCGACCTTTTTTTTCGGGCCGTGGTGACGTGAAGTCCACCACGGCCCTGCCGATCTTCGGCGGCCATATAAGCCTTCTTATCGGCCATCAGCGGCTCGGTGCCCCCTAATGCTAGGCGCCCTAGGCAATTGCCTAGTTCGCCTAGTGCTTCCACCGGCCCTGTTCCTAATCCCTTAACCTAACCTCCCTTCCCCTTCCCCTAACCCTCCCGCCCCCTAGCCCTATCCTAAACCTCCTCCCAACCTTTGTTTTACTTCTTGCACAATTGGCCGCTGTGCCAGAGGCCTCTGGCCCCACCCCACCCCTTTTTCGAAGCCCCGGGACTTAGACGCTTCCGGGGCTTTACGTGCATCGCCAGGCCTTTGTAAAATAGGCCCAACGCGCATAACCCCCCCCCTATGGATTTACGTGCATATGGCTTTGAAAATCTGCCCCAAAGTGCACAGATAGTAAGTTTCAGAAAATACAGGCCTCAGAAGCTCAAAGTCTGATATCCTAAATCCTTTGAGAATAACAAATCCAAACACACTTTAAGTAATATAATTCCTAGCAGCTGTTACAAGAAAAATCACAAATCCAAAAAAAGCCCTTTATAAATGACATTCATGTAAGTCCAAAGTGCTAAAATATGTAAAACATCAGGGCCCAAGCTACAGAAGTCCTCAGTACTTATGCCATATTGCCAATGAATTATTTTACAGCTAGAAAATCTCCCTTTTGTAAATGGCAGAAGCAACTATGCTTGGCATTCTGCCTGGTCCAAAACTGCAGCATCATCACTTACAGCATCACTTGTTTTTTTTATTTGCATGAATGAGATAATGTCTTTCATAGGCATGTCTTATTAAGGAAACTCCTCGGGCCTAAGGGTTAATTTGAAAAATGTAGCCATTGTTTTATATCAATTATCTTTTAAATAAAGAAAAACAGACTGACCATATGCTCCTTTTCACTGTTTGCAATCAAATATTATCACCACTCAAAGGCATCATCACGGATCTACAGCCTACATTTATCACAAATGAGACAGTGAGAAATATACTCACCGAACTACTTATCATAGCCTACGAGCAACTTTTCAGCCTACTCATCAGGAAAAAAAATGTACCATCTAACTAGGCAACAGCTCCAAGAAGTTATCTATGCTTCAAAAGAAGAAATGATACATTTACAAACACATATGAACAAAAAAAAACTATCATCTACACAGCATTCCACAAACCCATAGAAGAAAGTTAATCATTCACCTGCAAATTCAGCAATACAGTGTACCTCATCCAGTATAAGAAAGGTCCCAATAAATGGTATATGAAAATGTATACCCGTCGAACCATCAATATAATATATCCAATTCAAATACCATCACAATAATGGGACAGCAATGCTCCCAAACAGGACACTGTGTGAGATGCTGTGACTAAGAACACAGAAAAATAGCAAAGCCTCAGGAGGTATAGCCTGAAGGGCAGCCTGTAGAAGTGGGTCCCTGAGGAGCTAGATAGCAAGTGCGTGCAGTTAAAAGGGGTTACTGGGAGCAAGAAAACATTGCCAGCAACTTGAATATTATCCAGCCTCTTCCCGTGGAGCTTTGGCACTATGTTCTGACTCTGGACTGGACATACTAACCCTACTTTGCCACACCTGGATCAGGCCTACAAACCTGAAGATTTAATTGAGCCTTGATTCAGGACTAAAACTATTGGCTTCCTGTTGCTAAGACTAATGCTGTATCTGTTACCAAGTGTAACCTGGAGAAAAGTCCAGACCTGTACCTAACCTCCTTGTCTGTCTGTCCTTGGGGACCTGACAGTTTTTTCTGGAAACTTTACTCCATTGTCAGTGAATTTCTGTAGAAGAGAGTACTCTAAAATAGTGTATAGAGGCATTGAACCATTCCCACCTGATCAAGTCCTTGTGAGGGCAGGTCACTACACTAGCCTTGGAGAATCAGGCCTCATAGCTGTTGCGCGTCCCGGCCGCATGGGTGCCGCGACCGGGCCTGCTCACCTCACGCTGAGGCAGCGTGAGGTGAGCAGCGAGGCCTTGACCAGTGCCGGCCTCGCTGCTGCCGCTAGCTCCTGGCATCCTCAACGCTCACCACGGCCTGCCTCGTCTTTCTCCTTGCTCCAGGCCTCGCAGCGGAGCTCCTGCTGAGGCTCCGCGTCTTTGGCCGTCTCGACCCTGCCCCTAGGCGCACGCGCGGCCAACGTCTCTGTATTTAAAGATGCGAAGTGATGACATCACCGCTTAACCCTATTTAAAATGAGGCCCTGTCCCCAGGACCTCGCCTTGACAATTGGGTCGACACCGTTGGTGTACTAGTTTGCCTTCTTGTGTTCCAGTGTTCTCTTGTTCCAGTGTCTTCTTGTTCCAGCGTGTCCTCGTTCCAGCATCTCCTTGTTCCCAGTGTCTCCGTGTGTTCCTGTAACATTCTCAGGTAGTACCTCTTTGGACTGACTTCTAGTACTGACCTCTAGGGATGTGCAGAGCAAAATTTTATGTTCATATTTTTTATGTCCGAAAGGGGGTCCCACTTGCGGCCAATATGGACATAAAAAAAATCCAATGAGTTGGGTATATGTATATATGTGCAAAAAAAAAAATTAAACCCCCTCACCCTCCTTAATCCCCCCCCAGACTTACCACAACTCCCTGGTGATCGAGCGAGGAGTGAGGACGTCATTTCTGCAATCCTTGGCGAGAAGCATGTGACGTCGGTGGCACGTCGAGTGACGCGGCGTCACGTGATTCCCGGCTCGTTCGCGCCGGACGGCTCGTTCGGCCCAAAAAGAACTTTTGGCCAGCTTGGGGGGGCCTCCTGACCCCCCCAAGCTGGCCAAAAGTTCTTTTTGGGCCGAACGAGCCGTCCGGCGCGAACGAGCCGGGAATCACGTAGCGCCGCGTCACTCAGACGCGACGTCACGTGATTCCCGGCAAGTTCGCGCCGGACGGCTCGTTCGGCCCAAAAAGAACTTTTGGCCAGCTTGGGGGGGCCTCCTGACCCCGTGATTCCCGGCTTGTTCGCGCCGAATGAGCCGTCCGGCGCGAACTTGCCGGGAATCACGTGACGTCGCGTCTGAGTGACGCGGCGCCACGTGATTCCCGGCTCGTTCGCGCCGGACGGCTCGTTCGGCCCAAAAAGAACTTTTGGCCAGCTTGGGGGGGTCAGGAGGCCCCCCCAAGCTGGCCAAAAGTTCTTTTTGGGCCGAACGAGCCGTCCGGCGCGAACGAGCCGGGAATCACGTGACGCCGGCGTCACTCGACGTGCCGCCGACGTCACATGCTTCTCGCCAAGGATTGCAGAAATGGCGTCCTCACTCCTCGCTCCATCACCAGGGAGTTGTGGTAAGTCGGGGGGGGGGGGGATTAAGGAGGGTGAGGGGGTTTATATTTTTATTTTGGCTCAACAATCGCGATTTCCCACATATCGAACATATCTATGTTCGATATGTGGGAAATCCGATCGTTTATGTCGAATCAATTTTTTAAGTAAAAAAAAAATATGAGTTGCGTTTTACTAATGCGGTCAATCCGAATGCACACCCCTACTGACCTCTACCTGCCTGACCATTCTCTTGTCTGCTGCCTGGAACTGACCACTGCCTGCCTGACCATTCTCTTGTCTGCCACCTGGAACTGACCACTGCCTGCCTGACCATTTTCTTGTCTGCTGCCTGGAACTGACCACTGCCTGCCTGACCATTCTCTTGTCTGCCACCTGGGACCAACCCTCGCTGGCCTTGACTACGCTCGGACTGACTCTGGTATTGACCCCTGCTTTGGCTGACTACTCCTGGACTGATACTATGGATCTGACCCTTGCGCTTCACTCGGACACTCTCTTCTGGCCTGCTGTGACTACCAGACCAACCTGCTTGGAAACTAACCGAGGCTTCCACCTGACTAGATCCGCAGGTGCTGCCTGCCTTGCCCGGTGAACCTTCCTGAACTGTTACTGCCCTGAGGTCTCCGGAGCTTCCAGTTCAGTCTAGTCCATCCACTCTGCATCAGCTGTGCTCCCTTGCTCATGGTGGGCACACCCCGCCACTACCTCTCTGGGAGACAACCTGAGGCTCACCTAAGTCCAGGTGGTCTGGGTACCCAAGGGCTCAACCTGCGGAATCCCCGGACTATTATTAGTGAAATTCCAGTTAGCCTCTGTCTCCTTGTGTGCCCCACCTCCTGGTAGCAGGTGCTCTCTGGGTCCAACCAGAGGGCCGTACCCATCCTTCACCAGGGTCTACCTCGAATTAAGTCCACACCCAGGCCTGTTCCCCCGGGTCCAGTTGCTGGTGAAGAAGATCCAATGCAATTAGGCCGCAGCCATCTGACTGCTAAAGAGAGGAAAACACAGAAGAAATTGGGGCTGTGCATATACTGTGGACAAGCTGGCCATGCTGTTCAAACATGCCCTATATGTCCGGGAAACTGGCAGACCTAAGTCCTGCTGGAGGACTCTTCTTAGGTCTTATTGTTCCCTCTCCTCCGCTCTCTCTTCCTGTATCCTTGATCTGCGGACCCTTAGAGTATCAGACTCTTGCCCTACTGGACTCAGGGGCAGGATGCAATTTCATTCTTCAACGATTAGTGGAGCACTTGCGGATTCCCACTACCACTATGAAGTCTCCGCTACTCCTATCTTCAATTCATAGAGAGCCCTTGCCGGGCGAAGTAACCCAGCTCACTGAACCAGTATGTCTGTGGACTGGTGCTCTCCATTCCGAAACTATCTCCTTCTTTGTTTTAGAGAAGGCCATGCACCCTATAGTGTTGGGGTTACCATGGCTCCAGCAGCATGTGCCTCAATTCAATTGGGCTACTCTGGAGCTTTCATGATGGGGTCCAGACTGCCATGGTAAATACCTGATGGAGGTCGCTCCTATACCCTGCATGCCAACTACCCCAGTGATGCTGGGGTTGCCGCCTCAATATGCATCGTTTCAAGATGTTTTTTCTAAAGAAGCTGCAGACGTACTACCGCCTCACAGATCCTATGACTGCGCTATTAATCTGAAGCCAAACACTGAACCATCCAAGGGACGGGTGTACCCTCTGTCCATGGCAGAGAACAAAGCCATGTCTGAATAGATTCAGGAAAACCTTCAAAAAGACTTCATAAGACCCTCCAAGTCTCCTGCTGGTGCAGGCTTCTTTTTTGTGGGGAAGAAGGATGGAACATTACGTCCATGTATAGATTACAGAGGTCTCAACGAGATAACTGTGAAAGATCGTTACCCGTTACCTCTCATCTCAGAGCTATTTGACAGACTACAAGGAGCCGAGATATTCTCCAAACTTGATCTAAAAGGGGCCTACAACTTACTTCGCATTTGCTCAGGCGATGAATAGAAGAAGGCCTTCAACACCCGGGACGGTCACTTTGAATATTTAGTGATGCCCTTTGGCCTGTGCAACACCCCGGCTGTCTTCCAAAATTTAATGAACAACATTTTCAGGGATCTCCTCTATAAATGTGTCGTCATATACTTAGATGACATCTTGATATTCTCCCAAGACATGACCACTCATCTGCAGTTTGTCAAAAGAGTGCTGCAAAGACTCCATGAGAATCATCTATACGCTAAGTTGTCTAAGTGTGAATTCCACAAGGAATCAGTGTCTTTCTTGGGCTACATTGTTTCCAACTAATGTTTCCAGATGGATCCACAGAAGCTGGAGAGCATAATGGGCACAACCCACTGGTCTGAAGGCTCTCAGACATTTCTTAGGTTTCACCAACTATTACAGGTCTTTCATCAAGAACTATTCCTCGCTCACTGTTCAGCTTACAGCTATGATGAAGAACGGTGCCAATGTTGCTAATTGGTCTATGGAGGTAATATCTGCATTTCAGAAACTAAAAGACACCTTCTCGAGCAAGCTGTGTCTCCGACACTCGGATCCCACTAAGCCCTTCATCATTGAGGTTGCTGCCTCAGACGTCGGCATAGGGGCCATGCTAAGCCAGGCCAGTGATTCCAAGGCTTTACACCCATGCTCATTCTTCTCTCGTCGCTTCTCTCCAGCAGAGAAAAATTACGGAATAGGAGATAAAGAGCTCCTGGCAATAAAGATGGCATTCGAGGAGTGGCACCCTTGGCTCGAAGGAGCGCAACATCAAGTCACAGTATTTACAGACCATAAGAATCTGAAGTACCTCCGCCACGCACAGCACCTAAACAACAGGCAAGCGAGATGGTCTCTGTTTTTCAACAGATTCAACTTTGTGCTGAAATACTGCCCTGGAAATAAAAACATCAGAGCAGATACCTTATCTTGCTCATTCCTCTCTGAGGATATCCTAGAGGAACCACAACATATCATTGACCCGAAAAGAGTTATTTTGGCAGCTACTCACTCAGTACCTGCAGGTAAAACCATCATACCCAAGAGCCTCAGAAAAAAGCTGCTAGCACGGGCTCACGACTCCAACCTGGCTGGACACCCTGGTCAATGCAGAACTCTATCTAAACTGCAAAAGCTTTACTGGTGGCCCACCATGAAGGAAGACACATTCTCCTACGTTGCTTCCTGCACAAATTGTGCCAGACAGAAGATGCCACCTGGTCATCCTTGGGGTCTACTCCAACCCTTACCAGTTCCAGACGAGCCATGGACACACATTGCTACAGACTTTGTGGTGGACTTACCACTCTCAGGAGGAAACAACACGATTTGGGTAACTGTAGATCGGTTCTCAAAGATGGCTCACTTCATGGCTGTCCCTGGTTTACACACAGCCATGAAGCTTGCTAAGCTCTTCATCACGTACATCTTCAGCCTACATGGCATGCCTAAGCACATAGTCTCCGATCGTGGGGTCCAATTCACAGCTAAGTTCTGGAAGGCATTGTGCAAGAAGTTTGACATTTCTCTCGACTTCACCTCAGCATACCATCCTCAATCTAACGGGCAAAGAGAGAGGATGAATAGGACATTCAAGCAGTTCATTTGTGCCTACGTGAACACTCGCCAGAATGATTGGGCAGAACTGTTGCCATGGGCTGAATTCGCCATCAACTCTCATCCAGCAACATCCACTGGATCAACACCATTTGAAGTGGTTTACAGACGATTACCATTGCTACCACTGCCGCTTCCGCTGTCAGTGTCGTCCCTGGCAGCTCAATCTACTGCCAAAGATATTCAACAACTCTGGACTCAAACCAAAGAGATGCTTCTCAAAGCAGGACTTCGAGCTAATGTAAACCGCCTTTACACAGGTTACCCTCCCTTTTTAATAATACCCAGGCCGAGGGAAGGATGTGGGTAACCTTGGTGTTAATAGTAAAGAGGTATATATGAAAATCCTCTTTCCTTATCAGGTAATTTATAAAGGATAGAGCGTAATACACTTTATTATCTGATCAGTTACACTCTTGCCAGTTAGGAGAGGAAATGAGGTAAATAAAAAGGATAAAAGCCAATATTGTGATGATAATTATCTTTCACCATAAATATTTTATATATTTTTTTAAAAATACCTTAAATATCTTAAATATTCATTAACCATTTAAAACATAACAATATTATAATTTTACATCAGTTGTACTTATATAATGCAATCCTTTGTGTTTCTTGTTATTTATCTCTATTATAAGGTATTTAAAAAATGTTTCTATTCAGTCTCTGTAGTCGATATTAAATAAATTTCTTTTAATTCCAAAACTGTAAATAAACAAACTTGTTTATATATTTACTTAGCTTTGATTTTTCCTACTCTATTTTAAGTCTTTTCATTTTCTTTACTTGTGTGCGTTGCTAGAGTGCGTTGTGTTTCTTCTTCTTTGCCTTGAATCTTGCTTCTTCTTCTTTTCTTTCTTTTAACTGTTTGTACCTACTTCCTACCTTTAACAAATCAATAATAAATACTATCTCCTTAAGGTGTTACTCCTTATTGTAACTGAATTCTACCTAAAGAAAATAAAAGATAATTGAATTTTTCCTTAACTTGGCAAGTTATTTTTTTATATGCTTTTTTTATTGTATTGTGAGTAGCACTATAGAGACTGTTCTTCTCAAATTCATGTCTTTTTTTTACAGAATGTGCTTTATCATTCACAAGCAACTGTCTAGTATCTGTTTAATACAGACTTCTATTCTATAATATAGCTTCTCTCTGTATTATATATTTTTCCTTCTTATATTCTTTACAATCTCTCTTCATAGTATTTTCAATTAAAAAATTTTTTAACTTATGCACTCTTGCTTTTCTTTTTCAGCTTGACAGCATATAAATTCACCATTCATAACAATGTTTCTCTTGTTTTCAGTCTCCCTAACAAAAACTGTCATCAATTTCACACGGGACAGTTATTTTTTTTTAATTACCTAACTTATGCATACTCACATTCTTATTCTTTATAAACTTGCCAAAATACTACTACTTATTTTCATCTGAGCAGAATAGAATCAATAACTGTGAGGAGCATTCTGCTCAGGTTCTGCCTTTGTTTTTCTACCTTTCTTAATGGATTTAGATATATGCTCTATGATGTCATTTGCACTATTTTTTTTTAATAAAGTAAATTATTTCTTAACTTTTTTATTTAATGTTCTTTCCTTCGACATTCCTTCCAAATATAATTTATTATAATTATTTTTCTTATCCTTTTTATTTTCAACTCTGTATAACTTTTAAATTATTTTCAGTGCTTTGACCTCTAATAGTATTATTACTCTGGTCTTTTCACATGTAACTAAGGAAGTTATATTGATATCGTTCTTAGATACCATCAGGGAACTTTGATAATTACTATAGCAACTGGATTAAACTAATAAATGTAGGGGAGCTCAGCCTGTTCTAATTACATAATCACGTCTAATTTTAAATAGATTTCTGATGTAAAAAGTACCTATCTAAATAAAAAAAAAAAAATTCTTATTGTTTTTAATGCCCTTCAAAACTCTCTATCTGTTCAAAAGCACTTTAAAAATATTTCCAATAGGTTGCCTCTACTATAACTTAACAGGTAAACTTCCCTCTGTCTTTCATTCTATTTACTTTTAAAGCTGTGTGTTTTCCTGCCGTGTTTTTGACACCACAGCAAAACAGCTGTCTTTGTCTGAATGCAACAATTTTCTCTCTTATTGTGTCAACTCAAAACACAGTCCCCTCCCTTTCTGCTTGCAACTGTTTCTCATGTTGAGGAAGCTCAGCCAGGACAAAGCTTCAAAATGGCACTTCAGCTGTCCTTCTCCATGGCAACCAGATACTTCTGTTCTATCCACTAAGCTACTCCCTTTTCTCAAAAAGAAACATTTCTTATGCTTAGCCAGGGCATAACAACTACTTTAGTTAACTCTTTCTTATCTCTTACCTTTCTAGGATTAAAGTAGCTTTTAGAAACTCTATGAAAGTCTTTCTTTAAACCAGAGTTTGCCCTTAGTGACAACTAAACCTTTTTCTTTTCTATAGCCTTCAGTCAGCAAGGATGTGCAGCACTATGCTGTACTCTCTGAGAAACTGTGTTTTTTGTTTTTTTTTCTTATTAGCAGTAATTATATCAAGTTCTGTATATCAGCTACCTGTCAGCTCCTCTCTCTTATTGAACTCCTTCTCATGGTAAGTACTATTTTTATTACTTTATTTTTTTTAGTCCTATCCACACAGAGGGGTACATTTTAATAAAAGTGCAAGCGCGTACTTTTGTTCGCGCACCAGGCGCAAACAAACGTACGCCGGTTTCAATAGATATGCAAGTAGCCACACATATCTTTTAAAATCCGGGGTCGGCGCATGCAAGGGGGTGCTCATTTGTGCACCTTGCGCACGCCGAGCCCTGCGCATGCTGCCTGTTGCCTCTGAGGGCGCTCCAAAATCGGAACGGCCTTGGAGGGAACTTTCCTTCCGCCTCCCCCCACCTTCCCCTCCCTTCCCCTATCTAACCCACCCCCCAGCCCTACCTAAATCCCCCTCCTAACCTTTATCCAGGAAGTTACGCCTGCCTCAGGGCAGTTGTAACTTGTGTGCGCTGAATGTCTGCTGGCGTGGCAGGCCCCGACACTGGCCGCTGTGTTGGGGCACTAGGCCACGCCCCCAGAATGCCCCAGAGTGCAGCCACTCCCGAGCCGCCACCATGCCCCCTGGCCACGCCCATGAACCACCCCTTTTTGCAAGCCCCGGGACATACACGCGTCCCAGGCTTGCGCACGCTGCCGAGCCTATGCAAAATAGGCTCGGAGCACACAGGGGCAGATTTCCTCAGGTTACGCACATATGTTATGCGCATAGGGGCGGATTTTCAGAGCCCTGCTCGCGTAAATCCGCCCAAAACCGGACGGATTTACGCGAGCAGGGCCCTGCGCGCCGGGAAGCCTATTTTACATAGGCCTACCGGCGAGCGCAGAGCCCCGGGACTCGCGTAAGTCCCAGGGTTTTCGGAGGGGGCGTGTCGGGGGGCGTGTCCGAACCGCGCGGCGTTTTTGGGGCGTGTCGGGAGCGTTCCGGGGGCGGACCCATGGGCGTGCCTACGGCCCGGGGCGGCCCGGGGGCGTGGCCGCGCCCTCCGGACCCGCCCCCAGGTCGCGTCCCGGCGCGCAGGAGGCCCGCTGACGCGCGGGGATTTACGCCTCCCTCTGGGAGGCGTAAATCCCCCAACAAAGGTAAGGGGGGGGGTTTAGACAGGGCCGGGCGGGTGGGTTAGGTAGGAGAAGGGAGGGGAAGGTGAGGGGAGGGCAAAGGAAAGTTCCCTCCGAGGCCGCTCCGATTTCGGAGCGGCCTTGGAGGGAACGGGGGTAGGCTGCACGGCTCGGCGCGCGCCGGCTATACGAAATCGATAGCCTTGCGCGCGCCGATCCAGGATTTTAGCAGATACGCGCGGCTCCGCGCGTATCTACTAAAATCTAGCGTACTTTTGTTTGCGCCTGGAGTGCAAACAAAAGTAGGCTATTCGCGCTTGTTTTAAAATCCGCCCCATAGCCTTTGAAAATCTGCCTATAAGAAAGGTTATGATGCTCACCACTGCAAGGCTCCAGATTTCCAGCCTGGTGACAAAGTCTGGCTATTCACTAAGGGGCGGATTTTCAAAGGCTCGCGCGCGCCGGCACGCCTATTTTGCATAGGCCGCCAGCGTGCGTAAAGCCCCGGGACACGCGTCAGTCCCGGGGCTTCCTGTCGGGGGCGTGTCAGGGGCATGTCGGGGGCGTGTCAAGATGATGCGCCATTTAGGGGGCGGGGCGCAGTATTTCGGGGGCGGCGACATGGGCGTGGTTTCAGCACGGGGGCGTTCCAGGGGCTTGGCCACGGCCTCCGGAACAGCCCCCGGGACCGGACCACTGAGCGGGGCACCCGGCCGACGCGCACAAAGGTAAGGGGGGGTTTAGATAGGGCTGGGGGGTGGGTTAGGTAGGGGAAGGGAGGGGAAGGTGCGGGGAGGGCGAAGGAAAGTTCCCTCCGAGGCCGCTCCGAAATCGGAGCGGCCTTGGAGGGAACGGAGGCAGGCTGCGCGGCTCGGCGCGCGCAGGCTGCCAATTTTGCGCAGGCTTGCGCGCGCCGACCCCAGATTTTATAAGATACGCGCGTAGCCGCGCGTATCTTATAAAATCAGGTGTACTTTTGTTCGCGCCTGCTGTGCAAACAAAAGTACGCGCTCGCGCAACTTTTTAAAATCTGCCCCTAAGCACTTAAGACTTAAAATGCCTTCAGCTTGCTTTGCTCCACGCTTCGTTGGACCTTTTTCCATTCTCCGATGATTAGGCAATCTCACCTATAGTCTGAAGCTACCACCTACGTTGAAGATTCATAATGAGTTCCACGTCTCACTATTGAAGCCATTGATCCTTAGTGAGTTCTCTAACAAGACACCTGAACCTACACCAATAGATGCAGAAGAAGACATCGAGTACAAGGTAGATGCTGTCCTTGACATAAGAAAAAGAGGCAAAGTATGGGAATACCTCCTATCATGGGAAGGTTATGGGCCTGAAGATAACTCTTGGACACCTTTGGCTAATATATTGGATAAAGAGATGCTGCAAGAATTCCACAGAATGCATCCTCAGAAACCAAGACCAGGTAGGAAGGCCGGAGGATGCCCTTTGAAGGGGGCTACTGTTGTGTCCCTCGGTGCTAGACAGCTTAGCCCTGTTTGCCTCACCTTGTTCACGGCTCCTCCCGCTTACCTTGGGAAAATGGCTACCGCCGCATCTACAAGCCACCCTCTCCGGCGTCCCCGGAACGGCTATGGTGCTGCCTCCTGCCATGCTCCTCCCAAGGGCCTACTAGTGTGCGCACACACATGCCAACCACGTCTTTATTCCAGCATTGGCATGAACCTTGGGGGCGTTCCCCTCTACTGACGTTCGCCATCCAGGTATATAGCCTGTACTAATTTGCTAGCTCGTTGAGTTAGCAATGGATTGGTCTTGGCCGGTCTAGCTACTCTGCCGCTTCCGTGCTGCCGCTGGAAGCTCTCTCTCTGCCCTTCGGGGTAATTGCTAACTTGGGTACCCGCTCCTCGGGGGCCCTCTGCTTTATTTCAGATGCCTTACAGGGATCAGGTACTCACTCCTCGAGGGCCTGCTCTTCCTGCCTCGGTGCCTGTACCATCGTCTTCAACCTGGTGGAATCGCATACCTACAGCAACCATCTAGTGAGTAATCTAACTCTCAGTCTATCTCATCCACGTACTGCCTTGCTGGGAAACATACACCAGAATTCCCCTATATCAACGGGTTGAGAAGGGTCCCCTCTGCCGAGGGTCCTGAGACTGCTACATCCAGACTACCTCACTACTGCCACCTCTGGTGGTACACTTCAAGCTGTTTAATAAAAGAACTAAATCTGTGTTTGTACGTCCTGCGTTTAGCCCAGTACTGTGGCGCCTCATGGGGTTCCTCCCCGTGGGCGTAGTCATCTGCCACAGTACCCAAGAATCCACCCAAACACCACTTAACCATAACAGAGACCAATAATAATCACAGAATAGAAAATGAAACCATGATCTTGCATTCTTTGATTTTCCTGATGCTGTTTCTAACTTTTACTATTTTGGCCAGGATACTCATCTTAAAGTTACAGTAAACAGTTTATTTTGAACACTAACTGGGACTCCATTTTGGTTATTTCTTTTGCTTTTTATGGTGAATGGATGGAGAGGGGTTTGTTATTGGATCCTTTTGTTGATATTCCATTCCTTGCTGCTCTTTTAGGTTCTCTTGAATCATCCAGCTGGAATGTGGACCTTTGGACTTAGGCAAAACTGACTGTGCCAGAGGCTTCAGAAATTAACTTCCTTCCCATTGGACTTGAAACCTTTTAAACACTGCAGTAGTGCCCTGGATGATATCAGCAACACAAACAAGGTACCACTATATGTGCAAATGAAGATCTAACATGGCCACATTTTGGCTGGATTGCCTGTATCAAGGGTATATAACATTTGCCATCTTTCATATCCCACTTTGATTTGTTCCATTTGCTGTGGTTTCTTGGCTTTTCTCTTCTTTTTTGAAGTACTTTTTCAACCAGGTATCCCAGTGTGACCTTTTCATTTTTTTTCATTTTTTAACCAGAAACTGAAAGCAAAATGTAACTTTGAGCAGTCACCATTTTGTTCAGTCATTTTTCTGTTGCATATCAGAGTGAGAGGTTTGGATTCTGAAGCTCCTTCTCAGAGTGAAAGAAAAAGTTTAGAAAAACATAGGAGACAAGGTTGCCTGTTGCCTCTTAATGGGGCTGGGAACATTTCTCCCTTTGTTACCATCTGGCAACATCTGTTGATGTAAATGTTATTCTTGAAGCTGAAGATTCTATGCAGCTATTTGAATAAAAAAATTTCATTTGACTCTACTACCTTTTGGTGGATAACATTTCATAAATGCCACACCTCTGCTTTGATCTTCTACTTGTCACTATGCCAGAGGAAACACTAATCTGCCTGTTGACTGTTAAAGGATTACTGTATTTCAACAGCAGCAAGATAGTGTCTTTATCTGCAGCCCAGAGATTTGTGTTTCACAGCACTGACTCTATGAATGGCTGCCAGGCACAGCAGCCTTTTCTTTGATCTCTGACTTATTGCATGTGGAAAACGGAGTCAGTATTATGTACAATTCTGTGTACAATTCTTTTGCAATTCATCCACAAATTGTATCACTTAGCAACTTACTAGTGTAAGTTTATATAGTCAGCAAGAAGATAATGTATGGCACGCTTTGTAACAAAAGGTTCTTGTGGCCTGGTTTTGGCCTCTGTTGGAAACAGAATGCTGGGCTTGATGGACCCTTGGTCTGACCCAGCATGGCAATTTCTTATGTTCTTATGTTCTTAAAGTAATTCTGTCTGTTCTGCTCTCTTTGTGTTCTCACCAGTACTGGGCAATGGGCATAAAGAATACTACACTGTAGCATGAAAATCACCTAACCATTACTAGTCACTGAGTGTTTAAAATTCTAGGGATGTGAATCGGGCTTCACATCCCTAGATCGTACAATATTTTCAAAATCGTCAGAAATCGGGGGCTCCCCCAAAACGATAGGAAAACCCCACGATATTGTTCGTGGGGGTTCTCTTATCGTTTTGGGGGAGGGCGGGAAAAACGGCACACAAAAATAACCCCTAAACCCACCCTGACCCTTTAAAACTAATCCCTTAGCTTCCCCCACCCTCCCAACCCCCCAAAAAAACATTTTACAGGTACCTGGTGGTCCAGTGGGGGTCCCGGGAGCGATCTCCCACTCTCGGGCCGTCGGCTGCCACTAATGAAAATGGCGCCGATGGCCTTTGCCCTTACCATGTGACAGGGTATCTGTGCCATTGGCCGGCCCCTGTCACATGGAGGGAGCACTGGATGGCCGGCGCTATCTTTAAAAATGGCACGGGCCATCCAGTGCTCCTACCATGTGACAGCGGCCGGCCAATGGCACGGATACCCTGTCACATGGTAAGGGCAAAGGGCCATCGGTGCCATTTTGATTGGTGGCAGCCGACGGCCCGGGAGCGGGAGATCGCTCCCGGGACCCCCACTGGACCACCAGGTACCTGTATAAAGTTTTTTGGGGGGTCAGGAGGGTGGGGGAAGCTAAGGGATTAGTTTTAAAGGGTCGGGGTGGGTTTTTTTGTTTATCAGCTCGGGCGCAGCCGATAAACAAAACCGCGATCGGGCCGGACGAAAAAAAAAAACACGATGTGAATCGGAACCGGAATCAGAACCGATTCCGGTTCCGATTCACATCTCTATAAAATTCGATCATGCAACTAGGATGAAAGGGTACATGTAACTCTGGCAACAACAGTGGCAGAATAAAAGGAAAGCTTTTCCTCCACATGGACCTAGAACTAGCACAAATAGCACTAATGATGATAGTAGTGATAAGACCAGGAGACACCCCCCACCACCACCACCACCACCACCAAAGATAAATAGAGATCTTTTCTTAGGATGGGGAAACCAGCAGTTTGAGAGGCACTGGCAGGGTCAGGTAAGGAGCTGGAAGAGCAGCTGCCTGCTCCCTACTGTTGCTATAGTGCAGGGAAAGAAAAAGGCAGAGTCACTGGAGAGTGACATCAACACTGGGAGAGGGTACATGGGAGGGTAGGTCATTAGAGAAGTCAAAACCAGTACAGAACTCACCCCTGTTTCTGCCCGAGCACTGTCTGCAGGAAACCTTCAGAGAAACTAATGATTCAGATGAATCATGTTTGAGATCTTCAAAATCAGATAATACTGAAGATCTAGTAACTCAGGAGAATTTGGGGAAGTTCTTTTCTAGCATGCTATCTTAATGGTGATAAAGGGTATGATGAAGAGCTGGTGGCTTGGCTACAAATACATGACCGTTGCTGTGGTTTTTTTGTGATAGACTATACCAATTATATGAAAAAGGCATAGAAGATGGGAGCTCTCAAAGAATCTGATACTTTGCACACTTGCTATACCTGGCAGTATGAGATGCCTTGTGGCTGGAGGCAAAGGAATATGGCAGCTTAGTCCTGATAGAGACTAATAGAGAGGGCAGGAAAATAATAGGGCTTTTTCATTAGATCGTGAAGAGTGGGCAGCAGATCTTTGAGAAATAGGAAGCAGAGGAGATACCTCTGAGTGCCTCAGGATATAGGCACTAGATGGTATTCCACTTATCTGATGCTGCATAGATTAGTGGAACAACAGACAGTCCTTCATGAGTCATTCATGATTTGTCCCTGGCAACAAAAATAGGTGTGGTGCATCCTCAAGGTCTAGGGAATTATAATTGGATACTCATGATGTAGATGGTGCAAGTCCTGAAGTCTTTCAAAATGCTACAAAAGATCTAAGTTCAATAAGAATTAACCTGGGTGAGATCATCCCCATAGGTGTGAATTTTGAAAGGAGTTATGGGTGTAAAAGTAGCATATATCAGAGCAATTTTCCAATTCCATTCACATCCGAAAAACCTTTGAAAATTTAGCCCTATGGAGTGAATTTTCAAAGGTATAGAAGTAGGAATTTTCAAAAGCCCATTTACACAAGTAAAGTCCATTTACACATGTAAAACCCAGTTTTATGCACACAAATCCTTTTGAAAATTACCTCCATAGTGAATATCCTAGAAGAGAAGCTTGAGTCTCTAGTAGGAGCAGGGACTGAAACCAGAGGTGTTGGTACTCATACATATCTTGCAGCTGTAACTGGAAAATAGGCTCAAACACCTTACCTAGCTGAAGCCTTACAATGCTAGCCATGTTGTATGATCCACGAGTAAAAGGGAATTTCAACCCTCTGGTCCAATAGTCTAATTCATTAGAAAATGAAGCTGGTACATAGAATGCAGGAACAAGCATGCCAAATGCATAGGGACAGTGGGGTTGCAGAAGAGGAAAGAGTGGGCACCCATCACAGGGTTGTCAGGATGAACAACATCCAGTAAGATATCATATCCTCCCCTACCTTTCTTGCCCGCCCACCCTCCTCCCCACAGTAGTGAGTCAGCAATATCAACCAATCAATGACAATCAAATGAAAAATACACTAGTTGTCATGAAGATTTTTTATAGAGAAATGAGTGACTATATAGCCAATCAGCAATCTGAAATGAACATCATCATCAGTTACCAGGAAAACTGTGAAAATGTAAGCCTCAAGGATAACAGAATTTAATCCTTCTAGTTGCCCAGTCCACAAATAAAAAAAAATCCACAGTTGTTCTTTAAAAACCAAAAGGTAATTATGATCACCACCATGTGAAGAACTTGAACGGAATCTATCACTGTGCACCACAGAACTTCAAAGTGGAGAGAAAACGGCAAGCAACATGCTGAAAGCAGTGCTTCAAGACTGGCCTTTTTAATTCAGCTCTTGTGTTCTGACAAATGTTTTTGAATCAGTTTTGTATTTTTACCCACATATAGGAGCCGATAAAAGTGGATAAACAAATAGAACCAATTTTGGCAAAACGCATCTGTTCCAAAGACTCTGCTGGAAAAAAACAACGAAGACTGTACCATCATAAAACAAAAATTGCAGTGGCCACAAGAAGAGTGACCCAGTGCTCTATCACTTAATCCTCCTTTCCACAGATGGACACAAAGTGGACACCAGCAAATCCCACAGATTGCAATTACGAGTAAAATAAAAACAAGGAGGCATTATCAAAGCAATCATTGAGAGCCAAATTGCCAATGTTTCCTAATGCTCCTTGTAATCTGAAAGGACAGGTTAGAGTATCGAAGCACGCAACTTAAACCTGAAAGAATGACTTTCAGATTGAGGGGCAGATTTTTAATCTTACACGCGCGGGGTTGCTTTGTGCGGTTTGAAGATCTTTTGTGAGCGATGGTATGCTATTGAAGGTACACGTGAATCCGGCATTAACGGTTGTTAGAATCGGGTGGAGTATCCACTGTTTGAAGATAATGGGAAAGACAGTGTGAGGAACTTTAAGGGTGACCATAAGATAGCAGTGGTGGACATGAACAGACATTGATAGGAGTGGAGGAAGTGTTTCTGGGAGTTTGGTGATCTCGGAGTGCAAGTTATCCCCTGAGGAAGCTTACGCGAAACAAGGGTCCTTGTAGGGAACATTGACAAAGGGTTCCAACGAGTATGGAGAGGATTGTATTATCTGAAACAAGCAAGGAGAGAAGATCTCAGATATTTGAGAGGAAGAATTGTACCATCTGAATAAGTGGAGGGGACATTAAATTATTTGAAATTATTTAGGGACAAACAATAGTACTGAATCTCCTGGAATTATAAAAGGTTGCACTTTAGGTATTTTATGTTGGGTGGGTTGAGTGTGTGTTGTATGAATGAGGGAAGAATGTATATGTGGGTTATGTTTAAAAAAATGCTTTGAGTATTACTGGCATGTCCAATAGAAAAATTTTTATACGAGCTGATGTGATGACAAATTTGTAATAACAATTGTATTGTGTTGATCAGGGGCGGATTGTGGGAAAATAGTGGCCCGGGGGATTTTTCTCCATACTGGCCCATGGGTATCCAATTACATATACAATATAATTTACATATATAATTTACATATAATGTACATATATATGTACACACCCCTATATTTCGGTATGGTCCTCCCATATCAACGCAGTACTATTTACCAACACTCAAAGAATAATAACCCCACCTATGAAAAAGAATACCACAAATATTACACCAGAATCTAAAATATCAATACACCTCCTATCAGGAAAACAGAACAGGCCAAGCTACTACAGATCCCTACAGAGAAACCACATGCTAAAAGAATGCTTCATCTCAGTCTTTGCATGCAGAACACAAACTCTCACCAAATACAGAATACAAAATGAAGTAGCACAAATGACAAAAACTGAAATGGAAACTCCAAGAAGTCAGACTCCATGTATTAACAATAGAAAAATAGAACCACCATTCCTCATAAAACAAATAAAATCAAGAAACATAAAGCATCAGTTATAATAGTAAAACCATAATAAAAGAATATTTTAAAACTACTGATAAATAGAATTTCTATTAATTAAAATCATATACATTTTTTACAATGTCCCAAACACTAATAAAATATTTCAAAACAGCACATATATCAAATAACATTCAATAATTAAAACTAATAACGATTTTAAAAAGCCCCTGCTGTCCCCTTCTGTGGGAGCTCTTTATTTCCAGTCACCCTGATATTGTCAAGGATTAGGAGGTTATCCTCTCTCTCTCACAAATACTCACATGCCCATTCTCTCTCACACATACACTGTCACATACATACACATTCATGCTCTTATACCCACCATAACTTCTCACTCTCACTGACACTGACACACTCTCAGGCTCTAAGATACTCCCCCTCCACACACACACCCTTACTCCCTTGGATTTTCTCATACACACTCATGCTCTCACACTCACATACACATACACTGACCCCCAGGCAGGCTCCCATTCATTTTCATACCACTCCCTCCCCATCCCCCAGGCATGCACACATTCATTCTCACACACAGATCCCCAGGCAGGCACCTATGCATTCACACACATACACTCCCAGGCAGAGTCCTATTCATACACATGCACACACTAAAGGCAGACCGCCCCTCTCTTTCTTTTGCCAACAACCTTGGAACCTCTCTCATTCCTCTGCTGCCACATGGCTATTGGGGAGGTGCTGATTGCTGCTACTGACACTGAAGCCCATCCTGCTGCCTCCTCTGTGCAGGCCCCGTGGGCTTCCACTTTCTCCATGCTGATCTCGTACATTGTGAGATCCGCATAGAGAAAGTGCTATTCTTGCACATTCCCAAAGATTACATGTGCCAATCACTAAAAAGTATTTTTCTTTTTTTTACCTTTGCTGGCTGATCTTAGTTTTCTAATTGGTTGGTCACAGGCTTTTTTTTTTCCACCTTCCCTTTCTTATTTTTTTGCCAATTCCTTTTATATTGTCTTTTTTTCCTCTTTTCTCTCTATCTTCTTCCCTCAAACACACACTCAGGTTCTCATTCTTACATGCTTTCTCTCTCTCTCACACACACACACACACACACACATACACACAGCCTCTCACTGTCACATGCTGTGTCTCATACAATCATTCATACACACAGGCTCTCACTGTCACATGCTATCTCTCATATAATCATTCATACACACAAACTCTCACTCTCACATGCTGTCTCTCATTCAATCATTCATACACACAGGCTCTCACTGTCACATGCTCTCTCTCATACAATTATTCATACACACAGTTTCTCACTGGCACATGCTGTCTGACTCTCACACACACAGGCTCTCTCTCTCACTCCCACATGCTGTCTTGCTCAAGCACAGGCTCTCACTGTCACATGCTGTCTCTCTCACACACAGAGGCTCTCACATGCTGTCTCTGCAAACATTCAGATCCTCACTCCCACACACAATTTCTCAACTCATCTCATACACGCATACACACACTCTACAGACCCTCAGCCTCTCTCTCACCTCTGGGCCTCCTCTTTGCGGGTCGCCGCTGGATGGGCTCTGCAGCGGCCCTGATCTTTTCAGGCCGCTGTGGCCCTGCTACCGGGCCTCTTCCTCTTCTCGGGCCACTGCTCCTCTTCTGCACGCGCTGATGCTCCTCCTCCTTCCTGCCCACGCGGCTCCGGCAATGTTTACTTCTGGGGCCACACAGGCAGGAAGGAGGAGGAGCATCGGCGCTTTTAAACGCGATCTTTTTCTTTGGGCCGTGGTGACGTGAGCCTCACCATGGCCCTGCCCATCTGTCTGTCGCTGCTCAGCAGCCGCATGAGTCTCCTTGCGCCCGGGGGCATTGGCTCCCCTCGGGATACCACTGCTCGCGGTGCCCCCTAATACTTTGGTTGGAAACTTTATAATACAAAAAAAAAAAAATCACGTGACAGGAGTGACCGGCCCACCGGGGGAAGCCCGATCCCCTGATAGGTCAATCCGCCCCTGGTGTTGGTGTTATATGAAAATAAATAAAGTTGTGAAATATTTAGCGAATGTGAATTAATACGGAGTTATATAGTGTGCATTTGAGATATTGTTATAAGTAATTGTATACTCTAACAAATAAGTATTTTGGTGTTCCCTTTATATGTATAAAGAGTATTAGGAATTGGGGAACAGAATATCTCTCTGTGTTGTATTACCATGAAACATTACTAGTAAGACGAATTTTCTGCCAGGTTTGTTGCAGCAAGATTCTATGCTCTACATGCTCATTAATATACTATGGTTATAATAGTTACTCATGTATGAAAATTTGATTAAAAAATATAAAGCTTGTATGAAAATTTTATAACTCTTGCTTTCAGCCAATTTTAAAAACATTTTCAAAACGCTTCCTGTTTTATCCTCATTAAACAAAGTCAAAAAGCATGTTTGTAACTTTTCAAATGTGAGATTTTTCTAGTCAGCTCAGCTGGAAATTTTATGTAACATAGTTGACTGCAGATTTTTTATATTTCCTTAATTTTTGCTGAGGACTTTACTGTCATGCTCACTACAGCTTTAAATTTTGCAGCTACTAGATTAGTTTGCTGTCATTATATACACAGTTCTGTCATAGGAGGCAATAAAAGGTCAATGGAGTGCTAAGATTTTAAGCATTAAAAGATTTCTATTATTTTCTCTGTACTCTACAGAATATATTAGGTGGAAGTAGATACAAATGTTTTAGTAATTCTTCCGATGAACAAATGTAATGTCTGTTTGTAACACATATGATTTTCACTTTTTCCTAGTACCTTTCTTTTCAGAGCTTTACTATACCTTCCACAAATATCATGGCATTTTTCCTAGTCTTAACCTTTTAAGTGCTTAGTTAAATGGTCCAGGATCAAATATATTCACCTTTTTTTCTTCTAATTGGAGCATTTTTCTCACTAGTGCATTCCTTTTTTGCATTCTCTAAAGGCAAAGGGGCGGATTTTCAGAGCCCTGCTCGCCTACATCCGCCCGGATTTATGCGAGCAGGGCCCTGCGCGCCGGTGCGCCTATGTTCAATAGGCCTACCGGCGCGCGCAGACCCCGGGACTCGCGTAAGTCTCGGGGTTTTCCGAGGGGGGCGTGTCGGGGGCGTGTCGGGGGTGGGCCCGATCCGCGCGGCATTTTCGGGGCGGGACGTAGCGTTTCGGGGGCGGGCCCGGGGGCGTGGTTACGGCCCTATGGGGTAGATTTTCAAATAGCGCGATTTGGCGTACTTTTGTTGGCGCATCAGGCGCAAACAAAAGTACGCTGAATTTTAGTAGATACGCGCGTAGCCGCGCGTATCCGCTAAAATCCGGGATAGGCGCGCGCAAGGCTATCGATTCCGTATAGCTGGCGCGCGCCGAGCCGCGCAGCCTACCTCCGTTCCCTCCGAGGCCACTCCGAAATCGGAGCGGCCTTGGAGGGAACTTTCTTTTGCCCTCCCCTCACCTTCCCCTCCCTTCCCCTACCTAACCCACCCACCCGGCCCTGTCTAAACCCCCCCCTTACCTTTGTTGGGGGATTTATGCCTCCCGGAGGGAGAAGTAAATCCCCGCGCGCCAGCGGGCCGCTAGCGCGCCGGGACGCGACCTGGGGGCGGGTCCGGAGGACGCAGCCACGCCCCCGGACCGCCCCGGGCCATAACCACGCCCCCGGGCCCGCCCCCGAAACGCTACGTCCCGCCCCAAAAACACCGCGCGGATCGGGCCCGCCCCCCCGACACGCCCCCCTCGGAAAACCCCGGGACTTACGCGAGTCCCGGGGTCTGCGCGCGCCGGTAGGCCTATTGAACATAGGCGCACCGGCGCACAGGGCTCTGAAAATCCGCCCCTATGTAGGTGAAATTCTTGCATTTCCTTATCACAGTAGTTCAATTATTTTATTTTGTATGGTTGTTATTCGTTTGATCTATATCTCATGTCATCTCCTCCCTCATAATTCCTGTTCAATTCATTCACTCCTCTCCCCTCACAAACCCCCTCAGTCACCCCAGATCACTCTCTTCTGCCCACAAACCCCTCATTTACCACTGGCCTTCCTCTCCCCAACAAACCTCTCACTCACCCCAATTCACTCCCTCCCTACACTTCAGAAAACACCTCTCCATCCCAACCAACCCCTCATTCATCCCAGTTCACTCTCTCCCCGACTCCACAAAGCTCCCACTTTCCCCAGTTCACTCTGCCATTCTGTGCCTTTCTAGCATCTTTTCACTCCTTGCCATATTCTTTCAAGTTATTCCTCTTATGGTATATATTTCAAGATATGGTATCCAGATCCTTGAACAATATCTAAGCACATTCACTTTGTATGCCTAAAATTAGGCAGCTAGTTCTTTGTCTCCAATGATGATTATGGGATACCAGTGTTATGTTTGGTACAAGTATGAACCCCTGGGACGAGGTGAGAGGTGTCTCCACTCACAGGGAGGAGCCCTGTGAGCCTCACCATCAGTAGGCACGGTCTCAGCAATGTCAGACACAGCTGTGGAGACTTTACTGAAAGAAGTGAAAGGCACAACCCATGGAGTGGGAGATTCAGTAAGTAAGTTCAGAGCAGAGGGATATATCCCAGGATGATGCCTCAGATGTGACGATCCGGTAGTGGCCCGCAGAGCGGGGTATGTCAGGAAGTCTTGCAGTAGTGAAGGAACAACTTAGACGTGCAGATCCGGTAGTGGCCTGCGGAGCAGGGTTCGCCGGAGATGAGTTTCAGTGATGAAAATGAGAAAGCTGTCCGAGATGCAGGAACCCCGATGAGGTTCCTGTAGTGGTGGTGCGGTAATGACCTGCAGGCAGGGTATACCGAAGTGGTTCCTTCAGAGATGAAGCGGTAGTGGCCCGAGGCACAGGGTACACCATAGAGAATCCCACAATGAGGCTAGATAGGTGAAGTCCGTAGAAATAGGTACTCACAGGAGGTAGTTCCAGGTGAAGACCCGGGGAATTGGACCGATAACAGTCCAAGGCAGAAGGTCCTCTGAGGAGCGGATAACCAGAGACAAAATAGGGTCCCAAGGAGCGGGTACCCAGAGTGTCTCATGCCAACATAGAAACTGGAACTGGAAGTCCAAGGAGCGGAATTCAGCAAGAGGGAACTCTTTGCTAACTTATCGCAGTGAAGGGCTGGCCAGCTTAAGTTCAAGTGGCGGGTGATGTCATCCGGAGAGGACGCCCCCGAGGTTCCCGCCATGACATATACAAAGGTGGCCCATGTGCGCGCATGTGCCTAGGTAATTTCTGGAACAAGATGGCAGTCGGCAGTGCCCAGGCCGTCCCGGAAATGCCAGGCTGGTCGGCGGTGACTGGCGGAGGCCACCACTCCTCCAATGGATGCCGATGCAGCAAACAAAGAGGTGAGCATTAGGTCGCAGTTTTCACATGTCACCATGACCACCAGAAAGAGCAGAAGCAGGGCCGAGTTGAGGTATCACCACCCTTGAGATTTGCTCAACTGACATCAATTCACATGTAGCAGAATGTGACTCAGAGATGAAAGGCAATTTTCTAGCATGAGAAATTTGCTGTTTCAAGATTATCAATAATCAATCAGTGAAGTTCTCTAGGGCATTGCCATTGCCCACAGCTGAACATAATTTTGAGTGCTAAAATAAACATAAATGTATTCATAACAGTATTGTGATTCTATCTAGTGTTATTTATACTAATATTTGCAGACAACAAGCACTTTGTGAAGATAATTTGGAGGGGGTGATGATATTAGAGCAATTCAGGCACTCAGGACCCCTGAAGCTGATGAACTTGCCGCAGAAGTTCTGCAACAATTGATGGCCGGCGCCAAAATGGCGCCGGCCGTACAGCAACACGATTCGACTGCAGGAGGTCGTTCCGGACCCCCGCTGGACTTTTGGCAAGTCTTGTGGGGGTCAGGAGGCCCCCCAAGCTGGCCAAAAGTCCCTGGGGGTCCAGCAGGGGTCCGGGAGCAATCTTCTACCGCAAATCATTTTTCCGTACGGTAAATGGCGCCGGCCATACGCCGTATGGCCGGCGCCATTTTCCGTACGGATGTTTACAGGGGTTGTTAATGTTAAGAATACGAGCCACAGGCTTCGTGATCTTTTATGTTGTTTTCAGTATGGATTGTTTGTCGCCTACGAAACGTTAATATGAGTAGAAACAAATGTGTACGGTTTTTCTATTGTAACCCACCAAGCATGCTGGATTGTGCTGCATAGAAATCATTTAAAATAAATAAATTAGGCGGATAACAAATTTCAAACATATAACAATATATCATAGTCTTACAAAGACGATTCATCTCCACGAAGCCTCAGCTAAGAGACAGGAGCCGTTTTCAATTTGCGAAGGTCCTTATGTTGATCCTGTAACAGGGAACTGTGTAGCCCTGCAAAGGATCCAGCCTCCAGCCAGGCCAGGGGGACTACTGGAAACCTAAATCACTTGCTACAGGAGGAACACTAACGCACAAACAGGGCACAGTCCACGCCGGCCACACTTCTTTTCCCACCGAATTGGCAGACTCCCTGGATGGTCCCTGCAGGAGTATTCGCTTTCGTTCTCAGCCTGCAGGGCCTCCGTCAGGCTGCTCTTGTGGCCCACAGCGGCTCTCGATGCCTCCGTGCAATGCTGAGATTTGAGTGGGAGAGGCTGGGGTCGGAGCTGCGGGCCAACAGGCAGCAGCGGAATGGGCTTACAAGGGAAGCTGAGATTTGCCAGGTCCCCCACACATGCAACCCGGCCAGATCCCAGAGGCTGAAGCTGATTTCCAGAGCATTAGCGGACGCACGCGGCGCTGTACAGATGCACATGAGAGAGAATTCTTGCACCGGCTAGCAAAAAGGAAGGCCATGCGAGTTCTACATCTAGGCATTGATTCTCCCACCGTTTCTGACGACCATTCAGCATTCTCTGGGCTGAGCATGTCCACCCACACACACACACACACACACACACACACACACACACACACACACACACACACACACACACACACTAAGGCCACAAACATACAGTGTGTCTAGCCATACCAGGGCCGTACGGCCGACACCATTTTGCGCCATTTTGTGCCAAAATGGCGCCGACCGTACGGCAACACGATTCGACTGCAGGAGGTCGTTCCGGACCCCCGCTGGACTTTTGGCAAGTCTTGTGGGGGTCAGGAGGCCCCCCCAAGCTGGCCAAAAGTCCCTGGGGGTCCAGCGGGGGTCCGGGAGCGATCTTCTACCGCGAATCGTTTTTCCATACGGAAAAACGATTCGCGTGCAGGAAGTCGTTCCTGGACCCCCGCTGGACTTTTGGCAAGTCTTGTGGGGGTCAGGAGGCCCCCCCCAAGCTGGCCAAAAGTCCCTGGGGGTCCAGCGGGGGTCCGGGAGCGATCTCCTGCCGTTGGGGGACAAAAAAACAAAATGGCGCCGGCGCTACCTTTGCCTTGTCATATGACAGGTCAAAGGTAGCGCCGGCGCCATTTCTACAACGCATGAAGGTCCGAGAGAAAGAGATCACACCGGGACCCTTCCTCTGGACCCCAGGTAATTTAAGGCATTTTGGGGGGGTTCGGGAGGGTGGGGGATTTATTTTAAAGGGTCGGGTGGGTTTTAGGGTGTTTTAGTGTGCCGGTTTTCCCGCCCTCCCCCTTCCCCCGATTTACGATTTTTGACGATAAATCGGGGGAATTGTTATTGTATCGCGGCTCTAATGATTTTTGACGATTTAAAATATATCGGACGATATTTTAAATCGTCAAAAAACGATTCACATCCCTACTGGACATAGTCACACCAGTAGAGGACATCCTAGCTTGGAAACATGGTGATTACACATACCAACCTAGCCACTAACAAGATGTGCACAGTGAGGTATAAGTCTAGATTTCCCAGCTGGCATGGCTTGCAGTAGGGAGTTAGAGAGAAGGATATGGCTCAGGTAGCAAAGGAGCAAACATTTATTTAAAATAAAGCCCAAATCAGACTGGTTATTGACTCTGAGTGTAGAGCAAGAGGGGGAGGGGAGCAAAACAGATAGTCACAGCTGTCCATGTTATTGCTATTGCTCGTTTTGCTATCAATCAGATATATATATCAGCAGACACTACTCTTAACCTGAAGTAATATAAAACACAAAAACAGAGTTCCAGAACAAATTTTTAAAAAACAGGTAATGTTTTTTCTCTTGTTCATTTATTCCTTGTTCTCTGGCTAGGATCGCTAAAGAAGATGTTTCAAATGAGGATTATGGTTTGAGTGAGGTAGACAGTAGAGAAAAACAGACTTTCTCAAGCAAATATTTTATGATTCAATCTTCCTGGCAAACTACTAGTACTTGTCAATACACAGTTTCCTTTTGCATCTCAATTCATCAGAGAAATATATTCATAAGAAAAATGAAAAAATGTGCAAGGACAAGATGTCATGTCTTAATAAAAAGCAGCCCAGCCACATTCTTCTGTTCAGGAAACAAAAAAAAGACCTTTGGCATTAATAAATCAACAGTTTCTAATGCAATCTGAGTTTTAGCACAATGTATATGTCCCATACAAACCTTAAGTAAAAAACAAATGCTGTCATTATTTTGCAGTATTACCTATTGTTTTCTTAATAGAGGACTTCTAAATCTGGCATAGAATTATTAATTGCTATTAAACTGAAAGCTTCAAAACCATAATGAGAATGTGATTGTGGTATTTCCAATCACTTTCAGTAGTAATTCACAGTATATAATCAATAGAAAAAAAAATCACATTATGCCCTGGTAGGTTTCAACAGATGTTCACATATAGCTGTTGGAAAAATAAAAGAAGAAAAATGTCCTTCCATTCACATCTGTCTTGAATTTCTCACAGTTTTTGAAGACAGTTTGGCTGTTTTCCAACAAATATGGTTCCCTGTCATCTGGTATGAAAACTGCCATCTGCAATGTGTAGAAGTCCTTTTTACAAAAAGTAAATTGCCACTTATGCTCAGAGCAAGTGCTCTTAAAGTGTCTAGTACTAGCAGCTTTAAAACTGCTTAAAATCGCTGTTGGGTTGGGAAATTACAAAATATCCATGGTGGAGCATGAAGTAGTCTTCTTTGTACAGAGTAGATTGGATTCTAGCTTTATTTTTTTAATTTCTGAGACCTGACAAAATTTACATCTGCTCATGTAGAATGTATTTCCAAAAGTCATTAAGCTTAAGGTATATGTACTGGATTGTAAGTGTACAGTACGGAAGGCCTACCCAAGTCTCGGTTAGTTGTGATAAATGGGACTTCAGTTTCCTCTCCTTGGAGAAAGTGGTGACTGAAACACTATGATGAAGTGAGACAGATAAATAATGAGATGGATACATTTAGAAAGACACATTCTGTAACACTTTATTCACCAGAAGCTTGATTCACCAAAATTCAGGTATTAGAAAAATTCTATGAAAAAATTGTCAACTTCAGTAAATATAAATAATTCATCCAATGTTTAAAAACATCTCTCAGAGTCCCCACATATCTCTGAAAAGCTGAATAAACTCCTTTATAAAGTTGTAAGATTGGTTTTTGCTCCGAAATGTGGTCTACATTTTCAGCATTATTATGATAAGTATGACCCTCATTATCCCTGTTTGGATATGGAGTCACTCTATTGCTGTTACCAATATCTGGAATTGAGTGAAGGAAACAAACACAGGGACTGATTTTCAAAAGCATTTATACGCTTAAAACTGGGTTTTACATATGCAAATGAACTTCATTCATGTTTGTGGGCTTTTGAAAATTGCTACAATATATGCCATTGAATTGTCAATAGGTTTTACCACATAGGGATTGCAACTTTAAAATGGGTGAGCTGAAATTTTATATCTTGTGTGCAAGTACATATGCATGTTATAAAATAGGCCACACACGTTCATATGTGCTCTTAATTTTGACTGTACGCATAAAGTAGGGCAATGTAGGCTCTGAGACACACAAGTGAGAGAATTTTATAACAGGCGCGTGTCCAGGCCATGACCAGTTTCACCAGTTCATCCACCAGTTTGCTCAGTCTAGAGCTAGGTCTTCAAGACCTCCAGCTCTTTAGCCACCACTCCCCACAGTTAACCCAGACCCCTCAAGCACTTCCTATCGGATCGATACTGTAAGGCCGCGGTAGAAACAGTGCGGCAGTGTCAGGCGCACCCTTCCTCCCCGCACGCACAGTTCGCTAGACCTAGCGCCTGATACTCTCCTCTAATCACATGCAAATGCATGCCGCGGCTGTGAAGCGTTAGGGAAGGGTTATGCCCGCGCAACCCATTTTACTGTATAGGCGCTTAATACAGCGCCTATACAGTAACCTGGGTGCGCTGGTACCTGTCATTTCAAATGTCATTTCAAATGACATTTGAAATGACAGGCACCAGGAAGTGTAAAAAACAAAATTTTTAAATACCTGTCGGAGGGCCGCGTGGGTCCAGGCGGTCGGCGGGCGGGGTCCGGGGGGCGGGTGGTCGTGTGTTAAATCCAGGCCGCGGGCGGGTGGGCGCCTATTCCAGGCGGCGGCGGCGGGTGGACGGTCGTTAGTTTCAGACGGCCGGCGGGCGGCGGCGGGGCCGGGTGGTCGCGTGTTAAATCTAGGCCGCGGGCGGGAGGGGCGCCTGTTCCAGGCGGCGGCGGGGGCGGGTGGACGCGCGTTAGTTTCAGACGGCCGGCGGGCGGCGGCGGGAGCTGGGTGGTCGCGTGTTAAATCTGGGCCGGATGCGCGCCTGTGCAACCCCTGCGATTCGGTGCTCAAGGCAGTCACATGCCGTGACGTCGGGCGTCGTGACGTCACGCCTTGAGCGCCGAATCGAAATATGACCACTTTACTTAACTTTGAAATGTTCATCTGTTGACAAAGTCCCGCTTCGTAAACTCCAGCTTCAAACCATCCCGACTTGCGCAAGTTTCGACACCAAATGACTTCATCAGGGTTTGTCCATCTCCATTTTGCTCTTTTTTCTTTTTTTATCAAATTCAAAGCAATGTTTTTCTGTTGCCACCTCGGCTTCATAGGTGCTCAAAAAGCCTCCATGTAACGCTGCTTCTGATGGTGTTGAAACCTCTCCTACTTCCTGTTTCCTTTTTTATAAGAACACTGTGGATACCAGCTTGACCTATCACAGAGATTTTAAATAAGAGACAACCAATCCAATTGATCGTTCAGCCCTGCCGTTGTTCAGAACGTAATTTAAATATCCATGCTTGTTCCCGGTAATTGAGCAATGACCGGTACCCCTGTTTTTCCTCTATGCTGTCAATTATAGTCCATCATAATTGTTCGTACGTGTGGCTCTTCTCTATACAATGAAGTAGAATTGGAGCTGTTACCATGGAGGTATTTAAACGGGACCGATGTTCTGCTATTCGAATTTTGACAGCTCTACTCGTGCGGCCAACATATATTTTTGGACACAGACATATGATCACGTATATCACTGATTTGGTGTTACAATCAGTTATTGACTTTCTGATAACAATTTACACACAACGGTTAATAGAAAACCTATGGATAGAAACAATCTGCTCCGTTATGAGTTATCATCCTGTGGGGTTTAAGCGGGGACTTCCTGTTTCCCAATTTTTCCGGATACGCCGCATTTGTGCTATGTTACCAGAATTTAAAGTACAAGCTGACATCTTACGTCAAAGATTCCTCGAGAGAGGATACCCGAAGAGTGTGGTGCAGAAGGCTTATAAAAGAGCCAGATATAGTGACAGAGAATCTCTGTTACAATATAAACCCACCAGAGAGCAGAATCGATTGATATGTACTTTGCCACAGAGTATGTCCACTGCAGCCACCAAGGCGTCCATTAGGAAACATTGGCATATAGTGGCTCTCCATAAAATTTTGGAAGAAGAACCCCTAATAACAACTAAGAGAGGGAGGAACATTAGGGACCAAGTAGTGCATGCCCAACAGAGGAGTAAGAAAATTGGTAGTGTGGGTTATCACAATAAATGTGGAAAATGCACGGTTTGTGACACGACAATTGAAGGGGATGTATGGATCAATCCAGTTACTGGATACAAAATGTACAGAAAGTCAATAACTGATTGTAACACCAATCAGTGATATACGTGATCATATGTCCGTGTCCAAAAGTATATGTTGGCCGCACCAGTAGAGCTGTCAAAATTTGAATAGCAGAAGATTGGTCCCATTTAAATACCTCCACGGTAAAAGCTCCAATTGTACTTCATTGTATAGAGAAGAGCCACACGTACGACCAATTACGATGGACTGTGATTGACAGCATAGAGGAAAAACAGGGGTACCGGTCATTGCTCAATTACCGGGAGCAAGCATGGATATTTAAATTACGTTCTGAACAACCGACAGGGCTGAACGATCAATTGGATTGGTTGTCTCTTATTTAAAACTTTGTGATAGGTCAAGCTGGTATCCACAGTGTTCTTATAAAAAAGGAAACAGGAAGTAGGAGAGGTTTCAATGCCGTCAGAAGCAGCGTTACATAGAGGCTTTTTGAGCACCTATGAAGCTGAGGTGGCAATGGAAAAACATTGCTTTGGATTTTATGAAAAAAGAAAAAAAGAGCAAAAGGAAGATGGACAAACCCTGATGAAGACATTTGGTGTCAAAACGTGCGCAAATCGGGATGGTTTGAAGCTAGAGTTTTCGAAGCGGGACTTTGTCAACAGACGAACATTTCAAAGCTAAGTAAAGTGGTCATATTTCTGATGGTTTAACAAATTAATAAGAAGAGTGTTTCACATGGAGAAATACATGAATAAAAGTTAAAACACATAAAAAAAGTTTAAAGAAAACAGGGGTTTCCCTGTTGTCTAGCTCTTGAAGTTTTTAAATAGCACATTTGCAATAAAAGAAATGGAGGTTGGAGGATGAGTTTATGATTACATAACAAGGTACTGAGGGGGTTGCCCATAGACAAAGGTATGAAACCATCCTCTTCCTCCCATTAAATTTACTAGGAATACACCCGGTTTATTGAAAACGTATTTGAGCAAGGCAACAGAGAATAACCAAAAAAAGTGCCAGGTGAGTTTTAAGAGTGATATTACATACACTTGGGGTGATCTCTATTTGGATTTAGTAGTGTTATATAAACACAACAGAAACATTTTATTTTTATTTTATTTATTTATAAGTTTTTTGTATACTGTCATTCGGTAACTTCCATCATAACGGTTAACAGCAATAGAATACAACTTTCTAGTACATTTCAATCCTTAAAACACATATCATCATATTACCAAAATTAATAACTGTAAAATATTCCTAAAAACATAATTAAAATGTTAATATCACATAAATAGACTAAAAAGTGTTAAGATCAGTGCTAACGATATAAAAGTAACTAGTAAAACATTCTTACTAAAATTCAAAAAATAGCAGAGAATTGGTAATACAGGGGATCTGAGAACTCATTATTGCAGAAGAAAATGTTATTCGGTTTCATAAAAAGCCTTCTTGAACAGCCAGATTTTAGTTTCTTTTTTAAAAATGTTTATATTTTTTTGTAAGCGTGTTTCAGTTGGTAGTGAGTTCCATAAATTTGTGCTCGCTAATGAAATTGCTCTCTCTCTCACTTGTATTAGTTGGGCAGTTTTTATAGATGGGCTAGGCAAGAGTCCTTGATTCATGGATCATAGATTTCGCTGTGGTATAAGTATTTTTTATTGCTGTATTAAGCCAATCCGTTTTTTTCACCATAAATGATTTTATGTGTTGTTATTAACAATTTGAATTCAATTCTCTGTTTTATGGGAAGCCAATGCAGTGATATTAAGACCGGTGTGATGTGGTCATGTTTTTTTGTTTGTGTAAGAATTCTTGCTGCAGTATTTTGGAGGATTTGTAATGGGCAAATTGTTGTTAATAGTAGTCCTAAAAGCAGACCATTACAATAGTCAAGGTTAGCAAAAATTAATAGTTGGAGGATAGTTCTAAAATCATTTTGATACAGAAGGGGTTTTAAGCATTTTAAAATTGCTAATTTGTGATATCCTTCTTTGATTTTTGTTGCAATGTGTGTTTTACAGTTTAATTCGTTAACAATAATGAATCCTAAATCACGGACCTATTGTATTAGTTGAATTTTTGTTAGTTTGCCCTCTAATGTCAATGGCGGTAAGAGTTCATTAGATGATTTTCTTTCCAGCACTATAATTTCTGTTTTAGACATGTTTAGAATAAGCTTCATGTGGGTAAGTAATTTTTTTTATATATGATAGATACATGGCAGTTTTTTTGTATGTGGCTTCAATGGACGCCATGATTGGGATGAGGATTTGTACGTCATCAGCATAAATTATGGGCCAGATTTTATAACATGCGCGTGGGCATAGATTTGTTTGCACAACCCGACGCGAACAAATCTTTGCCCGATTTTATAATATGCGTGCGCTGCCACACGCATGTTATAAAATCCAGGGTCGGCGCGCGCAAGGGGATGCACAATTGTAAAACCTGCGTGCGCCGAGCCGAGCAGCCTGCCTCCATTCCCTCCGAAATCTGAGCGGCCTCAGAGAGAACTTTCCTTCTGCCCCCCCACACCTTCCCCTCCCTTTCCCTATCTAGCCCGCCCCCAGCCCTAACTAAAACTCCCCCTGACCTTTATTGAAGAAGTTACGCCTGCCCCCAGGCAGGCGTAACTTGCGCACGCCGGCTCTCCATCCCCCGGCCCAGTGGCTGTTCCAGAGGCCTTGGTCCTGCCCCCGGAATGCCCCTGGGCTGGTGCCCCGCCCACAGCCCCGCCCCCGGAATGCCCATTTTTTCAATCCCCAGGACTTATGTGTGTCCTATGCAAGATAGGCTCGGCGCGCATAGGGGGAGGCAGGGGGAGGTTTTCGGGGGTTGCGCACGTATCTTACGTGCACAACCCTTTGAAAATCTACCCCAAAATGCATTAGACCTAAACCAGTAAGCAGATGGCATAGCAACATATAGATGTTAAATAGCGTTGCTGAAAGGGCCGAACCCTGAGGGACCCTGTATTAAGTTTCATTTTTTCTGATAATGAGTTGTTGATTTTTACTTGAAAGCTTTGATTCATTAAGTATGAGGAGAACCATTGCATGGTTGTTTTTGAGAGTACTATTTCAGTTAGACTTTTTATCAGGATAGAATGATTGACTGTGTCAAATGCCGCTGACAGATCTAATAGAATTAATAGAAATTTTTGTCCATTGTCACATCCTCTTAATGTGGTATCTATTAGAGACAACAGAAAAGATTCAGTATTGTAATGTTTTCGGAAGCCGAATTGAGATGGAAAGAGTATATTATTGTTTTCCAAATGTTCTGTTATCTGTTTTTGTACTGTTTTTTCTAATACTTTGGCTATGAATGATAGGTTCAATATGGGTCAATAATTACTCAGAACTGAAGGGTCAAGATTTTCTTTTTTTAGAATGGGTTTTATTATGGCGGTTTTTAGCATTTCAGGGACATGCCCTTCTGATAGAGATATGTTGATTATGTTCCTGATCGGAGCGACAATAGTATCCTTAATCTGTTTTAGCGTATTTGTTGGTATGCTATCTAGGGGATGATTAGCAGGGTTAGTTTTACTAATGATAGCATTGATTTCCTCAGTACTGGCTAAATCTTTTACTTCTTTTGTACCCATTTCAATTGGTTGTTCCTCCATTTTGAGATTTTCATTAAATTAGATTAGTGATTTTATCCCTGATAAATGTGGTTGGTTATGGTTAATGTCTTTTGTCAAGTTTTTTTGATAGAGAATAATACTTTCGGATTATGATTAAATTTTTGTATTTTTTTGTGTAAAACTCCTTTTTTGAATTATTAATTAGTCATTTATAATAAGTCAGGTAGGATCTGCATGTTGCTAGTGTTAAAGAGTTTTTTTGTTTTCTCCAAATTTTTTCCCTTTTCCTGAGTTCTCTTTTTGCTTGTCTAATTTCTAAATTATACCAAGGATTAGTCATCTCAAAAAGACTTAGTCAAGCCAGCTACTTTGATAGTTTCTTTCCTGATGGAATCAGATAAAGATTGGATTTTTAAAATGTTCTTCCGCCATAGGTTGGATCTTTTTTGAATATGAGGATTCAGGGTTTTCCTGATTTGTCTAAGCAGGTTCAAAAAAAGAGGAGGCAATTTCTGTTACTTAAACCAAATGCTTTGGAATTGGGAGCTTTTTTTAAATTTAAAGTTCCCTTGCTAATGTATCATTAAATATCAAAATGCCTCCTATACTTTTTTCAACCATTTCAATTGTCTACCTTTTTGACTAACAAAGTATCCTCGATATTTTTTTCTATCCCTATGCCTAACTAACCGTTTATGACAGAATTTAGTTTGTTCATTATATAAGCCCTTGATAAAGCCAGCTTTTCCTTAAGTCTTAGTTTTCTGTTTAGAATATCTTGAAGTGGTGACATTGCTCTTCCCTGTTTGAGGCCTTTGATTGTGGTGATCTCGTTATCTTATTTTTTTCTTGTTTTTTTATTCCTTCACAAACATATGTACTTTGCATGTCTCACCACTTAATTTTTATTCAAGTATACTGTCTTGAGTTATACTTGAAAATTGCATAAATAAAAAAAAATAGAAAACCACATAATTAAATATAATTACAATAAAAAAATCAAATCTTAGTTATATAATCATATAGAATCAATTAGCAATCAGAATGTGAAACACAATATTATCCATAAGCCAAAATTTCAGTAAGTCCAACACTTTGGCAGAAAAGCTTTGAATAAAAGCACTGCTTTACAGTGTTTACGTATTTTTAAATAATCCAGTATGGTATGAACTGTATACTCTCAGGCATGGAATTCCATATGACTGGGCCATAACAGGAAAAAGCTTTTTTTTTCATTGCCATATATTTACCTCTTTAGGCAGAAGTATATAAACTCATAAGAAATTCCTGTGTTGAACTTAGCTCCCTCCTAGGGATATATCAAGGTATTTTATCTTTTGAATATTCAGGCCAACCCTCTGCCCCAGTAAATAACCATGAGGAACTCCATGCCCCCAGACCTACGCACTGGAACCTCTACACCTAAATTCAAGAAAAAACTAAAAACTTGGTTGTTCCTACAGGCCTACCCATCCAATGTGAACCTCCTTCCTGATGTAGCTTGAACCATATATAGGACCCTTCCTTGGTCAACCTTGTACTTCTTGTCTTTACTTCCCCTTGTGTTAGCACTATTCTTTAATTTGCTTTCTCTCCTCCTCTTTCCCCTTTTCCTTCTCTCTGTCTTATAATGTATTTTCCACCCAATGTTTGTCGAAGTTTGTAAATTGCCGTTTTGCTTTTCCAGTTACACAATTTTTGTCAAATTTCGTGTAAATATCCGTTTTGCCTCCCAGCTTCCCAATCAGTATCTCGACCGTCACTGTTCCTTGTAATTTATTACTCTGTTCAATTAGTAGTTTCGTTGTTCCTTAGTTACAGTTACCGTTCAATGTAAAGGCAATGCCTAAAAGTTATTAAGTTATGTGTAAACCGATACGATGTGCAAACGGATATCGGTATATAAAAGATTTTAAATAAATAAATTTAAAATACGAATGTTAAAACTTTAAATTACACTGCAAACATATCTGGAAGCCAAAGCAAAACCATTCAGAAAAGGGGTACTCTGGTCTCTCACCCATATACACATTATAAGCCCACTTCTGGAAATCTCCAAAGGCCTGATAGACAGACATACAACTAAATACCCAATTCACAGCACTGAAGCTACAGTGTGCTTTATCAGGCAAGCTCTGAAATGCTGTGCAGATGGATATCACAGTTTCACCAAGAAATGCTGAATTCAACCACTTCCAGTTTACTAGTGAAAGATATTTTCTGCATAGAAACATGGATAGAGGGATATAATAATCTCCCATAGTAACCAGCATTGGCTAGATACAGTACCCTCTATGGCACATTTAGCTCTAGAATTCAATATCCTGCATGCAACTAACGCAACAGGAAAGAATGTAGAAATCCACAAATCTCCATGATTTCTTCCTCTCTGAGACTGCCACTATCTTTAGAAAGTGCTGAGTTCTGAAGGTCAGAGTTTCATGCTTCTTCTTACTGTGGCTCTTTCACGAAGGAGAAACAGATAGGATTTAAAGTCATGGTGCCAAAATGGGATGGAATGTTAAATGATTAAGATGTTCTCTTCAAGAATGTCAGCCTGACCCATCTTTTCTCCTGGGAAGCTGCCTGGAAGCACCAGTTTTAAAGGTGATCTTTGTTCTATTTCTAAGTCTATCTGCTTACATTTGCTTTTCCCTAGTGCTTCCTCCTTTTCACTGCTTTTTGTACTTTGTACATGTTTATAGCTTTCTTCTCCCTGCAGTAAAGGCTAGCTGCATCACATGCACACCACAGGTACTTTTGTATCCATTTTCTTGGCACCTGTATGGGAGCAGGTACAGAGTAAATATTGGAAGGTATGTGCAGTAATTTGAAAATTCACTGCATATGCTTTACGTCCCCTGAGCTAAGCCCACCCCTTTTTACCTGCACTTTCGAGAGACAGGGCAATATTTAAACTATGATTTTTATACAAGTAAACATGGTTAGCCATGTAGAAAGTTCTATTGTTGCCCAAATGTGTCTTGTAGTTTTCAATGCCCTTAAGCTGGAAGAAGTGCATTTTTAATGGTTAGTATGTTCCCTTAAAATTTATCTTTAGTAGCCTATTTCTTTTTCTAAAATATTATAAACTATGATAAAAGCTGATGCCTTCATAAAGAAAGTTGGCCAACTATTTTTCTCCAAATACACTTTTTTCCATGAGCTAAAATGTGGACCTATTGTGATTGGTGATATTACAAACCCAAGACTGAGGGATTCTGAGGAATGTGGACTCAAGGACTTTATTGCAGATTCTTCTGCAAACCCACCTATTCAAACTTTGGTACATTCTTCTGGATCTGTCTTAACTATCTGTGAACTTGGCAAGGTCACTTCTGTGCAAACATGTTTCAGATGGGCCTATCTAGCCCTCCAGCTGTGACAGTGCTATCGTGTCACAAACTGCAAACCACACCGTTACAGAATATCCTATTTTTAGGGATTTTTGTTTTCAGTTTTTATTTTATTTTTCTTGGGAATTTCAAAGTTAGAACAAAATAAATCATGGAAAAATGATGTTGCTACAACATGCAGGAGAGAAATCACTGGAAAAGTCAGTGTTCCATTTTTTTTGTTATAACATTGAAATGTCCTGGGAAAATAAAATAAAAACTAAAAATGAAGGTCCCTACCTATTTTCCCTAGCCCTTGCAAAATCTACATTCAGTGACCCGAGTTTGGCATCATTAAGAACATAAGAAAATGCCATACTGGGTCAGACCAAGGGTCCATCAAGCCCAGCATCCTGTTTCCAACAGTGGCCAATCCAGGCCATAAGAACCTGGCAAGTACCCAAAAAACTAAGTCTATTCCATGTAACCATTGCTAATGGCAGGGGCTATTCTCTAAGTGAACTTAATAGCAGGTAATGGACTTCTCCTCCAATAACTTATCCAATCCTTTTTTAAACACAGCTATACTAACTGCACGAACCACATTCTCTGGCAACAAATTCCAGAGTTTAATTGTGCGTTGAGTAAAAAAGAACTTTCTCTGATTAGTTTTAAATGTGCCCCATGCTAACTTCATGGAGTGTCCCCTAGTCTTTCTACTATCCGAAAGAGTAAATAACCGATTCACATCTACCCGTTCTAGACCTCTCATGATTTTAAACACCTCTATCATATCCCCCCTCAGTCGTCTCTTCTCCAAGCTGAAAAGTCCTAACCTCTTTAGTCTTTCCTCATAGGGGAGTTGTTCCATTCCCCTTATCATTTTGGTAGCCCTTCTCTGTACCTTCTCCATCGCAATTATATCTTTTTTGAGATGCGGCGACCAGAATTGTACACAGTATTCAAGGTGTGGTCTCACCATGGAGCGATACAGAGGCATTATGACATTTTCCGTTTTATTCATCATTCCTTTTCTAATAATTCCCAACATTCTGTTTGCTTTTTTGACTGCCGCAGCACACTGAACCGACGATTTCAATGTGTTATCCACCATGACACCTAGATCTCTTTCTTGGGTTGTAGCACTTAATATGGAACCCAACATCGTGTAATTATAGCATGGGTTATTTTTCCCTATATGCATCACCTTGCACTTATCCACATTAAATTTCATCTGCCATTTGGATGCCCAATTTTCCAGTCTCACAAGGTCTTCCTGCAATTTATCACATTCTGCTTGTGATTTAACTACTCTGAACAATTTTGTGTCATCTGCAAATTTGATTATCTCACTCGTCGTATTTCTTTCCAGATCATTTATAAATATATTGAACAGTAAGGGTCCCAATACAGATCCCTGAGGCACTCCACTGTCCACTCCCTTCCACTGAGAAAATTGCCCATTTAATCCTACTCTCTGTTTCCTGTCTTTTAGCCAGTTTGCAATCCACGAAAGGACATTGCCACCTATCCCATGACTTTTTACTTTTCCTAGAAGCCTCATTCTAGTACTTGTGAAATATGACCTGCTTTTCTGTCATCTCTCACTGTCATCCTGTGACCTGATAGGGATGAATTTGAACAATCCATTGCAGAACTTTGCTGAAGGCTTTTCAGCAGCTTTGTAGGAGAGCTCATGATGTATTGGAGGCTTAGATAAATTAAAAATAAGGATATGCAGATACCGGTAGGGGGATTTCAAGATGGAGGTCGATATTCCAAAGCCATTTAGATGGATAACTGAAAAGTTATCCATGTGCATGGCTACTCGTCATTATTCATCACCATATATGGCAAAACTCTAGAATTTAGAACTAGAGCAACGCCTCTGAGTGCAAGGAATGCGGCTGGAGAACATGAGGCTCCAGTGTTCAGCAGAAACAGTGCTATGAATTCAGAAAGATTGCCAGATCAGAGGGGAAAGGATGAAACTGGAAAAGAGAAGCCCCCTATAGAGTGTACAGGTAATCCCAACTCCTTCTCAGGTTGGTTGAACTGGGCAAGAGAGTTTCAGTTTGGCGAGATCTTCTAAATTTACCCTTGAAGCAATTTGGAACACCATTGAGGGGCTAGGTAAGGCTATCATGTGGCAGATAACTTTACTGGTGGAAAAATATCTGGTTTTGAGAGACAGACTAAAAGATTCTAAAACAGAAACAAAGGAGTGAGTATCTGGCCTTGAAAATAAAGTGGCTTGAGTCATGAATACACAAGAGGCCTTGGTTAAGGATAATATTCATATTTCACCTAAGCAGAACATTGCAAATTTTGTTAGGAGACATAATCCTTGTTTCATTAATTTTCCGAGATTTTGCATGGTTTCTGCCAAGGAGATGTTTAAGAAGTATTTGTTAGAGATTCTGAATGTTCCAGAACAAACAATTTCACCAGTCTTTCAGATATATTATCTCCCTCCCTCCCCACACACTTTAAAAAAAGACGCTGAGGCTGGGCAGAATGAAGGCTCTCCTATCTCTGAAGATAAGTTTTGGTATCACCACTTCATTGGAGAGGGCAAAGTTGAAGCTTTAATGCTTTATCCAATAGTTTTCTTAGTATTGGATCCAAAAAGAAAGTGGTTATTAAGACTTTTCTTTAGACATCAGAATGAAACTTTTCTTCAGCTTAAGGTTAAGATTTTTCTTGACATGGCCAAGACCATTCAGAAAAAGCGGAAACAGTTTCTGTTCATGAGACCTAGGGTATTAAAACTAGCTGCACTCTTTTTCTTAAGGTTCCTTGTATGGACAATATTTCCTATTTTATTTATTTATTTATTTTTCTATACCGATATTCAATTCAAAATATCACACCGGTTTACATACAACAGGATGTCTAAGGGTGGGCCTTATAGTGACATAATACAGTATAACAAATTAACTGGGTAAACATAAAAAAAAACTTGCTCTACGTAATAACTTTACTAACAGTAAATAAGCTCCGAGTTTAAACTTGCTATGTACAGAGGCGGTGGGGGGAACTGGCTGTGCCAGGGGAGGTGGGCAGGGAGCTGGGAGTTAGTTTTCTGTGGGGAATGCCAAGTTTTGAGACTCTTTCGGAAGGAAAGCATAGAGGGGTCAATTCTGAGAGGAGCTGGGAGGTTGTTCCAGATGTGGCGGCCTGCTATTGATGCGGCATGTTCTCTTGTGGAGACTCGATGAACTTCCTTAATTGAGGGAGTTGTAAGTAAACTTGTGTTGGATGAGCGGAGGTTCCTTGTCGGGATGCAGGGGTGTAGTGGTTCTTGGAGCCATCTGTTCTTGTCATTGTGAATTGCTTTATGGATGAGCATGAGGGTCTTGTATTGAGATCTGAATGGGACGGAATGGGACGGGTAGCCAGTGGAGTTGTTTGAGTAGGGGTATGATGTGATCTGTTTTTTTTTCTATTAGTTAGTGATCTTGCGGCTGCATTCTGAAGGAGCTGGAGGGGCTCGAGGGTGGCAGCGGGAAGGCCTATTAGGAGGGTGTTGCAGTAATCTAACTTGGCGAAGAGGAGGGATTGTAGCACTGTCCGGTAATCTGGAGGATGTAGCAAGGGTTGGAGTTTTTTAAAGGATTTGTAGTTTGTAGAAACCTTCTTTTATCAGTATGTTGATATGATATTTAAAATTTAATTCCTTGTCCAAGGTGACTCCGAGATCTCTAACTGTTGTGAGCAGTTTGTAGGGTTGGTGGGGGATGTTGAAGTTTTGATCAAAAGGTGAAAAATTTCCATTTTGTTCTGGTTGAGTGTGCCATTTGGGTGAGGACACGTTTTATATATGTAAGGTATGTTTCCCATCGGCTTAGTGTATTGTTAATGCTATCTCTGATGGGAAGCAGAATCTGTACATCATCGGTCTTTAGGAAATAGGAAAGGCCTGCTTTGCCCAAATAGTTGCATAATGGCAGCATATAAACATTGAAGAGGGTGGGGGATAGGGAGGAGCCTTGTGGCCCTCCCTGCAATAGGGGTATTAGGGCCCTGTAATAGGGGTATTTGAGCTCAGCCATTGACCCTTTTTCTGTGTGATACACATGTACACAGCGACAATCTCCACCTTCAGTCTCTAAATCTTGAATCTCTGTATATGCATTCTGTTATCTAATTGCAAGCAAGAATTGCTGCCCCTTCGCCTTATTAACCTAAGTAATTTTTTTATTGCCTAGTGGATCGTGTGATTCATCTCCTCTCCTATTTTCTGGACTTAAACAGAGATATGTATTTATTTTCCCTAATTTGTTCTGTTTGAATTTATTTATGGAATGTATGTAACTCTATATTTCCTCTCAGGATTTTCATCTTGATGATTACATTTGAAATTGCTTAAATAAAAAATAAAAAAAAAATAAGGATATGCATATCAGCACATATTTTTCTTACCATATCCATATAAACTGAGAAAAATGTGTGCACATACTGTACTGTACATTGGACAGACAGAAACAGACATACAATGGGACTGAATTAGTACAAATGTGAAACTTGCGAGCAGCAGCACAAAGTGTCATGGTTTCAACTTTGACTACTGTCCATTTACACATCTTTCAAAAACATTTATAATTCAATTACATTGCAAAAAAAGAATCTCACAAAAGTAAAAAATTAAACTTATTTTATTTAGTGAATTTTCTATACCGTCATTTAGAGCAATTCCTTCACAACGGTTCACAACAGGCACAAAATATAAAACAGTATAAAAGAAATAAAAAATTGATCACGTGCCAAACATCTCACTTAAAATACAAATTTTACATAATAATAATCACAATCAATAAAATATTAAAACATCAAATTCTAGACTTTCAGAGAGTAACAATATCAGGAGAGCATTTTAGCAGCTTAACCCTTTTCTGAGATGTGTTCTTGGTGGTCCTGCGAGGAGTCACTAGCCTAGGGGTTAGACAAAATGTTTTTAGTAGCACAGAACAGTAATGACTGTTGTGTAATGGAGAAATTACTTACCTGATAATTTCATTTTTCTTAGTGTAGACTTACATCCATTCACTTTATTCTTTGGTTCAAAATGGACCAGAGGAGTGGCCTAGTGATTAGAGCAGCAGGTTAAGAACCAGGGAAGCCAGGATTCAAATCATGCTGATGCTCACTGTAACGTCAGGTAAGTCACTTCACTATCCATAGCTTTAAGTACAAACTTAGGTGCAGGGTCTGATGAGATGAGACTTAAGAAACTAAATATTATACCCTAGATAAGAGAGACAAAGGGAAGTAGGGAGCCCTATGATAGAGACAATTAGATAGCTTAAAAGTATAATAATGCACAAGAAGCATTTTTCAATGGAAAGGAAGTTCTAGAATAATTCAACAGATATTTCCTCAGATGCTCTTTGGGAGCCTAATTAAATTTGAAGGGTTGGGGTGGGTTTGGGGGGTTTGTTTTTTTAATGTGCCCTTTTTCCCCTCCCCAAAAAAAGATAAGAAAACTACACAAAATTTTGTGGGTTTTCTTATCGTATCGTCGCCCCTCCCCAAACCATGATGAAATAGGAAATATCGTCTCTATTTCCTATTTCGTCACAAACGAATGCACATCCCTAATGGATACCATTGTCAGGGGCTTTGATAATGGTAGAATACATGTTGGTACTCCTTGACATTTCTGCCACATTCAACACTGTCGACTATGAGATCCTCTTAACTAGACTTACATTTCCCAGAGTTTCTGGTACAGTCTATGATTGGTTCACCTCATTTCCATCTAACAGATCACAACAATTAAAACTTGGATGTAATTGTTCCAATTAGAATGCAGTAGAGAATGGAGTGCCACAGGGATCAGCCCTTTTGGCAATGTTATTTAACATCTATCTAGTCCCGATTTGCAAACTGTTTGCCTTCTTCGGTGTAAACTACTACGTTTATGCTGATGACATATAATTTTTGGTTCAAATACATTTACTTGGTCTGATACCTTAAAAAGTAGTTTCTTTATGTCTAAAAGTTGTAAACCGATAGTTATTTCATAATAAGCTACAACTGAATTTAGAGAAAACTGAAATTATCTTAAGTAAGTTTCCGATAAATAATATTGGAGAAATTACTTAACTGATAATTTTGTTTTCCTTAGTGTAGACAGATGGATTCAGTACCAGTGGGTTTATGCTCCTCTGCCAGCAGATGGAGATGGAGCAAGCTGACATCACAGTATATATAGTACTGCAGTGACCCCAGCCTGCCAGTATTCTCTTCAAAAGCAACTGTGGACAGACTAGCAAAAAACTGGTAGTCCTGCTTCACAAGAGTGGGAGCAGAAAGGAGGCTGGAAACTACAGGCCGGTTAGCCTCACCTCGGTGGTGGGAAAAGTAATGGAGTCGCTGCTGAAAGAAAGAATAGTGAACTATCCACAGTCAGAAGAATTGCTGGACCAGAGGCAGTATGGATTCACCAGGGGAAGGTCCTGTCAGACAAATCTGATTGACTTTTTTGATTGGGTGACTAGGGAATTGGATCGAGGAAGAGCGCTTGATGTCATCTACTTGGATTTCAGCAAAGCTTTTGAAACGATCCCACACAGGAGGCTTGTGAATAAAATGAGAAGCTTAGGAGTGCCAAGTGGTGGCCTGAATTGCAAACTGGTTGACGGAAGAAGACAATGTGTAAATGGAACTTTCTCTGAAGAGAGAGCGGTGTTAAGCGGAGACCGCAAGGATCGGTGTTGGGACCAGTCCTGTTCGATATCTTTGTGAGCAACATTGCGGACGGGATAGAAGGTAAGGTTTGTCTTTTTGCGGATGATACTAAGATCTGCAACAGAATGGACACGCCAGAAGGAGTGGAGAGAATGATATGGGATTTAAGGAAGCTGGAAGAGTGGTCCAAGATATGGCAGCTGAGATTCAATGCCAAGACGTGCAGAGTCATGCATATGGGGTGTGGATATCCGAAAGAACTGTATTTGATGGAGGGTGAAAGGCTGATGTGCACGGAGCAGGAGAGAGACCTTGGGGTGATAGAGTCTAACAATCTGAAGTCAGCGAAACAATGTGACAAGGCGATAGCTAAAGCCAGAGGAATGCTGGGCTGCATAGAGAGAGGAAAATCTAGTAAGAGAAAGGAAATGATGATCACCCTGGCGAGGACTGTGTTCAGTTCTGGAGACCATATCTAAAAAGGGACAGAGACAGGATGAAGGGGGTCCAGAGAAGGGCGACCAAAAAGGTGGATGGGCTTCATAAAATGACTTATGAGGAGAGATTGAAGAACCTAATTATGTATACCCTGGAGGAGAGGAGTAGCAGGGGTGATATGATACAGACTTTCAGATACTTAGAAGGTTTTAATAATCCATGGTCAACAACAAACCTTTTCCGTTGGAAAAAAATCATGATTTGAAACTCCAGGGAGGAAGACTTAGAACCAATGGCAGGAAGTATTTCTTCATAGAGAAGGTGGTGGATGCCTGGAATGCCCTTCCGGAGGAAGTGGTGAAGACACTGTGAAGGATTTCAAAGGGACATGGGATAAACACTGAGGATCCATAAAGGCTAGAGGATGGGAATGAAGAGAAGAGCCATGGGGGTGGCTTGCTGGAACGGTGGCTACTACCTGGTGATTACTACCTTTACTCAATAAGCCTTCACACGGTTAATGCAACTCCAACATTGTTCTCTGCTTCAATGGCAAGGGGAAATGTGGAAATGAGAATTTGCATTCAGACAGCAACCAACAAGGACTGAACTACACAGTCTGGGTAAACAAATAAGCATGGGGGTAGCTTGTTTATTGTGGCGGTTACTACCCTAAACCAATTAAGCCTGATATTTCACTCTGAATGCATATACAGCATTGCTCTCTGCTTCAACGGCAGGGGGAAATGTGGAAAAGAGGATTAACATTCAGACAACATCCAACAAGGCATTGATCTGTGCAATCTGGGTAAGCAAGCATCGGAGTAACTTGCTTGATGCGGCAGTTACTACCCTTAACCATTAAGCCTTATGCTTCACCTTTGATGCAACTCCAACATTACTCTCTGCATCAATGGCAGGGGGTGGCAGGAAATTTGAATCAAATAGTTACCAACAAGGGCCCTGAGCTTGGTGGTCGGTGAAACAGATAAGTACGGCAAAATAAGTGTGGGAGCTTGCTGGGCCGATTGGTCTTTTTCTGCTGTCATTTCTATGTTTCTCTAACTGTACTGAATCACCAAGAAACACAGAACTCACGTATGATTCTAGGTACCCCAAGCTAGGCCCTGGATGAACACTTATCAGTAAGCCCTTAGGATCCGTATAATTGACACACTTATGCGGCAGCCGAGGGTGGGAAGCTGAGTTCATCTGTCTACACTAAGGAAAACAAAATTATAAGTAATTTCTCCATTTTCTAGCATGTAGACAGATGGATTCAGACCAGTGGGATGTACCAAAGCTACTCCTGAACAAGGTGGGAGGCTGCCCGCAGTCCAGTCAACACTGCATGTGCAAAGGCTGCATCCTCCCAGGCCTGCACATCCAGACGATAAAACCTGGAAAAAGTATGCAAAGAGGACAGTGTCGCAGCTCGGCAGATATCAACAGGAGACAACAAACTAACCTCCGCCCATGACACCGCCTGAGCCCTAGTGGAGTGAGCCCTAACCTGAGTAGGCAACGGCTTTTCAGCATCCACTTTTCAGCCGTGACTACTTCCTTAATCCAGCGAGCTATGGTAGCCCACAAAGCTGAAGCACCCTGCTTTCTCATGCAATGGAGAACAAACAGGCAATCCGTTTTTCAAAAAGGTTTAGAAACTTCCAGATACTGCATGACAAGTCTCTTGATATCCAAGGAGTGCAAAATGTGATACTCCTCCGTATCCCTGACCTTATCTAAGGAAAGCAAGGAGATGGACTGATTCAAATGAATGTCCGAAACTATCTTGGACAAGAAGGATGGAACAGTACACAGCTGTATTGCCCCGGAGTCACCCAGAGGAACGGCTCCCAGCAAGATAAGGCCTGCAGCTCAGAAATTCAATGCACTGAACATATAGCCACCAGGAACACAGTGTTCAAGGTCAACAACCGCAAGGAAAGGCTATGCAGTGGTCAGAAAGTAGGGCCTGCAAAAAAATCCAGTACCAAGTTAAAACTCCACAATGGATCCTGTAACCTTAAGGGAGGCCTAAGATGCTTCACTTCCTTCAAAAAACAGGCTATTTCAGGATGAGACGACAAGGAAACACCATTCACCGCGCCTCTGAAACAGGCAAGAGCCGCAACTTGCACCTTCAAGTAATTAAGAGCCAGTCCTTTATTCAAACCATTCTGCAGAAAATCCAGAATAAGAGAAATCTTAATTGAACAAGGAAGAACACCCCGCTCCTCACACCAGGCCTCAAAAACTCTTCAAAGCTGCACATAAACCAAGGAAGTAGAGAACGTTCGAGCATGGAGTAAGGTAGCAATCACCACAGAGGAATAACCATGCTTTAATAGGGCCAAACTGTAAGACAGAATCCTCTTGAAGAACCGGTCCCTGCTAACAGAACTATGTGCGGTGGAAGGCGAAGGGGGGGCCTCCACCAGGAATCTTCGCAAATCTGCATACCACGGACACCTGAGCCAGTCCGGTGCCACCAGGAGTACTAGCCCCTTCTGGACTTCAATCTTGCAAATTATCCTGCCCAGCAAGGGCCACAGAGTAAAGGCATAAAGCAATCTGTCTTCTGTCCTGCAACTGTAGAATCGAGGAACCTTCGCATTGCAAGAAGTTGCCAGGTGGTCTAGGACAGAAGGCCCCAGCAATCCACAATCAGCTGAAATGCCTCAGCTGACAACACCTACTCTCCTGGGTCCAGTTGAAAAAGTCCGCTGTTATGTTCTCTTTTCCTGCAATGTGAGAGGCTGAGATCATCTGCAGATGACCTTCTTCCCATTCCATAAACTGGTCTTTTTCCTGCAATACTTGCTGGCTCTTGGTTCCTCACTGGCAATTGATATAGGCCACTGTCATTGCGCTGTCCGACATTGTGTGAACCGCTTGATCCTGCAGCCTGTGGCTGAACTGCAAGCATGCCAGCCGTACCGCCAAGGCTTTCAGGCGATTGATGTGCCAGTGGGACTCTTCAGCATTCCAATGTCCAACTATGGACATTCACATCTATTATGAGTACCAACCAGGTCGGAGAGGACAAGGGACTGCCTTCCTCAGATGATCCTCCTGCAACCTCCCTTAGAGGTGGGAGCAGATTTCCATCGGCAAGTGGAGACGAACTGCATAGTCCTGAGTCTGCAGGTTCCAACGAGACAGTAGAGCAGACAGCGCTGAAGAGGAGGCATAAGAGCTCTTGCCCATGGCACCACATCCAGGGTTGCCGTCATCAAGCCGAGTACCTGTAGGTAGGACCACACCATCAGGCTGCATGGTGTTCACCAACTGACACATTTGAGACATCAATGTCTGAATCCAAACTTCTGGTAGGAAAACTCTGTCCTGCCCCATGTCGAACCAGAACCCCAGATACTCCAATAACTGGGATGGCTGAAGATTGCTCTTGGTCAGGTTTACCACACAACCGAGCTCCTGCAATAAGTAGATCACCTTGTGTATCACAAGGCCACTCCCTTCCTGAGACTTGGCTCGAATCAGCCAGTCTTTCAAATACAGGTGTACCAGGAACCCTTCTCTTCGCAAGGCCACCGCTACACCACCATAACCTTGGAAAATTGTTTTGGGAGTGGTGGCTAGACCAAAGGGCAGCGCCCAAAAATGATAATGGTGCCCCAACACTGCAAAGCGTTGAAAGTGTTGGTGCTCCAATCAGATGGGAATATGAAGGTAAGCCTCTGACAGATCCAGGGAGGTCAGACATTACTCCGACTCCACTGCCATTATCACAGAGCATAAGGTTTCCATGCAAAAAAGAGTCACCTTCAAATGATGGTTGATCCTCTTGAGATCCAGGATGGGATGAAAGGAGCGTGTGTCTAGCTGCTTTTTGCCTTTTTTTTTTAATATGTGCTCAACTATGCGCCCAAAATTTATGCGGCACACACCTAGGTGCCAACCCAAGTGACAAAATGAGAGCACACAAAAACACAAGAGCACAGTGCTACTGGTGCATTGACGGAAGGATGCAACCACTAGGCAGTGCTTAACTTCGGCGCTCAAAATTCAAGGCTATACTGTGCACCCAAAAATTGGATGCAAAACTGGATGCACAGCGAGACACACATGCCGGATCGACAAGCCATTAGAGGGCAGCCTCCAAAAGAGCGCGAAAAGCTACTGCGACCTACCACACTGCGCGCAGCGAAAAGCCTCGAAGCAGGGCCTATCTTACCGAGGCTGCTCAATCTGCCAGGCTGCCCACGATCCTCGTCCTCCCACAGAGCAGGATGAATGTTGGAACAGCACTGCGCGCTTGGAGCAATCCCCATAGGGAGATGCATGTCCACTATCTGCTGGAGACAGAGAATACTGGCAGGCTGGGGTCACTGCAGGACTATATATACTATGACGTCAGCTTACTTCGTCTCCATCTGATGGCAGGGGAGCCTAAAAACAGCATAAAAGCACTGCTCCTGATTCCATCTGTCTACATGCTAGGAAATCTTTCTTTTCTTGTCCATTTGAATCAAGCAAGCAAACACGTGATTTAGGGGTTACCATTGACTCCAAGCTATCAATTACCGCACATATTAAAACCATAGTGAGATCTTCATTTTTAAAACTATGCATGCTAAAAGACTATGTTCTCTTTTACAGTCTATTGATTTCTACACTGTCTTACAGACTTTATTACTTTCAGGTATAAATTATTGTAATGCAGGAATACCTGCATCCACCTTGTGCTCTCTTCAACTCGTCCAAAATAATGCTGCTTGCATTCTCACTGGAATCCTACTCCAGGATCATATATCCCCAGTTTTGTTTTCTCTTCATTGGCTACCAGTCAAATATAGAGTTTAATATAAATTGGCTACACCGATACATCGAGTTTTTCAAGGTGACCCTTTCTGCTGGATCAATACAGTTCTGGGGCTCTACAAACCAACATGATCATTAAGATCAGAGAATAAAGACTTGTTAGAAATCCTTTTCATCAGACTTGAATGCCTAGAATTCACTAGAGATAATTTTTTCAATTGCAGGCCCAACCTCGAGAAACTCTCTACCAGCTCAATTAGGATGGCTGAAGGCCATACTACGTCTTTCATAAAGGCCTTAAAAACCTTTTTATTTCAGCCTGTTTATAATCAAGAGCTGCCTGAGTTGACACCTCGATAACTCTTACCTAACTGATCCATAAATTTAAATGTGAAGTCACTCATCACAATGTCTCTTAATACATAATTGACTATTTCATTTCTTTGCAGGTTTAACAACTTATTTAAAAGGCAGAGTTGTACATTATTTTTGTCTGTCTTTGTAATACTTTTCATTTTTTTATTCCAATTTTATTATGTATGTGATTTATCTTGTAATCTGCCTCAAACTTTCATGTGTGATGAGCCTGGATAATAAATGCAAATAAATACTAAAATGCTAGAAAAAGAGATAATAATATGAGGCTACAAGGGCATACTTTATTTATTTAAAAGGATTTATAGTCCGCACTCATAGCAAAAAAAAGTTCAAGGTGGAGAACATGTGTTACATATATAAAATAGCACAATACAAATCAAAATAACACTGCCAAGTATCACTCATTAAGAGTGAGACTCAACAATTGAAGGATGTCTCACGCTCATACATAGTCAGCACCTCCTTTCACACATCCAAGAGAGGGGTGTTCTGATGTGTTTCTATCCTGGGTTAGATCAGAGTGGTGCATGTGCTCTTCCTTCCCACCACTGCTGTGACCTAGATTCACCAGGTGCCATGTAGCTCTATGCTTGCACTACTCTCCAATGTTGTCACTTTCCCTTCCCTTCCCGAAACAGCCAGTGCAGCCCGATTTGAACTTCAACATCTCACTACCACAGCCCTGAGAAAGGTCTGGTCACCTCCTGATACAGAAGCAACAGCACCTTTGCTATGGCTCATAATAGTCGGGTTTCACTGATGTGGCTGACACTGACAGTGGGTCAGCCCTTCTGGTGCAGCATCTACTTCATTACCACATGCCACTGATACAGCTTGGATTAGGCTAGGTCTTCCCAAACCTGTCCTGGGGACCCCACAGCCAGTCAGGTTTTCAGGATTTCCCTAATGAATATGCAAGCGATAAATTTGCATATACGGAATCTCCATGATATGCAAATTTATCTCATGCATATTTATTGTGGATATCCTGAAAACCCGACTGGCTGTGGGGTCCCCAGGACAGGTTTGGGAAGCCCTGGTTTAGGCTCTTCACTATTGCTGCTGTGGTCTAGCTCCTGACCCACCATTACCTGAAGCCAGGCTTTACTTCCTGCAGCCTGGCAAGGGTTGGCTCTTAAAGGAGAAGTGCCTCTCTCTTTAAAGGAAACAACAAAAAAATGAGAAACCATTAAGTAAAAAAAATGAATTTAATAATGAATTGAGCTGCCAGCTCATACATGTAACCTCACCTCTGGGGTGGGCTATAATCGGTGGGGCCATAAAAGATTTTTATTGTCTCTTTGGAGCAGGAACCCTGGCTAGATGGACACAGTCTCTTTTCTTCCCCAAGGCGTGAGTTCTTTATTGGGTGGGGGGTGGAAGTTTCCTTTCAGGGCCACAAGTGTTAAGGGTGTTTTCGGATCTGTATATCCCTGGGAGAGGGGTAGACAATAGTAGAGGTCCACTATGGGCTATCTATGCTAGAACAAACCACTTGACTCCATGGAGGTATAGAAAATAAAGTTTACTGGCAGATAAACAGTTGGATATGGCACAAATGATTCAGTTCTCAGCCTCATAGTTAAGCAAGTCAATTTGCAGTTCTTTCTCTCAATCTGTGCAGAAGTATCCCTCACAGGGACCCAAGGTATTCCCACTTTCCAGGGAGTGGAAGAGTGAAGGCCATAGGTAGGAAAGGTACCCATTTTGGTGTGTGGCAGGATTCCCCTCCAACCCTGGATAAAAATGGACAAAATAGTCTTGGCACAGAGAGTTTACAAGTCCTTCTCTCTCCCCGGGCTGAAGACTCCAGGTGGGTGTCCTCAGAGATGTCAGAAAAGTTCTTACTCATGGTCTTGTTAAGTCCTTTGGTTTTGTTTCCTTCTACCTGGCTCCCTGATGGGAAGAATCCCCCTGGAACAGTAACTCCTGTGGTTCCCTTCAGGTAGGAAGTGGCAGCCAAACACTTCTTTCTGAGGATCAAAACAAATTATCTTCCCTTGTAAATCAAACTACCACCAGAGGGTCCTGGCACTGGGTTACCACCTCCTGCATCCTCACTGAGGTATAGAGGGGCAGGTTTTCCCAAGCCTGTGCAGCCCCCAAAATAGGGTTCTCCGATCCCCAAGTCCAGGTGATACACAGGGTTTCACCAAGCTTCCTACCAAGAAAATTGTAAAAAAGGACAAAAATATACCCAGAGGGATATCTCCACCAGCTAGTGAGTAGAATGGAAAAAGAAACCCTCTCAGTCTAGGTCAGATTCATCAGGCCTGGTTTGCCTGATTCCCCTGACTGGGCCTGAAAAATTCAACTCAGATTAAGCTCCTCAACTACCTAACTCCACGAAAACCATAAAGGACTACCCAAAGACTCCCTGTATGGAGCAGCTTAAAGAAATCTCTCAGGGAGACAGCCAAAGGAAGGGGCTGTCTTTGAATGGTATCTTCCCCCTTAATGACCTGCACTGCTCCAGCTAGAAAATAAGACTTACTTAGGGCTTACTGGTAGCACAACTGTGGTTTCCACTACATACAAAATCAGTTTGTGTCTTGGGATGGTTGAAATCAGAAGGGCAATTGCATGTACCAGTAAGTGTGTCCCAAAAGCGTCCCTTACTATTTATATTAGTGTATCCACAGACACTGGAGTACATGATCAGAGAGCAGGAGTGTAATGATTTCAGATACTCCCCAATAGAAGGTGTAGTATTGTCTTGCAAGCAGTGGGTCTCAATAAAACTCATGAGTCCACTTTGGCCCATACTCTTTTTTCAGTTTTTTTGTCCTAGGAGGGTGCTGGATTCTAAGGGTGGAATTCCCAGGCCTCCAGGATTAGGGAGAATCCTTAGGGTCCAAAAAGGATCCAGAGGGTAAGAAGATCAGAAGGTGAATTAGTGAGAGGGGTATTAGCTGCATACTCCTCTGCACTGAAACTTTGCCTTAAATAGTTGAATGGATTTACATTCTGGAATCAGAGGAAGGACTGGCAGATTGTGAAACCCCTTCAGAGCTGCTGCTTAAAGGTTAGCTCATCTGTAACTGTTCAGGAGGATTACCCACTTTACATCTGCTGGACTACAGAGATCTGTACATTATCAAGCAGGTTCCAATACAGGGAAAGTCCCAGAGTGGTAACATCTCTAAAGAGTACATTGTGAGGGACTCTTGACTGCAAATAATTTCCATTACTGTGAATTTATTAGAGATGTGCATAGTTTTTTTTTGGGTCATTTTTGTTTTCAGATTGGGGTGGGCCATTTCAGGTCCACCCACGAATCGGTTTTTTTTTGGAAAGATTTTGTATTTAAAATTTAAAAAAAACTACCCCAAAGCCCACTCCAAACCTTACCATTTATTTAAATATAAAGCCCCCCCACCCTCCTGACCCCCCCCCAAGACTCACCCAAAGTCCGAGGTACTCCAGCGAGGGGCCCAGGAGTGATCTCCCGATTAATCAAAATGGCGCCGGTGGACCTTTGCTCTTGCCATGTGACAGGGGCTACCAGTGCTGTTGGACAGCCCCTGTCACATGGTAGGGGCAATGGATGGCCTGCATCATTTTTCAAAACTGTGCAAGTTATCCATTGCCCCTACCATGTGACAGGGGCTTCCCAACATCACCGGTAGCCCCTGTCACATGGTAAGGGAAAAGGGCCACCGGCACTCTTGGGGAGGGGGGGGGGGGGAGGTTCAGGAGCGGCTTATATTTAAATAGGAAGGGTTTGGTTTTTTTTGTTTAAGCTGCATTTTTTTAACCACCTCCCTAAAACAAAAAAATGCTAGGACAAACCACATGAAAATTTGTGGATTTTCTTATTGTTATTTTTTTTAAATTTCCAAAATGCAATAAAATAGGAAATATCATCTTTATTTCCTATTTTATTGCAAACAACTGTACAACTCTGTGACTTGTGTTTGGATTTTTGATTTCTGTATGGACTGCACCAGATGCAAGTGTAATTTGCCAAATCATTTATCTGCATCAAATTCCCCAGTAAACTGATTTATTCTCTGTATATCACCTGAACCTGTGAAAGTGTGTTTATTCCTAAAGGGAGGTGCTAGGAGACATTTTACATGTCAAAGGGCCCTGGAAGACCTTTTCTTTCCACTCTGTCAAGAAAGGACCAAAAGAGCATGGGGGGTGTTTAGTTACCTCATTGTTCCCAAATGCACCCCTAAGTTCTACTAACCAGGAGAAGGGGGCCACATAAAGGGAAGAGAGGCAAACAGAAAAAAAAAAGACAGCAGGGCCACCATGCACTGGTGTTGATATGCATGGGGTCTATGCTGAGTTATGCTACTGTGGCTGGGGTTAAGTGTGGCAAGCAGGAAGCTGGCCATGAAGATCTGGAAGCTGCAGGCCTTCCTGTGGCTGTGCCAAGAGCAGCTGGCTCTGCTACTAAGCCATGAGATCCACTTCATAAAAGAGTGAAGAGGTGGGAGGAGTGGAGGGCCAGGCTGGATTGGGGGGTGTTACAATGAGTTGAGCTGACAATCCTTGGTTGTTAATAAAGCAGGGATCAGGTGTGCACATGGCAGTGCGTGGGCTGAGGCATGATAGTGGTATACACAGAATGGAGGGAGAGCAGGGGAAGCTAGAGAGAGGTGACAGGGCTTGGATCTGTGCAGCGTTCCCTAGCAGGACTTGTACACTGTCCTTGAACAGATGCCAGCCTGTGTTGCCAGAGGTATGAGAGAGGGGAGGGGAAGGGAGGGGGAGAGAAAGGAGAGGGAGGGTGAGAGAGAGGAGGGGGAGGGGGATGTAAGAGAGAAAAATCAGGGCAGAGAGGGTGGGAGAGAGCAAGCGGGGGGGGGGGGGGGGGTGAGAGAGCAGAGGGGTGAGCAGGAGGGGTGAGAGAGCAGGGGTGTGTGAGAGAGACCAGGAAGTTGCAGGAGAGTGCTTGAGAGTGGGAGCCAGAAAGAGGAAGCCTATGAGGAGATTGTGAAGGAGTGTGTACGTGTGTGAGAGATTGGGAGCTGGTGTGTATGAAAAAGGGTCCGTGTGTATGTGGGGGTGCTAGCCTGTGTGAAGGGATTATGTATGTCTGAGAGAGAGAGAGAGCCTGTGTGAAGGGGTGCATGAGAGAGACATAGGTAGCCTGTGTGAGGGTGTATGCATGAGAGAGAAAGGGAGCTTGTGTGGGTGTGTATGCAAGAGAGAGAGACCCTGTATGAGGGGATGTGTGTGTGTATGAGAGTGAGTGAGTGAGGGAGCCTGTTTGAAGGTGTGGGTATGTGCACTAGAGAGAGAGAGAGAGAGAGAGAGAGAGGGCATGTGTGTGAGAGAGGGAGGGACAGAGGGAGCCTGTGTGAGGGGCAGTACAGAGAACGGGGTCAAACTCTGGGAGCAGTAATAGAGTGGAAGGGTTTGAGCCTAGAGATGGAGGGGAAGATACTGGCAGGTGGAGGAGTTATGGCCTGAGAGGGCAAAGTGGCCAGAGGAGTAGGGAGAGCGAGTGGAAGGGACAATCTTACAGTGAATTTCTAGGGAAATTCTGCTCAAAATATTTAACATTCTGCATCTTTAAATAATAACTTTCTTCTGTATTAATTTAAAATGTAATTACTTAAAGACTGCCATGTAAATTGTGTTATTTTGACCAATATAACGTTTGCAGAATTTTAAGTTTTTGCATGCAGAACTCCCCCAGGAGTATACTCTTCCCAAACTTGACACACAGACAGCAGGTCCTTCAGAGCTCATAAAAAACATCCTTTACTGGAGAGACATGGACGCCTGCTAGGTACCACCCAGGACTTCCTTCCTTGGAGCAGAAGGAAAGAAGTTTGGGAATTTTTATAAAAATGGAATTTATGAATTGCATATGATAAAAACTAATCTTTCACCCCACAATAGTACAGAAAACTCATTTAGAAAAGTATATTTCAGACTACTGAATTTGCTAGGTCCATTTTCACACACAGAAAACCCTTCTATTCCTGAATGAATTACTCCAAGCATTCAGTTCTTGATTGGCTTCATTCTCTGTTCCATTTATTTACCCACTGCACCTACTCCAGAACTGACTGCACCATAGTTTCCGTCTGAGTGTGTTTACATTCGATTCTGAGCCTTAATTCCCATGCATACATTTAATACAGGATAGCCCAAACCTGGATTAAATAACCCAAGAGTGACACTATTTCTCTGGATAGGAACAGTTGCTCCTGGATTAATATGTAACTTGCTCTTTGATCGCTTAACTGTTACAACCACAAGGTGTGCGCCTAAAATGAATATGCACACTTTGCGGTGTGTGTGAAAAATGTGTTTGCACAAAGCATGTAGTTATGTTTCTGATATGGAGCCTCGCAAAGTTCGACAAAACATCTTCCTCCATATACTAGGTATTTTTCGTACAGACATCTCCCCATGCAATGCTTTTTCACTGCAACAAGTCAAACACTTCCCGTTCCTTAGATACACAATATACACAAGATACACCTGCACTACAGCCTTATGCCTATAACAGTGCTCACTTTTTCTGTATCTTTTTTTTTTTTTTTTTTATAAACATTACAGGAAATAAATCGTTTCTTTTTTTATACTTGAACTTTCCGGCTGCCCCCCCCCCCCCCCGAGGTAGCCTCTTTCAGAGGTAAAGGTAGCCTTGCAATCAGAGCAGGCAGCGTTTTATCTCGGATGACGTGCGAGGCCCTGAGGTTCGCCCCTTTTTGTTGCCGCCCCCTTTTTTTTTTTTTTGTTTACCACCTCAACCCGTCTCTTCCACAGGTTGGCACAGGACTGGCGCCCGCCGCGCTACCGCCCGTACGTCCGAGCGGGGCACGCGAAGAACAATCTGCGCCGCCGCTCCCCGCCGGCCGTTAGTCCTCCGGCAGCCGCCTCCGCCGCCCATCATGACGGGCTTCAGCGGCCACGCGCAGCTGTCCGTCTCCCAGGGCGCGCGCCTGATGTTCTACGCGCTGCAACCCAACGAGAGCGCCTTCCGAAGCGTGGAGGAGGTGCCCGATTACGTCGAGCAGGTGAGGCCACGTGCTGGGGCGGCAGCGAGAACTCCGTCCGCTCGGGGGAATGTTGCGGTAACGCACGGTTAGTCGCCCATTCATTCTTCCCTTGCAAAAACCTGAAAGCAAATTTACCAGCTGCTGCTGCCATGGCTGCCAACTTTTCAAAATGATTGGGGTGCTAAACTCGACATATCCTGCCCTGGAGTGCACTCAAAGGAGTGGGGATGCTCAGCTGGCTCCTTCCGCCCACACGAAGATGTAGTTTATTTTGGCTAAAGCATGCAGAGAAAAGAACTGAAGGGGTGGGCAACCTTTCTACACTACGGTGATAACTTTTAAACAGGCACGCAGGCACACATCGACCTGCATCCAGAAACACGTCCATTTTATATCATCCACATATATATATGCACACATGTTATTAAATAGGCTGGACGTGTGAACATGTATGCACAATTTTAAATGGACATACACATGTGTGCGTAAATCCCACATTGGCTGTGTAAGTGGGGGAATTATACAAGGGACATGCACCTGTGCTATTTGCCATTTTCCCATTTCGTTCCTAGTTTGCCCAGTTTAGAGATAGGACTTGCCAACCCTCCTAATTTCATAGCCGCCCAGACCCTTAAAACCTCACTGTCTTACCTAAATCTTTTTGTTTTAAAAGTTACACACCATCCATAGCAGAAATAAATTTACACAGCAGTGGAATCCCAGTGTGCAGAAGGACTGATAAGATGCACATTTCATGCCCATGCCCTGTCCAGACCATGTCCATACTTCAACACTTTTGGAAACTTTTTACTTGTGTGCGCAGCAGGAGATATGTGTGTCCTCGAGCAGCTTTTAAAATCTGCATGGTGAGCCGGCCCAACTTGTATGTATTTCTCCCAGTTTTGCCAAGAACGGTGCTTTTAAAATTCACCTTAAAGATTACTTCTACCTCAGTACGTTGCTTGGTATGGTAAGGTATGGATGAGGCCTATAGCATGATTTTTTGATTTTGTGTGACATTATGTTAGCTTTTAAACGTATGTTTGTTTTAATTTATTTTCTTCTGTGTTTTAACAATTTTATGTTATATATATGTTTTAAATTGTAAATCTCTTAGAGCCTAGGCAGTAGGGCCTGATATTGAAAGTACATTCAGCATTATTTAACCAGATAAGCAGGAATATGCACCTTTATTCTGCAGCTGTCGCTTTGCCATATAAGATTCTTATATGGCTAAAAGTTACATGTACAAAAAGTAGGAGTGTACTGGGCAGATCAAGAGCGGAGCAAGTTAGCTGTATAATGTACATGGCTAACTACCAATATTCATAGCCACATAAATATATATTTAAGCTTAAATGCCTCATTGATCAGGTCTAAACTTAGCTGGGTAGTCTTATCTGGCTAAGTGTGTATATATATGGATTTATTCAGCAGTTTTGTCTTGCCGCTGAATATACATCGTAACTTAGCTGGATAAGTTCTAACTGGCTAAGGTAATTACATGTCCAGCTTTGAATATCTATCCAGGGCTGGCGGAAGCACTAGTCGAGCTAGGCCTGGGCCTAGGGTGCTGACCAATGGGGGGCCCTGCCACCGCTCGCGAGCCAGTGAGGCAGGGTGAGGCGGCCTTGTCAGGCAGAATTTTGAAGTGGCAAAAAATGTCCCTTCAAAATTCTACCCAGCCCCCGCTTCTCCCTGTCTTCCTCCCCCGTTATGCCACTCTCCTGACCCCCCCCCCCCCAAGGCTCACAAAAACCCCTGGTGGTCCAGCGGAGGGCCCGGGAGCGATCTGCCGCTCCTGAGCCGTCTGCTGCCACTAATCAAAATGGCGCCAGTGGCTTTTAGCCCCTACCATGTGACAGGGACTACTAGTGCATTTGCCCGGCCCATGTCGCATGGTAGGGGCAATGGACAACCTGTGCTATTTTTGTTAGTGGCAAGGGACGGCCAATGGCACCGGTAGCCCCTGTTACATGGTAGGGGCTAAAGGCCACCGGCGCCATTTTGGTTAGTGGCAGCTGACGGCCCGGGAGCGGCAGATCGCTCCCGGGCCCTCCGCTGGAGCACCAGGGGTTTTCCTGAGACTTGGGAAGGGGGTGGGGGTTTAGGGGTTATTTTATTTAAATTTGGGTGGGCAGCATAGGGGATGGAGGAGGGCGGCATGTGATCTTCACCCCTGGAGTTGGGACTGCAACCGGGGCCTGGGTGGGGGGTGTCAGCGCAACTGGGGGGGAGGGGGGGGCGGCGCAAGGCAGAAGTACCTAAGGTGCCTAATCCCCTTGCACCGGCCCTGTATCTACTCCACGGTGATTAATAAATATGGAATAAAGATAAAAGTACCTTAAAAACCAATAATCTTGTTAAAACCTAAAACAGCATTAGAAAATTGTAGAAGTTGTTCTTAATGGACTTTTTATAGCTGCTAAACATATGCATAAAAAAAACCTTATAAAACGTTTTCCAAATATGTTTTCACAAGACAAATCATTTTGGGCCATATGTTCTAAGCATGTTTCCTCTAGACCAGTGGTCCCCAAACTATGGCCTATGGGTCAGATCCAACCCATAGAATTTATTGTTCCAGTCCGCCATGCTTTTCCTTCACAGAGCTGTATCTGGCCCATGGGGAAAGTTGTTTTTTTTCATGTGCCCCACCAGTAGGAGAAGTGTTGGCCAGACCTGCTCAAATTAGGAGAGCCACTAGTGCAGGGGTCAGGAACCTTTTTGGCTGAGAGAGCCTTAAACGCCACATATTTTAAAATGTAATTCCATGAGAGCCATACAATATGTTTAAAACTAAATACAAGTAAATGTGTGCATTTTATGTAAGATCACACTTTTAAAGTACAATAAGTCTCTGAAAATATTACACCAGGCCTTAAGACACCAATACATCTCCTATTAGGAAAACGGACCAAGTCAGGCTGCTATAGAGTCCTACACAGAAACTACACGCCAGCAGAAAACCTCACCTGAATCACGTGCTGTCCCTCACCTAACATAGAATAAAGAGACCAAAACGCATAACAAGAAGCATGCAGACAAAAACTGAATTGGAAACTGCAACAAGCCAGAGTCTCTGTATGCAGTGTAACAAAGGAAAAAAGAAACATCACACATCCTTATAAAACAAATCAAGAAATATAAAATCATCAGCAGTAAAACTGTACTAACAAAAAGAACATATTTCGAAACAGCTGATGAGTGGAATATCCAATAATTAAAAACTCATATAAAACATTTCCAGATACCAACAAAATATTTCAAAATAGCAGACACAAAGATCCAGTAATGAAAAATAATAAGGATACAAAAATTTTTTTGCTCTGCATACCTGGGAACGTTTGATATCCAGGTGTCCTGAGATTGTTCTGAATTAGCAGGAGGTGGGGTGGTTTGCTTGGAACTTTCTCCTCTCTCAGTCACATACCAGCGCTCTCTCTCACACTGGCTCTCAATGACACACCTATACACACATGCTCTCAGTCACTCACATATACAAATGTTTTTTCTCTCTCACTTCTATAGGCTCTTAATTACACATTTACACACATGCTGTCTATCTTTTCACGCTTACACACACACAGGCTTTCAATCACATAAATACATGCTGTCTTTTTCTCTCACACACAGACTCTCATTCACATGCTTACAAACATGTCCTCTCTTTCTCTCATTTACACACAGGCTCTCAATCACATACTCACATGCTCCCTCACCTAAATCAGCTCTCAATCACACACAGACACACATGGTCTCTCTCTCTCATTTAAACACAGGCTCTCAATCACATACTCACATGCTCCCTCACCTAAATCAGCTCTCAATCACACAGACACACATGGTCTCTCTCTCTCATTTAAACACAGGCTCTCAATCACATACTCACATGCTCCATCACCTAAACCAGCTGTCAATCAGACACAGACACACATGATCTCTCTCTTACTTATACACACAGGCTCTTAATCATACATACACATGATCTCTCTCACACACAAAGGATCTCAATCATACACACATACTCTTTCACACAAACAGGTTTTCAATCACAAACTTACACATACAGGTTCCCAATTGTAAACTTACATTCATGCTCTCTCTCTCTCTCTCACAGGCAGGCTCTCAATCACAGACATACTCTCTTTCACATATACAGGCTCTCAATCATTCACATACATGCAATCTCTCACTCACACACACAGGATCTCAAACACACATGCTTGCTCGCTCATTCACTCTCTCTCGCCCCCTTCCCCCCCCCCCCCGGGAACTCGCGGCGGCAGCAGCAGCAGCCACCTCCCAACGCTAACCTCCTTCATTTTCAGCCCTCGCGGAGGCGAAGGCGGAGTCCCATCGGCCGCGGTTGAAGATTTTCATTTTCCTCCGAGCCGCGCTGCAGTCACCGGCGTGCTCTCTTCTTCCCGCGGCCCGGAAGAGGAAGTGGAGAGCATCGGGTGCCTGCGCGGGAAGACCCGCGCAGGCACCCGATGACTCCAGCGCTGGCACCCGGCTGACACCCGATGACTCCCGCGCAGGCACCCGGATGACTCCAGTCGGCGTGCTCTCTTCTCCTCCCCCCCGCGGCCCGGAAGAGGAAGTGGTGAGCATCGGGTGCCTGCGCGGAAGAAGAGACCACGCTAGTGTGGTCTCTTCTTCCCGCGCAGGCACCCGATGCTCTCCACTTCCTCTTCCGGGCCGCGGGGGGGGGGGGGGGAGGAGAAGAGAGCACGCAGGTGCCGCTGACTCCAGCTGTCCTGCCGCGTTCCGCCCGGGCTGACAGCATTTTAAGCCCGGGCGGCGGAGGACCGGGGAGCAGCTGGGTCAGCGGGGAACCGCGAAGTATGGCGACACTTGTCTGCGAGCCAGATGCAGCCCTCAAAAGAGCCATATCTGGCTCGCGAGCCATGGGTTCCCGACCCCTGCACTAGTGGGAAAAGAGCCAGACACACCCAAATTAAGAGAGTCATTGGGGAGGCCAGGCACTGCCAGCTGGAGAAGAGTTGGCTGGATCAGCCCGAATTAGGAGAACCACTGGCGGAGAGGCCAGGCCTTGCCAGCAGAAGTCTAAAAGATGACGAGAGGCAAGGAGTGAGAGATAGTGAGGGGGGGAGGGAAGAAGTGTGAATGGTAAAGGTGAGTGTGAAAGAGGGAAGCGGATGAGAGAAAAGGAGAGGAGGGAAGGAGAAAGAAGAGTGGCGGAGCAAAACATGCTCAAAAGAGTAGCTTCACATTTCTTCAGTTCCTCCACTGTTTTTGTTTCAATCTCTTTATTAGATTTTTAAAGCTATGCAAGAGAAATGATATAAAGAAGTAACAATTGCATATTCAAGTAACATTTAAACATGTAATAAAGCAAAAGTCAAAGGCAACAATATCCATCTTGAATGTTACATATTTAGATCAGATAATGAGGAGTAAAATTCAAAGAAATAAAAAGAAAATGAAGACAGAATAATGATCTTGCTAAAAAGCACTATCCTATGGAATAGGGGCCACGTACAGCAGTGGCATTAGATATTAATCTCTCTCTTGCAAAAATGTTTCCAAATGATCACGGTCAGAAAAAACAAATTTATTACCTTGATATTTAATCAGACATTTACAAGGGAATGTCAAAAGAAAAGTACCACCAAGAGCTAGAACTCTAGGTCTTATCAAAAGAAATACTTTACATCTAGCCTGAGTTTCCCTTGCAACACCTGGAAATAATGCAATTTTCTGTCCCAAAAAACAATCATGTTTAATCCAAAAGAAGGAGCTCAAGGTCCAATGCTGATCTGACTCTTGTACATAGGACACCACTAAAATAGCTCGAACTTTAACTACTGTAAGAGAACTCTTAAAAATCCGGAAGATCCAAGTTGTCAGAAATCAATGTAATCTTATCACCATTGCCTTCAGATGAAATATTTTGCTTTTTCTCAAAGGGTAAATAATAAACCTTAGAAATTGCAGGAATTATTTCTTTAGGTATTTTCAAAATTCCAAGATAAAATTTCCTTAACTTTTCTAAAGGTGAAATTAAGGAGCAGTAACGAAAATATTGAAATCTTATATTAAAACATCTAGAAAAATTCTCAATGTTCTCATTTTTAGTTGTAGAAAATTACACAAATTAGCACGAGATTGGTGTAAAGAAGAAAATCTCTTCAAGATCAGACAATTTTTCACCATAATCTTAAATTAAGCGATCTTGTTCATTAACTTGTTTAGCGATTCCGTACATAATACTCAAAACAGTATCAACATGGCTAGATTCAAATTTTTGCAAGTCCACAATTGCAGACCAAACTAATTCCAATGCAACTGCAACTGGTTTGTTGTGCACACCTAATTCAGAAGTTGGAAACTGTTTAGGGGTAGAAGATATTAATACTTGAGCAGATGATAGATCCCCACCAATGGGCACATTGGATAAGGGTGCTTAAACTACCTCATTATTACTACTCAGTATATATGCTTGCAGTTGAGGTGGAGTTGCAAGGCTAAGAGATATTGGTGATATGTTTTGAACGGATCCAATGGATCCAAGTTCCCCCGGCCCTAAATTAGTTAAGAAAACATAAATCATCGGCTGGTGCGAGGAGGGAGATCCAGAAAGAGTAGGCAGGGGGGACTCTGATGCTTCCTTCCTCTTCTTTCCCCGAACGAAGAGAGAAGTTCAAGAAAAAAGCGATTTGCCAAATCTGCACAAAGGGTTCATGCCCCTTTAGCACATTGCTTCAGCATGCCACAGAGGGAAGGTCTTAAACAGGTGCAGCCTCACAAAGATGATGTCCTTGGAGGGATCTCCAGGGTCAGGGGACAGCACCCAGCGAAAACCGCTGCAGATTCACACTCTTCTCACTCACCCCCCCCCCCCCCCCGATTCTGGTTTTATATGCAGTAGGGGCATAGGCAAAGAAGGAAGCACTAAATTTAGCGAGAGCCGTGACTGCATGGGAAAAATGTGTCAGAGCCACTGAAAAACAAAAGCCAAGGGGGTGAGGGAACCGAAGCGGATGAAAGGGTAATTAAAAGGGTAGAAATGAGAAAAATTACCTTGTGAGTGAGAGACAAATTTATGAAAAATTAATTCTGATGGGTACTAGTCATTTCTAGAGAAAGGGGGTCAAATGACATGTACCGCTGGCGCGCGGGAAAATCCCACCGCGGTTAGAAGAGGGTATGCAAGCTGTAAACATAAGGGAAGAAATGTAAACAGAGTAAAAAATCAGCACAAGAAGCAATTACCACAGGTCGGCTCAAAATGCAGTTAGATAAATAATAAAAAAATGAAAACATTATGGGGTAGATTTTCAAACCGCGCGATTTGGCGTACTTTTGCTGGCGCATCAGGCGCCAGCAAAAGTACGCGGGATTTTAGTAGATACGCGCGTAGCCGCTAAAATCCTGGATCGGCGCGCGCAAGGCTATCAATTCCGTATAGCCGGCGCGCGCCAAGCCGCGCAGCCTACCCCCATTCCCTCCGAGGCCGCTCCGAAATCGGAACGGCCTCGGAGGGAACTTTCTTTTGCCCTCCCCTCACCTTCCCCTCCCTTCCCCTACCTAACCCACCCGCCCGGCCCTGTCTAAACCCCCCCCTTACCTTTGTCGGGGGATTTACGCCTCCCGGAGGGAGACGTAAATCCCCGCGCGAGAGCGGGCCGCTAGCGCGCCGGGACGCGACCTGGGGGCGGGTCCGGAGGGCGTGGGCCCGCCCCCTGAACGCTCCCGACACGCCCCGAAAACGCCGCGCGGTTCGGGCCCGCCCCGACACGCCCCCGACACGCCCCCCCTCAGAAAACCCCGGGACTTACGCGAGTCCCGGGGCTCTGCGCGCGCCGGTAGGCCTATGTTAAATAGGCTAACCGGCGCGCAAGGCCCTGCTCGCCTAAATCCGCCCTGATTTGGGCGGATTTAGGCGAGCAGGGCTCTTAAAATCCGCCCCCCATGAGTAAATGTGCACCTCTTTTTCAGTTCGCAAACATAGGATCTTTTTAACATGTTTGTGCATAGAGCAGGAGTACGAGGGAAGAACAGGGAGCCCAAAGGGCGAGAAGAAGAAAGTAAATAGTCAGGGCATGGTTTAAATAAACAGTCTGGCCTAAAAGATTAGCATTCAAGAAAGGGTCCCAAACCACTGTGCTCGGTAAAGACTTTGAACTGCAAATTACCTTTAAATCATGGGACTCATAAGAACATAAGAAAATGCCATACTGGGTAAGACCAAGGGTCCATCAAGCCCAGCATCCTGTTTCCAACAGAGGCCAATCCAGGCCACAAGAACCTGGCAAGTACCCAAACACTAAGTCTATTCCATGTTAACATTGCTAATGGCAGTGGCTATTCTCTAAGTGAACTTAATAGCAGGTAATGGACTTCTCCTCCAAGAACTTATCCAATTCTTTTTTAAACACAGCTACACTAACTGCACCAACCACATCCTCTGGCGACAAATTCCAGAGTTTAATTGTGCGTTGAGTGAAAAAAAACTTTCTCCGATTTGTTTTAAATGTGCCCCATGCTAACTTCATGGAGTGCCCCCTAGTCTTTCTATTATCTGAAAGAGTAAATAACCGATTCACATCTACCCGTTCTAGACCTCTCATGATTTTAAACACCTCTATCATATCCCCCCTCAGCCGTCTCTTCTCCAAGCTGAAAAGTCCTAACCTCTTTAGTCTTTCCTCATAGGGGAGCTGTTCCATTCCCTTTATCATTTTGGTAGCCCTTCTCTGTACCTTCTCCATCGCAATTATATCTTTTTTGAGATGCGGTGACCAGAATTGTACACAGTATTCAAGGTGCGGTCTCACCATGGAGCGATACAGAGGCATTATGACATTTTCCATTTTATTCACCATTCCCTTTCTAATAATTCCCAACATTCTGTTTGCTTTTTTGACTGCCGCAGCACACTGAACCGACGATTTCAATGTGTTATCCACTATGACGCCTAGATCTCTTTCTTAGGTTGTAGCACCTAATATGGAACCCAACATTGTGTAATTATAGCATGGGTTATTGTTCCCTATATGCATTACCTTGCACTTATCCACATTAAATTTCATCTGCCATTTGGATGCCCAATTTTCCAGTCTCACAAGGTCTTCCTGCAATTTATCACAATCTGCTTGTGATTTAACTACTCTGAACAATTTTGTGTCATCTGCAAATTTGATTATCTCACTCGTCGTATTTCTTTCCAGATCATTTATAAATATATTGAAAAGTAAGGGTCCCAATACAGATTCCTGAGGCACTCCACTGTCCACTCCCTTCCACTGAGAAAATTGTCCATTTAATCCTACTCTCTGTTTCCTGTCTTTTAGCCAGCTTGCAATCCACGAAAGGACATTGCCACCTATCCCATGACTTTTTACTTTTCCTAGAAGCCTCTCATGAGAAACTTTGTCAAACGCCTTCTGAAAATCCAAGTATACTACATCTACCGGTTCACCTTTATCCACATGTTTATTAACTCCTTCAAAAAAGTGAAGCAGATTTGTGAGGCAAGACTTGCCCTGGGTAAAGCCATGCTGACTTTGTTCCATTAAACCATGTCTTTCTATATGTTCTGTGATTTTGATGTTTAGAACACTTTCCGCTATTTTTCCTGGCACTGAAGTCAGGCTAACCGGTCTGTAGTTTCCCTGATCGCCCCTGGAGCCCTTTTTAAATATTGGAGTTACATTTGCTATCCTCCAGTCTTCAGGTACAATGGATGATTTTAATGATAGGTTACAAATTTTTACTAATAGGTCTGAAATTTCTTTTTTTAGTTCCTTCAGAACTCTGGGGTGTATACCATCCGTTCCAGGTGATTTACTACTCTTCAGTTTGTCAATCAGGCCTACCACATCTTCTAGGTTCACTGTGATTTGATTCAGTCCATCTGAATCATTACCCATGAAAACCTTCTCCATTATGGGTACCTCCCCAACATCCTCTTCAGTAAACACCGAAGCAAAGAAATCATTTAATCTTTCCGTGATGGCCTTATCTTCTCTAAGTGCCCCTTTAAACCCCTCGATCATCTAACGGTCCAACTGACTCCCTCACAGGCTTTCTGCTTCGGATATATTTTTTAAAGTTTTTACTGTGAGCATTTGCCTCTACAGCCAACTTCTTTTCAAATTCTCTCTTAGCCTGTCTTATCAATGTCTTACATTTAACTTGCCAACGTTTATGCTTTATCCTATTTTCTTCTGTTGGATCCTTCTTCCAATTTTTGAATGAAGATCTTTTGGCTAAAATAGCTTCTTTCACCTCCCCTTTTAACCATGCTGGTAATCGTTTTGCCTTCTTTCCACCTTTCTTAATGTGTGGAATACACCTAGACTGTGCTTCTAGAATGGTATTTTTTTAACAATGACCACGCCTCTTGGACATTTTTTACTTTTGTAGCTGCTCCTTTCAGTTTTTTTCTAACAATTTTTCTCATTTTATTAAAGTTTCCCTTTTGAAAGTTTAGCATGAGAGCCTTGGATTTGCACACTGTTCCTCTTCCAGTCATTAAATCAAATTTGATCATATTATGATCACTATTGCCAAACGGCCCCTCCACCATTACCTCTTTCTACAAAGCTCCACTCCCTCTTTCTCTCCCTCCTTTACCCCCCCTCCCTTCCCTATGGCGCCTTAGTTTCCTTTTTTTTTTTTTACTTTCCACAATAGCTATCCTCCTCAAAGTGTTTTATATATATATATATATATATATATATATATATATATATATACACACACACACACGTTTTTTCTAAGCCTGTTGCTCGCCTCCTGCTCAATATGACATGTTGTGTTTCTTTATAGATTATTTACGTGCTTCGTCCCCCTGACGCAGCCCGATGGGAAACACAGCCGTGACCCCTGTTTCAAAACTGTGAACTGTAATTTGTTAACCAATGTGCACCACTGGTGTGACTGCATTTTCAATAAAAGTGTGTCCTTTTGAGATATATTGATCAGGTCTTTGTTTGCCACGCATTAGTTCTTTTTGCATTTGCTATTGTATGTGTGTGCTGTTTACTCTGCCCTTTCTGTATGATTGTTTAAAAATGCCATCTTGGAAGCCCAGAAAAAAAATTAATTCACAATTTAAACAAGAAGTTCTATTTAGAACTAATTAATTTTTCTTTCCACAGTTGTGTGTCCCTTACCAAAAATACCTCTATCGGTATCGGGTTCCTTCTGGACCCACTGACATGTCCTGAAAGTTTGGTATGACTAAAATACCAAAGTTATTGGGATGAGGGACACAGACTTACACATGCAAGCCCCATGTAATAAGACATGAATAAAAAATGTATGCTGAACTTCAACGCATATATTCTTTGCTGAGGCGCTAAAATAATATTAACTCCCATTGCAGTGCGCTGATAGTATGTAAATAGATGAAGTTAGAAAATGCTCATAAACTTAAAAATGGTGCAGAACATGAATAGTGTGTGAGTAGCCTGTATTTACGTGTATACTATTTTGTAAACATCAAAAGTATGTGCATATTTTCAGTTTCGTGTGCACATTTACTGGTGCAAAAAAGGGGTGTCTGGGGGCCTTCTGCGGCACGGTGAAGAGGGATGTGTGGAAGTTACTACTTTATAAGAGATTTATACAACTACTTTAGTCAACTTGTTCATGCAATTTTATACCTGCTAATTGATTTAGACAAGTGAAGTCAGACGTCTGTTTTCTGCTATTTTTGGGTGGGAGGGCTGGGTGAACTGTGGGGAAGTTCAGGATGAAGTACTAAAGTGTCTAGGAGAATTGGATTTGGATTGGCTGAACTGGTGGAGGTCTTGGAAAGTAGGTTTTACACATTTAAATGTACATTTCCGGTTTAAGTGGGCTTTTGAAAATTGCTACAATAAGTGCCATTGAATTGTCCATAGAATTTACTCATGTAAGTGCACTTTACCTGTGTAAATGGTTTTTGAAAATTGCTTTGAAAGTATGTTACAGTTATGCATGGAACTCATTTGAAAATTCACCTGTGAGTGCTTTCATTGTGTTTCAAATATTTGTGAGTACATAAACATGTGCGTTTACTTCCACAGCTGAACTACGCTGTATCTTATAAACCGTGCAGCAGCCCACTGCACAGTTTATAAAATATTAGAATAAATCTCTGAGTGTCCACTTACAAGCATATATCCAGTAACGCAAATAGGTTTGAAAATTATTCTCCTTGACTGCAGAAAACATGATTTCTGCACATAAAAGTTGTGCTTCTAAACGTTATGCACACAAAACATGTTAGGAGCATAGGGGTAGATTTAAAGAGGTACGCACGGGCATACATGTGCGCGCGCTACCTGGCGCGCACACATGTTCGCCCGATTTTATATCATGTGCGCGCCTAGTCGGCGCACACAGGGGGGTACACAGCCTATGTCCATATTGTCTGGCAATGCCATTTTGGAAAATGGCTGTGCTGGGTCCGGAGCCAGGGGGTGCTCCAGGTCCCCACTAGATTATTAGAACAACTTTGGTAAGCCTGGTGGTGGGGAGGACTTCGGGAGGATGGGCTTTGTGGGAGGGTGGTATTTTTTGAAAAATGGGAGGAGTTTGGGGATTGGGAGTGGGGCCTGCACTACAACTTTGTGAGTTAAAAATTGCATTTTTTTGACTTTGGCCACCTCAGGGGGTGGTGGAGTGGGACAAGGGGTCTCAAGAGACCCCTGGGAGTTTTGCCACACTTGGAGGAGGGGTTTAATTTGAGCCCCATTAATTGATGGTGTTTCCACTGCCTGGGATTGCCATCATATGGGTTTAGCAGGGCTCTGCTAAGCCTCAGTATTGTTCTTCCTGGTATTTTATTGTCAGTTTAGTACATAGGCTCCTGATTGTACCTGAGTCAGTGGAGGGTGAAGTAACTTGCCCAAGGTCTCAAGGATTTGAATCCTGGCTTCCCTGGTTCTCAGCATGCTGCTCTAACCACTAGGTTGCTCCTCCACTCAAATAAAATTATCCAATTTGAATTTCCATATTTTTTGTGCATGTTATCTTTAGTGTCTCTCTCTCTTCGGTGGTGCTTTCATGCTATGATCATTCACACCAATATAGCCCCCATACTGGGTCATAGTCTTAGATATTGTTATCTGGGGCATAAATGTGTTGCTGTGTCAGTATTCAAAATATTGTGAGGGAATTCTATCAGAGTTTTAATCCAGTGCAAAACTTCATTTAGATTGATTCATGAAGATACTCCAGTGAAGTTCAATGGGAAATCTACTACAATGCAAACCTGGAAACATTTTGCATTGGAGCAAAAAAAGAACCCTTTCATCCAATGTGCAATTAAGCTCTTGAATTCATTATCAAAGAATGTGGCAAATGCAGTTAATGTAATTGGGTTTAAAAAAGGCTTGGACAAGTTCCTAGAAGAAAAGTTATTAATCAGGTAAACTTGAGGAAAGTCACTATTTATGCCTGGGATAAGCAACATAGAATCTATGACCTTTTGGGATCCTGCCAGATACCTGTGACCTGGATTGGCCACTTTTGGAAACAGGATACTGGGCTTAATAGACCCTTGGTCTGACTCTGTATGGTCATTCTTATGTTCTTCTTTATATTTTTTTCTTTGTATGCAGAAAACAAAAATTTTAAACCCAAATTTCCTAGAAAAAAAACAACCTACCACATTTTATGTGCTTTGTCTTCAGCTCCATGGGTGCAAAGTTTGAAAGATGCAAAGCATTTTTAATGTTAAACAGACCATCAGTCTGTTTAACATTCTTTTTGGTGAGATAAAGAGTGAGTGAATGAAAATTGTGATAAGCAGATATTCAGTGGGGCGTTTATCCTGCTGAATATAACTTATCTGACTATAGCTATATAAGTTATCCGTTTTTGTTTTTTATAATATCCCTCTTAAAGTCTTAGTAAGTCTTGTGCATATGTTACATACATTACCTGCTTTTTTTTTTTTCTTGAATTTCCCTTTCAGGCTACACCTTATTTCATTTCTATGCTGATGCTTGAATTGATTCTCAGCTGGGCCTGGAAGGGGCAACCATTCCGGATCAATGATGGATTGAGCTCCCTCTCTGCGGGTGTTCTCTCTCGACTTCCAGAGTAAGCCTGATTCCGACTTGCACTTTGGGGTGTAGATACACAAAAAAATAATTTTAGTTAACACGGACAAGTTGAAATCAAAGTAGATGAGCTAGTCAGAATACGTAATATCTCCAGGCTCAGCCTCCTATAAACTGACCCATGTTTAAAAAAAAATAAAAAAATGCATGTGGTTTGTAAACAACTATTTAAACTGAAAAACAGATGGCCAGCTACAGCAACTGGGTGGAATAATGTTAATGTCTGTGACCGCCTGCGCTCTGCCTCTATAGTAAAATACGTTTCTGAGGAATAGCAAATGCCTTTTCTAATCCCTGATAAGCCATTTTAACTATAGAAGAAAGGAAATATAACTTTTAGTTTTCATGGTCTTACAGCCCGTTGCTCCTCTCACCCCCCAAAAAAAAAAAAAAAAAAGAAAACATTAAATTCATGAGTGCAGTGTTGGTTTTGAATCCATCAAAGAGGGATGGGGATTGGGGGAGGGGTAAATTCTGCAGTTAATTGTCTCTGACATTTTACCAGAAGGTGTCACCTTGAAGGTGACAGTAAAGGTTTCCCACAGACCTGTAGAGTTCAGCAAGACAGCAGGTCAAAATGAAAAGGAAAAACCCCCTATACACAGAGACAATATTCAAAACGTATTCCAAGTCCGCAGCCTTAAAGCTTTCAAAAGTTCCACTTCATTGTTTTAGAAGTAACTAAGCGTATTCTTCCTCCTAAATACACTTTTAATTGATGAGCTGTAAAAGCAAATTGTGTTGAGGATGAACACCCTGTAGATGCCTTGGTGTACCACTCTGCATAGTTCACTTAGAATATAGCATTATTCAGGGGCATTGCACAGCAGCTACGAACCATATGCTTGCCAACAGTCCTGGATTAACCACTAAGAAAAATAAGCATGGGCTTAGGGCACCAAGGGAAGGGGGCACTACATTTGTTTTGTATTTGTATTTTTTCTGTTGCCCCCCTCCCCTAGTTATAAATAAATAATTTGCTTAAATTATTACTGCTATTTAGTGTTAAATAAATACAATTTTTAAAAAGTTTATATTTAATACAGTTGTGGTATTTAGTTTGGGGGATGGCCTGGAAGAAAACTGAATTTTTTATCCCTTATGTCACCTTCAGCACTTCTTGAGTCTTAATGTCTTGTCAGTTAAGCAATGGAAGGGCCAAAGGGGACACCATTGTTGGGCTGTGCTTACAGCATCAGTTGGCCTTAATCTGGCCCTGCTTGCCAGTAATTATTCAGTTTCAGTTCTAATATTTTTCTTGCACATTTTTAACTAAATTTACTGATGACTGTGGATAGGCAAATATGGATAGCAAAATGGCACTTTTTTTCCCCTTCATTGTGTGCAAGTATTTTAGGTTCAAGACTGCTAGTGACAGCTGTTACTCCGGCGCTGTCATTCATTGATCCCCTGATAAATCCTGTTCCTTCTTTCTCACCAACTTTAATTCCTGGCTTTCATTCTTCCTTGACCCATCTTCCCCTTCCTTTATTCTTGGTAACTTAAACTCTTATGTCTCAAAACTCTTTTCCTTAACCTCCTCATTTGATCTCCATCTCTGCTGTACCACTTCTACACTTTCCTCCAACTACTGTTTCTCAGACTTCTCCACATCAGTTTTTCTTATCTCAGACCTTAATCTAATAACTTTCAATCTAAACCACCTTCTCTTTCAGCCTTGTCCCAGTTTCTTCCCTAGTAGTTTACACAGTCACCACTAACACCTTAAGGAATCAGCAAGCTGCCAACTGTTGTGTCTTATCCATTACTGTTTCAACTCTCCTTTCCTCCACCACATTGTCTGAGTCAGTTTGCAATAGAGGTGTGAATCGTGTGATCGATCGTCTTAATGATCGATTTTGGCTGGGGGGGAGGGAAATCGGATCGTCGTGTTTTGTTTTGTTTTGAAATCGTTAAAAATCGTAAATCGGGGGAGGGCGGGAAAACCCGGCACACCAAAAAAACCCTAAAACCCACCCCGAGCCTTTAAAACAAACCCCCACCCTCCCGACCCCCCCAAAATGTTTTAAATGACCTGGGATCCAGTGGGAGGGTCCCAGCGCGATCCCGGCGCGATGTCCCGCTCTCTGGCCACACCAAAAAAACCCTAACACCCACCCCGAGCCTTTAAAACAAACCCCCACCCTCCCGACCCCCCCAAAATGTTTTAAATGACCTGGGGTCCAGTGGGAGGGTCCCGGCGCGATCCCGGCGCGATGTCCCGCTCTCTGGCCACGGCTGCTGTGAAGAGAAATGGCGCCGGTGGCCCTTTGCCCTTATCATGTGGCAGGGCAAAGGTAGCGCCGGCGCCATTTTGAAGATTGGCAATACGGCCCGCGTGCAGGAGGTCGCTCCTGGACCCCCGCTGGACTTTTGGCAAGTCTTGTGGGGGTCAGGAGGCCCCCCCAAGCTGGCCAAAAGTCCCTGGGGGTCCAGCGGGGGTCCGGGAGCAATCTCCTGGACGTGTGACGTCGGGAGCTAGAAATCAAAATGGCGCCGGCGCTACCTTTGCCCTGTCACATGGTAAGGGCAAAGGGCCACCGGCACCATTTCTCTTCACAGCAGCCGTGGCCAGAGAGCGGGACATCACGCCGGGATCGCGCCGGGACCCTCCCACTGGACCCCAGGTCATTTAAAACATTTTGGGGAGGTTCGGGAGGGTGGGGGTTTGTTTTAAAGGTTCGGGGTGGGTGTTAGGGTTTTTTTGGTGTGGCCAGGGAGCGGGACATCACGCCGGGATCGCGCCGGGACCCTCCCACTGGACCCCAGGTCATTTAAAACATTTTGGGGGGGGTTCGGGAGGGTGGTGGTTTGTTTTAAAGGTTCGGGTGGGTGTTAGGGTTTTTTTGGTGTGGCCAGGGAGCGGGACATCGTGCCGGGATCGCGCCGGGACCCTCCCACTGGACCCCAGGTCATTTAAAACATTTTGGGGGGGTTCGGGAGGGTGGGGGTTTGTCTTAAAGGTTCGGGGTGGGGTGTTAGGGTTTTTTTGGTGTGCCGGTTTTCCCGCCCCCTATTTAACGATACAATACAAATGCCCCTGACGATAAATCGTGGGCATTTGTATTGTATCGTGCACTCTAACAATTTTGGACGATTTTAAAATTATCTGACGATAATTTTAATCGTTCAAAAACAATTCACATCCCTAGTTTGCAAAGCAGGTTCATCTTCCAACACTATGCTGTCTTCTGCTTTAGACACTCTCGCCTCTCCCTTTACCCCTCCTGTAAAGAACACCATATCCCAGATTTGGCTCACCCTTAGAATCCACTTCCTATCTTCCTGAGCACACACTGCAGAATGTCTCTGGCCAAAATCTTGTGCCATGCTTTCTTCATATATTTCAAATTCATGCAGGCTCCTTCCAGTCTGCTATCACACTTGCCAAGCTAGACTACTGTGTCCATCTGACAGACTCTTGCAACCAACCCTTGCCGTCTCTTTGCCACACTTAATTCCCTCCTCAAAGATTGTTTGGCTCCATCCCCACCTTCACTCTCTGCCCAGATTATGGCTGACTACTTCCATGACAAGTTCACAAATTATCCAAGTTTTCAGCCAATTCACCTCTACATCCTTGTCTCCCACTTCTTTCCCCTGCCTTTCCCCTGGCCTCTGCCACTCCCTCCTCCTTTTCTGAAGTCATAATGGCAGAAATTGCCCATCTTCTCTCCTCCTCCAAGCTCACTATTTATTCTTCTGACACATTCTCACCCAGTTCCTTAGCTGTATCTCCACTGCAATCATCCCTCCCATCTGCCACATCCTCAGCCTATCACTTTCCATTGCTATTGTTCCTGCTGCTTTCAAACAAGTTGTGATCACACCATTCTTCAAAAAACACTCATTGAACCCTACCTAACCTGCCAACTATTGTCCCATCTCCCTCCTCCCTTTAGCTTCCAAACTTTTTGAACATGATGTTCACCATGCTGTCTTGATTTTCTTTCATCTCGGTGGGCACTTCACCTACGTTCCAGTACAATAAAGTCTCGTTACTACCTGTGTCCGTTTCAGCTGAGGCCACGCCTATCATGGTGAGTCCCCACAGGGCTCCTCCCTGTGGGTGGAGTCAGCTTTCCCTATGATCCAGGGTTCATAACCATACCAGAATATAACATTTACCTCTCTACATCAGAAATTTCATCAGGAATCCTGTCCCAGATCGCAGCCTGCTTATCTAACATTGCTTCCTGGATGTCCCACCGCCACCTTAAAACTCAACATAGCCAAGACAGTGCTTCTTATCTTGCCCCCAGGTCTTTTCCCCTCTTTTTCCTTTGTTTTTCTGTGGATAACATTGTAATCCACCTAGTTTCCTTAGCCTGTCACCTTGGAGTTATTTTCAACTTTTCTCTCTCTTTTTTTTTTCACAGTTCCAAAACTCTGTTAAAATGTGCTGTTATTTTTCTATAACATTACCCAAATCCATCCCTTCCTTTCTGAACACACTACCAAAAACCTTATTCAGTCTCTCATCACCTCCTGCTTAGACTGTTGCAACCTGCTCCTCACAAGTCTCCCAGTGATCCATTTTTCTCCAATATAATCTGTCCAATATTAAGCTTCATGAATTATCTTTCGTCAATGTCACCCATATAATCTCTCTTCTTAAATCACTACATTGTCTCCCTATCCATTTCTACATATAGTTCAAGTTCCTTTTACTCATCTACAAAAGCCTTCACTCTGCAATTCCTCACTACCTCTCCTTTCTTATCTCTCTCTACACCCATCCTTAATTATGCACGTCGCTCATTATGCAAGTCAACCCTATGTAACGCCCCCCTTGACTGTTTGCCTCGCAGGCATTCCGGAGTCCAGGACCAACCTGGTGAGACCTAGAGCAGACTCCGTTGGTCCTCGTATTCTTGGCACCTGGTGCCTCCACCTGGGGAAGAAGGTGTTAATGGGTGGAATTTCCCTCCCTTCACCCCAGGAAAACAAATGAGACTGTGAACAAGGCTGGCAGTACGTACAAATTTATATAGGTTTATCAGTCTATATAAGTATATACATTTCTTCATTACTATGTACATCGCTAATAGGATGTCAAACAGCAAACTTCTTGTGGTTAATAGTGTCAGGACATACAACTATATACTCCAACATTGCTCTCTGCTTCAATGGCAAGGGGAAATATGGAAAAGAGGATTTGCATTCAGACAACAACCAACATGGTCTGAACTACACAGTCTGGGTAAACAAATAAGCATGGGGGTAGCTTGCTTATTGCCATGATTACTACCCTAAACCAATTAAGCCTGATACTTCACTTTGAATGCATATATATAGCATTGCTCTCTCCTTCAACGGCAGGGGGAAATGTGGAAAAGAGGATATACATTTAGACAACATCCAACAAGGCATTGATCTGTGCAGTCTGGGTGAACAAGCATTGAGGTAACTTGCTTGATGCGGTGGTTACTACCCTTAACCATTTAGCCTTATGCTTCACCTTTGATGCAACTCCAATATTACTCTCTGCATCAGTGGCACAGGGTGGAAGGAAATTCGAATTGAACAGTTACCAAAACAGTCAAACAAAACTTGGTGGTCGGTGAAACAGATAAGTATGGGAAAATAATTCTGGGATCTTGCTGGGCAGACTGGATGGGCCGTTTGGTCTTTTTTTGCCATCATTTCTATCTTTCTATATGTTTCTATATAATCTATAAAGTAGGACAAACATTTAATATTTGGCAATTTGTGGTTGTTGGCCCTCATAGTATACTACAATGTAACTAGTAAGTGAGGTAAAATTTGCACAGTCAGATTCGTTGGTGAATATGATGATCCACTAATGGCTTTACCAACATAAATCTATCATTGAAAAAAGTTAAAACGCATACTGCACATTATCTTACGACCATCATACTAGGCATCATCATTTTAAGCTATCGCTTTTAACACTCTGCCTTATATTTAATCATAGGTCATTTAGTTGAAAAATTCCATACAGTCCTTTTTGTAAAATTTTTTTATATGCTATTAGAATTATGAAGTACTTAACTTAATATTTAAGCAAATTCATGACGGTCCTTGCGGTCTCAGCTTAGGACAAGTAACCCGACACAGTTCCGTGTTTCGGACTGCTGGCAATTCGGCAAGTTCTTTCTCAAGGGTAATATTCCTGCGTCAAACGAAACTTAAATGATTATTCATGCATGTTAAATATATTTCACCGACCAACTCTATACTCTCAGATCAGCGACACTTTCAAAGTACTCACAGTTCATATTGAAAGATGGCGATCCAGCGTTTCAGTTCAAATAATTGTCGTTTCCGGGAACCTCCAGAACTGACTTAAATACTGACCAAGTGATATCAATAGTCTCCGCCTCCCCTAAGTGAGGGAATACCACTCAACGGAGGCATTTAAACCTCCAGGTGCTACAGTTCGCAATTTAAAGATCTATTGTTGCTCTTTAAAATTCAAGATCTTATTGATAGCTCCCCCTTGTGGATGCATTTGTATTCTCTCCAAAACTCGCCAGCGAAGATCATCAAATTTATGATGGAATTCTTTACAATGTTTGACCATTGGAGCTGTGAGTTTTTCTGTAGAAATACAAGTTCTGTGCTCTATCAATCTAGTACGCACCATCCTCTTAGTTCTACCTATGTAATATAATTGACATGGACATTGAATCAGATATATTACATGCGTTGAGGAACAGTCTGAATATTGAAAAGCTCGATGGACAAATCCATAGGAATCTTCCCAGATTTCCCCCGTAATTGCTTGATCGCATACCGAACAATTTTGACAAGACCAATGTCCCCGGGGGAATCTAGGGTCTGCGATTATTGGTTCTTTCAAAAAAGAATGTACCAGGGTGTCACCAATATTGTGTCCCCGACTGTAGGTAATAAGGGAGCGTTCTTCAAAGACCTCCAAATGTGGTCGTAAGACTGTCCAATGATGTGTAATGAGAGATGCTATCAACACTGCTCGATCTGAAAATGGTATTGTGCAAACTAAGGGAGACTGCATTTCATTATGTACTTTATCTAATAGAAGCCAGTAACGTTCCACATTGGAAGCTCTTTTTAAGGATTTTTTAATATAACAAATGGGATAGCCTCGTTGCAATAGCCTGCTTGCCAATATTTCAGCTTGCTGGAAAAATTCTTCTTTCTTGCTACATAAGCGTCTTAATCGCAAGAATTGCCCAATAGGCAAGTTCTTGCGTTGATGATGAGGAGGGAAACATCCAAGCTCCATTGTTTGGGGGAATTTCAGTGGATGCACAGAGTTAGAGAACTGGAGGTGCAGGATTTATAAATGTCATAATTAAATAAGTATGCACTAAAATCCAACCCCATCCATAACCTCGCCCCCATATGACCAAAGCCCCACCCCCACCCCGCCCTGCCAGGCCATGGAAAAATGGTCTTGCTTGAAGCCGGTCCCTAGTGCAAAAAAGGTTGGGGACCACTGATGTAGGGGTCCAGGTGGCCTGTGCTTAGATGGGTACGTCGTCAGGCTTGCTCATGCGTTTTACAATAGTGTATTATAAGAAGCGCATAGTATTTACTTAGTAGCTTTATGATTGTTTTTTCATTGGCGTTTCCTTACATTATAATTGTGTGTCATTAGGGTGGAAATTCTGGGCTTTTGCATTTATTTTTACCAAGTTCAATGTAAAACATTGGTAAGACATGCTAAGAAAGCATGTGAAATGAAATTGGTCATAGAGATAAAAACTCATAATAAAAGCTTTTAAAAATATGTCAGAAGCAGGAAACTTGTGAGGGAGTCGGCTTTACCATTAGAAGATCGAGGGGTTAAAGGGGCTCTTAGGGAAGATAAGGCCATCAAGGAAAGACTAAATTAATTCTTTGCTTCTGTGTTTACTAATGAGGATGTTTAGGAGGTACCAGGTGTTGTGTACCTGCCCGCGAGGAGCACGGGCAGGTCCCCTACCTCCCGCGGCCAGTCGGGCCGCTAGCGCTGCTTTCTTCCAACGCGGCACGGGAGCCGCGTTCTCCTGCCCTGTGCGGCAGGGCCGAGACACTGGGAGCCTCCCATGAGGATGGTAGACCCACTGCAGCTCCTTCTCTCCTCTCTTTGCGGCAGGGACCGCCGCTGCTGCTCCTGCCGCTTCCGGGGTCCTAGGACGGCAGGGAGCCGTCCTCACCACTGCCGGGGTCTTCAGCTGGCAGGGAAGCAGTCCCTGCTGGTGCCTGCAGCCTGCGTTTCTTCACCCAGCTCTGTGGCAGGGCTGCCGCTCCGTTGCTGCCGTTCCTGGGGTCTTCAGCCAACAGGGAAGCCATCCCTGCCGGTGCTTCTACTGCCTGCCTTGCTTCCTGGGCCCTCCACGAGGCTGAGGACGCCATCAGCGGATCCTGCTCTTCTCCTCCAGTTATCCTAGGCACGGGCGTGCGCCTGTCTTCTCATTTTCAAGGGCCAGCCAGGTATGGCCCCCTGCTAGCTTTTCCCTGGGCGTTGTCCTCTTCAGCCCTGCAAAAGGGCCCAGCATTCATTCCAGCTTTGCCTTCGCAAGGAGTTAGTTGCTCCTGGATGTTCCTGTCCTTCCCTCCAGGAGTCTCGCTGTTCCAGCTCTTCCTCAAGGTCCTGTGTTCTTCGTTTCCTGTCGGCGCTCCATGTCTCGACTTGAAGTCCGTGATCCATTCCTGATGTCTGTGTTCCAGTCCAGATGTCCGTCTTCTGCTTCTGATGTTCGTAATCCAGTCCTGATGTCCATCTCTTATTCCTGATGTTTGTAATCCAGTCCTGATTTCCATCTCCTGTTCCTGAAGTCTGTGATCCAGTCCCGATGTCCTGAACCCCAGGTTCATCGTCACCACCTTTCCTGGCATGCCATGTCGTGGTCTGCGACCAGTCCCATGGGTGGGCTGAGTAGGGCGCTTCATGGTACTATGCCTTCTTCACTACCACAGCTCAAGCCTCTGGAGGGAATCCCTTGCTAGAAGCCAAGCTGTGTCTTGGTCCTGAATCCCTTGCTTAAAGCCAAGTCGTATCTTGGTTCTGTGTCTTGAACTTTGCTCACCCTCGGATACCTTGTGTCTGCACCGTCCATGCCTAAGACTCTGTTTGAACCTGCTCCGTTACAGCGTGGTCCGCGACCAGCCACTGGTGGCTGTGTAGGGCGTGCCTCGGTGCAGGCCTCTTCAGTATCTTTGCCATGTTCCAGTATCAGCTTCCATCATCGCGTCTAGAGGCTCTTCAAGTCCAGCGTGGTCTGCAACCAGTCCCGCGGGTGGACTGTGTAGGGCGCGCTGCGTCGCATTCTCAACCCAGTACTTTACTTGACTCTCCTGAATACCTTGAACTTTGCTTGATTCTCCCGAATGCCTTGAACCTAGCTTGAGTCTTCTGAATACCTTGAACCTTTCTCTGAATACCTTGTTCCTGAGTCTTCGTCTGTGCATCCAAGTACCTCGTTCCTGAGTCTTCGTCAGTGCATCCAAGTACCTCGTTTCTGAGTCTTCGTATGTGTATCCAAGTACCTCGTTACTGAGTCTTCGTCTGTGTATCCAAGTACCTCATTCCTGAGTCCTCGTCTGAATCTCCATGTTCCAGTCTTCGCTGCCCTGGCCTCCATCCGGCCTGCTGCTTCTTGTCATTACCAGCGGCAGGTATGAAAGTGCTTGGAATGGTCGTAGGACTGTTCATAAGACCACCATTGCGTTGATGGTCTTCCCGAAGTGTTCAGGTCCGGAGGAGGGTCAGTCTCCTCAATCATCTGTCTTCAGTCCAGCCTCGCTCCTGTCCAGCCCATGCTCGGGCATGCCTTGCCTGCCGCGGCACCTCTTCGGAGTTCCTCTGGGGTCGAGTCGTGGTCCAAGAACAAACATTCCCCTGGAAAGCGGAACCGCTCTCCTAGCGCTTCCCAACAGATGTGAAGCCCTCTGAGCTTTCCCATGCTCAAGGTCTCCATCTCCATAACACCAGGTTCTGGAGACTGTTTTCAAGGATGAAGATTCAGATGAACTGAACCAAATCACGGTGAACCTGGAAGATGTAGAAAGACAGATTGATAAACTAAAGAGTAGCAAATCACCTGTACCAGATGGTATGCACCCCAGGGTTCTGAATATTTTAAAAAATTAAATTTCAGATCTATTAGTAATAATCTACATAAGAACATACCATACTGGGACCATCAAGCCCAGTATCCTGTTTTCAACAGCGGCCAATCCAAGCCACAAGAATCTGGCAATTACCCAAACACCAAGAAGATCCCATGCTACTGATGCAATTAATAGCAGTGGCTATTCCCTAAGTAAACTTGATTAATAGCAGTTAATGGACTTCTCCTCCAAGAACTTATCCAAACCTTTTTTGAATCCAGCTACACTAACTTCACTAACCACATCCTCTGACAACAAATTCCAGAGCTTAATTGTGCATTGAGTGAAAAATAATTTTCTCCGATTAGTCTTAAATGTGCTACTTGCTAACTTCATGAAGTACCCGCTAGTCCTTCTATTATCCAAAAGTGTAAATAACTGATTTACTTCTACTCGTTCAAGACCTCTCATGATCTTAAAGACCTCTATCATATCCCCCCTCAGCCGACTCTTCTCCAAGCTGAACAGCCCTAACCTCTTCAGCCTTTCCTCATAGGGGAGCTGTTCCATCCCCTTTATCATTTTGGTTGCCCTTCTCTGTACCTTCTCCATCACAACTATATCTTTTTTGAGATGCGGTGACCAGAATTGTACACAGTATTCAAGGTGCGGTCTCACCATGGAGATAATTGAAATCCCCCATTATTACTGCACTTCCAGTTTGGTTAGCTTCCCTAGTCTTTCTTTGCATTTCACTGTCCATCTCACCATTTTTGCCAGTTGGACGGTAGTATACTATCACTAGACTCTTCCGCAACACACAAGGCATTTCTACCCATAAAGTTTTGATTGGGCATTTACTCTCATGTAAGATCTTTATCCTATTGAACTCTATGCCACCCCGGACATAAAGTGCCACCCCGCCACCAAGATTCTCCTTTCTGTTATTGCGATATAATTTGTATTCTGGTATAGCACTGTCCCATTGGTTATCCTCTTTTCACAATGTCTCTGAGATGCCAGTTAAGACTATGTCATCATTCAATGCTATACACTCTGATTCTCCCAACTAACTTCTTAGAATTCTTGCATTAGCAAACAAACATTTCATAGTGTGTTTTTTGTTTGTATTTATATTTTGCTTTTCTGTTGACAGGGATAAATTAGAATCTTTTAGCTCAGGTGAGTTTTTAATTTTAGGCACTTGGATTACTTTATTTATTATTGGAACCCCTCTGTTGGGATGCCCTAACTCTAATGCTTCATTAGTATCCGTTGAAGATACCTCCCTCCGAACCATTTGCTGATGAGCGACTGTTGGCTTTCCCCTTTGTTCTAGATTAAAAGTTACTCTGTCTCCTTATTAAAGGTTAAGGTGGAGCCCATCCCTTTGGAAAAGACTCTCCCTTCCCAAAGGAATCCAGTTCATTACAAAATTGAATCCCTCCTCCTTGCACTATTATCTCATCCACGCATTGAGACTTCGGAGCTCTGCCTGCCTCTGGGGACCTGCGCGTGGAACAGGGAGTATTTCAGAGAACGCTACTCTGGAGGTTCTGTATTTCAGCTTTCTACCCAAGAGCCTAAGTTTGGCTTCCAGAACCTCCCTCCCACATTTCCTATGTTGGTGCCCACATGTACCACAACAGCCAGCTCCTTCCCAGCTCTGTCTAGAATCCTATCTAGGTGACACTTGAGTTCCGCCACTTTCTCATCAGGTAGGTAGGTTACCAGATGATCATTATGCCCACCAGCCACCTAGCTGTCTAAATTGCTAATAATCGAATCACTAACTATGACGGCTGACTTAACCCTTCCTTCCTGGGCTGTAGCCCTGGCAGACACATCCTCAGTGCGAGAGGATAATGCACCATCTGAAGAGCAGGTCCTTGCTACAGGATCATTTCCTGCTGCACCAGGTTGATGCTTTTCAATCATGAGACATTCCTCCTCCAAGGCAGCAACAGGGCTACTAGACTGGAGTTGGGACTTGGCTACTATGTCTCTGAAGGTCTCATCTATATACCTGTCTGTCTGCCTCAGCTCCTCCAGGTCTGCCACTCCAGCCTTCAGTAATTGGACTTGTTCTCTGAGAGACAAGAGCTCTTTGCATCGGATGCACATGTTCAATTTCTCACTGGCAGGTAAGAAATCATACATGTGACACTCGATGCAAAAGACTGAGAGGCCCCCCTCTTGCTGCCTTCATCTTAAGTTTGTTCAGTTTCTAGGTAGGTTTTAGGTTGCTATGGGAGTAGGAATGTGTACAATTAGGGTCCTTTAAATGTATTAGTGTATTCACTATGGGGTAGATTTTAAAAACTACGCACGGGCATCCATATGCGCGCGCTACCCGGCATGCGCACATGTTATAAAATCGGGGGTTGGCATGCACAAGGGGGTGCACAGTTGTGCACCCTGCATGCGCCGACACCCGCGGCCTTCACCGTTCCCTTCCTAACCCCCTAACCTAACTTCCCTTCCCCTAACCCTCCCGCCCCAGCCCTATCCTAATCCCTCCGACCTTTATTTTACCTCTTGCGCCTGCCTGCCGACACACAATTCTCTGACACAGCAGCAAATGGCCGCTGTGCTGGAGGCCTCTGGCCCCGCCCCTCCCCGCTCCTTTTTCAAAGCCCCAGGACTTAGACGCGTCCTGGGGCATTACGCATTTCGCCGGGCCTTTGTAAAATAGGCCCGGTATACGTAACCCCATCTACGCACGTAAGGCTTTGAAAATCTGGCCCTATATATCTGGTAGTGACCTACAAGGGAATGATCAAACTCTTGATAAGGTGTGGAGAATTTCTCAGTTTAATTCAAAAAGCTGATTTTATTTTTTTTTAAGTGTGAAAATGACATCTGCCTATAAAGGATAAGCTAGGGGTGGGAGGGTTGGGAAATACCAACACACAAACTTCTGTTGCCTACCTTTCTAACTAGCTATTTAAAACACACAACTTCTATTTGTTGCCTGCCTTTCTATTTAAAACAAAACACACAGCAAAATATACCCCAATAGTTTACTTCTCCCCAATACTTTCAAGTTTTTAAAATTTCTCCAAGCAGTACTTACTGATTCTTCTCAGCCACCAGCAAGGTGATCCTCTCCTCTCAGTGTTCCCATTATAACCTAGCATTAAAATTGTTCATTGTACCTGAAGACTGGACCAGTGTCAGGTCTGAAAGGGCTATCGAGTGGCCAGAAGGCAGTTTATATCCATGCTGCCTTTGGTTCATGTTTTGACCTATTGTTTTTATTATTTTTAAGCTTATTTTCTTTTGTTTTATATGTCTTATATTGTCCTATTTCATTAATTCTATTTTTAGACTCTTATGTTCATATGTTCTATTTTATTTTGTAACACTATAAGGGGCCGATGCAGTACGGTTCGCTGAGCCAAACACACTGTTAACCTGCAGTTGGATACGGGTAGAATAGGCGCTAATCAATCCCGTAAAGCAATAAGGGGATTAGTGCATATTCAACACGCATCCAACGTGGAGTAAATCTAATAGCGATCATCACATGCAAATGCATGTGAATGAGGCTATTAGGCATTCACTCCCGATGCAAAAAAAAAAAAATGTGCATCTCGGACGCACATTTGTCATCTATTAACGCCTGCCCCTGGAGCAGGCGTTAATAGCTGTGCACATGAAAAACAAGTACAGAAAAGCAGAAGAAACTGCTTTTCTGTACTGCCTCCTACTTAATATTGTTGTGATATTAAGTAGGATGAAAAATAAAAAAAAATAAAAGTAAAAAAAAAAGAAATTGACAATCGGACCCATCACGAAAACCGACACCGATAAACCCGGCGTTTGGTTTTCGTGATGCCCGTCCGCCGCTAAGGAAAACCAGTGCCGGGTTTATTGGCGTCGGTTTTCGTGGCTGTCCGCCGGTAAGGAATATCGATGCTGATAAACTCGGCATCGGTTTTCGTGACCGGCGTACAGCGGTCACAAAAACCGATTGGGTTCGCGTTAGCAAGGAGGCGCTAGGGTCGCTTGCACTAACGTGACCCCCTAATTTTAATATTGCAAGGCGTCCCCCCTTGGGGGTGCCTGGGGCGCATTAAGAGAGCAGGCGCTGACTGTTCAGCGCTCGCTTTCTATGCAACTTTATTGCATCAGCCCCTAAGATTGTTTTTTGCTTTAAATTTTATCTATACTTCTACATCGCTTTGTTTTATTTTATTTTGTTATCACTGTAAGATTGTTTTGTTCGCATTTTGTTTTACCATTTATATTCATTCATTGCTTTCTTTTATTGTTGTGAGAAATAGTGATTAATCAAGTAAATAAACTAAACTAAAATACTTTCATAAAATGATTGTGGGAGTAAGAAGTAAGAGATGGGGGCAATGAACCCATATAGTTGCTGTAATCTGCATTGGTAGAGTCTGATACAATATGATGAGTTATATTTCTTTTTAAATTATAGTAATAAATTGTAATGTCGTATCTATGTGAATATATTTGCATATGCAAATTAATTTTGCTAGTTTATATGCAAATTCTATGTAAATTTTTGTCCCACATTTTATCCTTCTTTTCGGATGTTCTGAGTTGACCACTCTATTCTGGTCCCTAGATCATAATTAACCCAGCTTGATGTTTTTTTTGGAGAGGGAGTCCATTTCCACACAGATTTGTCTTGTAAGTATATAGTTTGACAACCTTTAAATGTATTAGATTAAAATTTGAGCAAAATTGCAGCTTCTGTGCCAGAAACTGTCTCAGATCTTGTGATCATGGTTGGAAAAGGTCTGAGCAAAGTTCTATCTTGGAAAGAGACCAGTGTGTGGGCATTTGATTGAATTTAATCCCCATCATCTGCCTTAATGTTTTTAAGTAAGCTGAAGTAAGTGGAATGTTTGGAACTTGAGTATCCACTTCGTGAAATAATATAGTGAACACAGTACTTAAAAATTAAAGGAACATATATTTGATAATTACAGACATATTGTTGCCATTTTTTAAAGCAATATGTCTTTTTAAAAAGGATTAATGTCCCTAGCTTGCCCTATCTGAAACTGCCCTTTTATGACCAGCTAAAAGTACAGAGAGGCTTCCATAGCATGCATTCTTTTAGCTAGATCTCAAGAAGGCAATTCTGGGTATGAGTTCAGGTAAAGGGAAGAAAGCAGCACATCTACATGACATTGTCAGGAGTTTGCATTCTGTTTTACCCCTATCAGTAGCCTGCAAAAAATAGTAGGGGCACAGTGGGCAGGTGTTTTTAAGGTGCTTTGTTTTTCGTTTGTTTTTTTTTTTGTTTTTTTCAAAGAGAAACTGTCCAGGTAATTATTCATTAAAAATTAGAATCACTCATATACTTTACCACCATGAGGACTATTTGAAACTTGCACTAATTGTGATTTGAGCTACTAAGGTCTCAATTTGTAAAAGTTTGATGCAGAAAGACATTTTTAGCGTCCTTCCGTTACAGATGTCTCTGCAGTACACAATTGCATAGTAATGATAGGAAAGCAAAGATAATGCATTGAAAGGAGAGTCTTAGCCTGATTGCATAATAGGTTTACAGTTTTATTGTTGTTGATAACGTCTGCTGTATAAATAGAGATAGCAAAGCTTGTACTCAGTGTACTTTCTCTCTCGCACACGCACACACAATTACATACATAGAAACATAGAAATAACGGCAGAAAAGGACCAATGATCCACCCAGTCTACAGCAAGCTTATGCCAGTAACTGCTTGCACTGTGCAGGTTTACCCCATGCTTATCAGTTTACCAGACCGTAAAAGTCAGGGCCCTTGGATGCTGTTTGAATCCAATTTCCCTTAACCGTTAACATGAAATCAGAGAGTAATGTTGGAGTTGAATCAAAGTATCAGGCTTAATGATTAAGGGGTAGATTTTAAAAGAAGCGCGATCAGCCTACTTTTGCTTGCGCATCAGACTCAAGCAAAAGTACGCTGGATTTTAGTAGATACGCGCGGAGCCGCGCGTATCCACTAAAATCCTGGATCGGCGCGCGCAAGGGCTATCGATTTTGTATAGCCTGCGCGCGCCGAGCCGCGCTGCCTCCCCCCGTTCCCTCCAAGGCCGCTCCGAAATCGGAGCGGCCTTGGAGGGAACTTTCCTTTGCCTTCCCCTCCCTTCCCCTACCTAACCCACCCGCCCGGCCCTGTCTACACCCCCCCCTTACCTTTGTCGGGGATTTACGCCTCCCGGAGGGAGACGTAAATCCCCCGCGCGCCAGCGGGCCTGCTGCGCGCCGGGCCGCGACCTGGGGGCGGGTATGGAGGGCGCGGCCACGCCCCCGGGCCGTAGCCACGCCCCGTACCCGCCCCCAAAACGCTGCCGACACGCCCCCGGAACGCCGCGACGACCGGGCCCGCCCCCGACACGCCCCCCGACACGCCCCCCTCCGAGAACCCCGGGACTTACGCGAGTCCCGGGGCTCTGCGCGCGCCGGGAGGCCTATGTAAAATAGGCCTCCCGGCGCGCAGGGCCCTGCTCGCCTAAATCCGCCCGGTTTTGGGCGGATTTAGGCGAGCAGGGCTCTGAAAATCTACCCCTAAGGGTAGTAAATGCTGCATCAGCTAGTTACCCCGATGTTGTTTCCCTAAACTGTAAAAGTTGGGGCCTCATTGGTTGCTGTCTGAATCTAGTTCCTCTTTCTCACTGCCATTGAAGCAGAGAGCAGTGATGGAGTTGGATTAAGAGTATCAAGGCTTATTTGTTAAGTGAAGCAACTGCCACACCAGCAAGTTACCCCCAGTTACCCCCATGCACTCTTTCCTTCATTTCCATCCTCTAGCCTTTAGGGATCCACAGTGTTTATCCCATGCCCCTTTGAAGTCCTTGACTGTTTTAGTCTTCACCATCTCGTCTGAAAGGCATTCCAGGCATTCATTACCCTCTCCGTGAAGAAATATTTGCTGACATTGGTTCTGAGTTGTCCTCCCTGGAGTTTCATTTCATAACCCCTGGTTTTATTGATTTCTTTCCAACGGAAAAGGTTTTGACAATTTTGCATCATTAAAACCTATCAGATATTAGAAGGTCTGTATCATATCTCCCCTGCACTTCCTTTATACCAGGGTGTACATATTCAGATCCTTCAGCCTCTCCTCATAAGTCTTCCAATGCTGACCCCTCTCCATTTTGGTCGCTCTTCTTTGGATCGCCTCTATCCTGACTTTATTCTTTTTGAGAGATGGGCACCAGTATTGAATGCAGTTCTCCAGGGCCTCTCCAAGGACCCATATTAAGGGTATTATCACCTCTTTTTTCTTACTGGTTATTCATTTCTCTATGCAGCCCAATATTCGTCTGGCTTTAGCTATCGCCTTGTCACATTACTTCAGATCCTCAGACACTATCATACCAAGGTCCCTCTCCCAGTCTGTGTGCATTAGTCTTTCACCGCCCAAAACATAAAGCTCATTTAGATTGCTGCATTCCAGATGCATGACTCTGCACTTCTTGGCATTGAATCCCAGCTGCAAAATCTTTGACCACCCTTCAAGTTTCTTAAATCACTTTTCATTCTCTCTACTCCTTGTACAGTCCTTGGTGCTATATGAAAATTTCCTTAAGATTATGAACATTGATTAGTTGGGTGTTTGTAAGTAGATCTTTTTGTGATTGTTGTATTCTGCTGAAGTGAGTTTATAGAAATGTTTTCAGTTTCTCCATTGTTGCACTGCGTACCGAGTCTGACTTTTTGAATTTTCTAGATGAGCTTTTATCAGTACATTTCTATTTATATTATATGGACTTTTCATTCTATATTTAGTGAGGCTGTGCCTGTGTTTGCAAATGTAACCAAAGTGAGGTAATCTGCTATTGTGTAGTATCAATGTAGGGCAATCTATTAGCAGCCTGCTTATTCTGTTTTCCTAATAGGATGTATATTGATGTTTTAGGGCCTAGTGTAATATCTAGAGTATTACCTTTCATAGGTAATACCTTTTCATTGGTTGAGTACTGGCAGTTAGTGGTGTTTTGGTATGGGAGGTTTACTATATTGTGTACTTTGTAATTCAGTTTACTCTTTACTTTTTGAGGGACAAGTCCATACCCAACTCACTTTTCAATAGGCCTAATACTATATGGGTTCCAAGCAGGGGTGGATTGCAGGAAAATATCAGCCATGGGATTTTTTTAAAACAGCCCAAGGGTATCTTACTCCCTTGTGCACGTTCTCTGCAGCACATGCATCAACACGGCCAAGTTGACTCTGAAACCCAGTAGAATTAAGCCCAAATATCTCCAAAATAAATTTCACATTTTTCCTAAATAAGAAATAGAGCATTCTCTAGACCAGCAATGAGTAACAAAGCTGTAGACCCCCATTCCATTCATGCAAATAGGTTTGGGGCCAGCCAAGTCTGCTTAGCAGGATACCTCACCTTAGACACACATGTAAAACACAAACAGACCCTCATCAAATACAAAATGAAGAGATAATAAAAGTATAAATAGAAACATGCAGACAAAAATTGAACTTGAAACCGCAACAAGCCAGACTCTGTTTGGAATGGAAAAACAAATATCATTCTTCACTAAACATCAAACAATACATCAAGAATATAAAGCATCAATCATAATAGTAAAAACCAAACTCATAAAAAGAATAATATTTCAAAACAGCTAATGAAAAGATCATAACATTGTTTTTTTTAAATTTCCCAAACATCAGTAAAATATTTCAAAATAGCAGACACAGTAAACACTCCCCAATAATTAAAATTAAAGCTAAAATAAATCCCCTGCTCTCTGTATCTGGGAACTTTAGATTCCAGTCACCCTGAGATTGTCATGGATTAGTAACGGGTGGGGATATGTACATCTTTCTTCTCTCTCTAACACATGTTCATTCTCACACAAACTCCCTCATATTCTCTCTCACACACATGCTTATTAGATCACGCGCTCTCATCATACATGTTCACTGGCATCACATGCTGTCTCTCACAGACATGCTCAACTGTGTTACACACTCATGCTCTTGTTCACACAGATGCTCACTGGTTCATTTGCTCTCTCATATGTATGCTCACTGGCTCAATCGCTCTCTTTTATACTCAGACACAGGCCCACTGGCTTAAATAGTCCTCTGGCTCACTCATTCTCTCTCGCTCACAAACATGCTCTGGTAACCACAACAAGCCCGACTGTATTATGCAGTGTAACAATGGAAAAACAAAAACATAATCACAACTCACAAAACATCAAGCAATAAAATCAAGAGATATAAGACATCATTAATAATATTAAAACCATAAAAAGAATGAATATATCAAACATAGGGGGGCCCAATATTAACATTCCAGCGCTACTTAGCCGATAAGTAGGACTTATGTGGTTAAGTAGCGGCCACTGAATATGTATTTACATTTAGTAGTTGCTGCTTGGCCACATAAGTCCCTTGTGTGGCTAAAATGTTAGCTGTGTAAGTTGTGGGCGGGCAGTGGTGGCGTGACTTAGCTGCATAACTTATGCAACTAAGTAGCAATATTTTGTCTTAGCTGCATTAGACAGTTATAACTGATACAGCTAAGTACAAATATATATGCGTATATTCAGCAACACGCCGTGCTACAGCATAATACAGTGTAATTTAGCAGGATTAGTTGTATCCGGCCAAGTTACTTAAATGACCATCTTTCAATATTGGGCCCCTAATGATTTAAAGTCACATAAATTTGTTCTAATATTTCTCAAACACCAATAAAATATTTCAAACAGCAGACACATGAAATAACACCCCAAAATTTAAAATAATAAAACAAATAATTTAAAAATCTCCAGCTCTCCATACCGTTAAATAAATACCTGGCATCTTTTGATTTTCCAGAGATTGTTGTGGATTTGGGTGAAGAAGGCCACACAATTTTTATTCTCTCTCACTCTCCTTCACATGCACATAGGCACGTACACATAGGCACTCTCTTTCTCATACAGATCCGGATAACTTTGGGAGTGCTCTTCAGGATAATGCTGAAAAATCATTATTTATCCAGCTAACTAATAGCTAGATTCATCATTCTGCTTTATTTATATAGAGCAGCGCTAAAAAAAATGGGCAGGGGCGAAATTGAGCAGCCGGCCGCATTGAGGCGGTACATTTTCACCCACTGCAGTTGCAGGCAGGCTGCACACTTTCGCATCCATAGCACCACGGGAAAAGGTGTTGCTATTTCCTGCGGTGCAGCTGGCGGTAATGTGGTTATGACCCCGCAGCACTGCCGGGTCATAACCATGCCCAAACCCTGCCCACCCTCTTATCGGATGCGGTAGGGCATTATCACACGTGATAAGGCCCTAATGCACGCGATAAGGCCACATTGCATTTTGATAACTGACCCTATTAGCTAGATAACCTGTCCCATCCCAGAATAGCCCCATCTCAGTTGGCGGCTGAATATGGACCTCCAAAGTTAAAGTACATTATCATGACTATGGTTGAGGTATGCATGTTTAAATGATGGCCTTTTTTCATTTTGTAATTTTCATTCTTAAATCTTCACTGCTCAAAGTGTACATGCATTTATACTTCGATCCGATTACTGGTGAACTCAGGTTGTGTAGACTTAACATTGTGAAAGAGAAATTCCATCTAAGGTTGTATATTAAATGGATTTGAAACATTGCAAGAATAGATTTCAACGACAGTAAATTAGAATTTTGCAGCCCTGTATGTGTCCTGGGTTTAATATTTTCCTAGGATTTTATTTTTCAGTAGACAAGTGAAGGGTTTGGATTGTAGAGGATAAAAAAAAAACAGGTAGTATAGGAAATATATTTGAGGCTGGAAGCTTCTGGTTTAGAGTTAGGTAATGATTTCCCAGCTGTCTCACTGCAGTAACTTCCTTTTTGCCTTGTGCGTTTCACAGATGGCATTGCATGTTGTAAACGTGAGAGGATCATATTCATCACGCTAATAGAAAACAGGGTATTACCCTCCCACCTCTCTTCCTTTTCACACTCCTCCACTTTGCCTCAAGTCTGAATTTTCTAAAGTGTGGAAAAACTCTTGACTGCAGTCTGTTGGGCATATTTGAGTGCAGTTTGTGTTAGCTCTATTAAGTCGGTTGACAGGGTAATAAATTGGGGCGTCTGTTGGAGGTCCTGGCACCTGTACGGGAAATAAAAGGGTATTTCAACTGCAGTTAGTTTCCTTTTGTTGCTCAAATGGAAAGGCTCAGAAGACTATTTCCCTTCCTCCCCCTCCTTTTCATTGGAGTTATATTATAAAAAAGGCTTATTTCATCATGCAAAAACCTTAATTTTTCTTCTGGAGTGAGGTTTTATATTGCCCGCTGGAGGTGTGAGGTTTAAAAGAGTAAACATGACATCGAAGGCAAAACTTAACAGAGGCTGCTATTGCATTTTGTATTGCTGAACAGATGCAATCCCACTCCGCAAGAAGTTGAATTAGGAGGAGGTGGGCACCTACAAGACCCAGTCGTTTAACTTCAGCCGTGGGCAAAATTATCGAAAGAAAAAGTAGACGACAGGCCACCAGACAGCATCCTGTCAGACGTACTTGATTGAGTACTTTAAAGAGGTTCCAAAAAAGTGGAGGATAAGAGAAATGGACTAGATGGTGTTGTATGGGGATTTCAGTATGGCTTTTGACACTGTTCCATGTAAAAGACTGGTAAATAAACTGGGTGGTGTGTAGGAGTAGAAAGAAAAGTGGTAAATTGAGTGAGAAACTGGTCGAGCAATAGAACAAAGAAGGGTGATGGTCGATGGAGTCCACTCTGGAGAAGATACAGTGACCAGTGGTATACCCACGAGCTCAGTTTTTTTTCAGTATTAGTGATATTGTGGAGGGACTTGATGTAAAAATATGCTTGTATGCAGGGAATACCATATCTGAAAAAGAGTGGACACAGTAGAAGAGGTGGAAAAAATGAAAAGAGATTAAAAAACTGGAAGAGAGCTTGGAAAATGAGCTGCCATTCTAGAAAGTATAAAATCATGCATTGTAGTGCAGACATCCACTAGTTACTTATTTAGAAGGACAAGAACTGGAAAATGTTAAATAAGAAAGAGATTTAGAAGAAGAAACATTAAAGATCGCCTAAAGGCAGCCAGTCAATGTAATAAAGCAATAGGGAAAGCTAACAGTTGCTTGGTTGCGAAAGTAGACATGTTAACAGCAAAAAGTAGGTTAACATCATCAATGTCATCAATGAGACCCAATCTGGAGTACTGTGTTCAGTTCTTGATGTTGTGTACCTTCATTAATGACATAAAAATCATGAAATGAGTCAGAAAAACATAGAACATGTCAGAAGACAAAAGCTGTAAGGCCCTTCCAGTCTGTCTATTTCCATCTCTTGTCCACTTACCACAGCCTTTCAATTCTTTTCCCCACTATAAAAACATAAAACTAATTATCAGCTTCTCTGTGTGCTTTTCTGTTTACTGAGTTTCAGACATGTATTTATTTATAAAATTCTTTTAACCCCGCACATTCCAAAGATAGTTCATAAGCAGCTTACAATAATGATAAATAGAAATACATGTTCAGAAAGTATAACACAATATGAGTTAAAAAAACAACACTAAAAACAGTAATAGAATGGAAAAAATTGGCCCAAATTACTGGAAAGAAAGCCTGCACGAACAGGTAGGTCTAAGCGTTTTCTTAAAAAGGCTCATGGACGATGCTACACGTATGGGCTCAGGTAGCTGAATCCACAGTCTTGGATATGCCACTGAGAACATTTGGTTTCTCATGATCTCGAGTCTGGCAATTTTAACTGTAGACACTTCAATCAGATTTTTGTTTATTGATCACAGTTGTCATGATGGTTTATAAACTCTTGAGTGTGGATGCAAGCCAAGAAGTTGAATCATTATTTAGCACAGTAATTTCCCAACTGGTGTGTCGCGACTGAAGTGCGGCTGCAGTCTTAGTTTGCCTTTGACTTTGGGCCTACAGGTGTCCTCCCCACCAGCAGGGGGCATCAGACAGTGCTTATTAGGAGCTGCTCCTGCTTTCCCCACTACTGGCTCTCTGCAATGGAAACTGCACAAGGCTCTGTAGACTAGTGAGACTTGCTGGCCCCTTGCAGTTCAGATTGCAGAGGAAAACTGGCAAAGGTGGAAGAAATAGCATTGGGTAAGCCTGCTCCCAGACTTCTGCAGTTCAAGGATTGGGGGAAGATGGGGAAAGGGACAGCTGAATGTGCCTCCGGGTGTGGGGGGAGAGAGAAGTTAATTTGATGAGGACAGGATATAGAGGAGAGGGAGAAAATGATGCTTCAAAGAGGTGAGGAGGAGAGGTGGAGGGAGAGGGAAGACAATGATGCCAGGGAGTGAGGTTGAGGGAAGGTAATGCCAGGGGGTAGAAGGAAAGAGAAGAGAAGGTGATGACAGGGTTGGGGGAGATGGAAGATTATGATGATGATGGTTGGTGGGGGAGAGGAGTGTAGATGAGGGAAGATGATGATGCCAGAGGGCGAGGAAGAGGGCAGATGATGATGATATGATGCTAGAAAGTGAGGGAGAAGGCAGGTGCTTCCAGGAGATGGAGGGAAAGGGAAGGTGATTGATATGAGGAGGGGTAGAGAGAGAGTGGGAAGATAATGATGATGCCAGGAGTGAGGGACAGGGGTGGAGAGAGAGGGATGGTGATGATGATGATGCCAGAGGGTGAGGGAGGGGGGTTGAGGCAGTGGGAAGGTGATAATGATGCTAAGGGTTGAGGGAGGGGGTGAAGGCAGAGGGAAGGAGATGATGCCAGTTGGAGGGAGATGAAAGATGAAGTTGATGGTGGTGAAGGGATAGGAAAGGTCATGATGATGCGAATGGTTGGAGGGAAGAGGTGGCAGAAAGTGATGATTTTTGGGGTGGGGGAGAATGGAGGGAGAAGGAAAATGATGACGACAAGGGGTGGGAGAGAGGGAGAGGAATAGAGGGAAAGGGAAAGTGGTAATGATTCCAGGGGTGAGGAGGTAGGGAGAGAAGATGATGTCAGGAGGTGAAGGAAGGGGTGGAGGGGGAAGGTGATGGTGATGCAAGAGGGCGGTGAGGAAGAGATGTGGGAAAGGAAAGGTGATGATGATGCCTGGAAGTGAGGGAGAGAGATGGAGGGAAAGAGACGGTGATGAAAAGGAGTGGGGGAGGGAGAAGGAAGGTGATGATGATGGGGGAAGAAGGAGAGGGATGGTGATGATGATCTGAGGGGAGGGGAAGAGATGGTGGGAGAGGGTTGGTGATGATGATGATGATGATGCCAAGGGGTGGGGGCAGAGAGAATGAGGGCTAGAGAAACTGATGATGATGATGCCAGGGAGTGGTGGAGAGGAAAGAGAATAAGTTGATGCCAGGGGAGGGAGAGGGGTGATTATGATGATGGGAAAAGAGGAACGGGAGAAGGTGATGGTGCCAAGGGATGGGGGAGGGAAAAGGTGATGATGATGCCAGTGGGATGGAGGATGAGGGAAGAGAAGAGGAAGCGGTTGGTGTGCCACAACAAAATGAATTCTTTGCTAGGTGTGCCGCAAAACAAAAAAGGTGGAGAAGCACTGGTTTAGCAGTTTATAAATCAAGTTCAAAGCTTTATATGTAGACCTCTAGGCTTTGGAAGGCAATGCAGTTTGATGAATACAGGAGTTATATGATCCTTCCATTTTGAACCAGTTAAAAGTCTCGCTGTGGCATTTTGTATTATTTGTAAGGGTTGCGTGGCAGAGAGAGGAAGTCCAAGATAGAGTTGCAATAATCCAAGGAGGTAAGTATTAATGCTTGCAGTCCAAAGCGAAAGTCAGGTCCTTTGAGAAAGGGTTTACAGTTTTTGAGGAGGTGTGATTTGTAGAAAGATGACTTCACCCATATTGGCAATATGTTCACTCATACTCAGAGGATAATACATGCAGTACCCCAGATTTTCTAACTGTTTTACAGCAATTGACAATCTGACAGTAGAGAGAAGTTGGAAAGAGAACATTCTGGGTTTTTTATTACTGAAAGCAAAATTAGTTCTGTTTAATTGTAATCTGTGATGCATTAACTATCTTTTAAACTGAATGAATAATGGGAGATGCTAAATTCATAGTATTCGACCTAGATGAAGTAAAATGGTATGAAAAACTGGATATTGTCAGCGTATATATTATAGATGACACCTAGACATGAAAGCAATTTGCATAATGGGGCTAAATAAATGTTAAACAAAATAGGTGACTGCGCTGACACTTGTGGAACACTTGAAATGATTTTGTACTTAGTTGAGAATGCTGAAACCAACCCTGATATAATAGGTATTTTTAGATTTAATTACTACACTTAAGGCACATTACCATTCGGGAGTATTAGGTAGGACCCTGCCCAAGACGGCTTACATCAATGAGATAAGGTGGATTTGACTCCTGGCTCCCCTGGTTTTAGTCTGCTGCTCTATCCACTTGGCCACCGAAGGCTTTCTTTCCAGTCTCTAGATACTTGCAGTTAAGGGTTACTCCTCGTGGAGTGGTCTGGGATAGTTGTAATAGTGAAAAAAAAAAGGGGGTGCTAGTGGGATGGGACCAGCAGTATCCTCCACCTTAACCATTTTCCCAATGGGGAAAAGGAAGCAAGTTCAAAAAGGTTCCAGGTTAGTGACCTGGCAGAAAACCACTATTGGTTTGGGAGTCCCACTCTCTTGCTGGAGTCTCTTCTTTATTTCCAGGGTTCAGATTGTAGTCTCTCCTCCCCCTTCTCCCAGGGCTTCTTTCCCTTCTCCTTACTGCAAGGCCCACACACCGTGTCTGTCTTTGGATCCCTCCTCTCACACCTTTATACTGACCATTAATGTTGGTGCCCCCAGCACGGGCAGTCGGCACAGAGAACACTCCAAATAGTAGCAGTTAGAATGTGGCCTGCCCCGGTCCCCTTCTCTGGTGGCTGGGCTGCTTGTTAGTGTTCTTGGCAGTGCTGAAACGCAGCACGTCCTGAATCCTCTCCCTTGAAGGCTGGGGCAGGTGATGATTACAATGCTACCAACCTATGAACCACCATGCCTTAAAGGAACTGGCCTCTCATGCAGCATGATATTGTCCCTCACTCTGCTGCTGACTAACTCACCAGCTCATTGACCCAATTCCCTGATAGACCAATCTGCTCATGTCTCTTTCTCAAGGTCCGTCTCTGGCTCACTTTTAAACGTGCAAGAAAACGCCCTTTCCTGAATCATTTGCTTTTTGTTTTTAGTTGGGGGGTTGTCTAGTTCCTTTCCGTGGACTTTTGAACATGAATCCTTTCTTTTCCCTTATATTCATCTATCCAAGATAGTAGAGAACCAAAGAGTCAGGCAACAAAAACTGATTTGGAAAAAGGAGCAATATCCTACATGTGTCAAGCTTCAGTAACTGCTGGCATACATCTGTGACACTATAGACAGAGGTAATTGAGCAAATTGGATGGGTCCACTTGATCTTTATCTACCATTATCTGCTAGATTCTATGCTAAATATTTAACAGGGTACAAAAAAGTACAAGAAGGTACAGTTTTCTAGGAAAATATGTGAGCATGTATTATCTTGGCATCATAAACACAGAGGTTGATTTTAAAAGTGTTGCTCACGCAAAATTGCCCACATTCACAAGTATATGGGCCAAGCACGAGGTATGCGGATTTTAAAAATCTGCAAAATATGCTTGTACGTGCCAATGTGCGCGTGAGGCATAAGGGAGCTGAAAAGGGGCGGGGCATGTGCCATCCAGGGCGGGGCCAATACTTACATGCATAATTCCAAATTTTAAAACCAAAAACCTCTGCACACATATGCACAATATTGGCATAAGTTTATTATTGCTCCTGATGAGGAGAAAGATCTCGAGGTGTACAGCTTAAAGGACAGGGTGACGGTCCGGGTCAGCTGGGCGGTGTGCAGAATGAATAACCACAATTTGATATGTCAGAATTCTGCACAACCCAAATACAGTAGCTGAAAATTGCAAAGAAATATGATTTTTTAAAAGTTATTTTGCTTCCCAAAAATTAATGGGTAAATTTTCAGAACCCGGCACATGCAAGTACTGGGAGATATGGGCGCTGAGTGCATTTGTCGAAACATCCCGGCCACGCGCGTATCTCCTGGTATGAAAGGGGCGAGCTGGGAGCGGGGTCTGGGCGGGCGCCCAACAGCAGCCATCAGGCCCTATCTTGGGGAAGCGCACGCCAGCAGCTGGCCGGCGCCCAGAACTTAACTTCACCAGCGAAGATGAAGTAAGTTTTAAAACAACAAAAATTCGAATAGTGGTGGGGTTAGGGGTCAGGGAGGAGAGGGAAAAGGGAGGAAGAGTAGGTAAGTGGGATAGGGAAGTCCCCTCCCAGTCCACTCCTTAATTGGAGCGGACTGGGAGGGAAATGGGAATGGCCTGATTGCGTCGCCACACGTTTTGCTTTGAAAATCACCCCCCTTTGCACGTTCGAGTCGCGGTCTGCCCTCACATACGTGCGCCACTATAAAATCAGGCACGTATGTGTGTGCGGGTATTTTAAAACATGTGCATGTTATAAATTCAGCGCATCTTAATAAAATCTATCCCTGAGTGCACTAGGTGTATGACAGACTTGGTCTTGTATGCACGCTACTAAAGATCGTGAAATGCACAATGTTCTTAGTTTTGCGATTTAAAAGTTATCATTAAACAGATTAATACTAGTGAATCAGAGAATATCAGTAACGAATGCTTTGTTGTTTGATTGTACAGTTTTATTCTGTTATTTTCTTATGATGTGACAAATTAATGGTTTGGGTTCACAACTAGCAAAATCAGTCTCTCTTTTCAAAAATGTGAAGATCATTTATTTAAGCATTTGATAGAAATGTGCAGAGCTGTACAATACTATGGCCAATATGGCTTTTGATAATTAGGTACCAGTGCCTGCAGGACACCATAGCCAGGGTTACACTAACTGTATATTCTCCCCCTTTTGAGTTAATTCTATGTTTTCTTAAACCAGTTACCTGTTCCTCTAACCCAGAGCTTTCCAAACTTTTCATGTTGGTGACACAAATTTTAGACAAACATAATTTCGGGACACAGTAATTCAGTCTACTAGCAAACCAGAGGTTAAAGGTTAAACGAACGAAATGTATTTCGACAATTTATGTATGTTTCCTTAAATATACATAATAAAATAGAAACATAGAAACATAGAAATGACGGCAGAAGAAGACCAATCGGTCCATCCAGTCTGCCCAGCAAGCTTCACATTTCTTTTTTCTCATACTTATCCATTTCTCTTGGCTCTTAGTAACCTTAGGTTCTATTTCCCTTTCACCCCCACTATTAATGTAGAGAGCAGTGATGGAGCTGCTTCCAAGTGAAATATTAAGTTTGATTAGTTGGGTAAGCGGCAGCATAGCTCTCAGCCTTTGAAGCAGAGAGCAATGCTGGATATGCGTGAAGTATTAGTTTTTCTTCTCCCCTGCCGTTGAAGCAGGGAGCTATGCTGGATATGCATTGAAAGTGAAGTATGCCTTGAAAGTCACATTAACTATCATCAAATATTGAAAAGCCTAATAATTGGTAATTGAATAAGCCTAATAATTGGTAATGTTTCACGACACAAGATATCTTGTGAAAACCTCTCATTTATATTAAAAATATATATATTCCAAGATTAATGTTATTGTTCTAATTTATGAATAACAATAATAAAACAAAGTTATTGTGTTATTCAGTTTACCTCTTTAATGAGATATATGAGCTTGATGGGATGAACACAGCTTTTGAATATTTGGTGTTAATAAGAAAGTCCAAAGGGTCTTCTGTGTAATTTTAAAAAGCTGGCCAGTTTCACACTATATAATTATTTGATAGCCTCATTCAACTAATTCTACTAATTCTATATGGCTATGAGAGTGAAGACTAGAATTTATAGGAAGGGACAGAATGTCAATATAAATCCTACACCTCCAGTTCTGTAACTCTCTGCATCCACTGAAATTCCCCCAAACAATGGAGCTTGGATGTTTCCCTTACAGCTCATCATACTAAAAGATATTTTCAAATTCTGGTGTCACCTCACAGTAACAGCAGCACAAACACCTTCCACTGCCAGGCACATTGTGAGCTAACACAAAGACTCGCAAAAAAGACACTCAAAATCTATACTGCAATCCCATTGTAACACAACAGTAATAACACCAAGGACTCAAACAACAATAACCCTACCTGTGAAAAAGCAAGGGTAAATATTACACTGGGTCCTAGAATACCAATACACCACCTACTGAGGAAACAAAACAAACCAGATTGCTATAGATCCCTATGCTAGCAGAATCTCTCATCCTGGTCACACACACAGAGCAGAGACAGACCCTCACCAAATACAGAATACAAAATAAAGGAGCACAAATTAGACAAAAACTGAAATGGAAACCCCAAGAAGCCAGACTCTGTGTATTAACAATGGAAAAACAGAACCACCATTCCTCATAAAACAAATAAATCAAGAAACATAAAGCATCAGTTATAATAGTAAAACCATACTAATAAAGAATATTTTAAAACTACTGATAAATAGAATTTCTATTAATTAAAATCATATATTTTTTACAATTTCCCAAACACCAATAAAATATTTAAAAACAGCACATATATCAAATAACACCCAATAATTAAAACTAATAAGGATTTTAAAAAGCCCCTGCTGTCCATACGTGGGAGCTCTTGATTTCCAGTCACCCTGATATTGTCAAGGATTAGGAGGTTATCCTCTCACTCTCACACATACTCACATGTCCATTCTCTCTCACACATACACTGTCACATACATACATATTCATGCTCTTATACCCACCATAACCTTCTCGCTCTCACAGACACTGACACACTCTCAGGCTCTAAGACACTCTCTCCCCCACCACACAAACTCTTACTCCCCTGGATTTTCTCATACACACTCATGCTCTCACTCTCTCTGGCTCCCTCACATACACACAAACACACACACCCAGGCAAGTTCCCAATCATTCTCACAAAACACACACCCAGGCAAGTTCCCAGTCATTCTCACACACTGAAACTGACCCCCAGGCAGGCTCCCATTCATTTTCACACCACTCCCTCACCATCCCCCAGGCATGCACACATTCATTCTCACACAAACAGACCCCCAGGCAGGCACCAATTCATTCTCACACACACACACATACACCACACACAGGCAGGCACCTATTCTCACATACAAACCCCAGGAAGACACCCATACATTCACATACACAGACACACCCTCAGGCAGGCACCCATGCATTCACACACATACACCCCCAGGCAGTCTCCCATTCATACACATGCACACTAAAGGCAGACCCCCTCTCTTTCTTTTGCCAGCAACCTCAGAGCCTCTCTCATTCCTCTGCTGCCACTGTCACTGATGCCGCATGGCTATTTGGGAGGCGCTGATTGCTGCTATTGGCACTGAAGCCCATTCTGCTGCCTCCTCTGTGTAGGCCCCGTGGGTTTCCACTTCCTCCATGTTGATCTCGTACATTGTGAGATCCGCATAGAGAAAGTGCTACTCTTGCACATTACCAAAGATTACATGTGCCAATCAGTAAAAAGTATTTATTTATTTATTTATTTTTTTTTTTACCTTTGCTGTCTGATCTTAGTTTTCTATCGGTTGGTCACAGGCCTTTTTGTTCCACCTCCCCTTTCTTATTTTTTTGCCAATTCCTTTCATATTGTCTTTTTTTTCTTTTTCTTTTCTCTCCATCTATCTTCTTCCCTCAAACATACAGTCAGGTTCTCATTCTCACATGCTTTCTCTCTCTCTCTCTCACATGCTCTCTCTCATACAATCATTCATACACAGCTCTCTCTTGCACATGCTGTCTGACTCTCACACACCCAGGCTCTCTTCACTCCCACATGCTGTCTTGCTCAAGTACAGACTCTCACTGTCACATGCTCTCTCTCATACAATCATTCATACACACAGGCTCTCACTGGCACATGCTGCCTCTCTCACACACACACAGGCTCTCACATGCTGTCTTGCAAACATTCAGGTCCTCACTCCCGCACACAATCTCTCAACTCATCTCATACACGCACACAATCTCTCAACTCATCTCATCAAGCACTCTACGGGCCCTCAGCCTCTCTCTTACCTCTGGGCTCCTCTTCTTGGGTCGCTGCAGGATGGGCTCTGCAGCGGCCCTGTTCTTCGCGGGCCGATCCGCAGCAGGCGTCCCTGTTTTTCGGGCCGATCCGCGGCAGCGGCGTCCCTGTTCTTCGCGGGCCGATCTGCGGCAGCGGCCTCTCTTCTTCGCGGGCTGATCCGCGGCGGGGACCCTGCTACCGGGCCTCCTCCTCCTCTCAGCCTCTTCTGCACGTGGCTGACGCTCCTCCTCCTTCCTGCCCGTATGGCTCCGGCAACATTTTTCTTCCGGGGCCGTGTGGGCAGTAAGGAGTTGTAGCACCTGCGTGACCTTTTTCTTCGAGCCGTGGTGACGTAAGCTCCACCATGGCCCTGCCGATCTTCCTGCTGTTGTCTCCGGCACACAGCCCAGCCCAGCGAATCTTCACTGCTCAGCCGCCAGTGGGATGAGGTCCACCGGCGGCCGCATTGGCTCCCACTTGCCGGTGTGTCACGTGCACCGGGCTTGCGCGACACACCGGCACACCTCAGGCGACACACTAAAGTGTCGCGACACACACTTTGGAAAGCTCTGACTTAGAGAATAGCCACTGACATAAGCAATGGTAACATGGAATAGACTTAGTTTTTGGGTACTTGCCAGGTTCTTATGGCCTGGATTGGCCACTGTTGGAAACAGGATGCTGGGATTGATGGACCCTTGGTCTGACCCAGTATGGCATTTTCTTATGTTCTTATTACTCAAGAATCAGTCAGTGGTCAGTGGCAGGCGGAGTTCAGTCATAGTCAAAGAGTCAAGCAAGCCAATGTCAGAACAGAGATCCCCCGAGGGAATATGGGACGTAAAGGCAGGCAAGTAGGCAAGGAACAGCACAAACAGGCAGGAAGAGACATTGAAAAACTGAAGACTGACCACAGCATGAAGACAAAGAACTCAGGAATGAAGACCTGGGTTGCCAAGACAATGGCCAGGAACACAGGAATGAAGACCAGGAACACACTAAGGCAACTTGCTCTACTGAAGGTAGTCGACCCATTGCCGAATGCCGAGGCATCCTGCTGCAGGGGAGCTTTCCTTAAATATGGCAGCCTTGATGACATCATCAGCAGGGGCCACAGAGACTTTCCCTCCACGGCCCCTTTAAATCCCAAAAAGTGATGTGCGCACATGCCAAGGGCCAACAATGCGTGTGAGGGACTGCGTCGGAGGAGATGTTGGACCCAGCGGCCTGCCTGGCAAGCTTTTCAAGGCCTTCTCTGCTGTCAACACCATTTGCACTGGGCTTGGGGGCTGGAGTAAGTGCCGAATGCAACATTTTCAATGTAGAGATCTGTGCAAAGTAATACACAATGCCAGATTTTCATACACAATCAGGTCTGGCCATTACCACTCAGGAAAGAGACCTGGGAGTCATTGCAGGCAGTTCTCTAAAAATAGCCCAATGTGCAGTGCTGATCACAAAGGTGAATACCTGAAAATTATGAAAAGATTTACAAACAAAATAGAAAACCTTCTGCCTCATCCCCCCTCCCAGTATCGCCATTCTCCCCTGCCAACAGCAGGATCTCCCCTCACTTTCTCTCACCTCCAGCAGCTCCCTGCTGTCCCTTCACCCAGATGTTCTGGGCTCCCTCTTCTGCTAACAGCAGCAGGCTGGGCTTCCCTCTTCTGCCATCAGCAGCAGGCTGGCTTCCCTCTTCTGCCAAAGCAGCAGGCTGGGCTTCCCTCTTCTGTTAACAGCAGCAGGGGACTTCCCTCTTCTGCTAACAGCAGCAGGCTGGCTTCCCTCTTCTGCCAACAGCAGCAGGCTGGGCCTCCCTCTTCTGCCAACAGCAGCAGGCTGGGCCTCCCTCTTCTGCCAACAGCAGCAGGCTGGGCTCCCTCTTCTGCCAACAGCAGCAGGCTGGGCCTCCCTCTTCTGCCACAGCAGCAGGCTGGGCTTCCCTCTTCTGCCAAAGCAGCAGGCTGGGCTTCCCTCTTCTGCTAACAGCAGCAGGCTGGGCCTCCCTCTTCTGCCAACAGCAGCAGGCTGGCTTCCCTCTTCTGCTAACAGCAGCAGGCTTGGCTTCCCTCTTCTAGCAATGGTGATAGCATCTGGGCTCCATTTCTGGCAGTGACGCTCTGGCACGCGTCTGCCACCTTCTTCATTTCCGGCTCCGGCTCAGCTGCTGTTGAGCCTGCACCAGACATCCTCTCATTTTTAAGGGAGGGGGAGGCAGCACCAGCAGTTTAAAAAAACTTGTGGCCTCTTCCTGCTGATCTCACACACGAGAGCAGCAGCCAGGAAGCGTGGTCCTGTGAATTTTTTAAATGTTTGCAGTATCGGCACAAGATGGAAACTGCTAGTAGACCACATGTTGGATAATCCTGCTGTAAAGGCACCTGCTCCTTGCTCCTGTCAGAGAGAATCAAGGATGGATTTTGTCCACCAACCCCAAGACCCTGATTCAGTGCCAGGCCCTTCCAATTCTCCACTCTGGTAAATCTATGGCTCCAGCAGCCATTCTCATAGTGCAGTGAGGGCAGGGACTAAGAGCCCAATATTCATCACCACTTAGCCAGTTAAATTCCAAGTTATCCAGCTAAGTGGCAGCATTTGAATATCCAGCTACATTCAGTAGCTGCCAGCTAGCCAAATAACTATTTATCTGGCTAAAATGGTAGGTGGGACAGTGCCCTAACTAGGAGGAGCTACGTATCTGTCTAACTTAGTTGGAGAAGTAGTAGTTTTGAGACTTATCTGGCTAAGTTAGTCCGGATAAGTTAGAGCTAATGTTAAGCAGGTCTAAAGTTATCTGAATAAACTTATCTGGATAACTCAAATGTTATCTGGGTATATTCAACAGCGTGGTTGTGCCGATGAATATCCAAGATAAGTTTAAACAGCTAACTTACCTAACTAGCTAGGCTTTGAATATGGACCTCTAAGGCTTTATTCACAGGCCCCGCTTCCCACACAAAAGTCCAGAGGGGATGGGGCCTGTGAGTGCAGACTTGGTCCGCATGCCTACTGTGTTGTGAGGATCGCTGCTGAAACCAAAGTCTGTAGTGAGGGGTCAGGAGTGATGGTGTTTTGTTTTTTTTTCTTTAAGAGCAAATTACAGGGGCTCAGATGGAGGGCTACATCTATCAAGCAGTACTATAGACATGGTTAGTAGTAGCAGCATCAGTGGTATGGCTAGCGGCTTCCCCCTCATTCATGTTCCAATGTTCCAATGTTAATCAAAACGTTCAGGTCCTGCTAACAAGATCAGATTTCTGGTTTGTCATCAGTAACACCATCACTGCATTGGAATGGGAGCAGTGAGCCTGGGCTGTGCAGACCTGGAGTTACAAGTCAGGGAGAAGCTGAGGTCAGAGAGAGAGAAAGAAAGAGAAAACCCTGTACTGAGAGGATCAGGGAACCAGAGATGGGATATTTCATGTATTATTTATTTCATTATTTTAAGTAATTGCTACTGAAATGAACTCAGTTCTTCCTCCTCTGCCAACTCTCCTCCCCTCCTCCCTCCATCAGTCTCAAATGGTCTCTCCCACCTGCTAATGAGGTCATTATGACAGCAGGAGGCTTATAAAAGGCAGAGCTGCCTGGGCTCAGTGGCATTTCACAGGAGGGCAGCAAGCAGTGAGCATCTTTCCTGGCTTTGGCTCTCAGGAGACTGAAGGACCTGAAGATTCTGGAATGGAACTCAAGCAACAGAACCAAGGTGAAGCGCGAGAGCTATGAGGTCATGATGACAGCAGGAGGCTTATAAAAGGCAGAGCTGCCTGGGCTCAGTGGCATTTCACAGGAGGGCAGCAAGCAGTGAGCATCTCTGTTGGCTCTGGCTCTCAGGAGACTGAAGGACCTGAAGATTCTGGAATGGAACTCAAGCAACAGAACCAAGGTGAAGCGAGAGCTATGAGGTCATGATGACAGCAGGAGGCTTATAAAAGGCAGAGCTGCCTGGGCTCAGTGGCATTTCACAGGAGGGCAGCAAGCAGTGAGCATCTCTGTTGGCTCTGGCTCTCAGGAGACTGAAGGACCTGAAGATTCTAGAATGGAACTCAAGCAACAGAACCAAGTGAAGCGAGAGCTATGAGGTAAGTGATGAGTGGGTTTAGGCCACGGGGAGACCTGTGGCCTCATTCTTTTAAGCCCCCCCCCCCTTCCCTTGCTTTATTATTATTTGGTCTCTGGTGCCCTCACTAGAGGGTGCCAGAGGACAGAATTCCCCTCTTTGTTATATTTCTCCCCTTTTTCTTTAAGGAGGCAGGGTGGCCTTTGGCTGCCCCCCCCCCCACCTTCCCCAACCTTAAAATAGGCTCCTCCCCTCCTCCCTCCATCAGTCTCAAATGGAATCCCACCTGCTAATGAGGTCATGATGACAGCAGGAGGCTTATAAAAGGCAGAGCTGCCTGGGCTCAGTGGCATTTCACAGGAGGGCAGCAAGCAGTGCATCTCTCCTGGCTTTGGCTCTCAGGAGACTGAAGGACCTGAAGATTCTGGAACTGAACTCAAGCAACAGAACCAAGGTGAGATTATTGCAACATAGAACTCCTACCTGCATGCCTCACCTGCCTTTTCTGCTATCTTCCATTTATCTTCCACCATACTATCCTCCCCAATCCCCCTGCTCCTTCCTCGCTCAGAAGGCGGATTAGGGGCCCCCTACCTTGAGGTTGTCAGCCCCCCTCCCCCTTTTTCTTCCCCCCACCCTCACCATCGAGGGAACGACAGAGGCTCCAGACTGGAGAGCGGCATGAGGTTTGGCAGGAATGCACACCCCCCGTCCCTGGCATGTGGAAGAGACAGAGACCAAGATTAGGGGGCACCGGGTGCAGTAGTTCACACCCGTGCCTCCACAGGTAAGTTGACCACAGGTGAGTGGGTATTAGGCCACAAAATGATCTGTGGTTTTTGTTTTGAGGCCCCCCCTCCCCTTCCTTTTATTTACTGTTGGTCTCCGGTGCCCTCGCTAGAGGGTGCCGGAGAAGAGAAGTTCCACTTTTCCTTTTTAGCTAAGGGGGCGAGGTGGCTTTGGCCCCCCCGCCCCCTTCCCCAGGTCCTTCAGGAGACTGAAGGACCTGAAGATTCGGGAATGGAACTCAAGCAACAGAACCAAGGTGAGATTATTGCAACATAAACCTCCTACCTGCATGCCTCACCTGCCTTTTCTGCTATCTCCCATGTATCTTCCACACATACTATCCTCCCAATCCTCCCTCCCCTCAGCCCTTCCTTCTCCCCTTCTTTATCCCTCCTCCCCCACCCTTTCTCCTCACATCTTCCTTCTACCCTCCTACCTTCCTTCTTCCCTGTCCTTTTACACTCACCCTTCCTTCTCCCCCTCCCCTTCTGC